>NC_091977.1:182732666-184135166 GCF_044704955.1 Pristiophorus japonicus
TGTGAGACTGTAATATCAGAGCACAGAGATCTAAATTTATTGGCTCCTCCGCTGAGATTTTGCTGGCCGAAATAAAACAAAAGAGGCAGGCAATCTTTGGCACTGAGCGAAGGAGACCGACTATAAAGGAATGGTGATGGCCCATTCCCTCTTGAAATAAAAACACAAATCTACCTAAAATTGGTAAACCAAAGGAAAATTTAGGGCCAGATCTATAAAAATGGCTGACCTGAATGTCGAAAGTAATCTGGACATGGCAGCATTCTAAGGGTACTTTTATATTACATTAGTGTTCCTCTGAAGTGGTCTTCATTTCACAGTGACACTAACCGGGGCTTGGAAGTGGGAGAATGATTGCTGAGGTAACTTTTTGTTAAATGGTAGTTGGTTTATTGAAAATCCCAAATATTACTACTTTTAATTTTCTAGTATATTAAAAATCTATTAATTGTGAGGAATAAAATGCTTAAAATGGAAGAATACATCAATTTTAATGTAAACATTTCAAACATTTTCTTGGGGAGCATTGTGAGGAATTTTAATCCAAAAAATGGATGGGTTGAGGCCGTGCGGGAGTTAAAATGTTAAATGTTTGAATCCGGACCCCAATCTGCCACCAACCTGCCCACTTCCAGTTTTTAGGAGGCGGGATGGGGTCAGGCAGCCAACCTGCTCCCAGGAGGCAGGTCGTCTATTTAAATATTATAATGAGGCTAGCATATCTCAGATTTACCAACATTTTAAATTTTACTTAGTTTAGCAGCCATCCAGAAGCAGTCATTAAAATTGGAAACTGTAAGATCTGTGCGGCTTTTTGGGGGGCAATATAATTACCCACATGCCCGGTTTCCTCTGGTAGGTATCTTTAAATTCACCATGCCTATGTGTTTTCAGTGTACCTCACTGGCCGAACAGCACAATTCAAAATTGTTTCTTAACATACATTAAGCTTGAAACAAACTCAGAAACAATAAAGCTGAGTGGTCAGCAGGGAGCAGTCTTCACTTCAAAGAGCTAATTTGCCACAGAAGACTGATTATTTTACTGACAGTGCTCCAAGTTCAATGTTTGCAATAAAAGCAACATTTTGGCCGAAAGGGAAAAGGGTCAGGATGGGTCAAAGTACAGATCAAGATGAGGGTCTTAAAGTGGTTTTCAAAGGCAGGAAAGAAGTTAGCAAGGCATATTTGTTGATGGAGGAAGTTACAGAGGGTGGGGACAAGGTGGTTGAAGGAATGACTCTGATGGTAGAGCAGGGAACAAGAAGTGGGCCAATTTTATAGGACCAGTGGGTGCATTAAGGTGACCAAGGATATAAGCAGGCAATGCAATAGAAGTAGGGAGGCTGGAATTTGGGGCAGGAAGATTGAGAAGTACACTAAGACTCCATACCCCTAGGCTTAGCCTGAGGCCAGAGACACATAGGTGTTTGCAGAAAATTGAAAAGGATGTCTTTGGTTTTGCTGACATTAAACAGGAAGAGATTTTTATCATCCAGATCTTAACGTTAGGTGTGCAGTTAGAGATGATGGCAACATCATCAACACCAGTTGATAGAGGAGGCAGTGAAGTAGAGCTGGGTGTTGTCAGCATACATGAAAGAAACTCAATGCTTCTGGAGTACATGGCAGAGGGGTATAATATAAATGATGAAGAGGAGAGGACCAAAGATGGAGCCCTAGGGCACTCTAGAGTTAATCGTACAGGAATAGGAGGAAAAAATATTGGAAGCAATGTAATGCTTATAATGCAACAAGTAGGAGTACAACCAAAGCAATCAAGAAATACCGAGGTTGGATTTAAAGAATAGTGTTGAGCCACTACCATTGCAGTTATGGTAGGATACATGGTGGAAAATGAAGGTGAGGGTGCCATCCTTGGTGATGAAGAAGGAATCACCATCTATGAGCACAGTGAGCTACCATTCCAGTAGGTTATTGTAATGAAGAAGCACCTGTGATGTATTTGCAGCCATGCTCTGTACCATGCATTGTACCATGTAATTACATGTAACAGCCAACAGATGGGGAAAGCCCGGGAGGCACACATTACTGCATAAAGCAGGCTCCTCCTGCAAGTTTTCACTTTTAGAGTTTACATTAAACCTAAAGGTCACAAGGTGATCAGTTCCAGCAATGGGCCATGTGTGCTTTATATCGTGATGAGCATATGTATCAACTGGTGACGAGGATGGGATATTAACATGTAGCTATGGCCACCGTTGACTACATCGAGCGATATTGCATTGGGGAAGACTGGGATGACTTCATTGACTGGCTGGATCAATGCTTTGTCGCGAAAGACTTAGAGGGAGACGCGAATGCCAGCAAACGCAGGGCCGTCCTCCTCACGGTCTGCGGATCACGGACATACTCATTGATCAAGGACCTACTGGCCCCGATGAAACCCGTTGAGAAAAGTTATGAAGAAAAGTTATGGCAAGGAACCGTTTCTACACCCACCAGCGCGGAGTTGGCCAAGACGTGGCAGCGTTCATCGCTGAGCTAAGGCGTCTTGCTGGGCCATGCAAATTTGGGACAGTTCTTGAAGAAATGTTAAGAGACTTCTTTGTTTTGGGAATTGGGCACGAAGGGATTTTCCGCAAATTGCTAGCGGAGGAAGACTTGGACTTAGCCAAAGCCACCCTGATTGCTCAGGTATACATGGCCAGAGAGGAAGAAACAAAAGCTACTCCACTCACAACTTCAGAATCACCCGGGGCCAAACACCGCGAATAAGCTAAATTCGTCGGCAG
The DNA here is from genome assembly GCF_044704955.1 of Pristiophorus japonicus. Classification (NCBI taxonomy): domain Eukaryota; kingdom Metazoa; phylum Chordata; class Chondrichthyes; family Pristiophoridae; genus Pristiophorus; species Pristiophorus japonicus. The sequence goes on from NC_091977.1 coordinate 182,735,422, forward strand.
ACAGGAGAAGTACCTCCAGCTGGGCTAATGCGACCTCTGCTCGACCTGAGATGACTCACTCACCACAACAATAGACTAATGCGAAGAGATCAGTACCTGTGAATGCAAGTCCATCAGCAAGCTGTTGACGCTGTGGAGGGGCTCATCGCGCAAACCAGTGCAGGTTTAAACAATATGTCTGCAAGAGTTGCTCAATGATGGGGCACTTCCAATGAATGTGTAAACAACTCGATACGTAGTAAAGGATGAGAGGTCAAGCGTAGATCCTGAAGATCACGCAGAGATGATCGTGGGGTGCACGTGCATGAAGTGTACACCTTTACCAACAAGAATCCTCCGATTATGATGACGTTAAACTGAACGGGAATCCGGTACCGATGGAACTGGACATGGGTGCGAGCCGATCGATCATGATCCAGAAGGCCTTCGGGAAGTTATGGGCAAACAAGGCACACAGGCCCAAGCTGAGCCCGATCAACGCGAAGCTGCGCACCTACACCAAAGAGATTATCCCGTTCCTCGGAAGTGCAATGGTTCAGGTGCTGTATGATGGTTTTGTGCATAAATTGCCATTATGAATTGTTCCCGGTAACGGGCCCACGCTGTTTGGCAGAAGCTGGCTACGGAATTTTAACTGGAAATGGGGCGATGTAAAAGCATTATCGTCGATGGAGAAAGCCACGTGTGCGCAGGCCTTAGACAAGTTTCCATCACTGTTCCAGCCTCGGCAGCTTCACAAGGGCCAAGGTGACAATTCACCTCAGCCCAGACGCGAGATCCATTCACCACAAGGCCAGAGCAATCCCTTACATGATGCGGGAGTAAGTAGAAGTCGAGCTAGATCGGCTTCAGCGCGAAGGCATTATAGCGCCAGTGAAATTAAATGACTGGACCAGTCCCATTGTCCCAGTTTTTAAAAGTGATGAGACAATTAGAATCTGTGGGAATTATAAAGTAACTATAAACCGAGTATCATTACAGGACCAGTACCTGCTATCCATGGTGGAGGATTTATTTGTAACCCTGTCGGCAGAAAGCTGTTTTCGAAATTGGACCTCACCTCGGCGTACATGACCCAGGAGCTGGCGGAATCATCCAAGAAGCTGATGTGCATAAGCACACACAAGGGGCTGTTTGTATACAACTGGTGCCCCTTCGGGATCCGTTCAGCGGCTGCAATCTTCCAACGAAACATGGAGAGCTTGCTGAAATCTGAACTGGGAACAGTCGTCTTCCAAGACGACATCTTGATCACTGGACACTACACTGATGAACACATCCATAACATGGAAGAGGTGCTACGCCGACTAAATCGAGTAGGTCTAAGATTGAAACAAACCAAATGCATCTTTTTGGCACCAAAGGTGGAATTCCTGGGAAGGAGAATCGCAGCAGATGGCATCAGACCCTCAGACTCCAAGACGGAGGTGATCCAGAAAGCCCCGAGACCATGCAACATGACGGAGCTGCGCTCGTTCCTAGGACTACTGAACTACTTTGGTAACTTTCTGCCTGGGCTGAGCACTTTGCTTGAACCATTACATGTACTGCTCTGTAAGGGTGATGACTGGGTCTTGGGTAACAATCAAGAAACAGCCTTCGAGAAGGTCAGAAACTTATTGTGTTCAAACAAACTTCTGGCGCTGTATGATCCCTGTAGGCATCTTGTTTTAGCGTGCGATGCATCATCCTACGTGATCGGGTGTGTGCTCCAGCAAGCGAACATGTTGGGTAAGCTCCAACCTGTATTGTATGCGTCCAGCAGCCTTTCTGAGGTCGAAAAGGAGTCCCTAGCTTGTGTGTACGCAGTAAAAAAGATGCACCAGTACCAATTTGGCCGGTGGTTCGAACTAGAAACCGGCCACAAGTCGCTCATGTTGTTATTCTCTGAGAGCAAAGGCATTAATACCAACGCCTCAGCTCGCATTCAGAGGTGGACATTAACGCTGTCCGCTTACAATTACAATATCCACCACAGAGCAGGCACCGATAACTGCGCAGATGCGCTCAGCAAGCTCCCGCTCGCCACCACCGAGGGTGAAGCGGAGCAGCCCACGGAGCTGGTCATGGCCATGGAAGCCTTTGAGTGTGAAGGGTCACCCATCATGGCGCACCAGATAAGAATCTGGACCAGCCAAGACCCACTGCTGTCCCAGGTGAAAAACTGTATATTAAGTGGAAACTGGGCAACCACGTATGGAGAGATGCTTGGCGATTTTAAGCCGTTTCACCGGCGCAAGGACGAGTTATCTGTCCAGGGCGACTGCATTTTTTGGGTGTGATATATTCACAGAGCACAACACACACACAGCTTTCTAACATGGCAGGCAGCTCTCTTTCGGAAGCCTCCGGAACCCCCATGTTTTGTTTATTATTAACTCTGTCATTGCAGGACACAATACGTACTCATCCACAGTGTGGAGCTACAAACATTACAAGCTCACAGACATTACACTTCTCCCTCCTTAATGAAGAAGTTATTTTAACAAACATCATACATAATTTGCATGTTTATACATAACATGAGATATAGCTTAATTTTTTTCCATATTTACAAATTTAACTTAACTACTTGTTTTCTGTTTCGAAGAGAAAACCTTCGCTCTTGAACAGAACCTTCCAAACATGGTGTCGAATCTAAACTCCTTCGAGGCTCATCCTGAAGAACGTTTTCCTCCTCAGAATTTCCTTAATTTTCATTTGAACTCACTATAACTTCTGGCTGTTTGTTTTCCTGACTCGGACTCAGACTTACATTCTGATTTTCTCTTGGATTAGTTTCCAGTACACTAGATGTAGGATTTGCTACTGGTATATCAAAACTATCTGATGAGTCAGAAATAATTGAATCATTCTCACCTTCAACTCCTTCCATGTCTGTAGGTAAAATATGATCAATATGAACAAACCTAACTTGTCCATTATCAAACATCTTGACAAAATATGTGCGAGGACCACATATCTTCACCACCCTTCCTAGTAACCACTTCAACCATTTATGGTAATGGTTCTTCACTCTCACCTTCTGGTTTAATTTCACACTTCTCTCTTTTACTCTACCTCGATCATGATTCTCTTTCTGTCCTAATTGTGTCTCTTCTACGGACTGCGCCAAATTTGGTTTTAACAACAAGAATCTGGTTCGTGGCTGTCATTTGAGAAACACTCTGCTGGTGTTCTACCAGTAGTTGTATGAGGAGTATTATGATATGGAATTAGGAAATTAGCCAATTTCTGATCCAATGACAAGTCGTTTCTGTCATGTATTCAACTATCATTGTAACCCATGTATAAGCTGATCTAAGTTGTATACCTTGAGAACATTGACCACAAGGGGGTGAACTTGTGGGAGACACTCCTAATCTGGACTTTCAGGTATAAAAGGGGAAGCTCTACCCACCTTCATCACTTGAGGTCTTGGTAATAAAGGTAACTGGTCACAGAGTGACCTTCTCTCAAGTATGGGCCTCGTGTCCATTTACACTGTATAGTAAGGACATATCTGTTTCTTTGGATTTGGATCTAACATTTGTTTTATGAGGGCACGTTTTACAATTTGTACAATGCGCTCTGCTCCACCATTCGAGGCAGGGTGGTACGGTGGAACCTTTTTTCACACCATTTTTGCTCGTGAACTGTGCAAATACTTCCGAATAAAATTGTGGTCCATTATCCGAAACAATTTCTTCAGGGAGGCCAAATGAAGAAAATAAACTTCGTAAAATGTCCAATGTTTTATTTGTTGTTATTTTCGACATTGGAAAGACCTCAACCCATTTCGAATGGCTATCAATCACAATGAACAATTGTTGTCCTTCTAACTCAACAAAATCAATATGTACCCTTTGTCACACCCTGGGAGGCCATTTACATGGCTGTAATGGTACTGATGTTGGTTGCTTGTTTACTGATTGACATGTCATACACTGACTCACGATGTACTCTATATCTTTTTCAAGACCTGGCCACCATAAATAACTGCGTGCAAAACTCTTGGTCAAGCACATTCCCAGGTGTTGGTCATGGAGGTCTCCTAATAATTTGGACTTGAATTTATTTGGTATAACCACTCTTGCACCCCACATGATACAATCTTTATCAACTGATAATTCATTCCTACGAATGTAGAATGGATGAATATCTTTGTCTGTTACATGGTTTGGCCATCCATTTGCAATATAATCATACACCTTTGACATCACTGGATCACATTTGGTTGCTCTACCAATCTCTTCAGCTGTGACTGGTAGTTCATCAATGTATGAAAAATAGAACACTTCTTCCCTATATGGTGTAACTTGTGATGGGGAAGGCAATCTAGACACTGCATCAGCATTACTGTGATCAGCTGATCGTCTGTATTCAATATCATATGATTATGCTGACAAAATCAAAGCCCATCTCTGCATTCGGGCTGCAGCTAGTGTTGGAATTGGGGAATTTGGATGGAGGATTGCTGTTAGGGGCTTATGGTCCATAACAATGGTAAACTTACGACCATACAAGTATTTGTGGAACTTCTTGACCCCAAAAATTAATGCCAAAGCTTCCCTTTCAATTTGCGCATAATTACTCTCACTGGCACTGAGAGTGTGTGAAGCAAAAGCAATTGGTCTCTCCTCCCCACTACGTAATACGGCGAAGCATCACATGCTAGCTTAATCTCCTTAGATATGTCATAGTGAACTAACATGGTGCTCTCTACCAATTTGCTTTTACACTCTCTGAATGCTGTATCACATTCTTTTGACCTCTTCCAATGGACCTGTTTTTTCAAGAGTTCATTCAGTGGATGTAATATTGTAACCAAATTTGGTAGGAACTTCCCATAATAGTTCAAAAGACCCAAAAATGAACGATGTTCAGTGACATTCTTGGGAGTGGGTGCACTTCTGATTGCATCCAGCTTTCCCATGGTTGGATGTAAACCATCTTTGTCTACTCTGTACCCTAAGTACTCCACTGAGTTTGTAAATAACACACACTTACGAGCAGACACTCATACTCTGTGCTTCTCTTGCCATTTGAGGACTTCATTCAATATGTTATTATGAGTTTGCCTATTTGATACTGAAATTAGTATGTCATCTAAATAACATACTACCCCTTCAGTACCTTGCAAAATCTGGTTCATCACTCCTTGGAATATGGCAGGGGCTCCAAATGGTAGCCTATTAAGCTGATACAGGCCTAGATGAGTATTTATAGTCAAAGATGACTTGGACTCCTCATCTAGTTCAAGCTGTAAGTAGGCATTCGTAAGATCCAGTTTTTGAGAAGATCTGACCACCTGTCAGTGTTGTGAACAAATCTTCTCTATTCGGCAATGTATTGGGGACATTACCCTCTAGAACCTGGTTTACGGTTACTTTATAATCACCACACAATCTTACCTTACCATCGGACTTAGGTACAACAACAATGGGTGTAGCCCAATTACATCGATCTATCTTACAAATAATGTTCTCAGTCTCTAGTCTTTTGAGTTCTTGCTCAACTTTCTCCTTGAGTGCATATGGTACGTAATGTAGCTTGTAGTGAACCGATCTAGCATCCTTCTGTACCCTGACACTCGCCTTGAAGCCTTGGATTGGACTGCCCGTTTCACAGAACACCTTCAGATACTTCTTAATAACATCATCCGTTGATGCAAATCTCGCTTCTACATGGAAAATCTCATTCCAATCCAGCTTCAGTGATCTCAACCAATTTCTTCCTAGTAAGGCAGGCTTGTCTCCTTTCACTACTATCAGAGGCAAGTTCTGGAATTGCTCCTTGTATTTCACCGGTACGGTGATACGACTGACCACAGGAATTTTCTCTCCCGAGTAGCCTCGCAGCTCTATCTTGGATTTTTCCAATGGGAATTCACGCAATTTGTTGAGATATAGCGACTCCGCTACTACACTCCCGTGTTGAATTCCACTGGTATCTTGAATCCCGCAATATCTATTTGGATTTTGATACTTTTCGAATTGCTGTCCCTTAACCTCGTGCTCTTGATGACGTGTAACTCTAACATCTCCACGTCCTGTTGTTTTTCTTCCATGCTATGTAGTCTCTGAGGATTTCTATACATAGCTTTGAATGCTGGACTCATATCTTTTAAAACTGGTTTACCCTTCAGTCGGCATGCCTTCGCAAGATGCCCAGTCTTTCTGCAGAAGAAACACTCTGCCTTCACATATGGACAACCTTGAGCAATGTGTTGTTCCAGGCACCTATAGTACAACTTCGACACTCTGATAGAATTTCCAGTTTCTGGGACTTTGGGCCCCCGCTGCCTTTTACTTTGAACCTGCAGGCGATTCACCTCGGTTGACTGATGACTGTAATTATGATGCAATTCTCGGGAATATTGGTCGGCCATGCCCATCGACCTCGCTGTCTGACAAGCAATCTCAAAAGTCAAGTCATCCGTTGTCAATAACTTTCTTCTGAGTGCATCATTTTTCACTCCACAAATAAAATGATCCCGCAATGCTCGATTTTGAAAGTTTCCGAAATCACAGTGAATAGATAGCTTTTTTAATGCTACAATGTAATCACTGATATTTTCATCAGACTTTTGATTCCGTAACCCAAAACGATAGCTGTCAGCAATTTCTAACGGCTTGGGGTTGTAGTACTGCTCCAGCTTTGTTAAAATCTCTTTAAGCGTTGTGTCCTTTGGCTCATCAGGCACAAGCAGATTTACCAGGGTTTCATACAATTCCAGTCCAGCTTCTGATAAGAAAATCACTCTCTTACGTTTCAATGGCGCCTGATTCTGGACTGCATTCTCTGGAACTTATGTTATTTGCAGTGAAATACATTTCTAGCTGATCCACATATGCTTTAAAACGTTCCCGGTCATGTCTATATTCACCCAAATATGCCATTTCACCTGCGGGTGCTGCCATCTTAATTTCTAGCTGTTCACACAGTGTACTGTATTTTACCTCAGATTTTGTAGCTTTTTCCAAAGATAGAGAAGCTCCCAAAGTCTCTCTTTTGGCTGGCTGAATCCTTCACTAACAAAATATCAGCTTCAAATCATCTGAAAAATCCCATCTCGCCGCCAAATGTGATATATTCACAGAGCACAACACACACACAGTTTTCTAACATGGCAGGCAGCTCTCTCTCGGAAGCCTCCGGAACCCCCTGGTTCTGTTTATTATTAACTCTGTAGTTGCAGTACACAATACGTCCACATCCACAGTGTGGAGCTACAAACATTACAAGCACACAGACATTACAGTGGGGAAATCGCATAGTCCTGCCCAAGAAGGGCAGAGATTTATTTGTCAAGGATCTTCATAACACACACCCCGACATCGTAATGATGAAAGCCACTGCGAGATTGCACGTGTGGTGGCCCGGCATCGACGCAGACTTAGAGTCGTGCATATGCTGGTGCAACACGTGCGCACAAGTCAGCAATGCACCCAGGGATGCCCCACTGAGCCTGTGGTCCTGGTCCTCCAAACCCTGGTCCCGCATCCACGTAGACAACGCGGGTTCCTTTCTAGGAAAAATGTTCCTCGTTGTAATTGATGCTTATTCTAAATGGATCGAAAGTGTTATAATGTCATCCAGCACATCCACCGCCACAATAGAAAGCCTTCGGACAATGGTCGCCACCCATGGCCTGCCCAATGTCCTTGTTAGTGACAATGGACCATGCTTTACGAGTTTGGAATTTCCTGAATTTATGTGCTGTAACGGCATAAAGCATGTCAGGTTGGCCCCGTTCAACCAGCCTCCAATGGCCAAGCTGAACGGGCAGTACAGATCATAAAGCAGCGCATGCAGCGAGTGACGGAAGGCCCCTTGCAGACCCGTCTGTCTCACGCACTGCTTACATATCGGACGAGGCCTCACTCACTCACAGGGGTTCCGCCCGCCAAACTCCTCATGAAGAGGACCCTCAAAACAAGGTTGTCCCTCGTGCACCTGGTTTTAAGTGAGTTTGTCGAAAAGCAGCGTCTTCAGCAATGTACATATCATAACCGCAACTCTGTAACGCGTTGTATCAACGTTGATGACCCTGTTTTCGTGCTGAACTTTGGTACGGGCCCCAAGTGGCTCGCAAGTACTGTCATAGCTAAAGCAGGGAGTAGGGTATTCGTGGTAAGACTCACTAATGGCCAAACCTGCAGGAAGCACATCGATCAAACCAAATTGATGTTCACCGATGATCCAGAACCGCGAGATGATTACAGTGACATCGACTTCCAACCACAAGCAACAGAACCAGCGGCTCACCAAGAGACAGAACTCATCGCACCGGACAGTCCGACCAGAGCCGCAGCACTGCAAGGCAGCAACTCCGGTCTGGCCGCCCACAACCAGCGTCCAACTCAGACGCTCACCCAGAGATCGCAGACCCCCAGTCAGGCTCGACCTGTAAACTGCATCTAAGACTTGGGAGGAAGTGTTGTGATGTATTTACAGCCATGCTCTGTACCATGCATTGTACCATGTAATTACATGTAATAGCCAGCAGATGGGGAAAGCCCGGGAGGCACACATTACTGCACCTCGTGCTGCCTCCTTATATAAAACAGGCTTTCACTTTTGGAGTTTACATTAAACCTAAAGGTCACAAGGTGATCAGCTCCAACAATGGGACATGTGTGAGTTAAATTGTGATAAGAATATGTATCAGCACCAATTCCAGTAATAGCACATGATGGCATATATAACATCTCAGTACTGTGAAAACATTACGTAGAATGAGATATAATTTATAGCATAGAAACAGGTCATTCAGCCCAAATGGTCTATGCTGATCTCTATGCTCTGCACAAGCCTCTGCCCACCTTACTTCATCTATTCCTATCAGTATTTCCTTCCAATATGAACCAAACTTCCATTTTTATTAGTCACAATGCAGCAGTAACTTCATACATTTTGCATCTTCATAAATAATGAAATGTAGGACAGTTTTTAAACAGTGCTGGAGATCTTTGAAACAATATTTATTCATTATTTTGTTATATGATTATCTTATTTATGGAAATAAAAATAACACTGCACAAATCTGTATGAATCCACTGTTCTTATTAATCAGTTCAGACAATTCTGTTTCCTCACTGATCTACACATAATGAATTTTAGTGCTTGGAATAATAAAAAAAATTGTATGTGCAGACTACAATAAAAGTGACGGTTGAAGTACAAGAGTAAGGACGTCTTGCTACAATTGTGAAGGGCTTTGGTGAGGCCACACCTGGAGTCTTGTGCATAGTTCTGGTCTCCTTATCTGTGGAAGGATATATTTGCCTTAGAGACGCTGCAACGAAGGTTCACTAGGGTTGTCCTATGAGGAGAGATTGAGTAGATTTCGCCTATACTTTCTGGAGTTTAGAAGAATGAGAGGTGATTTCATTGAAACATATAAGATTCTGAGGGGGATTTACAAGATAGATGCTTAGAGGATGTTTACCCTGGCTAGAAAGTCTAGAAATAGGGGACATAGTCTCAGAGTAAGGGGTCAGCCATTTAAGACTGAGATAAGGAGGAATTTCTTCTCTCAGAGGGTTATGAATCGTTGGAATTCTCTACACGAAAGGGTTGTGGATGCTGAGTCGTTGAGTATATTCGAGGCTGAGATAGATACATTTTTGGGGGCCAAAGTTGCCCCTTCCCTTCAGGCCTGTTACCGTCGGAAATCGGCGGAGTGGAATGGCCGCCGATTTTTAGTCGAATGGCTGCCATTTTGAAAATTCTGCTCCTGCGGTATCCCGACAGTGACCCGCTCCCCCCACAATCACCGATGTGCCCCCTCCCCCCCACCCCCGATTGTGAAATTCTGGCAAGAAAATCTTGCTGCCGCCGCTCAGTGCCACTGACAACTTTTCTGTCGGTGCCCTGTGTTTGAAGTGCTTCTAAAATGGCGGTGCAGCTGTCATTAAAGGGGATAACCTACTGCCGCAGCTGCCATCTTAATTTTTTTTTGGCGGCCGTCTGCCATGTCGGGCCGACAATTATGCCCCCAGGGTTTGGCCATGCCGCCAACAGGCAACCTGGCACCCCCTCTTGGGTGCCAGGCCGCTGGCCCGGCCAAAACCCTCCCTGGTGGCCCAGTGGACCAACTTAAAGAATCACAAATGCTCTCCCCTTTAAGTGAAAGGAGAGACATGGTGACGTGCCAGCATGATGATGTCATCAATGTTACGCTGATGAGTGACAGCGGCAGACACTACACCCACCCCCACTTCCGACCCTCTATTGTGTGGCCTTTTGCTCTCTGCCACACTTCCGCTCCCATTATGACCGACTTCGGGCTGCCGGAAAGAAAAAGCCAAAAGCGAAATTTCGCTCAAGAGGCCACCGCATGCACCACGCCAGTAAAAACAGCTGAAACAGGGTAGGCGCTCCGAGTTTCCGGCGGTAGGCAATTTCGGCCCCTTGGACTCTAGGCGAATCAAGGGCTGTGGAGATTGGGCGGGAAAGTGGAATTGAGGTTGAAGATCAGTCATGATTTTATTGAGATTTTATTGGCGGAGCAAGCACGAGGGGCCGTATGGCTTACTCCTGCTCCTAAATCTTATGTTCTTATGTAGTGGCAAAATCAATCGACTATTTGCTCTTGGATAATTGCACAATTAGTTCTATACATTGATAAATTTACTGCCAAAGATAAAATCTTAACTAATGATATGTGCAAACATGTGATGTAGAATTCATGGACTGGGATTCAAAGTACGGACGAGGCCAAAGAGGAATTCTACTCCAGCCTTGAACAATCCCTGTCCCGAGTCCCCACGGGTGACAAGCTGATTCTCCTTGGTGAATTTAATGCCAGAGTTGGAAAGGACACAGACCTCTGGAGAGGAGTGATTGGCAGGGAAGGGGAAAATCAATTCCAATAGTATCTTCCTCCTGACAAAATGCTTAGAACATGGTCTTGTCATAACCAACACATAGTTTCGTCAGAAAGACAAGCACAAGTCCTCCTGGTAACACCCTCACTCCAGGCACTGGCATCTGCTAGACTACGTCATCGTCTGAGCAGGGGACCACAAGGACGTTTGCATCACCCACGCCATGACAGAAGCGGATTACTGCTGGACTGACCACCGCCTAATCCGCTCCTGTTATCTCCATCAACATAGCCTCAAAACGGCGGAAGCAACAGAAATGCTGCCACAGAAAACTCAATGCTAAAGCACTCAATGATCTTGCCAGCCAACCTATTCAGCCAACGCCTCACAGCCAACCTGATGACTTCCAATGAACCAGAGTTGTAGCGTGCCCATAGTGCCTGGTCTGCCCTCAAGTCCACCATAATTAGCACCTGTGAAAAGAATCTTGGTTACTCTACCAGAAAACATCAAGACTGGTTCGATGAGAATGACCAGGAGATCCAAGAGATAATAAATCGCAAACACAAGCCATTTTTGAATTGGAAACAACACCACAACTCGTGTGAAAGAAAGCAGAATTACAGACAGCTGAAGGCTGAGGTCCAACAAAAAACTCGTGACCGAAAGAACAGATGGTGGGTGGAAAAAGCGTAGGAGATCCAGCAACTAGCCGACAATCGTGACGTATGTGGATTTTTTAGCGCAGTCAAGAACAGCTATGGCCCAAGCACTCAAAGTCCTATTCCCTGAGAGTCATGAATGGAGAGGTGCTCCTCAAGGACAGAGAGGCAGTCAGTGCCCGCTGGAAGGACAACTTTGATGATCTCCTTAACCAAGACTCTGTCTTTGATGTGAGTGTCCTTGATTCCATCCTGCAGCATGCTACCCGTCTCCACCTCGGCACAATCCCAGCCCGCAGGAGGTTGACGAGGCCATCCGACAACTGAAAAACAACAAGGCTTCGGGAGCAGATGGAATCCCCATCGAAGTACTAAAGCATGGCAGAGAAGTACTCTTGGCATGAATCCGTGACCTCAACTCTCTTATCCGGAAGGAGGAGAGCATGTCAGGGGATCGCAGAGAAGCCGTAATCATGACCATCTTCAATAAAGGTGACAAGTCTGTTTGCGGTAATTACAGAGGAGTTTCCCTGATGTCTGCTGCAGGGAAAATCATAGCAAGAACCCTCCTCAATCGTCACCTCCCAGCAGCTGAACAGCTCCTCCCAGAGTCGCAATGTGGATTCCACTCAGTAAGGGGAACAATGGACATGATCTTCACCGTACGACAAATCAAAGAAAAATGTAGGGAGCAGCATCAACCTCTGAACATGGCCTTCTTTGACCTCACAAATGCCTTTGACTCTGTCAACCGAGAAGGATTATGGAGCGTCCTCCTCAAATTCGGCCATCCTCAAAAATATTTCACCAACCTCCACCTGCTTCATGATGACATGCAAGCCGTGATTCTTACCAACGGATCCACCACAGACCCAGTACAAGTGCAGATGGGGTCAAGCAAGGCTGTGTCATTGCACCAACGCTCTTCTCGATCTTCCTCGCTGCAATGCTTCATCTCACCTTTGACAAGCTCCCCGCTGGAGTGGAGTTAATCTGAAGGACAAGTGGGAAATTGTTCAACTGCCGATGCCTCCAGTCCAGATCCAAGCTTGTTCAACCTCTGTCATTGAATTACAGTATGCAGATGAAGCTTGCGCTTGTGCACACTCAGAGCACAAACTCCAAACCATCGTTGACACCTTCACTGAAGCATACAAGAGTCTGGGCCTTACATTTAACATCAATAAGACAAAGGTTCTCTACCAACCTGCCTCCGCCACACAGTACTGCTCCCTGATTATCAAGATCCATGATAAGACCTTGGACAATGTGGACCACTTCCCATACCTTAGGAGCCTATCAACAAGGACAGACACCAATGATGAGGTCCAACAACGCCTTCAGGATACTAGTGTAGCCTTTAACCACCTGAAGAAAAGAGTGTTTCAAGACGAGGATCTCAAACCCGGCACCAAGCTCATGGTCGACAGAGCAGTAGTGATACACGCCCTCCTATATGCTTCAGAGAAATGGACTATTGAGAAACATAGAAACATAGAAAATAGGTGCAGGAGTAGGCTATTTGGCCCTTTGAGCCTGCACCACCATTCAATAGGATCATGGCTGATCATCCCTCAGTACCCCTTTCCTGCTTTCTCTCCATATCCCTTGATCCCCTTAGCCGTAAGGGCCATAGCTAATTCCCTCTTGAATATATCCAATGAACTGACATCAACAACTCTCTGCGGTAGGGAATTCCACAGGTTAACAACACTCTGAGTGAAGAAGTTTCTCCTCAACTCAGTCCTAAATGGCCTACCCCGAAGACTGTGTCCCCTGGTTCTGGACTTCCCCAACATCGGGAACATTCTACCCGCATCTAACCTGTCCCGTCCCATCAGAATCTTATATGTTTCTATGAGATCCCCGCTCATCCTTCTAAACTCCAATGTATAAACATAGAAACATAGAAACATAGAAAATAGGTGCAGGAGTAGACCATTCGGCCCTTCGAGCCTGCACCGCCATTCAATGAGTTCATGGCTGAACATGCAACTTCAGTACCCCATTCCTGCTTTCTCGCCATACCCCTTGATCCCCCTAGTAGTAAGGACTACATCTAACTCCTTTTTGAATATATTTAGTGAATTGGCCTCAACAACTTTCTTGGTAGAGAATTCCACAGGTTCACCACTCTCTGGGTGAAGAAGTTTCTCCTCATCTCGGTCCGAAATGGCTTACCCCTTATCCTTAGACTGTGACCCCTGGTTCTGGACTTCCCCAACATTGGGAACATTCTTTCTGCACCTAACCTGTTTAAATCCGTCAGAATTTTAAACGTTTCTATGGCCCAGTTGATCCAGTCTCTCCTCATATGTCAGTCCCGCCATCCCGGGAATCAGTCTGGTGAACCTTTGCTGCACTCCCTCAATAGCAAGAACGTCCTTCCTCAGATTAGGAGACCAAAACTGAACACAATATTCCAGGTGAGGACTCACCAAGGCCTTGTACAACTGCAGTAAGACCTCCCTGCTCCTATACTCAAGCCCCTAGCTATGAAGGCCAACATACCATTTGCCTTCTTCATCGCCTGCTGTACCTGCATGCCAACTTTCAATGGCTGATGAACCATGACACCCAGGTCTCGTTGAACCTCCCCTTTTCCTAATCTGCCACCATTCAGATAATATTCTGTCTTTGCGTTTTTGCCCCCAAAGTGGATAACCTCACATTTATCCACATTATACCGCATTTGCCATGCACTTGCCCACTCACCTAACCTGTCCAAGTCACCCTGCAGCCTCTTAGCATACCCTTCACAGCTCACACCGCCACCCAGTTTAGTGTCATCTGCAAACTTGGAGATGAGTAAAAGTGGAGGGCAGAGAAACCCAAGGCAAAAAACAAAAAGGGCCACTGAATGTAAAGGGCCTGCAGGAGGGGTCAAAACTAAAAATCATAGTTTAAAAACCAGTATTAAAACACTCTACCTAAACGCACGCAGCATTCGAAATAAAGTAAATGAGTTGATGGCACAAATCATTACAAATGGGTATGATTTGGTGGCCATTACAGAAACGTGGTTGTAGGGGGGCCAAGACTGGGAATTAAACATACAGGGGTATCTGACAATTCGTAAAGATAGACAAGAAGGGAAAGGAGGTGGGGTAGCTCTGTTAATAAAGGATGATATCAGGGCAGTTGTGAGAGACGATATTGGCTCGAATGAACAAAATGTTGAATCATTGTGGGTGGAGATGAGAGATAGTAAGGGGAAAAAGTCACTGGTGGGTGTAGTTTGTAGGCCCCCAAATAATAACTTCACGGTGGGGCGGACAATAATCAAGGGAATAATGGCAGCATGTGAAAAAGGAACGGCAGTAATCATGGGGATGTTAACCTACATATCGATTGGTCAAATCAAATCGCACGGGGTAGCCTGGAGGAGGAATTCATAGAATGCATACGGAATTGTTTCTTAGAACAGTATGTTACAGAACCTACAAGGGAGCAAGCTATCTTAGATCTGGTCCTGTGTAATGAGACAGGAATAATAAACGATCTCCGAGTAAAAGATCCTCTCGGAATGAGTGCTCACAGTATGGTTGAATTTGTAATACAGATTGAGGGTGAGGAAGTAGTGTCTCAAACGAGCTATGCTTAAACAAAGGGGACTACAGTGGGATGAGGGCAGAGTTGGCTAAAGTAGACTGGAAACACAGACTAAACGGTGGACAATTCAGGAACAGTGGAGGACTTTTAAGGAGCTCTTTCACAGTGCTCAACAAAAATACATTCCAGTGAAAAAGAAAGGTGGTAAGAGAAGGGATAACCAGCCGTGGATAACCAAGGAAATAAAGGAGAGTATCAAATTAAAATCCAATGAGTATAAGGTGGCCAAGGTTCGTGGGAAACTAGAAGATTGGGAACATTTTAAACGACAGCAAAGAATGACGAAGAAAGCAATCAAGAAAGGAAAGATAGATTACGAAGGTAAACTGGCACAAAACATAAAAACGGATAGTAAAAGCTTTTACAGATATATAAAACGGAAAAGAGTGACTAAAGTAAATCTTGGTCCCTTAGAAGATGAGAAGGGGAATTTAATAATGGGAAATGTGGAAATGGCTGAGATCTTAAACAATTATTTTGCTTCGGTCTTCACAGTGGGAGACACAGAAACCATGCCAGAAATTGCTGGTCACAGGAATGTGGGAAGGGAAGACCTTGAGACAATCACTATCACTAGGGGGGTAGTGCTGGACAGGCTAATGGGACTCAAGGTAGACAAGTCCCCTGGTCCTGATGAAATGCATCCCAGGGTATTAAAAGAGATGGCAGAAGTTATAGCAGATGCATTCGTTATAATCTTCCAAAATTCTCTGGACTCTGGGGAGGTACCAGCGGATTGGAAAGCAGCTAATGTAACGCCTCTGTTTAAAAAAGGGGGAAGACAAAAGGCAGGTAACTATAGGCCGCTTAGTTTAACATCTGTAGTGGGGAAAAAGCTTGAAACTATCATCAAGGAAGAAATAGCGGGACATCTAGATAGGAATAGTGCAATCAAGCAGACACAGCATGTATTCATGAAGGGGAAATCATGTTTAACTAATTTACTGGAATTCTTTGAGGATATAACGAGCATGGTGGATAGAGATGTACCGATGGATGTGGTGTATTTAGATTTCCAAAAGGCATTCGATAAGGTGCCACACAAAAGGTTACTGCAGAAGATAAAGGTACGCAGAGTTAGTGGAAATGTATTAGCATGGATAGAGAGTTGGCTGGCGAACAGAAAGCAGAGAGTCGGGATAAATGGGTCCTTTTAGGGTTGGAAATCGGTGGTTAGTGGTGTGCCACAGGGATTGGTGCTGGGACCACAACTGTTTACAATATACATCGATGACCTGGAAGAGGGGACAGAGTGTAGTGCAACAAAATTTGCAGATGACACAAAGATTAGTGGGAAAGCGGGTTGTGTCGAGGACACAGAGTGGCTGCAAAGAGATTTAGATAGGTTAAGCGAATGGGCTAAGGTTTGGCAGATGGAATACAATGTCGGAAAGTGTGAGGTCATCCACCTTGGGAAAAAAAACAGTAAAAGGGAATATTATTTGAATGGGGAGAAATTACAACATGCTGCAGTGCAGAGGGATCTGGGGGTCCTTGTGCATGAATCCCAAAAAGTTAGTTTGCAGGTGCAACAGGTAATCAGGAAGGCGAATGAAATGTTGGCCTTCATTGCGAGAGGGATGGAATACAAAATCAGGGAGGTCCTTCTGCAACTGTATAGGGTAATGGTGAGGCCGCACCTGGAGTACTGCGTGCTGTTTTGGTCACCTTACTTAAGGAAGGATATACTAGCTTTGGAGGGGGTAGAGAGACGATTCACTAGGCTGATTCCGGAGATGAGGGGGTTACCTTATGATGATAGATTGAGTAGACTGGGTCTTTACTCATTGAAGTTCAGAAGGATGAAGGGGTGATCTTATAGAAACATTTAAAATAATGAAAGGGATAGACAAGATAGAGGCAGAGAGGTTGTTTCCACTGGTCAGGGAGACTAGAACTAGGGGGCACAGCCTCAAAATACAGGGGAGCCAATTTAAAACCGAGTTGAGAAGGAATTTATTCTCCCAGAGGGTTGTGAATCTGTGGAATTCTCTGCCCAAGGAAGCAGGTGAGGCTAGCTCATTGAATGTATTCAAGTCACAGATAGATAAATTTTTAACCAATAAGGGAATTAAGGGTTATGGGGAGCGGGCGGGTAAGTGAGCTGAGTCCACGGCCAGATCAGCCATGATTTTGTTGAATGGCGGAGCAGGCTTGAGGGGCTAGATGGCCTACTCCTGTTCCTAATTCTTATGTTCTTTTTACACTCAATTCCTTCATCTAAATCATTGACGTATATAGTAAAGAGCTTGGGTCCCAGCACTGAGCCCTGCGGCACTCCACTGGTCACTGCCTGCCATTCTGAAAAGGACCCATTTATCCCGACTCTCTGCTTCCTGTCTGCCAACCAGTTCTCTATCCATGTCAGTATATTACCCCCAATACCATGTGCTTTGATTTTGCACACCAATTTCTTGTGTGGGGCCTTGTCAAAAGCCTTTTGAAAGTCCAAATACACCACATCCACTGGTTCTCCCTTGTCCACTCTACTCGTTACATCCTCAAAAAATTCCAGAAGATTTATCAAGCATGATTTCCCCTTCATAAATCTATGCTTACTTGGACTGATCCTGTCACTGCTTTCCAAATGCGCTGCGATTGCATCCTTAATAATTGATTCCAAGATTTTCCCCACTAATGATGTCAGGCTAACCGATCTATAATTACCCACTTTCTCTCTCCCTCCCTTTTTAAAAAGTGGTGTTACATTAGCTACCCTCCAGTCCATAGGAACTGATCCCGAGTCGATAGACTGTTGGAAAATGATCACCAATGTATCCACTATTTCTCGGGCCACTTCCTTAAGTACTCTGGGATGCAGACTATCAGGCCCCGGGTATTTATTGACCTTCAATCCCATCAATTTCCCTAACACAATTTCCCACCTGATAAGGATATCCTTCAGTTCCTCCTTTTCACTAGACCGTCGGTCCCCTCGTACTTCCGGAAGGTTATTGTTGTGTACCTCTAAAGCATGCACTCCCATGTTCTGCCACCAGGGAGTGCATCCCCTGAAGTTCCAAGGGATCCCAGCATCCCTTGGGAGCACGATATATAAGCCGGCCTGTTCCTCACTCTGGAGTGCTTAATAAAGACTGAGGTCACTGTTACTTTAACCTCCCTGTGTGCAGTCTCATCTGTGTCAGGAACACAACAGTTATTTGTGTCTTCCTTTGTGAAGACAGAACCAAAGAATTTGTTCAATTGGTCTGCCATTTCTTTGTTCCCCATTATAAATTCACCTGAATCCGACTGCAAGGGACCTACGTTTGTCTTCACTAATCTTTTTCTCTTCACATATCTATAGAAGCTTTTGCAGTCAGTTTTTATGTTCCCGGCAAGCTTCTTCTCGTATTCTATTTTCCCCCTCTGAATTAAAATGTTTTTCCTCCTCTGCTGAATTCTAAGTTTCTCCCAGTCCTCAGGTTTGCTGCCTTTTCTGGCAATTTATATGCCTCTTCCTTGGATTTAACACTATCCTTAATTTCCCTTGTTAGCCACGGTTGAGCCACCTTCCCCATTTTATTTTTACTCCAGACAGGGATGTACAATTGCTGAATTTTAGCCATGTGATCTTTAAATGTTTGCCATTGCCTATCCACCGTCAACCCTTTAAGTATCATTTGCCAGTCTATTCTAGCCAATTCACGCCTCAAACCATCGAAGTTACCTTTCCTTAAGTTCAGGACTCTAGTTTCTGAATTAACTGTGTAACTCTCCATTTTAATAAAGAATTCTACCAGTAGGCATGTACAGTAGGCACCTCAAAGCACTGGAGAAGTACCACCAACACTGCCTCTGCAAAATCCTGCAAATTCATTGGCAGGATAGGTGCAGCTACATCAGTATTCTCTCTCAGGCCAACATGCCCAGCATCGAGGCATTGACCATGCTCGATCAGCTCCGATGG
The DNA here is from genome assembly GCF_044704955.1 of Pristiophorus japonicus. Classification (NCBI taxonomy): domain Eukaryota; kingdom Metazoa; phylum Chordata; class Chondrichthyes; family Pristiophoridae; genus Pristiophorus; species Pristiophorus japonicus. The sequence goes on from NC_091977.1 coordinate 182,754,420, forward strand.
ACGGGCCGCATTGTCTGCATGCCCGATACTAGACTCGTGAAATAAGCACGGCAGGCAAGTCCCAGGAAGGCAGAGAAAATGCTTCAACGACACCCTCAAAGCCTCATTGAAAAAATGTAACATCCCCACCGACTCTTGGGAATCCCTGGCCCTAGACCGCTCAACGTGGAGGAGAAGCATCCGAGAAGGTGCCGAACACTTCGAATCTCTTTGCTGGGAGCACACGGAAGCCAAGTACAAACAGTGACAGGAACGTACGACTAATCAAGCACCCCACCCACCCGTTCCTCCAACCATCTGCCCCACCTGCGACAGAGACTGTAGATCCCGCATTAGTCTCATCAGTCACCTTAGAACTCATTTTAGTGTTGAAGCAAGTCATTCTCGACTTCGGGGGACTGCCTAAGAAGGAAAAAGGTAAATGTGGGGATGATTGCTCACCTGTTGTAGAAAGCACCTGTGGGGCAAGCAATCATTTCCACACATTTATTTCCTAAGCGATGAAAATGACAACATCAGTCTTTACACATACATATTACAGTATTATATACACAAGGAGCTATATGCTCTCACAAAAATATAATAATGAATAGTCAGCATGAATTTTTAAAGAGAAAGTCTTACTTGATCAATCTCATTGAATTCTTTGAAGAGGTGACAGAGAATAGACAAGGGTAATGTGGTAGATGTAATTTATCTAGATTTCCAAAAGGCTTTCGATAAGCTACGACATAATAGGCTTATGAATAAAGTCAGAGAATATGGAGTTGGGACAAGTAGCAGAATGGATAGCTAGCTGGCTTCAAGACAGAAAGCAGAGCGTAGGGATAAAGCGTAACAATTCAGAGTGGCAGAAGTTGGGTCGTGGGGTCCCACAAGGATCAGTGCTGGGGCGACTGTTGTTCACAATTTATATTAATGATTTAGAATTTGGAATCAAAAACACAATTTCTAAATTTGTGGATGACACTAAATTGGGGGAGGTAGTAAATACTGAGGAGGACTGCAACAAATTATAAGACATTAATAAACTTGCAGAATGGGCATATAAGTGGCAAATGAATTTCAGCAAAGATAATTATGAGGTATTACATTTTAGGAACAAAAATAACGAGGTCAGGTATTAATTGGAAAATAAGAATCTAAATGGAGTAGAAGAGCAAATAGACAAATCATAAAAGTTGGGCCGCAGGTTAATAAGGCCTTATAAATGCAACGCAAGCACTAGAGTTTATTTCTCGAGGGATAGAACTAAAAAGTAGAGAGGTTATGCTAAACTTGTATCGCACCTTGGTTAGACCACACTTGGAGTACTGTGTACAATTCTGGTCGCCATATTATAAAAAGGATAAGGGGCACTGGTGAGGATGAAAAAAAGTTACAACGATGCTACCAGAAATGCAAAGTTATACCTATCAGGAAAGGATGAACAGGCTGCGTCCTCTTGTCTTGAAAAGAGAAGGTTGAGGGATGACCAAATAAAGGTCTTAAAATTTGAAAAGTTTTGACAGAGTAGACACAAAGTGGGTAAAATTGCCCTGTGCCCTGATTGGGGACAGTAATCTTCCGGGGCCGGGACTTTTAGTGCCCGGTGCAGAAGTCCCGCCGCCGATGCGGAATTGTCTTTATCACCCCTGAAAGGAAGCGGAGCGCAATCTCCTGGGCTCCACTTCCTTTTGGGGGCAGTAACCAGGGCGCTACTAGGGTAAGGAAAGCAGTGCCGGGCGGATGTTCCATGTAGCGATAATGCACTTCAATGCTGTTCCCCGTTCGCTTAAAGTGGAGGGCCGCTGTGCACTCTGCATGGCCTCTGATGGCCTTCACTGAGCCACCAGGGCAGCATTGGACCGGGCCATCAGCCCGGCACCCAAAACAGAGTATTGGGCTGCACGATGGCAGCCCAGATCGTGCCATCTTTGAGCCGACCTGAGAGTTGGCCGACAAAAAAAGATGGTGGCCTGGGGCGCTGGCGCCCTCCCCCTTAAGCACTGCTCCAAGAATGGATGTTGTCTAGCTTTGCGACTCACGTAACTGGCATTGACATCCGCTCGCACCAACCTTGTGGCCTGTGGGCAATTTTCACTGTGGGGCGTTAAGGGGTCGGCACGGGGCGGTGAGGAGTCGGCGTGCATGGCGATGATGTCATCACCGGTTGCGCGGTGGCCCAGGGCGCTAAACGCGGGGCGCGGCGCTGCCAAGGCAGTGCCTCCACAAACCCGCAGGCAATTTCCTGGAAGTCGGTAGTGCTCCCCTCCCCCGGGCGAAAACGGTCTTGCGTCCTATTAGAGCCCCCAGCCCCAGTGGTGCTAACAGGGCTATAAGAGAAATTTAGCCCCCAGAGAGTGCTTCCACTTGTGGGGAAGATAATCACCAAGAAATCAAATGAGGATTTCAGAAGAACCTTCTTTACCCAGAGTGTGGTGAGAATTGAAGCGAATAGGATAGATGCATTTAAGGGGCGTAGATAAACATATAAGGGAGAAGGGAATAGAGGATTACGCAGAAAGAGTTAGATGAGGAAAGACGGGAGGAAAATGGTGCAGTTTCTCTGGGTTTCCACCAATCTTCCACCGAGGTTATGGCAGGAGATTGGGGAACTCCCCTGGAAATTCTACCCCAAGTTCTTTCTTCATTATTAGCATTGCAATTCCATTACCAACAATCTACCAGATCATTTTATGTCATAGAGTAGCTATCCTGTTGTGAAAGGGTGACATTTTAATAAAGGCTGAGCAGACACCTGTGTTATCATCTGCACTTGAAGCCTGCCTCAGTTTCTGAGGAAGGACATGAAACATTGACCGATGTAAAAGGGCTACTATATGAATAACCCAGATTTAGGCTTCAGGGAAGCATACCCAGCTCGGTTAAGCTATTCATTCCCTAATTGTAAAATAAAGATAAACAAAAAATTACCCAGCAAAGATAAAAGACACCGGGGGGGGGGGAGAAATTTGGGAGCGCCCCATTTAGGGCGCAAATTTTTAACTTTTAAAAATTGAAAAAATGAGCTGCTTGCGCTCCAAGAAACAAGTGTAGCGCTAAATCAAGTGCTCCACTTCCTTCCTAGAGCGCAAGAGGCAGCAGGCCGGGCGGTAGATGTGCAGCGCTGCATAATGGGCCAAAGATTGTTTCCCTCCCTTAAAGGGAAGGGCCATTGCTGCAGGTTCTGCAAAAGAAGAACTTACCTGGACCCTGACAGCAGCTGCGATCCGGCCCGATCAGCCCGATACACTGCAGCAGAGTGCCGGGCTGATCGATCACGGGGAAGAAACTTGAAAGAAAAATCACAGCGAGCAACGTAAGACATTTTTTACTACCCTCGGCCACCTCGTCTTTAAGCATTGCCTCCAAAGTGCCCGGCCTCCCGATGAACGCCTCCTGCAGTTGCTGCTGCTGGTGTTTTCCCCCAGCAATGCTGCAGGATGCAGAACTGAAGTTCGGGTCCGGGGCGATGCGCACGGCGATGATGTCACGATCTCCAGGCGACGGAGATCGGGGCGCAATGCCATACCGTCGCCGCAAACCACCCGCCAAATATGCCGGGAGTCAATTGTACGGTGCGACCGGTTTGTCAGTGCTTAGCATCCCATCATCACCCCCCCAGAGGCGATAACGGGAGATGCACAGGAGGCCAATTCCTAGGCCCCAGTTCTTCTAAACCCATTAGCACTGACGGTTGGAATTTCCCATCACACCCTATCAATTACTGAGGTAAATACCGATTTCATGACACATCACTGGCACAGCTAGTGAATTGCATCTGTTTGCTGATCCTGTGTGTTCATTTCAAGGGTTACAATCTCACCAATAGCTGCAGCAGGGTCTATAAGATTTCATTGAAAAAAACAAACCTTTCTTATTTATGCAGCTGCAGCCTTACTTTTGCTTAAAGTTCAAGGTTATTGAAACACATGGAACAGAAAGATTCTCACAGCCAGGGCAGTCTTCTTTGATTTCAGAATAGCTGGTCATACAAAAGTGGAATGAATTCATAATATCTTTGGCTTCTATTTATCTTTCCTGTCACAGTAAGGCTATCTTGCAAAACTATCTTTTACATTATTTTGATGACCTTGTGGATTTCATGTCACAGTTTTAGTGAATTTTTCTGCTCATCAAAATGAGCAATGTCTGGTCTGGGGAATAAATCATTTGTCTTGATTTACACCCAGTAGAATCAATGGCAGTAAAGTTCCTTCTATATGGCACCAACAAAGGGGAAGTTTTTATCTGTTCATTCTTCATAGTGACACTGTAAATGCAAGTAAAAATGAAAATATATACACATTTAGGATTCTGTTACAAAATAACAATCAGGGACATCTTTGCTCTGTGGAGGTAATTTTAACTTCCAGTGATTGTGCAAAACATCCATCAGCAGATCGACTGCCCATTATACATCTCACAATTTTCTTTTCCATTGAAGTGATTGGAAAGGAAAATCAGGCAGGCTGTATGATAGATGGCCAATCCAATATTATCCATTTTACACCGTCACGGAAGTAAAAATTACTTCTCGTGTGTCTTAATCCAACCATAAAAGAGTATCCCTTAAAGTACTACCATGGCATTTCAATTTTCTGCAACCAGTTATCCTTGTGGCTACTTAGTGCCAATTAATACTAAATTAAGGCACCTTTGTCCTCTAGACTTGTGCACAATGATCACTTAAAACATTCTTACCTTTACAGTTCTAATTCACGTCTTTAATCACTCACGGGGACTTCAAGCGTCCCACGGGAGGTGGTCCAGGAGGATGATGCTGACTCCTTACTGACACATAACTCATGCAGACCATGCACCAACTCAAATACTCACACTTCTGTGGGCCCGGTAAGGCCGATAATTGGGTTTTCACCTGGTGTCTCATACATCACAAGTTAGCAAGAGCAGATGGTGGAGACAGGGACAGCAGCGGAGAGTCCGCTTCGGAGGCCGCAGGATGCTCCAAGCTCTGCTCAGCTGGACGCAGATGCTGAACCTCGGGGGCCATCGGTGAACAGGATACTTCTGGAGCAGCAGAAAAGAATGTGTGATATACTGGCAGTCATTACAGCCACACTGTGTACACTTGCAGAGAGGTTTGGAGGAGTTCATTTCAAGCATGAGTGGTATGATGCCGCAGGCCTTTGCGATGATATCTTTGTCCATGGAAAGAGTGGCCACCTGCATGGAGCGGCCATCAAACGAGTGCATGCAACCCTTCACCAATGGCTTGCACACTATGAATGCCACCTTAAGTAGGATGAATGATACCTTAGCCTTGACCATTCATCGCCCGACTGATGTGCAGCAAGGTGTTCTCCAGCTCATTGCTTGCAGGGAAGTGCAGCTGGGCCATGAGAGGGATGATGGTGAAAAGGGACATGGAAGTGAGGGACTCGGCTCAAAGCACTTCCAATTCTCATCCGTTGCGCGCCCCCCCCGCCATCTCAATCAGAATGCCACATGCTGCTTCGTGTCCCGATGACTGAGTCAGCCCTTGCACAGGTGCAGGTGCAGCAGTCTATGCCAGGGCCCTCACAGGCTCCAAAGCTTAGAGGACGTTAGTCAAGAGCATCTGGGCAGTCAGAGCAGGGAAGTGAGCAGCCTGCCTCGATCTCTGTTGAAGCCACAGGGATTGCACCATGTAGAAGTGATAGGAAGAGGAAGAGTAAAGATTTGTAGTTGCACAAGAATATGCACATGGTCGTGTTACACAATGTTAAATTGGTAAGATACTGTTTTATTTTTGAGCCACATAAATATTATTTCTATCGACCACTTTTTCGTTTTTCCCATTTTAGGTTGCTGGCTGGCAAGTGGCATGAATTGACACTGAGCAATGGGGGGCTGTGAAAGGAATGCTTGGTTGTTTGTAGGACTGCTTTGCGCTGGTGGCATTAGTGGGTGGGGGGAAAGTGTCTTTTGCATGTGGTTGTCAGGTGGGTGGACTGGTGGAACCTAAGTGAACCTCACAATAATGAGGGCATTCTGGGCAGCAATGAACATCCGCTGCTGGTGTATTGGACGCATCACGTTCTGGCTCCTCCTCATCCTCAGAATCATCTGAAGAGGCTCTGTGCTCTGTATCTTGTTCCTCCTTCAAGTCCAAACCTCGCTGTTGTACAATGCTGTGCAGAGCGCAGCACACCATAACCATTCTGGAAACCCTGGCTGGTGCGTACTAAAGAGTGCCTCCAGATCTGACAACGCACCTGAAGCGTATCTTCAGCATACCAATGGCTTGCTCAATGACACATCTAGTTGTCATATGGCTTTTATTGCAACGCTCCTGAGCCTCGTTAGTTGGGTTCCTCATAAGAACATAAGAACATAAGAATTAGGAACATCGAGCCCCTCGAGCCTCCTCCGCCATTCAAAAAGATCATGGCTGATCTGGCCGTGGACTCAGCTCCACTTACCCGCCCGCTCCCCATAACCCTTAATTCTCTTATTGGTTAAAAATCTGTCGATCTTTGTGATTTAAATACATTCAATGAGTTAGCCTCAACTGCTTCCTTGGGCAGAGAATTCCACAGATTCACAACCCGCTGGGAGAAGAAATTCCTTCTCAGCTCGGTTTTAAATTGGCTCCCCCGTATTTTGAGGTTGTGCCCCCTAGTTCTAGACTCCCCGACCAGTGGAAACAACCTCTCTGCCTCTATCTTGTCTATCCCTTTCATTATTTTGAATGTTTCTATAAGATCACCGCTCATTCTTCTGAACTCCAACGAGTAAAGACCCAGTTTACTCAATCTATCATCATAAGGTAACCCCCTCATCTCCGGAATCAGCCTAGTGAATCGTCTCTGAACCCCCTCCAAAGCTAGTATATCCTTCCTTAAGTAAGGTGACCAAAACTACACGCAGTGCTCCAGGTGCGGCCTCACCAATACCCTGTACAGTTGCAGCAGGACCTCCCTGCTTTTGTACTCCATCCCTCTCGCAATGAGGGCCAACATTTCATGCGCCTTCCTGATTACCTGCTGCACCTGCAAACTAACTTTTTGGGATTCATGCACAAGGACCCCCAGGTCCCTCTGCACCGCAGCATGTTGTAATTTCTCCCCATTCAAATAATATTCCCTTTTACTGTTTTTTTTTCCAAGGTGGATGACCTCACATTTTCCGACATTGTATTCCATCTGCCAAACCTTAGCCCATTCGCTTAACCTATCTAAATCCCTTTGCAGCCTCTCTGTATCCTCCACACAACCCGCTTTCCCACTAATCTTTGTGTCATCTGCAAAGTTTGTTACACTACACTCTGTCCCCTCTTCCAGGTCATCTATATATATTGTAAACAGTTGTGGTCCCAGCACCGATCCTTGTGGCACACCACTAACCACCGATTTCCAACCCGAAAAGGACCCATTTATCCCAACTCTCTGCTTTCTGTTCGCCAGCCAATTTTCGATCCATGCTAATACATTTCCTCTGACTCCGTGTACCTTTATCTTCTGCAGTAACCTTTTGTGTGGCACCTTATCGAATGCCTTTTGGAAATCTCAATACACCACATCCATCGGTACACCTCTATCCACCATGCTCGTTATATCCTCAAAGAATCCCAGTAAATTAGTTAAACATGATTTCCCCTTCATGAATTCATGTTGCGTCTGCTTGATTGCACTATTCCTATCTAGATGTTCCGCTATTTCTTCCTTAATGATAGCTTCAAGCATTTTCCCCACTACAGATGTTAAACTAACCGGCCTATAGTTACCTGCCTTTTGTCTGTCCCCTTTTTTTAAACAGAGGTGTTACATTTGCTGCTTTCCAATCCGCTGGTACCTCCCCAGTTTCTAGAGAATTTTGGTAGATTATAACGAATGCATCTGCTATAACTTCCGCCATCTCTTTTAATACCCTGGGATGCATTTCATCAGGACCAGGGGACTTGTCTACCTTGAGTCCCATTAGCCTGTCCAGCACTACCTCCCTAGTGATAGTGATTGTCTCAAGGTCCTCCCTTCCCACATTCCTGTGACCAGCAATTTTTGGCATGGTTTTTGTGTCTTCCACTGTGAAGACCGAAGCAAAATAATTGTTTAAGGTCTCAGCCATTTCCACATTTCCCATTATTAAATCCCCCTTCTCATCTTCTAAGGGACCAAAATTTACTTTTGTCACTCTCTTCCGTTTTATATATCTGTAAAAGCTTTTACTATCTGTTTTTATGTTTTGTGCAAGTTTACTTTCGTAATCTATCTTTCCTTTCTTTATTGCTTTCTTCGTCATTCTTTGCAGTTGTTTAAAATGTTCCCAATCTTCTAGTTTCCCACTAACCTTGGCCATCTTATATGCATTGGTTTTTAATTTGATACTCTCCTTTATTTCCTTGGTTATCCATGGCTGGTTATCCCTTCTCTTACTGCCCTTCTTTTTCACTGGAATATATTTTTGTTGAGCACTATGAAAGAGCTCCTTAAAAGTCCTCCACTGTTCCTCAATTGTGCAACCGTTTAGTCTGTGTTCCCAGTCTACTTTAGCCGACTCTGCCTTCATCCCACTGTAGTCCCCTTTGTTTAAGCATAGTACGCTTGTTTGAGACACTACTTCCTCACCCTTAATCTGTATTACAAATTCAACCATACTGTGATCACTCATTCCGAGAGGATCTTTTACTAGGAGATCGTTTATTATTCCTGTCTCATTACACAGGACCAGATCTAAGATGGCTTGCTCCCTTGTAGGTTCTGTAACATACTGTTCTAAAAAACAATCCCGTATGCATTCTATGAATTCCTCCTCCAGGCTACCCTGTGCGATTTGATTGGTGTCATCAGCCACATTTTAAGTGGATACCCCTTGTCTCTGAGCAGCTAACTGGTAAATCTGTTTCAAGCCACAAAGAAATCAGGAGGGGTGGACTGCTGCAGGATGGAAGCATCACGGTAGATGCCCTGGCATCTTGCGTATGCCTGCATAAAGATCTTTTTGTGGTTGATGGAGTGGAATCCCTTGCAGTTGATGAACACTCCTGATTGATCTGGGGGTGCCTTAATTGAGACATGCATGCAGTCAGTGATGCCCTGCACCTGTGGGAAGCCAGCCAGAGCCATAGACCCGAGCAACCCCTGATTCTGACTGGCGTCATCACAGGAATAGTTTACATAATTGCCAGTTGTGGCAAACAAGCCATCAGTCATCTGTCTTATGCAGTTGTGGGCCACCAACTGCGAGATCCTGAAAATATCTCCGGCAGAGCCCTGGAAGGATCCAGAGTCAAAGAAGTTGATGGCAGTGGTGACTTTGACAGCCACTGGTAAAGCATGGCCACCAGGTCCAGTTGGCAGCAGGTCTTGTTCCAGCAGTCTGCCACCACCTGACATGACACTTTGAACCTCCTGAGACACTGTCAAGTAAGCTTTTCCTCTGCCTGTAAATCCTGTGTGCCAGGTATGACATTCTGCAAGCTGCACCTCTCTCAATGGAGCTGCAGGTCTCTGAACAGCAGACTGTTGCTGCTCCTGTTCCTGCTCCTGCTCCTGCTGGTGCTGGTCATCTTGGCCCTCATCTGAAGTCCAAAGTAACAGTGTTAGCGGCCCCCATGCTGATTTGCTAGATCCGAGCTCCAAACTGCAGATCAGCCGTACAAACGTCCGAAGTGTAGATGACAACTCCAAAGTTGTAAAAGTTACCTCCAAAGTTGTTAAAATAAACTTCAAAATGTGTAAAGTAACCTCTCAGCACAAGTACTGTGAACAAAGCCTTTCACACAAGCGGACAAGAAAACAGCTGTGCGGTGTCAGCACTTATTGGCATATTTCCCTGTCCTGTCTTCAGCTCCCTCAATTGCCGTTGTGTTCCTGTCTTGTCTTCACTGGGGTTCTAGGAAGCCTGAGAAACCCGTGCACTTACAGTTAAATTGCAAAAGCCGCCACTCCCAAGGGGGTTGCGCGCACGGAGCCTAAAGTGCTGGAGTGAAATGTGGAAGCTGGCGGATTGGAGCCGGCTTCCTGACGCGCTTGTGTTTTTCCAGGAATTAACCCCCCCACCCACACCCAAACCCACACGCTCACCCACGTTAAAATTCTCTTACAACACAGAAGGTGGCCATTCGACCCATCGCGCTTGTGCCATCTCTTTGAAAGAGCTATCTAATTAGTCCCATTCCCCTGCTCGTTCCCCACAGCCAATCAAATGTTTCCTTTTCAAGTATATATCCAATTCCCTTTTGAATGTTACTGTTGAATCTGCTTGCACCACCCTTTCAGGCAGTGCATTCCAGATCACAACAACTCGCTGCGTACAACATTTCTCATCTCTCCTTGGTTCTTTTCCCAATGATCTTAAATCTGTGTCCTCTGGTTATCGGCCCTCTTGTCAATGGAAACAGTTTCTCCCTATCTAGCAAAGCCCTTCATAATTTTGAACACCTCTATTAAATCTGTCACTCCTCTTAATCTCTCCTTTCAAGAATCAATATGAATTTTCTTTCCAGCTAGTTATGAAATACCTTGGAACATTTTTTTGTACTTCAAATGCTGTATAAATGTAAGTTGTTCTTGCAGCTTCAGTCTTGTTAATTGCACATTCATGTCCTTTACTTCTGCACTTACTGACCAAGTTCAATAATTTAATCTACACCATATCCATCAGCATTTAAACAAATGCAGCTTCCTCTAGATTCTATGTTAGAATATATGTAACTGTGAGTACGCTCACAGGTTTGTAGAGCTGTTGCATTGTGAGTGGCTTAGCCAGTCACGTGATGTTCACAAGACTCAATAAAACTCCAGTCAGTTGGGTCTAGGTCATCCATGATGAGGTATGCAGTTGTGAGCCTAGTGGCTGAACTGGTAATGTGCAGTGTGATTGTTAAACCTTTGTTAATAAACCAACTAGTTCTTAATAACAATGTATTGCTATGAATTCTTAAGCAAAGAACCCACGAAGCAAGTACATTACATATGTAAAGTTTGAATAACTTCTTTTGGGGCCCTTGCGGTATCTCCCATAGTGTGCCAATGAAGAAAATTTGCAACAATTGACCAACAGTTTCTAAAACTCTGACACAGCCCCTATTAAGCAGACAACTCAAGTGAATGCCTGAGTGCCATCTTCTTTTCTGTAATGAGAATTAATTCCTCTTTACAGCTAAGAACACCAAGTCCCATTGTCATTGCACCAGTGTCTTTTCGAAGAGAGTGAGAGTTTTCAACTACTGCCCACCCATTTCTCACCTGAAAATTGGTTACCGGTGGTGGACAGTTGGGGGGGGGGGGGCATTTGACCAGCCTTTGTATGCCTACAGTCTGCCTGGTACAAGTTTTTTTTTGCTTTTTCTTTTGTGGGGCCTGGTGGAGCAGGAGTGCCTTACTGTGTGAGTCCCTCCTCCCACCACTCCCCCCTCCCCCCCACTGCAGGCTTCAACTGCCAGCTGGCTTCATGGCCAGGTGATTTATCACCCTCCCAAACCGGTGACCTTCCTCAGAGTGCCAGCGTTCCACCTTTAGCTTTCCAGCTGCATGTAAATGAGGCCCAAGCCTCAAAATGACAAAGGCTTCACGGTGGCAACAACAGGCAGGTTTCTGGGTGCTCCGCTCGCTTACCGCCGGCCACCCGTTGTGCATCTCGAATTAAAATCGGCCCCAAAGTATCAATCATTTATCTCATTCCTTGTGCAAAATGGCTGCCACATTCTCCAACACACTAACAGTGATTGGAATTGAGTAACTGTTTGTGAAGTGCTGTTGGTGCATCATGAAAGATATTATAAGCCCTATATATAACATTTCTCTCTTCGTGAATACTAGATGTGCGCAGAATGAATTAATGAAAAGTTGTGCACTTTAGCAGAGACAGCAAGATATCTAAAAATATATTAGTATTTTGTTTTTCCCCTGGAAACGTTATTTTTTTGCAATATGCTGATGAATTTTAAGTATATCATTGGCTGGAAAGCACTTTGGGACATCCTGAGGTCATAAAGGTCCTATATAAAAGCAAGTCTTTTTTTCTATCTTTCTTTCTTTTATGGTCATTTTTTTTTAAATCAGACCGTTCAGGCCTCATTAAAATGGAAGCTGTGCAGCATAATATTTATTTGTAATGCGATCTAAATGCCTTGAAAGAATGTTGGGTTCCTGTTGTGATGTGAGACCCAACATACTGTGCTTGAAATTCATAAAACAAGAATAAAGCCCGTTATGTTCAGTGTCCTGTGGTAACCAAAGTATTTAAAACATCATTAGCATCTACATTGTCAGTAGTTTTGAGAAATTATTTCAAATAAAAATATGTGTTTAACATCATATCTAACTTGATTTCAGATAAGAAAACAAATTCCTTTTAAAATGCTCGTTTAAATTGGTTAAATTTTCAGTGGTCCAAATATTTCTAGAATTTCAGGGCTTCCCCCTCTCATTAAAATGTCTCTTAACTTTATTCATGTAAGGTGGCTACTGCAAACTAAATATTTTCATGCCCCATAGTTTTTGCTGCTACTTTCCGCAACCTATATAATTATGTTTTGAATGTGCGACTATAGCATCAGCTCTCTTGAGGCCGTCACACCTCAAAGCGCCACACCTCAAAAGCACTGCACGTCCGTAGACGAAAGAAAACGTGATTGTCTCAAATAGCCACTTAATTTAATCGTGCTGACTGGTTCAAATATTCCACTGACTGAATGAAAACAGCAATGATGACTTGTTTTTATATAGCATCTTTAATGTGGGAAAGAAAACATCCTACGGCACTTGATAGTGGTGTGAGGATAAAAAGACAAATTAAGAAAAAAACGGTTCTATTCACTGGGCAGGTAGTAAAAGCTATGCATCAACAACCTTCACAAAAATCAACAACTTAAATCATTTAAAAAAAAAACTACTATCAGCAAAACAGCAAGTAGCATAAAACCGACCAAATCAAATTGCACAGTTTTTTCAAGTACTTTGTGTAGCCACCTTGTGGGTGAAAATGACCTTCAGGTGAAAAACGGATGTAAAGAGATCTAATTTCGGGGGCCATCCTCCTCCGCCCAAATGGCGTCCAACACCATATTGGTTCGGGTGTCACCTGAAACAACAACAACAAATTGCATTTATATAGCACCTTTAACGTAATAAGACATTCCGAGGTGCTTCACAGGAGCATTATGAAACAGAAATTTGACTTCGAGCCGCATAAGGAGATATTAGGACAGGTGACGATAGGTTTTTAGGAGCACCTTAAAGGAGGAAAGAGAGATAGAGTGGGAAAGGGGTTTAAGGAAGGTATTCCAGAGCTTAGGGCCCAGGCAACTGAAGGCAGAATTGGAGGAGCGCAGAGATCTCTGACGGTTGATGGGCTGGCAGAGGGAGGGGCAAGGCCATGGAGGGATTTGAAAACAAGGATGAGAATTTTAAAATTGAAGCCTTACCGAAGTGAGAGACGAGGTATTAAGGCGTTTAGCAGCTTTGAAAGTGGATAAGTCCCCAGGCCCAGATGAAATGCATCCCAGGATGTTGAGTGAAGCAAAAGAGGAAATAGCAGAGGCCTTGACCATCATTTTCCAGTGGAGGACTGCTAATATGGTACCCTTGTTTAAGAAGAGAGAAAGGGATAGGCTGAGAAATTTACAGACCTGTCAGCTTAAACTCAGTGGTGGGAAAATTATTGGAAAAAATCGTGAAGAATAGGATAAACCTACATTTAGATAGGCAAGGATTATTCAGGGACAGTCAGCATGGATTTGTTAAGGGAAGATCGTGTCTGACTAACCTGATTGAATTTTTCGAGGAGGTAACCAGGAGGCTCGATGAGGGTGATGCATACGATGTTGTGTATATGGACTTTAGCAAAGCTTTTGATAAAGTCCCACACGGTAGATTGACCATGAAGGTAAAAGCCCATGGGATCCAGGGCAAAGTGGCAAGTTGGATCCAAAATTGGCATCGAGGTAGGAAGCAAAGGGTAATGGCTGATGGGTGTTTTTGCGACTGGAAGGATGTTTCCAGTGGGGTTCCGCAGGGCTCAGTACTGGGTCCCTTGCTTTTTGTGGTATACATCAATGATCTAGATTTGAATATGATTAAGACATTTGCAGATGACACTAAAATTGACTGTGTGGTTGATAATGATGAGGATAGTCATGGACTGCAGAAGGATATCAATCTATTGGTCAGGTGGGCAGAACAGTGGCAACTGGAATTTAATTCGGAGACGTGTGAGGTAATCCACTTGGGGAGCGCTAATAAGGAAAGGGTATATACATTAAACAATAGGCCACTTAGAAGTATAGATGAATAAAGGGACCTTGGAGTGCTTGTCCACAGATCCCTGAAAGTAGCAGGCCAGTGGATAAGATGGTTAAGAAGGCATACAGAATGCTTTATTAGATGAGGCATAGAATATAAGAGCAGGGTGGTTATGCTTAAATTGTATAATACACTGGTTAGGCCACAGCTGGAACACTGCATGCAGTTCTGGTCGCTGTATTATAGGAAGGACATGATTGCACTGGAGAGGGTGCAGAGGAGATTTATGAGGATGCTACCTGGAATGGAGAATCTTAACTATGAGGACAGATTGGATAGGCTGGGTTTGTTCTCCTTGGAACAGAGGAAGCTGAGGGAGATCTCATTGAGGCGTATAACAATTTGAGAGGCCTAGATATAATGGATAGAAAGGGCCTATTTCCCTTGGTAGAGGGGTCAGTTATGAGGAGGCATAGGTTCAAGGTGGTTGGTGGAAGGTTTAGAGGGGATATGAGGGTAAGCTTCTTCACACAGAGGGCTGTGGGGGTCTGGAACTCACTGCCTGGAAAGAGGGTAGAGACAGAAATCCTCACCACAGTTAAAAGGTGCTTGGATAGACATTGAAGCGTCGTAACCTGCAGGGTTACGGACCTAGAGCTGGTAAGTGGGATTAGACTGGGTAACCTCTTGTTGGCTGGCACAGATACGATGGTAAGTACTTTAGAGAATCTAATATGGCCAGAGTGATCTCCTGGACTATTTTGATTGCCTGGATGGGTCGGAGAGGAATTTTCCCAGATTTTTTTCCCCTATTGGCCTGGGTTTATATCTACTTTTTTGCCTCTCCCAGGAGATTGCCTGGCTCCGGGTGGCTTGGAGTGTAAAGTGTTGCGATACATGGGGTATCGCAGCTGTGTGGGGTGGTCTGGTTGGGCAGGATGCTCTTTACCTGTCCGCCATTGTTCATTGTTCATAGGTTTATATATAACCTTCAGAGCTGCTGACTGAGGGCTGTGTGGCTCTTTGTCAGCCCGCACGGGCACGATGGGCCGAAATGTCCTTCTTCTGCGCTGTAAATTTCTATCTTTCTATGTCTATGAAACGTAGACATTAGGAGTGAGATATTGGCTAACCCCTATAAACGTGCATGGGGATCACGGTGCACAATTAACCAGTGAATCCCTTACCACACATGGGGCAGGTGAATGACCTCTCCCAATGTGACTGCTCTGATGAATTCCCAGCAGGGACGGGGAATGGAATCCCTTCCCATAGTCCCCACATTTCCACGGTTTCTCCATGGTGCGGGTATCCTTGTGACTCTCCATGGTTGGACGATCAGTTGAAGCCTCGCCCACGCACACAACACGTTTACAGTTTCTCCACACTTTGAATGGTGCGATGTTTTTTCAGGTTGTGTAAATGGTTAAAGCTCTTTCCACAGGCAGTGCACTGGAACACTCACACAGGTGTGTGTCTCGGTGCTTTTCCAGTCCAGTCAAACTGATATTTGAAATCTTTTCCCACAGGCAGAACAGACAAACATTTCTCCTTCCACTTTCAAAGGCCGATGATATTAAGGTCCTGATGAAACGATTGACTCTGTCAGATCGTAACTTGATGTTTGGTTTGTGTTTCCTGTCTGAAAATCTCCCCTTCTAATACGCCCTTATCCTTAGATTATGACCCCTGGTTCTGGACTTCCCCAACATCCGGAACATTCTTCCTGCATCTAACCTGTCCAGTCCTGTCAGAATCTTCGATGTTTTGAATCAAGATGGCGGGGTGCTGAACCTGCCTTCCTGCACCAAGATGGCCACCGTTAGCCTGGGCCTGTGACCGGGAGAAAGCCCCGAAGTTGCAACCGCCGATATTCCGGTTATTATTCCGGGCTTGCCGCAGGCACCGATTGTTTATGAAGCCTCCCCGGCTCTCTGCTGGTCCATTACTCCCCTCCGTTCTGCTGAAAATGACACTTCTGTGGTGCCTCCTCCGCCATTACACGCACCGCGCATGTAGCTCACCAGCGCGTTCGCACTGGGGAGAGGCCGTTCACCTGCTCAAAGTGTGGGAAGCAATTCATTGGATCATCCGACCTGCTGAGACACCAGCGAGTTCACACTGGGGAGAGACTGTTCACCCACTCTGAGTGTGGGAAGCAATTCATTGGATCATCCGGCCTGCTGAGACACCAGCGAGTTCACACTGGGGAGAGACTGTTCACCCACTCTGAGTGTGGGAAGCTATTCACTGGATCATCCGACATGCTGAGACACCAGCGAGTTCACACTGGGGAGAGACTGTTCACCCACTCTGAGTGTGGGAAGGGATTCACTGGATCATCCGACCTGCTGAGACACCAGCGAGTTCACACTGGGGAGAGACTGTTCACCACTCTGAGTGTGGGAAGCTATTCACTGGATCATCCGACCTGCTGAGACACCAGCGAGTTCAAACTGGGGAGAGACTGTTCACCCACTCTGAGTGTGGAAAGCTATTCACTGGATCATCCGACCTGCTGAGACACCAGCGAGTTCACACTGGGGAGAGGCCGTTCACCTGCTCTGAGTGTGGGAAGCTATTCACTGGATCATCCGACCTGCTGAGACACCAGCGAGTTCACACTGGGGAGAGACTGTTCACCCACTCTGAGTGTGGGAAGCTATTCACTGGATCATCCGACCTGCTGAGACACCAGCGAGTTCACACTGGGGAGAGGCCGTTCACCTGCTCTGAGTGTGGGAAGGGATTCACTTGTTCATCCCAGCTGCTGACACACCAGCGAGTTCACACTGGGGAGAGGCCGTTTACCTGCTCTGAGTGTGGGAAGAGATTCACTTTGTAAAGTCCTGTCCCCTCAGTACAGATTCACACGAGGCATGTAGTGAAGTCAAGGTCACTCTGGACCTGCACCTTTATTTCACAGCTCTGGAATGCTGCACTTGCCTGAGACCTGCCCTTATATACCTGTCTCTTGCAAGTGCACCCCTGGTGGTAAGGTATGCTGGTGGTTACAGGTCATATCTTATTACAGTCATGTATAGCATGTTAGGATACAGTTATATATGATAATGTAAGATACATGACATCACCCTCCCCCAAGGTCTTATTGTCTTTATAGGTTCAGTCTCTCAGGTGATCTACGCTCTCGCGTGGAGCGTCTGAGTTGTGGTTCAGTTGTTTGCCTTGGTGTCTGTTTTTCTTTGGGTGTGGTTGCTGGTATCTCGCCTGGGCTGTCTGTTTCGATTGGTGTGATTGTTATTGACTCGCCTGGACTGTCTGTTGGGATTGCCCTTTCCTCACGTTGTTCCCTCTGTCTGTCCACCAGGTGTGGTGCGAGTTCCACACTGTAGTCTGCCTCTGGTTCCGCAGTGTTGTTGGTAAATCTGCTTTTGACTTGGTCTACATACCCCCGGCAGGTTTTGCCATTGTCCATTTGTACTACCAGTAGCCTGTTTCCTTCCTTGCCCATAACTGTCCCTGCAAGCCATTTGGGATCCCTGCCATAGTTTAGTACAAACACTTTGTCCCCTATCTCATTCCATCTCCCCCTCGAATTTCTGTCATGGTACTCAGTCAGCTTACGGCACTTTGCCTCAACAATTTTGTGCATGTCTGGAAGGATTAATGAGAGCCTTGTTTTTAAAGTCCTTTTCATCAACAGTTGCGCAGGGGGGATCCCAGTCAGTGAGTGCGGACGAGATCTGTATGCCAGCAGCAGTCGCGACAGGCGACCCTGCAGCGTGGGACCTTGGATTTTAAGCATGCCTTGTTTAATGATTTGCACTGCTCTCTCTGCCTGGCCTTTGGAGGCCGGCTTGAACGGTGCCGTCTTGACGTGATTTATGCCGTGGTCAATTATAAAGTCTTGGAATTCTGCACTGGTGAAGCATGGACCATTGTCACTGACCAACATGCCAGGGATTCTGTATGTTGCAAACATGGTTGCGAGGCTCTCCACAGTGGTGGAGGTTGTGCTCGAGTTTAAAATGGTGCATTCGATCCACTTTGAAAATGCATCTACAATTACGAGGAACATTTTGCCCATGAATGGGCCCGCATAGTCTACGTGCACCCGCGACCACGGTTTGGTAGGCCAGGGCCAGGGGCTCAGCGGAGCCTCCCTGGGGGGCATTGCTGAGTTGGGCACAAATGGTGCACCTTCAGATGCAGAACTCCAAGTCCGCGCCAATACCAGGCCACCAGACGTGGGATCTGGCTATGGCCTTCAAGAGAACGATCCCCGGGTGCTCGTGGTGGAGTTCCGGAAAAATGCCTCTCTGCCCCGCAGAGGCATGACTACTCGGCTGCCCTACATCAGGCAGTCTGCTTGTAGTGATAGCTCATGCATGCGCCTGTGAAGGGGTTTTAATTCCTCGGGGCAGGCATCGTGAGCCTCTGCCCCAGTCACCGGTTAGGACACATCTTTTTACTAAGGATAACGTGGGGCCGCTGGCCGTCCAGGCTGTGATTTGGCGGCCGTCATGGGCGAACCTGTAGACTCAAAGGCATTGATTGCCATGACTATCTCACAGTCCTGTTCGTCAGACCCTTCCGTGGTCGCCAGGGCTAGCCTGCTGAGTACGTCGGTACAGTTGTCTGTGCCTGGTCTGTGTCTTATGGTATAGTCGTAGGACGCCAGCATGTGTGCCCACCGTTGAATTCGCGCCAAGGTGTTGGCGTTTATTGCCTTGCTCTTGGTTAGGAGGGACGTGAGGCTTGTGGTCGGTTTCTAACGTGAACTTGGCCCCGAAAAGGTATTGGTGCATCTTTTTGACACCGTACACGCACGCGAGCACCTCCTTCTCTACCATTCCATACCCGCGCTCCGCCCGCGAAAGTGACCTGGAGGCATAAGCTATGGATTGTAATTTGCCCGCACTATTGACATGTTGCAAAACGCACCCGACCCCATATGCTGATGCATCGCATGTGAGAACTAGCTTTTTACCTGGGTCAAAGAAAATCAAAACACTGTTGGAACACAGAAGGTTGCGTGCCTTATTGAAGGCACGTTCCTGGGCGTCCCCCCAAAACCAATCGCACCCCTTCCTGAGTAGCACGTGGAGAGGCTCCAGCAGTGTGCTTAAGTTCTGCATAAAGTTCCCAAAGTAATTGAGTAGCCCGAGAAAGGCACGCAGTTCTGAGACATTCCGGGGCCTGGGTGCCAGGCAAATTGCTTCTGTTTTGGACTGTGTTGGGCGGATTCCATCAGCGGCAATCCTTCTGCCCAAAAATTCAACCTTGGGTGCGAGAAACAGGCACTTGGATTTCTTGACTCGTAGGCCTATCTGATCCAACTGCTTTAGTACTTCCTCCAAATTACAGAGATGGGAGTCGGTGTCCCTGCCCGTGATAAGTTTGTCGTCTTGAAATACAACCGTCCCCAGGATGGACTTGAGCAGACTCTCCATGTTGCACTGGAATATGGCAGCTGCCGACCTGATGCCGAATGGGCATCGATTGTACATGAAAAGGCCTCGATGTGTGTTGATGGTGGTGAGTAGCTTGGATTCCTCGGTCAATTCTTGCGTCATATACGCAGATGTGAGGTCTAATTTTGAGAAAAGTTTACCTCCAGCCAATGTGGCAAATAAGTCCTCCGCTCTGGGCAGCGGGTACTGGTCCTGTAGGGCGACTCTGTTTATGGTAGATTTGTAGTCCCCACAGATTCGTACGGATCCATCAGGCTTCATGACTGGGACGATGGGACTTGCCCAGTCGCTAAATTCCACAGGTGATATAATGCCTTCCCGCAGAAGCCTGTCTAGTTCGTGTTCAATCTTTTCCCTCATCACATAGGGTACAGCTCTTGCCTTGTGATGGACTGGTCTAGCATCCTGTGATGTAGATTTTGACTTTGGCCCCTTTGAAAGTGCCCACACCTGGCTGAAAGAGATGTTTAAATCGCTTTATAACTGTTGAGCAGGAGGTTCGTTCCTCTAATGGCATGGCATGGACATCATCCCATTTCCAGTTTAGTTTTGCCAGCCAGCTTCTCCCCAGCAGTGCTGGGGGGTCTCCGGGGACAATCCACAGGGGAAGTCGGTTCACTGTCCCTTTGTGTGTGACAGAGCATGGCGCTGCCGAGGACTGGTACGATTTCTTTGGTATAGGTCCTTAGTTTGGTGTCGACCCTTGTGAGTTTTGGTCTGTCTCTTTTATGCGGCCACAGAACATAAGAACATAAGAATTAGGAACAGGAGTAGGCCATCTAGCCCCTCGAGTCTGCTCCGCCATTCAATAAGATCATGGCTGATCTGGCCGTGGACTCAGCTCCACTTACCCGCCCTCTCCCCGTAACCCTTAATTCCCTTATTGGTTAAAAATCTATCTATCTGTGACTTGAATACATTCAATGAGCTAGCCTCAACTGCTTCCTTGGGCAGAGAATTCCACAGATTCACAACCCTCTGGGAGAAGAAATTCCTTCTCAACTCGGTTTTAAATTGGCTCCCCCGTATTTTGAGTCTGTGCCCCCTAGTTCTAGCCTCCCCTACCAGTGGAAACAACCTCTCTGCCTCTATCTTGTCTATCCCTTTCATGATTTTAAATGTTTCTATAAGATCACCCCTCATCCTTCTGAACTCCAATGAGTAAAGATCCAGTCTACTCAATCTATCATCATAAGGTAACCCCCTCATCTCCGGAACCAGCCTAGTGAATCGTCTCTGTACCCCCTCCAAAGCCAGTATATCCTTCCTTAAGTAAGGTGACCAAAACTGCACGCAGTACTCCAGGTGCGGCCTTACCAATACCCTATACAATTGCAGCAGGACCTCCCTGCTTTTGTACTCCATCCCTCTCGCAATTTTCAAATTGTTGAGCGCCCATGAGAGATTGACTCGCTCCCGTATCCAGCCCCATGTTGACAGATATCACGTTGAGTAGGACCCTCATCATTATAGGAGGCGCCCTGTTGTAGGAGCAACGGCCATTGATCATGTTGACCCGCTGTACATCGGTGTCCCGGGTACTATGCCCCACCATCTTCTGGTCCACTTTCCAACCCATCCGATTCGTATACCAGCCGAACAGTCATTTTTTTGCACATGCGGGCCAAATGCCCTGTATATTCACAATTTCTGCAAACAGCCTGCTGAAATTGACATCCCCTTGACGAGTGCCCACCCCCACACCTCCAGCACAGACCTGTTCCATTGTTCAAAGTGTTCCCAAAGAATGAGCTGCGTCTGGCTGATCTCACTTGAGCTTCTCTCAGTTTGTAGTTGATTGCTCGCATTGTGGGTTGATGAGGTGTGAACGGCCGTTCCTGTGGCCCTTGATGGCTTCTGCCTGCTGTCGAGAGCCTGTTCTCCCGGTTTTGTCTGTGTGTGGGGGTAGCAGCTTGTTTAGTGCTGTGAACTTCTTGTTCTGATATTTCGTTAGTTGTCGTACCTGCATTGTAAATCAACCTCGTTTCTTCTTCCCCTACCAAGAATGTCTGTGCAACCAGTGCTGCTGCGTCTAAGGTCAGGTTCTTGGTCTCTATGAGCTTTCGGAAATTGCCTGTGTGGCCTATTCCTTCAGTTCATCGGAGAACTCACATAAACTAGCCAACCTCCGAAGCTCCGCCACGAAGTCGGGTATGCTCTGGCCCACACAGCGTCTGTAGTTGTAGAACCTGTGTCTGGCCATGTGTAGGCTGCTCGCTGGCTTCAGGTGGTCTCTTACCAGTGTGCTCAATTCTTCAACTGACTTGCTTGCTGGTTTTTCGGGTGCCAACAGATCCTTCATTGAAGCGTATGTTTTCGAGCCACAGCTGGTCAAGAGATGGGCTCTTCTCTTGTCTGCCTTATCGTCGCCTAACCAGTCTTTGGTTACAAAGCTTTGCTGGAGCCTTTCTATAAAGTCCTCCCAATTGTCTCCCGCATTGTACTTTTCATCTGATCCGTTGTTTGCCATTCTGTGTATTCTGTAATCCCGTAACTCGTTGCCACTGTAAAGTCCTGTCCCCTCAGTACAGATTCACATGAGGCATATAGTGAAGTCAAGGTCACTCTGGACCTGCACCTTTATTTCACAGCTCTGGAATGCTGCACTTGCCTGAGACCTGTCCTTTTATACCTGTCTCTTGCAAGTGCATCCCTGGTGGTAAGGTATGCTGGTGGTTACAGGTCATATATTACTACAGTCATGTATAGCATGTTAGGATACAGTTATATATAATAATGTAAGATACATGACAGTGGGTTCAGAGCTTCACGAGGACCAGGCAATGACCGTTCATTTAAAGGAGGTCATTGCGGAGCTGGAGAGGCACGCTAAAACTGTTAATGATTTGATACGGGAGGACAGGAATGCCTCCGAGCAGGTTGCCTGAAATGAGGTGTGTGTTGTATGGAGCATGATTGCTGGGTGAGGGCCGCAGTAACCTGGACGACCTGAGGCAAGGTCGCGCCCCTTTATGGATAAGCAACAAGCATCGCGCCGCGCTGCACCCGTATTGCAATTCGCTGAGCCCGTGCCAGCTTCGTTTAGCCTCTGAAGCCTACCCTGTCCCTGTAGATTGCGGGCAGTCCAACCATACAGTGATCGGAATTGTAGTGAGGATGCGGTAATGGGCGCGTCACCCCAGCCAGAACCAGTTGAGAATATCGGGGTCATTCGTGGAGGATTGCATGTTCATTTTAAAGCGTCCCGCCGTATGTCATAAAGTAGGAACATGCTATGACAGGCACTGAGTTCTCCGGGTGCCAGAGCGGGGGTGCACACGTAATACTGTGTCCCCAGCACGTGACTGCTTTTGCCCGATCAGAATGTGGGTTTCCTTCTGCAGGCGCGGTACCTATCAATTGCACCATGGAAGTGATGGCACCAGATCACGTACCTCCACAGGTAGCATGCGTGGGGAGTGGGACATACTGTGTCACCACAAGTGCGCTCCGCTACCGGTACAGCCAGGACATGTGGTGTCCGGTGAGCGACAGCAGTTTTTGTTTCAAACCCAAGGCTGAGGTTCAAGTGGCACAAGAGCGAATTACTCCCATCCCCGAACCCTCGACCATTCACCTCACTGTGAACAACACCTTCACGCATCTCCAGGACTATGTGGAACATTTCGGATACCCGATTCCTTTTCTGCGGGAACACTTCACTGAGTTAATAAAGGCCGTCGAGCTCTCCCAGAAACATTTTTACACTTTAGAGCAAAAGACAGTGGAACTGGGGGAGGAGATCAAGGGGATTGTCTCGCCACCGTGGTGGGACATCGGTCTGAGTATAGAGATTCCTCCCTGGATCCGTGTCTGTTCCCATGCATTGGTTATCATAAAATTGTTGCTAGTAGGCTACTTGTTTTACACCAGCTGCAGGCGATGGAACCAGATGCTCTGAGCGCGGTGGCAAAGGGTGTTAGATCGACCCGGAGAGGTGTAATTGATTTATGTTGATGATAGTTTCTCCCTGCTAAAACTTGGAATGTACCAAAGTTCTGTAGGCAAGTGTATTGTGTATTCTGGTTATAGTTTCACACTCTGTATTGCGCGATGTGCGCTGTTGTTATTTTTGTAATGTGTTACCACCTGTCAATGCTGTACAGTGCGATGTGCGGGGTGTTTTTTTTGTAACGTGGAGTGGAGTGGAACCCGACCATGTGTTAAGAAGCCGTTTTCACTGATGTCCTGACTCTGTAGAAGGGAACTGTGACATGCAGTAAGGGGTACAGTTCTGGGGTTTTAAAACGTAAAATCAGAGGAACAGCTTCACTTGGGGGAGACTTTTGCGTTTGCTCTCTCGTCGAGTGATGCTTTATGGAAAGAAAAAGCATCAAATGGGGGACTGAAGAGATCACAAAGTTTCTGTTTAAAGAATGGACTCAGTCGAGAATATTTTGTGGATTTTATGGGGTCACCCTGCGCAGATACGTGAAAAAGCTGGTTTTGATAAAACTCCAGAGACCGCATGGCAGTTAGCTGTGACAAAAGAACTGTCAGTCATCCATTGACAAAAGAGCTGTCGGCCAGGAAGGGGGTGGGCACTGACAAAGCCACTATAATATGCAAAAGTACCTCTCACCTCCATCTCAGAAGGAAAAGCAGAACAATGAACCCATTAGCCTGGCCAGCCAAAGAGGAGCCAGCTGTATCCCAACACAAAGAGATGCCAGATTAAGGGCCATCAGCCCAATTAACATGGGTTGGATGGCCCATCACTGATTAACTACCCGTGCTTAGAAATCAAAGGGATTTTAAAGATTGGTGGGAAAAATAGGGGTAGCAAGACTCCCAAAAAGAGAGGGTCCTTCCACTTTATTTTTAGCTTGGAGCTTGGAGTGAAGCTTGTAACTGGCAGCTTGCAGCTTGTAGAGAGAGAGAGAGAGAGCTCTCCCTCTCGCTCTCGCTCCACCAAGATCGATGTACGAGAAGAAAGTAAGAAAGGAAGGAAGAGAGAGAGAGCTTCTTCTTCTCCCTCTCGCTCTTCTGCCACCAAGGAGGAAGCCACAGTTCCATAGGAGAAGAGCGATCAAGACCGGCTGCGTGTGGTGGTGAGCATGGTCGTGAGTGTCCCAAGCTGCGTGAGACCACCGGCTCAGGGTTTTCTCAGAAGTGAAGCTTTTCAGGGCTATTCTGGGGAGGAAGCTTCGACTGGGTGATTAGTTGGTAGGGGTGAAGTTAGAATCCACCAGGGAATTACTGCAGGTTACTTGGTCTCATTTCTGAACTGTATATATGTTGTTTGTAACCTGGATTTTATTCTCCACCAAGACAGTGATTTCATTTACTAGTGCATGTTTTAGCCAGTGTATGTTAGACCAAATAAATATAAGTACGATTTTTCACCGAAGCATTCCTGTCCGTGACTCATTTCATTTACACACTGAATGAAAAATTTCCGGGTCTAGAACTTCCGTAAGGCGGGAACGATTCGAACCATCCATCTAGCAATTGGGCTAGTATCAAAACCACTTACATCTTTGGTGACTGCGGCAGGACATGGGTAAAAGGAGTGTAAATCAGTCATGGACAGCGCTTCTGGTGAAACCTCCCAAATGGAGGAAGAGATTTCTTCATATGTATTTAAGAAGGTTAACATCACTAAGAAGTGGGTGCTAGGCTTGTTGCGTGCTGAGCGTCCAGCGAACGCAGTGGCAGAATGGACGGAGGGCAAGGAGCATAGGCACAGTATTGAAAAAGCAATATGGCTCGTCTGTCTGCAAAGACAAGTCCAACTGCTAGACGAGCAGGTTGGTAAGTTAGAGGCAGAGCTCAGGGAGTCCGAGGCACAGTCAGACACAGGGACGATAGGAGAGAGCAGAGTGCACGAAGTTAAAGGAGAGGTTAGGCAAAAGAAAGAATGGAGACAAGAGGAAGGTAATGTGGGTCAATCCCAAGAGTATTATAACTGTGGAAATTTGGGACACTGGAGCAGGAATTGTAGGCTCCCGAAAGGAGGGAAGCCAGGTTACAAGGGTGCTGAGGCAAAACAGAGCCAGAGGAAGGCAGCCGACGACCCAGTACACCGAAGCATTCCTGTCCGTGACTCATTTCATTTACACTCTGAATGATAATTCCCGGGTCTAGAACTTTTGTAAGGCGGGGGCGATTCGAACCTACTTGTTAAGCTAGTATCAAAACCGCTTACACATGATCCACCCTGACCAGTCCTACATGGTCCCGGGCCGGACAATCCATGACAACATCCATCTGGTCCGGGACCTGGTCCACCATTCCCAGAGGGCTGGTCTGTCAGTCACCTTCCTTTCCCTAGACCAGGAGAAGGCATTCGACAGGGTGGATCACGAGTATCTGTTCGGAACTCTGCGCGCTTTCGGGTTCTGGACGCATTTCGTCGCCCGGATCCACCTTTTGTATGCCACCGCGGAATGTCTGATTAAGGTTCATGGGACTTTGACGGCGCCCCTTCGTTTTGGGAGAGGGGTGCGCCAGGGATGCCCCATGTCCCACCAGTTATATGCCATCCACGTGGAGCCTTTCCTACGCCTCTTGTGGAAGAGGTTTGTGCGTGTAGGGGGTGGTCTCGGGGTCAGTTTCACCTCTGACCTTCTGAGCGGTTCAAATCGCTTCCACTCCCTGGGTTCTCGACTTTGGATTTATTTGGGGATGTGACAAAGTGCAAGAGACAACTGGTTTTGATGCAAAGAACTTTGATTTTATTAAGGACAATAAAGTACAATGTCAAAACTGGTAGTCACTAGAATAAAGAAAACTTTATCACACGTTCAAAAGGGGTTACAGAAAATGATACACCTCCCACCCCCCAATGCCTAACTCTGACTAGGTTGAACTCTAGGGCAAAACAGGAATAATGCTCACCAATCCTCTTATGGTCAGTTAGCGGTGATTTGCGATTTCGGGGTTCGCTGAACTCTGTAGGTCCTGCTTGCAGTACCCCGAACGTTGTGGAAGACTTCTTACTGCGTAGTATTCAGTTGGGTGGTGTCCGCTGATGCGGTAGGGTGCGTATTGGATTTATGAGGTGAGTACCCACTTTCTTCCATCAGCAGTAGGTTTAAAAGTTCTTTTAGGTAATGTTTCACCTGTTGGTAGCTAGGAACAGATTGTAGAATGAAAACTTTAGAATCTTGAGGAATTTTGTTCTTAGAATTTATCGATCGCGGCGGTTTCGATGTTGCCACTTTGGCTGTGGTCAGTTGCTGCCGTGATGGTGATGTCCGAAGTTACTGGGAACTGCTTTTCTCTGCCTTGATGATGTTCTTCCTTCTTCGTCGGTAGCAGAGCAGTGTGGCCCAGGAGTGTCGTCGAGGCTGAAGATGCCGATGTTCAGAAGAGCTGCGTAGAAGGCTGTGTAGCAAGCTCCCTGGAAGGCTCATTAAGGCTGCTGCCTCTAACCCATAAAACAGGGCCTCAGTTATACTTTCAGAGTCATTCTAATCTGCGCGCCAAATCAGCCGCGATTCTTTGTCTTAATTTTGGCGGGCTTGATATTTCTTTGTCATATTTTGGCAGGCTCGTTCATGGTAACTCATTTCAGATGTGTCGATCTGTCTAATTTGTTTCTCAATCGGGAAAATTAGTTTTGGTATTTGCGTTTATCTGCCTAGGCCTGGGTTTTCCATGCGGGCTGGATGGGCCATTAACATTATGTATGCGCTGGATGGGTTTCCTGCTTGGAGCAATGGCTGGCTATCTCTGGTTTGATTGTTGCTATGTTAATGTTTCCTGGGAGGAAGGGTTTTTGAGTTTACACAATTCCCCAGACAATTTGTTTAGCTTCAATACCCCAGACGGTTTCAATACCCAAAGACTTGCTTCTTTAGAGGCTAGTTGTTCCTCAGTTTTGCAGTCCTTTTTCCACACGGACACAATATGCCTTTTAAAATCCCAAACTTGGTTAAAATTTGTAGTTTCCTCCACATGCAGCTTAGGATCCCAAACTTTCTGGCTGATAGTCCCAAATCGAATTTCCTTTCCAATGAGTCCAAACACTGGAGGGGTTTCCACGAATTTTGCAATCTTACACGGGACTGGCTCTAATGGTCGAGGATCCCATTGACCTGCGGAGGATGCGTGAGTGCCAGATTTACTCGGCTGCATCCTCCGCAGGATCAACTGGGAGAAATGTTCCGGACTCCTGGTGGGTCAGTGGCAGGTGGACCCCCTGCCGGAGGAGCTCAGGCCTTTTGCCTGGAGCACGACCCATCTCCTCTATCTGGGAGTTTACCTAAGCCCCAACGAGGAAGCCTGGCTGGCGAACTGGCAGGAGCTGGAGGCCAAAGTCAGCGCTCGCCTATGGCACTGTCCTACAGGGGTTGAACGCTAGTCATAAACCAGCTGGTCGCCACTATACTGTGGTACTGTCTGGTCATTTTGACCTCTCACCCTGCATTTGTCTCCAAGATACAGAAGAAGCTGGTGGACTTCTTCTGGAACAACAGGAAGCACTGGGTTTCTGCTGCGGTTTTGAGTCTCCCGCTTAGGGAGGGCGGTCAGGCGTTGGTGTGCGACAGCACCCAGTATGTGACTTTCTGTCTTCAGACACTGCAGAGATACCTCTACCTCAAGTCCCCTCCTAGGAGGCGTGTGCTGGTGACGTATTTCTTCTGCCAGCAGTACAGCCTCAATTACGACATGCAGCTCCTGTTTGTGAGCCTGGTGGCGTCAGGACCGCCATGCAGGGGTTGCCTGTCTTTTACCAGGAACTCATCAGGATCTAGAACAGAGTCGCCACCAAGCGCAGCTCTCCACCATCTGGAGTGATGGCTGTCTTGCAGGAGCCGCTGCTCAAGAGTCCGTACCTCAACGACCGCGGTTTTAGGCAGCAGTCGGAGAGAGGGCTGTGGCTGGCGAGGTGACCAGGGTCAGGGACTTGCTCGATGGCGGAGGAGTGGGCTGGATGGTGCCAGACATGCTGGCACAGTGCCTAAACTAGGCTGATGTCCGGCGCGCGGCCAATGCCATCGAGTCGCTAAAAACAGCTCTGTGCCCTGACTCCGTTAGATGTGTCGAGGAGGCCCAAGCACGTGGGGAGATCCCGTCCGAACTGACCCCCGTCCGGATAGAATTCCTCATTGGCACCAAGCCCCGGAACCTCCCTCGGGAGCCGGCGCCTCACAATTTGAGCCTCCTCGGGGAAATCCCCTCCGTGTCTTTCAGTTCTGCGCGGAAGGGTTTCCTGTACGGGCTTCTCCGGCACACTCTCCACCTTGCCATCCTCGTCTGCCGTCCGGACACGCCATGGCGCACCATCTTGCCGTCCGGAGAAGACGGGTGTCCCCAATGGAGTGCACTCTACGCGGGAAACCTCCCACTATTTATTGGGGACTTGGCCTGGAGGGTGGTGCACGGAGCAGTCCCGTGTAATAAATTTTTAAGTTGGTTCACGGGCTCCCAGGACGCCTGCAATTTCTGCGGTCTGGAGGAGTCCCTGTTCCATGTTTTCATGGAATGTGCGAAGTTGCAGCCCCTATTCCAATATCTGAAAGGGCTGCTCCTCAAATTCTGGTTGCACTTCAGTCCCACACTCCTGATCTTTGGGCACCCTGTTTGGAGGGGAGTGGGCAGGTCGAAAGGTCTCCTCGTAGGACTGCTCCTGGGCTTGGCCAATGGGGCCATCAGCCGGTCGAGGGGGTCATTCAGCCTGACTGCCTGCCTCTCTTCTGCAGTTACATCTGAGCCACGGTGTCCCTGGAGATGGAGCACGCGGTGTCCACCGGTATGCTCGCGGCCTTCAGCGAGACATGGGCGCCGGAGGGACTGGAGTGCATCACCACACCCGGCAACCAAATTTTAGTTTGATATTATTGTCTAAAGTTTAATTTGTTTAATTTGCTAGTTTAATGCTCCCCCTCCCCCTTTTAGCCAGTGGGCACTTGTATAATTTGTGTTTCAGTGCCCTAAAAAAAAAACAAGGGGGCACTTATTTTGAAAATGTTTGGTGTGTCCCCCCCACACACCCCTTTAATCAGGGGGCACTTGATTTATTGTTTTACAACCAAAATAGTTGTAGAGCTGTTGCATTGTGAGTGGCTTAGCCAGTCAAGTGATGTTCACAAGACCCAATAAAACCCTGGTCATTTGGTTTTAGGTCATCCATGATGAGGTACGGAGTTTTGAACCTGGTGGATGAGTAGTGTGATTGCTAAACCTTTGTTAAAAAACCAACTAGTTCTTAATAGCAATGTGTTGCTATTAATTCTTAAGTAAAGAACCTATGAAGCAAATATATTACATTCCTAATGGCTTATTACTGGAAAAACTTGTATCATATATCTAAATCCACCAATGCACAAGAAAATCAATGGTGTAAAGGGAGCTTTTAATGAAATTCACATTAACCATTGTATTACATGATCATTAAAAGTAATACATTAATTAATACAATAAAGAACTTTAATTTATGTCCTTAGACACAGTGTGAAGCATTTTAATTAAGCTGCAGATAGCAATGCAATAAATTACATTCAATACATGTATTAGAATCGTAAATGAATTAACTTGGTGCTAAAAGGCACAGCAATATTGTCACTCGGCTGATAAGGGTAAATTGCATCTAAATGTGGTGAAATGATTGAGTTAAGGGAAGAATTCTGAGAAAGCACAGAGGGAGAACACTTGATTAGGGTGGAGATGAAGTGAAATTCAATAAAAAGCTGATAATGTGATCCTGAATCAGTCAATTAATATTGTTACAATTCAGCAAAATAGTTCTGATCAACTGTGTCTAACACAGCAACATGGCTGTTGTGTGGAAACACCTTCCTGGCACTGCACATTATTGCTGCTGCAAAGCATTGTGTTACATTTCTATAAGTCAGGATGACAGAAAACTATTTTGAATTCAATCAACAACATTAGTATAGTTTATTTACTATAGTGATTTTCCCAATTGTTAGCTATTATCTACTTCCATAGTGCAAGTACATTCTCCAACATAGGACAAGTGTGCTGAGAATGTAAACCGGTTTTATTTCTATTTATGAGTCACTAATTTAGATTCTATTCCATTAGTAGATGTAATATTCAGTTTATCATCAACAGGGGGATAAGGTGGTGTGCTGGCCAGGCATGTTCAAGTGTAGATACACTGTTATGGAGAAGTGGGAATTTTAGATCATTTCTGCATTCCTCCACACACTCTCCCTGATCTCAGCAGCACTACTTTCAGGAGAGGGTCACCCAGCCACCCTCTCAGCCTCAGATGATACATTCCACATGACAGAAAAGCATGGGATTTCTGACCCTCAGCATATATTTTAAAAAACCCAGAAAGGATAGGACATATGCTTCAGTGTTAAGTAAGTTCATTTGCTCCCATTGAATTGATTTAGTGCCATGGGGCCTAAAATGAGACCAAAATGTACTTAAACTAGAAAGGAGCATTCAATGGCATTCAAATCTTTTTTACTTGTATGGATTTTTGGTCGTTTCTTTTCTTGGCTGGTTGTTTAGCTCAGAGGGACCAACATTCCTTGGTTAGGGGGAGGGCAGAAATAGGGAATTGCAACCATAGGGAGCAGGAATTTAGGGTAGAATCCAGAACTCCACATGCCCAATGAACACAGCCAGCTTTGGGGGCATGACTAAGCGATCTGGGTGATTCCAGGAATTCAAACCAATTTGATTCAACCTGATGGACCCAGAAACTTGCTGAGAGATGAATGATTCCATTCCAGGCTTAGGGACAGCCCCAGCTGTTGATTACCACTGGAGAGATGGCCAGAAGATTGATTGCAGCTCTTAAAAAAACTTTATGACCACCTGCAGCTTTTGCCTGAATTGGGCCTCAGAGATGTTGTTTTGAAAATAACCCCAAACCTGGGATTTGGCATAGGGTCGACGCAAAGTCAGAGTGGCAACCAGAAATCCCGCACTACCTTAAATTTGGTGGTGGAGCAGGAACCCTGAAATTTGGGGCCCACAATCCTCAGGACAAAATAAGAACCCCCAATCCAAGCTACAAGGTATATAATTCTGAGGAAAGTGGAGGTTCATCCCTTGACACAAACATACA
This sequence comes from Pristiophorus japonicus, assembly GCF_044704955.1. Taxonomy (NCBI): domain Eukaryota; kingdom Metazoa; phylum Chordata; class Chondrichthyes; family Pristiophoridae; genus Pristiophorus; species Pristiophorus japonicus. The sequence continues at coordinate 182,786,024 of NC_091977.1, forward strand.
TATATGAATATCACCAGAGGAAAACGCAATGATCTGCACACACAGACACACACACACACGCAGACTTAGTGCTCAAACCTGAGTCATGCAGGAACCAATTTGCTGGGATTTCCTTTCAAGAGGCTATCAAAATAAAAGTTCCCAGTTAGCTTTGCAGGTTCTGAAAATCGATGAAGAATGGTATTGAGTGAAATTGGTCTTGGACAGTATCGCTAAATGGGCGATAGCGAATCTGCAGCTCATTTTACACCCCGCCCAATTTTATTTTCTATTGACTTCAATGGAAATGAAAATCAGGCGGGTGTAAAACAGACGCTTCCGTCCAAGTCCAATTTCAACTCTGTGATTTCTTGTAAAAAATACTGATGGCTACAGCTCAATTTCAATAGATACATGAATTCTCAATTTGAGGTGCTCCCAATTTTTTGCTGATTGAAATCATTGCAAAATTGGAACAAGTGAGGATCGGACATGTTGATCTCCATACCTGATTCTCAGGCCTGTACTGTCATGCTCTGGAGATCTAGTTATTAAATCTACCTGGTTCTTTTTTGCTCCTGCACTGCAAGATGAGCCAAACTTATTGTCGGTATAACAAGTTGTAATAACAAATTTTAAAATATGCTATTATTTAACATGTAAGATGACTTGCACATATTTCACATATGAAGAATTTTTAAATCATTTATTTAAAAATCCAATAAAGAATTAGGAACAATAAAAATATTTTTTTTAAGTTTATTTATGTAAATTAGTTACGAAGTCACACAGGAACTATAAATTCAGTCCAAATGGTATACAGATGTCCATTGAATAAAGCCCCAAAAAATAAAATTAAAACAATAAGCCTTAACATGATAACAATCATGGTGTAATGGAGGCATATTAAATTGTAGAGTTAAATTGCTTGGATATTAATAGAATTATATGGGAATTAATATGATATTTAGGCATTATATGAGCAAATTCCTTTAGGGTAAATGCTAATGATAGAGAGGACTTACAGAAACCTAGATATTGTTGATGTCTGTAGAGCAAGTGTTCATCAATTTAAATAACAACAAAGCTGGGAAATGGTCTATTTTCACATGTGGTGACAGTGCGAGGCACTCCATAAGGTCAACTACTCCTTTCCCACATTCCTAACCCTTATGGCCAGGGCCAACAGAAAAACATCGGTTTCTGTTTGTTTTTTCTTAGCAGCTCCCACAGTAATTGATTATTTTCAGTCTCTCAGTGGAATCTGCTTAACCATCAAGTTATGAAAATAAAGAAATAAGTCTCATTGCCTTGTTTGAATTCTGTGTTCAATTTCATATCATAAAGTCAACAACATGGCTACCATATTACAGGTACAACGTCTCAAATCCTGCTATCCAAAAATCAGAATTGTCTGAAAACCTGACATTTTTGAGAAAATCCCATTTGATATTCAATAAAATAAAATCCAGAATTATTGTCCAAAAACTGGCGGGCCGGACTAGCTATCGGCTTCATTGCTATGTTTTAAATGGCATGCGATCAGTCCGACCCTCGACCCGGCCTGACCCGACCTGACCCATGCCACCATTAGTACTTTGTCTGTGTCGTTAGCATACGTACGCTCTTGATTTTCTTGTCCGAAATCCGGAAAAATACGAAAAACGATCTCAGTTCCGAGGTTGCTGGATTTGAGACGCTGTACCTGTACTTCAAATGGCCCCTTCCTTTTATTGAAAATGAAAGTCTATGGCAGCAGCTTGTAATGTATGTACATAAGGTCTGCCCACCAACAGGGGGCATGACCATCGGAGTTCCTAGGGTCATAGGTACACTCGTGTTGGGCCCGGCATATAACCTGAACTTCACCTTTGTATCTTCACTTCTGGAAGCCATTAAAGACTGACCAGGTTACACCTAGTCACTGGCTCACAGTATATAGAAACATAGATGTAGAAACATAGAAAATAGGTGCAGGAGTAGGCCATTCGACCCTTCGAGCCTGCACCACCATTCAATATGATCATGGCTGATCATGCAACTTCAGTACCCCATTCCTGCTTTCTCTCCATACCCATTGATCCTATTAGTCATAAGGGCCACATCTAACTCCCTTTTGAATATATCTAAAGAACTGGCCTCAACAACTTTTTGTGGTAGAGAATTCCACAGGTTCACAATTCTCTGAGTGAAGAAGTTTCTCCTCACCTCGGTCCTAAATGGCTTACCCCTTATCCTTAGACTGTGACCCCTGGTTCTAGACTTCCCCAACATCGGGAACATTCTTTGTGCACCTAACCTGTCCAATCCCCTCAGAATTTTATATGTTTCTATGAGGTTTCCTCTCATTCATCTAAATTCCAGTGAATATAAGTCTAGTCGATCCAGTCTTTCTTCATATGTCAGTCCTGCCCTCCCGGGAATCAGTCTGGTGAACCTTTGCTGCACTCCTTCAATAGCAAGAATGTCCTTCCTCAGATTAGAAAACCAAAACAGCACACAATACTCAAGGTGTGGTCTCACCAAGGCCCTGTACAACTGCAGTAAGGCCTCCCTGCTCCTATACTCAAATCCCCTCGCTATGAAGGCCAACATGCCAGTTGCTTTCTTTACTGTCTGTTGTACCTGCATGCCTACCTTCAGTGACTGATGTACCATGACACCCAGGTCTCGTTGCACCTCCCCTTTTCCTAATCTGTCACCATTCAGATAATAATCTGCCTTCCTGTTTTTGCCACCGAAGTGGATAACCACACATTTATCCACATTATACTGCATCTGCCATGCATTTACCTATTCACCTAACCTGTCCAAGTCAACCTGCAGCCTCCTAGCATCCTCCTCGCAGCTCGCACTGCCACCCAGCTTAGTGTCATCTGCAAACTTAGAGATATTACATTCAATTCCTTCATCTAAATCATTAATGTATATTGTAAATAGCTGGGGCCCCAGCACTGAACCCTGCGGCACCCCACTAGTCACTGCCTGCCATTCTGAAAAGGACCCGTTTAGTCCCATTCTTTGCTTCCTGTCTGCCAACCATTTCTCTATCCATGTCAATACATTATCCCCAAAACCATGTGCCTTAATTTTTCACACTAATCTCTTGTGTGGGGCCTTGTCAAAAGCCTTTTGAAAGTCCAAATACACCACACCCACTGGTGCTCCCTTATCCACTCTACTCGTTACATCCTCAAAAAACTTTAGAAGATTTGTCAAGCATGATTTCCCTTTCATAAATCCATGCTGATTTGGACCGGTCCTCTCACTGCTTTCCAAATGCTCTGCTATTACATCTTTAATAATTGATTCCAGCATTTTCTCCACCACCGATGTCAGGCTAATCGGTCTATAATTCAATGATTCCTCTCTCTCTCCTTTTTTAAAAAGTGGAGGTACATTATCTACCCTCCAATCCATAGGAACTGAACCAGAGTCCATGGAATGTTGGAAAATGACCACCAATGCATCTACTATTTCTAGGGCCACTTCCTTAAGTACTCTGGAATACAGACTATCAGGCCCTGGGGATTTATCGGACTTCAGTCCCTTCAATTTCCCTAACACCATTTCCTGACTGATAAGGATTTCCCTCAGTTCCCCCTTCTCGCTAGACCCTCAGTCCCCTAGTATTTTCTGTACGGAGTTCATTGTATCATTTCATACAACACAACTGGCGGTGTGGCAAATACGAACCCACGCAAAAGTATGGCAAGCATAGCACGATTGAGTACTGTTGGAATTCTCGAGAGATTCAATGAGGGAAAGGATTGGGGAGATTTTGCGGATCGTCTTGACCAGTATTTCGTGGCAAACGACCTAAACAAAGACGAGGATGCAGAGAAGTGCAGGGCAGTTCTTCTCACCGTCTGTGGCCCCACGATCTATGCACTCATCAAGAATCTGCTCTCACCCACTCTTCCTACAGAAAAGGATTACAAAGAATCGTGTGCTCTAGTTCAGAAACACCTTAAACCCACGGAAGGAATCCTCATATCCAGATATCGCTTCTATATGCACGTTCGTCCAGACGGCCTGGACGTAGCAGCATTTGTTGGAAGACATGCTTGTGACTTTTTCACGGGGTCAACCACGAGGCGATCTTAAGTAAGCTGCTGGCGGCGGAGATGCCGGACCTCAGCAACGTTTTTGCCATCGCCCAGGCTTGCATGTCCACACAGAAAAGCACAAAGCAGATATCACGACAAAACAGGAACTCCACGGCAAGTACTGTGTGCAAAATTGTATCGATGGCTGGCAGAGCTGCACAGAGCAGGGCCTACTCGACTGCGCCTGCAAGACCGGCAGCCGCTCAAAGTTCGCCATCGAGGACCTACACAACTGCGTATGCGAGAATGGGAGCCGCTCAAAGCCCGCCATCGGGCGCAAATTCGAGCTCATCGTGTTGGCGTTGCGGGGGGCAATCACCGACCCCACCAGTGCCGCTTCAGGCAGTATATGTGCAGAGGGTGTGCGAAGACAGGGCATCTTCAGCGGACGTGTACACAGCAGAGCAAGTGAGCTGCGACACACCACGTGGATGATGATCAGTTCAGCGTGGATCTGGTGATGCAGCCCGAGGTATTTGAGAGTTCCGAGAAGGAAATGTATAGCATACGTGCATTCCTAACACAGAGTCAATCGCTAATGAGCCAGAGGACTTTCGAAAAGCTGTGAGAGACCAAGGCAGAAAGACCCAAGCAGAGTCCGATAAATGTGAAGTTACGTACCGACACCGAAGAGCTCATACCAGTGATCGGTAGTGCAGCAGTAAGTGTCATACGAGGGAGCGGTTCATGATCTACCGTTATGGATTATCCCGTGCAACGGCCCATCGTTATTCGGCAGGAGCTGGCTCGAGAAAATAAAATGGAAATGGTACGATATCAAAGCTTTTCATCAGCGGATGATGATTTGTGTGCTCAAGTGCTGAGCAAATTTCCCTCACTGTTTCAACCAGGAATTGGCAGCTTCAAGGGAACCAAGGTGCAGATTCACCTAGGCCCAGACGCAAGGCCTATCCATCACAAAGCCAGGGCGGTCCCGCACATGATGAGCGAAAAGGTCGAGCTCGAATTGGACAGACTGCAATGCGAGGGGGTCATCTCACCGATCGAATTTAATGAATGGACCAGCCCCATTGTTCCGGTGTTAAAGAGCGATGGCACGATCAGGATTTGTGGAGACTACAAGGTCACGATCAACCGAGTTTCGAAACAAGATCAGTACCCGCTACCGAAAACTGATGACCTGTTTGCAACGCTAGCCGGGGGAAAATCGTTCACCAAATTGGATCTAACGTCGGCCTACATGACACAGGAACTGGTTGAACCATCAAAGAAACTTACGTGCATCACGCACAAAGGACTGTTTATTTACAACAGGTGCCCTTTTGGCATTCGTTCGGCGGCAGCCATATTTCAGAGAAACATGGAGAGCCTATTGAAATCCATCCCCAGGACCGTGGTATTCCAAGACGACTTCCTAGCCACAGGTCGTGACACCGCCAAACACCTGCACAATCTGGAAGAGGTTCTGTGCCGTCTGGATAAAGTGGGACTCAGACTGAAACGTTCGAAATGCGTTTTCATGGCACCAGAGGTCGAATTCCTTGGACGAAAGATTCCTGCAGACGAAATCAGGCCTATAGACGCGAAAACAGAGGCCATCAAAAATGCGCCCAGGCCCCAAAATGTGACGGAGCTGCGTTCGTTCCTGGGTCGTCTCAACTACATCGGTAACTTCATACCCAAATTGAACATAGTATTCGAGCCTTTGCACAAGCTGCTCAGGAAAGGAGATGACTGGATGTGGGGTGAACTTCAAGACAGGGTCTTTGTGAAGGCTAGAAATCTGTTGTGTTCCCACAAGCTACTGGTACTGTATGACCCATGCAAGCGTCTAGTTTTGACCTGTGCTGCGTCGTCCTATGGGGTCGGCTGCGTACTCCAGCAAACCAATGAGTCAAGCAAACTACAACCAGTTGCATACGTGTCTCGAAGCCTGTCCAAGGCGGAAAGAGCCTACGGCATGGTAGAGAACGAGGCTTTAGCATGTGTTTTTGAGGTAAAGAAAATGCACCAGTACCTGTTTGGGCTTCGCTTCGAGCTGGAAACCGATGGGCGCTTATATCGTTGTTCTCGGACCACAAAGATGTCAATACCAACGCGTTGTCCCGCATCCAGAGGTGGCCGCTGACGTTATCTACCTATAATTATGTCATTCGCCATAGCCCAGGCACCGACAACTGCGCTGATGCATTGAGCTGGTTACCGTTGACCACACCAGAGGTGGAAACGTCAATGCCCGCAGAGCTACTCATGGTCATGGATGCCTTTGAGAGTGAAGGCTCGCCTGTCACTGCTCAACAAGTTAAGACCTGGACCAGCCAGGATCCAACCCTATCGCTTGTAAATCGTTCTGTTCTTAACGGGGACTGGTCGACCATCCCCAAAGAAATGGGTGATGAAACCAAACCATACAGCCATTGCAAAGAGGAGCTTTCCATCCAGTCCAACTGTTTACTGTGGGGTAATCGTGTTGTAATGCCCAAGAAAGGCAGGGCGAGATTTGTACAGGAGTTACATAGTACGCATCCCGGTATTGTCATGATGAAGGCCATCACCAGGTCCCATGTTTGGTGGCCTGGCATTGACTCGGACTTAGAGTCATGCATGCATCACTGCAGCACTTGCATGCAGTTAAGCAATGCCCCAAAGGAAGCTCCGCTCAGTCTGTGGTCATGGCCATCCAAACAATGGTCTCGAATCCACATCGACTTTGCGGGCCGCTTCCTCGGTAAAATGTTTTTTGTGGTGGTGGATGCATATTCCAAATGGATAGAATGTGTGATCATGTCATCCGGCAATTCCACTGCCACCATTGAGAACCTGAGAGCCATGTTTGCCACACATGGTCTGCCAGACATCATTGTCTGCGTGCTTCACGAGCCTGGAGTTTCAAGAGTTCATGAAATGCAGCGGCATAAAACACGTGAGGTCAGCCCCGTTCAAACCTGCATCCAATGGTCAAGCGGAGCGGGCAGTTGAAACCATCAGGCAGAGCCTGGAACGTGTAACTCACGGTTCCTTGCAGACACACTTGTCACGCATACTGCTCAGTTACAGGACAAGACCACACACGCTCACCGGGGTCCCACCTGTGGAACTATTGATGAAGAGAGGCCTCAAAACCAGGCTCTCTCTAGTCCATCCTGACCTTAACAATCATGCCGAAACCCGACGTCAACACCAGCAGTGGTATCACAACCGCGCCGCAGTGTCATGCGACATATCTGTAAATGACCCAGTGTATGTACTTAGCCATGGTCAAGGGCCCAAATGGCTCCCAGGCAATGTTACGGATAAGGAGCGTAACTGGGTGTATATGGCTAAGCTCAAGAATGGGCAGATGTGCAGGAAACACATTGATCAAATCAAGCTAAGACACACTGACGAACCGGAACAGTTGGAAGAAGACACCGCGAGTTTAGACGACCAACCAACTCACGTCCAGCCATCAGAAGAACCCACTGTGTTCAACGCCCAGCCCCAAGTCGTGAGAGACTTGGAAAGCACTGGGATTGTACTGAGACGGTCAACCAGGGAGCGAAGGGCTCCGGACCATCTGAACTTGTAATATGGACTTGTGCCAAGAATTGTGGGGGGAAAGATGTAATGTATGTATATAAGGTCTGTCCACCAACAGGGGGCACTAAGGTCGGATGTCCTAGGGTCATAGGTACACTCGTGCTAAGCCCGGTATATAACCTGAACTTCACCTTTGTATCTTCACTTCTGGAAGCCATTAAAGACTGACCAGGTTACACCTAGTAACTGGCTCAGTATGGAGTTCATTGTATCATTTCATACACCACACAGCTGATCTGCTTCTTCTAATTAATATTATTGCCTTGTTCGTTAATATATATTTGAAATGTTACACAGTTGGCCCTGGAGTGATATAACAGAAAGTGGATCACATGATGCTCCACAAATGCTCATGTTGAACAAATATTCTAAATGTCTACATTATTTTTATGAGGTTTAAAAAAAAAATTGCTGTTAAAATTACATTTTCTGAGGACATATAGGTCTTTACTACATTATGTGATTGTTAAGATTGTTTGATATTTTCTTAAATTGGAAGAGACTGTTTACCAGGGTGAGGGAGTTCAGTTATGTGGAGAGATTAGAGAAGCTGGGATTGTTCTCCTTTGAGCAGAAAAGGTTAAGGGGTGACCGAATAGAGTTATGAAGAGTTCTCATAGAGCATGTAGAGAGAAACTATTTTCTCTGGCAAGAAGGTTGGTAACCAAAGGCCACAGATTTAAAACAATTGGCAAAAGAACACGAGGGGACATTAAAAGATCTGGAATGCATTACGTGAAAAGGTGGTGGCATCATATTCCATAGGAACTTTCAAAAGGCATGGACATTGGACATGTACTTGAAGAGAACTCATTTGCAGGTTTATGAGGATAAAGCTGAGGTGTGGGACCAAATTGAACAGCTCTTTCCAACAGGTGTGACAGGCCGAATGGCCTCCTTCTGTGCTGTATGATTCTATTCTATAACTTTATATGAATGCCTGAAACACCATACTGATGGATGGTTCTTTGGAAGCACACCAATTACATGACTTTGGTGCTACTGTGTGCTACGATGATCAGCACTGAGGCTAGCCTGACTGGGTACATCAGCCAAGTTGTCAGCAATTACAACCACAGGATTTGGGGCATGAAACTGGTAATAATAGTGGGCAAATGTCTTCACAGATCAACAGATAAAGAATTGTACCAGGACTCTTGCAGATAACATACAACACAGGGCTGGCACAAGCAGTGACAGCACCAGTCAGCTGTGGCTTCAAAACTGCCACCACCTACTTTCAGATATGGCTTAATGTTCACCTGCAGTCATGGTGCTGTGGAGTGACAAACAGAGCCAGGATCCTGATAAGCACCTCATGCAGCACCTCCACTTCAGCAGCAATCAAAACATAGGTTGTGTGATGAGCTGCTCTGTCATTTGCCTGCAATTTATGCCTGCCCTTTTACTTCATTTTTACCTGACATATTTTAGCCCTCTCTTCCATCATCTTTGACAAATGCTGCCAATGGGACGGGCTATGTTTGAGCCACAGACAGGCTTGATCAACCAGCTGGTCTTTTCCTATCTATAATGTATTTGCTTCATGATTTCTTTGCTTAAGAATTCATAGCAACACATAGTTGGTTTGTTAACAAAGGTTTAACAATCACACTACACATTACCAGTTCATCCACTAGGCTCACAATTGCATACTGCATCATGGATAACCGAGACCCAACTGACTGGGGTTTTATTGGGTCTTGTGAATATCACGTGATTGGCTAAGCCACTCACAATGCAACAGCTCTACAATTATTTTAAAGTTGAAACCAAAAATCAAGTGCCCCCTGATTAAAGAGGGGCACTAAAGCCGACACATTAAACAAATTAAACTTTTCACAGTAAACTTAAATCAAGTTAAAATTTGGTTGCCGGGGGTGATCACGCACTCCAGTCCCTCCGGCGGCCACCTCTCGCGGAATGCTGCGAGCGTACCGGTGGACACCACGTGCTCCATCTTCAGGGATACCCTGGCTCGGATGTAACTGCGGAAGAGAGGCAGACAGTCGGGCTGAACGACCCCCTCGGCTGCCCGTTGCCTGGACCGGTTGATGGCCACCTTGGCCATGCCCAGGAGCAGTCCCACGAGGAGGCCTTCGGACCTGCCCGCTCTCCTCTGCACAGGGTGTCCAAAGATCAGGAGTGTGGGACTGAAATGCAGCCAGAATTTGAGGAGCTGTCCCTTGAAATAATGGAAGAGGGGTTGCAACCTCACACATACAGCATACATATGGAACACAGACTCTTCCAGACCGCAGAAATTACAGGCAGCCTGGGAGTCCGTGAATCAAACTTGCACGGGACTGCTCCGTGCATCACCCTCCAGGCCAAGTCCCCAATAAATAAGGGGAGGACTTCCGCATAGAGAGCACTCCATTGGGGACACCCGCCTCCTCCAGACGGCAAGATGGTGCGCCATGGCGTGTCCGGATGGCAGACGAGGATGGCAACGTGGATAGTGTGCAAGAGCAGCCCGTACAGGAAACCCCTCCACGCAAAACTGAAAGGCACGGAGGAGATTCCCGGAGGAGGCTCAAGTTGTGAGACGGTGACTCCCGACGGAGGTTTCGGGGCTTGGAGCCGATGCGGAATTCTGTCCGGACGGGGACAACAGCTCTAGAACTATTTTTGTTGTATACTTTAATCAAGTGCCCCCTGATTAAACATAGAAACATAGAAAATAGGTGCAGGAGTAGGCCTTTCGAGCCTGCACCACCATTCAAAAAGATCGTGGCTGATCATTCCCTCAGTACTCCTTTCCTGCTTTCTCTCCATACTCCTTGATCCCCTTAGCCGTAAGGGTCATATCTAACTCCCTCTTGAATATATCCAATGAACTGGCATCAACAACTCTCTGCAGCAGGGAATTCCACTGGTTAACAACTCTCTGACTGAAGAAGTTTCTCCTCATCTCAGTCCGAAATGGCCTACCCCTTATCCTAAGACTGTGTTCCCGGGTTCTGGACTTCCCTAACATCGGGAACATTCTACCCGCATCGAACCTGTCCCGCCCCGTCAGAATCTTATATGTTTCTATGAGATCCCCTCTCATCCTTCTAAACTCCAATGTATAAAGGCCCAGTTGATCCAGTCTTTCTTCATATGTCAGTTCAGCCATCCCGGGAATCAGTCTGGTGAACCTTCGCTGCACTCCCTCAATAGCAAGAACGTCCTTCCTCAAGTTAGGAGACCAAAACTGAAAAGGGCGGGGGGGTGGGCACACGCCAAAAACTTTCCAAGTGCCCCCTTTCTTTTCTGGGGGGGCGGCTTTTGAGGGCACAAAAACACAAATTATACAAATGCCCCCTGACTAAAAGGGGGGGGGGGGGCACTAAAACTGACAACTTAAACAAATTAAACTTTAGATATTAAAATCAAATTAAAATTTGGTTGCCGAGGGTGATGATGCACTCCAGTCCCTCCGGCGCCCACCTTTCGTAACAGCTCTACAACTATTTTGTTGGGAACAAAGTTAAACATTAAATCATGTGCCCCCTGATTAAAGGAGGGCGGGGGGGGGGGGCACTCCAAACACTTTCAAACAAGTGTCCCTTTGGTTTTTTTTGAGGGCACTAAAAGCACAAATTATACAAGTGCCCCCTGGATAAAAGGGGAGGAGGGGACACTAAAATCGGCACAATAAACAAATTAAACTTTAGATATTAAAACCAAATTAAAATTTGGTTGCCGGGGGTGATGATGCACTCCAGTCCCTCCGGCGCCCACCTCTTGCAACAGCTCTACAACTCTTTTTGTTGTAAACAAAATTAAACAGTTAAATCAAGTGCCCCTGATCTGGGGGACACTCCAAACACTTTTCAAGTGCCCTTTTTTTTTGGTGCACTAAAAACACAAATTATACAAGTGCCCCCTGGCTAAAAATGGGGGGGGGGGCACTAAAACCCGGCACAATAAACAAATTAAACTTTAAACATATAAAATCAAATTAAAAGTTGGTTGCCTGGGGTGATGATGCACTCCAGTCCCTCCAGCGCCCACCTCTCGCAACAGCTCGACAATTATTTTGTAGGAAACAAATTAAACAATTAAATCAAGTGCCCCCTGATCTGGGGGACACTCCAAACACTTTTCAAGTGTCCTTTTTTTTTTAGGGCACTAAAGACACAAATTATACAAGTGCCCCTTGGCTAAAAAGGTGGGGGGGGGGGCACTAAAACTCAGCACAATAAACAAATTAAACTTTAAACATATAAAATCAAATAAAAATTTGGGTGTCGGGGGTGGTAATGCACTCCAGTCCCTCCTGCGCCCACTTCTCGCAACAGCTCTACAAACCTGTGAACATACTCACAGGTGCATACATTACACTGCTTCCCCTTTTTTTAGAAGCAAGATATTTATACAATATTTCGAAAGGTTACTTATCATGAAGAAAATCCCATCTTCGTCATCATTTTGTAATGAATTTGCTTCATGGGTTCTTTGCTTAAGAATTCATAGCAACACATTGCTATTAAGAACTAGTTGGTTTATTAACAAAGGTTTAACAATCACACTACATATTACCAGTTCATCCATGAGGCTCACAACTGAATACTTCCTCGTGGATGACCTAGACTCAACTGACTGGGGTTTTATTGAGTCTTGTGAACATCACGTGACTGGTTAAACCACTCAATGCAACAGCTCTACAAACCTGAGAGCATATTCTACTAAATCTATGCAATGTTAGGGTTACAATTGTATCCTGGGACAGTTCTCATCCTAAGTGGATTGTAAGAAATATAACTTGGAAGGGAGGAACATGGGTGAGTGTTAGAGCCTAACATTGAGAACCACAAGGTGAGCCATGTTCAGAGAGGAGGCTAAGAGTAAAGTAGCCTGAATCTCCCTGCAGGGGAAGTGAACATCAGAGCAGAGAGGAGAGTTGTCCTTGGGTAGTCTCAAATGCTTCCTCCCAGTTGCTGGATACAGGAGGCACAGGAGGCCTGTCTGGGAGCAGACCAACCACCTGCTCTGTTTTGTTAACAGAGGCTTCAAGGCCTAGTTGACTGAAGATAACAGACAAATTACAAGAAGGAAAAATTACATTAAAATGTATATTTAATAAGCAACAACAACAACTTGTATTTATATCACACCTCTAATGTAGTAAAACATTCCAAGGCATTTCACAGGAGTGTTATAAGACAAAACAAATACATTTGACAACGAGCCACATAAGAAGAAATTACGGCAGATAACCAAAAGCTTGGAGTGTCTTAAAGGAGGAAAGAGAGGTAGAGAGGTGGAGAGGTTTAGGGAGAGAATTTCAGAGATTAGGGCCTAGACAGCTGAAGGCACAGCTGCCAATGGTGGAGCGATTAAAATTAAAGAATGGAACCAAGCTTGTGCAGTCCCACCCAGCTGGACATTGGTGGAGAGGCGTTGGAGGAGGATGGAGCAGTCAACGTGTGAAAGACTGCAGACAGGTCGAGAAGGGCGAGGAGTGATTTTTTACCTTTGTCACAGTCACAAAGGATGTCATTTGTGACTTTGTTGTGAGTCGTTTAAGTACTGTGACAGGGGCGGAAATCAGATTGAAGGGATTCAAACATGGAGTTCCAGGAAAAGTGGGCAAAGATTTGGGAGGCGGCAACACGTTCAAGGACTTTGGAGAAGAGAGGAAGGTTGGAGATGGGACGGTAGCTTGCAGGCACAGTGGGGTTAAAGATTGGTTTTTTGAGCAAAGGATTGATGACGGCAGATTTGAAGGAAAGGGGACAGTACCTGAAGAGAGAGAACCATTAACAATGTCAGCTAACATGGGAGCCAGAAAAGAAAGTTGGATGGTCAGCAGTTTAGTGGGAATAGGGTCAAGGGAGCAGGAAGTGGGTCTCATGGACAAGATGAGCATTGAGAGGTCAAGAGAGGAAATCGGAGAGAAACTGGAGAGAGATATGAGTTCAGGGCGAGGGCAGGGGGAAACCGCAGAGGAAGTTTGGACGGTGGGCTAGGGGAAGGAAGGGAACTGGCAGAGGCAGCTAATTGGATTGAGACAAAGAAGTCCATGAGCTCCTCGCACTTGTTGTTGGAGCTGAGTGTGGTGGAGACAGGGGGGAGGGGTTTAAGAAGACAGTTAACAGTAGAGAATAGTAGCCGGGGATTATCTTTGCATTCCAGAATGATCCTGGGATAGTGAACAGTTTTGGCAGACAAGAGTAGCCCTAGTGCCTCTGACATGTCTTCCTTTTTCCTCAACTGAGGATTCCCCTCCGCCTTGGTTAACATGGTCCTCGACCGTGTCCGTTCTATTTCCCGTACCTCTGCTGTCACCCCTACCCCTCCCTCTCAGAGCCACAACAGGGTTCCCCTTGTCCTCACCTTTCACCCCCCCCAGCCTCCACGTTCAACGGATAATCCTCCGCCATTTCCGCCACCTCCAGTGATCCCACCACCAATCACATCTTCCCCTCCCCTCCCCTCTCAGCATTCTGAAGGGACCGCTCCCCCCGCAACACTCTGGTCCATTCGGCAGTCACCCCCAGCACCCCTGCCCCTTCCCAAGGCACCTTTCTGTGCAAGCGCAGGAGATGCAACACCTGCCCTTTTACCTACTCCCTTCCCACTATCCAGGATCCCAAATACTCTTTCCAGGTGAAACAGCGATTTACATGTACTTCTTTCAATTTAGGAACACTTCCGTTTAGTCTGCAAATGTGACCCTGAGCTTCCAGTCGCCTGTCACTTTAATTCTCCACTCCATTCCCACTCTGACCTCTCTTTCCTTGGCCTCCTACACTGTCCCAACGAAGCTCAATACAAGCTCGAGGAACAGCATCTCATCTTTCGTCTAGGCACTTTACAGTGTCGGGACTCAACATTGAGTTCAACAATTTCAGAGCGTAACCGCTGCCCATCTTTGGCTCCCTTCTCCCATATAACCCCCCCCGCCCCCCCCGAGCCTATGTTTCTTTTCCTTGTCTCCAATCGCAGCTGGTTATTATTCTGCCATTCACACCATATCTTGATTAATATGTTTCTAACTCCTGGCATTACTATTTCAATTCAGCCCATCATCCCTTTTGTCTCTCTAATCTCTCCTGCCTTCCACCCTATCACTGACCTTCCCTTTAGTTCTTTCTTCCCCTTCCCCTTTCAGCGCTTCTTAAGAATGTGTTCTTTTCGAACACTCACCAATTCTGACGAAGGGCCATTGACCTGAAACATTAACTCTGTTTCTCTCTCCACAGATGCTGCCTGACCCGCTGAGATTTCCAGCATTTTCTGTTTTTATTTCAGATTCCAGCATCAAAAATATTTTGCTTTTGCTGTATAAATTACTATAGATTGCTACTATTTATAGGCATATATTTTTCAGCTTAGATATTCTGGTGATCTTGTTGCACTTTGTATTGGACAACAGGAGTATGTGCCCCATGTGGTTAGTGTAATCTCAGGGTGCTGCTCTGGGAGGGGAAACCAGGATCTGCTCAGACTGAAGATGAAAAGGAGTGTCTTTCTTCTTAAACTTTTTCCTCCGTGACATTAGAGCCCTGTTGCAATTGTAATCAATCCTTCTGGGATCAATTGCCATTTGCCATTTGAACTTTCAGCCCCACTTTAGGCCCAGAACGGAACCTACGCCTACTCTCAGGGTACAAGTTCCACTGGCCTATCTGGCAGGATTTCTGGGGTAACCTGGAATGCTTCCAGACAACCCCTCAGAAGAAGCGCTAACCCCATCACTGCACAATTTAAGAATGCAGTTGAACTGCGGCAACACCCAATAGATCCTAATTCCACCATGTCTTCCACTCCCTAGCCAGAAATAGAACAGAATGCACAACTTCTGTCCTACTTTTCTTTTAAATGATTCCTCAGGAGTATTTTTTTAAAACCTGCAATAAATTCAAGGAAAATAAGCTCCAAGATTTCCACAGCTATCCTGTCCTTACCCATTAGGCTAGTGCCATCGGTTCCAAAGATGACCTGTCCAGCAATTGACTGTTTTTGCTTGTTTCAGTCACTTACTGCAGCAGTGCAAGCTCAGTGTCACCAAGCTCATGATTTACAGGGCCGTAGTAATACCCGCCCTCATGTATGGCTCAGAGACGTGGACCATGTATAGTAGACACCTCAAGTCGCTGGAGAAATACCACCAGCGGTGTCTCCGCAAGATCCTATAAATCCCCTGGGAGGACAGACGCACAAACGTTAGCATTCTCGTACCAGGCCAACATCCCCGACATTGAAGCACTGACCACACTTGGTCAGCTCCGCTGGGCAGGCCATGTAGTTCGCATGCCAGACATGAGACTCCCAAAGCAAGCGCTCTACTCGGAACTTGGCCACGGCAAATGAGCCAAAGGCGGGCAGAGGAAACGTTACAAGGACACCCTCAAAGCCTCTCTGATAAAGTGTGACATCCCCATTGACACCTGGGAGTCCCTGGCCATAGACCGCCCTAAGTGGAGGAAGTGCATTCGGGAGGGTGCTGAGTTCCTCGAGTATCGTCGCCGAGAGCATGCAGAAATCAAGCGCAGGCAGCGGAAAGACCATGCGGCAAACCAGGCTCCCTGCCCACCCTTTCCCTCAACGACTATCTGTCCCACCTGTGACAGAAACTGTGGCTCTCGTATTAGACTGTACAGCCACCTAAGAACTCATGCTAAGAGTGGAAGCAAGTCTTCCTCGATTCTGAGGGACTGCCTATGACTGGCTGCAGCAGTGCAACACTTGTAGCCAGTTATATGGTAGTTGAACCATAACATTGGCTTTTCTTTATATAAACTGATGATTCATTCAAAATAATCCTTCAGAGTGTGCTGTCTGTATTGAATAAAGAAGCAAAACATTCGTACTAACTCCATGATTCACTGGTGAAACACAAAACATTTCAGGATGAGATGGCTCTGTGAATCTTTTCCAGAGTAGTACCTAATCCCAGTTGAGGGGGTTTTGAAGATTGCAGCCACTAACCTTGAGAAAGCAAGACCAAGAGAGCAAGAGAAAGATGGTTCACATGAATATAAGAGGCATAAAAGCACATTCTGTGCTTATTATAATCATCATTAAAACTGAATAAAAATAAGTACAATTTAAATGAATGCTCAAATTATTTAATTATTAGAACAAATGAGTATTATAAATAGAATAGGTTGGAGAGGACAGTGAAATATGATTTTAATTTCCACCAATGAGACAGACCATAATTCATTTGCAACTTTGTCACTTGTGAGCTATCAGGCTGCCTCACTCTTGGAAATAAAAATCATATTTCACAGGCTTCCATACTATATAACAGGGACAAGAGAGTGTGTAACATTGTTTATCTGCCTTGCTCAAGCCCCTACATTTCCAGCATCACATTAAAGTTCTGATATTAAACACAGGCTTCATAGTCTTCTATTACGCACTGAGGACTGTTATGTAGTGATAAGGGAAGCACAATTCATGGTAGCAGTTCATAAATGGGGCAGAGGAATATTCAACATAAAGTCCCAAGTATTAAAGGGTAGAGAGTTAAAGCAAGCTTTCCTTCTGAATAAGAAGATACTTATGATGATCCCCATATGGCAGAACTAACAGCCTTAGCAAAAGAACATTAATCTTCTTACAAGCAGATGAACTTCACACAAATGTGAATATCATTAATAACTGAGTGACTCAAGGATGGAACAGCATCAATGCAAATGATGATAGGCCTATGTCCTGGAATTACATATCAGTCAACTCCCAATAGATAATCCATAGGTTAGAAAATAACCTATAGTTTCTTAAGACTTCTCAAATGCCATTGTTGGGAAGAATACAATTAAATTCCAACAATAGATGCTGCAAAAATTTCCTCACCAATAAAGTTACCCTTCCCCAACACCAGACATTTATCACACTCATCGAGTCTTCAAACCTGAGGGTATAAGACCAAATGAAACGGTTGGATGATTCTTGTGCTTCAAAACAAAATGTTAATATTACAAGCAGCTGACAACGACAAAAATACTGAATAAATAATGAAAACAGGGGAAAATGAAAGCTACCTTGAAATACTTTTCTCTGTCAAGCCAATTTTCCTGTGGACGCAAATAGAGATATTGGGCTCAATTTTCCCCAAAGCTTTTTTTTGGCGTACTTGAAGAGTTACGCCTGTTTTTTGGGGCCCAAGTATGCCAAAAAAAATATTCTAAGCTTCCCCGTTGGATTTCTTCATTTTGATGCAGCCCAACCTGTCCTTTAGTTTTGGGGGTGGAGCCTTGATCTGTGCCAAAAAGATCGGGTTGCCACGGTAACCAGGGACACAATGCAAGCTGAGGCTGCAAAGTGAAACATACAGCCAGCTCGCAACACATTAATACACCTTGCATTAACTTAGAAACACATAAAAACATCAACTTAAAAACACATCAAAATATATTGCAGCAACTTCCAATTGTTAAAGTCCCGCCCGCCTGCCCCCACTCCTCCGCCCTCCTGATGCCGGTGCCGATCCTCACCCCTATCCCAGGCCAAAGTGCCAACCGTTCTGCTTTCCCCACCCGCCCCGAGCCCCTTGCCAGTGCCAGTCCAGCTCCAGCTCCCCCGCCCGTCCTGACTGATTTGCCAGTCCCACTCCCCCCAACCCGCCCCCCCACCCCCAGCCCCGAGCCCCTTGCCAGTGCCAGTCCAGCTCCAGCTCCCCCGCCCGTCCTGACTGATTTGCCAGTCCCACTCCCCCCAACCCGCCCCCCCCACCCCCAGCCCCAAGCCCCTTGCCGGTGCCGATCCCGCTCACTTGCCCATAGCCCCGGCTGAAGGGCTTGCTGGTCTGCTTCCCTAGCCTGCCCCGAGCCCCTTGCCAGTCCAGCTCTAGCTCCCCCGCAGCTCCAAGTGCCTTGCCGGTCCCGTCCCTATCCCATGCCGCGTGGCCTCCTCCCTCCCGGTCCCCACACCTAACTACACCTGAAAGGCTTCCCCCCACCCCCTCTCTCTTCTCCCCACTCCCCCGCCCCTCTCTCTCCCCCACATCCCTCCCCCTCTCTCTACCCCCCCACCCCCCTCTCCCCCACTCTTTTACTTTTCCTGCTGCTGCTGTCCGGGCATATGCTGCACTTACCTGCGTAATTTCTTTGCCTGCGGCGATTTCCTTACCTGCGCCGATTTCTTTAACTCGCCAGAAGGTTTTTCTGCGGAGGTCACATACGCCGTCCTAAGAAGAACTGGAGTAACTCTCAGCTGGCCAAACTTGCCTAAATGACCAGAATTGACGCGGGTTGCAGGTTACACTCCTTTGGCTGAAAAAAAAACTTACCTAAAAAAATCGTAACTAACTGAGTTATGCTGGTGCAAATTCAAGTCACGTCGAGTCGTCCAACCGCTGCAGGAGGTCCAGCCGGGAGGCCCAAGTTGTGTCGAGTCGCTGCAGGAGGACCAGCCTGGAGACGCCGATGTGCGGTGTGACCTCCTGTGGTGACTGGGCGGCTGGGCCTGGCTATCGGGCCTCCACCTCCTCCCCCCACCCCGCCATCTGGACCTCTCCTTCCCCACTGATGGCCTGGTCTCCTCTCCTCCTCCAGCATGTGGTGAGTACAATGACTGTGACCCCCCCTGCCCCCCCATTCTGAACCCCAGTGCACCGCTAGCCCCCCACTGCCTGCCCACAACCAAGCCTTGGACCACCTACCACCAAGGGCGCTACCCAGCGCCGAGCCTGCGGCCAACACCTCGCCATAGGTAATTAGGCCCATATAGCAGTGCCTGGTCTCCAGTCATCCTGGACCCCCTTGCCACTGGACCAAGACCTCGCTCAGCTAAGTCCGTGTGGTAGCCAGCGTGCAACGATCATCCCACGTTAAAAGAAATCACGCACAGGCATCTTCCACTCCTCTAACATGAAGTTCGGGACCTGGAACGTCAGGACGTTCATGGACCACCCCAACAGCGACAGACCGGAACGCCGCACTGCCATAGTTGCCCGGGAACTTAGACGCTTTGATATCGACATCGCCGCCCTAAGTGAGACCCGGCGGGCAGGGGAAGGCCAACTCAAGGAACAAGGTGGAGGTTACACCTTCTTCTGGAAACGGAAACCAGAGGCAGAACGCCGCCTCCACAGAGTTGGCTTCACCATCAAAAATGAGCTGGTCGACTGCCTCAAAGACTCCCCCTGCGGGACTAATGAACGCCTCATGACCCTTCGACTCACCCTATCCTGGAACTAGTGCGCCACAGTAATCAGTGCTTACGCCCCAACACTCGATGCAACAGATGAGGCCAAAGAGAGTATTTACTCCAACCTCGAAAAATCCCTGACTTGCGTCCCCGAGAGCGACAAACTGATCCTCTTCAGCGACTTCAACGCCAGGGTCGGCAGGGACACAGACCTCTGAGGAGGCGTAATTGGCTGAGGAGGGTAAGGAAAGCCAACTCCAGCGTTACCCTACTCCTGCCAAAATGTCTAGAGCATGAACTTGTCATCATCAACAGCTTGTTCCGCCAGAGAGACAAATACAAGGCATCGTGGCAACACCCTCGCTCCAAACACTGGCACCTGCTCGACTATGTCATAATCTGAGCCAGGGATCGCAAGGATGTGCGCATCACCCGCGCCATGACAGGAGCTGACGACTGCTAGATGGACCACCGCCTAATCAGATCCATCATTGGCATCAACATAGCCCCAAAGCGGAGGGGGCAGCAGAAGCAGTGTCGCAAAAACGTCAATGCAGGGGCACTTAAGGACCCAGCTAAGAGAGCCCTATACAGCCAGCGCCTCACAGCTAACCTGGCATGCCTTGATGACCCCAAGACGCAGAATGCCCACAGCGCTTGGTCTGCCCTCCAGGCCTCCATAATCAATGTCTGAAAAGAGAAGCTCGGTCACTCAAACAGGAAACACCAGGACTGGTTTGATGAGAATGATCAGGAGATTCAAGAACTAATAGATTGCAAGCATAGGGCATTTCTGAGCTTTAAACAGCAACCCAACTTGGGAGCAGCAAAACAGCATTACAGACAGCTAAAGGCTAAGGTCCAACAAAAAACCCGGGACCCAAAGAACAGGTAGTGGATGGAGAAAGCACATGAGATACAACAACTGGCCGACAGCCATGATATGCGAGAATTCTTCACCACAGTCAAGGCCACATGTGGACCAAACTCCCAAGGCTCCACCCCACTACTGGCCAAGAACGGGGAAACACTCATCAAGGACTCCAAGGGAGTCACGGCCTGCTGGAAGGAACACTTCGAAGATCTCCTCAATCGAGACTCTGCCTTTGACTCGAGTGTTCTCGACTCCATTCCACAGCATGCTACCCGCCACCACCTCAGTGAGACCCCAACACTGCACGAGGCAGAAAAGGCCATAAGGCAGCTAAAAAACAACAAGTCTATGGGAGCGGATGGAATCCCTGCTGAGGCACTGAAGTATGGCAGAGAGACACTACTGGTGCAAATACACAACCTCATCTCTCTCATCTGGAAGGAGGAGAGCATGCCGGGAGATCTTAGAGATGCAGTGATCGTGACCATCTTTAAAAAAAGGGGACAAGTCCGACTGCGGCAACTACAGAGGAATCTCCCTGCTATCAAACACTGGGAAAGTTGTCGCTCGAGTCCTCCTCAACCGTCTTCTCCCCATGGCCGAGGAGCTCCTCCTGGAGTCACAGTGTAGATTTCGTCCCCTCCGGGGCACAACGGACATAATTTTTGCAGCACGACAGCTGCAGGAAAAATGCAGGGAGCAGCGCCAGCCCTTATAGATGGCCTTCTTCGACTTTACAAAGGCCTTTGACACTGTCAACCATGAGGGTCTATGGAGCGTCCTCCTCCATTTCGGATGCCCCCAAAAGTACGTCACCATCTTCCGCCTGCTCCATGACGACATGCAGGTCGTGATCCTTACCAATGGATCCATCACAGAACCAATTCACGTCCGGACCGGGGTCAAGCAGGACTGCGTCATCGCCCCAACCTTCTTCTCAATCTTCCTCACTGCCATGCTCCACCTCACAGTTGATAAGCTCCCCGCTGGAGTGGAACTAAACTACAGAACCAGTGGGAAGCTGTTCAACCTTCGCCGTCTCCAGGCCAGGTCCAAGACCACTCCAACATTTGTCGTCGAGCTACAGTACACGGATGACGCCTGCGTCTATGCACACACAGAGGCTGAAATCCAGGACATAGTCGACGAATTTACCGAGGCATATGAAAGCATGGGCCTTACACTAAACATTAGTAAGACAAAGGTCCTCCACCAGCCTGTCCTCACCGCACAGCACCGCCCCCCAGTCATCAAGATCCACGGCGTGGCCCTGGACAATGTGGACCACTTCCTCTATCTCGGGAGCCTCCTATGAACAAGAGCAGGCATTGACAACGAGATCCAACACCGCCTCCAGTACGCCAGTGCAGCCTTCGGCTGCCTGAGGAAAAGAGTGTTTGAAGACCAGTCCCTAAAAACTGTCACCAAGCTATACAGGTATACAGAGCCATAGTAATATCCGCCCTCCTGTATGGCTCAGCGATGTGGACCGTGTACAGTAGAAACCTCAAGTCGCTAGAGATGTCTCTGCAAGATCCTGCAAATCCCCTGCGAGGACAGATGCACAAACGTTAGCGTCCTCGTCCAGGCTAACATCCCCAACATTGAAGCACTGACCACACTTGGTCAGCTCCACTGTGCAGGCCACGCAGTTCACATACAGACACAAGACTCCCAAAGCAAGCGCTCTACTCGGAACTCATCCACGGCAAATGAGCCAAAGGCGGACAGAGGAAACGTTACAAGGACACCCTCAAAGCCTCCCTGATAAAGTGCGACATCCCCACTGACACCTGGGAATCCCTGGCCATAGACCAACTTAAGTGGAGGAAGTGCATTCGGGAGGGTGCTGAGCTCCTCGAGTATCGTCGCCGAGAGCATGCAGAAATCAAGCGCAGGCAGCGGAAGGAGCGTGCAGCAAACCAGGGTCCCTGCCCACCCTTTCCATCAACGACTATCTGTCCCATGTGTGACAGAGACTGTGGTTCTCGTATTGAACTGTACAGCCACCTAAGAACTCATGCTAAGAGTGGAAGCAAGTCTTCCTCGATTCCGAGAGACTGCCTGTGATGGTGATGATGGTGCAAATTGATTGATGAAACTGTGGTTTTTTAACGTAGGCCAAAAAAAGCAGCCTGCTCCAAAAAAAATGCCGCAAATCACTGGGGAAAATTGAGCCCATTGGCCTGTCCACCAAATATTAATCAAGCTGCAAGCTTTCAACCCCTTTTGATCAGCTCAGGTTTGCCCAAAAGCTGCATTTTTGTCCGTCTTTTCCTCATCTATATACAGTATTCACAGACAAAACAGATCCTTTTTATCATTGTATATTATCCATCAACCTTCTAAGCTCAAGGGAATATAAACCAACTTTATGTAACTTGTCATCTAAATGGGGTCTGACTAAGGCTCTGTACAACTGAAATGTAACTTTCTCTCCTTTGTATTCCAGCCTCCTTGAGATAAAGGACAACATTCATTAGCTTTTTTGATTACTTTTTGTACCTGTGCATGAGCTTTTAGTGATTTTTGTATATGGACACCTAAATCATATTTTTCTCCTCCACAGCTCCAAGTCTCTCATTATTAAGAAAATATTAAGATTTGTCTTTCTTGGATCTAAAGTGGATGATAACACGCTTCCCCACATTGAACTCCATCTGCCCATTCACTTAGTCTGTCTATGTCACTATTCAAATCTACTCAACTTACTGTGCTTTCTAACTTAGTGCCTGCTGAAAACTTGAGATATACAATTCTCTATTCCTTCATCCAAGTCATTGATATATATGTTGAAAAGCTGAGGCTCTAGTATAGATCTCTGGGGACCACCTCTTGTCACATCACACCAATCAGAGAACTTATAAGAGTAAATGTTGTGATTTAGCTTTGCTATAGCCAAAAAATAGTATCTACTCATAGGCTGTATGTTTTTGCATTCCATTGATTGTTCCCTTCTAGTATTCATTTTGGGGTTTATTTTTAGACTGTCAGGTGGTTTTAGATATCTTACTGTTAAGTTATTAATATGACATTGTCTGATGCACTTTTTTTCTCTGTCTATGATTGGTGAGGCAGTTGCCAGCATGCTACGCAATCTCCATCTGATGCTCCACCAAACTTACAGTGAAATGCTGTTAAGGTGCATTGTAAGTCAACATTGTAAAATTAACCAAAGCGTGACCAAACTGAGCTTTGGCAACCTTACTGCTACCAGAAAATGTCTTTCTCACCTGTTCCCAGGATCTGGTCACTGCCACTGCCTCCATCCAGACTGCTCTCACGCATCTTTCCAGCTTGCCCTGGGGCAGGACCTCCAAACCTGCATGGTGGAAGGGTGCTATTTGTCATACTGGTACTACTACAGCCTTTACTACCCATCTGTAGCAGTACAGCTTTAAGATGATCAACAGTCCATTAAATGCTGCTGGCACCAAATAATGTACTCCGTTACTTCATGTATAGGAGCGCTATGATATTTTGCAAAGGAGCTGAGGACCCAGTACAGATCCCTAAGGTACACCACTAGTTACATCCTTCCAATTGTTGTACATACCCATTACCCCTACTCTCTATCTATTACCGCTTCACCAATTCTCTACCCCTGTCAATAGGTAGCCTCCAATTCCACATGCTCTCATTTTTGTTATTAGTCTCTTATGTGGGACCTTATCGAATGCCTTCTGGAAATCCACATAATTAACATCCAGTGACACTCCCTTATCTACTACATAAGTTACCTCTTCAAAAATTCAAATGCTGACTCTCTCTCAGATCAATTCATGTTTGTCCAAATGCTCAGTCACTCTGTCCCAAATAACAGATTCGAGTAACTGCCCCACAACAGATGTTTGACTAATAGGCCTATAATTTCCCAATTTATCTTGCTTACCCTTCTTAAATTTTCCTATCCAAGGAAACAATTTCTGAAGCGAGAGAGTTTTGGAAGATCATGACTAGAGCATCTACAATCTTGTCACTTACCTTTTTAAAACCTGGGGATGGAAACCACCAGTTCATGGAGTTGTCTATCATTAGTCTTATTATTTTCTCCATGAGCATTTTTGACTTATATTGGGCTAGAACCTCCACTTTCTTTGCATGCTTAACGCCCATTTAATGCCCATTTTACCGCTGAAATAACACCCAGATATCGCACATTTAGCCACAAAATGAAAACTAACACCCATTTTTAGGAAACTTATCGCCGAGCATTACTTTCCCATGTGCTTAACGCTGGGAAAAAATATTACTAGCTGCCAACTTTTTTTTGTCGTAAAGAGCATATTTAGCGAAACTAGCAGCCATGAGATCGCCCAGCATCAATTTCACCACCTCGCCCACAATATCGCTCGCCCAAAAAAACGCCCACAAAAAGTGGAACTGTTCTGAATGAACGCCAGCGGTTTGGCTAGCATTTTTAAAATCCCATTCTTACGTGAGGAGCTGATATCTGAACGATTTGCCTGAAAGAGCGTAATGTGAGTGACACCGCTGACACACTGATGTGTGTATGCAGCTCAGACATCAATGGTGCCCATCATCATGGTGCCAGTTAAAGTTTTTGTTGATTGATGTTAAGTTGTTTTGAACCCTTTCATATTAAGGAATCACCAGTGTGTAACGGTGCAGCTATCTGAAACAATGCCAAACAAGGTTATGATCAATAACAAAAATTTTATACCAACATTGGTCGAAATCATAAGTATCACAGGCAATAATAACACCCAACCCCCGCCCACACCTCACTTTTTCCACCATTGACATAAATCACATGTTCAACATATCCAGCAACACAGAATACAAAGGCAAAGCAGGAGCGTGGTCCCCAGCCCCCATACATTGCAACAAATTGCATACACTCAGATGGAGATATAACACAGCCATCACCTGCGCACATGCACCTCACTTTCATAAGAACATAAGAAATAGGAGTAGGCCTTACGGCCCCTCGAGCCTGCTCCGCCATTCAATAAGATCATGGCTGATCTGATCATGGACTCAGCTCCACTTCCCCGCCCGCTCCCCATAATCCCTTATCCCTTATCGTTTAAGAAACTGTCTATTTCTGTCTTAAATTTATTTAATGTCCCAGCTTCCACAGCTCTCTGAGGCAGCGAATTCCACAGATTCACAACCCTCTGAGAGAAGAAATTTTTCCTCATCTCAATTCTAAATGGGCGGCCCCTTATTCTAAGATCATGCCCTCTAGTTCTAGTCTCCCCGACCAGTGGAAACATCCTCTCTGCATCCATCTTGTCAAGCCCCCTCATAATCTATACGTTTCTATAAGATCACATCTCAATCTTCTGAATTCCAATGAGTAGAGACCCAACCTACTCAACCTTTCCTCATAAGTCAACCCACTCAGCCCCGGGATCAACCTAGTGAACCTTCTCTGAACTGCTTCCACAGCAAGTATATCCTTTTGGAAATATGGAAACCAAAACTGCACGCAATATTCCAGGTGTGGCCTCACCAATACCCTGTACAGCTGTAACAAGACTTCCCTGCTTTTATACTCTATCCCCTTTGCAATAAAGGCCAAGATTCCATTGGCCTTCCTGGTCATTTGCTGTACCTACATACTATCCTTTTGTGTTTCATGCACAAGTACCCTCAGGTCCCGCTGTACTGCAGCACTTTGCAATCATTCTCCATTTAAATAATAACTTGCACTTTGATTTTTTCTGTCAAAGTGCATAACCTCACATTTTCCAACATTATACTCCATCTGCCAAATTCTTGCCTACTCACTTAGCCTGTCTATGTCCTCCTGCAGCCTCTTTATGTCCTCCTCATACATTACCCTTCCTCCCAGCTTTGTATCATCAGCAAACTTGGCTACCTTACAATCAGTCCCCTCTTCCAAGTCGTTAATATAGATTGTAAATAGTTGGGGTCACAGCATTGATCCCTATGGCACCCCACTGATTACTGATTGCCAACCCGAGAATGAACCATTTATCCCGACTCTCTGTTTTCTGTTTGTCAGCCAATCTTCTATCCATGCTAATATATTACCCCCAACCCCGAACTTTTATCTTGTGCAGTAACCTTTTGTGTGGCACCTTGTCAAATGCCTTCTGGAAGTCCAAATACACCACATCCACTGGTTCCCCTGTTCATTACATCCTCAAAGAATTCCAGCAAATTTGTCAAACATGACTTCCCCTTCATAAATCCATGCTGACTTTGCCTGACCAAATTTTGCTTTTCCAAATGTCCTGCTACTGCTTCTTTAATACTGGACTCCAACATTTTCCCAACCACAGATGTTAGGCTAACTGGTCTATAGTTTCCTGCTTTTTGTTTGCCTCCTTTTTTGAATAGGGGCGTTATATTTGCAGTTTTCCAATCTGCTGGGACCTCCCCAGAATCCAAGGAATTTTGGTAAATTACAACCAATGCAGCCACAATCCCTGCCGCTACTTCTCTTAAGACCCTAGGATGAAAGCCATGAGGTCCAGGGGTTTATCTGCCTTTAGTCCCATTATCTTACTGAGTACCACCTCCTTAGTGATTGTGATTGTGTTAAGTTCCTACCCGCCCCCCCCTCCTCCCTATGGCCCCTTGACTATCCACTGTTGGAATATTGTTAGTGTCCTCTACCGTAAAAACTGATACAACATACTTGTTTAGAATTTCTGCCATCTTCATGTTCCCCATTACTAATTCCCCGGTCTTGTCCTCTAAGGGATCAACATTTACTTTAGCCACTCTTTTTCTTTTTAAATACCTATAGAAACTCTTACGATCTGTTCTTATATTTTGTGCTAGTTTACTTTCATAGTCTATCTTCCCTTTCTTAATCATTTTTTTATTCATTCTTTGCTGGTTTTAAAAGCTTCCCAATCTTCTGTCCCTCCACTAGTTTTGGCCACTTTGTATGTCCTTGTTTTTAATCGGACACCGTCCTTTATTTCTTTAGTGAGCCACGGATGGCTATCTTTTCTCTTGCACCCTTTCCTCCTTACTGGAATATATTTTTCTTGAGAGTTGTGAAATATCTCTTTAAATGTACACCACTGTTCATCAACCGTTCAACACTTCAATCTGCTTTCCCAGTCCACTTTACCCAACTCTGCCCTCATACCTTAATAGTCTCCTTTATTTAAGCTTAGTACGCTGGTTAGAGATCCAACTTTCTCACCCTCCACCTGAATTTGAAACTCAATCATGCTATGATCACTCATTCCAAGGGGATCCTTTACTAAGAGATTGTTTATTACTCCTGTCTCATTACACAGGACCAGATCTAGGATAGCCTGCCCCCTGGTTGGTTCCGTTATATACTGCTCAAGGAACCCGTCCCTTATGCACTCTGTAAACTCTTCCACAAGGCTACCCTGACCAATTTAATTTGTCCAATCAATATGGAGGTTAAAATCACCCATGATTATCACTTTTCCTTCCCCCTCCCGTTCTTCTCCCCGCTTCTACCCCTTCCCCTCCTTGCTCCACGATGCCTGGCCGAGGAGCGCCTCAAGCGGTGCCTCATTGTGGGGGATGAAGGCAGAGGCGGTGATTGCATGGGTACGGGAGCGGGGGATGCCGAGGGAGCAACATTCTCTAATGCAGAAGCAGGATCTTGGTCCTTGCTCTCATCTGTTGTTCACAGTTGTGGTGTGTAACCTAGGGGTGGAGTGCCGCGCTCGGGGACCACTGGGAGGCCTGTGGCAGCAGTGTTCCTGGCTATCGCATCCAGGGCCTCCGCCATCCACGGAATGTACTTGGTCATGGTGGCCAGCTGTCGGGATGCCCCCCAATGCTTTGATGAGCTGGTCACCAATGTCTATACTCCTCCTGGACAACTGTACCAGCTCTCTGCTGTCATGTGGTGCTCGTGGAACAGACCTGCCGCGTCCACGGGACCTCCGTAGGGTTGGTGCCATCCTGAGGACAATTGGGGTGCCCTGTGGCGAGGTGCTTGGGCCCGGTACCTCCAGAGTGGAGGCGGGAATGACTGGAGGACCACTAGATGGCCTTGGGGTGGAATGGCTTCTGGAGCACGGCGATGCAGGTTCCTCGAAGTCCGCAATCTCATCCATGGAGAACAGACCCAGCGGATTGACGGTGAGAATCGAAGCTCCTCAGTACCAGATGTAGGATTGTTCGTCGACTCCTGCCCCGCGTCCCCACCTTCTGGCCTCTGTGGTCTTGCCTTGGGGCGCGCTGCTGGCTGAGCTGCAAAACACAAATGAGGCTATTAGAGGAGAAGGGGGTGCTAGGGTCACAAGGTGAGTCCAGCGCTACACACAGCATATGCACGACAAAAGCAACACCACTCTCAAAATCATCGCAGACATCACATTTCATGACCATCAACACATTTGCATTCCAATGATTTTCATTAGGCCATCATTATTTCTATGACAATTTTAGAAATCATCGATCATATATGATTGTTTGGATATGAGTGGGTGTGGTATCTATTGACTTTACATCACGCAATGGTGTAAGTTTTACTCTCATGGCATCACTTCAGGGTCTGCAGATGCGTCCGTGGCTGTCCGGGGGTGCTGCCCCATGAGTGTGAGCACACGCTCCTCCATGTCAGTGATGTCACTGGGGACTGGTGGCCGCCCACCTGTTCGCCTCTGCATGGACCTCATTGTCAATAGCTTCTTCTGTAAAAGGTGACAGAATGACATGGCATGAGATCATTGCGTGATATCATTGCTAGTTACTGTCGCAGACACTGATACAACACATAACCGACAGATGTAATCATGATTATTATGAAAATTAGCATTCTTTACCTAAAGACGTACACTGTGACCGCAGGCTTTGAGTAAAACATTCCCGGTAAAAGTGAAAGACCTCAGATCTGATGATAGTCACTGCTACAAATCAAATTATATAAATACATAAGTACATGTAAATCAATGTAATACTTACTCTTGCGAATCCCACAAGGTCATTCCATCGTTTGCGGCATTGTTTGCCCTCACGCACCTTGTTGGTCGCCGACGAGACCACCTTTGCTATCTCGGTCTATATCTTCTGGTATGCCTTTGGGGTGGGCTCCCTGTGTCAAATCACCCCGGTGTGACTCGACCTACTGAAGGAGGGAGTCATTTGCTTCATCTGAGAACCTCCTGGCTCTTTTGCGCCCTCCAATGTGCTCCTTTCCCACCTCACTGCTCTCTCCAGCGTCAGTCTCCACAGCGTGCTGTGATGTCTCCTCCTCTCTCTCCATTATAGGCCAAATTCAGGCAAATATATGGCTGGTAACAGTTACTTTTTGTTTGCCTACTTGCTGTGAAGCTCTAAAGTCTCCCTCCTTCCTCCCAAAGCAGCCACACCACACCCAGACATGCCTTCAGTCCCTCTAAGCTCTCTCTCTCTGTCTCCTCTTCTGCACATGTAATGATGACCCTTGACCTCCTGAATCGCAGGAATTGAGCGTTGCCATGTCGTAGCAAAGGACGGCCACGCTTTAAGGCAGAAGGTCAAAAAAATTTAACGCTACCGCCCAATTTATATCGCTCGCGGTAACGGCCATTTTCAAAAATGTAAACTAGGTGCTTTGAGAACGGGCGAGAAACCGGTGATCTGAAAATCCTTTTTTAACACCCATGCCACAAAAGTGGAGGTTCTAGCCCATTAAACCTAATAATTTCCTCCCCTTGATTTATTTTTACTTTTCTTTGTACCTCTGATATTTTATCCTTATCCTTTACTATGAAACACAATACAAAGTAATTATTCAGCAAGTCTGCCATTTCCTGATTTTCAAATACAATATCAAATATATCTGTAGATATAGCAAGCAAAGTGATAGTCGGATATATGAGAGTTATAGTTCCTGTAACACTGCAGTGCACTGTGCTGTAATAATTGTCTGACAATGCTATTTAAGCAGTGTACTATAGTTGGTCAATTTGCATTTTCTTCAGGATAGGTATAAGCAATTGTGTTAGAAATATAATTTTTTCATGCTTCAAAAAATGTAAACCACCATTCAAAGGACTGATGCGCAATTGAAATTGCCAATTTAACCGTGGCAATTTACTCAGGTTGACCTGAAGGAGCTCCAGCTGATGAGTTATGATCTTAAGTATTTAATTGAGGTGCCAATTCCTAATAAAAAAAAACCCTAAAATTGGAATTGGATTTGCAGTGAGCAGATTGTTTGTCGAAACTGCACGTGACTAAAATAAAGCTTTGTGGGATGACACACCCAGGAATGGTGGTGCACAGCAATGTAATTTTATATTAGTTTCTATCTCTTGCTGTGAAAGATGTTTAACCCAACTAGGTACACAATGTACCCTGTGTTTGACTGCAATTCCAGCAAACCTTCAATGGCAAAGCTCTCTCTATATTAACTCATTTTTGGCTCTGGCTGCCTCAGCAATCTTGTAGTCTGGTTTTATCTGATCCAAAACCTCAGCCTCAAAAACCTTCCTTTTATAAAAGGTCAAGATGTGGATGCCTATCATTCCAGGCTGGATTAAGTCTTTATGGAGCTGTGGCAAAATGTGAATCAACCCCATTGCTGTCAATGAAAGAAATCTGTGTGCCCTTTCAGAAAGGAAACAGCATATAGATTTAGAACTAACACACATAAGGTAGATGGAAAAACTCCAACTTTTCTGAAAAAGTATGTTATTCATAAAGAAAATTAAGCAATATTTTAGATGTTATCTAGAAGAATGGCACCAAATAATTTCTTGTACACAATTATCTGGATAGGGCAATGAACCAGAAAGAAAATATTTCAAATAAAAACAATCAGGAATATTACAATCCCCAACATTGTTGATACGATCCCAAAGGTAGTAATAGAGGAAGAGTCACAAATTATCCTCACAAGATCCAGGATATGAATTCTCCTTCAAAAGCAAATCAACAACAATCTGAAGAACAGATTGGGATCAGATAATTAGGAAACCATTTGGCTAAGATGTTTTGAAACAATAGGGGCAATTTTAACTCCTCTAGTGGAAATGGGGCAGTAGTGGAGTTAAAATTGAGGTGGTCGATTTAACACCCCCGATCCCGCTCCACCACCATTTTCTACTTTGGCCTTCCGTTAGCTGGCTCAGGTGCTGCTTGAACAAGTAGGAGCCACTTAATCTATGCAAATCAGCATCCTATGATATAAATAGGACCCTGATGTAATTCTGATGGCTTACTGAGCGGAACGTCTAAAGTTATTTTTGTGAGGCCAGCAGGAGCAGGAGTGTTCCTCCAGTCGGTTATCCAATAATTAAAATCACCCCTTATACTTCACAATTCAGTTCATTGGTGGTTCGATAGAAGTCTTCTTAGAAAAGAGAGCTGTTGTAATAGTGATGTGACCCGGGCTAGCTCCTTTTCGCTATAATTCCATTTTGCATCTGGAGGTGCAGTGTGCACCTGCCTGTTAAGGCTCTTTATGGGAACTGTACCTCTGTAATAAAGTGCTTTAAAGTCATTTTTCAAAGTTATCTGCTTTCTGGTTACAGGTTCCTCACCATAACTTTCACCTACATGAAATTTTATAATGGAACCTTTTAACTTTTTTGTGACTTTCTTTAGGTCTCATTCTTTTTTTTAGTTTCAGAAGTTACTTCCATAAACATAACTGTTCCAAAATTTAAGCACAAAACAGTACAGTTGAAGTAAAACACAATCATGTACTGTAAGGAAGATTGATTATCCTTGCATTTGAGAAAGGCTCCATCCCTGCAACAGCAAGAACAGCCTGTTCTGAAAATTGCTGTCAAATCACACTGGCTGCCAAATGCTATAGCCGCATCAGACAAAATGACTGCACTGCAGCTTTTGGATTTTGATCTTACTTCCTTTCAAAATGTTCTGCTCTTTTCATTCTCCATTTCGAAAGTCCTGTCAGGATACAGCTTCACCAGCAGTGGCAGCCCTCCAGCACCTTACCGAATGTGAGCGCCTAGAAAGTGAGTGTAAACAGACTATTTAAGCAAGGAGGGGAAGGGTAACTCAGCCTCATATCCACAGTTGTACACTTTCCAACAGGGGTCTCCAGATAACAATCAGGACCAGAAGCTCTGGCTAATTTTCCACTCTCATTTGGGACATTGGGGGGTGAAATTCGATTTAGCTCAAAAATTGGCACGGCGATCGAGATGCGCGATCTGCCTGTGCCCGTTGAAAGGAGTTCAGGCAGCTTGTAAAATTCATGCTGTCTGCTACTTTACATGATTGCAGCACACAGCCCAGGGCTGCCGACAGGGTATGCGCTCAGCAAGTGGCCGAAGTTTGCAATATTCGCTCTTGAAGGCGTTCTGCACCTCTTAAAGGTGAACTCCCTTCTGGTGATGAAAAATGTTAAAACTGCTTCAGCACAAACCCAAATGGCTCAACAGGGCAGGAAAAGGGCACCCAGGGTCTCAGACGCAGCAATTAAGACCTTTGTGAAGGGGTGAACACTCCAAGAGTGGTCCTCTATCTACAAGAGGCCAGGAGGCACTCCAGAAAGAAGGATGTGGGACCAGATCACCGAGGTGGTCATTGCCAACAGTGTTGCCTGCCCAGGACCTGACTCAAGTGCCTAAAGAATTTTTACGACCTCAGATGAGTGATCAAGGTCAGTGAATGCATCTTCAAAAGCCGTCTCCTACTAACTGCACAACTAGCCTCATGCTCAATGCATGACCCACCCTATTATATATGTAGGCACCTTGTTAATGACTCCACAAGGAAGGGGTATGGTACTTAAGCTGCGAAGACTGTAATCCTTTATTTGCAACTCCTCGAGTGAGGACACCAAGAGGTGAGCTCCCTTTTATACTGGGTTACCTGCAGTGTGCAGGTAACCCTTAGGTCTCCAGCAGCAGCACCCCCTGGTGTACAGGTAAGGCATGTACAGGGTGAAGGTACATTTAGTGTTACAGACATCATATAACAATACAAGCATGCATACATAACAACACTCCCCCCTAAGCATTTTTCAAGTCCTTATTGCCATGACCTGGGGAGGTGATCAGTAGTGGGCTGTGGGAGGTGGTGGTGAGGGTTGTGTGGGTGCCAGGTGTGATCCCTGTACTTGAGGCTGGCCTCATACATTTCCCCCCCTTCACACACAGACCATGTGGGTGCCACTGTTGTGGGATCCCTCAGTGGGGTAGTCAGTGCAGCAGTGGGTAGGGTACATACTCTGTGGTGTGGGTAAATGTGTGGTGGTGGGTAGGGCCACAGGAGTGTGTGGGCACCTTGTCCTCCATTTGGGATGAGAGTTTGATCATCCCAGGGTTCGCCAGGAAAGCTGGAGGGTATTGGCCTCTCGCTCCTGGTGCTGGCCCTGGTGGCCAGGGGGTGTAGGGGCGATCTGGGACAGGTTGCCAGTGGTGGTGGCTGTGCTGCCCATTGACCACTGTCCCTGTAGTGGGTCTGCTCACATTTGTTCCAAAGGTCCAGGCTACATGGTCAGGTAGCCCGCTGGACTTGGGGTTCTCCTACAGGGGGATTCCTCTAGCATTTACATTGTCCCTGTAGAACCCAGTGTCCTTTAACAGTCTCCTACCTGTATACATGACACATTGGCTCCGATCTTACAAGGTCGAGTCCACATTATTAACTACCTTTACGTTGTTAATTACAGCATTTACATCACTTTCTTGTATTATAGTCACTCCATACATGGTTACATTAGTCATTTTGAACTTTAAATCATAATCATCAGACATTACAATCTTGTTCTTAACCTTACTTACAAAAGCATTCATTTCATTTTTCTCATCAGTTACTTCGGCATCACAATTCCTCATTACATTATCATACCTGCACTCGCTAACTGCATTTTTAACTTTAAAGTTCTTGTCATCTTTCAATTGAAACTGTCCCTTTAAATTCTTTGGGTTACCAGTCTCCTTTAAGGGGGCCTTCCAATCTGGTTCGCCACTCGGTGCCACGTGTCGCTCTTCCAACGCTGCCCCTCGTAGTTTGGTCGTGGCCATTTTGATTTTAGGTTCTTCGCCTCGTGGTGCGGCTGCCATCTTCTCGCTCTCCTCCAGGTCGGGAATCCACTTTTCTCAGCGGCATTTGTCTCTTGGAGTCCTGCCACGGCCCAGAAGGTGAAGTTTGAAGTTTCGGTTCCGGAGATCTCACCACGGGGTTATGAAGTTGTTGCTGCGCAGTTGAGCTGGACGGTGGGATTTCTAGGTGCAGCGATGGATCCATATTCGGGGCTGCGTTGGATGTCGATTGCTGGAGCCCAGAGGCCGTCGTCACTTCGACCGACTTGGACCTGCTTTATCGAATTTCTTCTCAGCAGCATTGGACCATCGCCGGCAACAAACCACAGGGGGAGTTTGTTCATCACGCCGCCCTGGGAGACCTGGACGTCCACGCTGCCAATGACTGAGATTTTACCCTTGGTGTAGGTGAGCAGCTTCGCTTGGACAGGAGACAGTTTTGGTCGTTTGGCGGGATTCATCCAAAGTTTTTCAAAGGTCGCCTGGCTCATCAAAGAATGGCTCGCCCCTGTGTTGATCTCCATGGAAACTGGGACCCCATCGATGTCTACTTCCATTGTCCACAGAGAACTTTTGGCGGAACAGGTATAAATTCTGTACTCTTCTTCCAGGGGTTGAGCAGCTTCGTCTTCATCTGTGTCGGAGCCCCGGTGATCAGCCAACTCTTCGGTGACGCGGTGAGTAAAGCTTTTTCTGCACATTCTTTGAAGGTGCCCTTTCTCCTTGCAGCCTTTGCATGTATAGTCTTTAAAGCGGCACTGGTGGGCCCTGTGGTTTCCTCCACAGCGCCAGCATGGGGCCATCCGGTTTGCCCCATGTGGCGGATTCAGGCTTGCGGGACTCGGGGCAGCATTTCTGCCTTTAGAAGTAGCCATTCGGAGCACTGCGTTCGCTGGTTTAGAGTCCTGGGTCAATATTCGCTTGGAGTCGCCGACCAAAGTCATGCAGGCCTGGTTCACTTTAATTGCCTTCTGCAGGGTGACTGTGATGTCTGCAGAGAGCAATTTGTGGAGGAGTCCCTCATGGCCGATTCCGATAACAAATATGTCCCTTAGTGCTTCGTTAAGGTGGTCGCCAAAATCATACGGTGCAGCCAATCTTCTTCAATGTTCAGCATACTTAGCAATTTCTTGGCCTTCGGGTCACCAGTGAGTGTAGAACCGGTGCCTGGCTGTGAGGATGCTTTCTTTTGGTTTTAGTTGTCCTGTATTAGTGTTACAAGTTCCTCATAGCTCTTGGTTGTTGTCTTCTCTGGGGCTAGCAAGTCCCTGATGAGACAATGGATAGTGGGCCCACAACTGCTGAGCAGGATGGCTCTGCGCTTGTTCGGTAGTGTAGCTGGTGTGTCCCCATCCAGGTCGTTGGCTATGAAGAAATGTTTCAATCTTTCCATGAAAGCGTCCCAATCTTCCATATTGGTGAATTGTTGAAAGTTGCTGAGATTCGACATGTTATGCATGTAGTTTGTGACCTCATCGCCAGTTATTATATATGTAGGCACCTCGTTAATGACTCCATGAGGCAGGGTATGGTACTTAAACGGTGAAGACTGTAGTCCTTTATTTGCAGCTCCTCAAGTGAGGACACCAAGAGGTGAGCTCCCTTTTATACTGGGTTACCTGCAGTGTCTCCAGCAGCAGCACCCCCTGGTGTACAAGTAATGTGTGTACAGGGTGAAGGTACATTCAATGTTACATACATCATATAACAATACAAGCACCCCAATCACTCATCTATCAACAATCTCCACCAAACATGAGGCCCACCTCACATTCCTAGCTTCACCTCATCCCCTTGGAGGAGACTGTGCTGGCAATTCTTGCCCGAGATATGGCTGAGCCCGTAGCCAGTGGTGGGACTGAAAGGATACAAGAAGCCGATATCCTCATACCTTATCCTCCTTCTCACATCCCACTTACCCCTCATCCCACAATCTCTTCTGATTTACAAGCTGCACATGGTATAAGCATGCACCTCTTGCTTTCCCCCACTCCCCTCACCACAACCCTACCCTTGAGCCTTCCTCATTCCAGACACCCAAGAAATCCAACCTGCCTAGATCGTGGGTCAACAAAAAGAGGGAGAGGAGAGTGAAAAAGAAATAAGAAACACAGTCACTCAATTTCACACACCCAGCCATCAGTACCTCAAGGTCATCCTGCAAGGCCACTTGCAGCCTCCCCCTCTGAAAGTCAGCAGCCTTCCACCAGCCATGCTGCAGCCACTGGGGTAGCACTGCGTAGAAACACTAGGATAGGCAAAGGCACACGCAAGACAGTCACTAAGGGAATGCACAAGGGTGATCAATTGATTTAGTGATGGAATATTAGATACATATATGGATAAAGTTGGATTGGAAAATTTGCTTTGTGGTGGCTTTTATTTTAGTACTGTGGCCAAGAGGACGCTGTGATGGTCAGTAACAGAGGGAAGGTAAGGTGTGGGACAAATGTTGAAAGGGGAATTGGGGTTGTGTTTACTGGGACTGCAGGTGGATGATTCGATCTCGGGTATCCTGGCCAGGATGGGGTTGTCTGGGTTGCCTCCTTCTTTCTGCTTCTTCCTCCTCCACCTCTGCTTTTTTCTCTTCTGCTTCCCCTTCTTCTGATTCTTCCTCTTCCTACTCCTCCTCCTCCCCCTGCGAGCAGCTTGACCCCATTGCTGCCTCTGCTCATCTGCATGTCATGGTGCAGCCCAAGGGGGACGGCAACTACAGCTTCCAGGATTGGGAGCAAGTGGTGTTTTCAGAGGCCTTCCTTTAAGAGCCAAAGCCTTGCAAACATCCAGCAGCACTCCCTGCACAATTTAGAAACTTTTTAAATGTCTAACACCAAGCCACTACTCCAACAAATTGTACAGGCGCCAGTACAAAAACAAAAATCAAAACTTATCTGAAAGTTGTGTGTGTCCCTTTAAATAGCGCTGGTGGGTGTCCATTGTGCAGCTGAATGCACTTTCAGTTGTGCGAGCTTTGGAGAGGACGTATATGTGAGTGGCGACGTCCAAATTGGAAAACCTTGCGTCAAAGCATTGCACAATCATTGACGTCACCATCTGCCACATTTCTGTTTTCCTAGCAAGTGCAGGCAACAGCCACACTGTGGACCTGCCCAAAATGATGGCCGTGCAGACCACGCTGGAAGTGGGCGGAAACAAGATGTCTGCCATTGTTTTGACGAAACCAGCCTTTACAGCCGATGCTAAGGTGATAAATTTCATAGCCATTGAGGCTAATTGTAGTGACCCCCGCCAATGCTCTTTTGATCAGCCAAGTCAGCACAAAGAAGGGTTTAAACCTGAAACATACTAGGAGCATGTGGCAAGCCAGACTCCCCACCCACCCTTTCCTTCAATGACTGTCTGTTCCACCTGTGACAGAAACTGTAATTCCCGTATTGGAGTATACAGTCACCTTGGAACTCACTTTTAGAGTGGAAGCAAGTCTTCCTCGATTTTGAGGGACTGCCTATGATGATGACTAGGGCTCAATAATATACATTTTGCTTTCACCTAGAAAGCAATCAGGGAACCTTTTGATTTTACACAGAAATATAGAAAATAGGTGCAGGAGTAGGCCATTCAGCCCTTCGAGCCTGCACCACCATTCAATAAGATCATGGCTGATCATTCACCTCAGTACCCCTTTCCTGCTTTCTCTCCATACCCCTTGATCCCTTTAGCCGTAAGGGCTATATCTAACTCCCTCTTGAACATACCCACCCAACGAACTGGCATCAACAAGTCTCTGCGGTAGAGAATTCCACAGGTTAACAACTCTCTGAGTGAAGAAGTTTCTCCTCATCTCAGTCCTAAATGGCTCACCCCTTATCCTTAGACTATGTCCCCTGGTTCTGGACTTCCCCAACATCGGGAATATTATTCCTGTATCTAACCTGTCCAGTCACGTCAGAATTGTATATGTTTCTATGAGATCCCCTCTCATTCTTCTAAACTCCAGTGTATACAGGCCCAGTCAATCCAGTCTCTCCTCATATGTCAGTCCTGCCATCTCGGGAATCAGTCTGGTAAACCTTCACTGCACACCCTCAATAGCAAGAGCATCCTTCCTCAGATAAGGAGACCAAAACTGAACACAATATTCCAGGTGAGGCCTCACGAAGACAACTGCAGTAAGACCTCCCTGCTCCTATGCTCAAATCCCCTAGCTATGAAGGCCAACATACCATTTGCCTTCTTCACCGCCTGCTGTACCTGCATGCCATCTTTCAATGACTGATGGACCATGACACCCAGGTCTCGTTGCACCTCCCCTTTTCCTAATCTGCCGCCATACAGATAATAGTCTGCCTTCGTGTTTTTGCCGCCAAAGTGGATAACCTCACATTTATCCACATTATACTGCATCTGCCACGCGTTTGCCCACTCACCTAACCCGTCCAAGTCACCCTGCAGCCTCTTAGCGTCCTCCTCACAGCTCACACCGCCACCCAGCTTAGTGTTGTCTGCAAACTTGGAGATATTGCACTCAATTCCTTCATCCAAATCATCAATGTATATTGTAAATAGCTGGGGTCCCAGCACTGAGCCCTGCGGCACCCCACTAGTCACTGCCTGCCATTCTGAAAAGGACCCGTTTATCCCGACTCTCTGTTTCTTGTCTGCCAACCATTTCTCTATCCACGTCAGTACATTACCCCCAATACCATATGCCTTAATTTTGCACACCAATCTCTTGTGTGACACCTTGTCAAAAGCCTTTTGAAAGTCCAAATACACCATATCCACTGGTTCTCCCTTGTCCACTCTACTAGTTACATCCTTAAAGAAGTCTAGAAGATTTGTCAAGCATGATTTCCCTTTCATAAATCCATGCTGACTTGGACTGATCCTGTCACTGCTTTCTAAATGCGCTGCTATTTCATCTTTAATAACTGATTCCAACATTTTCCCCACTACTGATGTCAGGCTAACCAGTCTATAAATACCCGTTTTTTCTCCCCCTGCTTTCTTAAAACGTGGTGCTACATTAGCTACCCTCCAGTCCATAGGAACTGATCCAGAATCGATAGACTGTTGGAAAATGATCACCACTGCAGCCACTATTTCTAGGACCACTTCCTTAAGTACTTTAACTTTTATTTAAAATATCAAAAACAAATTTTAGTGTCAGGCAATTGCTGACTTTATCACATGCTTATTATAAACTCTTCTGCATACAGATATGTTTCTTGAAGACATGTTACAATGGTAAAAATAATCTACTAACATTTTCAACTAACAAGAAGTCATTCTTGAAGCAGATGTTCATTATTATCCTGCATAAAACAGAATGACACTTTTTGTCTTGCTTCTTCACTCATGACTGACATTGTGTTCGAACAGTTCCTTGTTCAGACATTATTCCGGACTGTGCCTGATGTGCTGCAGATGAATAAGCTTACAGAACTCATTAGGGTGATTGAGGGATTTTGCATAGAGAAGATCTGAGTAAGAGTAAGTTTGAGTATCAAGAGATCAAAGCGAACAAGAAGGAGCTGGCAGAGAAAGTTAAACAATAAACTTATTGAACAGAAAAAAGAGAGTTATGAGTAATAACTTGTGAAGGGAATGAGAGCCTGGTAAGGAAACTTTTGAAGAAAATAGTTAAAGTGACATTGGGGTAATTTTTGTTGTGGGCATGGGCAGAAAACTGGTGGTTGTGGATTGGCCATTGATCTGAATGGACTGGAAAATCAGATGGGTGCATAACAGGCGGTCAGTCTACAACCACCAGTTTTCTGCCTGTACCCAAAGAGAAAATTATGCCCACTGTCTTCATGAAAAAAACTATGACAACCTTTTTTCATTTGGTATAGTAACATAAATTGTGGTGAAAAGCATTATCATGTTACTTGAAAATAACATTATGTTGCTAAAAATAACAATAACATGGGGGAAGATTTCTGCTGTGTTTGCTATGTGTAACTGAACTGTAAACTCCTTATAAAGAATGGATTTATGATTTCATTATCCATAGTGCTGAGTAAAGCTTCCCCTGTGGCTCTTCTCTCTCCCCAAACAAATAAAATATCCAACAATTTAATGGAGATGGTGGCCTTTCAAAGATAAATGACTGAAAAGAAAGCAGCTAAAAATAGAGCACATTTCTCAATCAGGTAAGTTCAAGCAATTTAGACAGTGGTAAAGAACTACAGCACAGCATACACAACACTTACTAAGTACACAGTATATAACTAAAGCGGGAACTTACCTAGCACATTCTCTGTATAATAGGTATAAATGGCACATCAGCTTGATAGCTTTTTATATAAGTCTACACTATTGGCCTCAAAGGCAAGGATATAACCTGTTCCTAAGTTTTATCTTTTGCTGGTCTTAAACTGGCTCCTTAGAGATTCAGAAGACTGACCCAAGGTGCCACAGCCAACAAATGTAACCTATTTGCTGTAGGTAAGCACCATGCTCCCACTTGGCACCTCTTCCGATGTTGTAGGTTACGGCAAGAATGCAACGTACAATCATGGGCATAATTGTATGCGTACCCGAGCAGTGTATAATGTTTTCATATTGTATCCTGAATACATTGAATTCAGTGCAGGCAATGAATGTGTGGCATCTAGAAATAAAGAGACATGACTACATATTGTCATTTACCGGTATGATATAGAGAGGATTCATTGTGGGGTCATTGTGCATGTAAAAACGTTAAAAACTATCAAAGTTTCAAACAAATCATAATATTTTTAGATATCTATGTCACAGAATTATTCCATTTTCAGTTGTTTATAGTGACAAACAGGAACCTGAAGCGATGCCAAAAACTGGAACCTGAAGCGATGCCAAAAACTGAGAAGTTAAAATTCGGTTGCTCCCGCTGGCTGATACCACTTGAGTGAGGCGGCAACGGAGCAAGAGCGGCTGGGTGACGGCATTAGGCAGGGGTGCAGCCTGATGGGAAATTTGGTGGGCGTAAAGATTTGTCATTCCGCCGACTACTGCCATGGAAATCCTGACGTCAGTATGCGTGCAATGCCTCTTTGATGCCTCACTTTCCGGCTGGTGGGGAACACGCCACAAAAAGTTATCATTCACAAGTCATAGTAAAGATTCTGGGGCGGTATTTAAAAGGAGTTGCAGCTGGGCCACAGAGGTCGCGGTCAGTACTACAGTCTCCCCTCGCAGAGTGCGTAGGTATTGGGGTGCTGTGACTACTCAGCTTCACAACGAGCATTTTGCAAAGATTGATAGCTTTCAGGTCGGATACATTAGCGACTAGCACATCGCGGCTACCTTCTGCAACTTAATGGGGGCAGTGATGGCACACTACGTCATTCTGTGGCGAAGAGTCGCAGCATCCGGAGCAATCTGGATGAGCACATTAAACAGATGGAGACCCAGATATGATGGCACAGTTTGTGTGTGCATGGCATCAAGTTGGCTCTGCATGAACACAGACTGCACCTGCAGCACACCACAGAGCTGATTAATGCCACCACTCACTGACAACATGACAGTCTGCAGTGCCTACCATAGCGTCGGCCTGTTGCTCAATGGCTACTGCCACGTCAGGCATAGCCCGTGCCACCATGTCTGGGACTCCTTGGTCACTTGATGCATCCAACATCCATTGGTATCTGCCAAGGATGGGCTCGATAGGCTGAAAGGCTTGTGCAACAGTTGAGGCGGACTCCTCTATCCTCACAGCTGGTGCATCGATACTCTCGGGCATCTTTGCCAATGCACCCAGCAGATTGCTGTGCACCGCAATGACTGTCTTGTGACATCCTCTAATTCAGGCTCATCATCAGAGTGCTGCTGAGCATCACTCAGGTGCACACTCACCCTCCGGGCAGCTGGCCCCCTGCTTTCCCCTCCCCCATGGCATTTCTGCAGGCCACTGGGTCCCGGAGCATCACCCACCTCCAACTCCCCGACCACGCCGTCTGGCAAAAAGCTGCTGGCCCAGCTCTCTGAGGCCTCTGGATCCTCTGTGACTTCCAGAGACGTGTTCTTCGCCTCCTCCTCCTCTGCACCATCACCCGCAGTGGAAGGCTGACGTGAACGCCTCTGGCCATCTGACTCATCATTCGAAAGCACAAAGCCAGAGAAAAGTAATTACCTGCAGGGGAGGGGGCCAAGACTGGGAAAGGCGTTTGGAAATGCCAGTCTCATGGAAAGTGGTGAAGGATTGTAGTGTCAGGGCTAAGTGGCCAGATAGAGGCTGCGAAGGAACTCAACATACCCTCATTGTCCTGAGGGGGCTCCTGAGGGGGCTCAGCCTGACCCACCACCACCGCACCTACCTGTGCATTCCTCAATAGGCGTTCGGGGATGTACCTCAGAGCCCCCTTACATAGTTCTGAACATGTCAGTGTATGACACTCTGTAAAGGTCGATGTAACTTCCATTAGCTGCCAGTACTTGGTGTGGCAATGCTTGAATGAGGGGCGGGGGGGCGGGGGGCGAGGACATAACAGTTACTGTGAGGATAGTATCTTCAAATGCTTAAGAAGACTGAGGAGTTAACAAGATGAGAGGTGTGTCTCCACTACAGAGTAGGAAGGTTAACAGCGCATGCAGGCCTTTGGTGTGGGTCAGGCTGCAAATGCGAACCTTGCATCTGGCCTCACCCACGTAGAGCAAAGGGTCAGACACATTCACATTGAGGAGAGACTGCACATTGAGCTCAGAGCATGGCATGCTCAGGTTAATGTTAAACATACTCACCCTCAGCAACCGAGTCATGTCGTTCCACTGCTTGTGACATTGGGTCACTGTCCTGGGCACCGTATCACTCGCTGACACAATCTCAGCAATTTCCCACCAGAGCCTTCAGAATGTTTGGGGCTGTGGCCTCCTTCCAGCCTCCATCCTCAGTAGTTCCCGATGCCTCTCCAGGGCATCAAGCAGTGCATCGAGGGCGGCGTTGGAGAAGCGGTGAGCGCACTGGCGAGCTGCTGCTGCATCTGCCATCTTCACCCTGTGAGTGAGTGTGTAGGAATGGAAGAATCGCACAAGGCGGTGTCGCGCCCAATCACTGCCTTAATTGAATCCAGGCGACGGCAGTATGTCTGTGACGCAGGTACAAATGATCATTGCCGCCTGCGTGTTGCTGCCTCACTTACGCCACTTACCACCTCCAGAGTTCCCCTCTTCAGGCTGCAATCCACTCTTCAGGCGGCAAAACTGACTTTCACAGTTCGAGGCGGCAACTACCGCCTGGCGTTAAAATCTCCATTCAGATGGTGACACTGCCTCAAAAACAGCGTCACCAAATTTTGACCCCTGAATATGTAAATGTGTGGCAGCTACAGGGGCAGGCTGGCTATATGGCAAATCTGGATCCAATACTCCTGTGAATAGTTCCAGAGCACGTACTATCGGCACCCCACTATTTTCCTGAGAATCCTAAAGAATCCCTCGCCCACCCTGACCACCTATCTAACCTATTCTTAAACATTGACATAGCCTCTGCTTTAAGTCTGGGAGTGTATTCCAACCTCACAACTCTCAGTTTGAAAACATTTTCTCCTGTCTTCTGTCCTAAATCTCTTACATTTAATCTTATATCAATATTCCCTTGTTCTAGACCCTTCAACAACTGGAAACAATCTATTTCTGTTTTTCATACATATATATATATATATATATCTCTAAATACTT
This sequence comes from Pristiophorus japonicus, assembly GCF_044704955.1. Classification (NCBI taxonomy): domain Eukaryota; kingdom Metazoa; phylum Chordata; class Chondrichthyes; family Pristiophoridae; genus Pristiophorus; species Pristiophorus japonicus. The sequence continues at coordinate 182,830,186 of NC_091977.1, forward strand.
CTATCAAATCACCCCATAATTTCCTCTGTTCTAACAAAAACAGCTCCAATTATTTGTATTTGTATTTCCTTATACCAAGCAGCATCCGACTGAATCTGCAATGTGCCTCATCTAATGCCTGAATATCCTTCATATAGTGCGGCGTCCAAAATGGCATACAGTGTTACTGGGGTTTTATATAGATTCGCCATTACATCTCAACTTATATTTTCTTTACCTCTTGCCATAAAACCTAGTATTCTGTTTGAACTTTTTATGGCCTTATCCAATTGAGGTGCTCCTTTTAATGTTTTTGTGAGCCTGAACTTCCACATCCCTCTGCTGTTCCACATCACCCAGCTTACCCCCAATCAAAATATAATGATTACTTTTTATTTACCAAAATTACTACCTCACTGACATATAACTTAATCTACCATTTTTTTTCCCATTCCACCATCTTGTTAATATCACTTTGCAGCTTCCCTTTGGTATTATTTGCAAATTTGTGCACCAGACCCTCTAGCCCTATATCCAAATCATTGATGTAAACGGTTAAAAAAGCAATCCCAGTACCTTCCTTAAAATCTATTTCTTTGACCAAGCTTTTGGTCACCAGTCCTAATATCTATTTATGTGTCTCGGAGTCAAATTTTGTTTGATAACGATCTTGTGAAGGGCCTTGGGATGTTCAACTACATTTAAGATGCTATATATGTGCAAGTTATCGGACATTGCTACCTTTTTCCAACCACTCTGTGGCCTCAATTTTGGCCAAGCCCGTTTTTCAGCGCTCTTACCGGAGTTGCGCCGCTTATCTACGTTCCGAGGTGCGGCAAAAAATGTTGTTGCCACTTTGGCCGCTGTCCAGCCTCTTCACTGTAGTCGCACAACGTGGCCGGTCAAGACGGGGGTGGAGCCAGCGTTCTGCGCTGGAAAATGTGCCGGGACGTCTGCACATGCGCAGTGGAGTCCACCGGTGATGTCCGCGCATGAACAGTAACGCTGAAAGTTGGCAATCAGCCATTTTTAAAGAGCTTGCTAGTTGCTTGTGTTTTGGTGCCAGAAGGAGTGCTGTGGTAGGAAACGAACTGCTGAGTTCAAGAAGCAGTGTTCTGTTTGGTAATATCAGTGCTGCATGCCAGAAGTGCTGTATTTGTAAAAATCACTGCTGCATGCAAAATAAGGACTGTGGGTTTGGAAAAATCACCGTGTGTCTAAGAGCATTGTCTAAGAGCAAGAAAAGTGCTGAGTGTCTCAGAGCAGCTGCAGCAATGCAGCAACATGCACCAAGAACAAATAATTTCTTGCATGACGAAGTGGAGATACTGGTTAATGTCATTGAGACCAGATGGCAGGAACTGGATACCAGCAGAGGTCGCACAAAAGTGCCACCCAAAGAAATGAAGAAACGCTGGAACCAAGTTGCAGAAGATTTCTGTGCATTGGTGAACACCAAGAGATCTGGAAGCCAGTGTAAAAAGAAATGGCAGGACCTTGGTCAAGTAGTTAGTGTAAGTAATATTTTAATTTATTCAATGCAATTGCAATTGTAAATGTAATCAGCTGTATATGTCCCGCACAGCAGAAAGACACCCTCTCTAAAAAGTTGCATTTTCATCTTTGCAGAAGAAATTGTCGCACAACAAAAGGGAAAGAACTCGAACAGGAGGTGGCCCGGCAAATCTGCACCCATTGACACCCTTGGAAGAAAGGGTCGCTGTTTTGATGGGTCCTGCCTGGAGAAAAACAATCAGTACTGCACAAGCTGGACCCACACGTGAGGGAGAGGGTAAGTCATGAAAATTCATCATGGCCCTTCAAATCAACCTGCTGCCTGGCCTGCGCTGTGTGATCCTACTCATGCCACCCACCCATCCTGCCCTCTCCTCTGCTGCTAACCATTTGACTGTTCTGTTATATTTTGCAGAACCTGATGCCAATCCTGAAGATCCAGAAGAAGATTCTGATGCGGACGCGGACACGGACGAGCCTGAGCAGGAGAATATCTTCCAAGCCAACCCTCCAGACCAACATGGGGGTGAGGGGGAGTTGGGTCAGCTGGATGCAGCTACTACCACTGATATACTGAATTTGGAGAATGTGCAGTTATCAGAGGTACGAGCCCCTTCCATGACTAGTGATTTGAGTTCAGGTGGGACATTCCTTGGTTTCACCCATTCCATGACTAGTGGTTGGAGTTCTGGTGGGACATTCCTTGGTCTCTCACAATCCGAGGTTGCGGGTCCCAGTAGTAGGATGCAGCAAGTAACACCCAGGGTCCCACCGTCCGTGGATGCGGGTCCCACTGGGATACCGCGAAGCACACCCAGGGCCCTACCGTCCGAGCCTGTGCCTCCCACGAGGCTGGGTGAGGGGAAGAAGAAATTGACCACGCTCTCCTGAGATGCAGGATGCAACAGATGTGGTTCAGATCATGGCATTGAGTGCGGAGAGCATTGACCTTACCCGATCACCCCTGGACACCATCAATGGGGTGAGTGATGAGGCAGCGGGAGAAATAACAGCAATGGCACGGGAAACGGAAATGATGTTGGTGAACATCAGTGAGGGAATAGTGCCCATGAGGAAGGGAATGTCAGAGGTAGTGGAAAGGACGACAGCGGCCATGAGGGAGGGAATGTCAGAGATAGCGGAAAGGACATAGAAACATAGAAAATAGGTGCAGGAGTAGGCCGTTCGGTGTAACTGTTTTCAAATTGAACATTTTTTGTAAGTTATATAACTTTACAAGTTTATAAATGATCTTAAAGTTTTTAAGTAATCTTAAAGAGTCATATTAAAGTAAAGTTTGATACAAGAATAATTTTATTGCATTAAAGTTAAATACATTGTAAACTTTTGAATAAAATATACTTTACATTAAAACTGAATCATGTTCCAGTAACACAACACAACACTACGGAACATCTTCAAAAAATAAACATGTCCATGCAAAATAGTTGTCGCTGAGCCCTCGGGCATCAGTAAAGCGTTCATGGATAAGCTGCTGGCGCAAGGCTCGAGCAATTGTTAAAGAATCACGCTGGTCCGCCCTCCTCCGCCATTGTGCTCCGGCCTCAGGCACTTGCATGGTTTCCTCATCCTCGTCATCATCCTCCTCCTCCTCCTCCTCCTCCTCCTGCTCATCATCTGCATCTTCCTCATCATTATCATCAGCCACTCTCACCTCAGGTGGTCTTCCACTACCAGGTGCTGCTGCCTCATGATGGCTAAGTTATGCAGCATGCAGCACACAACAGTGAACTGACCAACAATCTCAGGGGAGTATTGCAAGTAGCTTCTGGAATGGTCCAGGCATCGGAAACGCTGGTTCAAGATGCCAATGGTCCTCTCTATGATGCTACGCGTTATAATGTGCGACATGTTGTAATGATGGTCTGCTTCTGTCTGGGTTACGCATAGGGGTGTCATGAGCCAGTGGCGAGGTTGTACCCTTTGTCTCCCAGTAGCCAGCTCTGCCCTTCTGGCTGCTGCTCAAACATGTCAGATATAACACTCTCGCGAAGGATGAATGCATCATGGGTGCTGCCATAGTATCTTGCATCGACTGACATGATGCAATGCATGTTGTCACACATGAGCTGCACATTAATGGAGTGAAAGCCTTTTCTATTCCTGAACAGCTCGGCATCCTCCAAAGGTGCTCGCAAGGCGATGTGGGTACAATCAATGTAGCCCTGTACCTTTGGGAAGCCAGCAATCCTTGCGAACCCCACAGCCTGTCATGGATTGCTTGGGCGGTCATTAGGAACTTGAAGAAGTCATTCCTCTGCGCATACAGTGCAGCCATGACCTGATGAATGGAGACATGTATTGCATGTTGAGAGATGGCGCACACATCTCCAGTTGTAGCTTGAAACGATCCGGAGGCATAGAATGAAAGTGCAGCTGTAACCTTCGCTTCAACTGACAAAGCAGTCCACCTGCCGCTTCTCGGCTGTAGGTCTGGTCTCAGCAACTCACAGATCTCACGGACAACTTCTCTGCAGAAACGCAGCCTTCTGACACATTCTGCATCACTCAGGTTCAGGTACGAATGCCTGTCTCGATATTGCCGAGGTGGGTAAGGCCTCCTGTCTAGCAGCCTACGGGCTCTGATGTTCCTGATGTGATGAGCTCTAATCAATTGTATCCAACGTAGTACAATGATGCAGAACGCTTGTAAAAGGTATGGCATTGTCAGTATTGCCCCCATACTTAAAATTAAACTTTCAAAGATGGTCAAAATGGCAGGAAAGCAGGCAGCACAGGTTTGCAGTTTTCTCTCTTTCTCTCTCCCCCCAAGGTCTGTATGGATGGACCACACCCAAAGGTCTTTTATCCTCTCCTCTTCCCCTCCCCCCCTTGAGTCTTGTGATCTCTCTCTCACTCCTCCTCTTCCTCTTGAGTCTTGTGACCTCTCTCTCCTCTCTCCTCCTCCCCCTTGAGTCTTGTGATCCCCTCCCGCCCCCAGCCTCTCCGTGGAATTGCAGCCTCTCACTCGCTGTGGCCCCCGATGCTCGCCAGCTCCCTGCCTCCCTCCCTCCCCCTCTCCCGCCAATCCCACTCCACCCCAGCCTCTCCATTGATTTGCTTGCTGCAGCCTTTCCATTGAATCCCGATGCAAGCCAGTTCAATTGCTCCCTCCCCTAGCCCAGGCCGAGTGGCTTCACGCACCGGCCGGCCCGCTACTTTCCCGGGACGAGTTTGAAGATGAAGGTAGGACTTCAATTTTTTATTTCTTATTGAATTCTTAGAACTTTTTGTTTGCAAGATTTGGTGGTTTGTAAGGCTTGGGGGTTTAGGTGCAGGTCCTCGCCACTTCCCTTCCCGACCCTATCCCAGGCCGAATGGCCTCCGGTGTACTTACCTGCGCCAATTTCTTTAACTCTCCGCAAGGGTTTTCTGAAATGGCCACATACGCTGGCCTAAATATAAATGGAGTAACTATTAGCTGGCCAAAGTTGCCGAAATGGGCAGAACTGGCCTAGGTGACTGGTAACACTCCTTTTGAGAAAAAAAACCTAACCTATTAGTCCGCACGCTATTGTCAACTAATTGCTAATTGAAACGTTCCTGTTAAAAAGATTTTACGTGTCCGTTTAGCTCACTCAGTCTCGATGCACAGTTCTGGTCTCCACATAACAAAAAAATAGATTTACAGAGGTGATAACTGTGAGCGGTCGGCCATTTAGGACTGAGATGAAGAGGAACTTCTTCACTCAGAGGGTGGTGAATCTTAGGAATTCTCTAGCCCAGAGGGCTATGGATGCTCATTCAAAACAGAGATCAATGGATTTTTGGATATTAAAAGAATCCAGGGATATGGGGACGGTGCAGGAAAGTGGAGTTGAGGTCGAAGATCAGCCATGATCTTATTGAATGGCGGAGCAGGCTCGAGGGGCTGAATGGCCTATTCCTGCTCCTAATTCTTATGTTCTTATGTTCTTATGTTCTAAAATCGTAACTAACTCAGTTATGCTGGTGCAAATTGATTGGGAATAATGGGGATTTTTAAGTTACGCCAGAAAAACCAAGTTACTCCAAAAAAAACGGAGCAACTCCTGGCCAAAATTGAGCCCTCAGTGAGAAACTGTCTTTAATTCCCACTCTCTGTTTCCTTCCTTATCATCAGTTTTCAATCCAAGTTGCTCCCCTCCCCTAAGTCCATGCCCCTAGTCTCCAGTGTGGTACTTTCTGATATTCCATGTACACCGTATCCACTGCATTTTCCCCAGCCACCATATCTGTGGTTGTTCATAACACCAACATGGACTGGTTGGCTGGTAAGTTCCATTGAAACTATTTTGAAAAGCGTCCAGTACAGAAGCTAAAAGATACAAAGTAGTCAGACTTAGAATCATAGGCGGCGAAATTCAGGGTCTTAGAGAGAGCTGTTACTGTCCGTCAATGGTGGCCATGCGTGGGAATCCAATGGCCGCCGCTTTGGGGTCAACTAGCTGACCCGACCCAAATTCAGGTTGGGGAATTTTTGGCCTGGACCCGGTACCGCCCGATTCTGATGACTGCCGAAAGCATGTCATCAGAATGCGCACCACCGTTTTCCCTCACATTATAAATCTTCTGACCAATATTCAGCTGCAGAAATCAAACCCCGCCACGCGGTGCCCCCGACAGGTTTTTCTGTCAGTGCACCCTCTGAAGACTGTGTGCGGCCCGGCAGGGCGCCGGCTCTTCAAGGGGAGGGCCCACTGCCGCAGCCACCATGAAATAATTTTTGCTGGACGACTTCCTGATCGGCTGGCAAAATAGTGCCAATGGGCAGCCTGGCACCCCCTTGTGATCTCCAAGCTTCTTGATCATCTTCACTACCTCATCCAAATAGTGGGTCTCCAGGAAGTCACACAAATGAGGGTCTGTGCTCCCAGTGGAGAGTTTGTGCAGATCCAACAGACTCTGGTTGACATTCTTCTCCCTCTGCAGAGCTCTGTGCATCGCCTCCAGACTATTGTTCCACTGAAGTCCCTCATCCCCGATACCATTTTAGTAAATCTCTTCCGCACCCTCTCCAAGGCCTTGACATCCTTCCTGAAGTGTGGTGCCCAGAATTGGACACAATACTCCAGCTGAGACCTAACCAATGATTTGTAAAGGTTTAGTATAATGTCCTTACTTTTGTACTCTATACCTCTATATATAAAGCCAAAGGGGCCGAAATTCAGGGTCCGGAGAGGGGCTGTTACCGTGGTTTTGCGGCAGCCATGCGGCGGAATGGAGTAGCCGCCGTGTTCCAGTCAATTGGGGCGGTGTCCACTTCCACCCCAAACTGTAGACGTCTGCTGTGGTATGGGTCCTGCGGCCCTGATGGCATCATTAAAGTGCGCACCGCTGCCGTGCGGCCATGCCATCTTTTTTCACTATAAAAAAACCTGCTTTTTTTGTGACAGTGCCCCCGCCAGCTTTATGGGTCGGTGCACTTTGCTGGGCTGCTCAAGACTGTAGGGGTTTTTCCTTCTACGGTTGCTGGTGACCGGGCGCAACCTTCAGACTATGGTGATTTGAGTTGCTATCACCAGTGGACCTTTTTTTTCCTGCTTATACCCAATTACAGCTTAGTGATATGTTTGATACCGCCAATATGTCTGCGGCTGCTTATACCCAATTACAGCTTAGTGATATGTTTGATACCACCAATATGACTGAGGCTGCTTATATCCAATTACAGCTTAGTGATATGTTTGATACCACCAATATGTTTGCGGACGCTTATATCCAATCGCAGCCTTGACATTTGAGGCCTCCTGTACCCCTATTTGGTTCTGAACTCAGAATTTAGGTGGATAGTGAGCTTCCCACAATAAAACACTCAGAGATGCAAAAGACAAGAAATGTTCCTGGAAAATTCAGGTAAGTCCTACTTTATTAAAACCCAGGTGAGCGTTTAAACAAGGTTACATTGCTAAAACAACACAAAGGCTAATACACACATGTATATTTGGTACAAGCGCCCAAAGTGTGGACCAAGTGAAATACAAGGTCGACGCACTGGCTTGTTGAACCACCTTGAACTAAGAAAAGATCTGTGGGAGGAACGGACACATCGAAAGTTTTACACAAGTTTAAAATCCTTACACCCACTCTATCACCCATCCACTCCTTTACACCTAACTAGTCTAAGCTGACAGTTGGGAAAAGACTCCAGGGTGATACTCACAGTTTCCCTTTTGACAGGTATAATGGGTCCCACCTTAAATCGGGCTTCTCCAGTCGTCCTCGGAGGTTTTATCTGCTGTGAGGCTGAGTCCCTCTCTCTTCCTTCGAGGTGTCGTCGGGTCTCTGTCTCTGTCTGAGTGTGTCTCCTACCGAGTTTTTTTTTTCGAGTGTGTGTCCTTCTTGTGTGCGTCGCCTTCTCCGCCTGTGTGTCCTACTTGCTCTTGCCTTTATATCCGGTTTGGTTCCGGCCCCTTTTGCGCCCAAACTGAATCAATGTCTCATTGTTTGAGTCGAGGTGGGGATGAGGTGTTAAATGTAAAGCATTGTTTCTTGTGCAGCTCGGTGCCTAATCGTCTGGCTGGCTATTGTGTCAGGGTCGGGATGTACTGAGGTGTGAGGCTTTCCTATTGTCTTTATGTACATGGGTAATGGGCTGGTAATAGGCCCATCTCCTTGATTAGAACCAGGTAAGCTGTTCTTTACAAAATGGGCCGGGTATTCCCCATTGGTCGACGATTTCCCCCCTTCTGGCCCGGCTCAATTCACTGATTGGCCGGCCCAGGATGCACTTTCCCGGGATTGGCTGGCTTCTCAGCCTGCCTGTGGCCCCCAAATTCACAAAGTGTCTGGCCACAGACATCCTTCCCAGCCTGTCTTTCTTCCTGTGGCTTGCCTTGGCCAAAGTTTGATTAGAGGATGATCCCGTGCTCTGTTTCCTTGTTACCGGGTGCCCTTTTTTTTTATAGTGTAGCACTGGATTTTCGACCCTTACAAGACCAACAGAGAAGGAGAAAGGACGTTTGGTGTGATCGGGTATTTTGTGGGCAAACTTTATCAGATTTTTCTGTAGGTAATTGATAAACCTGCAACTGGCTGTTGAGAACTTTTTGAGATTTGATAACACTTTTTCACTCTCATTGAATAATCGTGACCTGTGGGCCTCATTTTCTGCTACACACAGGCCCGCTTGTGAGGGTCGTGCCTGCAGACAGAATGGGCTCAGTATTGGTAGGGTAACGACTTGTGCACATTGCGAGAGGCAGGGCGACACGCAGGAGAAGGCAGCACCATCAGCATTGGATACAGAGGCAGCGGACAAGGGAGGCAGCAGTCACGGCTGCCCAACAGGGAGAAGAGCCTGCAAAAGGCCGCAGACCACATAGAGACGGTGGCCAGGAGGCAGATGGCGTGAGGAGGAGGGTCTGTTACGCTGACCCACCACACCATAAACTGGGCCAGGAGCCTTGCCAGCAGCAGCCTGCAGAGGGTCCAGACCATCAACAGGAACAGGGAGAAGGCGATCAGCCAGCTGCCATCGGAGGGGCCCAGTCCAGACCTGGGGGAAGGAGGCCCTACCATCAAAGGGTGTACCAACAACAGTTTTCCTTCCTGGAGCTCAGTGATGAGCAATGTCTGCGAAGGCTGCGATTTAGAAAGGACCTACTGAGGGAGCTGTGCAATGTTCTGCAGGCAGATCTGCAGACTCACACAAGGCTGAGGGCAGTTCTCACCATTGAGACCAAGGTCACCATAGCTCTCAACTTTTACGTGATGGGCTCGTTCCAGTCTGTCACTGCAGACATAGCCAACATTTCCCAATTCCCCGCCCATCGCTCCATCCGGCAGGTGATCGATGCTCTGTATAAGAGAAGAGTCCAATATATCTCCTTCCTGATGACCAAGGAGAAGCAGGTGGAGTGGCAGGCCGGATTTGTCACATTTGCAGGGATCCCTAGGGTGCAGGGTGCCATCGACTGCACACACATTGGCCTGAGAGCGCCACTGAACCGTCCCGAACTCTTTATGAACAGAATGTGCAGCTGGTGTGCGACCACCAGCGTAGGATCCTGGCAGTTAATGCCAGTTATCCAGGCAGCAGCCATGATTCGTTCATCCTGCGCCATAGTGTGTCCGCCGTCTTCACCGGGCCAAACCACGATTGTGGATGGCTGCTTGGGAATAAGAGATATCACTTGTCCACTTGGCTGCTGACTCCACTTCGGAACCCCAAGACTGCGGCCGAGCATGCCTACAACGACGCTCATTCAGCCACCAGGTGCATCATCGAGCACTGCATTGGGATCCTCAAACAGAGGTGTCACTCTGATGGAACTTTGCAGTACTCTCCTGAACGGGTCTCCATATTCGTGGTGATCTGCTGCATGCTGCACAACCTGGCTCTCATAAGGGGCCAGCCGCTGGAGATACAGCCAGCAATACCACCTTAGGCGGAGGCACAGCAGCAGCAGGAGGAGGAGGAGGAGGCACAGGAGAATAAGGAGGATGAGGAGGAGGAAGACCAGGATCCCCGTTGCCACCACCCAGGAGCTGCCTTCGCCATCCCAACCCTGCAAGGGAGGTGCAGAGACATCTGCTCGATTCAGATAATGTCATCCCCACATGACCCTTCAGCTTATATTTTCCATGGCCATCCCAATGAGTGTCTTCACACATAATTGCCCACTCTCAAATGATACACCTGGCCAGATATAGGTGCAAAAAATAAAGATTTATCACATCATCCAAATCAGTGCAAAAAATAGTCCAAAAAACGTACACAAAAACATTTCTCACCCTTGTGCATTTCCTTGTAACCCCTCTTACGCATGCCTAATCTATTACTATGCCTCAGTGTCTCCCTTGTGGCTGCCTCGTGGGTCTGGGAAGGCTGCTGTGTTTCCTGTGTGAAAGCTGCAGATGTCCTTCTAGGATGCCCTCGACCAGCTTTGGGCCTAGAAGGGCCGGCTGCAGACTGCTCAACACCCTCCTGGGAGCAGCTGGCTCGTTAGCTGCATATGACCAAAAGGTTGAATTTTCCCGTGCTTATCCCGTTCCAATCAACCCACCCACACCGCTGCAAACTCTCAATTCTGGCCGGTCATTACCGCCAGAAGCCATTTTTTCAAAAAAATTGCCAAAAATGGATCGAGTCGCCGCCACAAACATAGTAATGGCGGTAATGGCGCCAAAACAACGGTAGGTGCACCAGATTTCTGGCGGGCCTGAATTTCGGCCCCAAGGATTTCATATGCTTTTTTAACAGCTTTGTCAATGTGTCCTGCCAACTTCCAAGATTTGTGTATGGAACCCCCTTGGTCTTTCTGTTCTACACCCTCTTTAAAATTATACCATTTAGTTTGCATTGTCTTCCCTCATTTTTCCATCCAAAATGCATCACTTCATACTTCTCTGCGTTAAATTTCATCCACCAGATGTCTGCCCATTTCACCAGTCTGCCTTTGTCCTCCTGAAGTCTGCTGCTATCTTCCTCACCGTTTACTACATTTCCGAGTTTCGCTTCATCTGCAAACTTTGAAATTATGCCCTGGATATCCAAGTACAGGTCATTGATATATATCAAAAAAGAGCAGTGGTCCTAATACCGACCCCTGGGGAACACCACTGTATACTTTCCTCCAGTCTGAAAAACAACCGCTCACCACTACTCTCTGCTCTCTGTTTCTTATCCAATTTTGTATCCACGCTGCCACTCTCCCTTTAATCCCATGGGCTTTAATTTCGTTAACAATTTTGCAGACAGATTTGCAGCAACAAGTGCTTTTTGTCACCAACTTCAGGATCTTCCTTAGTAAAGGGTGGGCAAAATTCTGAATGATTTAGAGACATTTTCCAATTCAGCATAAACAATGCCTTTATCATATTTCCACAACTTCATTTTGATTGGTGTAGAGTAGGATAGTCTTGCATAACCAGTCCATGTTTTAATTTACAGTTCCATTCAGCTCTGACCCCTAAGATAAGGTTTAAATGTAGCTTTGCAGAACCCCATTATAACTTTTACCTAAAGTTCTGTTGACTTTCACTTCAGGGAAATCTGAGCTTCACATTGGAACCAACATTTTTAATTGCTTTTAAAACCTTTTAGATGATTAGCCTATCAACACATTCACTCAGTCCAACTGTTCATAACCATGAAGTTAGATTAAGTTCCAGCCATAATTACCTTCTTCTCAAAATCTATAACAGCAAGTTAACAGGCTAAAAATTCAATAACCCCCAAAAACAGGTGCAGGGATCGCGATGGGTGATCGGCCATGCCCGTAGAAAGGAATGCAGGCAATACATGACCTTCGTGCTGCCTGCTAATTACAATGATTGCACATTCACATCTCACACATTGAACACACTGCCAGCTAATCAACCATGGCAGGCACACCACTCAAAAGCATTGCACCATATTCACTCACTTACTCACTTCCCACTCTCTTTTAGGGTGTCACAGCAGTCCAGCAATCTGTCCTCCAACAAATTACTAGGATGGCTGAGGCGTCCCCCAGAGGAGTGGCAGTGGCTCCAAGGAGCAAGAATCTGCTGTCCTCTCTCAGGATGACAGCATTCAGCCTCCCATCACTGTCATTCCACCAGTGCCCTTTCTGTTGCCTGTCAGCCAGCAAGCCCAGACTGCTACCACCCAATCCGAGGTGCTGTAATCCGTTGCCAGGACTTCTAGGCTACTCAACCAATTGCAAGACCTTCTGCAATGTCCCACACAGAAAGTCAACAGCCTTGTACAAGCCATGCTGCAGCCATTGAGGTAGCACTTCATAGGAGCACTAGGACAGGCAAAGACACATGGAAGACAGGCATGAAGGGACTGCATAAGGGCGATTAGTTGACTTTGGCCGATGGCGATTTCGGTCAAAGTCGCAAAAGACCATCAGCTCGACATTCCACCTCAACACCCATCAAGCAAATCAAGCTTTGAAAGTCTCCTTTTGCGGCGCAGATATAAACCATGCCAAAAAACCCTTCTATTTAGGAGTCACGCTTGATCGCACCCTGTCATATAGACAACATCTCCAGAACCTTGGGAAGAAACTAAAGAGTAGGGTCAGCTTGATCTAGAAACTCGCCGGATCAACATGGGGAGCAGATGCTCAAACCTTCCACATGACAGCACTCGCCCTGATGTACTCTGCAGCGGAGCACTGCTCTCTGGCATGGCTAATAAGTCTGCATGTCAAATCCGAGAAGCCACCTTCGGGTTTGAGGTGGTGGTTGGAAGAGTGCTGGCACACCGGAGTGGCACAGGATGAAGGCATCATGACTGCTGCCAGAATAGCAGGCATTCTGCAGCATGATGTGCTCGGGTAGCCACACACCAACTTAACATTAAGTGAGTGGTACCCTTTGCGGTTGCGATAGATCTTACCCTTGCAATGTGGTGCCCGCAAAGCCACGTGTGTGCAGTCGATGTCACTCTGCACCATTGGGAAGCCTGGTATCCTGGCAAAGCCATGTGCGTGCTTCTCCTGCTTCTCTCTGTTTAGAGAGAAGGCAATGAAGTCCCTTCTCCTAGTGTACAGAGCTTCTGTGAACTCCCGAATGCAGCGATGGACAGTGACCTGCGAGATGTTTGCTATGTCGCCTGTTCAAGCCTGGAAGGACCTGCTGGCGAAAAAATTCAGGGCCACGGTTACCTTGAGGGTAACTCCCAGCACGGTCATCGCCCTGCTCTGAAGCTGCGGGTCTGGTTGCAAGAGGTGGCAGAGTTCTGTGACCACCTCCTTGGTGAAGCGGTGCCACTGGCTTCGGTGCAGGTAGGAGAAGTGCTCCCTGAAGACCCTAAGTGGGTAAGGCCTCCTGCACTCCTTCTCTTCCCTTTGCGAGCAGCTTGTTTTCTTTGCTGCCTCTGCTCCATCTCGCTGTCATGATGCAGCGTAAGGGGAACTGTAACGAGAGCCCCATGACTGGGAGCAAGTGGTGTAGTTAGAGTCCTTCTTGTTATGTATTTAACCCTTTGTAACCTGCATTACACCTGACCACCAGAGGGCCTACCTGTTGGGAGTCTGAAGGGATCCCAGCATCCCTTGGGAGCACAGTATATAAGCAGGTCACCCACAAGGTACCTGCACTCTGGAACCTTAATAAAGGAGCTAAGGTCACACTTGCTCATTACACACAGTACTCAGTCTCACCATTTATTATGAGTATAACAATTGGCCACAAGGTAACGAACAACCGGGCAAAAATGCAAAGAACAGTTAGTATCCTGAAGAAGTTCTCAGAAGGGGATGATTGGGAGGCCTTTGTGGAGAGACTCGACCAATACTTCATGGCCAACGAGCTGGAAGGGGACAAGAATGCCACCAAACGAAGGGCGATCCTCCTAACTGTCTGTGGGGCAACAACCTATGGCCTCATGAAGAATCGCCTGACCCTGGCAAAACCAACAGAGAAATCCTATGACGAATTGGTGTACGCTGGTCCGGGACCACCTAAATCCTAAGGAAAGCGTTTTGATGGCGAGATATTGGTTCTACACGTGACAATGATTGGAGGGCCAGGAAGTGGCGAGCTACATCGCCGAACTAAGGCGCCTCGCAGGACATTGTGAGTGTGAGGGATTCCTAGAACAAATGCTCAGAGACTTTTTTGTACTGGGCATCAGCCATGCGACAATCCTTCGCAAACTGTTGACTGTAGAAACTCCGAATCTGAATAAAGCCATAACGATAGCCCAAGCATTTATGTCCACCAGCGACAATAGCAAGCAGATTTCACAGAACAAAGAAGTTTTGGCCAGTACTGTGCATAAAGTAACGTCGGTTTTGAGCAGAAATGTACACGGCAGAATGTACATGCCGGCTGCAGTGGCCTGACCTCAATTGACCCAGTGTCCACCATCATCTGTTAATGAGACCAGTTAACACCCTTTTGGCGCTGCGGAGGTGATCATCGGCCCCATCAATACCGCTTTAAGCACTATGTGTGCAATGGTTGCAGAACAATGGAACACCTCCAACGAATGTGCAGGTGAGCTGCAAACCCTGTAAACCCTGCAAACCACCACGTTGCAGAGGAAGATCGATCCACAGTGGACAAGACTGAGTTGAAAACTTGTACGGAGGAGGCAGAAGTGTATGGGGTATACATGTTCACGACGAAATGCCCACCAATAATGTTGAAAGTTAAATTGAACAGCATTCCAGTATCTATGGAGCTGGACACAGGGGCAAGTCAGTCCATAATGGGTAAAAAGGCCTTCGATAGGCTGTGGGGAAAGAAGGGGCACACAGGCCCAAGCTCAGCTCCATTCACACTAAACTAAGGACTTACACCAAGGAACTAATCCCTGTAAGTGGCAGTACAGAAGTCAAAGTCTCCTATGATGGAGCAGTACACGAACTCCCGCTTTGGATTATGCCAGGGGATGGCCCCACGTTGTTTGGCAGAAGCTGGCTGGGGAAAATCCGCTGGAATTGGACGACATCTGAGCACTTTCGTCCGTCGACGACACCTCATGTACCCAGGTTCGAAGCAAATTCCCATCGTTATTCGAGCCAGGCATTGGAAGCTTCTCAGGGGCAAAAGTGCAGATCCATTTGGTTCCCGGTACGCGACCCATCCACCACTAGGCTCGGGCGGTACCGTACATGATGTGTGAAAAAGTGGAAATTGAGCTGGACAGGCTGCAACGTGAAGGCATCAGCGCGCCGGTGGAATTCAATGACTGGGCCAGTCCGATTGTCCCGGTACTCAAGGAGGACAGTACGGTTAGAATTTTTGGGGACTGTAAAGTAACGATTAACCATTTTTCGCTGCAGGACCAGTACCCGCTATCCAAGGCAGACGACCTATTTGCGACCCTGGCTGGAGGGAAGATGTTCACCAAGCTGGACCTGACCTTGGCCTACATGACGCAGGAGCTAGAGGAGCCTTCGAAAGGCCTCACTGCATCAACACGCACCAAGGTCTGTTTATCTACAACCAGTGCCCGTTCGGGATTCAGTCGGCCAAGACAATGTTCATGGAGAGCCTGCTAAAATTGGTTCCTTGCACAGTGGTCTTCCAGGATGACATATTGGTTACAGGTCAGGACACCATGGAGCACTTGAAGAATCTGGAGGAGGTTCTTTGTCGGTTGGATCATGTGGGGCTCAGGTTGAAACACTCGAAGTGTGTTTTCCTGGCACAGGACGTCGAATTCTTAGGAAGGAGATTCGCAGCAGACGGCATCAGACTCACCGACACCAGAGGCCATCAAGAACGCGCCGAGACCACAGAACGTGATGGAGCTGCGGTCGTTCCTGGGACTCCTTAACTATTTTGGTAATTTCCTACCTGGGTTAAGCACCTTGCTAGAACCCCTACATGCACTACTGCACAAGGGAGATGACTGGGTATAGGGGAATTCACAAGAGACTGCCTTTAAGAAAGCCAGAAATTTATTGTGTTCTAACAAACTGCTTTTCCTGTATAATCCATGTAAACGATTAGTGTTAGCTTGTGATGCGTCGTCATACGGGTCGGGTGTGTGTTACAACAGGCTAATGATTCGGGGATTTTGCAACCAGTTGCGTATGCATCCAGACCAAAAGGCCTACAGCATGGTTGAAAAAGAGGCTCTGGTGTGCATGTACGGGGTAAAAAAAATGCACCAGTACTTATTTGGCCTCAAGGTCGAGCTTGAAACTGACCACAAGCCACCCATATCGCTGTTCTCTGAGAGCAAAAGGATTAATACCAATGCCTCTGCCTGCATCCAAAGATGGGCGCTCATGCTATCGGCATACAACTATGTAATCCGCCACAGACCAGGCACAGAGCTGCGCAGATGCTCACAGTTGGCTACCATTGCCCACCACCGGGGTGGAAATGACACAGCCAGCAGACTTGTTCATGGTCATGGAGGCATTTGAGAACGAGAAGCCCTTGGTAAAAAAACTGTGTCCTCTATGGGAGCTGGTCTAGTGTCCCAGTGGAGATGCAGGAAGCAATTAAGCTGTTCCACAGATGCAAAGACGAGTTGTCCCTGCAGGCGACTGTCTTTTGTGGGGCAATTGCATGGTCTTGCCCAAGAAAGGCAGAGACACATTTATTTGCGAACTGCACAAAACCCACCCAGGCGTCGTAATGATGAAAGCCATAGCCAGATCTCACGTGTGGTGGCTGGCATCGACTAAGATTTAGAGTCATGCGTGCGCCAGTGCAACACTTGCTCTCAGTTGATCAATGCATCCAGAGAGGCACCGGTAAGTTTGTGGTCGTAGCCATCCAAACCGTGGTCGAGGATCCATGTAGACTATGCGGGCCTATTCCTAGGCAAAATGTTTTTGGTTGTCGTGGACGCTGACTCAAAATGGATTGAATGTGCAATAATGTCTGTAAGCACACCCACGGCCACCATTGAAAGCTTACGAGCCATGTTTGCCACGCACGGCTTGCCTGATATCCTAGTCAGCGACAATGGGACGTGGTTCACCAGTGATGAATTCAAGGAATTCATGACCCGCAACGGGATCAAACATGTCACATCTGCCCCGTTCAAGCCCGCATCCAACAGCTAGGCAGAAGGGGCAGTTCAGACCATCAAGCAAAGCTTGAAACGTGTGTCGGAAGGGTCCTTGCAGACCCGGTTGTCCTGAGTCTTGCTCAGCTCCCGCACCAGACCCCACTCACTCACCGGTGTTCCCACAGCTGAGCTGCTCATGAAAAGGCCGCTTAAAACAAGGCTCTTTCTTGTCCACCCTGATCTCCATGATTACGTGGAGGGCAAACGGCATCAACAAAGTATGTACCATGACCGGGCAAATTTGTCACGCGATATTGAGATCAATGATCCTGTGTTTGTGCTCAATTATGGACATGGTCCCAAATGGCTCACTGGCACGATGCAGAGAGCAAAATTCACCAGAAACACCCCTGTCTTTGGGCTCATTCGAAAGGTAATTTAATTTGGGACGATCCACCGAAAAATTTGGAACTCTAAAGTGCTTATGGAAGAAACTACGAACTTTAATAGAATTATTAAGTTTTACAAGACAAATTGAAGCCTGTGGGCGGACCTAGGGAACAAAAGAAGCCCAGTGGATTATTGGAACTGTCTGTGTGTGAGGACTGAGTTAACCTGTCTGGAAGAATGAGTATTTGGAAATCTTCCTCCACAAGAGACATTACCATCACAGTCTCACCCAGAGATAGCTCCCCATTAACATGGGTCTGGACAAACCATTTTCAGCATATACATCACAAAGAGGCCCAATCCAGTCTGTATGCGAAAGACTAAGCACAAAAGGAGATTGCAATTACCAAACTAATATTTCCATCAGGAAACAGTTTTTCGAAGATCAACCCACCCAAGACATATCAACTTTAACGAACCCGACAAAATATTACAAAGAAGAACCAAGCCCGCCAAAATTATACAAAGGATTGTGAAGAGATTTGGTGGCAAGATTAGAACACTGAAATCGTATAACTGGCCACTGTTTTCAACAGAGGTTAGTGGGGGAGAGAGGTGGTCGCTACAACCACATCAAGACAAGGAGAGAAACCAACGTGACAGTTGTAAAACTAACTTCTCCAGCCTCGAATTCTTGAAGTCCTGAAGGAAGGAAGAACATCACCATCTACCATTAACTATCAAAAGGATTGGTAAGCATAAGTCCCTGCCCTGGAGTCTAACCTAGCTAGAATTAGGTATTGGGAGGTGGGAGGTATAATTTTACTGCAACCCCCTTTGAATGTGTAGTGTATGGTACTTTATTAGAGTGATTCTAAGTTTGACCATGTACCTTTCCTTGTATTGTACTTTATTAGAGTGATTATAAGTTTGACCTTGTACCTTTCCTTGTCTTGTTCTTTATTAGAGTGATTGTAAGTTTGGCCTTGTATTTTCTTACTAGAGTAGTAGGCCTGTATTACTTTGACTGTAATAAAACCGAAGTTCTTTGCATCAAACCAGTGTCCTCTGCACTTTTGTCACACCCCCCAAATAAATCCAGAGTACAGAACCCAAGGGAGGTGGAGTGATTGGAAACTGCTCAAGTTGGTCAGGAGGGAACCTGACCCCCTCATAGAGACCACAACACACCCCAAACAACCCCCCTGATAAAATGGCGACCACAGAAGGGTGTGATGTAGAGAGTGCTGGTTTGGGGCAAAGAACCAAAATGGAAGAGAGGATTTTCTCCTATGTGTATAAGAAAGTGAATGTAACTAAGGAATGGGTGCTTAGTCGATTGCGCGCTGAGCGTCCGGCTGATGCTGCAGCCCAGTGGACAGCAAGTAAAGATCACAAAGAAGCAGTAGAGAAAGCAATTTGGTCGGTCTGTCTACAGCGACAGGTCCAACTGCTGGACAGAATGAATGAAACATTACAGGCAGATTTATGGGAATGCGCAGAGAACTATCGGGAAAGAGTTATGTCAGAAGAAAGATTATCAGGCGAACTCCGTAAGCTAAAACAGGAAAGGACGCAAATAATGGAAAGGTTTAAAAACAGTCAGGACTATTTTCAATGTCAGGTTACCGAGGCCAAAAGTAATGAAAAGTAATTGAAGGAGGAAAGCACTCGCCTCACCCTACAAGTAAAAGAGCTCCAGGAAAGATTAAAAGATGTGCAAGCAGCGTATAAAGTAGCTAGCAGTAATGGGATTGAATCGGGAGACCACGGTCCCTGCCAGCAACAAATTAAAAGTTTAAACCTTGCTCTGTCCAAGGCAAAAGGCATGGTATGCCTAATAAACCTGGGTACGCCCCAGGTAAACCTGGAAGAGAAGGAAGAAACTACCTGGCCACTACCTGTGGCACCGGTGACTACACTGGTTCAGCAGCAGGAGGGGCAAATCAGTGTATAGTGAACCACCACCAGCTGTAGCACCGAGTTTCAGCTCGGCTTGGCCGCAGGGAGGAGAGGGAGGCGAGCCAGAACAGGGAGAGCCAGAACCAGGGCCAATGTGCCCGGTCCGGCAACAGAAGTTTGGCCCGCCCACCCTTAAAGGGGGTCCAGGGCCCCTGGAAAGCCAGTTTGTGGTCCCCCACACTCCCCACCAGCTTAGAGCTATGATAAGCCACCTGGGAAAGCGAACTCCAAAGGGAGACCCCTCGGTTCACTTTGTGGAAGTGGAACAGGCAGAGGATATTAATGGGTGCGATGATGCAGAAATGGCAAAGATGCTTCTCCTATCCCTCGACAGCAAACTGTACCAGTGCCTCTCTACTGAGAGCAAAAGAGGAGAGAAAACACTTGCTGCCGTCCAAAAGGACATTTTAGAAGCTATGGGCTGCAATGACGGGAGTCCCTTCTCTAGAATAGAGAAAACAGTGCAGCTCACAGGAGAAACCCCACAGGCTTTCGCAGACCGACTGTGGCCGGTGTAGAAAAGCGCCTGTAGTGGGGACATAGACAGAGATCACTTAAACCTGGACGAATTAGCACACTGGCTCCGAAGCCTAGTAGCTAACAGTTTACCCAGAATAAGAACCAAGGCTGAGGCCTGGTTCGACCCCAGAGATCCCCAAGCCACAGAACAGGGAGTGCTTAGACAACTGACCCTAGCTTACAGAAACAGCAGAGGGACAGAAGAGCACCCACAAAAGGGAAGGGTTCACGAAATCCGACCTAACCAAGACAAGAGGGAATGGCGCCACGAGGGTGTGGAAAGAGTGGGCACTGGAGAAAGGATTGTAAAAATCCTTGGAAGAATAGCGCAGGAAAGAATTCTCCAACCCCTGCCCAAAAGATCGAGACAGATAAGCCAGTCCCTCCCCACTCATTTGAGACCTTTTTAACTGCGCTCCGAGCCATGTTAGATGGCCCTGGGAAGGTAGCCACCGCCACCGGTACCAAAATCCCATCTGCCCCCTCCCAACCAAAACCGTGACTAGGACAGGCACAGTCTGTCTACCTGTGTGCCCTCGAGTATGATGTGTGGGGGAGACCGAACGTACAGATGGAAGTGGAAAAGGTGAACGGGACTTACCTGTTGGACACTGGTGTCTCAAGCACCCTTGTCTATGCAGCTAACCCCGCCGCCTCACCTCTGTCTAATGGGGTCCCCTACAGCTTGGTGGGTTTCACAGGCACTGAACAGACTGGCTCATTCTCTGTTCCGCTCTCCATTCATTTAGGTACACTCCACACTAAGTGGACTTGTGTCCTAATGAAGTGGGAGCACGAAGGGAGAGGGATCCTGGGGGCTGACTTCATCCTAGGCCACAGGATTCTAGTGGATTTAAGAAACCACTACCTTTGGGGGTCAGTCTGTACGGGACAGGAGAGTGAGGTGATGGTTATCCCGGGAAAACAGGGAAAAGGGATGGTGTGCACCATGAAACCAAAGGAGGGTTACAACCTTGAATCACTGGTCAGTAACACCCCTATAGAATATCAAGAATATGTGAGGAAAAACCTTGCAACTTTTGCCACTCACAAACACGACTGTGGGAGGACAAACGGGGTCGAGATTAGCATAGATGGGGATCCCATGACCCGACCACAGAAACAGTACAACTTCCCCAGGGAAGCGGAGGCAGACATGGAAATAGCCTTGGGTTCGCTGGTTAAACAGCGGGTATTGAGACCAATAGCTACCCTTGTGAACTCTCCATTGTGACCGGTTAAGAAACTGGACAACTCCTGGAGAGCCACGGTGGACTATCGAGTACTCAACCGTAACATCCCCGCCTGTGCACCCACTGTTGCTGCTGTTGCCGACCTCATTGGAAGAATCCCAGCCTCTGCGACCACCTTCACGGTGCTGGATATTTCCAACAGGTTCTGGTCCATACCTTTAAGAAGGGTAGATCAGTACAAGTTTGCTTTTACCTTTAAAGGACAGCAATATACTTGGAACTATCTCCCTCAGGGTTTCCACAACAGCTCCAGCATTCTCCACCAGTGTATGGCCAACTGTTTAAAGAGTTTCAGCAGACCCCAGCAGTTAGTACAGTAAGTAGATGACCTGCTCCTGTTCACCGATGAGGGGGAGGAGCATGGCCCACTGCTGGCTGAACTGCTGAAGCCGCTGAAAGAAGAGGGATTTGATGTAAATCCCAAGAAGGCACAGATCGGCCTGAAGGAAGTAACATTCCTGGGACATGCTGTGCGCGCTGGGGAGGGAGCCATAGACAAAGCTAGAAGGGAAGCAGTGCAGAAGTTACCCGCTTCCAACACAGTAACAGGAGTAAGATCTTTTCTAGGGCTAATCGGGTATTGCAGAGATTTCATTGAGGATTATGCAGCCACAGCAGCCCCTCTGCTCCGACTCCTACACAAGGGAGTGGAGTGGGATTGGGATGAAGGTTGCGAGGCAACATTTATCCAACTCAAGAAAGACCTGCAGACCGCGCCAGATCTAGAGGCCATAGATGGGGATAATGAATTTTTCCTGGAAGTAGCAGCCAGTGGGGACAGTCTGAGCGCAGTACTGCTCCAAGAGCGGCATGGCCGGCTGAGACCCGTGGTCTACTCCTCCAGGATACTCACGGATGTGGAGAAGGGATACTCCAACTGTGAGCGGCACCTCCTAGCCACTCACTGAGCTGAGAAAAGATCACTGATTTTCACAGGGGGGTCCCCTATCACACACCTTACCCACCATACGCCCACCCAAATGCTCCTGGATGGGAGAATCAAGGATGGGACAGTGAGCAGTGCCCGCATTGCTCGCTGGATCCTGCTCCTCTCTCAACTGGTCCTAAGGGTAAAGGGTCTCTGCGAGCCAAGACTCGCAGCCAACATGACTTATCCAGGGACAGCACAACCGTGTTCCGCAGAAGAAGTATGGGAAATTAACATCGGCTTTCGGGCTGGGTTACACCCCACAGGCTGAGAGATCTATGTGGACGGTTCAAGTACGGTATCTGCAGGTGAACGACTCACAGGCTGCGGAGTTTATGACCCCGAGGCAGGCATTGCCCCGGCGATTAAACTCCCCAGTACTATGAGCGCCCAGCACGCTGAACTGTCTGCGGTGGTGTATGTGGTCACACACCCCGAAGAATTCCCTACCTCATACACGATTTGCTCAGACAGTATGTTCACATGCAATTCGTGTACTGAGTACCTGGCTATTTGGTCCCGCCGTGGATACACATCCGCAGACGGGAGACCCCTGACAATTAAGCCCCTACTGGAAAAGATCATGAAAGCCATAGGGAAGGAAGGGAATATCTACATACATAAGGTGAAGGCACATTCCACCATGGAACCCCGTAGCGAAGGAAACCAGCAGGCTGACATGTTAGCCAAGCAAGGTGCCCACACGGGCAAGCTCTGGGATCCGTACAACCCAGGCCCCATTGCAGCAGTCAGGGGCAGGATAGCGATGGCAGGGAAGGCAGGGATAGCTTTGCCCCCGGATCTATAAATGGTCCAGACCCAAGACCCTGTCCTCAAAACTGTCCTGAACATACTAGCGAAAGGGGAAAGGATAGACAGCCCATACGGCACCACAGCAATTACCATTAAAGAAGCCATGCTGTTCAGGGGGGAGCAATGGGTATTACTGCAACAACACTGGAGAGAATTCCTCCAGCTGGCCCATGAGGGTCCAGGAGAAGGACACCCCAGACCTGAGACCACTTGGCAACGAGTGGAACAGGCAGGGTGGTGGCCAGGACCTGGGAAGATGTCCGCGAGTTCTGTGCTAGCTGTCTGGTGTGCGAGGCCAACAACCCCGACCCCCAGAAAAGAAAGGTGTCGATGGGACATATCAGGAGGGTAGAGGGACCCTGGGAGTCAATCCAAATTGATTACATCGGGCCCCTACCCACTGCCCAGGGAGGTTACAAGTACTGCCTAGTATTGGTGGAAGTATTCACCAAATATGTGGAAGCCTTCCCATGCCGAACAGCCGCTGCCCTGGGAACAGCTAGGATCTTGGTCAGAGAAGTGTTCTCTCGATGTGTCTACCACAATACATGGAGTCCGACCAAGGGAGTCACTTCACCGGGCAGTCATCCAGGCCTGTGGAGCATTTAAACCGCACCATCAAAGAAAGGCTGCGCAAAGAGACAGGGGACTCACCCAAAGGGCGGTTAGAGGTCCTACCACTCGTCCTCATGGGGATCTGGGCCAGCCAGTCAAAGAGCACGGGGTACTCCCCGTACGAGCTCATGACCGGCAGAGCCATGCAAACACCCACCCATGTGTTAGCCCCGGTACTCACGGAAGGTCAGCTTAGGGAAGCGAACCGGGACAGCTTTGTCAGGAATCTGTTTGAACACCTTAAACAAATTCACTGGCAGGCTGCTAACAATATGGGAAAACAGCATCGGAGCAACTGACTGCTGCTAGAACCCCGCAAGCACCATGAATGGGAGATAGGGGACCAGGTTATAGTGAGAAACTACACTAGAGTAGGGGTCTTTGAGGCACTGTACATGGGACCGTACCACATTGTCGACAAGGCAAGCCCTATGGTCTATGCCATAAAATTGCCCCGCTGAAACAAAGTGCTTCCACATAAATAAGTGCAAACTTGTTAACCTGTGGAATTCCCTGCCGTAGAGAGTTGTTGATGCCAGTTCATTGGATATATTCAAGAGGGAGTTAGATATGGCCCTTACAGTTAAGGGGATCAAGGGGTATGGAGAGAAAGCAGGAAAGGGGTACTGAGGTGAATGGTCAGCCATGATCCTATTGAATGGCGGTGCAGGCTCGAAGGGGCGAATGGCCAACTCCTGCACCTATTTTCTATGTTTCTATGCTTCTATGTAATCCAGGGGCAGCATCTAAACGTAAGGGACAGCCAGAAACTGTAAACCGCACTAAAGACAGGGACCCCCAGCCAACAGCCCCCGACTGTGGAAATCCCACAGGGGACGTGGCAGACCCACACACTGCACCCAGAGGAGTGGTGGACTGTGTTACTGGAGGAGCTGTCCCACCAATCATTTAGGACTTGGACGCACCTCCAGCAGCCGGAGCCTTAAGAAGGACTCCCTGCACACCACGGCCAAAGACACCGTGGTCACCAGCGCTCCAATTTGAATGGTTCAGCCCGGGAGAGGGACCAGCCGCAAAAGGGCACCTAAGGTCAGAGACCAGCCCGCGAGCAGGGACACCCAGCCGGTAGCCTCGGGCAACGAGGAACCCTCAGAAGAGATAGCGTTGGACCAGCCGCCAAGTGAGAGTCCCCAGCCCGTAGCGCTCAGCCAGGCAGAAGCCCCAGGGGAAGAAACGAACCAGGCAGCCACCCCCAAAGGAGCGGTGTGCTGCAGCACCGGGGGGGGCATTCCCCCAATAGTGTGGGACTCAAACCCATGTCCGGTCAGGGTACTTAGGGTTAGACGGTGCAAACCGACCTATCACCTACCTTGCTGGACACCCAGCGGGAGAAGAAGAAAAAGAAAAGGCAAGAATTAACCTGGGCACCCGGAGACGGGTGGCAGATGTACATATATAGCGATGTGAATTTAAGGATGTTTAGCAATATGAATTGAAGTATGTTTAGTGAATAAGTTTAGAATAGTGTAAGATTTATCTGTGTAATGATAAATATATATGTATTAGTTAATTGGGGTAAGGAAAAGAATCTACCTGTGCAGCTGTTAAAAGAAGCACAGGCCAGGTAATACATGGGAGTAAGAAGAATCTACCGGTATGGCTATTAAGGAAGCACCGGTAAGATAACAAGTAGAATGATTGTGAGATAAAGTTAAAAGCAGGAATCAGTCCACAAGGAACTGAATAAGACAGCCAGTCAATTCAAGACTATGAGCCCAAATTTGGAACTCAGTCACCTTTGTCAAGCCAGAGAGCTTTCCCAGGGCTAGACAATCTGTTTCATGTGCCCCTATAGGAAAAAGAACAGTATGGAAAGGATCCTGTTCCTGCCCGCCCTGATAGGGATGAGCAGCAGCGACCACGGAGACGTGGAAGAATCCCTTATTTACGGGTGTTTAGGAGGGAGAGCACTGATCGTAACCGCCGGGGGTGGCCCATGAGACGTGGAAGAACTCGCTGTTTACACCCTCGAAGGAAGATGGCCAGGGTGGCTGGGATCTAATTCCACCCGCTACTCTAGCCAGGAAGGTTATACCTACGGGGAGGCCTCAGTTCCATGCCCCCGGATGCGGATCTACACTGCCCGAGTCAGTGTTACTGAGGGAAAGCATGTCTGTTTGACTTGCAAAGGGAACATTCCCCTGGGAAGATAGTGGTGGCTCAGAAAACTCAGCAAGAACGCATGGGACCAGGAATTGGACCGGGAAAGACTCGGTAAAGATACGTACCACACCATCACGGGGACACGGGGAGGAGTAAGTGTGTTGGGACAAATGGTGGGAATCCGAACAAGGAATTTATGTTTTCATGTGGGGATCAGAGAGTATTTGCCCCGCAGGCATATCGATCGCCTTCGCCAGGTAATGGCAAGATGAAGGGGAAGGGATGGGGTGGGATTCTAGCCTACACGGGTGTGCGGTCCCACACTCCGCACTCCCAATTAACACCACCGAACTAAGAGCACACATTAAGAAACCCTTGCCCACGACCCCGCCAATACGCACAATAATAGAAAGGTGTCCTACCACCACCAAGGGACCTGGGAACGGATTAGTATTGGTACCGACCGAAAAGGTGTTATATCAGGGGGTACATTATGCAGTAGCTTCAGTAATATTAAACCTTGCCGAGGTACACCTGCCTGCATGGTGTCTGAAGGAAACAGAGCTGCTATACCAGGCCCTACTTAGAGACATGTTTAAGAAATTTTATGAGTTAGACATTGAAAATGTAGACAAAGCAGACCTATACACCCTAAACGCTAGGGACACCATGGGTTCAGGGAGACCGAGAAGGGGAATCATAAATGACATTTTCACTACCTACAATACAGGATTCTCTGTAATAAATAGCCTAGATTACATAGAGCTGCAAACACAGATAAACAGTTTAAAGACCCAATTGAGAAAAATCCTAAAACAGGAGAACACCATAGTAGGATCAGAACTACACGAGGACCAGACTATGACTGTCCATTTAAAAGAAATAGTGGTTGAGCTGGAAAGCACAGACAGTGAATGCATTTATACAGGAGCACTTCTGACCAGGCTGCACAGAACGAGGTGTGCGTACTATATGGGGCGTGGTTGTTGGGCGAGGGCCGCAACAACCTGGAGGATTTAAAACAAGGTTTAGTCCCCTTTTGGATCAGGAACAAGCACCTCGCAGCCCTCCACCCGTACAGCAATTCACTAAGCCTGTGCCAGCTCCGCCTAGCCTCTGAAGCCGACCCTGTCCCAGTAGACTGTGGGAAATCTAACCATACCATTATGGGAATAGTACTAACGATGCCGGTCATGGGTGGGACAGCCCGACCTGCACTGGTATACCGGGTGGAGAACATTGGAGTTATTCAGGAAGGTGCACACATTCGTTTCGCAGCGGTCCCACCCTATGTCATAAAGTGATAGTACGCTGTAACTGGTACTGACCTCTCCGGGTGCCGGTGCCGGAGCCAGGGTGCACATGGAATACTGTGTCCCCAGTACTTGAGTGCCCATTCAAAGTCACAGTGTGGGTTTAAAGCTGCTGGTGCACAGCCTATTAACTGTACCATGGAGGTAATGGCACAAGACCACGTTCCTCCATAGGTAGCATACATAGGGGCTGGGACATATTGTGTCACCACCAGTGCACCCCACTACCAACATGGACACTTCTGGTGTCCGGTAAGTGACAGCAGTTTTTGCTTCAAACCTGAAGCATCAGTTCAAGTGGCCCAGGAACGGATTGTCCCCATTCCTGAACCCTCCACTGTCCACCTCACTGTGAAGGAAAACATTACAAACCTGCAGGATTATGTTACACATTTTGGCTATGCAATTCCCCCTCTACCCGAACATCTTACCGCTCTGCTAAAAGCTGTAATTATCTCACAAAAACACTTCTATACTCTAGAACAGAAAACCCTTGAGATAGGGAAAAAGATTCTTGGATCACCATTCCACCGTGGTGGGACCTTTACAGAAATATAGAGGTCCCAGTCTGGATCCGAATCGCTTCCCACACTTTAATTATTTGTCAACTCGCGATTATACTTTACTTATGGTGTCTCACTTGCCGAATGAAATGCAGAGGCCATCAGGCCAGGCACCAAAGGGTGCTATACGCTCCTTGGCCGAACCTGGGAATTGCGCAGGGAGGGGTAACACCATACTACAATGTTTAATTTGTGTTTGATTTTACCTGCTGTAAACTGCAACATTGCGAGTGTTGTAAGAGTGTTACTTAAATGTTTTGACTATGTACCTTTATTTTACTGAACTTAAAACATGTTTGACTATGGACCTTTATGGTATTTGAGAATGTGTTACCACGTGTTTTCATTTTACTTTATTTAAAGTTGTGTATGACTATATACCATCATTTTACTGTGAAAACCGAGTAAAAGATGCTATGAGGCTGCAGAGTGACTTGGATAGGTTAGGTGAGTGGGCAAATGCATGGCAGATGAAGTATAATGTGGATAAATGTGAGGTTATCCACTTTGGTGGTAAAAACAGAGAGACAGACTATTATCTGAATGGTGACAGATTAGGAAAAGTGGAGGTGCAACGAGACCTGGGTGTCATGGTACATCAATCATTGAAGGTTGGCATGTTGGTACAGCAGGCGGTTAAGAAAGCAGATGGCATGTTGGCCTTCATAGCGAGGGGATTTGAGTACAGGGGCAGGGAGGTGTTACTACAGTTGTACAGGGCCTTGGTGAGGCCACACCTGGAGTATTGTGTACAGTTTTGGTCTCTTAACTTGAGGAAGGACATTCTTGCTATTGAGGGAGTGCAGCGAAGGTTCACCAGACTGATTCCTGGGATGGCGGGACTGACATATCAAGAAAGACTGGATCAACTGGGCTTGTATTCAGTGGAGTTCAGAAGAATGAGAGGGGATCTCATAGAAACGTTTAAAATTCTGACGGGTTTAGACAGGTTAGATGCAGGAAGAATGTTCCCAATGTTGGGAAAGTCCAGAACCAGGGGTCACAGTCTAAGGATAAGGGGTAAGCTATTTAGGACCGAGATGAGGAGAAACTTCTTCATCCAGAGAGTGGTGAACCTGTGGAATTCTTTACCACAGAAAGTTGTTGAGGCCAATTCACTAAATATATTCAAAAAGGAGTTAGATGTAGTCCTTACGACTAGGGGGATCAAGGTGTATGGCGAGAAAGCAGGAATGGGGTACTGAAGTTGCATGTTCAGCCATGAACTCATTGAATGGCGGTGCAGGCTCGAAGGGCCGAATGGCCTACTCCGGCACCTATTTTCTATGTTTCTATGTTTCTAAGAGGGACACCATACCCCCTCTATGCTATAACCGAATTGTAATGACTGTATTCACCTGTATATTGCATTGCATTTCAACGGGGGATGCAGGGTAATGTGTCGCTAGTATAAATGCAGGGAAGGTTAACTCTCGGGAGCAGGAATTTTGCTTACCTTGATTGACACTCAAGGAGTCTAGCGTGTCAACAGGGGGGACTACAGTGAGCAAAATTCACCAGAGTGATTGTAAGTTTGGCCTTGTATTTTTTACGAGAGTAGTAGGCCTGTATTACTTTGACTGTAATAAAATCGGAGGTCTTTGAATCAAACCAGTGTCCTCTGCGCTTTTGTCAACCCCCCCCCCCCAAATAAATCCAGAGTACAGAACGCAAGGGAGGGGGAGCGATTCAAAACCGCTCAAGTTGGTCAGAAGGGAACCTGACCCCCTCATAGAGACCACAACACACCCCAAACACCCCACCCTAACAACAATCACAGCCAAAGAGGGGAGTAGGGTGTTTCAGGTCAAACTGACCAATGGAAAAACGCACAGAAAATATTTGGACCAGATCAAATTGCGGTTCACCAACAGCTACGAACAACCCGAAGAGGACACCACCAACTTTGACCTTCCAACACACACACAAGTGGTAACTGAGATCATAGTTGACCACGAAACCAAACTCATCATCCCCAGCTGCCCGGCAAGGCCAGCTGTCCCACAGCCCAATGAAGAACTGACCAACCCACCCAGACGAGACAATCGACAACGGAGCGCAAAGCCCCAGATCATCTCACTTTGTAAATAAGTGTACTGTTGACTTCACCGGGGAGTGATGGTATGTATTTAATCCTTTGTAACTTGCATTACACCTGACCACCAGAGGGCCCACCTGTTGGAGTTCCAAGGGATCCCAGCATCGTTTGGGAGCACATAGGCGGGCCACCCACGATGTACCTGCACTCTGGAATCTTAATAAAGGAGCTAAGGTCACACTTGCTCATTACACACAGTATTCAGTCTCAACATTTATTATGAGTATAACACTTCTCATAGCAGTCAATGCCTTCCCAATGTCCAGCAGCACACCCTGCACACTTTACCAACTTTTCACATCTCTTCCAGAAACCCAGTACTCCTACAAACTCTGCAAGAGCCAATACATAGCAAAAAGCAACTAATCTGCAAATTGGATGTATCCCTTTAAGTAGCAGTGATGGTGGTGGTGGGGGTTCCCGGGGGGTGGGATCCCTCATTCGCTGTGCATGTTTAGGAGAGGGCGTTGATTGGAGTGGCGTGGTTGCAAATGACAGGTCATGAGTCAAATCAGCATTACACGCTGACTGATGTCGTGATCTGTTTACTTTGCATACTGCCGTCGCACCCATGTCTCACCCACGCTATTGCCCTCATCAAAATGGTGAAGTGTGCGGAAGCGAGGTAGACACCATTTTTCCTTCAAAACCAGCCAAAACCACCGGCACTATGGAGCCGATATTCGTGGCCATCATGTCTTGCCTATTGCCAACCAATGTAACTCACTGTCGACTAGAATCAAACTATCCTCCTTATCAGTATTTAACAGTGCCCATATAGTCACTTAAT
Organism: Pristiophorus japonicus; assembly: GCF_044704955.1. Classification (NCBI taxonomy): domain Eukaryota; kingdom Metazoa; phylum Chordata; class Chondrichthyes; family Pristiophoridae; genus Pristiophorus; species Pristiophorus japonicus. The sequence goes on from NC_091977.1 coordinate 182,860,466, forward strand.
AATCAAATTGTGATTGGCTTATTGGCAGTTACATATTCATTCTATTTACACTGTTAAATTAAATATTATTCTATCTCTACCTTAATTCTAATATTTATTCTTTTGGAATTTTTTTCTTGATTTTCTCCCTTTTTGTCCTCTCCTCAGCTGAAAGTGTTGACTCATTCTCGGGTATAGTTCCACATGCATCAGCAGTATTTGGTACTTCAATCAAATCCCTATTCATCATTGTGAGTCTAGACAGTGAATAATGCCAGGCTGTTCAACCATAGGAACACCAAAAGCTGCCTTAACCCAGCACTACACATACACATTCCAGTGGGGCTTCTGGAAAGCGATCAACACCAAGACCCATGGCTAATTTTTTCCTGTCCTTAGTCCAGGAATATAGTAAGGCTGATTGCAGGGTTCCCAGTGAGCTTCTGCCCAGATCGGTTTTAAAAGCTGAACCCTTGAAATCAGGATCTCTGGCCAGCAGCTATGGATAGAGGTGCCCTCACCCTTCAGCAATATACTCCTTCTCAACCAATTGTACCTGCTCCTGCTGACGATTGCTCTATGGACCACCTGGGTATCTGAATTCCCTGGAGTGGATTGCCCTACACTGGGGCTTGCTACAGTGAAATGGAGTAGGAGGGTGAATCATCTTGTGTCGACTTGACAGCTGATTCTCTGCCAAACCTGCCAGACAGAAAGAGGACAAGTACTAGGAGCACATAGCACAAGAATTTATTGGACAGCAGACTTCAGTATACAGCATGTTATTATACAACATGTTAAAATCAGGATCCTCTGGTTTGACAATAACAGTATTGGGTTCTGGTTTTGCTGATGTGGGCAGGTTTGTATGTCAATTCTTGTGTCAATAACTAGGTTGGAGTCTAAATGAAAGTTAAGTGTTAAATTAACACTTAAGGTGGGACATGCCTATTGCTTTCCCATTTTCTGCTTTCTCCTCCGAGTATTGGCTCTGAATTTACTGGGCCCACTCCTCCGATGGAGTCAGATCATAGAATGTTGCATCCATCTCCCTTATCCTTCCTGAGGTTGCTGAGTTTTTGTTGGAACTGCAACAACATCTTCTGCAGAGTACCGTAGGCATTTAATCTGTCTGCCATCTCCTGCAATGGTTTGTGGCCTATAGCTTTTGAGACTTTTCACCCATGAAGGAGAAATAACATTTCCCTACCACATGCAGTAATAACCCTATGCTGCTATTGTCAAACCAGACCACCCTGATTTTAACAGTTGTACGAGATATTACAGCCAACTTGACAAGGAACAATGATATTTAACTGTGCTAGCCAAACCCACGGCAGTCTGATTTCTCCCCAAAAGACTGCCTATCCCCAGGCATTCTTATTTCTCACCAATGGCAGACAGATCAGAAAGCCAGTACAGCGCTGTTAAACCTTTAAGACATCCAGAAGCGCAGAGACTTCCTTCCCAGAATGAGCTTGTGCCAAATCGCAGGCACTAGGAATGTGTGACATACACTCATAATAAGTTAATCAGCTGAACCCAGAAGTACAGATGGTTCAGGTGCATTCTTACATGGGCAAAGGGGGAGAATAAAGTCAGGCCCATATAGTTTTATTACTATGCTTCAAAGGTTAGGGTTAGGGTTAGTACTGAATTAAACCTAAAGCCGCAAGTGGAAATTAAGAATTTAAGAAAGGACAATAAAAGACACTCATCTGAAATGGGCCTTTACAAAGGTGATTCAGTTTTAGGCCAGTATTTTCTTAAAGATGACTTTGATTAAAGTAGAATTTTACATTGGGGCAGGTCTGTGTCCATATACCAGTGCTTTGCAAGTGAGATGAACAAATGCCACGATCTGTGAATATGGGAATTCCTGCCCCAGTTCAGTTGCGTTTTCAAGCATTTAGATTTTTTTTAAATTCTGGACAATGTCAGTTCAAGTTTAGCTGAACTAAGTATCCAACCCTTAGTTGACTTGCTGATTCTTATCTTATACTTTTCTGTTTTTAATGAAATTTAGGATCTTGTTATAGATGGGGTATGAATCCCACAGGACATGTTCAAAATAAGCAAAATAATCAGTAAGAAAGGGAAAGTTTTTAGTTTCACATTTGTGTGTGGTCAACTATAATCTGAAACAGGCACAATATTTTAGTTCAAAATCAATTTTTGTGAAACCAAGCGTCATAATAAAGGACCGCTGTGAGAAAATTAAGCAGCAGTTGATAAATAAATATTGGACATTTTTCAGGCATTCCAGAGCTATCTGATTTTCTACTGTGTTAAACAAGACACCTGACATAGTTCTGATGTATTTGGGAATGAAAGAAATGTACCACAGTTAAGAACACGCATAAGATTCATTGAAACTCAGGTGCCTCAGACAGGATTAAACTGTGAACAGCTGATCCTCAAAATTATGTGCCTTTGAGGCAAATTGCAGTTCAGACATTAGGTACTGAATGTGTCAGACTGACCAGGGTATTGGAAGGGGTGGGGGAGGGGGAGGAGGCATAATACTGATGGTCTGGCCTTACAATTTTGTACAGGAAGCACAATAGCAAGAGTTGTTTGCATTTATCTGATAATTATCATTACAACTTTAGCACCCTCTTGATATTGCCTGCAGTAAGTAAAAGCTCCCGCAATGTCTTTTCATAGCAACAATTGCCATTAAAACCACTCTTATTCTCTTCAGGAGTTAAAGTTAGACCTGTGCGATAATTTGCAAAAGAAGACTAATTCAGTTATTTCACAGAAACATTTATCAGTGCTGTCAGTAAGCCTAAATAAATACCGGTGGAGGTTCCTGGCTGGTTTTGGTGGGTCGTTGTTGAAGGCAGGAAACCCACTTGGAGCAGGTCGTGCATGTCTAATGAGCCTCGCTCCTGACCCAGGAAAATTGGATTGGTCGGGCCTGGGGTAGACCGAACTACCATCCCACCAAAACTCTACCCCAAAGAGGAAAATTAAGGCCAGGAATTTCAAATGTATGCTAATAATCCACAGCATGATTTCAGGTCATTAGCCTTGTTGGCTTGCACATATGATGATTTTAAACAGGGAGGACAGATACAGGAACAATAAGAATTATTTTCTCTATTCCATTCTCCCAGTTTCTCCATGTCTGTCGCATCTGTTCTGACAATGCCACCTTCTATACTTCTGCTTCCGATATGTATTCCTTTTTCCTCAACTAAGGATTCCCCGTGGTTGATGTGGCCCAGGACCGTGTCCATTCCATTTCCCGCACTTCTGCTCTCACTCCTTCCCCTCCCTCAACAATAGGGGTCCCCTTGTCCTCACCTTTCACCCCACCAGCCTCCATATTCAATTGGTCATCCTTCGCCATTTCTGCTACTTCCAGTGTGGTGCCACCCCAAACACATCTTCCCCTCCCCTCTCCTTTCAGCATTCCAAAGGGACCGTTCCCTCCGAGACACTCTGGTCCATTCTTCAATCAACCCAACACCCTTTCACTTCCCACTGCACCTTACCATGCAAGCGCAGGAATACATATCGGAAGCACTCGTATAGAAGGTGGCATTGTCAGAACAGATGCGATGGACATACCCTTTTGCCTCCTCCTTTTCCACTGTACAGGGCCCCAAACACTCCTTCCAGGTAAAACAGCGATTTACTTGTACTTCTTGCATTTTAGTATACTGCATTTGTTGCTCACGATGCAGTCGCCTCTACATTGGGGAGAGCAAACGTAGATTGGGTGACGGCTTTGCAGAACATCTCCGTTCAGTCTGTAAGTGTGACACTGAGCTTCCGGTCGCCTGTCACTTTAATTCTCTGCTCCACTCCCACTCTGATCTCTCTGTCCTTGGCGTCTTACACTGTTCCAACAAAGCTCAATGTAAACTCGGGGGAGAAATTCTGGAGCGTCTCATTTGGGGCGCTAACTTTTAAAAGTTTGAAAAATTAGCGGCAGGTGCTAATGTTTTCAAACTTTAAAAAAATTCAGCGGTTGTACTCCAGGAAGGAAGTGAAGTGCTAAATCAAGCAGTCCATTTCCTTCTTGGGGCACAATCGGCAGCAGGCCAGGTGGTAAGTGGAACATCGCTGTACAGTGGGCCGTGCAACGATGCCGTGTTGAAGGGCCATCGATGCAGCCTCTGCTAAATAAAATCGACTCAACTTCTCCACGATGGCAGCCGCAATCCCACTCGATCAGCCCGGCACTCAAGTAGAGTGCCGGGCTGATCAATCACAGGCAGCAACCTGTGAAAAAAGCTGCAAGAGAGAAGGTAAAACATTTTTTAACTTACTTCAGCCACCTCGCCTTTAAGTATTGCCCCCGAAGCACCTGGCCTCCCGATGGACGCCTCCTGCAGCTAGTGGTGTTTTCGCCCGGCGATGCTGCAGAGGGCGGAGCGCAAGTTCAGGTCCGGGGCGCTACCGGGGCGATGCGCACAGCGATGACGTCATGGTCTCCGGGCAAAGGAGATTGGGGCACAACGCCGTATTGCCAACACCAGCTCCAACCGAATATGGCGAGCATTGATGATATTCCCGCAACCGGTCGCAAACTGATTAGCACCCCGTTATCACTACCCCCCCCGCAGAAGCAATAACGGGAGGCACCAATGAGGCCAATTTCTAGGCCCTCATCTTTCGATTAGGCACTTTACAGCCTTCTGGACTCAATATCGTGTTCAACATTTTCAGACCTTAACCTCTGACCCTATTTTTACACAAAGCAGCTGTTTACGTTTCTGCCATTCCCATTTACACCCTATCTAGACTCATCTTTTGTTTCTTTATTTGTCCCATTACCAGCTCCTTTTGCTTTGTACCATCATCCCTGTTTGTCTTTTAATCTCTCCTGCCTTCCACCCATTCACAGACCTTCCCTTTTGTTCTTTCCTCCCTTCCCACCGTTCCCTGCCTCTGCACTTGCTTAAAATCTGTGACATCTCTAACTTTTTCCAGTTCTGACGAAAGGCCATTGACTTGAAACGTTGACTCTGTTTCTCTCTCCACAGATGCTGCCTTACCTGCTGAGTATTTTCAGCATTTTTTGTTTCTATTTCAGATATCTAGCATCCGCAGTATTTTGCTTTTGTATTGTATTGGATAATCTGTGTTTCACGATGTTTTTCATGTTCTGCAATACTTTTGCCATCACATGACCATGGCGGCCCTAGGACGTTCTTGGCATACTGCATAGGACCAATTTTCTGAATGCACTCTCCCAGCGTGGACCTTTATCCATCCAGATCTCATATTGGGAAATAGCAGGTGAGCACCCTGTGATTGTCTGTTCATTAAAAGTTGGAAAATTGGCTGGAATTGTGCTATGATTCCTGATATTTATTCCCAGTAGGCAAGGCTCCTGAAAATTTACATTCAGAAAATATATCTTCATGCGACATGGTTTGGCACAAAATAAATGATCCATATTTTAATGCTGAGAACATTGCTTGTTATTGTTTCATAATGGTCATAAAACCACAGTCAACAATCATTGTCAAAAAGCTGAGATAATACATGATAGTTGCCATTATGTGTAACTGGGCCCCTCTGGGGTCACTAACATCTGCCATCCTGTACCGAAGCTTTCACCACTTAGGTAAGTAAAGTATGTGTCTACAAAGAGACAATGTGCACTCCTGCAAACTGGGCAAACAGAAACTATGGCCTGGATTTTAGTTTGAAGGCGAGTTTTATGTGCAGAGGCTGTTGTGAGGTCAGAAACCCAGAAGAACAGGTTTCCCAAATGTCCTTCAGAATTAAAGTGCAGGGCCCCTTTAAGTGGGTTTCTTGCCCACAGGCGGTTGATTGACAGGCTGGAGACCTTTCGAGCTGGAAGCCTGCTTCACAAGCCTAGGAGAGCAGATAGGTGTATTGGGGGAGTGAGAGAGATCATGCGGGGGATCCGGATTCTAGGGGTGGGATGGTAGTCTGGGGATCCCGATTTTGGGTGCGGAGGTCCAATGGTGGTCTGGGGGAGTGGGAGCAGACAGATCGTGAGGCTGGGGGGGTTTACTGGGCAGTTTGTTGGGGCTAAAGGAAACATACCTGCTCCACCTGGCTCACAAGCAGCCTTGTAAAGATGCACCTCTCATGGATTCAGCCCTTCTCGCCTTCTTTAAACTGCCGGGTTTCTCCAGGCCTATGAAACCTGGCCCTCTGTGGTTAAAAATAGCATGACTGTTTAAAATGAAGGCAGGCAGCCTCATTATAATATATAAATGACCAATCCGCTTCCCACAAGTGAATTGGCAGCCCGTCCCTTGTACCACCTCCGTTAAAACTGGAAGTAGGCAGGTTCGGTTCCTGTTCCAGATTTTTTGCCTTTTAACTTCTGACACGACACCAACCCACCCATTTGTTTGAGTTAAGATTCAGCCTAATCTGTGTGGATGATTCAGTACAGGTGGAGCGTCCGAACTCCGGAAACCCCGGGACCGAGGCCGTTCCGGATTCTGGGTATTTCTGGATTTCAGAACGTCTTTATGATGTTCCGAATCCGGAAACACCCGAGCCTAGGTTCAGGTATTTCAGAACATCTTTCCGATGTGCAAGGCTGGGGGGTGTCACGGTCACCGTGTTTTTCAGTTTTGGCGCGCCCATGTTCTGGCCGAGGGAAGACGCCCAGGGGGGTCCTGCGTTGTGGACCCAGGAGCAGCGGTGCCTGTGGGTGTAAAGACCTGCAAGAAGAGGTGGGTTGGAGTTTTTGTTTTTTGATTTTTGTGAGTGCTCTGTGAGTTTTTGTTGTTTTGATTTTCCCTGGACCCGGCTCGCGCCGGTAATCGGTTTGGAAGGGTGTCCGGATTCCGTAACATTTTCCAGATTCCAGATGACCCCGCCACAGATTGGCCTGGTATACGGATTCCAGAATATTCCGAATTACAGAACTCCGGATTTCAGACGCTCAACATGTAGTTCGATTTGGAGACTCATGATGATGAGTTTCCACACATGTCAGACATCTGTGTTACCCAAAATGCCGTGGTTGGCCACAGTCTAACTGTGTATTTTCCCATTATTTCAATCGCATTGATTTCTTGCCGTGCTTTATAATAAGCATTAAGTCACTCATGATAATAAGATGGCAAGATCACTAGCTGTGGCTTTAATCCGAATTAAATCAAATTCCAATGACTTTTGATTTATTCATAACATTTTAGATAGACACAACTATTCTAAAATTTCGATTGCCCTTTCAGTTGCATCAGTGTATAAATCACTTACATAAATGTATTAAAAACAAGTTTGATTGTATGGGTTATATGGAGTACAAGATGTCACAAAGCACAATTTAAGCAATTCAAGTTGGGAAATACGACACTTTCCCCCTGATGGAAGTCTATGCTACTGTGTGACACTCTGTCAAGTACCCTGGCTAACAAGTGAGGTTCCGGATAATCAAAGTGAACTAAAAATTTAAAGAAAATATTTCTCCTTCAAACAATCTCTAAATACTGGGGTAAAGTTGATTAGATCCACGTGAACTGTAGAGGTTTTAGCAATGGGTTGTGCTAGCCCTAACTGTATGATTTTCCTAAAGAGAGATCATTGACATTTTTGGAGAGGAACAACAGGCAGAAAAGTTCGATGTTATTTCTGTCACATGATGGCATGGAAAAGAGATGAAATTACTGTATTGCAACACATCATCATCATCATAGGCAGTCCCTCGAAATCGAAGAAACATAGAAACATAGAAACATAGAAAATAGGTGCAGGAGTAGGCCATTCGGCCCTTCTAACCTGCACCGCCATTCAATGAGTTCATGGCTGAACATTCAACTTCAGTACCCCATTCTTGCTTTCTCGCCATACCCCTTGATCCCCCTAGTAGTAAGGACCTCATCTAACTCCTTTTTGAATATATTCAGTGAATTGGCCTCAACAACTTTCTGTGGTAGAGAATTCCACAGGTTCACCACTCTCTGGGTGAAGAAGTTCCTCCGCATCTCGGTCCTAAATGGCTTACCCCTTATCCTTAGACTGTGACCTCTGGTTCTGGACTTCCCCAACATTGGGAACATTCTTCCTGCATCTAACCTGTCTAACCCCGTCAGAATTTTAAATGTTTCTATGAGGTCCCCTCTCATTCTTCTGAACTCCAGTGAATACAAGCCCAGTTGATCCGGTCTTTCTTGATAGGTCAGTCCCGCCATCCCGGGAATCAGTCTGGTGAACCTTCGCTGCACTCCCTCAATAGCAAGAATGTCCTTCCTCAGGTTAGGAGACCAAAACTGTACACAATACTCCAGGTGTGGCCTCACCAATGCCCTGTACAACTGAAGCAACACCTCCCTGCCCCTGTACTCAAATCCCCTTGCTATGAAGGCCAACATGCCATTTGCTTTCTTAACCGCCTGCTGCACCTGCATGCCAACCTTCAATGACTGATGTACCATGACACCCATGTCTCTTTGCACCTCCCCTTTTCCTAATCTGTCACCATTCAGATAATAGTCTGTCTCTCTGTTTTTACCACCAAAGTGGATAACCTCACATTTATCCACATTATACTTCATCTGCCATGCATTTGCCCACTCACCTAACCTATCCAAGTCACTCTGCAGCCTCACAGCATCCTCCTCGCAGCTCACACTGCCACCCAACTTAGTGTCATCCGCAAATTTGGAGATACTACATTTAATCCCCTCATCTAAATCATTAATGTACAGTGTAAACAGCTGGGGCCCCAGCACAGAACCTTGCGGTACCCCACTAGTCACTGCCTGTCATTCTGAAAAGTCCCCATTTACTCCTACTCTTTGCTTCCTGTCTGACAACCAGTTCTCAATCCATGTCAGTACACTACCCCCAATCCCATGTGCTCTAACTTTGCACATCAATCTCTTGTGTGGGACCTTGTCGAACGCCTTCTGAAAGTCCAAATATATCACATCAACTGGTTCTCCCTTGTCCACTCTACTGGAAACATCGTCAAAAAATTCCAGAAGATTTGTCAAGCATGATTTCCCTTTCACAAATCCATGCTGACTTGGACCTATCATGTCACCTCTTTCCAAATGCACTGCTATGACATCCTTAATAATTGATTCCATCATTTTACCCACTACCGATGTCAGGCTGACCGGTCTATAATTCCCTGTTTTCTCTCTCCCTCCTTTTTTAAAAAGTGGGGTTACATTGGCTACCCTCCACTCTATTGGAACTGATCCAGAGTCAATGGAATGTTGGAAAATGACTGTCAACGCATCCACTATTTCCAAGGCCACCTCCTTAAGTACTCTGGGATGCAGTCCATCAGGCCCTGGGGATTTATCGGCCTTCAATCCCATCAATTTCTCCAACACAATTTCCCGGCTAATAAGGATTTCCCTCAGTTCCTCCTCGTTACTAGACCCCCCGACCCCTTTTATAACCGGAAGGTTGTTCGTGTCCTCCTTCGTGAATACCGAACCAAAGTACTTGCTCAATTGTTCCCCGTTATGACGTCCCCTGATTCTGACTGCAGGGGACCTACGTTTGTCTTCTTCTACTTCTTGCTTCTACTCTAAAAGTGAGTTCTTAGGTAACTGTACAGTCAAATATGGGAATTACAGTCTCTGTCACAGGTGGGACAGACAGTGGTTGAAGGAAAGGGTGGATGGGGAGTCTGATTTGCCGCACGCTCCTTCCGCTGTCTGCACTTGATTTCTGCATGCTCTCGGCGACGAGACTCGAGGTGCTCAACGCCCTCCCGGATGCTCTTCCTCCACTTAGGACAGTCTTGGGCCAGGGATTCCCAGGTGCCGGTTGCACTTTATCAAGAAGGCTTTGAGGGTGTCCTTGAAGCATTTCCTCTGCCCACCTGGGGCACACTTGCCGTGTAAGAGATCTGAGTAGAGCGCCTGCTTTGAGAGTTTCGTGTCGGGCATGCGGACGATGTGGCCCGCACAATGAGGCTGGTCATGTGTGGTCAGTGCTTCAATGCTGGGGATGTTGGCCTGATCGAGAACACTGATGTTGGTGCATCTATCCTCCCAGGGGATTTGCAGGATCTTGCGGAGATAGCACAATGTTGCTTTTGAAAGCAAATTATGAAATTATGGTATATCCTTGCATGCTGAGAAACATGGGGAACAGGTTTGGCAAAGACCTCGTTCTTGTGATGATGTTCCTTTTAGAAAAGAGGAGCTGTAATATTTCCACAATAAAATCCAAATTTGAACAGATTTGTGTATTTCAGTTGAGAAGCAGAATACTGTGAATTAAGATAAGTTCTTGGATTCAGTGCGTTTCAGCAATTCTACTTTAAAATGTCATTATAATTTTTAATGAAACTTTTCAGCAGATGGCAATTTGAAAAAAAAGGTTTGGGTATTTTTGAAAGCTGAAAAGCTTTTTCGATACTCGAGAGGTTAATGCAAAGAAGTGACCCTCGGTAAAGAATGAAAAGGAAGTGGAATGCAGGTATCTCCATGGAAGAGGTGTCATAATCAGCAGTGCAGTTCGCTGACAGATCTTTTGCAGTGCCTCCTGTTTTATTTTGCACATTTCTAACACTTATGAATTTGGAACAAACATTTAAAAATGTTTAAAAGAAGTGGCTCAAAAGGTGTCTGAGAAACATGATCTGATTTTTATTGCCAATTTTTTTTCCAGATTATAAAAAAATAACTGCTCAGCAAGGTGAAAATTAATGATATAAAGGCTAATGACATCTCCCTACACATGAAAGAAAACAAAATTCTGGTGATGGACAGTGAGGAAGCTTTTTTCCAGATATTGAGCAGACAGGCACTTTCAAATGATTTAAAACACTTTCAAAAATAAAAGTCTGCTTATCCACTTTCACTTAATTTTCCAATACAGCCGCACTGCACATTCTGCAGGTGGAAAGTTAAACATTTTGGCTGCCCATAGTATTTATTCAAATTTACTCCTTTAATTACTTGACCTTGGCAAATTACATTTTTTTTTAGCATTTGGCAATTGTATTAAATAGTAGACAATGGTTGCTCATTGAAACATGCAATAGAATCAAAATTGTCAATTGAAGGTTCTGTTAACATGGCCCAGGGAATTATGAAAAGCGGTTTTGCATAAAAATGCACATAACACTGAACCACTGAATGGAGCAGAAAATAATTGCAAAAGAGTTAGTAAAATGTCTGAGGTTACAGGTACTGTTGAGGATTATTGCAAGCACATTAATTTTTTTTCCATACATCACAAAGCAAAGCATTTAAATCAACAAAGAAAAGCCTGTACTAATAACTGCAGACAGCCCCAAGGAAAAGAAAATTTGATAAAAAAGATGGTGGCCTAAAAATTCATCTGCTGTACTGGGGCAGATCTGTCAACTCATTCATTTCATTTCAAACTGTAACCTATATTGATGTATCACATTCCGAAAAATAAACAGTCACATTTGTGTGCAAACTGCCTCACTCTTTTTGATCATATAAACCTCACTTTTATCAGTCTCTTGTTATTGACAGCTCTGCTGAAAGCTCCTCTGATTTTGCAAATTATGGGGAATGTTAAATTATCATATGAAAGTGTGCTTGTTACATCATTTAAAGCTTTCATATGCAGCACTTTTAAAAGCACCAAATATCCCTGCAGCCAGCTTCCAGCTGTGAGTCTCTTCTTTATCATTCATCTTCTCGTCCAGGGACATGCTGCAGCTTCCAGTCATTTCCTCCCTGCTTGGCACAGCTTAGATCAGAGACTGACTGGAATAGGATAGGACTGACACTCGGCCCTCATCCTGTGGCTTTGAGTGTTAGTGCTTTAAGCACAGAGCTTGGTGAGAGTTGGGTGAATCTGCTAAACGGAGTGGCTTGCTAAACAGCGTGATAACGGGAAAGGATATGGAGTGCAGTGTAGATTCACTCTAATGTTACTAGGGTTCCAATGGTTCGATTATGAGGAGAGATTACATAAATTAGGCTTGTATTGCTTAAAGGGTGATTGGATTGAGGGTTGTAGGATTTTGAATAGAATTGATAGGGTAAACAGAGAAAATTGTTTTCTGCTGGTGTGGGTATCGAGGACAAAGGGATATAACCTCAAAATCCGAGCCAGGCAGGAGAGAAGTTACCTGCTCGATCCAGCTTACCTGCCCCCCACCTGCCCCCTGCCCCCACCCTCTTGCAATCGAACAACCTCCCGAATCTCCCACCAACCCTACCCTTCCAATCACCTCTCTGTCATTGTCGATCTCCTCCCACCCCTGACACCTAACATCTCCCGCCAACACCCCCGCCCCCTCTCCCCATCCCCCACCCCCGTCGCCTCTGATCTCCCCTCCAGCCATTCCAATTAACTTTCCCCTGGTCTTACCGATCTCCCCTCTCCGCACCACCTTCCCTCCCCCGCAATCCCACCTCCCCCGCCCTCTGGACACATCCAATCTCCCCTCTCTCCGGCCCCCATTGTCTCCGGCCCTCCAATGTGTCTTCACCCAACCCCTCCCCCCGCCCCCCACCACCCCGCATATGTCTCTAGCCCCCTGATGTCTCCAACCCTCCGATCGATCCACGGACCCTGAGCCCTGATCTCTCCCACCCTCCTCTCTGCTCCAGGGTTGCAGACTAGTGCCACAGGCCTTTCCATCCAACAGCCATCCATCCTCTCAATCTGGTTGGCTGCGGCTGGGCAATGGAGACAAAAAATGCTAAACAGGTCCTGCCGTGAAAATCAGCATGGCCTGACGGATACCCATTCTTCCGGGCTTCCCAACCATAAAACATCTCTTCTCTCCCTCCCAGCCTCCAATTTAGTATCGGTGCCCCTATTTCTCATCTACGTGCTGCCCTTCGGTGACATCATTAGGTACCACATGTATGTTAATGACACATAGCTCTACCTCATCATCACCTCTCTTGAACCCTCCACTGTCTCTGATTTTTCACACTGCTTGTCCGACATCCAGTATTGGATGAGCAAAAATGTCCTCGAGCGAAATATTGGGAAAACCAAAGCCATTGTCTTCTTTCCCAGCCACAAACTCCATTACCTAGTCACTGACTCCATCCCACTCTCCAACATTGCCCATCTCCACCCCTGCTTCAGCTCATCTGCAGCTGGAACCCTCATCCATGCCTTTGCTACCACTAGACTTGACTATTTCAATGCACTTCTGACTGGCCTCCCATCGTCCACCCTACATAAACTTGAGCTCATCCAAAACTCTGCTGCCCATGTTCTAACTTGCACCAAGTCCTGTTCACCCATCACTCCTCTGCTCACTGATCTACATTGGCTCCTGGTTAAGCAAAGCCTCAATTTAAAAATTCTCATTCTTGTTTTCAAATCTCTCCATGGCTGCGCCCCTCCCTAGCTCTGTACCTCCTCCAGCCCTACAAGCCTTCGAAATCTCTGCACTCTTCCAATTCTGGCCTCTTGAGCATCCCTGATTTTAATCGCTCTACAATTGGTGGCTGTGCCTTCAGCTACATGGAGCCTAAGCTCTGGAATTCCCTCCCTAAACTTCTCGACCTCTCTACCTCCCTCTCCCCTTTTAAGATGCTCCTTAAAGCTTAACTCTTTGTCCAAGCTTTTGGTCATCTTCCCTAATATCTCCTCATATGGCTCGGTATCAACTTTAGTTTGATAATGATTCTGTGATGCGCCTTGGGATGTTTTACTACATTAAAGGCATAAGTTGTTGTTGTTATTATTGGGGTGCAAAACAAGCATTGCACTTAATCCTGTCAGTGTCCCGCTTGGCGGGTTAGATTAAAATTTCCCACATTGGTCGTAATTTTAATTTAGAGGACGGTAGGGAGCCTGGGCTGGTGGGATGGGGGGGGGTTAGGAAACCCGGGAGAACAACAGGCCTGATTAGCATTTAGCATCACTGCTTCCCGCCTGCAGCTGGCCAGATGGAAAGCCTGGCTGGCTGTCGGGCAGGTAGGCCTGCGGCACCAGGCCCCAGAGTGGAGGGAGGGAGGCAGGGATCGGGGGGGATATCGGAGGCCAAATGGGGATCCGGTCCAGAAGGGAGAGGTCAGAATTTTCAAGTGGGAATCGGAGGCTGGAGTGGGGGAGGTCAGTAGGTTGGTGGGGGCATTGGAAGCCGGAGGAGAGGCCAGGCGACCGGACGAGGGATTGGAGTGGGACGGGAGGGGGTGTTCGGGAGCCAGAGGGAGGATCGAGGCTGGGAGCTGAGGATCACAGGCTGGAGGGGGGGATCAGAGATCGAAGGCTTCATGAGGGGAGAGCGGAAGCCTCGGGTGGGGGGGAGGGCGGGGGTGGTGGTTGTTGTGGAGAGATCGGAAGGGTAGGGAGGGGGTATCCGATCACGGGGAGTTGGCAAGGCACGAATGCTGAAATCAGCAGGTAAGTGGAAAGGCACTTACCTCCTGGATCTTGCAGTCTTTGCCTCCCTTTATCTGGCGGGTTCCCCGAGGAAATCCTCCCACCTGCAGTTACATTTAAAATGGTGGATCACCATGAGGTACGGAGCCTCATTATAATATTTAAAGTGCTAATGTGCCTCCTGTGAGTAGATTGACTGCCCCTTTGTCCCGCCTCCAGAAGTGGGCGGGTTGGACGTGGGTTGGTGCTGGGGTTCAGAGTTTTAACTCTTTAACCTCCCAGCCAACCCCAACACACCCATTTCTGGGATTAAAATTGCCCCCATTATTTCAGTCAGTAATCATTGCACTGTAACGGTGTATAGGCAAGAATTGCTTGGCCTTGTTGATTGTTAGCAGCCACGAATGAGCAGTTTAGTCGACAGGCTAGTTTGGTTATTGGTCAGATTCTCTGTCAATCGTGGTTATCTGCCAGAGTATTGTACGTGCTCACTTTAATTACAAATCCCACCCTCACAGATTGGTTGATATCAGGTACAACAGAAAATGTTGTAAATGTAATTTCTAACAATTTCCTACCAAATAAATCACCAATGCAGCTCAAGTATTCCTTTGGTGACATAACAAAACTCTATCAGAAACATGATTCAGAGGACATCGATTTTGTTTATTCAGTCAGTTTTTTTTAATTTGTGGTTAATACTCTCTCTTCCCCATTTCACACAGTAATTGTAGCTGAGCAGGTGCACAAACCGCTCCCACTTCCACATCATCCTGAAAATTGCCAACAGGGAAAGTGTTCTTTCTCTGATTTTCCTTCCTCCTTTTGGCTTTCACTCTGTATTTCACCAATAATCGGGTACTCAATTGTGCAGAAGATTATGAGCATGAACCCATGCCCCATTACTTTTCAGCACTAAGTCTTAGTTCCACAATATATTGTACAACTGGGCCTCTTTATACAGGAGGCTCAGTGGTTTGTTGCCAATTTTCTTCTCTTCCCCTCTCCTGAGGCTCTATACTGTGGAACGGTGCCTCTTTCAAGTGGCCATTAATCATTTGTAAGTCTTAATAGGCTTTTTGACTTGAGGAGACATTGCAGTTCAGCCTGACCCTTTCCTCACTCAATGTCCATACATGCTCACTTATAGCTGGGTACCAAACAGAAGCAGAGAAATCAGGACAATTTTAGCAACCCTACGGCCACCTAGCTAAGATCAGCTAATTGAATATGGAATAGGGAATCTCTGACTTGAATAGATCAACTACTCACTGGATATTCTCCCAGTATCAGTGGGAGCCACAAGATGCTGACTTTTATTCAATTATTGGCAGACCAATTATTGGCAGACCTCTGCTGAGTTTATTGGAGGGAGTGGGGGTAGGGTGGGGTGGGGTGGCAGGGGCATATAAGAACATAAGAATATAAGAAATAGGAGCAGGAGTAGGCCATATGGCTCTCGAGTCTGCTCCGCCAATTAATATGATCATGGCTGATCCAATCATGGACTCAGGTCCACTTCCCTGCCCACTCTCCATAACCCCTTAATCCCTTATCGGTTAAGAAACGGTCTATCTCTGTCTTAAATTTATTCAATGTCCCGGCTTCCACAGCGCTCTGAGGCAGTGAATTCCACAGATCTATAGCCCTCTGAGAGAAGAAATTCCTCCTCATCTCCGTTTTAAGATTATTCTAAGATTATGCCCCCTAGTTCTAGTTTCCTCTATCAGTGGAAAAATCTTCTCTTTCTACTTTAAACATTTTCAAGGTTATGAGAAATACATTCAGAGTCGAAGTAAGTATTGTTTGTTTGATTCATGGAAACAAATTAAACAGGCCCCTAGGCCTATGTGGAGTGCATAGACTTTGAGATGCATCTACTCTAAATGTGTGCCACTGACTTCGGTAACATTTTTGGGATCAGGGCATGTTCCCTCATTTCTCTGAGGGCACCCACCATGGTGGAGAGGTGGAAAGTCCTGGTGGAGATTCCCCAGAAATATTTGATAGGCGTCCCATTGGCCTCATTTCTGTGGCAGGGGAGGGGGTGTGGCGGGGGAGACGATGCTTTCAAATAATCCTCTTCTGCCTTTCTGTATTAAGCACAGCTACTGACCCTAGGTCACGGCCCACCGAGGGACTCTAAAATAGGAAATCCCGACGTGGGAAGCCTCTGCTCCTGGCCTCATCCCTCTACGCTGTTGGCCACACAATAAAGAGGGAGAAAATCGATTATGAGAGTAAATTAGGAAGAAATATAAAAATAGACAGTAAGAATTTCGACAAGTATATAAAAAGGAAGAGAGTAGCGAAAGTAAACGTTGGTCCCTTAGAGGATGAGACTGAGGAATTAATAATGGGAAACAAGGAAATGACAGAGTCTTTGAACAAATATTTTGTATCTGTCTTCACGGTAGAAGACACTAAAAGCATCCCAATAATAGTCGATAATCAAGGGCAAAAAGGAGAGAGGAACTTAAAATAATCACTATCACTAGAGAAAAAGTATTAGGCAAACTAATGGGACTAAAGGCTGACAACTCCCCGAGACCTGATGGTGCATCCAAGGCCCAGATAAGAGGGCTCGAGAGTCGGAGGAGCCACAGCAGCGGGAGCGGGAGGAGCCAGCTGGTGCAGGGACAAAAAGTTTTAAAAATCAAAATCGAAGTGTGACATCCAGCCAAGTGATGTCAAGGGTAAGTGATTGACTGGTGGATTGGTGAGTATTTTTCTTTTTTTTTTCAGTAAGAAATCTTTGGCATTGTTGTAAGTGTTGTGTATAGAAAAACTCCACGAGGCTGAGTACTGTGAGCTAAACTTAGTGTGACCTTAGCCTTCTTTATTACAACTCCAGAGTGCCTAAACAACATGGCAGCCGATCTTTTATACTGGCCCTGCACGTGTGTGCAGGTGACCATTAGGACTCCAACAGTCACGCCCTCTGGTGATAAGTATTACATAGTTACATACACAACATCACTTCCTCCCTCCCCCATCAAAGTCTTTGGTGCAAGTTATTAATAAGTTGAGGCGATTCGGAGCCCTTTGCTCCCTGGTTGAACGTTTAATTTCAAACCCTGGCATATGTGAGTTGGCCAGACCATTGCTGCACTGCACCGCGGCTAGTCTGACCGGACTGTCAGGAATGGTGGGTTCATCCTCATGATTGACAGCGAGGTCGATTGCTGGTTGGGTATGTGTTGGTGGATCGTCGATGGTGATGTCCTCTTCAAGTCGTTCCTGGTTGTCAGTAAATCGCAATTTGGTCTGATCTAAATGCTTTCTGCACGTTTGGCCATTTAACAGTTTGATTATAAACACCTTATTCCCTTTCTTGGCCAAAACAGTACCAGCAACCCACTTGGGACCATGACCATAATTCAGGATAAACACAGAGTCGATGACATCAATGTCACGTGAAACAGCCGCGCGATCGTGGTACGTGTTCTGTCGGTGTCGCCGGGTTTTCACGTGATCATTAAGATCCGGGTGGACTAGGGAGAGCCTGGTTTTGAGGGCTCTCTTCATTAACAATTCTGCAGGGGAACCCCAGTGTGCAAGTGGGGTCGCGTCCAGTAACTGAGCAGAATGCGAGACAAGCGGGAGCCGTTCGTCACGCGTTTCGTGCTCTGCTTGATAGTTTGGTCTGCCCGCTTCGCTTGACCGTTAGACGCGGGCTTAAATGGAGCAGACCTGACATGCTTGATACCATTGTGGGTCATAAACTCGTTGAATTCCGAGCTGGTGAAACACGGTCCATTGTCGCTGACAAGGACGTCGGGCAAGCCATGGGTGACGAACATGGCCCGGAGGCTTTCAATGGTGGCTATGGACATGCTGGATGACATGATTACGCATTCAATCTATTTGGAGTAAGCGTCCACAACTACTAAAAACATCTTTCCTAGAAAGGGGCCGGCAAAATCTACATGGATCCTGGACCACGGTTTGGAGGGCCATGACCACAGACTCAATGGAGCCTCCCTTGGTACATTACTCAGTTGCGAGCAAGTGTTGCACTGATACACGCATGACTCCAAATCTGAGTCAATGCCTGGCCACCAGACATGTGACCTGGCAATTGTCTTCATCATGACAATGCCTGGATGAGTACTGTGTAGGTCGCGTATAAACATTTCCCTGCCTTTTTTTTGGCAAAACCACGCAATTACCCCATAACAGACAATCCAACTGGATGGATATTTCATCTTTGCATTGGTGAAACGGCTTAATTTCATCTTGCATTTCCTGGGAACAGCCGACCAGTTCCCATTTAGGATGCAACTCTTTACTAACGATAGCACAGGATCCTGGCTGGTCCAGGTCCTGATCTGGTGAGCTGTGACGGGTGACCCCTCGCTCTCAAAAGCATCCATGACCAGCAGCAAGTCTGCGGGCTGCGCCATTTCAACCCCAATGTTGGGTAATGGTAGCCGGCTGAGATCAACGGCACAGTTTTCAGTGCCTGGTCTGTGGCAGATAACATAGTCATAAACGGATAATGTTAGTGCCCACCTTTGGATGCGGGACGAAGCATTGGTATTTATACCTTTGCTCTCTGAATACAGTGAAATGAGCGGCTTTTGGTCAGTTTCAAGCTCAAACCGAAGTCCAAATATGTATTGGCACATTTTCTTGACCCCACATACACCTACTAATGCCTCTTTCTCGACCACACTCTAGGCTCTCTCAGCCTTAGACAGACTTCTAGACAGGTATGCAACCGGTTGGAGGTTGCCCGATACATTGGCTTGCTGTAACACACAGCTGACCCTGTACGATGAGGCGTTACAAGCTAGCACTAAACGTTTACATGGGTCATAGTGTACAAGTAACTTATTTGAACATAGTAGGTTCCTAGCCTTCTCAAAGGCTGTGTCTTGAGATTTGCCCCAAACCCAGTCGTCACCCTTATGTAGCAACATGTGCAAAGGCTCTAACAACGTGCTCAACCCGGGTAGAAAGTTACCGAAATAGTTGAGGAGTCCCAGGAACGAACGCAGTTCCATCACATTCTGTGGTCTGTGTGCATTCTTGATGTCCTCTGTCTTTGAGTCCATGCTGTCTGCTGCAATCTTTCTCCCCAAAAATTCGACTTCTGACACCAGGAAAACATACTTGGAGTGTTTTAGCCTGCGTCCCACTCTGTCTAGGCGACTTAGAAACTCTTCCAGGTTGTGTAGATGTTCGATGGTGTCACGACCAGTGATCAGGATGTTGTCTTGAAACACAATGGTGCGCGGAACAGATTTCAGCAAACTCTCCATGTTTCTCTGGAAAATGGCTGTGCCGAGCGAATCCCGAAAGGGCATCTGTGGTGTATAAACAGCACTTTGTGTGTGTTGATGCACGTCAATCTTTTCGGCCAGCTCCTGTGTCATGTAGGCTGAGGTTAGGTCCAACTTGGTGAACGACTTCCCCCCACCCCCGCTAATGTTGCGAACAGGTCATCTGCCTTGGGCAGCAGGTACTGGTCTTGTAGTGAGACTCGATTAATCGTTACCTTGCAGTCTCTGCAGATTCTGACCGTGCCATCGCTTTTCAACACCGGAACAATTGGACTGGCCCCTCGTTGAACTCGACTGGCGATATGATTCCTTCGCGTTGGAGTCTGTCCAGTTGGATCTCGACTTTCTCCCTCATCATGTATGGAACCGCCCGAGCCTTATGATGGACGGGCCGTGCATTGGGGCCTAGATGGATCTGTACCTTGGCGCCTGTGAAGTTGCCAATGTCTGGTTTGAATAGCGATGGAAACTTGCTCAGCATTTGAGCACACGAGGCGTCATCCACTAAAGATAGTGCTTTGATGTTGTTCCAAATCCATCAAATTTTTTCTAGCCAGCTTCTGCCGAACAGCGTTGGGCCATTGCTGGAACAATCCACAATGATAGGTCATGCACAGTTCCATCATACGATACCTTCACTGCCACACTTCCAATGACTGGTATGAGCTCTTTGGTGTAGGTACGCAGCTTTGCATTAATCAGGCTCAGTTTGGGCCTTTGTGCTTTATTGCCCCACAGTTTCTCGAAAGCCTTCTGGCTCATTATTGACTGACTTGCACACGTGTCCAAATCCATGGATACTGGAACTCCATTTAATTTGAATTTCAGGATTATAGGAGGGCTCTTGGTGGTGAAGGATGTACCCCATACACTTCTTCCTCGGGTTGAGTTGCCTGTGCTGCGTGATCCACACCAGATTGATCATCCTCTGCCACGTGGTGTGTCACAGCACTTTTGCACATTCGCTGGAGGTGCCCCATCGTTGCGTAGTCTTTGCACACATAGTGCTTGAATCGACATTGATGGGCCCAATGATTACTCCCGCAACGGCAACATGGTGCTAATGGATTCACATTCACCCCTGATGGCGCACCCTGAGTCATCACAAGTCTCGCAGCTGCAGATGTATAGGCCCGGCCATATGCAGTTCGGCCTGCTAGCGACGTCATTGTTTGCACAGTACTTGCCGGTGAGCTTCGATGTTGAGAAGATATCTGTTTGGTGTTATCGTCCGTGGCCATGCTTGCCTGGGTGATCGCGATGGCCCTGCTCAGGTCTAGGGTTTCGGCAGCCAGCAGTTTTCGAAGAATGACTTCGTGGGTGATGCCCAGCATGAAAAAGTCCTGCAGCATTTGCCCCAACGCAGCTCCAAAATTGCACGGTCCTGCGACGCATCTCAGGTCGGCGACCTAATCCGCCATGCCCTGGCCCTCGGAGCGATGGTGCGTGTAAGAACGATATCTGGCCATGAGGATACTCTCCTTCGGCTTGAGATGGTCCCGAACCAGCGTGCACAACTCTGTATATTCCTTCTCCGTTAGTTTTTCCGGCGGAAGCAGATTCTTGATGAGGCCATATATTTTAGGCCCACAGACAGTGAGGAGAACCGCCCTGCGCTTGGCCGCGTTAGCATCTCCTTCCAACTCATTGGCCTCGAAGTACTGGTCGAGACGCTCGACGAAGGCTTCCCAATCATCACCCTCTACGAATCTCTCTAATATTCCAACAGCAGCCATGGTTGCGTGAAGGTTTGCAGTTTATTACTCGTCACCAATTGTGATGTATAGAAGAACTCCACGAGGCTGAGTACTGTGAGTTAAACTCAGTGTGACCTTAGTCTATTTTATTACAACTCCAGAGCGCCTAAACAACATGGCAACCAACCTTTTCTATGGCTCTGCACGTGTATGCAGGTGACCATTAGGACTCCAACAGTCGCGCCCTCTGGTGGCAAGTATTACATAGTTACATACATAACAGTAAGTAGGATCTGCCAGTAAATATATGTGATCTTTATTATCTCAGGAGAGCTAGTTAATTAAATCATCTGTTTGCTGAGTAGCGGCTGGGTGTGTTGTGCTCAGGTTTAGAATTTAGTTTTACTCGATCGTTGCGAGTGTAACTAGAGGGATGGCAGAGCAGCTCAGTCCTGTGGATTGCACTTCCTGTGGCTTGTGGGAAGTCCCGAGTGCTTCGCGCAGCCGGGGCAACCACATGTGTGGGAGGTGTCTCCAGCTGCACCAACTCGAGCTCCGTGTTTTGGAGCTTGAGTGGCAGCTGGGGTCACTGCAGTGCATCCGAGAGACTGAGAGCTATGTGGATAGCGGTCAGCCCACAGCTTAAGAGTGTGCAGGCTGAGAGGGAGTGGGTGACTGCCAGACAAAAGAGGAGGACTAAGCAGGTAGTGCAAGAGTCCATTGAGTCCATCTTGCTCTCCCACCGGTACTCTGTTCTGAGTACTGGTGGGGGTGATGGTGGCTCTGGGGAGTGCAGCCAGAGCCAAGTCCATGGCACCACGGGTGGCTCAGCTGCACAGGGCTGGAGGAAGAAGAATGGAAGAGCTATAGTGGTAGGGGATTCAATAGTTAGGGGAGCAGACAGGCGTTTCTGCGGCCACAGGCGTGACTCCAGGATGGTATGTTGCCTCCCTGGTGCCAGGGTCAAGGATGTCACTGAGTGGCTGCAGGGCATTCTGGGGGGAGAGGATGAACAGCCAGAGATCACGGTCCACATCGATACCAATGACATAGGTAGGAAGAAGGATGAGGTGCTGCAAGCAGAGTTTAGGGAGTTAGGAGAGAGATTAAAAAGCAGGACTTCAAAGGTAGTAATCTACGGATTACTCTCCGTGCCATGAGCTAGTGAGTATAGAAATAGGAGGATAGAGCACATGAATACGTGGCTGGAGAGATGGTGCAGGCGGGAGGGCTTTAATTTCCTGATGCATTGGGACCACTTCTAGGGGAGGTGGGACCTGTACAGTTGGACGGGTTGCACCTCAACAGAGCCGGGACCAATATCCTCGCCGGGGGAGGGGGGGGGGTTTGCTAGTGCTGTTGGGGAGGATTTAACCTAGCATGGCAGGGGGATGGGAACCTGAAAATAGATTCAGTAGGGAGGGGAGTAAAACTGGAATTAGAAAGCAAAGATAAAGAAAGTGAGTTTGAAGGAGAGAGGAAACAAGTAGGGAAAAAGGGTAAAAAAACAAACTTAAAGGCACTTTGTCTAAATGTATGTAGCATTTGTAACAAAATAGATGAGTTGACGGCACAAATTGAGACAAATGGGTATGATCTGATCGTCATTACAGAGACGTGGTTGCAAGGTGATCAGGATTGGGAATTAAATATTATGGGGTACTTGACAATCTGGAAGGACAGACAGAAAGGAAAAGGAGATGGGGTAACTCTGTTGATAAAGGATGGAATCATTGCAATAGTGAGAAACAATATTGGTTCAAATGATAAGGGTGTTGAAACAATTTGGGTGGAGATAAGGAATAATGGGCCCAAGTTTCCACAGGATAAAAAACGGGTGCCCCTCCGAGCTGGGCGCCTGTTTTTCACGCCTAAAATGGCGGCGGAAAAAAACGCGCGATTCTGGACCGCTCTGCAGCTCCTTGTCTGTTTGGTGCAGCGCCCAGGGGGGCGGAGCCTACACTCGCGCCGATTTTGTAAGTGGGAGGGGGCGGGTACCATTTAAATTAGTTTTTTTCCTGCCGGCAACGCTGCGCGTGCGCGTTGGAGCGTTCACGCACGCTCAGTGTGAAGGAAACATTGGCACTCGGTCATTTTTGTAGTTCCTTGTAGCTGTTTAATTTTTGAACATTTTTTAATAAAAGCACATTGCCATCAGCACATCAGCACTGAGAAGGCTGCAGGAAGCCTCAGAAAGTTGAGGCAGCCGTTTCCCTCCCCCTCCCCCTCCCCGCCCGCCGTTGGGAATGAACGGCTTTCTCCTCCCCCCCCCCCGCGGGAACGAACGCCTGCAGAATTCTCCCTGGCTGAAGCACTTTCACACAGGTAGGAAGATGGTTTATTTAATCTTTTCTTTGCTGATAAATGTTTATTCAGGTTGGATTTATTTGTATAATATTTGTATAAGTATAAATAAGGATTTATTATAGAATTTAATGACTTCCCTTCCCCCCCCCCCACCTCGTTCCGGACGCCTAATTTGTAACCTGCGCCTGATTTTTTAATGTGTAGACAAGGTTTTTTCAGTTCTACAAAAATCTTCACTTGCTCCATTCTAAGTTAGTTTGGAGTACGTTTTCACTGTGGAAACTTTGAAATCAGGCGTCAGTGGCCGGACACGCCCCCTTTTGAAGAAAAAATTCTGTTCCAAAGTGGAACTGTTCTACCTGACTAGAACTGCAGAAAAAAAAATGTGGAGAATTGCGATTTCTAAGATAGTCCGTTCTCCACCAGTTGCTCCTAAAAATCAGGCGCAAATCATGTAGAAACTTGGGCCCATAAAGGGGAAAAAGTCACTGGTGGGCATAGTCTATAGGCCCCCTAACAGTAGCAACTCTGTTGGTCGGAGCATAAACCAAGAAATAGTGGGGGCTGGTAAAAAGGGAACAACAATAATCATGGGTGATTTTAACCTCCATATTGATTGGACAAATCAAATTGGACAGGGTAGCCTTGAGGAGGAGTTCATAGAGTTCATAGATGGGTTCCTTGAGCAGTATGTAATGGAACCAACCAGGGGGCAGGCTATCTTAGATCTGGTCCTGTGTAATGAGACAGGATTAATAAACAATCTCCTAGTAAAGGATCCCCTCGGAATGAGTGATCATAGCATGGTTGAATTTCAAATTCAGATGGAGGGTGAGAAAGTTGGATCTCTAACCAATGTACTAAGCTTAAATAAAGGAAACTATGAAGGTATGAGGACAGAGTTAGGTAAAGTGGACTGGGAAAACAGATTAAAGTATAGGAAGGTTGATGAACAGTGGTGTACATTTAAGGAGATATTTCACAACTCTCAAGAAAAATATATTCCAGTGAGGAGGAAAGGGTGTAAGAGAAAAGATAGCCATCCATGGCTAACCAAAAAAATAAAGGACGGTATCCAATTAAAAACAAGGGCATACAAAGTGGCCAAAACTAGTGGGAGAAAAGAAGATGGGAAGCTTTTAAAAGCCAGCAAAGAATGACTAAAAAAATGATTAAGAAAGGGAAGATAGACTATGGGCCCAAATTTTCCCAGGAGTTGCTCCGTTTTTTTTGGAGCAACTTGATTTTTCTGGAGTATCTTTTTAGTTGAAATTCTAGTCAGTTAGTTAGTTTTTTTTTTAGTTTAGTTTTTTTCTTCAAAAGGGGGCGTTACCAGACACTTACACCTGTTTTGGCCATATAAGCAAGTTTAGCCAGCTAAAAGTTACTCCAAACGAACATAGGCCACGTAAGTGGGCACTCTTGTACGTTCAGAAAAACCTTGCGGTGACTTAAGAAATCAGCACAGGCAGCCAGAGATAGGGGGTTGGTGGCGGGGGGGAGGGGACCTTGCAAAGCCTTAAACACCTTCACAACAACATTAAAGAAGCATAAATACACTTAAAGCAACAAGCACTAAAAAAAAATGGTACATTTGCACCAAGCACTAAAAGTAATAAGCAATTAATTAACAAATAAAAAATAGAAGGAACCCTGCACCTAAAGCACAAAGACCAAAGTAATAAGCAATCAATCAATCAATAAATAACAAATAAAAAATAGATGTCCTATCTTAGGGAAAGCAGCGGGCCACCGATGAGGGACCCCATTTGGCCAGGGCTAGGGATGGCTAGAGATGGCTTCAGGTCCCTCCCATACAGCCTGCAGCATGCACTCACAGATTCAGCCTGCAAGGAGCTACTGCACATATTCTAGCACGCATGTGCAGAGGTTCCAGCACTGTTTTCAGTGCTGGGATCTAGCACCACACCCAATACACTGGGCCACATTATGCCACCACCGAGGAGAGGCAGGGGAGCTGCCAGAATCGGGAGCAAGATTTTCGGTGCACTTGGAGGCGGACAAAAGCCAGAAAAAGGGGTTGGGGAAATTTGAGCCCTATGAAAGTAAACTAGCACAAAATATAAAAACAGATAGCAAGAGTTTCTATAGGTATATCAAAAGGAAAAGAGTGGCTAAAGTAAATGTTGGTCCCTTAGAGGATGCGACCGGGGAATTAGTAATTAGGAACATGGAGATGGAAGAAACTCTGAACAAATACTTTGTATCAGTCTTTACAGTAGAGGACACGAACAATATTCCGACAGTGGATAGTCTAGGGGCTATAGGGGGGGAGGAACTTAACACAATCACAATCACTAAGGAGGTGGTACTCAGTAAGATAATGGGACTAAAGGCCGATAAATCCCCTGGACATGATGGCTTGCATCCCACGGTCTTAAGAGAAGTCGCAGCAGGGATTGTGGATGCATTGGTTGTAATTTACCAAAATTCCCTGGATTCTGTGGAGGTCCCAGCAGATTGGGACCTATTTAAAAAAGGAGGCAGACAACAAGCAGGAAACTATAGACCAGTTAGCCTAACATCTGTGGTTGGGAAAATGTTGGAGTCTAATATTAAAGAAGCAGTTGCAGGACATTTGGAAAAGCAAAATTCGGTCAAGCAGAGTCAGCATGGATTTATGAAGGGGAAGTCATGTTTGACAAATTTGCTGGAATTCTTTGAGGATGTAACGAACAGGGTGGATAAAGAGGAACCAGTGGATGTGGTGTATTTGGACTTCCAGAAGGCATTTGACCAGGTGCCACATAAAAGGTTACTGCACAAGATAAAAGTTCACGGGGTTGGAGGTAATATATTAGCATAGATAGAGGATTGACTAACTAACAAAAAACAGAGAGTCGAGATAAATGGTTCATTCTCTGGTTTGCAACCAGTAACTAGTGGAGAGTCGCAGGGATCAGTGCTGGGACCCCAACTATTTACAATCTATATAAACGAATTGGAAGAAGGGACTGAGTGTAACGTAGCCAAGTTTGCTGACAATACAAAGATGGGAGGAAAAGCAATGTGTGAGGAGGACACACAAAATCTGCAAAAGGACATAGACAGGCTAAGTAAGTGGGCAAAAATTTGGCAAATGGAGTATAATGTTTGAAAGTGTGAGGTCATGCATTTTGGCAGAAAAAATCAAAGAGCAAGTTATTATTTCAATGGAGAAAGATTGCAAAGTGCCGCAATACAGCGGGACCTGCGGGTACTTGTGCATGAAACACAAAAGGATAGTGTTATGTATGAATAAAGAGTCTGACTGGAAACTGTGGGCTCAAAGTAAAGGGTGACCTTAGTCTTTTATTGCAGGTCTCCAGATTGCCTCTCCAGCCTGTGAGGCCTCCTTAAGTACCTGTGCTCCCAAGGGATTATGGGATCCTTGGGACTCCAGGGGATGAGCCCTCTGGTGGCTGTACAAGGTATGTACAAGTTTACATACATAACAACACTCCCCCACAAAAGTCAACAGTGTAACAATTTACAAGGTGAGTCGATCTGGGGCGTTTCTTTCCCTGGTTGATCGTCTCGGTGTGAAAGCTGATATTGGTGAATCGTTTGTTGGGACCTCGCTGGGCTGCTGTGTAGCTGGCCTTGCTGGGCTGCTTGGTGTGGTGAGTCCTGTTGGGCTGCTGCGGGTGATGGGTTCTGCTTCGTGTCCAACCGCAGTGTCGGTTGCCACTGGTGTGTATGTTGGGGGGTCAAAGAAGGTCGGGTCCAAAATGGATTGCTCAGGATAGTCCGTGAATCTGAGTTTGATTTGGTCCAAGTGTTTCCGGTGAATAAGTCCATTTAAAATTTGACCCGAAACACCCTGCTCCCCTCTTTGGCCACGACAGTGCCGGGAAGCCACTTGGGACCTTGTCCATAATTTAATACAAATACAGGATCATTGATTTCAATTTCGCGTGACACATTTGCGCTATCATGATATGTACTTTGTTGAAGTCGCCTGCTCTCTACCTGTTCATGTAGATCAGGGTAAACTAACATGAGTGCTTTGTCTTAAGTGCCCTTTTCATGAGCAGTTCAGCAGGTGGAATCCCAGTGAGCAAGTGCGGTCTCGTGTGGTAGCTAAGCAGGAGTCGGGATAGGCGAGTCTGCAGTGAGCCTTCAGTTACCCTCTTCAAGCCCTGCTTGATGGTTTGCACTGCTCTCTCTGCCTGACCATTGATGCTGGCTTGAACGGGCCAGATGTAACATATTTGATCCCATTACGGGTCATGAACTCTTTGAACTCGGCACTGGTAAAACATGGCCGTTGTCGCTCACAAGGACATCAGGTAGTCCGTGCGTGGCAAACATGGCCAGCAGGCTTTCAGTGGTGGCAGTGGATGTGCTTGCCAACATTATCTCACATTCAATCCATTTGGAGTGAGCATCTACAACCACAAGGAACATTTTACCCAAAAACGGGCCTGCATAGTCGACATGGATCCTGGACCACAATTTGCAGGGCCAAGACCATAAACTTAGTGGCACCTCCCTGGGTGCATTGCTTAACTGCGAGCATGTGTTACATCTGTGCATGTAGGACTCTAAGTCCGCATCGATACCGGGCCACCACACATGGGATCTGGCTATCACTTTCATCATTACGATGCCTGGGTGAGTACTGTGAAGGTCACTGATTGAAAGTGTCTCTGCCCTTCTTAGGGACCACTACCCGATTGCCTTACAGAAGGCAGTCTGCCTGTATAGACATTCCATCGTTGCGCTGCTGGTACAGCTTTACCTGTTCCTGCATTTCCACTGGGACACTGGACCAGCTCCCATGAAGCACACAATTTTTTACTAGAGACAGTAATGGTCGTGGTTCGTCCAGGTTCTAATCTGTTGGGCTGTGACGGGTGATTGCTCACTCTCGAATGCTTCCATAACCATGACTAAATCGATGGGGTGCGCCATTTCCACCCCCGTGGTGGGCAATGGCAGCCTACTGAGAGCATTGGCACAGTTTTCTGTGCCTGGCCTGTGGCGGATGGCATAGTTGTATGCGGACAACGTGAGTGCCCATTTCAGAATGGTAGGCAGTGACTAGTGGAGTGGCGTAGTGCTCAGTGCTGGGACCCCAGCTCTTTACAATATACATTAACGATTTAGATGAAGGAATTGAGTGTAATATCTCCAAGTTTGCAGATGACACTAAACTGGGTGGTGTTTGAGTTGTGAGGAGGATGCTAAGAGGCTGCAGGGTGACTTGGACAGGTTAGGTGAGTGGGCAAATGCATGGCAGATGCAGTATAATGTGGATAAATGTGAGGTTATCCATTTTGGGGGCAAAAACACGAAGGCAAAATATTATCTGAATGATGGCAGATTAGGAAAAGGGGAGGTGCTTCGAGACCTGGGTGTCATGGTTCATCAGTCATTGAAAGTTGACATGCAGGTACAGCAGGCGGTGAAGAAGGCAAATAGTATGTTGGCCTTAATAGCTAGGGGATTTGAGTATAGGAGCAGGGAGGTCTTACTGCAGTTGTACAGGGCCTTGGTGAGGCCTCACCTGGAATATTGTGTTCAGTTTTGGTCTCCTAATCTGAGGAAGCACGTTCTTGCTATTGAGCGAGTGCAGCAAAGGTTCACCAGACTGATTCCAGGGATGGCTGGACTGTCATATGAGGAGAGACTGGATCAACTGGGCCTTTATTCACTGGAGTTTAGAAGGATGAGAGGGGATCTCATAGAAACGTATAAGATTCTGACGGGACTGGACAGGTTGGATGTGGGAAGAATGTTCCCGAAGTTGGGGAGGTCCAGAACCAGGGGACATAGTCTTAGGATAAAGGGTAGGCCATTTAAGACTGAGATGAGGAGAAACTTCTTCACCCAGAAAGTTGTTAACCTGTGGAATTCCCTGCCGCAGAGAATTGTTGATGCCAGTTCATTGAATATATTCAAGAGGGAGTTAGATATGGCCCTTACGGCTAAGGGGATCAAGGGGTATGGAGCGAAAGCAGGAAAAGGGTACTGAGGGAGTGATCAGCCATGATCTTATTGAATAGCGGTGCAGGCTGGAAGGGCCGAATGGCCTACTCCTGCACCGATTTTCTATGTTTCTATGTTTCTATGATTGCTTCCGTCTTCGAATCGGTGGGCCTGATGCCGTCCGCCGCGATTCTTCTCCCCAGAAACTCCTCTTCAGGCGCCAGGAAAATACACTTCGAACTTTTTAACTTGAGCCCCATGTGGTTGGGTCGACTAAGAACCTCCTTTAGGTTCTGCAGATGCTCGACTGTGTCCCAAACCTGTAACCAAGATGTCGTCCTGGAAGACCACCGTGCGTGGGACCGACTTCAGTAAGCTTTCCATGTTTCTCTGGAATATTGCCGCGGCTGATCGAATTCCAACGGGCATCTGTTGCAAATGAAGAGACCTTTGTGCGTGTTGATGCAGATGAGGCCTTTCGATGATTCCTCCAGCTCCTGCATCATGTAGGCTGAGGTCAAGTCCAGCTTCGTGAACGTCTTTCCTCCCGCCAGCATCGCAAAAAGGTCGTCAGTCTTTGGTAGTGGGTATTGATCTTGCAGGGAGAAACTTTGTAATCACCACAGATTCTGATGGTGCCATCTCGCTTGAGGACTGGAACAATTGGACGAGCACACTCATTGAATTCGATCTGTGAAATGACGCACTCTCTTTGCAGCCGGTCTTCTCGATCTCAACACTTTCTCTCATCATGTACGGTACTGCTCTCACCTTGTGATGGATGGGTTGCGCCCCCAGAATTAAGTGGATCTGCACTTTTGCTCCTTGGAACTTCCCGATGCCCGGTTCGAACAGCGAAAAGAACTTGTTTAAGACATAGGCACACGAAGTGTCGTCAGCGGATGAGAGCACTCGGATGTCATCCCAGTTCCAGCATATCTTTCCCAGCCAGCTCCTGCCGAACAGCGTGGGACCATCGCCCGGTACCACCCAGAGTGGTAGCTTGTGCACCACAATTTTTCGAAAGTCTTTTTTCTTATAATGGACTGGCTTGTGCCCATGTCCAGCTCCATTGACACCGGGAGTCCATTTAATTCAACCTTCAGCATTATCAGGGGACACTTTGTTGTAAATATGTGCACCCCATATACCTTTGCCTCCTCGGTCTGAGGCTCTGGTTCATCATGATCCGGCGTGGATCTGTCCTCCTCTGCAACATGGTGGTTTGCAGGATTAGCAGGGTTTGCAGCTCGCCTGCACATACGTTGGAAGTGTCCCATTGTTCCACAGACCTTGCAAACGTACCATTTGAAGTGGCATGAATTGAAACGATGATCACCCCCGCAGCTCCAACAAGGTGTTAGTGGCCTTGCATTTATCACCCTTGATGGTGGACTCTGAGACATTTGCGGACGTGCAGCTGCAGGCATGTGGGGCCTGCCTTGTATGTTGCAAATTGAAAACAACATCACTTTGTTCACAGTACTTGTAGCAGCACTCGTGTGCTGAGAGATTTGCTTCGTATTGTCACTGGAGGCAATGAACGCCTGGGCTATCGCTATGGCCTTATTCAAGGTTGGGGCCTCTACTGTCAAAAGTTTGCGAAGTATCATTTCATGGCCAATGCCAAGTACGAAAAAGTCTCTGAGCATGTGCTCCAAATGTCCTTCAAATTCGCAATGTCCCGCAAGGTGTCTTAGCTCAGCGACATAACGCGCCATTTCCTGGCCTTCAGGCCTTTTGTAGGTGTAGAATCGGTACCTCGCCATCAGAATGCTTTCCTTTGGGTTCAGATGCTCCCGGACCAGTGTGCACAAATCATCGTATGACTTCTCTGTGGGTTTCGTTGGAGCAAACAGATTTTTCATGAGGCCATACGTTGGTTCCCCGCAGATGGTTGCGAGAATCGTCCTTCATTTGGCAGTGTTTGCTTCTCCTTCCAGTTCGTTAGCCACGAAGTATTGGTCGAGTCGCTCCAGGAAGGTTTCCCCATCATCTCCCTCTGAGAATTTCTCCAGGATGTCCACTGTTCTCTGCATCATTGGGTTTGTCATTTGTATCTCGTTGCCAGTTGTTATGTATGAATAAAGAGTCTGAATACTATGAGCTCAAAGTAAAGTGTGACCTTAGTCTTTTATTGCAGGTCTCCAGAGTGCATCACCAGCCTGTGAGGCCTCCTTAAGTACCTGTGCTCCCAAGGGATTGTGGGATCCCTTGGGTCTCCAGGGATGAGCCCTCTGGTGGATGTACAAGGTATATACAAGTTTACATAGATAACAGATAGTATGCAGGTACAGCAAGTGATCAGGAAGGCCAATGGTATCTTGGCCTTTATTGCAAAGGGGATGGAGTATAAAAGCAGGGAAGTCTTGCTACAGCTATATAAGGTATTGGTGAGGCCACACCTGGAATACTGCGTGCAGTTTTGGTTTCCATATTTACGAAAGGATATACTTGCTTTGCAGGCAGTTCAGAGAAGGTTCACTAGTTGAGTCCGGGGATGAGGAGGGTTGACTTATGAGGAAAGGTTGAGTAGGTTGGGCCTCTACTCATTGGAATTCAGAAGAATGCAAGGTGATCTTATCGCAACGTATAAGATTTTGAGGGGACTTGACAAGGTGGATGCAGAGAGGATGTTTCCACTGATGGGGGAGACTAGAACTAGAGGGCATGATCTTAGACTAAGGGGCCGCCCATTTAAAACTGAGATGAGGAGTTGTTAATCTGTGAAATTCACTGCCTCAGAGAGCTGTGGAAGCTGGGACATTGAATAAATTTAAGGCAGAAATAGACAGTTTCTTAAATGATAAGAGGATAAGGGGTTATGGGGAGCGGGCGGGGAAGTGGAGCTGAGTCCGTGATCAGATCAGCCTTGATCTTATTAAATGGTGGAGCAGGCTCGAGGGGCCGTATGGCCTACTCCTGCTCCTATTTCTTATGTTTTTCTGTTCTAAGTGGCTGCAGAGATACTGGATGCATTAGTTGTAATCTTTCAAATTTCCCTAAATTCTAGAAATGTCCCAGCGGATTGGAAAACCGCCAAGGTAATCCCGTTATTCAAGTTACCGCCTTGTTCACTGCCCTCCTGTATGGCTCAGAGACATGGACAATGTACAGTAGACACCTCAAGTTGCTGGAGAAATACCAGCAACGATGCCTCCGCAAGATCCTACAAATCCCCTGGGAGGACAGACGCACCAACATTAGTGTCCTCGACCAGGCCAACATTTCCAGCATTGAAGCACTGACCACACTTGATCAGCTCTGCTGGGCAGGCCACATTGTCCGCTTGCCAGATATGAGACTCCCAAAGCAAGCGCTCTACTCAGAACTCCTTCATGGCAAACGAGCCAAAGGTGGACACAGGAAACTTTACAAGGACACCCTCAAAGCCTCCCTGATAAAGTGTAACATCCCCACCGACACCTAGGAATCCCTGGCCAAAGACTGCCCTAAGTGGAGGAAGTGCATCCGGGAGGGCGCTGAGCGCCTCGAGTCTCATCGCCGAGTGTATGTAGAAAACAAGCGCAGGCAGCAGAAAGAACGTGCAGCAAACCTGTCCCACCCTCCCTTACCCTCAACGACTGTCTGTCCCACCCGTGGCAGGGACTGTGGCTCTCATATTGGACTGTTCAGCCACCTAAGGACTCACTCTAAGAGTGGAAGCAAGTCTTCCTCGATTCCGAGGGACTGCCTACGATTCAAGAAAGGAGGCAGACAGAAAGCAGGAAACTATATGCCAGTTCGCCGAACATCTGTCATTTGGAAAATGCTGGAATCCATTACTGATGGAGTAGTAGCAGTACATTTAGAAATTCATAATACAATCAAGCAGAGTCAACATGGTTTTATTAAAGGGAAACCGTGTTTGACAAATTTGTTAAGAGTTCTTTGAGGATGTAATGAGTAGGGTGGATCAAGGGGAACCAGTAGATGTTGTGTATTTGGATTTACAAAAGACATTCGATAATGTGCCACATAAAAAGTTACTGCATAAGATAAGAGCTCACGGTGTTGGGGGTAATATATTCGCATGGATAGAGGATTGGCTAACTAACAACTATTTATAATCTATATTAATGACTTGGATGAAAGGACCAAGTGTACTGTAGCCAAATTTACTGATGATACAAAGATAGGTGGGAAAGCAAGTTGTGAGGAGGACACAAATAATCTGCAAAGCGATATAGATAGGTTAAATGAGTGGGCAAAAATTTGGCACATGGAGTATAATGTGGGAAAACATAAGGTTATCCACTTTGGTTGGAAGAATAGAAAAGCAGAATATTATTTAAATAGAGAGAGACTACAGAATGCTGTGGTCCTTGTACATGAAACACAAAAGTTAGCTTGAAGGTACAGCAAGCAATTTGGAAGGCAAATGGAATGTTGGCCTTTATTGCAAGGGGGATGGAGTATGAAAGTAGGGATGTTTTGCTACAGCTGTACAGGGTGTTGGTGAGACCATACCTAGAGTACTGCATACAATTTTGGTCTCCTTATTTAAGGAGGGATATACTTGCATTGGAGGCAGTTCAGAGAAGGTTCACTGGCTGATTCCTGAGATGAAAGGGTTGTCTTATGAGGAAAGGTTGAGTAGGTTGGACCTATACTCATTGGAGTTTAGAAGAATGAGAGGTGATTTTATTGAAACATATAAGACTCTGAACGGGCTGGACAGGGTAGATGCTGAGAGGATGTTTCCCCTCGTGGGGGAATCTAGAACTAGGAGGCATAGTTTCAGAATAACGGGTCGCTCATTTAAAACGGAGATGAGGAGGAATTTCTTTTCTCAGAGGGTCATGAATCTTTGGAATTCTCTATCCCAGAGACCTGTGAAGGCTGAGTCATTGAATATATTCAAGGCGGAGATAGACCGATTCTTGAACTACAGGAGAGTCCAGGTGTTATGGGGAACAGGCAGAAAAATGGAGTTGAGGCCAAGATCAGATCAGCCATGATCTTATTGAATGCTGGAGCAGGCTCGAGGGGTCAAATAGCCTACTCCTGCTCCTATTTCTTATGTTCTTACATGGAGGGTGGATAAAAGCTCCACCCCCATAAGGCCAAACAGGAACTCTGACTAAAGACTGAGACTTTTCCATCGGACCTGTGCCAAAGTTACAGCAGGAGTACGCCGTGAGTGTTTTTCTTACCCACTGCAGGAAAATCATTATTTTTTAAAATGTTCCTCTCACACATTATTGTTGCATAAATAAATAAATATGTGCATGCAACATGGGGGAAGAAGGGTGGCTCATTGTGACTACTTTGTTCTTTTACCCAGTAAATTGACTTTGGGAATAGAAGCTGTGGCAAGGTGTTCAATTGTGAATCAAAGAGACCCTAAACCTGGGTCTGTACATTGAAAATATAACTAAATCAGTGTAATATTTCTGAGAGTGAGGAGGACAATTATAGGAATGGGACGAATTTATCTCGATAAACACATGGCTGCTTTAATAAACAACCCCTAGTATATACATCATTTACATTACTGTCCTGTCAAAAATTACATTGTTGAGGAGAGATAATTTGAAGGAATTTTAATAACTTTCATCTGCCATGAGGTTAATTTGTTTCCGTGGCTTCTGCTCGCCTGGGCTGTTACTCTGTTATTTTGGTTGTTGCTGCCCATTCGTAAAGGAGGCCTGAAAAGTATAATACTTTAGTACTGTAATATTAATATCCTAGAAATAAGCTACTCCTAATGTTTTAGCATCACCAATGTTGTACTATTGGGGAGGGGCCGGAGTGGTGGGTGGAGGGTAGTTGAGCATGACAGCATGTGATAACAATCTTCAAACAAAGAGTCAGAAAATGCCCAAGGTTTCTGGTGGCCTCCCGCAGATTCTGACATGCCTTATAAGGGGCAGAACCTCTTCCCCTGCTTTACAAGTCAAATGCCATTGCGGGAGGAAGCCAGGGTTGGGACAGGGGCAAGAACTGGGAGTTCTTGCTTCAGTGGATCAGTTAGGACTCGAGGCAGATATGCCCAGTGAGATGAGGCATACTGGCCTCCAGATATGCAAAGGTGTTCCCACCTCCCTCCTCGTGTGGTGCAGGAAAGGGAAGCAGCTTCGATCTCCAAAGAAAGGGGGGCTTTTTTTTTAGCTTTCATTATTGTTCCCCCATAAACAGGGGTGGGGGGCAGGGTGAGCATCATATGCCTGGCGTCAGGGGGCACCTGTGCAACCCCACCAATGGTGAGTCGGCGCTGACTTTTCCGACAATATGGGGAATTATCATCCATAGTGCTGCCTATGCTCATCTTCCCCTGCCAATTAGGTGCCCTTCCACTGACCCTGACAATTCTGGTAGGATCAATGCTGAAGGGACCTGGCGGGTGCAACCCTGGTGTAAAAAGCAGCATTCCATCCCAGAAGATTTAGGATATTTGTCCAGGGATTACACTGTCTCTCAGCAGTTAAAGGGTTAAATAATGGCAGGTTGTACTGGAAGTCTACAGGCTAAAACAGAATCAATTTCTACATTTCAGTACTACCCAGTGCCTTCACCAATCTGAATGCACCTCGTTGCCTTTAAATAGATAAAGGCAAGAATGCCCTTTTCAAGTCCCTGCCTTTTTTCTGTTGCGATGTTCTTCACATACTTGCACTTTATTTCTAACCAGTGCTGCAGCATAAATACAGCGTCAGCAGGACTCCTTACATCAAGCAGAATCCATCATTCTCCGTTCCAGATCTTCACTCTGAAAAGCGACACACTTCAACAGTCTTGATGGAGCATCATTGACCAAAATGGGCCTTTCAGCAGCACTGGAACAAAAGAGAAAGGGAGAATACAGTCTTGAAAAAAAAAACATTGAAAGAACTGTCAAGCTTATTCTATTTTATATAAGAGGCCTGTGGGTTTTCTCCAATTTGGAAACAAATTCAATTACACTGCGTTAGCATCAGCACCAATGCTCACCTAACTAATAATGTTTTAGGGCACTTTCATTTGTTCTGTTTGGTGATGTAAAGTGATATTTTGCATCACTGGATGAATACTGCCTATTTAATTTTAATGGACTTTAAAGTACTTTCATGACATCCAAAATAATGTAACTAACTGGGGCGGGGGAATGTGGAAACAAAGTAAGGATCCAGGATCTTTCACCTACTCTCTGCTGATTTCTGAGTGGAACTGGGGTGGGAGCACAAATGGGGCAGGGTGTACGCCATCGAAGAGGCTTGTGGTAGCCAATCTCCACCCCCACTCCACTTGGATTCTCTGGCAGAGGCTGGGGAGCCGGAAAAAAATCTTTAAGTGAACACCTAGGTCAGAAAATTATTTAGGGCCGGGCAACATCTTTGTGACAGGCGGATGTCCTACCATGGTGAAGATACCCACCAATTCCGCAAAAACAGAATACTTGAGCCAGATTTTTTGAAAGCGAAACCATGGTACTATCCCTCCTATATTCAGAGCCCATTCATCACAGAGAACAAGGGGCTTGACATTTCCCTGGTGCTATTGTGGCAGATCACCATATTAGCTCTCAGGGGCCATCTACTTAGCTGAACCTCCAACCTCAAAATGTGAAGTGTATCAAACTTAATAGGGTCTGAAATGAAAGATAAGAGAATCAGAAATTCAAATACAAGAGTCACCAGTTGGGAAGCACCAAAAGGGCTCTCATCCAAACCATGGGAGCTAAACATTCTGCTATCAACAGTTGCATAAAAGTTCAGTGACTCTGCTAAAAAGTGTGCATATTTAAAGAAAAACTGTTTCAATATACCAGGTAAAATACTAGAGCTATGTGCCTTAAAAGCTCCTCACAAATACCCTTTAGCAATAAGCACAGAATAGGATAATCACATCAGAAGAGAGATGACAAATTCATCACTGACCCCACTGGAGAAATCAATAAAAAGCCCACGAGCTATTACATCTAATTGTATAGCTCCAAATCAAAGGCAGCCTAAGAGGAAAGAAAGCAACAGCTGGCTGGCTGGAGAGTCCCCGGACTCCTGGATGAACTAGATGGAGTATTGTGTCCAATTCTGGGCACCACACTTTCAAATATCAAGGCCTCAGAGAGAGTCTAGAGGAGATTTACCAGAATGGCACCATGGATGAGGGAAATCAGTTATGTGGAGAAATAGAGAATCTGGGATTGTTCTCCTTAGAAAAGAGACTAAGGGGAGATTTAATAGAACTGTTCAAAATTATGAGAGGTTTTGATAGAGTAAATAGAGAGAAACTGTTTCTACTGACAGGGCAGTCAGTAAGTAGAGGTTACAGAACCAGGGATTTGGGGCGGGGGGGATGAGGAGAAGTTGTTTACGCAGAGAGTTGTTATGATCTAGAATGCATTGCTTGAAAGGGTAGAGGAGGCAGATTAAATAGTAACTGTCAAAAGGAAATTGGAAAAATATTTGAAAAATACAAATTTGCAGGGCTATGAGGCTCCTATGGAGCAGGAAAGTGTCACTAATTGGATAGCTCTTACAAAGAGCCGGTACAGACAAGGTGGGCTGAATGGCTTCCTTTTATACTGTATGATCCGATACTGTCATTGGGCATGTGATCTCAATACTCTGTTAGAAACTAAAGAGGCCTAAAAATGTATAAAACCGATACGAATGCTGTGTTTTAAATCGTTGTTTAGAACTGGAGACGAATTGTCTATTCAGAATGCTTAGAAATGCTAATGTCTTGGTACCCTGCTGCGATGTTATAGCATTCTGCACTATGACAACCATTATCTGTGGTTTTCAAGTTTCAGCTTCAGGTTTGTTTATGTATCTTTAAGACAATTTGTATAGGAAGACTAAGAATGGAAGGAAGTTTGTAGGAATTAGCATAAACACAGGCAGTTTGCTATGTCATAAAGAAGTTAACAACCGGTTAAGATGAGAAAGCTCTGGTTTGGGTGACATAAGTTCAAAGAGTAGAGGACTAGCCTTTGTATTTATTGTACCCAAGAGAATAGGGACAGAGAGAGATTAAAGGAATTCCACAGAAAAGCATCTTCAAGAAGGTATAAATGAAGACATGTGTCCAAAGTCATAAGACATCTTTAAGGCGGGTTCTTGAAACAAGAATTGAGACAAAAAACACGATACGGTGTTGGATAGCAAGTTTTTAGGGAACTCTATATAGGTCAAAAAGGTCTTGTCAACATTCTGGTACAGGCCCACCCCTAAAAATAAGTTTAAAGTGACCTCCTGGAAGCTTGTACTCACAGACAGAAGAAAGAGAGAGAGAAGGAGGCACACAGATGGAAGAACGAAAGGAAGAGAGAGAGTAAAGGAAGCCCTAGGCGAAAGGAAGGACAGAATTGCCCACATATGTCAACCGTTTGTCCATTCGTATCGATTTCAACTATTGTTATGGTCATATGCTTTTACTATATAACTAATGTGTTATATTCCGTTTTAAAAACTGATTAAACACAATATATCCACCATATTGGTTTGCACTCAAACCCGATTATATAAAGTGACCAGAGATAGCCGTAAATAAGTTATTTTTAACAACTCGTGCTTATACAGTGTATGCATGTGTACTTTAACATCTTTGTGCATTTGTTGATAAACCGGTAAGACAAAAAACAGAGTTTTTTTTCTATCATTGTGATGGCTTCACTTCTTTGGTTACTGAATGGTAGCAGTTGTTTGTTAAGTAAATATACACATGACACGTATATTTACCTGTATTGTGTGAGTGTGTTAAGGCATTTTCTATTAAAATTAGAGCATGTGGCTTAAATGGTGTCGCCGAGCCACTCGTGGCTAGTCAGCAATCACCATTGGACAACACTGAGCTAGTATAGTTCATTATAAAACTAGAAAAATGAGTCAGCAATTTCCTCATCACATCTTCCAATCAATTGCTTGAACTTTGGCAGAAACCTTGGATACACACATAAATCCACTGATGTTAAGGCAGCCAATCGAGAGAACCCCGAAGAAATTCCTGGCAATGAAAATGAGCTTTTACAGGGCTTTAGTTCAACTGCATCTTGTCCCCTTACATGGTTGAGGATGTTGAAGCCTTGGAGAATTTTCAATGAAGGACAACCAAAATGATACCTAGTCTCAGGGATCTTAGCTGTCAGGATAGGCTCAAGGAATTGGGGCTTTTTTCAAGGCTTTTTACTTTACTTTTTTAGGGAAGTATAGATTTCTGCTTTTAAAATGATTAATGGAATAACTAGGTAAATAAGACATTTGAGCTAGATAGGCATGGGAGATCTAGGAAGCATTGGTATAAATCCAAAAACATAGAATGAGGTTAGATGCCAGGAAATATTTCTTTTCAATAGAGTTGCGAACTTCATAATAGATTACTACAATGTGTAGTGATTATTAATTCACTACAAATCTTTAAAAGCGAGCTGGATGAGTTCCTGAGAGTCGAGAACATTTCAAATTATCAAAGGTAGGATGAGGGGTAGCTGTCATTTTTTACACGAGTTACTGCAGTCGTCTTGAACATGCTTGGTTGTCTTCAGGGGTCAGTTAGGAATTTCAAAGAGTTTTTATTTGGCCAAAAGATTTTTTTCTCTGTTAATTTTACCTGTCCCAAGAAATATGGTGACAGGGTTGTGGGGGGGAGGGGGGAGGGGGCGGGGTTAATGGTGCATGTAGGTAGACTATGTCTGGATCAAATAGGCTTGAAGGGCCAATTGGTCTTTTTCTGTCCTTTCTCGTGTGTTTGTGTGCTGAGATCCTACCCACAGAGAGACTGGGAGGACGTTATAATGTAAAATTGTCACATCAGAAACAGCAGTCGTATAATATATAAATTAAAGCATTACATACAGAAGTCAATAAAGGCTTTGATCATAATCCTCCATGTACATCATTCCAGACAAGCAAATTACCCTCATTTTCTGTATGAGGAATGGATTCCATTTATGATCTGAATATTCCTAGCTATTTTTGCATAATTTTCAGAATGTAGTTTCAGAAATTCCATCTTTTAATATCTCATGATTGCACTCTTTCAGGTGTAAGATCAAAGAGGCATCTCAGCCATTTCATCAATCTTGTTACTAACACCTTTTGATGCCACCGGCTGATTCTTGTCATATATATTTGCCTCTGACTTGGCAAATCAGAAAGCGGATGAAAATACTGCTTTTAAATAGACTTGCGCTTTTCAATCTGTTTTAAAATTAAGAAATATAAACTCATAGTTGCACAACTTTCAAACTAATCTAGTGTTCATACTGCAAAGGCCCTGCATCAGTCTAAAATTTTCACATGCTTATTTGTCACATTTAATAAGTGAGGAGAGACTTGAATTTTTGTGATGCCTTTCACAACCTCAGATCGCCACACAGCGCTTTACAGCCAATTAAGTACTTTTTAATGTGTAGTCACTGTTGTAATGTAGGAAATGCGACAGCCATTTTTCGCACACTAAGGTCCCACAAACAGCAATGTGATCATGACCAGATAATCATTTTCTAGATGTTGGTTGAAGGATAAATGCTGACCAGAACACCAGGGAGAATTCCCCTGCTTGGTAAGGATGAACCTCAAATCAAATTTAGCACCCAAACAGTATAAAAATGGACATTGGATTTGGCACAATTTTGAGACAAAGTCAATGATATTCCTGCTGGGTTGCTCACCCTCGGGTGCTTTTCTGAACTGGCAAACAGGTAAAACCTGAGTGTTATCTCCTTGATTGTTTCTATCTTTTCATAGCTGGCTCACAGCCCCAAGCTGTGGTTTTCTCCTTCAAGAGAAGGAGAGGGGACTGACTGGCTTAAGAGATTTGGTACTTGTGCATCATGTCTACTTTTTTAAAGACAGATTCCTTCAGCTGAGTTCCATGTAGTGGCCAAGGTAAATGGGAGATCACAGCTGTGCAGGCTACGGGATGGTGGTATAATCAGTGGAGGTGGTGGCCACATTTTTAGATGTGTGAGACTTTGGGGTGAAGCTGTTTAATGGCTGGGACCCTAATTGATCTGTGTCTCAGTCTAAGGTTTGAGGTGGTTCTAGGACAATTCAAGGTGCCGACTGTGTTTAGAATATTTAGAATGGCAAGGGGCATAGGATTTTGCAAATTCAATCTGATGTCTGTTTGGATTATTGAACAGCGTTAAATCATTTTACATCATCCTGAAACTTTCCCTGAAGTGATAATTGGAAGTTCTCTGACTCTTAAAGGACAGGAGAATGCTGAGGTGGCCATTGTTTTCATCCCGGCCTCATGCCCTATTTTTAATCTGGAATGTTTGAGGGAATGGGTCATTTACATAAGAATATAAGAAATAGGAGCAGGAGTAGGCCATTTGGCCCTTAACATCCTTCCTAAAGTGCAGGCCCAGAATTGAACACAATACTCCAGTTGAGGCTGAACCAGCATTTTACAAAGCTCCATCATAACTTCCTTGCTTTTGGGCTGGATTTTTGGCTCCTTTGCGCCTCTGTTTGCATCCCGGAAGGGCGGTAAATGGTGTTTCTGGGCATTATACCGGGCATTCAGGTTTTAACGCCCAGCCGTTAAATTAGGCTCCTGATTGGAGGAGCCGCAAAAACTTACCGCCCCGGCCCTCCAGTTTGACTGAGATCATAACGTCAATCATTGTGCAACGCTGTGCTAGTGCCCTGGATGGAAAATTCGGCCCTTGCGCCTCATTTAACATCTGCCTCAGGAAATGTCAAAAAAAACGGCGGTCCCAGGATGCAGCAAGCAGTATTGTCAGCGTTTTTAATTAAATTGATGAGGAGCCTACAACACAGCTCACATTGACTGGAACGGTTGGGAATAGAACGCTGCGTGAATGTCAGACTTGAAAACGCTCCTTTTATCTGCGATTACAGTCTCCTAACAACGTCAGAGAAAAAAATTAAGGGGCATTAGTAGCTCGCTAGCATATAATGCTGGTTAGCATTGTCAGGCATCATCAAGCTCGAAGAAGGGCTACTGGCCATGGTGGGACACTGCTGAGGAGGGGCCAAAGACATATACAGCCGAAGTCAGCTTACCTCCCATGGGTTTACAGGCACCAATGGTCATATCTCCAGCTTTCTGAGGAGCAGTGTGTGAGAAGGATGCACTTCCAAGAGGAAGTGCTGGTACAGATATGCCACCTGCTGCAGGCAGACCTATGCCTTGTCTGCTCTGAAGGCAGCCTTCAATATCCCCCTCAACAAGTCTCTGAGAACATTGACATGTGCTGCATGCTGCACAACATCAGGGGCTACGCATTGCCAATGGGGATTGCAGGCCACCTCAGGAGGAGGAGGATGATGCAGACAAGCGTGGTGAGGCCCCCATTGGATAGCCACCCGAACCACGGGGAACATATCATGGAGGTGCACGTCGTCAGCTCGTAATGGGCCGGCTTCCTTGAGTGGAGTAAGCTGAGGGATGCAACTAATACTGGCCATGCTATGTGCCACCATAAAGGCATATCTAAGCTGAGCTTACCAATGATATACAACACAACAACATCAAGGGCTCAAAGTTATAATTTAATGCACAAAAGTATCAAAGCCGACCCCCCCCAAACAAAGGCAATGATTCATTGAACAAACAATTTGAAATCATCATGTAAAACACCAAAAGCAAACGACACTTCAAGCCATCAAAATAAAACTATACAATAAACA
Organism: Pristiophorus japonicus; assembly: GCF_044704955.1. Lineage (NCBI taxonomy): Eukaryota > Metazoa > Chordata > Chondrichthyes > Pristiophoridae > Pristiophorus > Pristiophorus japonicus. The sequence continues at coordinate 182,903,513 of NC_091977.1, forward strand.
GCGTCCTGCTGCAACTTTCTCAGGTTACATTAAATTGTAACAAATGAAGTATCTAGAGGAGCACTCATGACATCTGAATGCATTTACATCTCGTTGTGCCTTATTGGGCCTTGCTCTGTGCTTTTCCACCCCTACCATTGACCCCCCCTCCCATGCCTGCTACTCCTCCTCAATGAGGCCTCAGTGCCTACAGCAAGGCTGTTGAGGGCTGCTGTGTTAGGGTGCAGACAGTGCAGACAGCGTATGAGGAAGCCCTGGACCAGCTCTGGCCCTGGACTGCTGCACCTCATCATCGATGGAAGCAATCACTGGTGGCTCGGGTTATACCACGTAGGGTGCATGGTTGGAGAGTCAGTGGTGGGAGCCGGAATGCTGTCATCCTGAGGAAGGACAGCACCTTCCATTTCCTGGGAGCCACTGATAATCCAACGGGCTGAACCTCAACATCTGGAGCACGATGTGTCTCCACAATTTGCTGGCCTGCTTCAGCATCGTCCCTTCCCTGTTGGACAGTGGGGAACACAGAGAGGATGGCACCAGTCATTGTCCACATCACATCACCAAGCTGCAGCGTAGCTTGTGCCTGCGATTCAATCGATGCTGCAACATGATCAATGACACGCGCCACACACTCTGGAACATTACTGTTGCTGCTGGAGGCCGCCTGCCTCTGTGAGTGAGCACTGATGGCCTCACTGGAGTCCTGAGTTAAACGGACAATGCGTGACGCTGCCTCCGCAACAGTCACAGAAAGCTTGTCGATGCTCGCTGGGATCCAACCCAATGCAGCCATGAGCTCACGGTGCATGCCTATGTTTTCCCGACATTTCGCAAAGTCCAGTTCCATGACTGCATGTTGTTGAGAAGACCTACTTTGCCAATTCATCCCCCAGAGAGCTGGCCTCCGAGATTCCCCCCTCACTGTGCATTTATATAGGTGACTGGGACCAGGAGCCTCCGACAACTCAAAGTCAGGGAAATTGTGCTCGTTCCCTATCGCGATTGTGGCTGACCTTCTGCAAGCAGAAAACAGCAGACATGTGGTTAGCAGCAGGGTAGGGGGGCAGAGTGATAGCAGGAAGGTGCATTGCACATGTACATGTGAAGGCCCCACGCCACTTCATAATACATCTCAATGAAGTCACATCAGTCACGCAATCATAGATACATAGATACATAGAAAATAGGTGCAGGAGTAGGTCATTCGGCCCTTCGAGCCTGCACCGTCATTCAATGAGTTCATAGCTGAACATGCAACTTCAGTACCCCATTCCTGCTTTCTCGCCATACCCCTTGATCCCCCTAGTAGTAAGGACTACATCTAACTCCTTTTTGAATATATTTAGTGAATTGGCCTCAACAACTTTCTGTGGTAGAGAATTCCACAGGTTCACCACTCTCTGGGTGAAAAAGTTTCTCCTCATCTCGGTCCGAAATGGCTTACCCCTTATCCTTAGACTGTGACCCCTGGTTCTGGACTTCCCCAACATTAATAAGAACATAAGAACATAAGAACATAAGAATTAGGAACAGAAGTAAGCCATCTAGTCCCTCGAGCCTGCTCCGCCATTCAAAAGATCATGGCTGATCTGGCCGTGGACTCAGCTCCACTTACCCGCCCGCTCCCCATAACCCTTAATTCCCTTATTGGTTAAAAATATATCTATCTGTGATTTGAATATATTCAATGAGCTAGACTCAACTGCTTCCTTGGGTAGAAAATTCCACAGAATCACAACCCTCTGGGAGAAGAAATTCCTTCTCAACTCGGTTTTAAATTTGCTCCCCCGTATTTTGAGGCTGTGCCCCCTAGTTCTAGTCTCCCCGACCAGTGGAAACAACATCTCTGCCTCTATCTTGTCTATACCCTTCATTATTTTAAATGTTTCTATAAGATCCCCCCTCATCCTTCTGAACTCCAATGAGTAAAGACCCAGTCTACTCAATCTATCATCATAAGGTAACCCCCTCATCTCCGGAATCAGCCTAGTGAATCGTCTCTGTACCTCTTCCAAAGCTAGTATATCCTTCCTTAAGTAAGGTGACCAAAACTGCACGCAGTACTCCAGGTGCGGCCTCACCAATACCCTGTACAGTTGTAGCAGGACCTCCTTGCTTTTGTACTCCATCCCTCTCGCAATGAAGGCCAACATTCCATTCGCCTTCCTGATTACCTGCTGCACCTGTAAACTAACTTTTTTTTTTTTTTTTTTGGGGATTCATGCACAAGGAAAAAGGGCCTTGTAAATGTCTTGTGTGTGTCATCCAGGTCGGGTGGCACGGATACATGTTTTATGTTTTCGCAGGTAAACTCAAAAGAGTTTCATGCACAAGGACCCCCAGGTCCCTCTGCACCACAGCATGTTGTAATTTCGCCCCGTTCAAATAATATTCCCTTTTACTGGTTTTTTTTCCAAGGTGGATGACCTCACATTTTCTGACATTGTATTCCATCTGCCAAACCTTAGCCCATTCGCTTAATCTATCTAAATCTCTTTGCAGCTTCTCTGTGTCCTCAACACAACCCGCTTTCCCACTAATCTTTGTGTCATCTGCAAATTTTGTTACACTACACTCTGTCCCCTCTTCCAGGTCATCGATGTATATTGTAAACAGTTGTGGTTCCAGCGCCGATCCCTGTGGCACACCACTAACCTCCGATTTCCAACCCGAAAAGGACCCATTTATCCCGACTCTCTGCTTTCTGTTAGCCAGCCAATTCTCTATCCATGCTAATACATTTCCTCTGACTCCGCATACCTTTATCTTCTGCAGTAACCTTTTGTGTGGCACCTTATCGAATGCCTTTTGGAAATCTAAATACACCACATCCATCGGTACACCTCTATCCACCATGCTTGTTATATCCTCAAAGAATTCCAGTAAATTAGTTAAACATGATTAATCCATTGACATACCCTCACTACCCGAAGGGGGCTCAGCATCGCCCCCGGCAACTGCCCGAGCTGGTGCTCCAATGAGGGCAGACACCCGTTCCTCGACATCTGTTGAGTCCAGGATCTGAGGTGGGCCCCTGCCTGTCCGGCACTGCTCACGCCTGTTGTGTGAGAGATTCATCTGCAATGAGAAAGACAGGAAGGGTTCAGAAAGGGTACACCTCCTGTTGTGCCACATATGCCGACCATAGTTCAATAGCTGATACTGTGTGTATGTGCAAATGTCTTCACTTCAATTTGTGTGGATGTTGCATGAGCTTTTTGAGTGATTGGTGGGCGGTGAGAGGGACATAGCATCGGGACTGCAGGTGATCTTTGTGAAACCCATATCCGCAGTGGGAGTGTATTATGAGGAAGGTTCTCAATGATTAGGGAACAAGAGAGTATGTGCATCCTTAATTAAGAAGCAATGGCTGGAGAAGTCAGCCTTCAGCTTTTTGATGTATTGTGAAACCCACACCACAGGCTGCAAGACTTTGAGAATGGGCAGATACATGAAAGACTTCACATTCATGTTGGAAGGATAGCAAGAATACCTAAATGTGAAGAGTACTCACCCTGATGACCCTGTTAAGGCCATTGAACTTTTTGCGACATTGGGTGTCAGTTCTGGCAACTGTGTCTGTCGCAGACACCACCTGTGCAATTTCACGCCCTAATCATTTGAAAATAGTTGGGAGCGGTCTCCCTCCCCAAACCAGATGGAGTGATGTCCACCTTCTCTCCATTGCGTGGATTAAGGCCGCAGCAGCCTCTATGTTAAAACACCTGGCACATTGCCTGCCCTCTTGCTGCTCCATCTCTGCAGAAGTGCCAGATGTCAGGAGGGTCACCTGCGCATGCACGCAGGAAGCTGCCACACCCTGAAACAATGTCTGGGCCCAGGGAAACAAAAATGTAACTGCACATATGCAAAATGGCCGCCTCTTTTAATGCCACGATTTTTGGCTCGGACGAACAAAATCCGTCCTGTAACGCCTGATTTAACGACCCTGGTCATGGATCCTCACTTTTTGCCGAAATTTCTAGTTGAAGGCGCAAACTTTTTTCGGGCGGTATTGGGGCCGCCCCGCCACGATTAGCACCATGAAATCGTGTAAGCCGAAAATCCAACTCTATGCCTCTATATATGAAGCTCAGTATGCCGTATACTTTTTTAACCGCTTTCTCAACCTGCCCTGCCACCTTCAATAATTTGTGCACATATAGGGCCAGATCTTTCTGTTCCTCCACCTCCTTTAGGATTGCACCCTTTAGTTTATATTTCCGTTCATCGTTCTTCCGACCAATATGTATCACTTTGCAATTTTCTGCGTTAAATTTCATCTGTCATGTGTCCACCCATTTCATCAGCCTGTCTATATCTTCTTGATGTCCATCACTATCCTCCTCACTGTTCAATATACTTCCAAGTTTTGAAATAGTGCCCTGCACACCCAAGTCCAAATCATTAATATATATCAAGAAAAGCAGTGGTTCTCGTACCGACCCCAGGGGAACACCACTGTTTATCTTCCTCCAGTCCGAAAAACAACCATTCACCACTGCTCTCTGTTTCCTGTCACTTAGCCAATTTCATAATCATGCTGCCACTGTCCCTTTTATTTCATGGGCTTCAACTTTGCTGGCAAGCCTATTATGTGGCACTTTATCAAACGCCTTTTGGAAGTCCATGTGTACCAACTGCATTATCTTTATCAACTCTCTCTGTTACCTCATCAAAAAAACCCGATCAAGTTAGTTAAACATGATTTGCATTTAACAAATCCCTGCTGGCTTTCCTTAATTAATCCACACTTGTCCTGAAAGAAAAAAAATTGCAGGGCTACGGGGAAAGGGCGGGGGAGTGGGGCTAGCTGGAATGCTTTTGCTCGATGGAACGAATGGCCTCCTTCTGTGCTGTAAACATTCTATGATTCTATTCATGCTTGCCCATTTCTCCCTACCGCCCAAAACTAATTTCATCCCCTTTGCGTCCATGATCCTTCCCCAGCCAAATTCTTTTAATTCCTTTAAAATCTTCCTTCATCGCTCTGTCATTGAGGTCCCGTCTCATTCAACATGCAAACACCCATGTTTGTGCCACATTGAAACTTTTTGATACATGAAAGCACTTTCAAAACTACCTTTCAAATAAAAAGCATGTGAAATAGGTAGAAATTGTGTTGTTAATATGCGAGTAATATATAAAAACAAAGTGGGTTGTGCAACTGGCAGTAAACCTGCTAGCAAAACAAGAACATCATTTTTATGAATATCTGCTTCCAGCAGGGAGCCTCAGTCACTGGAAGCACGGTTCGGGAAACTGTAGGCCTGTTCCCCACAGTTTTCTGTCATTAAGATGTCGATTTTCCCTATGGAGTTTTACAGATCACAAAATAAGAATACAGGTATAACATACACCTGCAGATGATGAGTGTTCAGGATCTGGTCTGAAGCTACATTATGCCATTCTATGAATTTGTAGTAGATACTTAGCCTAGCCGTGAATTAAGATTCCCCCATATTTAGTCATGTGTTTTTAATATCATGGGGTTGAGAGGTTATTGAATAAAATTACTGCCCTTTAAGCCTGTGGGAACTTGTGTTTCTTCATGGCCAGAGGTTATTCCATGACTGCAAGGCCCTATTCATTCAAATTCTATAAAATCAGCATTAGAGTTGAGATATGTCCAGCTTCTATTACTGACCTTTACCTGGTCTGTTTATTTCAGATGAAAGGTAACATCTGGAAGTGGCTCCATAGAAGTACTACTCTGCCTCAAAATTTATGAACAAGTCCCAGCACTCTGCTACTACCAATGTATGGGAAGAGGAGAAACTTCCCACTTCTTAATAATATTTTGCATTGCCATCAAATTTAATCCCAGTTACCATTACTACAATGTTTGCATTTATAAACTAGATACAAATGAGGGACAACCTTTTATCAGCTTGTAACATAAGGTTGAACACTAGATTCACAAAATACTTACTTTCACTCACAATGCATTGTTTTAAATGTGCTTGATTAAGAATGAACTTCAACATAAATAGCTGTGAGGCAGTGATACTGACTTTCATTAAATCCAGATGGAAACTGCAACTGCTAGGTCCATGAAATTATTTTGGTGGCCTTTCTCTGTGAGATCTTTGTGACCTGAGCTGTAAAGAAAACGTCTATGGGCCAATTTAATCAGTGGGTAACAGTGGGACATTTAAACCAATGACCGTGACTGATATTAGACTGACTGTGATAGTTGACATTGGAGTGATTCTTACCAAATCATAATTGAACATGTCCATTTAAATTTACTTTGCTCAGTCAATGTCAAACTGGAATTAACCAGGGGACTTTGAATTATGTAACTCATCCAAATTAATGAATCACACATATTAAAAAAGCATATTTGGTTAACATTTATATAATTTAATTTATATATAAAGGGAAACAATAAAATGCATTAATTGACTTATGATATTACAATTGCTTACATTTGAGCATTTTTCCACTTTCCACAATCAGATCTTTTGGTAATGAAAAATAGGATAAAATAAGTGAAAACAAATGAAAGAGAATGATGAAAATCTGTAGAGAAAAACAGGAACAATGAAAGAAAAGAAAGAAAAGAGGAAAGCAATTTAAGAATTTTTAGAAATGAAAAAGGAAGGTCATTACGTCAAGACATGAGACCTATTTTATTTTAATTTAAGACAAGCTCCAGAAATTATAGAGTGCCAGTGATCAATGAATCCCGATTGTTAGCATTAAGTTTGGGTATGGTTTAGACTCTAAGGAACCTTTCATGTGTGATCATTGCTTTTATGCAGTGCAAGTTAAAATCTGGCTGCTTACTTTACTATTGCTCACACCATCGAAGGGTTTAAAACCTATGGGTCTTAGTTTAAAACAGAACATTAGAGGTAAACAGGGAATTCAGGCAGAACTGTTTCACACAAAAAGTAACATGGAACAAGTTACAAATGTAGGTCACTGAAGCAAATAGTATAAAATGGGTGTTGAAGACAATTAGAAACAACTAGGTATGTGTCTGAGGAAAACGGGATATGGTGAGGGAGCATGGTTGAGGTAGTACAAAAGGATTGGGTTAGGGGAGGTGTTGAACCACATGGCTTTTCCAGAGATTTGCTATATTCATTTATACTGCTCCACACCACCCCTTCGTAGTTTTCGCAGCACTTTGGCATGGAATTTTTGCTGAGGTGTTCTCCCGATTGTCCGCCACAACTTTGGCAGAAATTATGGAGAAACGGCGTAATAGACTGTTTACATTGTTTCCTGGGGGTTTCGGGCGATTGATCTTCTGCCAAAGTTATGACCAGTGACGGCAGAATCCTCACCGGTAGAACTGATAAAATTCTGGGAATTGTATTTTTACAGCAAAATCTTCACCTCCGCTGAGCAATACAAATCCTGATATCAATGAGGAGGGAAAACAACCGGTAGGCTTTTATCTTGTATTGCCAGCTAGGGAATAGAATTTTACATCAGCAGTGCCAAATTTCCGTCAATCTTACAAATCTGGTTGCACAGAAGGGGAAACCAGGTCGCAGTCCTTTGCACTTTTTTTTACAATTACTAGGGGGCCGAAATTGCCCCGCGCTGGGTTTGGGGCGGTAACTTTGAATAAACCGAAGTTTTATCACCCAGCTAGGAAGACACATGAGCCCTGGAATTGGGCTCTGAGAATGAAAAGAATCCTGTTGTTGCTCGCCGGCACTCTCGGAGCACTCACTGGGTGGGAAGGAGGCATGAGCCTCTCTCTCTTAATGGAAAGGCATGCTGCAAGGCATAGCACGGGCTCCATGATGCCCACTGGGAGGGTTTCAGCTGGGCCAGTGGCCTGGCACCCAAGAGGGGGTGCCGGGCTGCCTATTGGCGGCCCGGCCGAACCAGCGGTCGCCAGAGTCGGCCAACAATTAAAATAAGATGGCTATTGTAGCGCTAGGCCCTCTGCTTTAAGGGCAGCCGCAGTGCCCCAGCCACCAGAGCTTTACAACCCACAAAGCTGTCGGTGGCATCGCCTGACGCTGACCGCGCTCCCGTGGGGCAATTTTTACCCCAGGTGCAAAGAGGTTGGTGCGGGGCGATAAGGGGTCGATGCGCATCATCACCATGTGCGCCGGTGCCCGGGACGCCAACAACGGGGCGCAAAGTCAGTTTCGTCCCTGGAATCCTGCGGCCAATTCCGGCCTCGTTACTCTCGACACCTGTCCCCCTTATTATCTCATTAGCGCCGGCCGGAGGCGCTAACGGGCCTTTTCAAAAGGGGCAATTTGGGCCCCTCGATCTTTTTGTAGGTTTTTTCAGTGAGCAACCTAATAAACAAAGTTTAAGAATTTCTAACCCATTACGCCCGATGATTACCAGTTGATTGATGCTCAATTGCTCCTAAGTCTGCGACTGTTATTTAAATTGCTGTTACTTTCTGTCAGCCTAAACATTAATTTGGATAGACCTTCCCTTCCTTAAAATATCTGTGGTATCCTCAAACTAAAGGGAAGTATTTGTTAGCTGTACCAGTCCCACTATTGATTGGTCTCAGCCAAAATGCAGATCCCCTCTGGCTTTAAGTCCTCTGCAGTGGTGCCTGTAAATTGTGGTTTAATGATTCATAGACAGCTTTCAATAAAGGGATTGTTCCATGGAGAGCTACGTACGTGCAAGAAATCAAAAATGTTGTTTCCCTACATTTTGATTTGCAGTGCACATTGCACAGTACAACTGGGCGTTAAAATACTAACAAGAGACGTAAAATATACATTTTGCTAATCAGTTATTCATTGCTGAACCACATTGAATTCTGCTGATTGTGAAATCTGGTAACAGATTAATAACAACCATAATCCTCTAATGATTAATTAATCATAATTTGCATAAGGCTTACTGCAACAAATTTCTTGGCTGCGATTCACATACTGGGTATAGGTAGGTCTATTCAAAAGTAACAATATTAATAATTCTCTAATGCTAACTTAATCATAACAGGACTTTCTCACGTTGTTTAAGCTATAATTCACATTCTTTGTCCGGGCTTTCTCTGACACCTGTGGGCCTGTGTACCCCTGTATCAGTGCAATTGTGCAAATAGTCAGGAGCTTCCTCCTGGGTAGTGTTCAGTAAATTACTGTCAGATTTTATAACAGAGCACTTTGCGTAAGGTAGGAAATTGTTATAATGGTCCAGTTATAGAGTACAGCAATGTCGGAGCTTATTACCATTTTGCAATTTGTGGACTATATTGACTGCTGCATATTCAGAAGTCTGTAGCTGCAGTTGATTTTAATATTTTCCTTTCCGAGCTCCGTTTATAGTGCAACAGAATGTGTGAGTTACAATGTATACTATATGAGTTATAATGTATAACAAAAGGTGCTGCTCAGCGCCGAGCTTACGGCTCGCATCCCACTGTAGGCAACTAGACTCATACAGTAGTGGCTGGTCTCCAGTCATCTTGGATCCTCTTGCCACTGGACTAAGACCTTACTCTACTAAGCCCGTATGGTAGCCGGTGTGCAATGACCACTCCACGTTAAAAGAACTCATGCACAGGCATCTTCCACCCTTCAAGATTAAGTTCGGGATCTGGAATGTCAGGACCCCCATGGACAACTCCAACAGTGACAGGCGGAACGCCGCAATGCCATCGTTGCCCGGGAACTCAGACGCTTTGACGTCGACATCGCCGCCCTAAGTGAGACCCAGCGGGAAGGGGAAGGCCAGCTCAAAGAACAAGGTGGTCGTTACACCTTCTTCTGGAAAGGTAAACCAGAAGAACGCCACCTCCATGGAGTTGGCCTTGCCATCAAGAACGACTCAGAGACTCCCCCTGCGGGATAAGCGAACGTCTCATAACTCTCCGGTCCACTCTATCCTGGAACCAGTGCACTATGATCATCAGCGCGTATGCCCCAATACTTGATGCTACAGATGAGACCAAAGAGAAATTCTACTCCAGCCTCGAACAATCTCTGTCCCGAGTCCCTACGGATGACAGACTGATTGTCCTCGGTGACTTGAACGCCAGAGTCGGTAAGGACACAGACCTCTGAGAGGCGTGATCAGCAGAAAGGGGGTAGGGAAAACCAACTCCAGTGGTACCCTGCTCCTGACAAGATACCTGGAACATGACCTTATCCCATGATGGGAACAAGTACAAGGCATCGTGGCAACACCCTCGCTGCAAGTATTGGCACCTGCTCGACTACATCATCGTTCGAGCGAGGGACCGCAAGGACGTGCGCATCACCTGCACCATGACAGAAGCTGATGACTGCTGGACAGACCATCGCCTAATCTGTTCCATCATCAACATTAATATAGCCCCAAAGCGGTGACGACAACAGAAGCAATACTGCAAAAAAAATCAATGCCGGGGCACTCAAAGGCCCAACTAAGAAAGCCCTATACAGCCAGCGCCTCACTGCCAACCTGGCAACCCTCGATGACCCTGAGACGCAGAGTGCTCACAACGCTTGGTCTGCCCTCAAGGCCATCATAACCAACGCCTGCGAAGAGACGCTCAGTCACTCAACCAGGAAACACCAAAACCGGTTTGACAAGAACGACCAGGAGATCCAGGAGCTAAAAAACCGCAAGCGCAGTGCATTTCTGAACTTAAAGCAGCAACCCAATTCGGGAGCAGCAAAGCAGCTCTGCAGACAGCTGAAGGCCGAGGTCCAACAAAAAACCCGTGAACTAAAGAACAGATGGTGGGTGGAGAAAGCACTGGAGATCCAGCAGCTGGCTGACAGCCATGATGTGCGATGATTCTTCGGTTCACCCTATCCCAGAACCAGTGCGCCACAGTTAGCAGTGCGTACTCCCCAACACTTGACACAACAGATGAGGCCAAAGAGGAATTCTACTCCAGCCTCGAACAATCCCTGTCCTGAGTCCCTATGGAGTCCACCTACGGCCTAAGCACCAAAGGCTCCATCCCACTGCTGGCCAAGAATGGGGAGACACTCAGTAAGGACACCGATGCAGGTCAGGGCCCGCTGGAAGGAGCACTTTGCAGATCTCCTTAATCGAGACTCTGCCTTTGAAACGAGTGTCCTCGACTCCATCCCGCAGCATGCTACCTGCCACCATCTCAGCACAATCCCAGCCCGGCACGAGGTAAAAAAGGCCGTCCATCAGCTCAAGAACAACAAGGCATGAGGAGCAGATGAAATCCCCTTTGAGGCACTAAAATATGGTGGAGAAGCACTATTGGCATGAATGCATGACCTCATCTCTCTTATTTGGAAGGAGGAGAGCATGCTGGGAGATCGCAGAGATGCCGTAATCGTGACTGTTATGTATGCAACACCTTGTAACCGGCATTCTACCGCCACCAGAGGGTGCATCTGTTGGAGTCCCAAGGGATCCCAGCATCCCTTGGGAGCACTGCATATAAGCAGGCCACCCATGCTGTGCCAGCACTCTGGAGTCAGAATAAAGAGACGAAGGTCATACTTACTCAAGTCTACAGTGTTAAGTCATATTGCTTTATTGGAGACATAACCACTGGCGATGAGTAATAGATAACGAACCATCATGAGAAACTGCAGAGAACTGTTGGTATCCTGGCGAAATTCTCAGAAGGTGAGGATTGGGAAGCCTTCGTGGAGCGACTCGACTAATAATTTGTGGCCAACGAGCTGGAAGGGGAAGAGAACGCTGCCAAACGAAGAGCGATCCTCCTCACCGTCTGTGGGGCAACAACCTATGGCCTCATGAAGAATCTTCTTGCTCCGGTGAAACCAACAACCAAATCGTATGAAGATCTGTGTACGCTGGTCTGGGAGTACCTAAATCCGAAGGAAAGCGTTCTGATGGCAAGGTATCGATTTTATACAGTCAACGGTCTGAAGGCCAGGAAGTGGCGAGCTACATTGCTGAACTAAGGTGCCTTGCAGGACATTGTGAATTCGGTGGATTCCTGGAGCAAATGCTAAGAGACTTTTTTGTGCTTGACATTGGCCATGAGGTTATCCTTCACAAACTATTGACTGTTGAAACACCAAACCTGAGCAAAGCCATAACGATAGTCCAGGCATTCTTGTCCACCAGCAATAACAGCAAACACATTTTGCAGCATAAAGATGCATCGGCAAGTACTGTACACAAAGTAATGTCGTTTTCAGGCAGGAATGCCCATGGCAGAATGTACACACCTGCAGCTGCACGACCTCAGATGACTCAGAGTCCGCCATCAAGTGTGAATGCGAGGCAATTAACACCTTGCTGGCGCTGCAGAGGTGATCATCGAGTCCATCAATGCCGCTTCAAACACTATGCGTGCAAAGTCTGTGGAACAATGGGACACCTCCAGCGAATGTGCAGATGAGCTGCAAACCCTGCAAACCACCACATTGTAGAGGAAGACCGATCCATGGTGGATCAAACTGAACTAGAGACTCGAACCGAGGATGCAGAAATATACGAGGTACACACCTTCACCACGAAATGTCCACATTTATGTTAAAAGTTGAACTGAACGGAATTCCAGTATCCATGGAATTGGACACAGGTGCGAGTCAGTCTATCATGAGCAAAAAGGCCTTCGAGAGGCTGAGGTGCAACAAGGCACAAAGGCCCAAGCTGAGCCTTATTCTGTGAACTTAAGCTGTGAACTTACACTAAAGAGCTGATCCCTGTAATTGGTAGTGCAGCAGCAAAAGTCTCCTATGATGGAGCAGTGCACGAACTACCACTATGGATTGTACCAGGAAATGGCCTCACACTGTTCAGCAGAAGCTGTCTGGGAAAAATCTGCTGGAACTGGGATGACATCCGAACGCTTTTGTCTGTGGATGACGCCTCTTGTGCCCAGGTTTTGAGCAAGTTCCTGTCGTTTGAGCCAGGCATCGGAAAATTCTCTGGGGCGAAGGTGCAGATCCACTTGGTTCCCGGTACACGACCCATCCACCACAAGGCACATGCGGTGCCATACATGATATGAGAGAAAGTGGAGATTGAGCTGGACAGGCTGCAACAAGAGGGCATATTCGCGCTTGTTGAGATCAACGAGTGGGTCAGTCCGATTGTTCCGGTTCTCAAGTGCGATGGCACGGTCAGAGTTTGTGGGGACTACAAAGTAACGATTAACCTTTTTTCGCTGCAGGACCAGTACCCACTACCCAAGGCAGATGACCTATTTGCGACGCTGGCAGGAGGGAAGACGTTCACCAAGTTGGACCTGACCTCGGCCTACATGACACAGGAGCTGGCGGAATCTTCGAAAGGCCTCACCTGCATCAAAACCCGCAAAGGTCTTTTCATCTAGAATAGATGCCCGTTTGGGATTTGATCGGCTGCGGCTATTTTTCAAAGGAACATGGAGAGTCTGCTAAAGTCAGTTCCGCGCACCGTGGTTTTCCAGGACGATATATTGATCACAGGTCGGGACACCATTGAACACTTGCAGAACCTGGAAGAGGTTCTAAGTCAGCTAGATCATGTGGGACTCAGGTTGAAAAGCTCGAAGTGTGTTTTCCTGGCGCCAGAGGTCGAATTCTTAGGGAGAAGAATCGCGGCAGATGGCATCAGACCCACCGACGCCAAGACGGAGGCCATCAAGAATGTGCCGAGACCACAGAACGTGACGGAGCTGCGGTCGTTGCTGGGACTCCTCAATTATTTTGGTAATTTCCTACCCGGGTTAAGCACCTTGCTAGAACATCTACATGTGTTGCTACGCAAGGGAGATGACTGGGTATGGGGGAAATCACAAGAAACTGCTTTTGAGAAAGCCAGAAATCTGTTATGTGCCAACAAACTGCTTGTTCTGTATGACCCATGTAAACGTTTAGTGCTAGCTTGCGATGCGTCTTCGTATGGGGTCGGGTGTGTGTTACAACAAGCAAATGAATCGGGAACATAGCAACTGGTCGCTTAAGCATCCAGGAGTTTGTCCAAGGCCGAAAGGGCCTACAGCATGATTGAAAAAGAAGCTCCTGTATGTGTTTACGGGGTGAAAAAAATGCACCAGTATCTGTTTGAGCTTAAGTTCGAGTTAGAAACTGACCATAAGCCGCTCATATCGCTATTCTCAGAGAGCAAAGATATTAATACCAATGCCTCTGCTCGCATCCAAAGATGGGCGCTCATGCTGTCAGCATATAACTATGTAATTCGCCGCAGGCCAGGCACAGAGAACTGCGCTGATGCTCTCAGACAGCTACCATTGCTCACCACCGGGGTGGAAATGGCACAGCCTGCAGACTTGCTCTTGGTGATGGATGCATTTGAAAATGAAAAATCACCCGTTACGGCCTGCCAGATCAGGACCTGGACCAGCCAGGATCCCTTACTGTCCCTTATAAAAAACTGTGTCCTCCATGGGAGCTGGTCCAGCGTCCCAGCGGAGGTGCGTGAAGAGATCAAGCCGTTCCAGCGGCGCAAAGACGAAATGTCCATACAGGCGGACTGTGGGGTAATCGCGTGGTTTTGCCTAAGAAAGGCAGGGAAACATTCATACGCGATCTACACAGTACCCACCCAGGCAGGGATAATGATCCCATGTCTGGTGGCCCGGCATCGACTCAAGATTTGGAGCCTTGCATGCGCCAATGCAACACCTGCTCTCAACTAAGCAATGCACCCAGTGAGGCACCACTAAGTCTGTGGTCATGGCCCTCCAAACCATGGTGTAGGATCCACATTGACTTCGCTGGCCCGTTTCTGGGCAAAATGTTTTTGGTTGTTGTGGATGTTTATTGAAAATGGATTGAGTATGTAATAATGTCTGTAAGAACGTCCACTGCCACCATCGAAAGCCTACGAGCCATGTTTGCCACGCACGGCCTGCCTGATGTCCTTGTCAGCGACAATGGGCCATGCTTCACCAGCGCTGAATTCAAGGAATTCATGACCCGCAATGGGAACAAGCACATCACCTCTGCCCCGTTCAAGCCTACATCTAACGGCCAGGCAGAACGGGCAGTCCAAATCATCAAGCAAAGCTTGAAACATGTCTTGGAAGGCTCCTTGCTGACCCGCCTGTCCCGAGTCCTGCTCAGCTACCGCACAAGACCCCACTTGCTCACCGGGGTTTCCCCTGCAGAACTGTTCATGAAAAGGGCACTCAAAACAAGGCTCTCTCTAGTCCACCCTGATCTGCATGATCACGTCGAGGGCAGGCGGCAAAGCATGTACCACGATCGCGCAAATTTGTCACGCGATATTGAAGTCAATGACCCTGTATTTGTACTCAACTATGGACATGGTCGTAA
The DNA here is from genome assembly GCF_044704955.1 of Pristiophorus japonicus. Classification (NCBI taxonomy): domain Eukaryota; kingdom Metazoa; phylum Chordata; class Chondrichthyes; family Pristiophoridae; genus Pristiophorus; species Pristiophorus japonicus. Next base: position 182,918,692 of record NC_091977.1, read on the forward strand.
ATGGCTTGCTGGCACTGTTGTAGCCAAAGAAGGGAGTAGGGTGTTTGAGGTCAAACTTGCAAATGGACTAACTTGCAGAAAGCATTTGGACCAAGCCAAACTGCGATTTATAGACAGCCACGAGCAACTTCAAGAGGACACCACCAACTTCGATCTTCCGATACACACAGAAATGACAACCGACATCACGGTTGACCACGAAGCTGAACTCATCATCCCGAGCAGCCCAGCAAGGCCAGCTGCACAGCAGCCCAGCGAATGCCCAACCAACTCACCTGTACCTGTGTTTGCATTAGCTTGAATGATGTGGAATCTGTAAGGGTGGAGCTGCGGAATACTAAAGGGCAGAAAATGCTAGTGGGAATTGTGTACAGACCACCAAACAGTAGTAGTGAGGTTGGGGATAGGATCAAACAAGAAATTAAGGAAGCGTGCAATAAAGGTACAGCAGTTATCATGGATCACTTTAAGCAACATATAGATTGGGCTAACCAAACTGGTAGCAATACGGTGGAGGAGGATTTCCTGGAGTGTATCAGGGATGGTTTTCTAGACCAATATGTCAAGGAACCAACTAGAGGGCTGGCCATCCTAGACTGGGTGATGTGTAATGAGAAAGGACTAATTAGCAATCTTGTTGTGTGAGGCCCCTTGGGGAAGAGTGACCATAATATGGTAGAATTCTTTATTAAGTTGGAGTGTGACACATTTAATTCAGAGATTAGGGTCCTGAACTTGAGGAAAGGTAACTTCGATGGTATAAGACGTGAATTGGCTAAAATAGACTGGCGAATGATACTTAAAGGGTTGACGGTGGATAGGCAATGGCAAACATTTAAAGATCACATGGATGAACTTCAACAATTTTACATCCCTGTCTGGAGTAAAAATAAAACGGGGAAGGTGACTCAACCATGGCTAACAAGGGAAATTAAGGATAGTGTTAAATCCAAGGAAGAGGCATATAAATTGGCCAGAAAAAGCAGCAAGCCTGAGGACTGCGAGAAATTTAGAATTCAGCAGAGGAGGACAAAGTGTTTAATTAGGAGGGGGGAAATAGAGTATGAGAGGAAGCTTGCTGGGAACATAAAAACTGACTGCAAAAGCTTCCATAGATATGTGAAGAGGAAAAGATTAGTGAAGACAAAAGTAGGACCTTTGCAGTCAGATTCAGGTGAAGTTATAATAGGGAACAAGGAAATGGCAGACCAGTTGAACAAATACTTTGGTTCTGTCTTCACGAAGGAAGACACAAATAATCTTCTGGAAATACTAGGGGACCGAGGGTCTAATGAGAAGGAGGAACTGAAGGAAATCCTTATTAGGTGGGAAATTGTGTTGGGGAAATTGATGGGATTGAAGGCCGATAAATTCCCGGGGCCTGTTAGTCTGCTTCCCAGAGTACTTAAGGAAGTGGCCCTAGAAATAATGGATGCATTGGTGATCATTTTCCAACAGTCGATTGATTCTGGATCAGTTCCTATCGACTGGAGGTTAGCTAATGTAACACCATTTTTTAAAAAAGGAGGGAAGAGAGAAAATGGGTAATTATAGATCGGTTAGCCTGATATCAGTAGTGGGGAAAATGTTCAAATCAATTGTTAAAGATGAAATAGCAGCACATTTGGAAAGCAGTGACAGGATCAGTCCAAGTCAGCATGGATTTAAGAAGGGGAAATCACGCTTGACAAATCTTCTAGAGTTTTTTGAGGATGTAACTAGTAGAGTGGACAAGGTAGAACCAGTGGATGTGGTGTATTTGGACTTTCAAAACGCTTTTGACAAGGTCCCACACAAGAGATTGGTGTGCAAAATCAAAGCACATGGTATTGGGGGTAATGTGCTGACGTGGATAGAGAATTGGTTGGCAGACAGGAAGCAGAGAGTCGGGATTAATGGATCCTTTTCAGAATGTCAGGCAGTTACTAGTGGGGTGCCGCAGGGCTCAGTACTGGGACCCCAGCTATTTACAATAAACATCAATGATTTGGATGAAGAAATTGTGTGTAATATCTCCAAGTTTGCAGATGACACTAAGCTGGGTGGCGGTGTGAACAGTGAGGAGGATGCCAAGAGGCTGCAGGGTGACTTGGACAGATTAGGTGAGTGGGCAAATGCATGGCAGATGCAATATAATGTGGATAAATGTGAGGTTATCCACTTTGGGGGCAAAAACACGAAGGCAGAATATTATCTGAATGGCGGCAGATTAGAAAAAGAGGAGGTGCAATGAGACCTGGGTGTCATGGTACATCAGTCATTGAAAGTTGGCATGCGGGTACAGTGAGCGGTGCAGAAGGCAAATGGTATATTGGCCTTCATAGCTCAGGGATTTGAGTATCGGAGCAGGGAGGTCTTACTGTAGTTGTACAGGGCCTTGGTGAGGTCTCACCTGGAATATTGTGTTCAGTTTTGATCTCCTAATCTGAGGAAGGACATTCTTGCTATTGAGGGAGTGCAGCGAAGGTTCACCAAAATGATTCCCGGGATGGCAGGACTGACATATGAGGAGAGACTGGAGCGACTGGGCCTGTAGTCACTGGAGTTTAGAAGGATGAGAGGGGATCTCATAGAAATATATAAAATTCTGACGGGACTGGACAGGTTAGATGCAGGAAGAATGCTCCCGATATTGAGGGAGTCCAGAACCAAGGGACACAGTCTAAGGATAAGGGGTAAGCCATTTAGAACCGAGATGAGGAAAAACCTCTTCACTCAGAGAGTTGTTACATAAGAACATAAGAACATAAGAATTAGGAACAGGAGTAGGCCATCTAGCCTCTCGAGCCTGCTCCGCCATTCAACAAGATTATGGCTGATCTGGCCGTGGACTCAGCTCCACTTACCCGCCCGCTCCCCATAACCCTTAATTCCCTTATTGGTTAAAAATCTATCTATCTGTGACTTGAATACATTCAATGAGCTAGCCTCAACTGCTTCCTTGGGCAGAAAATTCCACAGATTCACAACTCTCTGGGAGAAGAAATTCCTTCTCAACTCGGTTTTAAATTGGCTCACCCGTATTTTGAGGCTGTGCCCCCTCGTTCTAGCCTCCCCTACCAGTGGAAACAACCTCTCTGCCTCTATCTTGTCAATCCCTTTCATTATTTTAAATGTTTCTATAAGATCATCCTTCTGAACTCCAACGAGTAAAGACCCAGTCTACTCAATCTATCATCATAAGGTAACCCCCTCATCTCCGGAATCAGCCTAGTGAATTGTCTCTGTACCCCCTCCAAAGCTAGTATATCCTTCCTTAAGTAAGGTGACCAAAACTGCATGCAGTACTCCAAGTGCGGCCTCACCAATACCCTATAGAGTTGCAGAAGGACCTCCCTGCTTTTGTACTCCATCCCTCTCGCAATGAAGGCCAACATTCCATTCGCCTTCCTGTTGCACCTGTAAACTAACTTTTTGGGATTCATGCACAAGGACCCCCAGGTCCCTCTGCACCGCAGCATGTTGTAATTTCTCCCTATTCAAATAATATTCCCTTTTACTGTTTTTTTCCCAAGGCGGATGACCTCACACTTTCCGACATTGTATTCCATCTGCCAAACCTTAGCCCATTCGCTTAACCTATCTAAATATCTTTGCAGCCTCTCTGTGTCCTCCACACAACCCGCTTTCCCACTAATTTTTGTGTCATCTGCAAATTTTGTTACACTACACTCTGTCCCCTCTTCCAGGTCATCTATGTATATTGTAAACAGTTGTGGTCCCAGCACCGATCCCTGTGGCACACCACTAACCACCAATTTCCAACCCGAAAAGGACCCATTTATCCCGACTCTCTGCTTTCTGTTAGCCAGCCAATTCTCTATCCATGCTAATACATTTCCACTGACTCCACGTACCTTTACCCTGTGGAATTCCCTGCCGCAGATAGCTGTAGATGCCAGCTCATTGGATATATTCAAGAGGGAGTTCGATATGGCCCTTACTGCTAAAGGGATCAAGGGGTATGGCGAGAAAGCAGGAAAGGGGTACTGAGATGAATGATCAACCATGATCTTATTGAATGGTGGTGCAGGCTCGAAGGGTCGAATGGTCTACTCCTGCACCTATTTTCTATGTTTTCTATGTTTCTATGTACCGAGACGATTGACTAGGTAGCAGAAAGCCCCAGATCGTCTCACCCTGTAAATAAGTGTACTATTGACTTTGGGGGGGAGTGATGTTATGTATGCAATACCATGTAACCAGCATTCTACCGCCACCAGAGGGCGCGCATTTTTTGGAGTCCATAGGGATCCCAGCATCCCTTGGGAGCACTGTATATAAGCAGGCCTCCAATGCTGTGCCATCACTCTGGAGTCAGAATAAAAGACTAAGGTCACACTTACTCAAGTCTGCAGTACTTAGTCACATTGCTTTATTTCAGATATAACAGTGACCATCTTCAAAAAAGTGAACAAGTCTGACTGCAGCAGCTACAGAGGAATCTCCCTGATGTCAGCCACTGAGAAAGTCATCACTACAATCCTCCTCAACTGTCTTCTCCCTGTGGCTGACGAGCTCATCCAAGAGTCACAATGCGTATTCCATCCACTAAGGGGTACAACGGACATGATCTTCACTGCGCAACAACTACAAGAGAAATGCAGGGAACAGCACCAACCCTTGAATTCAAGGGAGAGGCATACAAATTAGCCAGAAAAAGCAGCAAACCTGAGGACTGGGAGAAATTTAGAATTCAGCAGAGGAGGACAAAGTGTTTAATTAAGAGGGGGAAATAGAGTACGAGAGGAAGCATGCCGGAAACATAAAAACTGACTGCAAAAGCTTTGATAGATATGTGAAGAGAAAAAGATTAGTGAAGACAAACGTAGATCCCTTGCAGTTGGATTCAGGTGAATTTTTAATGGGGACAAAGAAATGGCAGACCAATTGAACAAGTACTTCGATTCTGTCTTCATAAAGGAAGACACAAATAACCTTCCGGATGTACTGGGGGACCGAGGGTCTTGTGAGAAGGAGGAACTGAAGGATATCCTTATTAGGCGGGAAATTGTGTTCAGGAAATTGACAAGATTGAAGGCCGATAAATCTCCAGGGTCTGATAGTCTACATCCCAGAGTATCAGGCCCTGGAGATCTATCGACTCTGGATCAGTTCCTATGGACTGGAAGGTTGCTAATGTAACACCACTTTTTAAAAAAGGAGGGAGAGAGAAAACGAGTAATTATAGACTGGTTAGCCTGACATCAGTAGTGGGGAAAATGTTGGAATCTATCATTAAGGATGAAATAGCAGTGCATTTGGAAAGCAATGATAGGATTGGTCGAAGTCAGCATGGATTTATGAAAGGGAAATCATGCTTGACAAATCTTCTGGAATTTTTTGAGGATGTAACTAGTAGAGTGGACAAGGGAGAACCAGTGGATGTGGTGTATTTGGACTTTCAAAAGGCTTTTGACAAGGTCCCACACAAGAGATTGGTGTGCAAAATCAAAGCACATGGTATTGGGGGTAATGTACTGACGTGGATAGAGAACTGGTTGGCAGACAGGAAGCAGAGAGTTGGGATAAATGGGTCCTTTTCAGAATGGCGGGCAGTGACTAGTGGAGTGCCGCAGGACTCAGTGCTGGGACCCCATCTCTTTACAATATATATTAATGATTTAGATGATGGAATTGAGTGTAATATCTCCAAGTTTGCAGATGACACTAAACTGGGTGGCGGTGTGAGCTGTGAGGATGCTATGAGGCTACAGGGTGACTTGGACAGGTTAGGCGAGTGGGCAAATACATGGCAGATGCAGTATAATGTGGATAAATGTGAGGTTATCCACTTTGGAGGCAAAAATACAAAGGCAGAATATTATCTGAATGGCGGCTGATTAGAAAAAGGGGAGGTGCAACGAGACCTGGGTGTCATGGTTCATCAGTCATTGATGGTTGGCATGCAGGTACAGCAGGCAGTGAAGAAGGTAATTGGTATGTTGGCCTTCATAGCAAGGGGATTTGAGTATAGGAGCAGGGAAGTCTTATTGCAGTTGTATAGGGCCTTGGTGAGGCCTCACCTGGAATATTGTGTTCAGTTTTGGTCTCCTAATCTGAGGAAGGACATTCTTGCTATTGAGGGAGTGCAGCGAAGATTCAGCAGACTGATTCCAGGGATGGCTGGAGTGACATATGCGGAGAGACTGGATCAACTGGGCCTTTATATACTGGAATTTAGAAGGATGAGAGGGGATCTCATAGAAACATATAAGATTCTGACGGGACTGGACAGGTTCGATGCAGGAAGAATGTTCCCGATGTTGGGGAAGTCCAGAATCAGGGGACACAATCTTAGGATAAGGGGCAGGCCATTTAGGACTGAGATGAGGAGAAACTTCTTCACTCTGAGAGTTGTTAATCTGTGGTATTCCCTGCCGCAGAGAGTTGTTGATGCCAGTTCATTGGATATATTCAAGAGGGAATTAGATATGGCCCTTACGGCTAAAGGGATCAAGGGGGTATGGAGAGAAAACAGGAAAGTGGTACTGAAGGAATGATCAGCCATGATCTTATTAAATGATGGTGCAGGCTCAAAAGGACGAATGTCCTATTCCTGCACCTATTTTCTGTGTTTCTATGTTTTATATGTTTGTACATGGCCTTCTTTGACCTCACAAAGACCTTTGATACTGTCAACCGTGACGAAATATGGAGCGTCCTCCTTCATTTTGGCTGCCCCCAAAAGTTTGTCACCATCCTCCGCCTGCTCCACGATGACATGCAAGCCGTGATCCAGACCAATGGATCGACCACAGACCCAATCCACATCCGGACTGGGGTCAAGCAGGACTGCGTCATCATGCCAATGCTATTCTCGATCTTCCTCACTGCAATGGTCCATCTCATTCTCAACAAGCTCCCCGCTGGAGTGGAACTAAACTATATAATCAATGGAAACCTGTTCAACCTTCGTCGTCTCCAGGCTAAATCCAAGGTCGTCCCATCCTCTGTCATTGAACTACAATATGCGGATGACACTTGTGTCTACGCACATTCAGAGGCCGAACTCCAAGCCATCGTCAACATCTTCACTGAGGCGTACGAAAGCATGGGCCTTATGCTAAACATCCGTAAGGTCCTCCACCAACCTGACCCCACCTCATAGCACTGCCCCCTGGTCAGCAAAATCCACGATTCGGTCTTGGACAATGTGGACTATTTTCCATACCTTGGGAGCCTACTGTCAGCAAGGGCAGTCATCGACGACAAGGTCCAACACCGCCTCCAGTGTGCCAGTGCAGCCTTTGGTTGCCTGAGTGGAGGAAGAGCATCCGGGATGGCGCTGAGCACCTCGAGTCTCGTCGCCTAGAGCATGCAGAAATCAAATGCAGACAGCAGAAGGAGCGTGCGGCAAACCAGACTCCCCACCCACCATTTCCTTCAACCACTGTCTGTCCTACCTGTGACAGAGACTGTAATTCCCACATTGAACTGTACAGTCACCTGAGAACTCACTTTTAGAGTGGAATCAAGTCTTCCTCAATTTCGAGGGACTGCCTTTGATGATAATGATTCCCACGCCCAATTTTCTTATCTTTATTCTTCAGATGCCTCTGACTCATGGTGGGATTTGGTTATATGGATGCTACTGGCCTTCCACTGCAACTTCCAAATGGCCTTTCTTCATGCACAAGATTAGCAATAAATGTGAGTGGATTGTCACAAACATTCCAACCCTGATCCCTGGCCAGGTTCCTAAAATTCATCTACAACCCGTTCAAGGTACATAGAAATGTAATTATTCATAATTCAAGTTGAACTCCTGTGCAGTACCTCTTCTGCTTGGAGTTGGCATATTTTTTGATTTTTTTATCTTCTTTTGAAAAGATTTGGAAAGAAATATGTTTAAATGTTAAGTTTTTTGGACGAGACGTTAAACCGAGGCCACGTCTACTCTCTCAGATGGATGTAAAAGATCCTATGGCACAATTTCCAAGAAGAGCAGGGGAGTTATCCTCGGTGTCCTGGCCAATATTTATCCCTCAATCAACATAATTAAAAAACAGATTATCTGGTCATTATCACATTGCTGTTTGTAGGACCACATGTCCTACATTACAACAGTGACTACACTTCACAATGTACTTCATTTGCTGAAATGATTTGGGATCTCGGGTGATCATGAAAGGTGCTATATTAATGCAAGTCTTTCTTTCTTCTTGTTAAACAAAGTGATTTCCTATAGGTTATAAAACAGTCTAAAGCCACTTAGACCAAATCTTTATTTTGTAATAGGCCAGCCATTAAAAATGTGTATTAAGCCATGCAAGCCAGTTTGTGACTGTTACGGCTAACAATCTATTTCAAAATAGTTTCTGTGTGTGTATATGTGTGTAAGTGTGTATGTATGTGTGTACGTATATGTGTGTATGCATGCACATGTGTGCGCACACGTGTGAATCTGTGGCCGTGAAATTTGGAACCTTAGCGCCAGCTGATAAGGCTGGTTTTGGCAAGAAAATGGCGGCCGCCTCTCTCGCTGTCACTCCTGGCAGGTCCCGCTGCGGCCTGTATTTTGGGCAAGTCTACTGCATGACCATTGCCTGTGCTCGCTAGATAAATGGTAATGAGGCAGATCGTGATGTCAATCAATGTGTAATGCTGATTTGACACATAACGACAACTTGTATTCATATAGCGTCTTTAACGTAGTAAAATTTCGCAAGGCGCTTCACAGGAGTATTATGAGACAAAAAATTTGACACCAAGCCACATAAAGAGAAATTAGGGCAGGTGACTAAAAGCTTGGTCAAAGAGGTAGGTTTTAAGGAGCATCTTAAAGGAGGAAAGAGAGGTTGAGAGGCGGAGAGGTTTAGGCAGGGAATTCCAGAGCTTGGGGCCTCGGCAACAGAAGGCACAGCCACCAATGTTTGAATGATTATAACAGGGATGCTCAAGAGGGCAGAATTAGACGAGCACAGATATCTCGGAGGTTGTGGGGCTGGAGGAGATTAAAGAGATAAGGAGGGGCGAGGCCATGGAGGGATTTGAAAACAAGGATGAGAATTTTGAAATCATTGAAAGGCATTGCTTAACTGGGAGTTAATGTAGGTCAGCGAGCACATGGGTGATGTTAGGACATGGGCAGCCATGTTTTGGATCTCCTCAAGTTTACGTAGGGTAGAATGTGGCAGGCCGGCTAGGAGAGTGTTGGAATAGTCAAGTCTAGAGGTAACAAAGACCTGGATAAGGGTTTCAGAGCTGAGGCAAGGGGAGAGATGGGCAATGTTATGGAGGTGGAAATAGGTGGTCTTAGTTATGCCACGGATATGTGGCCGGAAGCTCATTTCAGGGTCGAATATGAGCCCAAGATTGCGAACAGTCTGGTTCAGCCTCAGACAGCTGTGAGAGAGAGGGATGCAATTGGTGACTAGGGAACAGTTTTCCTCCCATTGATGTTCATACATAGAAAATTGTGGGCAAAGCACCTGTGATTTTCTGATAAATTGTCTGCTGCATCCAAGGCTCCCCGGAAAGTTCCATCTACAAAGTTTTCTGTGCTGAAAGTGAAGGTGCTGAACTGTTGAGTGTCATGGGGAAGTCTGAGTAAAGATCAATGTTACGGAGGTGGGAATAAACTGCCATGAAGTCGCCACTTCATTCAACACCCTTTCCAAATCATAAACAGCTAAACATGCAGCAGAAAGGACCCCCCACAATGCTATTTAAAGGGATAAAAGGTGACTTGCTTTTTGATTTCTATTGGTTCTGTGTAAAGTCGTGCAACTGTTTGGAGCATTCTACAGTTATTTAAAGTTGGTGAGGTGGCAGGGAGTGTTGCTGCAAGTGGAGAAGGTCTTGCTTCTGATTTCAGGTTCTCCTCAGACCACTTGCTCCCAGTCATGGGGGTTCTACTTGCAGTCCCCCTTGTGCTCGAGTATGACAGGGAGATGGAGCAGAGGCAGCAAAGAAGAGGATAAAATGGAGTAAGAGGAGAGGAAGGAGAGCTCTCAGCAGGAGGCCTTATCCACATAGGGTTTGCCGAGAGCACGTTTCCCACCTGTACTTAAGCCAGGAGCAGTGTATTAGGAAGCTCCACTTCAGCAAGGAGGTGGTCACAGAACTCTGCCAGCTCCTGGAACCAGGCACCAGAGCATGGTGATGATGGCACTGCCAGTGGCTCTCAAGGAGACCTCAATTTTTTCGCCACTAGATTATTGCAGTCTGGAGTAGGAGACATGGTTAACATCTCCTAGTTCACCATCCATTGCTGCATTCGGGAGGTCACAGAGGCTCTGTACTCCAGGAGAAGGGAATTCATTGTTTTCTCTCTGAACAGAGAGAAGCAGAATGAGCATTCAGGTGGCTTTGCCAGGATCTCAGCTTCCCCATGGTGCAGGGCGCAATTGACTGCACACATGTGGCTTTGCGGACACCGCATATTAAATCTGAAATGTACCGCAACTGCAAAGACTACTCACTTAATGTGCAGTTGGTGTGCGACCAAGCCCAGCACATCATGATGGTGCTGTATCCTGGCAGCAGTCATAATGCCTTCATCCTGCACCAGTCCACTGTGCCAGTAATCTTCCAGCCACCACCTCAAACCCGAGGGTGGGTGCTCGGAGACAAGGGCTATCCATTCTGCACCTGCCTGATGACTTCCCTCCACAACACCAATACTTGTGGTCAGCACTCAGTTAATGAGAGCCATGCTGCCATGAAGAACCTCACCAAGCAGATCATCAGAGTGCTAAAGCAATGGTTACGCTGCCTTGACCACTCAGGAGGAGCTGTCCACTACTCACCAGAGTGTCCCATATCGAGGTGGTTTGCTGCATCCTCCACAACCTGGCCATCATGAGGGCACAGCCCTTGCCACCACAGGTTCCTGGACAACCTTAGGAGGAGGAGGAGGAGGAGGAAGAGGTGAATGGGAGGAGGCAGGCACCAGTTCCCATTTTCGAATGGACTGTTCACAAGCGCATCATCAGACTCCGGTTCCTCTGAATGAAACCCCAGATTCCCATTGCTCAGCACTTCCCCACCTTACCATCCTGTAATATAGAGCTCCCCTAGTGGACTACAGCTCCACCTAGTGGACTTCTGTGGTAATGTAAGTAATGCTGGATATAATAAAAAGCATCATGTGACAAGTTCACTTGGCAAGTTCCTGTCGAGCCATCTTCTGTGTGCGTGTTTGTGATGTCGTAAAGAATATATCACATTGGTGATGAAGATAGGATAATTGGATTCTCTAGCTGAAATTTTTTTGGTGGATCATCCAGCCAAACAACGGAGAGACTTTGAGAGGTTCTTTGTTTTTCAGCATAGCTAAAAAATCCAATGTAAATTTTAAGCATATTGTTGACATTGCCAGAGTCCAGGTGGCCGCGCCTATGGGAATAATAGGGTGCTTGGGTGAATTCCGTCACGACCAAGAGACCTTCGTATGTGGAGCAGCTAGAAATGTTTTTCAATGCGAATAATATCGTCAAAGTCTCCAATGATGAAAACCATAACCGGGTGGTGTTGGAAAGAAAACAGGCTATCTTCTTGACTGAAGCAGGCCCCCAAGGTGTATGAAATCCTAAAAAATGTGCTTGTTCCTGTCAAGCCAAAAAACATGCCACTGACGGATATTCTAACCATATTAGAACATCACTACAGTCCTGAGCCCCTGGAAATTGCTGAAAGTTATCATTTTGGAGTATCAGTGAGTACATTGTAGCATTAAACAAAGCTACCCATTCACTGTCATTTCAGAGAATTTCAGGACCAAGCATTTACCTGGATTTTTTAGCATGACCACTTTGTTCGTGAGATTAAAAATGAAGCAATCAGAAGAAAGTTGTTAACAACCCCTAACTTGACTTTTGATTTAGCTTATCAGACAGCTATGCCGACCAATACTCCCGAGAATGTTGTGCCATTTCCAGTCGTCAGACAACCAAGGTGAATCACCTGCAAGTTAAAAGTAAAAGACAGTTGGACCCCAAGGCCTCAGCAACTGGCCAAGGTAATAGCGCATTGAAATTGTGCTATCGGTGCCTGGGACAACACATTGCTCAAAGTTGTCCCTATGTAAAGGCAGAGTGTTTCTTCTGCAACAAAATAAGGCATCTTGCAAAGGCATGCTGACTGAAGGGTAAACCTATGTTCAATGCTAGAAGTAGAAATTGCCAGACACTGAATTGCTAAATAGCATTGAAGAGAAGCAACATGACGAGGAGGTTCTGGAGATACATGTCATAAGGAGCACGAGGGTATCTCACAACGAGATTTGCATCGAAGGATGATGTCATCAAACAATATCTGAAGATGTTCTGTGAAACAGGCAGCCCGATCCAAGGCTTCAAGGCGAGTGTCAGAGTGCAGAATGATGCTACACCAGTTTACTGCAAGCCACGTCCCGTACCATATGCACTCAAGAAGAAATTTGAGCAAGAACTCAAAAGACTAGAATCTAAGGTAGAAGAAGTGTTCTATTTTTCATACATTGATGAACTGCTAGTCACAGCTGAAGAGATTGGTAGAACAACCAAACATGACCCAATTATGTCAAAGGTGTATGATTACATAGCAAATGGCTGGCCAAACTAGGTACCTGAGAAAGATATTCATCCATACTTCGTTCGTAGGAATGAATTATCAGTGGATAAAGATTGTATCATGTGGGGTGCAAGAATAGTTATTCCAAATAAGTTTAGGTCCAAATTATTAGGAGATCTTCATGACCAACACCTTGGAATGTGCTTGATCAAGAGTTTTGCAAGCAGTTACTTATGGCGGCCAGGTTTAGATAAAGATCAAAGCCCCGGTTTTCATGAGCTGCAAGGCCCGCCCATTTGCCACCGGGCGGTACTTTGCGTGAAAGATTCCTCTGAAAGAGGTGGGGGTACCAACCGGTGGCAAAATAATGGCTTACGCCGTCAATCTGGGCAGCAGCGGGTGAAGCCCTTAGTCGCAACGGCAAAGTAACTTGCCGCCCAAGTGCCGCCAAGGATGGTGTCAGGCCCAGGGGCGAGGGAACTCTGAAAAGTAAAAACATTACCAAAAAAATAAAACACTGGAACAGCTTCAGGGGATCCCATCCAGGTAAATCGCTGTAAAAAAAATGTAAAAGATGTTCACTAACCTTTTCTTTCAGGTCTTCATTGCTACTGTTGGGGTTAGACCATCCTCCTTGCAGCGGTCCTTCTCCCTGCTGGTGCCGACTTCCGCCGACTCTCACCCGCACCAATCTGGCATCTCGGCGGGCGGGAGGCCACTTACATGACTTGGCTGCCGGAGGACGTCAGCAGGCGGTTCTCAGCAGTGCTCCCCTCCCGTCCGCTCCAGACGAAGTGGAAACTGGGAAAGAGAGGAAAACGGCAGCAAAACCCGGTGGCAGTCAGCAGCAGCAGGCAGCGGTGTGTGGTAAGGCCACCAATATCGGGGCCATAGAGTACATTGTTGGTCAGTGTACAACATGTCAATTGATAAGCAAGAAACCATCATCAGTAGTCATGGAAATGGCCTGCCAGAATGTGGCAAAGGTTACATGTAGATGTTGCTGAGCTAGGAGGACAGCAATTGTTCACTGTGATTGATAGTCATTCAAAGTGGGTATAGGTGTTTCTGATGCGGAAAGTAAGAACAAGTAAAACACTAGACAATTTGCGAAGATTGTTTTCCTCATACAACCTCCCAGAAGAAATTGTTTCTGATAATGGGCCACAATTTTGTTCAGAAGAATTTGCACAGTTCATGAGCATAAATGGTGTGAAACATATCAAGGTTCAACTGTACCACCCTGCTTCAAATGGTGCAGCAAAGTGCACAGTACAAATTGTAAAATGTGCCCTCATCAAGCAAATGTTGGATTCAAATCCAAAGAAACGGCAGTTGTCGTTGGACTACAAATTAGCAAATGTTCTAATTATTTGTCATAATACTCTTCATACAACTCTTGGTAGAACACCAGCAGAATTGTTGCTCAAATGACAGCCATGAGTCAGGTTCTCATTGTTAAAGCCAAACTTGGCACAGTCAGGAGAAGAGAAACAATTAAGACAGAAAGAGAATCATGATAGAAGTAGAGTAAGAGCGAGAGGTGTGAAATTGAATCTGAAAGTTAGAGTGAAGAACCATCACCATAAATGGTTACCAGGAAGAGTAGTGAAGATATGTGGCCCTCACACATATTTGGTCAAGATGTTTGTTCATGGAAAGGTTAGGTTTGTTTACATTAATCATATTTTACCTACAGAGGTGGAAGGAGTTGAAAGTTGGAATGATTTGATTATTTCTGATGAGTCAGATAGTCTTATTACAAGTAGAGTACCAGTAGCAACTCCTACATCAGATGTACTAGAAACAAGTCCAAGAGAATTTAAGTCTGAGTCAAAGTCAGGCAGACAAACAGTCTGATGTTGTAGTGAGTCAAAATGTAGATCAAGGATATCACTTGGAGAAAAACTCTCCTCAGGCTCAGTCCGAACAGAAGTTTGTAAAGTTCTGTTCGAGAGCAAAGGTATCCTCTTCGAAACAGAAAACAAGTGGTTAAGTTTGATTTGTAAATATAACAAAATAAATCCATAGCTTTTGTTGTGTATAACCATGCACGTTATGTATAATGATTATTTTGTTATGATTAGTTCTTCCTTAAGGGGGAGAGTGTAATTTAGCACTCCCCCTAATGGACAACTACTGCTCCACTTAATGGACTACTGTGGTAATGCAACTAATGATGTATCTTATAAAAAGCATCATGTGACAAGGTCACATGACAAGTTCCTGTCGAGCCATCTTGTGTTTGTGTGCTTGTGATATCATAAAGAATATATCACACATCCCTCTGTCACGGAACATCACAGCATCCTCTTCTGCAAAAAGCTGAATTGGGAGCCACCACAAAACAAACATTCCAAACGTTATTTATCAATGCATCAATATAAAACTATGCAACGTTAGCTGCTCACCCTTGTGAATTCCCTCACTGTCAGTCTTTCGTGTTCCCTTGCCTATCCAAATGTTGCTACGCAGTGCTACCTTAGTGGCTGCAACATGGCTGGTGGAAGGCTGCTGACTTTCTCGAGGGGAGATTTCAAATGGACTTTCAGAACAATCTCGAGCAGTTCTGAGCCTGAAAGGCTTGGCTGTATATTGCACCACCTTGGCATGGACGCCAGCATTCTGTGTTTGGGTGATGTGCCTGATGTTGTTTATCTGTAAAGCATGCACTCCCATGTTCCGCCACCAGGGAGCGCATCCCCTGAAGTCCCAAGGGATCCCAGCATCCCTTGGGAGCACTGTATATAAGCCGACCCCTAAGGCCTGTTACTCTCCCTGGAGTGCATTAATAAAGATTTGAGGTCACTGTTACTTTGTGTGCAGTCTCATCTGTGTTACGAACACAACAACTGGCGACGAGTACACGAATCCAATGCAAAGATGCAGCAAACTGTGGGCATCCTGGAGAAGTTCTCGGAGGGTGAGGACTGGGAAGCCTATGTCGAATGGCTAGACCAGTACTTTGTAGCCAACGAGCTGGATGGAGAAGGATGCGCTGCAAAAAGGAGAGCGGTCCTCCTCACAGTCTGCGGGGCACCGACCTACAGCCTCATGAAGAATCTTCTGGCTACGGTAAAACCCACAGATAGGTTGTATGAGGAGCTGTGTACACTGGTTCGGGAGCATTTTAACCCGAGGGAGAGCGTGTTGATGGCAAGGTATCAGTTCTACACATACCAGCGATCTGAAGGTCAGGAAGTGGCGAGCTACGTCGCCGAGTTAAGGCGACTTGCAGGACAATGTGAGTTTGATGGCTACCTGGAGCAAATGCTCAGAGACTTTTATGTACTGGGCATTGGCCACGAGACCATCTTACGAAAACTTTTGAATGTAGAGATACCGACCCTCAGTAAGGCCAGTGATAACACAAAATAAATCTCTCAGCACACAAGTGCTAGCAATGTTCATAAATTAACTGGAACTGTGTTTGCAAGCAGAAATGTACAGGGCAGAAACCACGAGTTTGCAACTGCCAGCAGGCCTCAGGTAAACCAGATGACTCAGAGTCCGCAACAAAGGATGAATGCAAGGCAATTCACATCTTGTTGGCATTGTGGAGGCTTCCATTAGGCCTATTCATGCCGCTTCAAAGAGTATGTTTGCAAGAGCTTGAGAACAATGGGGTACCTCCAACGAGCTTGCAGACGAGCTGCAAGCTCTGCAAAACCTGCTAACCACCACGTGGCAGAGGAAGATCGGTCCATGGTGGATCAAAGCAATTTCGAGCCTCAGAGAGAGGAGGCAGCTGCTGAAGTACATGGGGTGCACACATTTTTGACGAAATGTCCACCTATAATGCTAAACGTAAAATTGAATTGCTTACCCGTAGCCATAGAACTGGACACTGGCGCTAGCCAATCCACCATGAGTAAAAAGATGTTTGAGAGACTGTGGTGCAACAAGGCACTCAGAGCAGCCCTGAGCCCCATCAACACGAAACTGAGAACGTACACCAAAGAGCTTATCACTGTCCTGGGCAGCACCACGGTCAAGGTCACCTACAAGGGCACGGTGCACGAACTGCCACTCTGGATTGTCCCGGGCGATGGCCATATACTGCTTGGAAGGAGCTGGCTGGGCAAAATCTGCTGGAACTGGGATGACATCTGAGCGCTATCACATGTCGATGAGGCCTCATGTACCCAGGTTCTAAACAAATTTTCTTCCCTTTTTCAGCCAGGCATTGGAAACTTTTCCGGGACGAAGGTGCGGATGCACTTGGCCCCAGAGGCATGACCCATTCACCACAAGGAGGGAGCGGTACCTCACATGATGAGGGAGAGAGTGGAAATTGAGCTGGACAGGCTGCAACGCAAGGGCATCATCTCCCCAGTGGAATTCAGCGAGTGGGCCAGCCCAATTGTTCCAGTACTCAAAAGTGATGACACGGTCAGGATTTGCGGAGATTATAATGTAACTATTAATCGTTTCTCGCGACAGGACCAATACCCGCTACTTAAGGCAGACGACCTATTTGCGATGCTGGCAGGAGGCAAGATGTTCACCAAGCTCGACCTGACTTCGGCCTACATGACGCAGGAGCTGGAGGAGTCTTCGAAGGGCTTCACCTACATCAACACGCACAAGGGACTGCTCACCTGCAACAGATGACCGTTTGTAATTCGGTCGGCTGCAGCGATCTTCCAGACAAATATGGAGAGCCGACTCAAGTCAGGACCACGCACGGTGGTTTTTGAGGATGAAATATTGGTCATGGGTCGGGACACCGTTGAGCACCCACAAAAGCTGGAGGAGGTCCTCCAGTGACTGGATCACGTAGGGCTACGGCTGAAGAGGTCGAAATGCATCTTCATGGCAACAGAAGTGGAGTTTTGGGGGAGAAAGATCATGGCGGATGGCATTTGGCCCTCAGACGACAAGACAGAGGCTATCAGAAATGCGCCCAGGCCACAGAACATCATGGAGCTGCGGTCGGTCCAAGGACTCCTCGACTATTTTGGTAACTTCCTACCGGGGTTAAACACCCTCTTAGAGCCCCTACATGTGTTATTGCGTAAAGGTGAGAACTGGGTATGGGGAAAAAAACCAAGTAATTGCTTTTGAGAAAGCCAGAAACATTTTATGCTCCAAGAAGCTGCTTGTATTGTATAACCCGTGTAAAAGACGTGCTAGCATGTGACACGTCGTCGTACGGAGTCGGGGGTGTATTACAACAAGCTAACGTTGCAGGGAAGTTGCAACCTGTCGCCTATGCTTCCAGGAGCTTGTCTTAGGCCGAGAGGGCCTACATCATGATTGAGAAAGAGGCATTAGCGTGTGTGTTCGGGGTAAAGAAAATGCATCAGTAGCTGTTTGGCCTCAAATTTGAGCTGGAAACCAATCACAAGCCCCCCATATCACTGTTCACTGAAAACAAGGGGATAATTCCTAATGCCTCAGCCCGCATACAAAGATGGGCACTCACGCTATCAGCATATAACTATACCATCCTCCACAGGCCAGGCACCGAGAACTGTGCAGATGCTCTCAGTCGGCTACTATTGCCCACCACGGGGTTGGAAGTGGCGCAGCCTGCAAACTTGTTGATGGTGGCGCAGACCGCAGACTTGTTGATGGTCATGGAAGCATTTGAAAATGATAAATCACCTGTCACGGCCTACCAGAATAGGACTTGGACCAGCCAAGATCCTCTGCTGTCCCGAGCAAAAAAACTGTGCACTGCATGGGAGCCGGGCCAGCATCCCCGTTGAAATGCAAGAGCTAATCAAGCCGTTCCAGCGGCGAAAAGACGAGCTGTCCATTCAGGCAGACTGCCTGTTGTGGGATAACCTCATAGTGCCACCTAAAAAAAGGCAGGGAGACATTCATCTCGGATCTCCACAGCACACACTCGGGTATAATAATGATGAAAGCAATAGCCAGATCCCATGTGTGGTGGCCCGCTATCGAATCTGACTTAGAGTCCTGTGTACGGCAATGCAGCGTGTGCGCCCAGAGAGGCACCACTAAGTTTGTGATCCTGGCCCTCCAGACCATGATCGAGGATCCATGTTGACTATGAGGGCCCATTTCTCGGTAAAATGTTCCTGGTGGTGGTGGATGCTTTTTCAAAATGGATTGAATGTGAAATAATGTCGGGAAGCACCGCCACTGCCACCATTGAAAGCCTGAGGGCCATGTTTGCCACCCATGGCCTGCCTGACATACTGGTCAGTGACAACGGGCCATGTTTCACCAGTGCCGAATTTAAAGAATTCATGACCCGCAATGGGATCAAACATGCCACCTCGGCCCCGTTCAAACCAGCCTCCAATGGGCAGGCAGAGCGGGCAGTACAAACAATCAAACAGAGCCTTAAACGAGTCACAGAAGGCTCACTCCAAACCTGCCTGTCCTGAGTACTGCTCAGCTACCGCACGAGACCCCACTTGCTCACAGCGGTGCCCCCGGCTGAGCTACTCATAAAAAGGACACTTAAAACCAGACTCTCGCTGGTTTACCCCAACCTGCATGATCAGATAGAGAGCAGGCGGCAGCAACAAAATATAAACGATGGTCGCGCCACTGTGTCACGGGAAATTAATCTGAATGACCCTGTGTATGTGCTAAACTATGGACATGGTCCCAAGTGGATCGCGGGCACAGTGATAGCTAAAGAAGGGAGTAGGGTGTTTGTCGTCAAACTAGACAATGGACAAATTTGCAGAAAGCACCTGGACCAAACGAGGCTGCAGTTCACAGACTGCCCTGAACAACCCACAGCAGACACCACCTTTTTCTAGCCCACAACACACACCCAAAGGATCAACGACACCACCCCGGACCAGGAAATCAAACCCATCATGCCCAACAGCCCAGCAAGGCCAGGCTCACCCAGCAGCCCTGCAGGGCCAACAACATGCCAGCGAGGGCGCAGTCAACACACCAGAACAGACATTTGTACCGAGGCGGTACACCAAGGAAAGAAAGGCTCCCGATCGCCTCACCTTGTAAATAGTTTTCACTTTGAATTTAGGGGGAGTGATGTTGTTTATCTGTAAAGCATGCACTCCCAAGTTCCGCCACCAGGGACCGTATCCCCTGAAGTCCCAAGGGATTCCAGCATCCCTTGGGAGCACTGTATATAAGCCGGCCCCTAAGGCCTGTTCCTCACTCTGGAGTTTCTTAATAAAGACTGAGGTCACTGTTACTTTAACGTCTCTGTGTGCAGTCTCATCTGTGTCAGGAACACAACACCTGCCATGATGAATAGCTGGCTGTGTGTGCAAGGTGTGAGATGTGGGTGTAAGTCTTGCAGCAGTGGTAAGTGTGTGAGGGTGAGGTGAAGCTATGATTGTGAGTTATGAGTGGTGATTGCTAGAGATTGTTGGTAGGTGAGTGATCGGGGTGTGGTGCATTGTGCAATGTGTGTGGCTAGTGGTGCAGTCAGTGGGATATGGCATTTGAAGATACATTCACTCAGCTTGACTATTCGTGTGAGGTCATTAAACTTTTTGCGGCATGGGATCCAGGTCCTAGGGACAACACACAAGGCGCTGAAGGCTTCTGCTATGTCCTCCCACTGCCTTCTGGTGTGCTGCTTGAAAGGGCTCCTGTCCTCTGTGTGTAGATTATTTGTCTTCTGTGCAACCCCCAGGACCAAGGCCTCCAGTGCTGCATTTAAGAAACTCCTTGTCCTCTCTCTTCCCTGTGAAGCCATGGCTTCAGAGTGACAATGGGTTGCATCTGCTAAAAAGCACCTCCCCTTTAAGTGGTGCAGAGAGCTTATGCAAAATGTTATTGGCCAGTAGACTGCACTTGACATTAACCCCCTTTTTGTGCGGTAAACCAACCAGCAGCGCATTTAGTGCTGAGCTCAGTGCTGCAATCATTATAATGAACAGTCAGCACAAATTTTGTGTGCTGCCTGCACCACTTTGAACAGGCCTGACTGACAGGCTTGTTGGGCGGGGAATGCTCCAGAAGAGGCCGCAGCCCAGAAGCAGGAAAGGGATCGCGGCGGTGGGGGGTTGGGTACAGAGTGGTTTGTCGGTGCGGAGCCAGATCAGGGACAGAGATGGAGGGTTAATGATCGCAGGGGCATCCGATTGTGGGGAGGTTCGATGATCGCATGGGAGAGGGTCGGTGATATCACCAGGGTGCGGGGCGGGTTCCGATCGTAGGGGGGCGCCCAATCGCGGGAGATGGTCCAATCACGGGGATGGAAGCAAGTAAACTTGGTGGGCACTCCTGCTTCTCCTGGCGCACAAGCAGTGCTGTAAAGGTGGGTACCTCTTCCACACAGCGGTCTTCGCCTCCATGTAGCTGCTGGCATCCCATCCACCATCAGTTTCCAAGATGGTGGATTGGATGGCAGCTCCCTAGGGAGCTCTCCCTGAACAAATTTCCCCCTGCCATCCATTAGCATCCTTCACTCTTTCTCTCCCAATCTCGCCCCCCCTCCCCGCCCCCGCCCCCACCCCCCCCCACCGTTTAAGCTTCCCCGGCCCTAATAGTGGATGCATTCCTCACCCCTACTCCATGAGGCAAGGGCAGCTGCCTGAGCCCACTGCCCATCCCTCACGCATGCCTGTTCCTTACCTCCATCTGTCAGCGCCAAACTTACCACCCAGATCGACCTTCCTGCTACCAAGCCTCTCGCTAGCTGCAAGATGTTATCTGGCTATTATAGAGGCCCTGAGCTGGCTAAACAAAATGTATGCTTAAAACCACACATACAAGATGACCACTCGTTGACCTCGGGCTCAAGGGAGCAATAAAGAACATCCAAAAAGGAACTAATATAACCATATAACAATATAAGGCGAGTGACACCTGGAAGAAGGGAACAAATGGGTATTTGATCATACGTTGGTACAACCAATCACGTCACTGTTCAGGTCTGTCCATGAGGACACTCATGTGCCTAAACCTCTATAATTAAGGTGCAATTTGAACAGTTCATTGGAGATCCTCTCTCAGGCGGCTGAGAAGTGAGATGCTCCCCCTTTACATGTTGGAATTAAAGTCGTTGTAACTTATCCAAGGTATCTGTCTGTCGAATCCGGGCTTGTTTAGAGAGGAGAAGGGTGATTCTCCCTATCAATTGGCGTAGGTTGCAGGATACAGACTCGCTGACTCGAAATGATGTGGCAGCTGTTGGGGTGAGTACTTTTTAAATACCACCGACAAGTTAGAGCTGTTACACTGTTTACGGGAAAGGAGGAAATCTGTAGAAAGAACAAATAAACGAGCCATGGAGAGGACGGAGACCAAGGAATAAGGACGACTTGGGTATGAGTAGGCTCTAACGCAGTCAACCAGGCATGGTACTAACGAACAAGTATCAGACAGGAGATGTGATGGAGGTACAAGAGTAACCCACAAGGGAAAGGTAGTCCCTTAGCGATCTTTGAAATGGCCAGCGAAAATGACTGGGGACCCGAGGGATTTATAGGGAAAATGCGAGCAAATAAAAACATGAAACTAATTGAGGGAATGATGAAAAAAGAATGGCATCCAGATGACCCACCAGAGAGGCAGGCAAAGTGGTGGGAGTGTCAGCCAAGAAATAAAGGGGACCGGGCTGATATGGTAGTATTAGCCTGCTATCGGGAACAAAACAAAGAGATGGAAAGAAAGGATCAGATAATACAGGAACTAAAAGCTAAAATAAAAAAGATGGAAGAAGTGGAAATAAGCAATAGGAATGGTACAAAATGTGCAGCAGTAACTGAGCGACCTAGAGCGCCACCTACCCCATGCCTGCACCGGTACCAATATATCCCCCACTGGAACTTTTAAGTGAAGAAATCGATAATAGTGGGAGACCAGATAGGGATGAGTTGGCCGATAAGGCTCGCAAATATAATCCAGACTATGACGATTGGGGAAGAGAAGGTGGGCCTCCCCCATACCAGAAGGTACGGGCAGCCCCGATCAAGGTAGAATCTGTACCCGGCACCCCAGCTGTCCCAGTGGTACCGGCTGCCAGAGGCAACCTGGGCGTGCCCGAAATACCCGCTTTGGTGCCTCGGATAAAAACCACCTATGTGTCACTGACACCCAGGGACACATTGAAGTTATTACAAATGTTACCCAAGTTAGAGAGGAGACGAAGTACTGAAGAGTTTTGGCAGAAAATACAGGAAATAAGAATATGCCACAGCCTTCACAACTGAGATGTGGAAGCGTTAGTAAGAGCAAAAGTGACTGAAGAAATGTGGCAACAGTTGGGACAACGATACAGGGACGGCACTTGGTGTGCGATGATAACTCCCACCGTTGCGCAATCGGAGGCAGAATATCAGGCGTTTAAAGTAGACGTAACTCGAGTAGCAGGAGCAATACCCATAGACTGGGGAATAATCATGGGGGTCACTCAAAACAAGGGGAATCTGCACATGACTATGCAGAGCGAAATGGTTGAGCTTCCAAGTGTATTCGGGAACACTGAATCCCACCAGGGATAATCAAGTATTCCTAAAAATATATAAAGACGGGTTGAGTACTGCACACCAATGTAAGATTTCTAAATCTCTGGCATTAAATTGACAGTGAGACTGATTCTTTTAAGACAATTTGGAATAATTTATTAAACACACACCCATACACATCTATCAGCAGTCGTCAGCTATCCTACGGTTCGATTTAGTTACAACAGATACAATGTTATAATAATGATTTATAAAAAGGAAAATGTCACTTTCCTCTGGCTGGCTGGCTGAACACACGGCCTGCTGTTTCGGCTGGTCTTGAGCGGGCGGTTTGCCGTGTGCTCAGGAGAGAAGAAGAGAGAGAGCAGTCTTTGGCTTGAGGTTTTATACCTCTCAAAGCCATTGTTTCTCAGGATGCCTCAGGATTGGATCTTGATTCCAGGGCCGTTCTTGATTGGCTTCTCCTCATACATGTGTCTGTCTGGAGGACCCGGTGCCATACCTTGATTAGGTTAATGGTTTTCCAATTAACATCTTTTCTAGTTTGGTGAGTTTCAAAGCCATGGAGACATGAACTTGCGGAAGGTATCCATTTTTGTCTCTTCAAACTGCAGCCTTCCCATATAATCTACAATTTCAACATTTATACATATACAGAATCAATTTTGTCATTACTAAGCACTTTTATTCTTACATCAAGATGTATTAAAAACAGGGCTAGTCACAATGCAAAACTATGACGACTTGTCCAAATGGGCGTCTGAGCTGGATGCTACTCAGAAAAGGAAATTAGCCGTGGTAGAAGCACACGTGGCCGCAGTGGCAGCAATTGTGGAAGGAACGAGTAAGGAAGGAAAACTACGCAAAGCCCCCTTAACTTGTTTAAATTGTGGAAAAGAAGGCCAGAAGAAAAAAGGGGTTCAAGGGAGGGGTGGACAATCAAGGCCGAAGTGTCAGAACTTGACAAACTAGGCCATACAGCGAGGAAATGCTGGGCTAAGGAGGGAGGGGCGGAAAGACAGGGACCCGGACAGATTAGAGGATTTCCAGGAGGAGAACCATCCCTGACCAGGGGAAAAGTGGTAGCGCTCCTTAGAGAAGCTCAGCGGACTCTGCGGCCAACCCCCCCACAAGAGACGCTTTCTAACGAGGACATCATAAGTATGCTACGGTTGGCAGCCACCCAATAGGGGTTACCGGCCCCCAATGAAGATGTGGGACCACAAAGAAAGGACCCAAGAATGTTTGTCAGCACAGTGTTAGGGGGCCGGCACTGTGAGATGCTGATAGACACGGGAGCATCAATATCCATTACTAATCTAGACTTACCCCTTACCAAGGAAACGATCAGCTTACAAGGAGTGGGAGGAGGTAACAGAAAGGCAACTTTAAGTGAAATTGTACTATTGGAAGTGCAGGGGATAATATTACCCACCCAGTTTTGGTGCTGCCCCAATCCCGAAGGCACCATATTAGGAATAGAAACATTAAGGGAAATAGGGGAACTAATAGACCCCCAGCGTAACCGAGTAATCTGGGGAGACAAGCACCAAACTCAGTGTAAAGTTACCCAGGCCATCAGCAGCAGCGGGTGGCTGGGATCCGTCCAATAGATCCTGAGTGGGAAACAAAGGGCGCCTGGGGAAGCATATGTCAATTATACCCTGCCCCATGGGCTCAACACAAACAGGTCTGTGGGCTGGTAGGTCCTGAGCCAGTCAAGATCCCAGAACATAAAGCCCACCAGCAATACCCGCTGAAGCCTGACACTGAAGCAGCTGTCCTTCAGACAGTGAAAGAATTGGAAAGGCAAGGGGTGGTGAGACAAACAATAGCTACGACCAACTCACCAGTACGGCCAGTAAAGAAACCAGGCGCCTCATATAGGCTGACTATAGATTATACCACCTTAAATAAAGTTACATCCTGGGAGCACCCGATAGTGACCAGCCCAACAACGATTTTCAATGGTCTGGGCCCGGAACATAAAATATTCACCGTATTGGATATAGCAAATGGATTTTGGACCATACCTTAGACGAGGAGTCACAAGGGAAGTTTGCCTTCATTGTAAGAGGAAAGCAGTATACATGGACGAGAATGCCCCAAGGATTCCATAACAGCCCGAGTATATTCTACCAGACGCTGGCTGGGATCCTGGAACCAATAGGGGAAGGAAGTACCCTCTTGCAATATGTGGCGACATTTTTATAGCATCCACCACGGAGAAACAGCGCATGTAGGCATTGACCACGGTGCTTGGGGCCCTACAACAGGCAGGGCTGAAAGCTAACCCAAAAAAGGCCCAGATAGGGAAAGGCCAAGTCACGTACCTAGGGTACGTAGTAACACAAGGCGGATGCCAAAGGATGGGAAGGAGGTCATTAGGACGATGCCAAAGCCAGGGACCGTAAAGGGAGTCAGACAGGTATTAGGACTGTTTAATTACTGTCGGAACTTTATCCCGGGATATGCAGAAATGGCTCAGCCCATTCAAGATTTTGTAAAAGGGGGAAAAGCCCTCCCAAGAGCCGGTAGACTGGGGCTCCGAACAAGAAGCAGCGTTTCAACAGCTGAAACAGGCCCTTATGAGCGCCCCAGCCCTGGGACTACCGGAACTGGAATAAGCCCTTCCACATTTATAATCACCACAGCAAAAACCACTATAATGCGGTGGTGACCCAGCAACATGGGGACAGGCAACGACCGGTGGCGTATTAATCCACTAAGCAACAACCTGTAGCTGCAGGATTATCTAGATGTGTAGCTGCTCTCGACTGCGCAGCCTGGGCAGTCAGAATTAGTGAACCCATAGTAATGTCAGGACAAATTATCCTACATACATAATATACCCTGGTAGAGCTACTAAGTACAGGGAGACTGAGAACAGTGTCAGACACAAGAAGGGCGACGTGGGAGGTGGTACTAATATCCCCGAGCGGCACAGTAATGATAATAAAAGACAGCGGTAACAACCCTGCAGGATGGATCATTACAGAAGGCCAGGATCCATGAATGTAACTCAATAGAGGGGGCAGAGCAAAGTAGCTCAATAAAAGAAGAGCCACTTGAGGGAGCGGACATGGACCGTTACGTACACGGGTCCTGTCGGTACATCGACAGAACGCTCCGAACGGGGTGGACAGTAGTAGACGGTGAAGGGCAAACATGGGGAGTAGGGCAGTTAGAAGGGAGCCTCTCGGCCCAAGTGGCCGAATTAGTTGCCCTAATGGAAGCCCTCAAACAGGCAAAAGTTAAAAGGGAAAATATATATACAGACAGCCGATATGCGTTTAGGGTGGTCCACGATTATATGGTAGCCTGGAGTCGGCAAGGTTATATGACATTGGGGGGGGGAACCAATTCAACACGAGAACATAGTTAAGGAATTGGTAAAGGCTTCGCTCCAGCCCCAGGAATGTGCAATAATAAAGATCAAAGCCCATAAGAAAATCACTGACAGACATCAGCAGGAGCGGATGAGGCAGAAGCAGGGGGCCTCCGGGCTTTAATAAGCACCTGTGCACTTAGGTTAGAAGAAGTAAATATGCTAAAAGTACAGAAGGCAACTCTACAGCAGGAAAAAGATGAATGGAAAAGACAGGGAGCGAAACAAGGTGTGGACAGAATCTGGAGGAACGATTGTAATGTGTAATGTGGTGCATACAACAAAACCTATTGAGTATATACCACGGGTATGCGCATACAGGTAAGACCAACATGACGAGTTCAATGTCCTGATGCCAGTGGTGGAAGGGAAGGGAAGAGATATAGAAAATTATTGTAGGAAGTGCTTAACATGCGCAAAGCATAATCCAGGTGGAAAAATAAAGATCAGAATGCGACATCAACCCCGACCAAAGGGTCCATGGGAAAACCTGCAGATAGACTTCACGGGCCCACTGCCCAATCACGAGGGAAAAAGGTATTGTTTGGTTATATAAATCAATTCACAAAATGGGTAGGACTCAGAAAGCACAGGTTGGGAGCAAGGTAATAGTAAAAATAAACCCCGAAAAGCCAGGATTCTCACCAACTAGAAATTGCTCAGCTGAGATGGTGACTAGAATATTAGCAGAAGAAATTATACCTAGGTGGGGAATGCCCCTACAGATAGATTCAGATCAGGGTACACACTTCACGGGTAAAGTAATGAAACAAGCATGCACCCTACTGGGAATCAGGCAGACATTCCATATCCCCTATCATCCAGAATCATCCGGATTAGTAGAATGAACGAATAGGACCCTGAAGAACGCATTGCCAAGGTGATCGACGAGACAGGAAAGGGATGGGTAGATGTGCTGCCCCGGATTTAAATGAAGTTAAGGGTGACCCCAAACCGGACCACCGGACTCAAGCCTTTCGAACTAATGACAGGAAGGGCAATGAGATTACCTGAGGTTCTACTGACGGGTGTGATGACGTTGGACCCTACCGGGACTGAGTAAGGAGATTTTGGATGGAATTATGTAAACAATTACACGATCTAAAGGCACACGCCAGAGATCAGCAAGTGATCAAGGACTTGGAAACTGGCACCAAGGAACAAAAGACTCAGAAACCACCGGTTGGGAGCAAGGTAATGGTAAAAATAAACCCCGAAAAGCCAGGATTCTCACCAAAATGGACAGGCCCACACCAGGTAATAATGGTAAGCGACACGTGTGTGTGCGTGGCGATAGGCGGAACCGGCGGGTGGAAACATTGGACACAGTTAAAACGTTATGTGTAACATGAGACCCGAACTGACCGGTGACGACCGGGAAAACATGTGTTTTACAGAACCTTAGTCCTAGTAGGAGGAATACTGGGTAACCCCATCTTATACCACGACTCAGCAGTAAGTAGCCTAGATGGCTATCATGGAATTATTTCCACTACAACCTCAATGTTTTGCGGAAAATGCCAAAGGGGACGACTTGAAGTGGAATGGACAAGCTCAGATAAGGGACACTCATGGCAGAACCAATCATGGACAAGCATGAATATCTTGGACCAAGGAAATCCACACAAGTATGTGTGGGTAAGATGTAACCTCACCAGAGAGGCAGAGGGGACTACCCCCATACCCATCAGGAAATCACAATGCGGTAATGGTTCCTTATGGGGAATGTTCATGTGTAAGATAGAAATCCCACCCACCACAATAGCCCCAACCACAATGATCCCAGAACCCCCATGATACCCAAACATGACACAGGGGGCAAGCGGAGGATTACTAATAAAAAGAAATAAAGACAAAATCCATTTTGGGGTACGCCAAAGGGTAATTACGGTATTGTTAAACCTAACGGATATAACTATCCCACTGTTTTGCGGTAAGAAAACTATAAGCTTATATAAAAACCTAACCCTAAGAGCCCTTGAGGGGCCCGAATCCAAGACTATGAAGTTCAACGTAAAAAAGCCGAACAACAACCGGAAAGGTGGGAGGAGAAAGAGGGGAATATTAGAAATGGTGGGCGCAGGATATGCGGTGGGCATTGCGGTGGTTAATGCAATAGATCTTCAAACAATAGAAGAGCAGGTCATCACCCTCACACAGACCTTAAAAGGACTGCTGGAAAGGGGAGATGATAACGAGAAAATACAGGCCCAGCTAGGGGACGGGGCGGAATGGGAACTGCTATGGGTTGCCCATACATTGCGGGACCTGAAAAAATGATAAATTTGGTAAACCAGGCTGGGCAAACTATGAGTAAAAGAATGGCGGCCGAGATAGTTTGTGCGGCATATGGGGCTTGGATGCTCAATACGGTAGAACATAACCTAGAACAACTTCAAAATGGGGAGGTGCCGGATTGGATAACCAATGATGTATTTGCTGAATGGACATTGGGCAAGAATGACACCCAAGCCTGTGAGGTCCGGAGGAATAGCCATGCCTGGGTCCTAAGAACAGGTGTGTAACTGGACATCAGAATATAATAGGGTTTGTGTTATCAATACCATAATACGAGGTGACAAAGGGAAACACATTGTACCAAGTAAGCAATATAGTAGAAATAAAGAATCAGACCCGTCACAAATTGCACCAGTACGTAATTAAAAAGGGAAACAATACCAAAAGAGTCTAGATTAAAGATTGTTATAAGAATAATCAAGTTGTTTTATGCCAAGAGCACCCAGATCTCGATAACAATGACTGTGGATATGGCTGAACAGAAGGATGTGTGTTGAGTGTCACACCGCTGACACTGGACTCCGAAATGACCGCAGCCTCACAAGGAAAGGGAGGATGGTGTGTGAGCACCACGGCGGTCAACATGATGGTGGGGCGAGTTACCCACTGCCCTATCACGACCACCAACTTCTATTTTGCGCCAAAAGAAGTCGTCGATATTCAGGGATATATCATATATTTGGAATTGAAAGGAGAGTCCGTTAATGGGACGGCAGTGGACGTTATCAAAGCAGGGTATAAAGGTTTCGAGGAACCACGAGGATGACATATACCCAGACTTAGTGAAGAACAAACTAAGTTGGAACAGGGCATCCAAGAACAATGGCAGAAGTACATCACCTTGATGAAGAAAATCGACAAACTCCAGAAGGACACTAAAGAAATGTTGGCAAACCAACCCTGGTATGTGAGGCTTTGGAACTTTGGACTAAACATGCAAGTGCACCTCTGGATAAGAATAATATCCCATGTGTTGGTGATTGTGCAATGTGTGGTTTTAATGGTACTGTTGATTGAATTATGTTCGAGCCTCCCTCCGCCGATGTTTCGGGCCTCCCTCCGGTGACATTCAGGCCTCCCTCCGGTGACATTCAGGCCTCCCTCCGGTGACATTTGGGCCTACCTCTGGCGACATTCGGGCCTCCCTCCGGCAACATTCGCGCCTCCCTCTGGCGGCGTCCTGGCCTCCCCCCGGTGATGTTCTGGCCTCCCTTCGGCCGCTGGTCCCACACAGCTGCGGAGCCCCTGTCGAGCACGTGATGCGTGTATTGGCTTTGACCTCTCTGACCTCTCTAACCTCTCTTCCTTCCACGAAGTGGAACTCTGGCCATCCCGACACCTGCCCTCAGTCATGCGCTAATACCTGGGAGAGGGAAGTATTACCTCAAATCACTCATCATCATTCTCCACACTTCGGATCTCTCATCATCTCATCGCAACTCACTGTAGGCAACTAGGCCCATACAGTAGAGCCTGGTCTTGGACCCCCTTGCCACTGGATCAAGACCTTGCTCTGTTAAGCCCGTGTGGTAGCCGGTGTGCAACGGCCACTCCACATTAAAAGAACTCACGCACAGGCATCTACCACCCCTCAAAATGAAGTTTGGGACCTGGAACATCAGGACCCTCATGGACAACTCCAACAGCGACAGGCCGGAATGCCGCACCGCCAAAACAGGTGGCAGAGACACCATGGAGGGTGCAAAAAAGATTTACAAGGATGATAGCAAGGGAACTCAGATGCTTCGACGTCGCCCTAAGTGGGACCCGGTGGGCAGGGGAAGGCCAGCTCAAAGAACAAGGTGGTGGTTACATTTTCTTCTGGAAAGGTAAACCAGAAGAAGAACACTGCCTCCATAGAGTTGGCTTCACTGTCAAGATTGAGCTGGTGGGCTGTCTCAGAGACTCCCCCTGTGGGGTAAACGAATGTCTCATGACTCTTCAGCTCAACCTAGCCCGGAACCACAGTCATCAGCGTATATGCCCCAAAACTCGACGCAACAGATGAAACCAAAGATAAGTTCTAGTCCAGCCTTGAACAATCCCTGTCCCGAGTCCCTACGGATGACAAACTGATCCTCCTCGGTGACTTCAACGCCAGAGTTGGTAAGGACACAGACCTCTGGGAGGTGTGATTGGCAGAGAGAGGGTAGAGAAAACCAACTCCAGCGCTACCCTACTCCTGACAAAATGCCGAGAACACAACCTTGTCATCACCAACACCTTGTTCCGTGAAAGGGACAAGTACAGGCATCATGGCAACATCCTTGCTCCAAGCACTGGCATCTGCTCGAGTATGTCATCATCCAACGAGGGACCGCAAGGATGTGCGCATCACCCACACTATGACAGGAGCTGACGACTGCTGGACGGACCACCGCCTAATCCGCTCCATCATTAACATCAATATAACCCCAAAGCAGCGATGGCAACAGAAACAATGTCGCAGAAAAATCAATGCCGGGGCACTCAAAGACTCCGTTAAGAAAGCCCTAAACAGCCAGCGCCTCACTGCCAATCTGGCGACCCTCGATGACCCCGAGACACAGAATTCCCACATCGCCTGGTCTGCACTCAAGGCCTCCATAACCAATGTCTGCGAAGAGATGCTCGGTCACTCAACCTGGAAACACCAAGACTGGTTTGATGAGAACGACCAGGAGATCCAGGAGCTAATAAGCCGCAAGCGCAAGGCATTTCTAAATTAAAGCAGCAACTCAACTCGGGAGCGGCAAAGCAGCTCTTCAGGCAGCTGAAGGCCGAGGCCCAACAAAAAACCCGCAACCTAAAGAATGGATGGTGGGTGGAGAAAGCACAGGAGATTCAGCAGCTGGCCAACAGCCATGATGTGTGAGGATTCTTCACCGCAGTTAAGTCCTCTTATGGCCCAAGCACCCAATGCCCCACCCCACTGCTGGCCAAGAACGGAGAGGCACTCATTAAGGACACCGAGGCAGTCACGACCCACTGGAAGGAACACTTCAAAGATCTCTTTAACCGAGACTCTGCCTTCGACACGAGTGTCCTCGACTCCATCCTGCAGTATGCTACCCGTCACCATCTCAGCAAAACCCCAGCCCTGCACGAGGTAGATGTTATGTATGCAAACCTCACCAATGTGTAAGACTTGCCACCAGGGGGCACACCTGTGGGAGACCTAAGGGTCACCTGTGCACCCTGGGCAAGCAGGTATAAAAGGCAATCCACCATGCTGCTTTCTCACTTCAGAGTTACATTAAAGAGACCAAGGTAACAATGGTTTGAGCTTACAACACAGTCTTATGAAGTTATTCTGAACATAATAATTGGCGACAAGTTACAGATCACGAACTTTCACTTGGTAATGGCTGCCGTTGGTATTCTTGAGAGATTTTTTGTAGGGTGATGATTGGGAAGCCTTCGTTGATCAGTATTTTGTGGCCAATGAGCTGGATACGACTGAGACGGTGGTCAAGCGCAGGGCGATTCTCTTCACCATATGTGGGTCTTCGTCAAATGGCCTCGTCAAAAATCTGCTGGCACCAGTCAAACCAACGGACAAGACTTAAACAGAGCTGTGCATGCTGGTTCGGGAACATGTCAAGCCGAAGGAGAGCGTAGCAGGTTTCAAGCCGAAGGAGAGCATCCTAATGGCCAGGTATCGCTTTTACACGCACCATCGCTCCGAGGGCGAGAACCTGTGTGGAAATGTATTTTTATCGAAGCTGATACCATACGGTATTTGTGTGCCCATTGCAATATATCAAAATGGAGTCCTGGTCTTTCCAGAACTTTCTGCTTTTTAGCAGTCAGCTTGCATAAACAGCTAAACCTGGTTTGAGATGGCTGATGGCCATCAGACAGCTAGGAGACAAGTCATGCTGAGACAAGTACCTCCCCATGGTGCTCTCCTATTGTCTACACGACACCAGTTCCATGTCACCCCACCTTTCCTATGTACTCCATTCCACCAGCCAGTATCTCTTGTAGAGACCTCATCCTTTTGATGTAAACGATAAACTGACCAGGAAAGGGAACAATCCTGACACAATACAAGACAGGTGATAGCCCATTATATATGATTCATGGAGTAATGGCCGGCTGGCCAACTGATAACCCTGACAAAAGGAAATATCTGTAAACCATGTCAGGACCATGATATAGTAATTAACTCTTTATCTGTATTCACTGACTGTGAGACAGCAATACACAGGGAGAGGCCAGAACTTGGGTTTTACTGTATAAATATCTTGTGAAGCTGTACCATTTCGGAGGTGTTCACTTAGCCCTTGACTGAGTGTAACCTGCCTCTTGCTAGCAAGTAATTTAAAGAAACTTCTACCAGAGCTGTAAATGTCGGAGTCATTCTTTTCGGAGGTCGAGATTTCGACAGTTATAACTTGGAGGTTCCACCGAGATGCATACTCTCTGTCCTGTGAGTAAAACGGATACAGGCATAGTGCCTCTCCAGTGAAAGGCTTCAGTGGCCAAAAAAGGTGAGCCTTTTGCTCACAAGAGGTTTCTTCACTGTTGAATCGCATATGTAATCTGTTGTCCACAGGGGAGGTACTGCAATCTACAAGACTTGGCATTTAAAAGCTAAAGGTATTTTTTATAACCATTTCTTTCTCAGCTCGCCAACAGAAGAGAACAGGTTCTGGAAAAATCTCGAAACAGCTCGGGGAAGGTTTCAGTAGGTAAGGGAGCGCTAGTCGATCGAAAAGGGTTCCAGGTTCTTATGTGATAAGATTTTTATTGTTTTTAATTCGGAAGGGGTTCTTATGTGATAAGAGTACAGGAAAAAAAAAGAAAGCGCAATCGATCAAAGGTTCTTATGTTATAAGAGTTTGGGTACGGAACCATAAGTTTTATCAGTTTTTTTTATTAGGATAAGTTAAGGACTCGGTCTGTAGTGGTGTACAACGCAGACTGAGAATATTGTTTGTGGTCCTTGTTATACTGTTGTGTGCAATACCTTTGTGAGAGATTGCCATTAGAGAAACGGGAAGAGTCACTCGGGAAAATTGTGATTCGGGAAAAAAAAAACACAAGGATTGATTAAGAAAAGAAACAGTAACTGATTGATCAACTACGGTTGGTTCGTGCCAACATATCACACACACCCAGACTGAGCCCGAATTAAGAGCCTTTTCAGGTCACGTAACGGCCAGGAGAAGTGGGCGTAGAGAACTCGGTTGGCCGAAAGGATTGAGAGATCAGAAACTGTGGAAAATCTTAATCATCCAGAATGGGTGCCGGAGCAAGTTAAAACACCACAAAAGGCACACCAGCCTATGTCATGCTCCAGAATTGTGGTCAGTCTTCAATTGACCAAAGAAACAAAAACCGGTAAAG
The DNA here is from genome assembly GCF_044704955.1 of Pristiophorus japonicus. Taxonomy (NCBI): domain Eukaryota; kingdom Metazoa; phylum Chordata; class Chondrichthyes; family Pristiophoridae; genus Pristiophorus; species Pristiophorus japonicus. Next base: position 182,952,589 of record NC_091977.1, read on the forward strand.
TGGACTAAGGGTGAAAACAGGCCATTTCCACCCAATGGTTCATTTAATTTAGAGAGAACAACATGTCTAGAGGAGTGTCTTATAAACAGAGATCCAGGTAGAAGAAAAAAAAAAGGAAAGTAATAGAAAAGGCCTGGGTTCCGATTCTTCAAGCCCATGTAAAATTAACAGAAGAAGTAAATCAAATGTAAAAAAAAAGAGAACCTGATAGTGACTTATGGATTCAAAAAAAAATAAAGCTAGCAAAAAAAAAAGCTTTATTGAATGGAGAGAGACTTTTGTGAATGTCTTGTCTTTGAATGAGAGTGCGTGAATGTCTTGTCTTTGAATGAGAGTGCTTCTGTGTTTCTTCCTTGTGTCTGGAAACCTGTTTGGAAAGGTTGTGGAGCTGCCTGTTTGTTTTAGCTCCACCCACTTTTTCAAACAAAGTGAAGTTTTTTAACCCTTCATAGTGTTGTCCTGCATGTGGGAAGTTTAAGACATTTTAAGTTAGAAGTGCAGGTGTGGATTTATTCGGATGAGAGGTTATGGAGCTAGGAAATGCACAAAGGATCGGTTTGTTGAGACATGGTCCCGGTGGTTAAAAGTTGTAATGACTTTTTTTAAAAAAAGCCTTTGTGGGTCTCTCGAGGTGCAGGCTGGGGGAGTACACTCTCATTGTCCTTGGTGTAAAATCTTGGTACAAAAGCTTCTAGCTCAGTAAGAGGATTTGTTTTTGGATAAAGAATGGCAGTACAATATTTGAATTGGGATTTTGAGATATTTCAGGTGATCTCCTTGATCAACATTTTGGGTGTATTGGAAAAATCTTGGGTTTGGAAGCCTTTTAATAAGATTAGAAAACAAGTACTTTACATTCTGTGATCTGGGAATCACTATAAGCATAAATGAGAAGTCCGTGTAACACACAGATTCGTCCGGTTCAGAAGCCCACACAAATGGAGGTTTGTCCATGACTTACGAGCTGTGGATGAATCTACTATATTCTCACAATGCTTAAAGGATGTGGAATGAAGTATCCCGGAATGCTTTCCAGAGTCTTAAGCAGTCCCTCACTTCAGCACCAGCCTTGGGATTACCAGATTACACTAAGCTATTCAACTTATTTGTGCATCACAAGTCGGGTTTTGCACAATCTGTTTTGACTCAGTTACATGGGGACAGGCAGCGACCGGTAGCATATTTCAGTACCCAACTAGACCCAGTGGCACGCGGACTACCAGAATGTCTTCCTTCATTGGCAGCAGCTTATTATGCTATGCAACAGGCTCAGACAATAACTCTAAATCATTAGACCATTTTGTATATCCCACACTCTGTCGAGATTTTACTTACTAAGTGTGCTACCCAACACCTAACCTCCGCAAGAACCACTAAATACGAGGTCGAACTGTTATCAAATCCGAACCTTATCATCAAAAGATGCACTACCTTAAATCCAGCCACTCTACTCCCCACGGAAGACGACGGCGAACCCCATTCATGTGAAATGGTAACCGAATTAGTGACTAAACCACGTATCAATTTAACAGATGTAAATGTGTAACCCTGATCTAGTGTAATATGTTGACGGATCAGCCCTACGAAATGATAGGGGCCAACCTAGAGCGGCTTATGCAATTGTAACTCAGTTTAATGTTGTCGAAACAGCCTCTCTTCCAGACTCCTTTTCAGCCCAACAAGCCGAATTGTTTGCGTTAACTCGAGCCTGTATTCTGGCTGAAGGACACACAGTTAATATCTACACTGACTCCAGGTATGCTTTTGGGGTATCACATGACTATGGACAAATTTGGAAGATTCGCGGGTACCTGACTTCTTCAGGAACCACTATCAAAAATGCAGAACAAGTGGAAAATCTCCTGCGAGCCATTCAATGCCCTTTGAAACTTGCCATTATCAAATGCCAAGCACATACAGCCCAGTCAAATGAGGTGGCACTTGGGAACGCCAGAGCTGATAATGCAGCTAAGTCAGCAGCTCTGTCAAAAGGGGGGATGCAGGTGTCATTGTTCCCACTAAGGAAAAATAATTGCTCAGACCCGCCACCCACTATTAATGATGTGCTGGCCTTTCAGACACAGGCCAGTACGGAGGAGGTGGTGACCTGGACGAAGGATCAATGTTATAAGAATCCAGAAGGAATATGGGTTCACCACGATGGCCGCGTGGTGGCCCACAGATCCTTACTTCCATGGATTGCCCGATGTGTTCATACATTCACACATGCAGGCAAAGGGGGATTGGCAGATTATATTTTGGCAACTTGGTATGCACCAGGTATTTCGGCAATTGCAAAACAAATCTGTGAAAATTGTGTTACCTGTAATACAATGAATCCGGGTAAGACGGAAAAAGTAGAATCTGCCTCCCATCCAAATCCAGTCGGGCCTTTTGTACATTTACAAATGGATTTTATTGAATTACCTATGTGTATGGGAGTTAAGTATGTATTAGTTATTGTAGATGTGTTCTCTAGATGGATTGAAGCCTTTCCATGTAAAAAGGCCGATGCCACTACTGTTGCTAAATGTTTGTTAAAAGAAATCGTACCGTGCTTCGGAATCCCTGCTAAGCTTTCTAGTGATAACGGGTCACATTTCACGGGAACTGTTATAAGAGAAATGTGTAAAGCTTTGCAGATTAATCAACGTTTTCATTGCAGCTATCATCCACAATCAGCTGGACTTGTTGAAAGATATAATGGAATGCTTAAAAATAAGCTGGCAAAACTATGCAATGACACTGGACTGAAATGGACAGAACTGCTGCCCTTAGCTTTGATGGTAATGCGATCTACAACCAACAGAACAACAGGCCTGTCACCGCATGAGATAGTTATGGGACGTCCCCAACGACTACCTTTTACAGCACCATTTACTGCAAAACAGATGGACATCCACAAAATGGAGGAAAATATGTTGAATTATTGCATTGCACTAACCAAATGTATTTCCAGCTTTCATTCACAGATAAAGGAAGCCCAAGTCAAGCCAGCGGAAGGGAAGTGTCATAACCTGGAGCCAGGGAAATTCGTTTACATCAAGATTTTTAAAAGAAAAAGCAGTCTACAGCCAAGATTCGAAGGACCATACCAGGTCTTGCTGGCGACCAATATTGCAATCAAGGTAAAGGAAAGACCAACATGGATCCACGCATCCCATTACAAACGGGCACCCGACCAGGAGGAAGGGAAGAAGGAACCAGAGGAACAGAAAAAGGAAGACTGAATAAGGAACTGTATGGACTATGGGGACTGATGGTGCTGGGCTTGACATGGTTTTACTTCACATTATTGATTACACCAGGGGTACAGACCAGCCACCGAAGGGAATTGCACGTAAACGTATTTATGGCACTGAGTCATAAGTATGCTTAAGAAAGAAACTTGTCGAGTTGTTGGATATGTTCCCATGTACCTGTCCACTCCGAAGGGGGTATTCCCCTGAGATCTGTCCCCTTTAACGAATCAGAAATGGTAGAATGGTTGACAGTGCCAAATAGGACAAACCTAACTAAGGGGCCAGAAACGAAGGAGCAAACAGAATGGAGGTCGGCAGGGTATAAACTTACAGCCTTCCAGGGATGGTACCAGCCCAATTATGATAATAACCATCAGCCTCCCTTCCTAAGCATTACTCCCAGAATAGAAAATCCCGAAGGTATAATATGCCTAGTGAGTAATGAGACTACAGGACCAGAAATGGGACGCAGCAAGTGTTCCCAAATGATTAAATGGCAAGCCACAACTAATCCCACTGAGAGAAAGATAGCAACCGTTGGCTGGACAACGGTCCATAACAAAGCCCCAGGTGAAGGGTGGGGAGGTGAGACCACTCGGGTAGGGATAGTGCAAAAGGACCAGGAGCTGACGCCCTATAATTGCACCTACTTTATTTGTGGCCATAAAGCCTACCCATGGTTACCAGCCAACTGGACAGGGTCCTGTTACTTAGGATATGTGGTACCCCTTATCAGATCAGTAAAGACTCTAAGGGAGGCCTATGGAAGTCACAGATTTAAACGGGATTTGACGTGGCTAAACGGAATATTCAAGGTAATGGTGCCACCCTATGGAATAGCATCGACCGAATGGCAGTTATGGGAACTGGCTAACTTAGTCGAATCAGTAGCCAACGCAACTTCCCAAGCCTTTGAAGGGATAAATGACGAAATGGTAGCTATTCGAACAGTGGCTCTCCAAAATCGTATGGCCTTAGATTATCTCCTAGCCAAGGAGGGAGGGACATGCGCATTAATAGGTGAAGAATGCTGTACGTATATCCCGGATAAATCAGAAGAAATCGGCAGTCTAGCTGAAAACATCAGGAAAACGGTAATAGAATATAAACAGACAGTTGGCCAGGACGGTATCACCTTGTGGGGTTGGGCATCAGGATGGTTGGGAGCCCTGGGGTTTGATCATATTCCTGCTGATAGCCTTCGCCCTGTATCTATTATTTGTTGTCGTTAAGTGTTGCTGTGCCAGGGTGGGAGAAACTATGTTACCTACCGAGACCACGGCTAGAGTTATGGTAGCAACAACTGCTGAAGGCTCTTGTGTGGAAATGGAAATGGAGTGCCTGGACAAGATCAGAATGGATTGAGTTGTCCTTGTGAAGGACAAAATGGGGGAATGTGGAAATGTATTTTTATCGAAGCTGATACCATACGGTATTTGTGTGCCCATTGCAATATATATCAAAATGGAGTCCTGGTCTTTCCAGAACTTTCTGCTTTTTAGCAGTCAGCTTGCATAAACAGCTAAACCTGGTTTGAGATGGCTGATGGCCATCAGACAGCTAGGAGACAAGTCATGCTGAGACAAGTACCCCCCCACCATGGTGCTCTCCTATTGTCACCCCACCTTTCCTATGTACTCCATTCCACCAGCCAGTATCTCTTGTAGAGACCTCATCCTTTTGATGTAAACGATAAACTGACCAGGAAAGGGAACAATCCTGACACAATACAAGACAGGTGATAGCCCATTACATATGATTCATGGAGTAATGGCCGGCTGGCCAACTGATAACCCTGACAAAAGGAAATATCTGTAAACCATGTCAGGACCATGATATAGTAATTAACTCTTTATCTGTATTCACTGACTGTAAGACAGCAATACACAGGGAGAGGCCAGAACTTGGGTTTTACTGTATAAATAACTTGTGAAGCTGTACCATTTCGGAGGTGTTCACTTAGCCCTTGACTGAGTGTAACCTGCCCCTTGCTAGCAAGTAAATTAAAGAAACTTCTACCGGAGCTGTAAGTGTCGGAGTCATTCTTTTCAGAGATCGAGATTTCGACACCTGGCGAGCTTTGTCGCTGACCTAAGACGCCTTGTGGGACAGTGCGAATTTGCCGGATCTTTGGGGGAAATGTTGCGGGACTTTTTCATGCTTGGAATCGGCCACGAGGTCATTCTTTGCACACTGCTGTCTGCCAAACTCCTCGATCTGAGCAAGGCCATCACGATAGCCCAGGCTTTCATATCCATGAGCGACAACACGAAACAGATATCTTCACAGCATCGATGCTCACCGGCAAGTACTGTGCATAAAATAATGCCTTCAGCAGGCAGAACTCTACATGGCAGGGCCTACACGACCACAGAGGCCAGGCCTAGGGTGACTCAGAGGCCGCTGTGGGGTGTGAATGCGTATCCATTAACACCATATTGGCGCTGCGGGGGCAGTCATAGAGCCCATCAATGTCAATTCAAGCACTGTGTGTGCAAGAGCTGTGGAACAATGGGGCACCTCCAGCACATGTGCAAATGACCTCTGACTCACCACGTGGCAGAGTTAGCAGAGGAAGACCGATCCAGCGCGGATCACGCTGAACGAGCAGGAGAAGCAACTCAATCTGAGGATGAAGAGGAAGTATATGGAGTACACATCTTCACCACCAAAGCCCTCTGATAATGTTAAAAGTTAAACTTAACGGCATTCCAGTCTCCAATGGAATTGGACACGGGGGCGAGTTAATCAATCATGAGCCAGAAGGCTTTTGAGAAACTGTGGGGCAACAAGGCACAGAGGCCAAAACTGAGCCCGATTCACACAACGCTGCACACGTACACCAAAGAACTCATACCTGTTACTGGCAGTGCGGCAGTGAAAGTATCGTACGATGGAATGGTGCATGATTTACTACTATGGATTGCACCAGGCGATGGCCCAACGCTGTTCGTCAGAAGCTGGCTAGGAAAGATCGGATGGAACTGGGACGACATCAAAGCACTCTCTTCGGTGGATGATGCCTTGTGCGCCCAGGTGCTAAACAAATTCACGGCATTATTTGAGCCAGGCATCGGCAACTTCACAGGCAACAAGGTGCAGATCCATCTTGTTCTTGGGGCACGGCCCGTTCATCACAAGGCCCGAGCAATCCCATATATGATATGAGAGAAAGTCGAGATCGAGCTGGACAGACTTCAACGAAAGGGAATCATATCGCCAGTCGAGTTCAACGAGTGGGCCAGTTCAATCATGCTGGTGCGAAAGCGTGATGGGATGGTCAGAATCTGTGGGGACTACAAAGTAACGATCAACTGAGTCTCGTTACAGGACCAGTCACCACTACCTAAAGCGGAGGATCTATCCGCAACGCTCGCAGGGGGAAAGTCGTTCACCAAGCTAGATCTAACTTCTGCTTACATGACACAGGAGCTGGCTAAACCATCAAAGAAATTCATGTGCATCAACACGCACAAAGGACTGTTCGTGTACCACAGATGCCCCTTTGGGATTCACTCAGCTGCGGCCATCTTCCAGAGGAACATGGAGAGTCTGCTGAAATCGGTTCCATGCACCGTGGTGTTCCAAGACGACATCTTGATCACTGGTCGCAACACCACCGAACACTTGCACAACCTGGAAGAGGTTCCAAAGCGACTGGATAGAGTGGGACTCAGGCTGAAACGCTCCAGGTGTGTTTTCCTGGTGCCAGAGGTCGAATTTCTGGGGAGAAAGGTTGCGGCAGACGGCATCAGACCCACGGACTCCAAGACGGAGGTCATCAAGAATGCACCCAGACTACAGAATGTGTTGGAGCTGTGTTCGTTCCTGGGACTCCTCAACTATTTTGGTAACTTTCTACCAGGGTTGAGCACTTTGCTGATTTATGCTACGCAAGGGTGACGACTGGATAAATCTCAAGAGACAGCTTTTAATAAGCAGAAACCTGCTATGCTCTAACAAGTTACTTGTATTGTATGACCCGTGTAAACGTTTAGTACTAGCATATGATGCGTCGTCGTACGGGGTCAGTTGTGTGTTACAGCAAACAAATGTGTCAGGCAAACTGCAACCGGTTGCATATGCGTCCAGAAGTTTATCCAAGGCTGAAAGAGCCTACAGTATGGTTGCGAAAGAAGCACCAGCATGTGTATATGGGGTTAAGAAAATGCACCAATACCTATTTGGTCTCCAGTTCAAGCTCGAAACCAACCACAAACCGCTTACTTCACTGCTCTCAGAAAGCAAAGTTATTAACACCAATGTTTCGTCCCACATCCAAAGATGGACATTAACATTGTCTGCGTATGATTATGTAATCCGTCACAGACCAGGCACTGAGAACTGTGCTGATGCCCTCAGTCAGCTACCATTGCCCACCACCGCGGTGGAAATGGCACAACTCGCAGACTTGCTTCTGGTAATAGATAATTTTGAGAGCGAGGGGTCACCCGTCACGGCTCGCCAGATCAGGACTTGGACTAGCCAGGACCCTGTGCTATCACTAGTAAAAAGCTGCATCCTTGATGGGAACTGGTCGGCGGTTCCCAGGGAAATGCAAGATGAAATTAAGCTGTTGCACCAACGTAAGGATGAATTGTCCATCCAATCGGATTGTCTCTTAGTGGGGAAATTGCATGGTTTTGCCAAAAAAAGGCAAGGAAGCGTTTATACGCGACCTACACAGTACCCACCCAGGCATAGTCATGATGAAGACTATCGCCAGATCGCACGTTTGGTGGCCCAGCATTGACTCCGAATTAGAGTCACGCGTAGACCAATGCAACACTTGCTCACAGTTGAGCAACGCACCCAGGGAGGCCCCACTGAGCCTATGGTCATAGCTCTCCAAACCGTGGTGCAGGGTCCACATAGATTTTGCTGGTCCTTTTCTTGGAAAGATGTTTCTAGTAGCAGTGGACGCTTACGCCAAATGGATTGAATGTATAATAATGTCATCATGTACGTCCACTGCCACCATTGAAAGCCTCAGGGCCATGTTCACCACGTCCTTGTTAGTGACAATAGACCGTGTTTCACCAGCTCAGAATTCAACAAGTTCATGACCCGCAATGGCATTAAGCATGTCAGGTCTGCCCCATTTAAGCCCACATCGAATGGTCAAGCAGAACGGGCAGTCCAAACCATCAAGCAGAGCTTCAAATGCGTAACGGACAGCTCCTTGCAGATTCGGTTATCTCGGGTCCTGCTCAGCTACCGAACGCACCCCCACTCGCTCACCGTGGCCCCCCCTGCAGAATTGTTAATGAAGAGAGCACTCAAAACCAGGCTCTCCTTAGTCCACCCGGATCTCAATGATCACATAGAAACCCAGCGGCACCGGCATAACGTGTACCACGATCGCGCGGCTGTATCGCGTGACTTTGAGGTCAATGATCCTGTGTTTGTTCTCAATTACGGTCATGGTCCCAAATGGACTGCTGGCACTGTTTTAGCCAAGGAGGGAATAGAGTGTTTGTTGTTAAACTGCTGAATGGGCAAACATGCAGAAAGCACTTGGATCAGACAAAACTGCGATTCACTGACAACCAAGAACAGTTTGAAGAAGATCTTACCATCTATGATACACCAACCCACACCCAACCAGCAATCGATCTTACTGTCAACCACGAGGATGAACCCATCATGCCCGACAGTCTGCTCAGACCAGCCGCGCTGCCGTGCAGCAATGATCCGACCAACTCACGTAAGGGGTGATCCCGGGGGTCAGGTTCACCTCTGACCTACTTGAGCGGTTCGAATCGCTCCCACTCCCTTGGGTTCTGGACTCTGGGTTTATTTGGAGGGTGTGACAAAGTGCAAAGGACAACTGGTTTGATGCAAAAGAACTTTGACTTTATTACAGACAAGAAAATACAATGTCAAACTTATAATCACTCTAATAAAGAACAATACACTACACATTCAAAGGAGGTTACAGTAGAAATTACACCTCCCACCTCCCGATACCTAATTCTAGCTAGGTTAGACTCCAGGGCAGGCAGGGACTATGCTTATCAATCCTTTCTGGTCAGTTAGTGGTAGTTCACGATTTTGGGGTTCGTTGAATTCTGTAGGTTCTGCTTGCCGTACCCCGAACGTCGGAGAAGACTTCTTACTGCGCAATCTTCAGTTGGGTTGAGTCCGCTGATGCGATGAGGCGCGTTTTGGATCTATGAGGTAAGTACCCGGTTTTCTTCGTTAGAAATAGTTTCAAAGTCTCTTTAGGTAATGTTTTCACCAGATGGTAGCCAGGCCTTAGATTGTAGAGTGCAAACTTTCGATTCTTCGGATTTTTCCTGTTGGAGTTTTGTTTCAAGTGTGGTCGATCACGGTGGTTTTTTCGTTGGTACCACATTGGCTGTGGTCGGTTGCTGCCGCAATGATGATGTTCTACCTTCCTTCAGGACTTCAGGACTTCAAGGCTGGAGAAGTTAGTTTACAACAGTCGCGTTGGTTTCTCTCCCTGTCTTGATGGCATACTTGCAGTCGAGCACCTGGTGTAGTATGGCATAAAGTGTCTCCTGATGTAGTAGCAACCTTGTAGCTACCTAGCAACCTAACCTCTGTTAAAAACAGGGGCCAGTTATACGGTTTGAGCTGAAGAAGTGAGACAGGGAAAGAAACAGCACCATGAAGACGGGAAACAGGTAAGAGTGTGACCATCTTCTCTGACTTGCATGTACAATGCATTGGTGATCCATTAGTTTATTTAAATGGGAAGAGATTACAAAATGCTGAGGTACAGGGGGATCTTGGGGTCCTTGTACATGAAACACAAAAAGTTAGCATGCAAGTTATTAGACAGGCAAATGGCATGTTGGCTGTTATTGCAAAGGGAAAAGTAGGGAAGTCCTGCTATAACTGTACAGGGCGTTGGTGAGGCCACACTTGGACTACTGAGTACAGTTTTGGTCTCCTTATTTAAGGAGGATATACTTGCATAGGAGGCAGTTCAGAGAAGGTTCACGAGGTTGATTCCTGAGATGAAGGGGTTGTCTTATGAAGAAAGGTTGTGCATGTTGGGCTTATACTCTTTGGAGTTTAGAAAAATGAGAGGTGATCTTATTGAAACGTATAAGATTCTGAGGGGGCTTGACAAGGTAGATGGAAAGAGGATGTTACCGCTCATGGAGGAATCGAGAACTAGTGGGCATAGTTTCAGAATAGGGGACTCTTATTTAAAATGGAAATGAGGAGGAATTTCTTCTCTCAGAGGGTTGTGAATTTTTGGAATGTTCTACCCCAGAGAGCTGTGGAGGCTGGGTCATTGAATATATTTAAGATAGAGTTAGACACATTTTTGAATGATAAGGGAGTCAAAGGTTATGGAGAGCGGGCAGACAAGTGGAATTAAAGCCAAGATCAGATCAGTCAGATTAAAAATCAGCTTTACATTCAGAGCAGAATACAGGTGTGTTACTATAACTTTGATTTTATTTATTATTTAGCAACATTATAATGACTGGATTTCTGAGAAGAACAATCAGAATTTGCTGTGAATCAAAGCAAGCAAAACTGAATTTGCAGTGAAAGTTGCTGGAAGGCAGATGGCTGTGAATATGGCTCCCTTTTGATTTACAGTTAATCTTCCAAAATGGATTAATGCTCCCTGGATTTAAAAGAAGGCTTTCATCCTATTTGTCAAATCTTGATTTCAAACAAGACTCAAGAAATGAAAGGACCATGTTCCAACGATGATGGTGCCAAACAGTCCCAAGTTAAATTCTGTGATCGGTTTGCATTTTTGCTGGTTTTATTTGGTTGCCCATTTTAACTATCAACATTAGCCAGCTGTACAATTCTCCTTTTGAATAACACTCTCCTGGGTGTTTATCCAGCCCACAGCTGACAAAACAAATATGTTGATAGAAGCATTTCCCTGGCATCAGACTTTGGAATGAAAAACATACTTTGAACTGAAGAGGGCAGCAACAACAAATGCATCATATGCTCAATAATATACAGTGTTCTGCATCACAGATTCCATGTGGCTATATTGCATAGGTTGAAGTAATACAGGCCAGAGGTTATAGTAATGATTGTTATCTATCTTATGTTAAAAGTCAGTGCATACATCCCGTGAGTTTCACACTTTCCATCACACTCTTTTGGTCAAAATTGCCTATTATCCCTATCTGTAATGTCTGCCTGTCACAATTACAATGTTTCTATACATTTACCTACCATTGAGTTCTTCAAGCTCAATCTCAAGCCAGGTGGTGCTATGACACTTTTTTCCACAATATCATCTACCTGTTTGGCTTGTCACTTGAAGGGCCTCACTGCTGCTTCTCGCTGCTCCCTACTACCACTTCTTGTGCTGACCCAAGGTCTGAGCCAGCCTGAGCTTACCCCCCCCCAAACTATCTTGACCAATCCCCACTCCAAACCAAGCTGACCCATCCCCCACCCTAAACCATCCTGACCCATCCCCCACCCTAAACCACCCTGACCCATCCGCCACTCCAAACCAAGCTGACCCATCCCCCACCCGAAACCACCCTGACCCATCCCCCACCCTAAACCAACCTGACCTAACCGGCCCCCTCCCTAAACCACGCTGACCCATCCCCCACTCCAAACCATCCTGACCCATTCCCCACCCGAAACCATCCTGACCCATCTCCCACCTTAAACCACCCTGGCCCATCCCCCATCCTAAACTAACCTGACCCAACCGGCCCCCTCCCTAAATCAACCTGATCCAAATGTCCTGAATGTCAATCTCATTCTCTAAATAAGAAATCTGCCTTTCACACCATAACCAAAGAATAGCTTTAATTTGTCTAAAGCTTTTTCTGTGCTTTTACTACCTATCACAACAAAAGAAGAACAAGCACGTAAACAACCTAAAGCCTGTTGTCAAAAAATGCAAATAACGGCCGTTTTAAGCCTTCTTTCCAAAACTAGTTTGCTTTGAGTGAGGCAGCAATTGGGCAATCTCATTTAGGATTCTTCAGTGGCCTCTGTGGCCTAAACAGTGAGCCAAAAAGGATAAAGTAAATTTATTTTTAAGAAATGATTTAATTTAAGATGAACTATGAACTAATAGAATGGCTGAAAGGCTCGAGGAGCTGAAGGGCCTTCTCTTGGTTTTATGGAGCTTAAAGTGTTGGCTTAGGATTTGATGATTTTGGGGGTTTTCCATGGATTGGTTGCTGTTCAAGTTAATCCTGGTAAGCCCCTACCTATCCATCATCATCATCACCATAGGTGGTCCCTCAGTTAAAAACCCCTTCTTTTAGGTACAATATTTAAGTGTTATTAGTTTTGTTTAGGTAAATATTGAAGGATTGTTAAAATATTGCCAAATTTCAAAATTATTTTTTTTTGGGGGGTGAAATTGCCCTGGGGCAGTAACCAACTGGGGTAGGGACTTGCTGCCCCCGCCGCTGAATTGGGCTTACCCCACCTCAATGGAAGTGGAGCACAATCTCACACATGCTCCACTTCCTTTAGGGGCGGTTCCCGGGTACTACTGGGGCGGGGAGTGAAGCACTATGTAATATCCTCTGCAAACTCCTGGGCAATTTCCCAAGAGCCGGTAGGACCATTTACCCTGGGCACAAAGTCTCTTCCGCCCAGTTAGCGGCCCCCGGTGGCGCTAATGGGCCTCTAAAAAAGAGGCAATTTTTCCTCCTTTGTATTTGGTTACAGCACCTGCCTTTTATGCTGTTTAGCAGAGTGATTATTTGCACTAGTTATTTGAGTGTCCTTCTGCGCCTGCGTGCCTTGAACTCTGACCCCCGACGCAAACGCATGCGCACCACCACTTCCTGGACTCGTCCTCCATCCTCCCATGCATACACAGACTCCTCGAACTTGACACCAGAAGTCGGGCATGTATCGTGAGCTGGAGCTGTGCCGCATGTGTCTAGCTATGGATTATCTTCAGGACATTTGCGTAGAATATCTCTGTGATTATCTATACGGACATTTTCGTGGCCTACTGTGGGAGAGAAAACATGGGAGGTGGGAGAGAGAGAGAAGCTGGGGGAAGGGGAAGAGAAAGCGAGACTGGGGAAGGGGGAGAGGAACACTGGGGGAAGGGAGAGAGAGAGAGACTGGGGGAGGAGAGATAGAGACTGGGGGAAGGGGTAGTGAGAGAGGCTGGGGAGGGGGGGAGAGAAAGAGACTGGGGAAGGGGGAGAGAGAGACTGGGGAAGAGGGAGACTGGAGGAGAGAGAGAGAGGGACTGGAGGGGGAGAGAGAGAGAGACTGGGGGTTAGATAGAGAGACTGGGGAGGGGAGAAAGAGAGACTGGGGGCAAGAGAGAGACTAGGCGGGTGGGAGGAGGGAGAGAGACTGGGGAGGGGGGAGAGAGAGAGAGACTGGGGGGAGAGAGAGACTGGGGGGAGAGGGAGGGACTGGGGAATAGAGAGAGACTGGAGGGGAGAGAGACTGGGGAGGGGGGGAGAGAGAGATACTGGGAGGAAAGAGAAGGTCTGGGGAATAGAGAGAGACTGGGGAGGAGAGAGACTGGGGAGGGGGGAGAGAGTGACTGGGGCAGGGGGAGCGAGAGATACTGGGGGGAGAGAGAGAGACTGAGGAATAGAGAGAGACTGGGGGGGAGAGAGACTGGGGAGGGGCAAAAAGAAACTAGTGAGGGAGAGAGACTGGGGTTGAGAGAGAGGGTCTGGGGAATAGAGAGAGACTGGGGGGAAAGAGACTGGGGGAGGGGAGAGAGAGACTGGGGAGGGGGAGAAGTCATATGATCATGGAAAGCCAATCAGAGGATTTTAATCGTGCAAATAAACACGTCCATATTTTAGCATAGGAGGGGGCTATTCAGTCCAACTTGCCTACACTGAATTTAAAACTGTCTCAAAGTCTAATTTCACACAGTCCAATTTTTCTGCTTTCTTATGTTGTTATCAGACTAATCTCATTTTTCAGCCTTCACCCCATATCCAATAGCTTTTTGAATGCTGTAATTGATTCAGCATCGATTATTTTTGGCAAAGCATTCCACATGCTGATAACTCTTTGCATGAAAATCTTTCTTCTCATCTGCCTCTTGATGTATCTGGTGATTATCTTGCGATCAGGATCTCTTATTTTCAATTTATCTACCAATGGAAATGATTTATGTTACTTTATCTATTCCTTTTATCACTTTGATCATCCATTAATCCTTCCTTAACTTTCTCAGTTCAAGAGAATAGGGCACCTGAAGCCTGTTTTGAAACTGCCTTCCCAAAATCGGGCTATCCTGAACACGGCCGGCACTGGGCTAGGTAAGTTTGTTTTTTTTAATTCTCAGGCTCCTCTGCTGCTGTTCAGCCTTTTCTTCGTGAGGTCATTATCCATGGGAGCAGGGGTTAGGCTTGGTCAGGAAGGGACTGCATACAAACACAAGAGTGCACTAACAAATAGGATCCAGGTAAGAAAAAATAGCGATAAGACAAATAGGACTGTCGTATGAGGAGAGATTGGGTCGACTAGGCTTGTATTCATTCGAGTTTAGAAGAATGAGAGGGGATCTCATTGAAGCATATAAAATTCTGAGGGGGTTGGACAGACTGGATGCAGGGAGAATGTTTCCCCTGGCTGGGAAGTCGAGAACAAGGGGTCACAGTCTCAGGTTACGGGGTAGGAAATTTAGGACCGAGATGAGGAGACATTTTTTCACTCAGAGGGTGGTGAACCTGTGGAATTCTCGACCACACAAGGCTGTGGAGGCCAAGTCACTGAATATATTTAAGAGGGAAATAGATAGATTTCTAGAAACAAAAGACATCAAGGGGTGTGGGGAAAAAGTGGGAATATGGTGTTGAGATAGAGGATCAGCCATGATCATATTGAATGGCAGTGCAGACTCGAAGGGCCGAATGGTCTACTACTGCTCCTATTTTCTATGGGGTCAAGTTTTGGCCGCCCGCTGGAACGGCGCACATCGGAGAGGCCCGCCTAATTTATAGAACAAAAATTGCGCCGAATACTTACCTCGCGATTCTCAGATAGCTGTAGGCCCAATTCCACCTCGGTGCTGCGCAGCAGGAGCTGCTGGGGGTGGAGCTACAGCCCTGCGCCGGAAACAGCTGCACGCGTGCGTAGTGGAGGCTGCGCGCATGCGCAGTAGCTGCCAGCGTCCTGTCTCCGGGGCGACGACCCTATCCCAGGCCGAAGGGATGTCACCCCTATCCCAGGCCGAGCGGCCTGTGCATCTTACCTCAGCGGCGGGGCCCGCCCGCCCACATCTCGCTGGGGCGGGCCCCACCCGAAGAGTCGGCGGCGTCGGCAGCCCGGCATCGGCTGTGTGCGGGGCTTCTTCTTCGTTGTCTTCTCTCTCCCCCACATCTTCCTCTCTTCTCCCCTCCCCCCATCTTCCTCTCTTCTCCCCCCCCCCCCATCATCTTCTCTTCCCCCCCTCTTCTCCCTGGTGCTGCAGTAGGTGAGTAGAAATAATTTTTTATTTATTGAATGATTTTTAATTTTTTTTAAATTTTTTATTTTTTAATTTATTTGGATTGATTTATTGGTTTATTTATTGATTTATTTAGCATTTATTATTGATGATGTCTCTTTATTTGTAAAAGTGAAGTGTTTAATGTTTGTAAACCACCCCCCCGCCCCCTATCTTTTGTTCCATACGCCTGATTTCCAAGTGTAGGCAAGGTTTTTCTGAGCATAGAGAAATCTACATTTACTCCATTCTAAGTTAGTTTGGAGTAAGTTTTTGTTGCCTAAACTTGCAAAACAGGCGTAAATGGCTGGACCCGCCCCCTTTTGAAAAAAAAATCTGTTCTAAAATGAAACTGTTTTAACTCACTAGAACTGGAGCAAACTAAAGGCCGAGAATTGCAATTTCTAAGATACACCATTCTAAACTAGTTGCTCCAAAAAAATAGGAGCAACTCAGGCCGAAACTTGACCCCAGAGTTTCTATGTTTTTATGTTTCTAGGTTTCTAAGCCATCCGTTGATGTGATTTCCTTCCTAGGAGAGGTCACAGGTGGTTAAATTGCTAAGACAGAAGGCATTGTGACAACCACCAGCATATCTTGCATTGATGTGTTGGCTCCTTTGCACATTGTTACATACAATCTGTATATTGAGGGAGTGGAAGTCCTTCCTGTTCAGACAGTTGAAGGAGTGGGAGCTCGTAAAGCAATGTGGCTACCATTGATTACACCCTGCACCTTGGGGAAGCCAGCAACCCCATAAATGTGGTTCTGACCCAATGGTTAAATCATAGATCTGCATGTAGCTTACATTTCTGATGTGAGTTTAAAGATTAATTTTCTAGTGAATTAATTTTATTTTGTTGCTGCGCATTATGGGGGAATTTTCCCCAGACCCCATGCTACTGGATAATTACGAGTGTACTCTTTCCAATTTTCTGGATTTTCTGTCCAATAAAGATTCATTGCTTTGCAGAAAGGAGAGGAGATTGGCAACAAAAATATGTATTAGATGTATTTTAAAAATGCTCACTGAGGTGGCACTGTGGCTACACACTGAAGTTCACGGATTGTCGGGTTTCAGCTGTGTACCTATACTTTCCAACTGATTCACCAATCTCAGCCATGCCAAGAGGTAGTAGGAGCAATGTACTTTCCTACCAGGAAAGAGGACACATTAGTGGGGGCGTCATCTTTGGCTGTTCTAGTGGCCAGGTATAGATCTGAATAGTCGGAGGTCTTGGCTGCACATGGTACTTGACCTGTTGACCTGGAGCGACCAGAAAAAACAGGAGGGGAAAACAAAATCTATAAATCAAAAGGCTTTCCTTGGGGCTGCTCCCACTCCACTGCTGTAGTTTTGCCAGATGTGCAAGGTTTACATCGCACTTCCGGAAAAGTTACGGCGGTGGAGTGAGATCAGCTCTGAGGAAATTTCCAGCCAAAGGCTTTCATAATTGTCTACTCACATTAGCAGTAAGTTTTCCTTTTAGAATTCAGTTACCAGTTATCATGACTGATTATTCATGAATTGTATGATCTTTTAAATAATGAGTTTGTCAAGAGCCTAAAAGTGCTATTTGTAGTATAGACAGGGATTTAACCTCGGTCATGCACTCTCAGAAGCTCTGCCAGCTAAAGCTATGCATTTTTACAGAGATGTGAATGAATCTTTATAACTGAAGAGTGGTACATTATTTATTAGGCAATTTGACGGATGTTTGTTGGGCTTTCTGTTGAAACACACAGACAAGGTATTCAGCTATGGTTAGACCATGATCTCAGAATTTCTTCAGGAAAGTAGATTTTCCTTAACATTTCCTGCTGATATTTTAGGGTGTTCCTTACTGTACATAGAGGACATTTTTGGCTTTCCTGTTTGTCATACTTGAAACCCAGAAATATTGTTCCAGCAGCATTTGGAAGACTTCCACTAGCAGCATATCATGTTTATTAGAACCAAAAAAAGATGTTGGTCATGTAAGTTAAGCCAAGCAAAGCAATGCTTTAACACATAGTTCACTGTTTGTGAATACATTTCTTGTCCTATTGACTGGAAAAGATTTTTCACTGGAAAATGAATGAATGCAATACATATCCTGCTACATAAAGGGCCATAGATGTCACCTATTGCTTTACTTCATTCCAACCAGCTTACATTTATCAGTTCTAGCATGTTGGATGGTGAGCAATTAATCTTTGAGATAAGATTTTCAAGAATATGTAGACATACTACTCAGGTGAATTGAGAGATGGGATTTTGATTATGCATTCCTACATTATGGTAAAAGTCTTGCTAGCATGAATATTACTAAAAATAGAAATTGTGGTTTGTATGAACAAAAATACTTCAGCTGCAAGCATTACAAGACTTGGAAAAATGTTGTAGTACGTGTTCCTTTCAACTTTCACACTGCCAGTGTCCAGTCTGGGAGACAGCTAATGCACAATATTCTTCCAATTATTGACAGTGCAGTATTGGAATTAAATGGTCAATGTTCCTGGATTTTATGTTGAGATTACACCAAAAATATTGTGGAAATTCCCCCTTCACTTGTCAAACAGCACCTATTCTGTAGCTCATAGTTAGTTGGTGCATTTCTGCTGAACTCTTTGAAATACATTTTACAGTTTAGTTTCTCTGGGACAAAATGATTCAGCTGCTTGTCCATAAACATGAACATTTCCTCCATGTTCAGATCCAATCTAATGAAATAAAACTAGTAAAACCACCAGTCAAAACCCAATCAAGTAACCTAGTTAAAATGCTTGTTACCTATAAAACCTAGTGCTAATTGGCAGGAGAAAAGTTAAAGGGGATGTTGGTGCGGAAGACAGAATAGTTTGTGAATGTTTAGTGGTAATTTTTCCCAATTTCCTTTGGCCACGATCGATCAGCTACAGTGCTTGGGGCTGATTGGGCTGGATCGTGGCTGCTGCCGGGACCATCTAATTTGTCCCAATGCAGAGCCTGCAGTGATGGCCCTTCCCTTTAAGGGAGGGAAGGAGCCTTGGATTCTGGCAGCGCTGCACGGGACATTGTGCAGCGCTGCACCACTGCCGCCCCTCCTGCATGGTTTAGTGTTCCAATGGAAGTGGTAGTGTTTGATTTAGCGCTCCACTTCCTTCCTGGAGCTCTAACACCCAATTTAGAGAAAACTGGGAATCATTACTGATTACTGATTGCTGAGAACCCTGCTGCAACTGTACAGGGTATTGGTGAGGCCGCACCTGGAGAACTGCATGCAGTTTTGGTCACCTTACTTAAGGAAGGATATACTAGCTTTGGAGGGGGTACAGAGACGATTCACTAGGCTGATTCCGGAGATGAGGGGGTTACCTTATGATGATAGGTTGAGTAGACTGGGTCTTTACTCGTTGGAGTTCAGAAGGATGAGGGGTGATCTTATAGAAACATTTAAAATAATGAAAGGGATAGACAAGATAGAGGCAGAGAGGTTGTTTCCACTGGTCGGGGAGACTAGAACTAGGGGGCATAGCCTCAAAATACGGGGGAGCCAATTTAAAACTGAGTTGAGAAGGAATTTCTTCTCCCAGAGGGTTGTGAATCTGTGGAATTCTCTGCCCAAGGAAGCAGTTGAGGCTAGCTCAATGAATGTATTCAAGTCACAGATAGATAGATTTTTAACCAATAAGGGAATTAAGGGTTATGGGGAGCGGGCGGGTAAGTGGAGCTGAGTCCATGGCCAGATCAGCCATGATCTTGTTGAATGGCGGAGCAGGCTTGAGGGGCTAGATGGCCTACTCCTATTCCTAATTCTTATGTTCTTATGTTCTTATTAGCACCTGGCGCTAACTTTTCCAGATTTCAAAAGCTGGCCTCCCATTTGTTTCTCCCCCTTTAAATCCTTCAATCTATAACTTATAGGGGGATACATTGGGTGCCATTGCGCCTCCCGTTAGCACCCCCGGAAGGCGCTAATGGGATGAAAATGACTTTGCGACCAGGTGCGGCGCTGACATCGACCCCCGTCAAATTGGGCGGGAGTTTAGTGGCGGCACTATGGCGTTGTGTCCCGATCTCCTGCGCCCAGAGATCGTGGCATCACCACCGTGCGCACCGACTCTGTAGTGCTCCGGACCCAAAATTGTCTTCTGCTCCCTGCAACAGCACCGGACGAAAGCACCGATCACTCCAGGAGTTGTGGATTTGGTGGTTGGCCGCTACGGGGGTGATGATTAAAGGCGAGGTGGCCGAGATAGGATAAAAAACACACTGTTGGGGTAAAAAGAAGACTTCTCTTCTTCAAGGTGGACTCCCTGATATAAGGAATCGACGCCCGCCCATTAATGAGACCATGGAATCACTCAGACCAAACCTCGGTTCAACCGGTCTTTATTCAAGCATGCAGGGGAAGAGTTCACGGATGAACCTTCTAAGAACAGAGGTTTCTACATCGACAGTTATACATTTTCTGACGTGTGCGACCCTCCTACAAAAACACCGATTGGTTTACTGCTTATCAGCGGAGTTACATTGATTCGTTGACCCTTATCAGACTGGCTCTGAGTGGTTCCCCCAATCTTTCCATCTTCCATCACATGTCAGTCTTATGGAATGTGTTGTTCAGTGGTGTCAACTGTGCCTCAATTCCTCATGACGTGTTGATTAACCTTGTTTCCCAGGGTGGTGCCTCCTTATCCCTCTCCCAAGAACTCTAGTCAAAACTATCAGTCAATACTATCCCGTTCCCATGCTGCTATGATCTATGTTCCCAAACAGCTTACTCTCTACTGTCCTTGGTAAGTGTTGTTCTGTACTGAATGTGTTGATTCCATCTTCTATCAGTCTGTGCTAGGATTCAACGCATTGTTGGTTACTTATGATGGTTCATTTACCAGCAAGCTTTGCTTTTTAGCTGTTCTCCATTATAAAACGCATTTGTGAGTGAGTTTAAATGCAAGTTTTACATGCATGTAAGCAAATTTTCTCCCCTTAGAATACTATACCCCCTTACAATACTTTTCTTGTTACCATGTTTTTTGCGGGATCCTGCCTCTGATCATTCAGCGTGGTAACCTGCTTGAGTGCCGGGCTGATCGTATGGGATCATAACTAAACTTGGTGGTCCAGGTTGGTCCCCTTCATATTGCAGAGCCTGCAGTGATGGCCCTTCTCTTTAAACGAGGGAAGGAGCCTTTTTGAATGTGGCAGCGCTGCACGGCCCAGTGTACAGAGCTGCTGAGGTCTCAGCTCCACCTGCTGCTGTTAGCGCTCCAAGATGGAAGTGCCGAGCTTGATTTAGCACTCCACTTTCTTCTTGGAGCACAAACAAAGAATTTTTTAAAGTTTGAAATTGTTAAAGCCTGGAGCTAACTTTTCAAACTTTGAAAATTAGTGCCCCAAATGGGGTAGTAGTACATTTCTCCCCTAAATCTTTAATGTTAGTCAGCTAGCTTTATGTGAGTTCATTCAATGGGCCCAGATTTCCACAGACACCTAGAGCGGCGCAGTTAGGGGTGGCACGGCGACTTTTTGGGGCTCAAAAAGCGCTAAAAATGTACCTGCTAATTTGGCCGCTCCCTCGTCATCCGGTTCCATCGGCGTGGCGCTGCAGAGCCTGCGGGGGGGCGGAGCTTTGGCCGCCCTTGCTCATCACAGCCGGCAGGGGGGCGGGGCTTGGGCCCAGCGTCTTGCGGAGTGCCAGCAGGGGGGGCGCATGTCCGTTTCAGCGTGCGCGCATGCGCAATGCGTGTTCAGCATGCCCGTATGCGCAGTGGAGCAGGAAGCTTGGCAATCGGCCAATTAAAGGGAGAGCGTCCTCAGTATCATTGGCAATGGACCATATATAAAGGTAAGATCTAAATAGTGATTTTTGTGTGGCTGAGGGAGTGGAAAGGAGTGCTGGATGGGTGGAAGAAAGGTGAGAAGTGTGATTTTTGAATATTACCTGAGTGTAAGTCCAATACACGAATGGCGCAAGAGCGTGCAACAAGATCAAAGAATTTCCTCCATGAGGAAGTGGAGAAACTAGTGACTGTAATTGAGGAGAAATGGCTGGAGCTGGATATCAGCAAGAGTGGTCCCACAAAAGTTTCACCCAAGGAAATGAGAAGAAGATGGAACCTAGTTGCAAAAGAATACTCCGCAAGGTTGAATACTGCAAGATCTGGAAGTCAGTGCAAAAAGAAATGGCAGGACGTTGGTCAAGTAATGAGTGTAAGTAATATCTTCATCTTTAAATTGAATTACAATTGAAAATGTGACCATCTGTTTGTGACCCACCCATCACAAGCGCACCATGTGTGAAAATTAATATTTTAACCTTTGCAGAAGAAATTGGCCCACAACAAAGGGAAAGACTTAGGATCTGCATCAACTGTCACCCCTGAAACAGAGGGTCACTGCCTTGCTGAGTCGCACCAGCAGAAAAAGAATCAGCTCTGCACAAGCTGGACCCACACGGGAGGGTGAGGGTGAGTCATTAAAATGTATAGTCGCCCTTCAAATCAACCTGCTGACTGGCCTGCTACGCGTCAGACTACTCATGCCACCCATCCTGCCCCCTCCTGTGCTGCTAACCATTTGACTGTTCTGTGGTATTTTGCAGAAGAAGAAGACACTCGTCAACATTCTGAAGATTCACCAGAAGATCCAGATTGTGCGCTCCAGACCAAGGCAGGTGCGGGAAGAGGGGTCCATGGAAATGTGTGCACGGGAGAATGCTGACCGCGATATGGATCAGTCCATGGTACAGGGCATCACACCGCCAGAAACCTCCATGAGCTCCTCGGCGACATTCCATGGGTTCACAGCCTCCGAGTTTGCGGGTCCAATTGGCGGTGGTGAAATGCATGTTGGGACACCCAGTACCCCACCGCCCAGCCTGCACCTTGCACTGGAGGGGTGCCACTCGGCAGACCCAAGGCGAGGGGAAGGAGAAGCCGACCGGTCTCTCCTGAGATGCAGCCCTCAGGAAAGGTTAATCAGGTTCTGTCATTGGGGGAGGAGACCAATGCCCTTTCAAGATCACTCGTGGGGTGCGTGATGAGCTAGCGACACTGTCGGGAGAAATCTCAGCACTGAGACAGGAAGTGAGGGCGGCATTTCAGAGGGTGTGCAAACGATGGCAGATGCTATGAGGGAGCTAGCTTCTGCAATAAGGGCACAAAGGCCAGATACTCAAATGCCACTCCCACTTCAATCCACGCACCAGCCACCGGTGAGACCCAAGCCAGGCCCCCAAACCCTCCCGACCCCCCACCACCATCACCGACCCTATGAGGAAGCGCACTTACCCCAAGATGTGGGTGAGGGATGGGTGCAGCCTTTCTTTGCTGTTGTTGCTGTTGTTGCTGTTGTTATTGTTGTTGTCGTTGAAATGCACTGTAAAATATCCAATAAAAGATATTATGCATTAAAACTGAATCATGTTCCATTAGGACCACACAACATTTAGGGACAACTGTAAAAAGTAAAAATCCCTCACCCCTACAGTCATGCGTGCCTGCCGCCCCTTGTCCTGGTGGGAGGGCTAGCCGGTGCGTTCTGCAGTCGGCAAGGCAGGACTGCTCTATTTTCTGTAGCTGATTTATCTTTCATTTATTTTTGATAATGTTGTGCTGCTGTTGTGCTGAAGATGTTGTAATGTTGTGCTGGTGTTGTGAGGTCTTTAGTGCTTTAGAATCCTCAAACTCACCCCCCCCCCCCCCCCACAATCTCTGGCTACCTGCGCTGATTTCTTAAATGTAGGTAAGGTTTTTCTGTGCCTACAAATGTGGCCACATACACTGGCCTAAGTTAGTTTGGAGTAACTTTCAGTTGGCCAAATTTGCTTCTATGGCCAAAAGAGGCATAAGTGGCTGGCCACGCCCCCTTTTGGAGAGAAAAAACTAAACTAGAAAAAAACCTAACTGACTGACTTATACTGGAGCAAGTTAAATGGGGAAATTGGCGATTGTTAAGTTACTCCAAAAAAAGATACTTACTCCAAAAGAAACAGGGCAACTCCTGGGGAAATTTGAGCCCAATGATAGTAAGACAATACGCTCACAAGCAAAGTTTAACTTATTGACAGTTTACTGCTCCAAGTAAGGTAATGTACTTACAAATCAAGTGGATCTGATTCGGAGAAACAAGTGAATTTGCTAGCGAGGGTACAGGACTTGAGCTCAACTTTCTTGGGTCGAATCCAAATTTCTGTTGCAATTTGCTGGTTTATATATCCTTCTTGACTACAAATCATGAATCTAAATCTCCTTTTCAGGCATGCAACTGCATCTCTAAACTATATGATGTATATATATATATGTGACCAGTAGGTAAAGTCATACTATTGATTGATATGGGTGAAATGACTTCCTCTCACCATGCTTTCCCTTCACTTTCTCATGCCTCTTATCTTCCTTATTCAAGGTTACAAGCCCCACTCCATTAGGTCTCACACAGTAGCACACAATATCATGCATGGGTTCTTTCATAGTCTGGATATGATAAGCATGCAGGTGCTTATCTTGTCTTGGGAGGCCAGCTTTAGCATTCCAGCAGAGAAGGCAACTGCATGAGATTCTGTCGTTCAACCTCTGCAGTTCTTTTTAACCCTTTTTCGGGTCATGTCTCCAACCAATTAACATTATTTGCTTTTTTTTTAAATCTGCTTGTCCACCTCTTCAAAGTCACACGCATTTCAAAGATTCTGTGGAACATTTACACAAAGTGAACCTACAGCATAAGCTTTTGAGATCTCAGAGGCTTTGGTGGTTAAAAATAAATGTAGCTTGCTGTCAAGCAGCACAAACTATAACCCTGGCTGTTTTCAAATCACCATCACGCTGAGGCCTCTGATTGCGACCAGAAAGAAAAGAATGAGTCTTACCAGA
The DNA here is from genome assembly GCF_044704955.1 of Pristiophorus japonicus. NCBI lineage: Eukaryota > Metazoa > Chordata > Chondrichthyes > Pristiophoridae > Pristiophorus > Pristiophorus japonicus. The sequence goes on from NC_091977.1 coordinate 182,977,078, forward strand.
GAGCATGATTAAGTACACACCATAAAGGGTTTTGACTTCCTATGGGATACTTATTTCTTCAGCTTCTGACATTTTAGTTGGCTTATGTCAGATTTTGTGAGATCACACACTTTAGGATATTGCAGTTATCTCGCCTGCTCAATAAATCTATGAACAAAGGATTTGAAGATTACAAAGCAATGCACTAAACCTGCCTGTCAGATTTACAGAACTTTCATTATTACCTTATGAAAAATACTGGACCATCTTCACAGTCTAGGATTTAGGTAGGAGAATGAATTTTCTGTGACGGATTTTCACATTCAAAACATTTGACATAAGAACATCATGGACTAGAAATTCAGGTTTTAGCGATTTCATCCATTTTTGGGCGATAATTTTGGAGGAATTTTTTTTTAACGCTGGGATACCGCTATCGCTCGACGTTGCAAAATTCGCCAAACGGTGACCAGCGATAGCAATAGCGGTAAATCTGGCCTTGCATGACAGCATTTGTGCACTGGAGCTGAAATTAGCGATGTTTACAAAAAAAAGGAACTTCTGCGCATGCGCAAATTTCCCCCCCCCCCCCCCCAATTTTTTCTTCTTCCCGCAATTCTGGTCAGCTTTCAGGGTGCGTCCATACATGTGCAGTACATCCAGGGCTGAATCAGCTATTTTTCACAGAGCAGCCACGATGCAAGGAGAGTTCAGCAAGCAGAGAGCCAAAAAGTTTAGATATGAGGTGAATGAGACTCTCATCGCAGCTGTGCAGAGTAGATGGAGGTATTTTAATCAGAGGGGTGCCAAGAAACCCCTCCCAGCTGTTCTAAAGCATCTATGGACCAGCGAGTCCGGAGAGGTTTCCGTAGTGGACGACTTCAGGAGGGACCACAAGCAATGTTGGAAAAGATTCAATGACCATTGCAAGGTCATCAGAGTAAGTAATATGTTTATTCATGCACTCCTTTACTTAAATTGTAAATTTGGTATAGGTAGGCTTAGTGTTGCACCTTATTTGCCTTAAAAGATGTTTCTGCACTTCGATGTCTTCCTCATGAACCACGTGAAAATAAATACCAGGGCCATTAAACAGAGGACTGTATTAAATGCACACAATATGGTATAAGTGCTTTGATGGCTATCTGTGTGTGCCACAAGAGCAGAAGGGCCCTCTGGTAATCATTCCAGTTGCCATCTTTGCAGGGAAAGTTATCGCATAACCGTCGGGAGCAGCGGTGCACAGGCGGTGGTCTGCCCCAGACATATCCATTAACGGACCTGGACGAGAGAGTGGCAGCTCTGATCAGTGCCTCAGGAAGGTCAGCTACCCATGGGGGTGCTGAGCACCTGTTTGGAAGTGAGGCTAAGTCTTGCAAAATCTCCGGGCTGGGTTGGGTAATGTGATGCAGTGTCTGTGTGCTAGGATTGGGGCAATGTGATGCAGTGTATGTGGACTAGGGTTGGAGCAATGTTATGCAGTGTATGTGGACTAGGGTTGGGGCAATGTGATGCAGTGTCTGTGGACTAGGGTTGGGGCAATGTGATGCAGTGTCTGTGGACTAGGGTTGGGGTAATGTGATGCAGTGTCTGTGGACTAGGGTTGAGGTAATGTGATGCAGTGTGTGTGGACTAGGGTTGGGGCAATGTGATGCAGTGTTTTTGGGCTACATATAATGGAGTAGTGCCGGTCCTTCAAATGAGTTTGTGTTATGTGACCTTACTCATGTCACCCTGTCCCCTCCCCTACTGCTAACCATTCATCTGTTATTTTCTATTTCCAGATGAGGAGGCGCTACATCCTCCAATGGAAGCCTCCACCTCAGCCCATCATGTGGGGGTGGAGGAGGGGGACGAGAGCGACACCGAGGACAAGGAACCTCAACAGGAGGCGGAGCTGATCAAGCTCTTCGATTAAGCTCAAAATGCTCTTGCATGAGTCTTCTCCCAGCTCGACGCCACATAGAAAAAGCAGCCAGGAATAATGGCAGAGATATTATAGCCCCCATTCTTTTAAATGTCCTTAAATATCTTGAAAAGCGAAATATAAACTCACATAAAGTTCACTGTGTAAAATGCAGCCTTCCCTCCAAATCCTTTTATGGAATGAACTTCTGCTCCCTTTTTCAAGATGGCTCCATTAGTGCCGAGTGCTCCCTGGACCTGACCTGGTAAGACTTGATTTTTTTCGGGCGAGTTTTTAGGCGGGCGGTAAAAATGGCGATATTGACAAATTTTCTGCCGCCCGGCGATAGCGCAGCATTGCACGCCGATTGACATCATAAAAACGGCTAAAAAAATGGGAGGGCGATAATTTTTAGCGCCGTCGCAAAACCGCTGCCGAATTTTTGGCCCGGGTGCTAAATTTTGTGCAACTCGTTTGGCGCCAAAGAAATTACTTTTTCCGCTTCGTCATGGTGAAAAACGGCCGCAAACCTGCGTAATTTCTAGCCCCATGTATCATAGGTGGTGGTGGGTATCTAGGCATGGCTCTTTTGAATGACACTTGAGAAAACTGCCCCGAATTTCCTCGGACTTTCTGCTGCTGCGCTTTTGTAACTTAATTGGAATTGCGGGGAAAACTCCTTTTATGTGTAACCCCACAACCGCTCGAGATGTCTACGCTCCTCTAATTCTGCCCTCCTGAGCATCCCTGATTGTAATTGCTCGACCATTGGTGACTGTGCCTTCTGTTGGCTGGGCCACAAGCTCTGGAATTCCCTGCCTAAACCTCCCTGCCTCTCTATCTCTCTTTCCTCCTTGAAGATGCTCCTTAAAACATACCTCTTTGACCAAGCTTTTGCTCACCTGCACTAATTTCTACTTATGCGGCTCAGTGTCAAGTTTTTAAGGCATAATACTCTTGTGAAGTGCCTTGGGACATTGAAGGTGCTATATAAATACAAGTTGTTGTTGTTGTTGTAAATGGGATTTCTGCTGCACCCTCGATAAAGTTATGGCAGCCCAGTGGCAGAAAGTCAAAGCAAAGTCAGGACCATGTTTTACAACATTTTTAACAAAACATTAACAAGATTCAGGTAGTGCATTGCTTTTAAACTTGTGAATGTGAGAATAAGATCAAGGAAGAAATAAATAATTAAAAAAAACGGAAATGACTTGGATTTATATGGCACCTTTCATGACCTCAGGATATCACAAAGTACCTTATAGCTGATTAATTACTTTTGAAGCATAGTCACTGCTGTAATGTAGGGTAAAGTGGCATCCATTTGCACACAGCGAGTTCCACAACCAATAAGGGAATAAATGACCAAATCATCTGTTTTAGTGAAATAAAAACAGAAAATGCTGTGTTTGCTAAATGGGTATGCAAAAATAAGCTATACTGACTCAGTGAAATGTTAGCAAGAATGTCGGAAGACATTTGAAGTAAAAATAGCATTCTAATTGCATTCTAATTGTCATGATGAGGAAGTGATTATACTGCAGGCCATATTAACACAGCGACTACAAGAGAAGGGCAGAGGCTGCATACTCTGCAATGAGTGGCTCATTTCTTCACCCCTCAGAGACTCTCCACTCTCTATGAGGCTTAAGTCAGGATTGTGATGGAATAGTTATCACTCGCCTGGATATGTGTCGCTGCAACAACACTCAAGAAGCTCAACACCATTCAGGACAAAGCAGTTTGCTTGATTAGTACCCCTGCCACTGAACTCAATATCTACCCCATCCATCACCAGAATACTGCAGCTGGAGCATCAACATTCTACAAGATGTACTGCAGCAACTGGCCAAGATGACATCAACAGCATTCCACTGCAATTGCTATCACCGAGAATGTTGAGCAAACTATTCCCGGGTGTAAACTTTACTGCCCCGCCACCATTACCGCCCCAAAATCATCAAAGATGAAAATCCAGCCCATAGAGTACAAAAACAAGGAAGTTATGATGAATCTTTATAAAACACTGGTTCGGCCTCAACTAGAGCATTGTGTCCAATTCTGGGCACCGCACTTTAGGAGAAATGTGAAAGCTTTAGAGAGAAAAGATTTACGAGAATGGTTCCAGTGATGAGGAACTTCAGTTACATGGATAGACTAGAGAAGCTGCGGTTGTCTTCCTTAAGGCAGAGAAGGTTGAGAGGAGATTTGATAGAATTGTTTAAAATCATGATGGGTCCAGACAGAATAGATTGAGAGAAACTGTTCCCATTGGTCGAGAACCAGAGGACACAGATTTAAGGTGATTGGCAAAAGAAACAAAGGTGACATGAGCAAAAACTTCTTTACGCAGCGAGTGGTTAGGATCTGGAATTCACTGTCTGAAAGGGTGGTGGAGGCAGACTCAATCATGGCCTTCAAAAGGACTTGGATAAGTACCTGAAGGAAAAAAAATTGCAGGGCTACTGGGAAAGGGTGGGGAGTGGGACTAGCTGAATTACTTGCAGAGAGCCGGCAATACAAGGAAGCAATCAGAGATGGCCTTATCTGTGATTGACATGATAGGAGTAGAGAGGCCATGTGAGATGGCAAGGTCAAGCGGATGGCTGTGAATATGGGTTGGGGAGTTTACACGGAGGGAGAGATTAAGGGAGGTTAGGAGGGCAGTGAACTCAGAGGAGCGAGAACGTGATGAATTGAGATGGAGGTTGAAATCACCGAGGATGAAAAGTCGCTGAGGGAGAAAAGCAGTGATGATATCTCAGTGAGGGCATATTTATGGTACTTGGGTGGGCGATAGAGAATGAGGATTTTAAATGAGAGGTGAGAGGGGTGGAACATGCTCAAAGGAGGAGAAAGTGTCAGAGGAGTAGAGGGATAGACCAAGGTGTGATTTGGTAATGAGAGCCACACCGCCATCACGGCGGTCTGGGTGGGGCAAGTGGTGGAAGTTATAGCCAGGTAGGGAGGATTCATTTAGGGGCAAGGTGTCATCACCCCTCAGCCATGTCTCTGTCAAGGCCCATGATATCGATGCAATCATCTACAATAAGTTCATGGATTGCAAAGGCCTTGTTCAGAAGTGGACACACATTCTGGATAGTAATGCAGAGAGGGGCGGTGATAGCTAATTCGCTAGCAGAGTCCACAGGGTCAGTACTGGGAAAGGTGAGTTGGATGGGGAGGAGATTGGCAAGATTAGCCCCGAGCGGGTGCACTGGGCGGGAAGGTCGGTAAGTGAGTAGGATGCAGTTGCAGTTGCTGCTCATAAGGATGCAGTGCCTAGTGCCTGGATGAGCCCTTTGGAGGATGCCAACAGAGAGGGAAGCTTAGCCAAGAGGGAGTCGAGCCTGAGATGGCGGCGGAAGAGCAGGAAGGTCGGGGAGTACTGATGGGATTGGAAAGGGCAGAGTACCCAAGAGGAGAGAAATGAAAGGAAGCATGATGACAGGAGAGAGGGGTCAAGGAGGGGTAAAGAGAAATGAAGTTTAAAAAGGGGAGAAAAAAGTCTGAAAAACTCTGAAACAGACAAATCGGGAGACTTTCTGGGAGATTTTGTCCATACTTCACAAACACTTGAGCAACATTCATTCCGGAAATTCTCTGAGGACTAAAAAGAGTAAGTGTTGTACTACTCCACCTGATTAGGCAGCTTAGAGAGTCACCAGGAGGAAGGGAGCACTTGGCCATGGGCATCTTGCTAGGGGTCACCCTTGGTCTGCAGGAGGAATGGGAGGAGGAGATGAGGTCTTGCAGAGCAGCACTAACTGGGGAGAAGGACAGGAAGGACAGAAGGGCGAAGTGGTGTCCTCCCCCCCCCCGCAGGTACAGGACATTCCTCCTCCTATGGACCTCCTCCACTAGGACATCCAGTACTGCATTTGAGAACCTGTGCGCCCTCTCCCTGGGTCCCTGAGCCATCCTACAACGTGCAACTGTGTGCCAGCCAACACTCTCCACAACGTTAGTGGAAGTGGGTGCGAGGAGCCCACATATACTACTCCACAAAAATTGTGTCTAATAAGCACATGAGTGTTAAACCTGCAGGTTTCTGGTTTAACTCCTCCTGACAAGTTTAAATTATGGTAATCAGCAATTGGGACCAAAATTGTGTGCTAAATTCGGACTTTCTAACAGGCTAGACATATTAGCACTGCACCCAATTAGTGCCGGTTTTCACCCTTTGGCCAAAGTAACCCCCTTATGTCTCTTAAAATTAAAAGGGGCCATGAATCAAAAATACATACACATAAAATGCACAAGTTACTTGTGTGTGAATTGAATAGTTCGGTCTCTCCTATACCATTGAACACCTGACTAGACACAGTAGGGCTGACCTTTCTTTGGGATGCATAGCTTCAGCAAGGCAGCACTTCCACATGCTCCATGGCTTTACCTCTTACTGACTCATTTTCCAGAGTCAGAGTCACCTGAATAACTTGTGATGTCACCAGCTCACCTAGTTTGGATGGAGGGGAAGGGAAATGACTCCAGCACCTGCCTCATTGTAGGTTGATAAGCAACACTGGCAGAATTAAGAAGAACACATTCTTCACCATCCTGCTCAGATCTCCCCAAAATTGGAAAGAATTGGATAAGAACATCTGCCCCAACATCTACATTCTAGACATATAAAGGGTGAAATAAATCTTTGGTAAAAGCATGAAAACAGGTGAATTGGCAGCCTGTTTTTACGTGTCCAACTTTCTTTTCCATTGACAGATGGCAAATAAAATTTAATGCACAGAGATGTGAAGTGATGTATATTGGAAGGACAAATGCAGAGAGACAATATAAACTAAATATTACAATTTTAATGGTAGTGCAGGAACAAAGTAACCTTGGGGTTCACATACACAAATCTTTGAAAGTGGCAGGACAAGTTGATAAAGCTGCTAAAAAAGATTACAGGATCATTGGCTTTATAAGTAGAGGCATAGAACATAAAAGCAAGGAAGTGATAGTAAACCTTTACAAATCACTGGTTGGACCTCAGCTAGAGTAAACTTGAGGTCATTCAAAAGTCTGCTGCCCATGTCCTAATGTACACCAAGTCCCATTCATCCATCACCACAGTGCTCGCTGACCTACATTGGCTCCCGGTTAAGCAACGCCTTGATTTTAAAACACGCATCTTTGTTTTTACAACCCTCCATGTCCTCATTCCGCCCTATCACTGTAACCTCCTTCATAGAAACATAGAAACATAGAAAATAGGTGCAGGAATAGGCCATTCGGCCCTTCGAGCCTGCTCCGCCATTCAATGAGGTCATGGCTGAACATGCAACTTCAGTACCCCATTCCTGCTTTCTCGCCATACCCCTTGATCCCCCTAGTATTAAGGACTACATCTAACTCCTTTTTGAATATATTTAGTGAATTGACCTCAACAACTTTCTGTGGTAGAGAATTCCACAGGTTCACCACTCTCTGGGTGAAGAAGTTTCTCCTCATCTCGGTCCTAAATGGCTTACCCCTTATCCTTAGACTGTGACCCCTGGTTCTGGTCTTCCCCAACATTGGGAACATTCTTCCTGCATCTAACCTGTCTAAACCCATCAGAATTTTAAACGTTTCAATGAGGTCCCCTCTCATTCTTCTGAACTCCAGTGAATACAAGCCCAGTTGATCCAGTCTTTTTTGAAAGGTCAGTCCCGCCATCCTGGGAATCAGTCTGGTGAACCTTCGCTGCACTCCCTCAATAGCAAGAATGTCCTTCCTCAGGTTAGGAGACCAAAACTGTACACAATACTCCAGGTGTGGCCTCACCAAGGCCCTGTACAATTGTAGCAACACCTCCCTGCCCCTGTACTCAAATCCCCTCGCTATGAAGGCCAACATGCCATTTGCTTTCTTAACCGCCTGCTGTACCTGCATGCCAACCTTCAATGACTGATGTACCATGACACCCAGGTCTCGTTGCACCTCCCCTTTTCCTAATCTGTCACCATTCAGATAATAGTCTGTCTCTCTGTTTTTACCACCAAAGTGGATAACCTCACATTTATCCACATTATACTTCATCTGCCATGCATTTGCCCACTTACCTAACCTATCCAAGTCACTCTGCAGCCTCATACCATCCTCCTCGCAGCTCACACTGCCACCCAACTTAGTGTCATCTGCAAATTTGGAGATACTACAGTTAATCCCCTCGTCTAAATCATTAATGTACAGTGTAAACAGCTGGGGCAATGCATGTCGTTACACATGAGCTGCACATTAATGGAGTGGAAGCCTTTTCTGTTCCTGTACATCTCGGAATCCTCGAAAGATGCTCGCAAGGCGATGTGGGTACAATCAATGCAGCCCTATACCTTTGGGAAGCCAGCAATCCTGGAGAAGCCCACGGCCCTTTCACCCATTGCCTGGGAGGTCATGGGGAACTTTATGTAGTCATTCCTCTGGGCATATAGTGCAGCAGTCACCAGCCGAATGCAGATATGTGTTACATGTTGAGAAATGGTGCACACATCCCCAGTTGTAGCCTGCAATGATCCAGATGCATAGAATGAAAGTGCAGCCATAACCTTGACTTCAACTGACAGAACAGTCCTCCTGATGCTTCTAGATTGCTTTTACTAACTTACAGAACTCAGTTACAACTTCTTTGCGGAAACACAACCTTCTGACACAGTCTGCATCACTCAGGTGCAGGTATGAACGCCTGTCTCGATATACCCGATGTGAGTAAGGCCTCCTGCCCATCACGGGCTCTGAGGCATCGTTTATCTTGTGCAGTAACCTTTTATGTGGCATCTTGTCAAATGCCTTCTGGAAATCGAAATACACCACATCCACTGGTTCCCCTTTATCCACCCTGCTTGTTACATCCTCAAAGAACTCCAGCAAATTTGTCAAACATGATTTCCCTTTCATATTACCATGTTGACTCTGCTGGGTTGAATTATGCTTTCCCAAATATCCCACTACTGCTCCCTTAATAATGGACTCCAGCAGTTCCCCAATGACAGATGTTAGGCTAACTGGTCTATAGTTTCCTGCTTTTTGCCTGCCTCCTTTTATAAATAGGGGCGTTACATTTGCAGTTTTCCAATCTGCTGGGACCAGCCCAGAATCCAGGGAATTTTGGTAGATTACAAACAATGTATCCACTATCTCTGCAGCCACTTCTTTGTGAAAAACTGGCGCAGACATCGGGTTATGCCCCCATGAAGCAAAAAAAAATTCATCTAAAAAATCATAACTAACTGAGTTACGCTGCTGCACAAGGATTGGGGAAACTTGGATTGTTAAAGTTCTGCCCAAAAAACGCAGCATGTGCAAAAACAAACTGCGCCAATCACTGGGGAAAATTGTGCCCCTAGACTCTGCAGTAATTATCCTATAACTGAGATAATTATTTCTAAGTAATGTAAGGTAAATTGCTGGTTATATCAATGGAAATTTATTTATAAACAAACTACCAATATAAGTCTAGAAGGCATTTATTTTACCAAGTTAATGCCTGCATTAAAATAGCAAAATAATTTCATACAAATGTCTTAAGTATTCCCACCCCAATGCTGCAAACATTCATTTCTAGGCAAGAGATTACAACATCACTGGAAGCATCAGACGTGGCTTTCGAGTCGGGCAATAAAATGGACTCCACTAATTTGTTATGTTTGCTGGACTTTTGTTGATTTGACTCCAATACTCCTAATAATTTAAATTATCTAGTAATTCAAATTAGGAACCACAAAACAACAAAGTGGAACTTTAGTATTCAAAGAACAAATGTAATTTTTGGATAATTCTAAATAAATAACTTTGAATTAAGAGTAGACTGGAACAAGTTTACTTGTTCATGTGTTGTTGGGCTCTGGGGTTGTTGATGTGTAAATTGGATCAGCAAACCTTCTTTTGTGTTTGATGGGTTCTTATACATCTTGACCTGGTTGCATTCAAGTGTGATCTGGCCAATTTTTACATTCTGGGCTTTCAATCAACTGCAAAGAACTCTTCTCTATGATTCTTCCCACAAATCAGGCAAGGAATGTCAGAAAATTTGTCATGACCAAGATTTTCACCCACCTAGCTCTCCATTGCTGCTGAGACCGCTCCTGGCTGCTCCTTCTATGCCCACAGCATACAAATGGTGGAGGGGGTTTCCAGCAAATTTCCCTCCTTTCCAGTTGGCGCTATTTCCTGCAATTGCCATATGGAAATTGACAGGAGATCCTGAGAAGTGGTGGTAAAGGCCCTAGGTTCCTCCCAAGGGATGTAGAGGGCCTTGTAACATCCTCTTATCTCTACAGTTGGCCTAGATACTCATTTACCTGCTGAAGGCTTTGGTCCGAGCCGAGGAATTAAGTGGAAGTCATCCTTTTGAAGACTACTGAAGGCTTGTGGGAGAAGACAATTCATCTGTAACCTGTCTGAAGAAATTCCTCAGGGGAGGGGACAAGATACAAGCAGTTTGAATTCAAACAGGAAGATGCATCAAACAGGAGGAGGCATGGCAAAGGACATTTGAGTTGGCCAATCAGCGGAAGGGTCAGTTGTCTCCGGCCAAACGAAACTGGACATTTGTCTGTTAACCGGGATGAGTTTATTTTAGAGAGGTATAAGAACTTCAAACAAAGGAATTTTCATTCTCTAGAGCAGGAGTCGACACGAGTGTGGTCAGCCAGACACACTGAAAGGTTTTTTTTCCTTTTCCTTAATCCATGGGTCTGATCAGCCATAGGATAACTGAAGACAGTTGGATATATACATTGTGGGAAGCATTGTGAATAACCAGTTAACGTAGGAGCGTATATATTGCGAAGTTTAAGGAAGTTTCAATTGTATGCAACTGGGGGAATCTAGGAGATCTGTCGTTTTGGTTTTTGATTTTAAATCTGTTTGAGGTAGCGTTGAACTCGGAACTCATTGTCATTTTTAATCTTTTTAATAAAGTCCATTGTATTGGAAAATCTCAGTGTTCTTATAAGGCTTAGAGCTCGAAATCCAGTGGGAAAAATCAGACAGAATTGGAGACCAAGATCTGACGTTCAGGTTGGAGAGTGTCAGGGAGGAACTCCTGGTGAATACTAGGGCTTCAAGCATGGTGGTCCACTCGAAATGTCCCACAAAATAGCCATGGTCGTCAGGAACACCCTATACATTAGTCGGTTTTACCGGTAATCAACAGGCAAGGGCGGCATCTAAGCCTTTAAGTTTTAAGGTAGGAGATATGAAAGGGAAATGGGAGTGCATCCTGATAAATTGGGAACAGTCAGGAATAGGTGTCCTTGGATCAGGCTGGATGTTGGCCCATGATGTGATAGTAGATATGCAAAACCACTGTCTGTGGGGGGCAGCAGACAGCGACAAGACTGAGGAGGTAGTCGTGATTCCCTGAATGATGGAGACTGTGATGTATGTAGCACTCAAATCACTGACTCCACACAGTCTGGTGTTGTAGTAACTGCTGTGACCTTGGTCCTTTATTGTGTAACTGCAGAGTGCCCCTCAGGTGTGGTGGGCAGCCTTTTATACTCTGTCTCGCAGGTACTTTTGGGTCTCCCACCACAGTGCCCCTTGTGGTGCACCATTGTAACTATACATTTAATGTACATGGACAATACATAACATCTCAGTCCTCCCACCCCCCACCAGTTCCAAAAGCAAATTGCCGGTAACCTCGGCCTTGTTCGTCCTGGATGATTTGTGAGTGTGAGTCCATGACCATCCACCTCCCTCTTCACCGCCACCATGTAGAGATTATGCTTGCAATCTAGTGCAAGCATATGGTATTTGCAGTCCTTACATGGGTGATACAAGTACACAAACATAATCTCCAGTAGAAAGTAGGTACACATAGACAGTACATTTGTATGATACATATAGATGCATTGAAGAGTTATATCAAAAGGTTGCAGGTACACTGAACAGTTATTAAATCCCAGCTCCACTGGGTGAGGTGTGGTGGCGGCATGCTGCCCCTTTTTGCCCAAGGTAATGGGCTGCGCTGATACAGGGTATCACAACTAGTGCGTTGCCTCTGTTCTCAGAAAATAATTGCCTTTGCGGCTTGTCTGCAGCTGCTGAACAATTGCATAATTCATATAAAATCAGAAATCGCATTAATCCATTAGTCATGTTAGTCACAGATCCATTAACCCTTTTAACTGTGCATTGTGATATTAACTCTTTTCACCAATCATATCAATCATTTTAATCACAGTAATCATTTTAGCAACAAAATATTAACTCTTGTCATAACTCACGTCATCATACAAATCACAGTAATCATTTTGACTCTCTCTTGCCCTTACAAAAGTCTCTTTGTGGGGACCGCCAACGGTCCTTTAAGACTCCCGGGTACATTTTCCTTTTAAGGCGCCATTTTGTTTTTCCCACGAGGTTTCTACTGGGCGCCGCCATTTTAGGTGTTCTGCTGGTGCCTGCCTGCCTCTCTCTGCAGAACTTTGCTGCCACGAGGCTCGCCGCCATCTTGAATTTGCTGTGCTGCTGCCTGCTCTCCCTCTCTCCCTCTCTTTCTCTTGAGCCGCCACACTCTGAACACACCCGGGAGCTGCAACGCACCGGCCCCCGCACCGCCGCATCCTCCGGAGCACCCCACGCAGCTGACCTTTTTGCCCGGGAGCCTCTACACACACACAGATCCTCCGGAGCCGACCTCCTCACTGCCGCAGCCGATCCTGGACGAGCCCCGTTCCTCGGACCACCGGCCCTCACGACGTCGCCGAGCAAGTCCCGCTCCCGAAACTGCCGATTCACCACTCCTCCCGCTGCAAGCCCCGCAAACGGCCATCTCTGCCTGCTGGCCATCGGTGCCTGCTGGAGCAGCCCATCGAAGCCCTTCTCTCTTCTCCAGCTCGGTCGGCGCTGCTGCTGGTTCCAGCGCCTCTTTCTCACTCTCAGACTTTGCAGGGGAGAGTCGACGGCCGCCGCTGCTCTGCCCAACCCCACACACGCTTCCTTCACTGCCATCCGATCCGAAGCTGGAGGCCTGCTCTGCCTGTGAACACGGGGACAGCGGTCTGTGGAGGAATGAAGTCTTCCCAGCTCCCACGGACCTTCCCCATCCAGCTCCTGCCGAGTAACGTCGGCCCATCGCCTGCAATGATCCACAAAGGTAAACCGTGCGTCTCGCCACCGTGAGATACCTGCACATCCGCTCTGCCAAGAACAGGTATCAGTTCCTTGGTGTAGGTGTGCAGCTTCGCCGTGACCGGGACCAGCTTAGGTCGTGCAGCTGGGTTGATCCACAGTTTATCAAAAGTTTCCTGACTCATCAGCGACTGACCCGATCCCGTGTCCACTTCCATACTCACTGGCACTCCGTTAATCTTGACTTCCATAATCACCGGGGCCGAATCGTCGGTACAAGTATACAGTCCAAACGCATCATCTTCTTCTACCTGGGGCTGGGATGCCCGTCGAGCCAAACCGCAAAGCTCCTTGCTGGATAACAGATCATCTATCACACGGTGAGTCATGTTTCTTTTGCACATACGCTGAAGGTGGCCTTTCGTGTGGCAGGTATTGCATGTATACTCCGCAAACCTGCACCGGTGAGCCCCATGGCTTCCTCCGCAGCGCCAGCTACTCGATTAGCCCCCCTCAGCGGACTCTGAGTTCCAGGACCCTGAGGTCTGTGCTCTCTGCCCTGGGCAGAGCCACATTCTGCAGTTTTGTCCATGGTGGGCGCTATCCTGTGAATAGTACCTGCCGGGGTCGGGACCATGTGGATCATCTGCATGGTGCTGCAAGTCGAGGTCATAAATGCCCGGCTGATGGTGATGGCTTGCTGCAGGCTGACTGTAGGTTCCGTAGATAACAGCTTGTGAGGGAGACCCTCATGGCCAATCCCCCATCAAAGACGTCTCGCAACACCTCGTCAAGGTGTGTGCCAAAATCGCACGCGCTGCAAGTCTCCTGATGTCCGCAGCATATTTTGTGACATCCTGGCCCTCAGGTCTGCAGTGGTGGTAGAATTTGTGCCTGGCCGTGAGGATGCTTTCCTTCGGTTTCAGTTGGTTACGAATGAGTTCAATCAGCTGCTCATATGACTTGTCCTTGGTGCTCGCGGGTGCCAGCAAATCCCTGACGAGACGGTAAACCTCATCGCCACAACTGAACAGCAATATCGCCTTACGCTTCTCTCTCAGTGCGCTCGTGTTCCCTGTCAGGTCGTTTGCTATAAAATAGTACTCGAGCCTTTCCATAAAGGCATCCCAGTCATTACCCTCTGTGAAATCCTTTAGCCCAAAGTAGCCATGGTTGCGTGAAGAGCTCGTCCGTGTCCTCATTGCCAATTTGTGATGTATGTAGCACTCAAATCACTGACTCCACACAGTCTGGTGTTGTAGTAAGTGCTGTGACCTTGGTCCTTTATTGTGTAACTGCAGAGTGCCCCTCAGGTTTGGTGGGCAGCCTTTTATACTCTGTCTCGCAGGTACTTTCGGGTCTCCCACCACAGTGCCCCTTGTGGCGCACCATTGTAACTATACATTTAATGTACATGGACAATACATAATAGGGACATTGAAGGGCTCAGCGGGTATGATGCAGCCCAAGGATGGATACAATTGGGAAGAGTTTCTGGCACAGGTTCCCGAATCATTTAGGGAGATACTGGAGGGTAGAAAAAGAGCATTTGCGATGCATAAGCACGATTGCGGGAGCATAGCAGGCGTCCCAGTGCAGGTGGATAGGGAGCCTGTAGTCCAGGCCCAGAAGCAGTGTAGTTTTCCAAGGGAGGCAGAACAGGATTTGGAAAAGGCAGTTGAATCGCTGGTAGAGCAGGAGGTTCTGAGGCCAATAGCGACCCATGTGAATTCACCGGTGTGGCCGGTGAAGAAGCCGGACCGGTCGTGGCGCATGACAGTTGATTACCGGATATTGAATAAGAATATACTGGCCTGCGCTCCGACGGTGGCAGCATGGCAGATTTGATAGGGAATCTTCTTTCTTCTTAGGCAGTCCCTCGTATCGAGGATGACTTGCTTCCACACCAAAAATGGATGAGTTCACAGGTGTTTCAGTGAAGGACCTGATATTCCAGGTCCAGAACTGCATATTGAAGCATGGAAGAAGCCTGTGCATGGATTTTTTTAACGTGTGGTGGCCATTGCACACCAGCCACCACACGGGTTTGACAGCTAGATCTTGGTCCAGTGGCAAGGATTAACCAAGACGACTGGAGACCAGCTCTGCTGCACGGACCTAGTGCGCTCACATATCACAGTGTGGACTGGCCCGTGCTGCCCCTGGGCCCTCGCCTCTGCTGGGCCCCGAACATGTCGCTCCAAAAACTCTCGCCACTTCTTCACCCCGACCTTGCCGCTCCTGCTGTACCTGCCCACGCTCCAATCACTGATTTGGATTATGATGACGTCCAATAACTGGATGTTATTAACAGCCTGAATAACAGCAGATTCTAACCCTGCAGTCACTTGTGAACTTGCTGGTGTTTCAGCAGGGTGAATGACCGAGTGAATCCCTTCCCACACTCAGAGCAAGTGAACGACTTCTTCCCGGTGTGAACTCACTAGTGTATCTGCAAGCTGGATGAATCAGTGAATCCCTTCTCACATACGGAGCAAGTGAATGGCCTCTCCACAGTGTGAACTTGCTGGTGTATCAGCAGGTGGGTTGATAGGGTATATCTCCTAGTCAGCCACGGTCTTCACGGTCTTGGATATATCTAATGGATTCTGGTCCATTCCGGTCCAGAGGGAGGATCAGTATAAGTTTGCTTTTACTTTTAAGGGACAGCAGTACACTTGGACATGTTTGCCCCAGGGGTTCCACAAGAGTCCTCCAATTTTCATCAGAGTATGACCCATATTCTGCGGGAGTTCAGTCAGCCAGATTGTTTGGTTCAGAATGTGGATGACATTTTTCTGTTCACAGAGACAGAGGAACAGCATCCGGAGTTGTTGGGGGAACTGTTGAGCTTACTGGAGGAGGCGGGGTTAAAAGTTAACCCTCAAAATGCCAAAGTGGGAAAGGGAGAGGTGCAGTTTTAAGGGTTAACTCTGAGACCTGGAGAAAGGGCCATACAAGGAGCCAAACGCAAGGCTGTCCAAGAACTGCCAGTCCCGAGGATGTGTCTGGCCTCAGATTCTTTTTAGGTTTAACAAGATACTGCTGAGAATTATCGAGAATTATGCAGCGACAGTGGCTCCTTTATTACGGTTACTGAGAAAGGGTGTTGCGTGGGATTGGGATGCGGAGTGTGAGAATGCGTTTGTTAAGCTAAAGGGAAATTTGCAAACTGCCGTGGCCTTGGGGACAATTGATGAGGCAAGGGAGTTTTTCTTGGAAGCGGCGGCCACAGAAGTCAGTCTGAGTGCCGTGTTGTTACAGGACAGACACGGGAAATTGAGGCCGGTGGCATATGCCTCCAAGGTTCTGACTGAGGTAGAGAAGGTGTTCTCGATCTGTGAAAGGCACCTGTTAGCCTCTTTCTGGGCGGTAAAACACTTTAGTGTATTTACTGGAAGAAATTCCGTCACTTTACTCACTCATCACATCCCAACTAAACTCTTACTGGACGGGCATATAAAAAATGGGACTGTGAACAGTATCAGAATAGCATGGTGGACACTGCAGATAGCCGCATCCAATCTGGTGGCCAATATGACCTTTGAGGGGGTGCCACACACCTGCTCAGTGGAGGGGGTATGGGAAACAGGAAAAGAGTTCTATGTGGGGACTCACCCAGAAGGACGGGATATCTATGTAGATGGGTCGAGCTCTGTAGAGAGAAGGGAATGAAGAACTTGGTACGGGATGTTTGACCCAGACCGAGGGGTAGAGGTTATGTTAAAACCTCCCTCAAGTATGAGTGCTCAACAGGCCGAATTGGCAGCCGTCGTATATATAATAATTCACCCAACAGAGTTCCCAAATCTCCTAGATTCCCCCAGTTGAATACAATTAAAACAACCTTAAACTTCGCAATGTATATGCTCAGATTCCCCCAGTTACATACAATTAAAACAAACTTAAACTTCTCAGATTCCCCCAGTTACGTACAATTGAAACTTTCTTAAACATCGCAATGTATATGCTCCTACATTAACTAGTTATTCACAATGCTTCCCACAATGTATATATCCAACTGTTTACAGTTATCCTATGGCTAATTCGACAAATGGATTAAGGAAAAGGAAACAAAACCTTTCAGTGTGTCTGGCTGACCACACTCATATCGACTCCTGCTTAAGAGATCGGAAATTCCTTTGATTGAAGTCTTATATCTCTCTAAAATAAACTAATCCCGGTTAACAGACAAATGTCCAGTTTCATTTGGCCGGAGATAACTGACCCTTGTACAGATTGGCCAATTCAAATGTCCTTCAACATGCCTCTTCCTGTTTGATGCATCATTCTGTTTGAATTCAAATTGCTTGTATCTTGTCCCCTCCCTTGAGGAATTTCTTCAGACAGGCTACAGATGAGTTTTCTTCTCCCACAAGTCTTCAGTAGCCTTCAGCCTTCCCTTAAATGTCTCTCATGTACCTGCATTAGTAAACATTTCCATAGTACTCCAAAAATGGCATATACAATTCAGCCAGCTCTTCACACACCAAACACGTGGACACAGCCCGAGATGATGTCAATAATTCAGTTAACTCTTGAAACACCACATACGCGAAGGGTACATACAAATACATATTAAGGTCGTTTTGGTTTTTGATTTTAAATCTGTATGCAGTAGCGTTGATCTGGGAACTCATTGCAATTTTTAATCTTTTTAATAAAGTTCATTGTATAGGAAAATCTCAGTGTTCTTATAAGTCTTAGTGCTCAAAACCCGTAGGGAAAAATCCTACACTTTTGATAATCAGGTAGAGCGTCTTCCAGTTTAAGGTCCCTCACTGTCACTTCTTCTCACTGGAGTTTCATTGCTTGCACTGGTGGACTATCCCTGGATGACAGACATTCTGCTGGGAGGCTGCAGTGTATATATATATAAGAACATAAGAAATAAGAGCAGGCATAGGCCATACAGCCCTTTGAGCCTGGATCGCCATTCAATAAGATCATGGCTGATCATTCCCTCAGTACCCCTTTCCTGCTTTCTCTCCATACCGCTTGATCCTTTTAGCCGGAAGGGCCATATCTAACTCCCTCTTGAATATATCCAATGACCTGGCATCAACAACTCTCTGCGGCAGGGAATTCCACAGGTTAAGAACTCTCTGAGTGAAGAATTTTCTCCTCATCTCAGTCCTAAATGGCCTGCCCCTTATCCTAAGACTGTGTCCCCTGGTTCTGGATTTCCCCAACATCGGGAAAATTCTTCAAGCATCTAACCTGTCCAGTCCCGTCAGAGTCTTATACGTTTCTATGAGATCCCCTCTCATCCTTCTGAACTCCAGTGTATAAAGGTCCAGTTGATCCAGTCTCTCCTCATATGTCAGTCCAGCTATCCTGGGAATCAGTCTGATGAACCTTCGTTGCACTCCCTCAATAGCAAGAATGTCCTTCCTCAGATTAGGAGACCAAAATTGAACACAGTATTCCAGGTGAGGCCTCACCAAGGCCTGTACAGCTGCAGTAAGACCTCCCTGCTCTTCTACTCAAATCCCCTAGCTGTGAAGGCCAACATACCACTTGCCTTCTTCACCGCCTGCTGTACCTGCATGCCAACTTACAATGACTGATGAACCATGACACCCAGGTCTCGTTGCACCTCCACTTTTCCTAATCTGCCGCCATTCAGATAATATTCTGCCTTCGTGTTTTTGCCCCCAAAGTGGATAACCTCACATTTATCCACATTATACTGCATCTGCCATGCATTTGCCCACTCACCTAACCTGTCATAGTCAGCCTGCAACCCCTTAGCATCCTCCTCACAGCTCATACTGCCACCCAGTTTAGTGTCATCTGCAAACTTGGAGCTATGACACTCAATTCCTTCATCTAAATTATTAATGTATATTGTAAATAGCTGGGGTCCCAGCACTGAGCCCTGCGGCACTCCACTAGTCACTGCCTGCCATTCTGAAAAGGACCCGTTTATCCCGACTCTCTGCTTCCTGTCTGCCAACCAGTTCTCTACCCACGTCAGTACATAACTCCCAATACCATGTGCTTTGATTTTACACACGAATCTCTTGTGTGGGACCTTGTCAAAAGCGTTTTGAAAGTCCAAATACACCATGCTGACTTGGACCGATCCTGTCACTGCTTTCCAAATGCGCTGCTATTTAAGACTTAATAATTGATTCTAACATTTTCCCCACGACTGATGTCAGGCCAACCGATCTATAATTACCCGCCTTCTCTCTCCCTCCCTTTTGAAAAAGTGGTGTTACATGAGCTACCCTCCAGTCCATAGGAACTGATCCAGAGTCGATAGACTGTTGGAAAATGATCACCAGTGCATCTACTATTTCTAGGGCCACTTCTTAAGTACTCTGGGATGCAGACTATCAGGCCCTGGGGATTTATCGGCCTTCAATCCCATCAATTTCCCTAACACAATTTCCCGCTTAATGAGGATATCTTTCAGTTCCTCCTTCTCACTAGACCCTCGGTTCCCTAGTACTTCTGTAAGGATATTTGTGCCTTCCTTCATGAAGACAGAACCAAAGTATTTGTTCAACTGATCTACCATTTCTTTATTCCCCATTATAAATTCACCTGAATCTGACTGCAAGGGACCTACGTTTGTCTTCACTAATCTTTTTCTCTTCACATTTCTATAGAAGCTTTTGCAGTCAGTTTTTATGTTCCCGACAAGCTTCCTCTCGTACTCTATTTTCCCCCTCTTAATTAAACCCTTTGTCCTCCTCTGCTGAATTCTAATTTTCTCCCAGTCCTCAGGTTTGTTGCTTTTTCTGGCCAATTTATATGCCTCTTCCTTGGATTTAACACTATCCTTAATTTCCCTTGTGAGCCACGGTTGAGCCACCTTCCCCGTTTTATTTTTACTCCAGACAGGGATGTACAATTGTTGAAGTTCATCCATGTGATCTTTAAATGTTTGCCATTGCCTATCCACCGTCAACCCTTTAAGTATCGTTTGTCAGTCTATTCTAGCCAAATCACGCCTTATACCATCGAAGTTACATTTCCTGAAGTTCAGGACCCTAGTCTCTGAATTAACTGTGTCACTCTCCATCTTAATAAAGAATTCTACCATATTATGATCACTCTTCCCCAAGGGGCCTCGCACAACAAGATTGTTAGTTTGTCCTTTCACATTACATATCACCCAGTCTAGGATGGCCAGTTCCCTAGTTGGTTCTTCGACATATTGGTCTGGAAAACCATCCCTAATATATTCCAGGAAATCCTCCTCCACCGCATTGCTACCAGTTTGGTTGACGCAATCAATATGTAGATTAAAGTCGCCCATGATAACTGCTGTACCTTTATTGCACACATCCCTAATTTCTTGTTTGATGCTGTCCCTAACCTCACCACACTAATGTTTGGCGGTCTGTACACAACTCCCACTAACGTTTTCTGCCCTTTGGTATTCGGTAGCTCCACCCATACCGGTTCCGCATCATCCAAGCTAATGTCCTTCTTTACTATTGCATTAATTTCCTCTTTAACCAGTAATGCCACCCCACCTCCTTTTTCTTTCTGTCTATCCTTCCTAAATGTTGAATACCCCTGGATGTTGAGTTCCCAGCCTTGGTCACCCTGGAGCCATGTCTTCGTGCTGCCAATTACATCATATCCGTTAACTGCTATCTGCGCAGTTAATTCATCCACCTTATTCTGAATAATCCTCGCATTGAAGCACAGAGTCTTCCAGCTTGTCTTTTTAACTCGCTTTGCCCCTTTAGAATTTTGCTGTAATATGGCCCTTTTTGCTTTTTGCCTTCGGTTTCTCTGCCCTCCACTTTTACTTTTCTTTTTTCTATCTTTTGCTTCTGCCCCCATTCTACTTCCCTCTGTCTCCCTGCATAGGTTTCGATCCCCCTGCCATATTAGTTTAACTCCTCCCCAACAGCACTAGCAAAATACCCCCCTAGGTCATTGGTTCTGGTCCTGCCCAGGTGCAGACCGTCCGGTTTGTACTGGTCCCACCTCCCCCAGAACTGATTCCAATGTCCCAGGGATTTGAATCCCTCCCTTCTACACCACTCCTCAAGCCACGTATTCATCTGAGCTACTCTGACTAGCACATGGTACTGGTAGCAATCTTGAGATTACTACTTTTGAGGTCCTGGTTTTTAATTTAGCTCCTAGCTCCCTAAATTCAGCTTGTAGGACCTCATCCCGTTTTTTACCCATATCGTTGGTACCTATATGCACCACGACAACTGGCTGTTTACTCTCCCCCTTCAAAATGCCCTGCACCCGCTCCGAGACATCCTTGACCCTTGCACCAGGGAGGCAACATTTCATCCTGGAGTCTCGGTTGTGGCCGCAGAAACGTCCATCTATTCCCCTTACAATTGAATCCCCCACCACTATAGCTCTCCCTCTCTTTTTCCTGCCCTCTTGTGCAGCAGAGCCACCCACTGTGCAATGAACTTGGCTGTTGCTGCTCTCCCCTGATGAGTCATCCCCCCTCAACAGTACTCAAAATAGCGTATCTGTTTTTCAGGGGGATGACCGCAGGGCACCCCTGCACTAGCTTCCTTGCACAGTTCTTCCTGTTGGTCACCCATTCCCTATCTGGCTATGTAACCTTTATCTGCGATAAGACCAACTCACTAAACATGCTATTCACGTCATTCTCAGCATCATGGATGCTCCAGAGTGAATTCACCCGTAGCTCCAGTGCCGCAATGCAGTCCATCAGGAGCTGCAGGCGGACACACTTCCCGCACATGTAGTCGTCAGGGACACCGGAAGTCTCCCTGACTTCCCACATATTACAAGAGAAGCATAACACGTGTCCGAGCTCTCCTGCCATGACTTAACCCCTAGATTAACTTAATTTGGCAACAACAATGCTAAAAGGTTACTTACTGATAGAAGAGAAAAGAAAAACTACTCAGCAATCACCAGCCAATCACTTACCCTCTTGGCTGTGATGTCACCTTTTGATTTCTTTCTACTTCTTTTTAGCCTTCTCCCTGCAGCTGCACCAGCTGGCCTCCTCCTCTACCATCACCCGACTGCTGAACTCGCGGCCTTTTTATAGGCCTCCGACCCCAGACTCCAGCCTCCTCCTCTACGATCACCCGACTGCTGAACTCGCGGCCTTTTTATAGGCCTCCGACCCCGGACTCCAGCCTCCTCCTCTACGATCACCCGACTGCTGAACTCACAGCCTTTTTATAGGCCTCCGACCCCGGACTCCAGCCTCCTCCTCGACGATCACCCGACTGCTGAACTCACAGCCTTTTTATAGGCCTCTGACCCCGGACTCCAGCCTCCTCCTCTACGATCACCTGACTGCTGAACTCGCGGCCTTTTTATAGGCCTCTGACCCCAGACTCCAGCCTCCTCCTCGACGATCACCCGACTGCTGAACTCGCGGCCTTTTTATAGGCTTCCGACCCCGGACTCCAGCCTCCTCCTCTACGCTCTCCCGACTGCTGAACTCGCGGCCTTTTTATAGGCCTCCGACCCCAGACTCCCGCCTCCTCCTCTATGATTGTTGGTTTTTAAGTGACTTGTTGCGCTGCTGTAACCTCGTGAGGCAAGTTAGATGTTTCAAAGGCAGAGTCAAAGAGCCCAGAGTCCAAGTGCTTTTCCAGAGTGTTCTCGGATACGTTTCTTCAAAAGTGTTTGCTCAGCCCAAAAGTTAACCACAGCCCTTGATTCCCCTAGAGTCTAAAAATCTATCTATCTCAGCCTTGAAAATACTTAATGACACAGCATCCACAGCCCAAAGATTCCCAACCCTCTGAATGAAGAAATTCCTCCTCATCTCATTTTTAAATGGTCAACCCCTAATCCTGAGACCATACCCGCTATTTCTAGACTCTCCAGCCAGGGGAAAACAACCTCCCAGCATACCTTGTCAACGCCTTCCCCCTAGGAATTTTATATATATTTATGAGATCATCTCTCATTCTTCTAAACTCCAGAGAGTATAGGCCCAATCTATTCAATCTCTTCTCAAAGGACAACCTTCTCATCACAAGGATCAAATGAGTAAACTTTTGTTGCACTGCCTCGAAGGCATGTATGTCCTTTCTCAGATGAGGAGACAAAAACTGTGCACAGTACTCCAGATGTGGTCTCACCAAAGCCTTGTACAATTATAGTAAGGCTTCTCTTTACTCTTATACATCAACCCCTTTGCAATAAAGGCCAACATGCCATTTGCCTTCCTAATTGCTTGCGATACTTGCATGCTAACTTTCAGTGTTTCCTGTACGAGGACACCTAAATCTCTCTGAACACCAACATTTAATAGTTTTTCACCTTTTAAAAAATATTCTGTTTTTCTATTCTTCCTACCAAGATGAATAACCTCACATTTCCTCACATTATCTCAAAGGACACCTTATTACTCACTTAACCTGTCAATATTTCTTTGCAAGTTCTTTGTGTCCTCCTCACAGCTTACTTTCCCACCTAGCTTTGTATCGTCAGCAAACTTGGATACATTGCACTCAGTCCCTTCATCTAAGTCATTAATATAGATTTGAACTCACTGAGGCGCAAGCACTGATACTTGTGACACCCCACTATTTACACCCGCTAAGTGGGAAATCCACTATCCATGCTAATCTCTTATCTCCAACTCCATGAGCCCTTATCTTACATAGTAACATTTTATGTGGCACCTTATTGAATGGCTTTTGGAAATCCAAATATTCTACATCCACTCGTTCCCCTTTTTCTACCCTGTTAGTTACATCCTCAAAACATAGAAACATAGAAACATAGAAAATAGGTGCAGGAGCAGGCCATTCGACCCTTCGAGCCTGCACCGCCATTCAATGAGTTCATGGCTGAACATGCAACTTCAGTACCCCATTCCTGCTTTCTCGCCATACACCTTGATCCCCCGAGTAGTAAGGACTACATCTAACTCCTTTTTGAATATATTTAGTGAATTGGCCTCAACAACTTTCTGTGGTAGTGAATTCCACAAGTTCACCACTCTCTGGATGAAGAAGTTTCTCCTCATCTCGGTCCTAAATGGCTTATCCCTTATCCTTAGACTGTGACCCCTGGTTCTGGACTTCCCCAACATTGGGAACATTTACTCCTACTCTTTGCTTCCTGTCTGACAACCAGTTCTCAATCCACGTCAGTACACTACCCCCAATCCCATGTGCTTTAACTTTGCAAATTAATTTCTTGTGTGGGACCTTGTCGAAGGCCTTCTGAAAGTCCAAATACAACAAGTCAACTGGTTCTCCCTTGTCCACTCTACTGGAAACATCCTCAAAAAATTCCAGAAGATTTGTCAAGCATGATTTCTCTTTCACAAATCCATGCTGACTTGGACCTATCATGTCACCTCTTTCCAAATGCGCTGCTATGATATCCTTAATATTTGATTCCATCATTTTACCCACTACCGATGTCAGGCTGACCAGTCTATAATTCCCTGTTTTCTCTCTCCCTCCTTTTTTAAAAAGTGGGGTTACATTGGCTACCCTCCACTCCATAGGAACTGATCCAGAGTCTATGGAATGTTGGAAAATGACTGTCAATGCATTCGCTATTTCCAAGGCCACCTCCTTAAGTACTCTGGGATGCAGTCCATCAGGCCCTGGGGATTTATCGGCCTTCAATCCCATCAATTTCCCCAACACAATTTCCCGACTAATAAAGATTTCCCTCAGTTCCTCCTTCTTACTAGACTCTCTGACCCCTTTTATATCCGGAAGGTTGTTTGTGTTCTCCTTAGTGAACACCGAACCAAAGTACTTGTTCAATTGGTCTGCCATTTCTTTGTTCCCCATTATGACTTCCCCTGATTCTGACTGCAGGGGACCTACGTTTGTCTTTACTAACCTTTTTCTCTTTACATATCTATAGAAGCTTTTGCAGTCCATCTCAATGTTCCCTACAAGCTTCCTCTCGTACTCTATTTTCCCTGCCCTAATCAAACCTTTGTCCTCCTCTGCTGAGTTCTAAATTTCTCTCAGTCCCCGGGTTCACTGCTATTTCTGGCCAATTTGTATGCCACTTCCTTGGCTTTAATACTATCCCTGATTTCCTTTGATAGCCACGGTTGAGCTACCTTCCCTTTTTTGTTCTTACGCCAGACAGGGATGTACAATTGTTGTAGTTCATCCATGCGGCCTCTAAATACCTGCCATTGCCTATCTACTGTCAACCCCTGAAGTATAATTCGCCAATCTATCCTAGCCAATTCACGCCTCATACCTTCAAAGTTACCCTTCTTTAAGTTCTGGACCATGGTCTCTGAATTAACTGTTTCATTCTCCATCCTAAATTCCACCATATTATGGTCACTCTTCCCCAATGGGCCTTGCACAATGAGATTGCTAATTAATCCTCTCTCATTACACAACACCCAGTCTAAGATGGCCTCCCCCCTAGTTCGTTCCTCGACATATTGGTCTAGAAAACCATCCCTTATGCACTCCAGGAAATCCTCCTCCACCGTATTGCTTCCAGTTTGGTTTGCCCAATCTATATGCATATTAAAGTCACCCATGATAACTGCTGCATCTTTATTGCATGCACCCCTAATTTACTGTTTGATGCCCTCCCCAACATCACTACTACTGTTTGGAGGTCTGTACACAACTCCCACCAACGTTTTTTGCCCTTTGGTGTTCTGCAGCTCTACCCATATAGATTCCACATCATCCAAGCTTATGTCCTTCCTAACTATTGCATTAATCTCCTCTTTAACCAGCAATGCTACCCCACCATCTTTTCCTTTTATTTTATCCTTCCTGAATGTTGCATACCCTTGGATGTTGAGTTCCCAGCCCTGATCATCCTGGAGCCACGTCTCTGCAATCCCAATCACATCATATCTGTTAACATCTATTTGCACAGTTAATTCATCCACCTTATTACGGATACTCCTTGCATTAAGACACAAAGCCTTCAGGCTTGTTTTTTTAACACCCTTTGTCCTTTTAGAATTATGATGTAGTGTGGCCCTTTTTGTTTCTTGTCTTTGTTTACTCGGACTTCCACTATTGGTTTTTACCTTTCTACCATCTGTTTCTGACTCCATATTACTTCACCCTGTCTTGCTGCATAGGTTCCCATCCCCCTGCCATATTAGTTTAAACACTCCCGAACTGCATTAGCAAATGTTACCGCCGGGACATCAGTTCCAGTCCTGCCCAAGTGCAAACCCTCCCTTTTGTACAGGTCCCACTTCCCCCAGAATGGTCTAATAAATTTGTTAAACAAGGTTTCCCTTTCATAAACCATATTGACTCTGCCTAATCAAATTATGATTTTCTGAGTGCCCTGTTACCACTTCCTTAATAATAGATTCCAGCATTTTCCTGACAACTGATATCAGGCCTGTAGTTCCCTGTTTTCTCTCTCTCCTTTCTTGAATAGCAGGGTTGCATTTGCTAGCTTCCGACCTGCTGAGACCATTCTAGAATCCAGGGAATTTTGGAAGATCATAACCAATGCATCCACTCTTTTAGAACCCTGGGATGTAGGCTGTCAGGTCCAGGGGATTTGTTGGCTTTGAGTCCCATTAGTTTTTCAAGTACTTTGGGGTCGAAATTCAGCATCACCATTTTGGATGCGGTGACACCGGCTGAGTGGAGATTTTAACGGCAGGCAGTAATTACTGCCTTAAACTGCCAAATTCAGTTTTTCCGCCCAAAGATGAGAGAGCAGTGCTAAAAGTGTCGTTGCACACTCATCCTCTGGCGCCAATGGAGCAGGAGCTTAGGGGGTCTACTAGGCTGCTTGCATGCAAGTTGAAAGAACTGAAAAAAAAAGTTTTTGAAAATTTCTCTGACCCACACCCACACTTCCCCACTGGTGCCATCAATACATAAATGCTGAAAAAATTAAAGGTAACAACTTACCTTGATCTCTGGATTATACCATACTGGGATTCCCAATGTACTGACACTTTTTCCAGGCTGTACAAACGACTGCCCATAAGGACACCGTACCAACTTAATTTTTCAGCTGCGCCACCAAGGGGGCGTTGCACACGCAATGACATCACCACGTGTGTGGCGGTAGAGCATGCATCGGTCCCTCTTGGTGCAGACCCCACCGCCCAACTAAATTTCTCCGGAGACCAGGAACCTGCTCCACAGCGACGGTAAGTCCTCTGTCGTCCATTAGTCACCCCTCTCTGGTGCTAACGGGTGGCAATATCAACTGAATTTCAAACTCTTCTTCTCTATTGATATTACTTACACGAAGTGCCTCACTCTTACTAGTCCCTTGGTTCCTCACTATTTTTGGTTTGCTTTTTGTGTCTTCTACTGTGAAGTCAGAAACAAAGTATTTGTTTAAAGTCTCTGCCATTTCATTATTCCTCAGTATAATTTCACCTGTCTCAGCATCTAAGGGACCAACATTTACTTTTGCTACTCTCCGCCTTTTTATAATGAGCCTCAAGCAAGTAAACTGTGTCAGATCTCTGCTCTGAAAAGGAGAATTCCCCAATTTTGTTAAAAAAGTTGCTCCTGCCTCCTAAGTAGATGCTGGACACCAAGAGGAAGGAGAAAGAAGATAGTTAAAGGTTTCAAGCTTCATGTTTTGAAAAATAAGTGATAGATTAGGAGGGAAAAAGTAAAATAATAATAGTAACTTTCAATTATATAGTGCCTTTAATGTAGTAAAATGTTCCATGGTGCTTCACAACAATTTTACAACACATTAAATATTGACCATTGAGGGAAAGAGAAAAAAAGTATGAGAAGGAATTGTAAAAAGAGGTAAAAGGCTCGGATCTGAAGCGGCAGCCAAAATGCGCATGCAGGCGAAAAAAAAAGATTTTCAAATTACATTGTAAATAATACAATAAGGAGTATACAATAGTAAAATCAGTATAATAAAGAATAATTATAATTAAACAAAATTAAATAATACATACCATAATTATAAATTAATTTAAAATTAGAAAATCAGCAATTGAATCAAATCAAATCAGTTTTTAGCTTTCTTTGATTCATTCCCTGTCCAGTGATTCAATTAATCTGGAAAAACCAATCACTGTCCTCCATCCTTGTGATGTCATATTTGTATTACTTTTTACTTTTCATCTTGTCCTCTTGGCAGGACCTGTAATAGCTCCAGGCTCACGCTGCCTCTGTTGTCAGGGAGACGCTGATGTTTAAATCTCCCTCCAGCTGCTCCAGGCTCAAGCACCTCTGTTGTCAGGGAGACGCTGATGTTTAAATCTCCCTCCAGCTGCTCCAGGCTCATGCTGCCTCCGTTGTCAGGGAGTTTAAAATTTAAAGTTCCAACTTTAAAATTGGACATTAATATATAAAAATAGGGCAGAGAGTGCAAAGAATAGAAATGGTGGAATAGGGATGGAAGGTTGAGCAGAATTTAAATATTTAATATTTGAATTTTTTGTTAATATTTTATGTTAATTTGTAATTTAGTAGTTATGGGATAATATTACAGCAATAAGACTAGTCCTGACATTTCAGAAGCTTTAGGCTGCTAAATGCAGCTAAATGGTGCTTGGAGCATTCGTAACAAGGGGATGAATTAACTGAACAGATAGCTGTTAACGGATATAATCTAATTGGGATTACAGAGACATGGCTCCAGGGTGACCAAGGCTGGGAACTCAACATCCAAGGGTATTCAATATTCAGGAAAGATAGACTGAAAGGAAAAGGAGGTGGGGTAGCATTGCTGGTAAAAGAGGAGATTAACACAATAGTAAGGAAGGACATTAGCGTGGATGAGGTGGAATCTGTATGGGTAGAGCTGCGGAACACCAAAGGGCCGAAAACGCGAGTGGGAGTTGTGTACAGACCGCCAAACAGTGAGGTTGGGGATGGCATCAAACAGGAAATTAGGGATGCGTGCAATAAAGGTATAGCAGTTATCATGGGTGACTTTAATCCACATATAGATTGGGCTAAACAAACTAGTAGCAATATGGTGGAGGAGGATTTCCTGGAGTGTATAAGGGATGGTTTTCTAGACCAATATGTCGAGGAACCAACTCGAGATCTGGCCATCCTAGACTGGGTGTTGTGTAATGAGAGAGGATTAATTAGCAATCTTGTTGTGCAAAGCCCCTTGGGGAAGAGTGACCATAATATGGTAGAATTCTTCATTAAGATGGAGATTGACACTGTTAATTCAGAGACTAGAATCCTGAAATTAAAGAAAGGTAACTTCGACAGTATGAGACATGAATTGGCTAGGATAGACTGGCAAATGATACTTAAAGGGTTGACGGTGGATAGGCAATGGCAGACATTTAAAGATCACATGGATGAACTTCAACAATTGTACATCCCTGTCTGGCATAAAAATAAAATGGGGAAGGTGGTTCAACCGTGGCTTACAAGGAAGAGGCATATAAAGTGGCCAAAAAAAGCAGCAAACCTGAGGACTGGGAGAAATTTTGAATTCAGCAGAGGAGGACAAAGGGTTTAATTAGGAGGGGGAAAACAGAATATGAGAGTAAGCTTGCAGGGAACATAAAAACTGACTGCAAAAGCTTCTACAGATACGTGAAGAGAAAAAGATTAGTGAAGACAAATGTGGGTCCCTTACAGTCAGAATCAGGCGAATTCATAATGGGGAACAAAGAAATGGCAGACCAATTGAACAAATACTTTGGTTCTGTCTTCACTAAGGAAGACACAAATAACATTCCGGAAATACTAGGGGACTGAGGGTCTAGCGAGACGGAGAAACTAAAGGAAATCCTTATTAGTCAGCAAATTGTGTTTGGAAAATTGATGGGATTGAAGGCCAATAAATCCCCAGGGCCTGATAGTCTGCATCCCAGAGTACTTAAGGAAGTGGCCCTAGAAATAGTGGATGCATTAGTGGTCATTTTCCAATATTCTATAGACTCTGGATCAGTTCCTATGGACTGGAGGGTAGCTAATGTAACCCCACTTTTTAAAAAAGGAGGGAGAGACAAAACAGGGAGGTCTTACTACAGTTGTAGAGGGCCTTGATGAGGCCACACCTTGAATGTTGTGTACAGTTTGGTCTCCTAATCTGAGGAAGGACATTCTTGCTATTGAGGGAGTGCAGCGAAGATTCACCAGACTGATTCACGGGATAGCAGGACTGACATATGAAGAAAGATTGGATTGACTAGGCTTATATTCACTGGAATTTAGAAGAATCAGAGGGGTTCTCATAGAAACATATAAAATTCTGACGGGATTGGACAGGTTAGATGCAGGAAGAATGTTCCCGATGTTGGGGAAGTTCAGAACCAGAGGTCACAGTCTAAGGATAAGGGGTAAGCCATTTAGGACTGAGATGAGGAGAAACTTCTTCACTCAGAGAGTTGTGAGCATGTGGAATTCTTTATCACAGAAAAATTGTTGAGGCCAGTTCATTAAATATATTCAAAAGGGAGTTAGATGTGGCCCTTACGGCTAAAGGGCTCAAGAAGTATGAAGAGAAAGCAAGAATGGGGTACTCAAGTGCATAATCAGCCATGATCATATTGAATGGTGGTACAGGTTCGAAGTGCCGAATGGCCTTCTCCTGCACCTATTTTCAATGGGTCTATGTTTCGATATTTGTTTGGCGCTACGGATGCTGATTCAGGTCCAAAATGGTGTCGGTAGCGCGCGCATGCACACTTCCGGTTTTGTGTAGGTTGTTAGCACAGGCACCGAGAGTGTGCATCGAAAGTGTGCAGAGTATGCAGATCATGATGTCAATCAGCGTGCAATGCTCACTTGTCGCCAATGCTGACATTTCTGACCTCAAAGCTCCAGCTAATGCCCTCTCTGAACATGTTTTCAGCAGTAAGAAGGACGCCCCCCCAACCACCCTCCTCCTTGCACCCCCACTAGTGCTTTTTACAGGGAGCATCAACTGGTTTTAGGTTAGTTGCTGATTGATTTCTGTTGGTTCTTGGTGAGTTTGTAGAAGTATTTGGTGGTTTGTTATCTTATTTGAAGTTACTGAAGTGTCATGGGAATGCGGCAGGTTACTTCAAGGCTTCTGCTCAGACTAGTTGCTCCTTGACATGGATGCAGTAGTTTGTATCCCCCTTGGCCTGCTGCAAGACAGGGAGAATGAGCAGAGGCGACACAGAGGAGGACAAGCTGCTCGAAGAGGGAGGAGGAAGGGGGAGAAGGGCTCTCAGCAGGTGACCATATCTACCTAGGTCTTCAGGGAACAATTCTCCTACCTCAACCTCAACGATGAACAGATTGTGATATTTCCGCTTCAGTAACGACGTGCTTACTGAAATCTGCCACGTATTGCAGGCAGAACTGCAGCATCACAGTAGGGCGAGGATGGCATTGCCAATGACTGTGAGCTGACCATGGCATGTGTTTAATGCATTGTGCTCCTTCCGGGCTGGAGCAGGTGATATTTCCAACATTTCCCAGTTTGCCGTGAACTGTTGTATAAGAAAAAAAAAGACTTGCATTTATATAGTGCCTTACATGACCACCAGATATCCCAAAGTGCTTTACAGCCAATGAAGTTCTTTTGAAATGTAGACAATGTTGTATTGTAGGAAACATGGCAGCCAATAGCACCCACAAACACAAATGACCAGATAATCTGTTTTTTTTTTGTTATGTTGACTGAGGCATAGATATTGACCAGGTCACCGGGGAGAACTCCCCTGCTCATATTCAAAATAGTGCCATGGGATCTTTTACGTCCACCTGAGAAGGAAGACAGGGACTCGTTTTAATGTCTCATCTGAAAGATGGCACCTCTGACAGTGTAGCACTGTTATGTATTAATGCTTCGGGGTCACCAGACACCCAGAGGGTGCTACGGTCAGAGGTCAGCGGGCTGTATGCATGTGGCATTTGTGCTTGGTCACCTGTATATAAGCTGGGTGTCTTTGTCACGTGGCACTCTTGGGCTGGAATAAAGATGGATCAGGTTGCACCTGAGTGAGTTTACAGTAACCAGATTCTGGAATCATTACAATTGGCAACGGGGTAATTTAAGAACCTTCGCATGCACAATGGGTACTGTTGGAATCCTGGAGAGATTCGTGGAGGGCGAGGATTGGGCAGATTTTGTCGAACGCCTGGATCAGTATTTTGTGGCCAATGGCATGGAGGCAGAGGCCTACGCAGTTAAGCGCACGGCACTTCTCCTCACCGTTTGTAATCCAAAAATTTACGGCCTCTTGAAGAATCTTCTCTCGCCTGTATGTCCGGTGGAAAAAAGGTACAAGGAATTGTGTACGTTGGTGGGTAACCATCTGAAGCTAAAAGAGGAGACCATCTTATCACGCTATTGTTTCTACACGCGCGTTCATGCTGAGGGCCAGGACGTGTCGGGATTTGTCGCTGACCTGCGATGTCTTGCTGAGCCATGTAAGTTCAGGAACATGCTGGAAGACATGCTGCGTGAAGTCTTCGTGATAGGCATCAGCCATGATATGATCCTCAGGAAGCTGTTGGCTGCAAAGACTCTGGATTTGAAAAAGGCCATCGCGACTGCCCAGGCATGCATGACGACGGATGATAATCTGAGGTAGATATCATCGACGAGTCGGAGTTCCATGGCAAGTACTGTAAACAAAATGGTGTCATCTTCGGGCAGAGCTACTTACGCGAAACCTGCCGCTGCTCAGAGCCCGCCAACTGGTTCGATCCAGATTTCACCCTGTTGGTGTTGTGGGAGCAATCATCAGCCTCATCAGTGTTGGTTTAGATAATACTCATACAATGGATGTTTGAAAGTGGGGGATCTTCACAAGATGTGTCCAAAATGGAGCAAGCGTGGTGCGGCTCACCACATGGTTGATGAGGCCCAGTTCCGTGATGGCCCGAATACTCAACCTGAGGAGGAAGTGAATGGACTGTATTCGTTCCTGAGCAAGAGCCAGCCAATAGCCGTTAATGTGAAGCTGAATGGCGTGCCTGCATCAATGGAGCTGGACACGGGTGCGAGCCAGTCGATAATGAGCCAAAGGACATTCGACAAGCTGTGGGACACTAAGGCTGTGAAACCAAAGCTGAGTCCAGTCAATGCCAGGTTGTGTACTTACACTAAGGAATTCATACTGGTGCTTGGCAGTGCAGCAATCAAAGTGTCATATGATGGTGTGGTTCATGAGCTACCATTATGGATCGTCCCAGGTAATGGTCCAACGCAGTTCAGCAGGAATTGGCTCGAGAAAATCAAGCTGAACTAGATGTCAAAATGTTGTCCTTGGTGGATGATACATCATGTGCTCAAGTATTGAAAAAGTTTCCTTCTTTGTTTGAATCGAACATTGGTAATTTTACGGGAGCCAAGGTGCAGATTTACCTGGACTCCAATGCAAGGCATGTCTATCACAAAGCTCGGTCTGTTCCGTACATGATGAGGGAGAAGGTTGAAATCGAGCTTCACAGACTCCAGCTTGAAGGGATCATATCACCGGTCGAGTTTAACAAGTGGGCTCGTCCCATTGCTCCTATGTTGAAGAGTGATGGCACTGTCAGGATTTGTGGAGACTACAAGGTTACGATTAACCGATTTTTGAAACAGGATCAGTGTATGTTACCGAGGGCTGATGACTTGTTCACCATGCTAGCTGGTGGAAAGTCGTTCACGAAAATGGATCTGATGTCGGCCTATATGATCCAGGAGCTTGTCGACACTTCGAAGAAACTTACCTGCATCAACACCCATAAAGGACTGTTCATCTACAACAGGTGTCCTTTTGGGATTCGTTCGGTTGCAGCCATATTTCAGAGGAATATGGAGAGTTTACTGAAGTCCGTTCCTAGAACTGTCATGTTTCAAGATGACATTCTGGTCACAGGCCGCAACACTGCTGAACATCTGAACAATCTTGAAGAAGTCCTACAGCATCTGGACAAAGTGGGACTCAGGCTGAAATGCTGAAAGTGTGTATTCATGGCACCTGAAGTCGAATTCCTTGGGAGGAAGATTGCTGCTGATGGCATCAGACCCACTGATTCGAAAACTGAGGCCATCAAAAATGCACCCAGACATCAGAATGTGACAAAGCTGCGTTCGTTCCTTGGGCTACTCAACTACTTTGGTAATTTCTTACCAAGATTGAGCACTTTACTAGAGCCACTGTATGTGTTACTAAGAAAAGGCGACAACTGGGTTTGGGGTGCGTCTCAAGATAGAGCCTTTGAGAAAGCTAAGAATCTGCTATGTTCAAACAAGTTGCTTGTTCACCAAAGAACACCAAAGGGCAAAAAACGTTAGTGGGAGTTGTGTACAGACCTCCAAACAGTAGTAGTGATGTTGGGGAGGGCATCAAACAGGAAATTAGGGGTGCGTGCAATAAAGGTGCAGCAGTTATAATGGGTGACTTTAATATGCACATAGATTGGGCTAACCAAACTGGAAGCAATACGGTGGAGGAGGATTTTCTGGAGTGCATAAGGGATGGTTTTTTCGACCAATATGTCGAGGAACCAACTAGGGGGGAGGCCATCTTAGACTGGGTGTTATGTAATGAGAAAGGATTAATTAGCAATCTCGTTGTGCGAGGCCCCTTGGGGAAGAGTGATCATAATATGGTGGAATTCTGCATTAGGATGGAGAATGAAACAGTTAATTCAGAGACCATGGTCCAGAACTTAAAGAAGGCTAACTTTGAAGGTATGAGGCGTGAATTGGCTGAGATGGATTGGCGAATGATACTTAAGGGGTTGACTGTGGATGGGCAATGGCAGACATTTAGAGACCGCATGGATGAACTACAACAATTGTACATTCCTGTCTGGCATAGAAATAAAAAAGGGAAGGTGGCTCAACCGTGGCTATCAAGGGAAATCAGGGATAGTATTAAAGCCAAGGAAGTGGCATACAAATTGGCCAGAAATAGCAGCGAACCTGGGGACTGGGAGAAATTTAGAACTCAGCAGAGGAGGACAAAGGGTTTGATTAGGGCAGGGAAAATGGAGTATGAGAAGAAGCTTGCAGGGAACATTAAGACGGATTGCAAAAGTTTCTATAGATATGTAAAGAGAAAAAGGTTAGTAAAGACAAATGTAGGTCCCCTGCAGTCAGAATCGGGGGAAGTCATAACGGGGAACAAAGAAATGGCGGACCAATTGAACAAGTACTTTGGTTCGGTATTCACGAAGGAGGACACGAACAACCTTCCGGTTATAAAAGGGGTCGGGGGGTCTAGTAAGGAGGAGGAACTGAGGGAAATCCTTATTAGCCGGGAAATTGTGTTGGAGAAATTGATGGGATTGAAGGCCGATAAATCCCCAGGGCCTGATGGACTGCATCCCAGAGTACTTAAGGAGGTGGCCTTGGAAATAGTGGATGCGTTGACAGTCATTTTCCAACATTCCATTGACTCTGGATCAGTTCCTATGGAGTGGAGGGTAGCCAATGTAACCCCACTTTTTAAAAAAGGAGGGAGAGAGAAAACAGGGAATTATAGACCGGTCAGCCTGACATCGGTAGTGGGTAAAATGATGGAATCAATTATTAAGGATGTCATAGCAGTGCATTTGGAAAGAGGTGACATGATAGGTCCAAGTCAGCATGGATTTGTGAAAGGGAAATCATGCTTGACAAATCTTCTGGAATTTTTTGAGGATGTTTCCAGTAGAGTGGATAAGGGAGAACCAGTTGATGTGGTATATTTGGACTTTCAGAAGGCGTTCGACAAGGTCCCACACAAGAGATTGATGTGCAAAGTTAGAGCACATGGGATTGGGGGTAGTGTACTGACATGGATTGAGAACTGGTTGTCAGACAGGAAGCAAAGAGTAGGAGTAAATGGGTACTTTTCAGAATGGCAGGCAGTGACTAGTGGGGTACCGCAAGGTTCTGTGCTGGGGCCCCAGCTGTTTACACTGTACATTAATGATTTAGACGAGGGGATTAAATGTAGTATCTCCAAATTTGCGGATGACACTAAGTTGGGTGGCAGTGTGAGCTGCGAGGAGGATGCTGTGAGGCTGCAGAGCGACTTGGATAGGTTAGGTGAGTGGGCAAATGCATGGCAGATGAAGTATAATGTGGATAAATGTGAGGTTATCCACTTTGGTGGTAAAAACAGAGAGACAGACTATTATCTGAATGGTGACAGATTAGGAAAAGGGGAGGTGCAAAGAGACCTGGGTGTCATGGTACATCAGTCATTGAAGGTTGGCATGCAGGTGCAGCAGGCGGTTAAGAAAGCAAATGGCATGTTGGCCTTCATAGCAAGGGGATTTGAGTACAGGGGCAGGGAGGTGTTGCTACAGTTGTACAGTGCATTGGTGAGGCCACACCTGGAGTATTGTGTACAGTTTTGGTCTCCTAACCTGAGGAAGGACATTCTTGCTATTGAGGGAGTGCAGCGAAGGTTCACCAGACTGATTCCCGGGATGGCGGGACTGACCTATCAAGAAAGACTGGATCAACTGGGCTTGTATTCACTGGAGTTCAGAAGAATGAGAGGGGACCTCATAGAAACATATAAAATTCTGACAGGGTTAGACAGGTTAGATGCAGGAAGAATGTTCCCAATGTTGGGGAAGTCCAGAACCAGGGGTCACAGTCTAAGGATAAGGGGTAAGCCATTTAGGACCGAGATGCGGAGGAACTTCTTCACCCAGAGAGTGGTGAACCTGTGGAATTCTCTACCACAGAAAGTTGTTGAGGCCAATTCACTAAATATATTCAAAAAGGAGTTAGATGAGGTCCTTACTGCTAGGGGGATCAAGGGGTATGGCGAGAAAGCAGGAATGGGGTACTGAAGTTGAATGTTCAGCCATGAACTCATTGAATGGCGGTGCAGGCTAGAAGGGCCGAATGGCCTACTCCTGCACCTATTTTCTATGTTTCTATGTTTCTATGTTTCTATTATGATCCATGTAAGCGTCTTGTAATGGCCTGTGATGCTTCATCATATGCGGTTGGCTGCGTATTCCAACAAGCAAATGAATTGGGCAAGCTACAACCTTTTGCGTATGCTTCAAGAAGTCTGTCTAAAGCGGAAAGAGCCTACAGTATGGTAGATAAAGAAGCTTTGGCCTGTGTGTATAGGGTAAAAAAATGCACCAGTACCTGTTTGGTCTTCGTTTTGAACTAGAAACGGATCACAAGCCACTCATTTAATTGTTTGCGGAAAACAAAGGTATTAATACCAATGCATCGTCCCGCATTCAAAGGTGGGCGCTGACATTGTCTGCTTATGATTACGTCATCTGTCATAGACCGGGCACTGAGAATTGTGTCGATGCACTGAGTCGTCTGTTCTTACCCACAACTGAGATGGAGACGCATCAACCTGCAGATCTACTGTTAGTAATGGATGCTTTTGAGAGTGAAGGAACCCCTGTCACTGCTCAACAAGTTAGGATCTGGACCAGCCATGACCCTATTTTATCGGTTGTGAA
Organism: Pristiophorus japonicus; assembly: GCF_044704955.1. Taxonomy (NCBI): domain Eukaryota; kingdom Metazoa; phylum Chordata; class Chondrichthyes; family Pristiophoridae; genus Pristiophorus; species Pristiophorus japonicus. Next base: position 183,014,305 of record NC_091977.1, read on the forward strand.
ACAGTGTGTACTTAGTGGTGATTGGTCTGCCATACCTATGGAGATACGTGAGGAGACCAAACATTACAACCGTCGCAATGATGAGCTGTCCATTCAGTCAGACTGTTTACTGTGGGGTAATCATGTAATCATGCCTAAGAAAGGTAGAGAAAAATTTGTACGTGAACTTCATAGCACTCATCCTGGTATTGTCATGATGAAATCCATTGCTAGGTCTCATGTATGGTGGCCTGGAATTGACTCTGATCTGGAATCATGCATGCATCAGTCAATACTTGCATACAGCTAAGTAAAGTACCAGCGGAATCTCCGCTGAGTCTTTGGTCGTGGCCATCCAAACCATGGTCGAGGATCCACATTGATTTTGTGGGCCCGTTCCTAGGAAAGATGTTTTTTGTCGTAGAAGATGCATATTCTAAGTGGATAGAGTGTGTTATTATGTCATCCAGCAAATCTACAGCTACCATTGAGAGCCTTCGTATCATGTTTGCTACTCATGGTTTGCCTGACATTGTTGTGAGCGACAACGGATCTTGCTTCACAAGTCTTGAGTTCCAGGAGTTCATGAAACTCAATGGCATCAGACATGTGAGATTAGCTCCATTCAAGCCTGCTTCTAATGGTCAAGCAGAGTGTGCCATTCAAACGATCAAGTAAAGTATGAAACGTGTAACTCAGGGCTCACTGCAGAAATGGTTGTCATGTATATTGCTCAGTTACAGGTCAAGACCTCATACGCTTACTGGGGTTCCTTCTGCTGAACTACTGATGAAGTGAAATCTCAAGACCAGGCTTTCTCTTGTTCCTCCTGATTTGAATGATGGTGTTGAAAATAGACGTCAAAGTCAGCAATGGTATCATGATCGTGTTGCCGTGTCACGTGACATCTCGATCAACAATCCGGTTTATGTACTGAACTTTGGTCAAGGTCCAAAGTGGATCGCCGGCAATCCACTTTGGACCAAGGAGGGTTTATTGTTGTGCTCAAGAATGGGCAAACATGCAGGAAACACCTTGACCAGGTTAAACTGCGTCATATGGATGAACTGGAACCGAGTGAGGAAGATGCAGTCAGTGACCAACGAACCATTGTTCACTCATCAGAGGACTCTGCTGACATTACTGACTCTGAACCTTCAGTCTCTGATGTGGTCATGACCACTCCCATCAGATCGGCTACTCAGCCCTCAGTCTCAACGGACTCAGAATGTTCGCCCAGAGCCAAAGTTGAAGTGAGACGATCAACTCGTGAGAGGAAAGCCCCAGACCATCTTAATTTGTAAAAAGACTGTTGTTAAGATTGTAAAAGGGGGATGTTGTTATGTATTAATGCTTGGGGGTCACCAGACACCAGAGGACGCCACGGTCAGAGGTCATCAGGCTGTACGCATGTGGCATGTGTGCTTGGTCACCTGTACATAAGCTGGGTGCCTTTGTCAGGCTGGCACTCTTGGGCTGGTATAAAGATGGATCAGATTGCACCTGTGTGAGTTTACAGTAACCAGATTCTTGAGTCATTACAAGCACTAACTTAGTACTGGACTAGAGTGTCAGCCTAGATTTTTTGTGCACAAGTCTCTGGAGTGGGACTTGAATCCACAATCTTCTGACTCAGAGGTGAGGGCGCCACCAACTGAGCCATAGCTGACACTTCCCCGAAGCATCAGGGCGGTCACTGAGGCTCTGTATGCAAAGTGAGATGACTACATTTCATTCTCTCTTGCCAGGAGAAGCAGGAAGAGTGAAAATATGGGTTTGCCAGGTTACCAGGCTTCCTCATGGTGCAGGGTGCCATTGACTGTACACACACCACTTTGCGGGAAGAGATTTCCCCAGGGCACAAACGCAGCCTGGTTGCTTGTTGTACAGGAGGGCACAAGCAGTAATGTGGTCAGGAGGACCTGGCTGCAGTGGCGCAAACCTTTCAATGATCTCAGAAGATCACGAAACATTACTGCAAAGCCACACTCAATAACATCCTGCTGTGCCATTCATCACATCCCCATCACTCTGCCTTCCCTACCCTACTCCTACACATTCTTACTCACACCAACTTACCTTGCACCTCCACCTATCCCTCTCTCTCTATCTACATTATCACTTCCCCATCTCACTATCCACACTTCACACTCACTCTCCTCCTTTTCCAATCATACCAACTAAAAACACACAAGGGTAGGCACTTGGGTCTTTTAGCCAATGCTGATGTAAAGTTTGTGTTAATGTGTTGTCAAACATTGAAATTTGTATTTTCAACACTTTGATTTCTTGGACAGATCTGTGTGCATCTTTGGAAGTGGCTTAGTGAGTTGTAGTGAATGGTGTGACATAACATCACCCCACTGCACGCCCCCAAGCCCTCCGTCCCCCCAATGGTGATGCATGTGAAAGGAATGGCTTGGGCATTGTGGGATGGTGTCAACCTGGCACATCGTGTGGCAGCCAGGGTGTACAGCGTCAAGTGAAGTAAATGTGGCCATCCCTGGCATCCCGGGCAACACCGGTGATGTACACACACCACTTTGCGGGAAGAGATTTCCCCAGGGCACAAACGCAGCCTGGTTGCTTGTTGTACAGGAGGGCACAAGCAGTAATGTGGTCAGGAGGACCTGGCTGTCAATCATGGCCACTTTTTACAGTGGGCCCACCTCAAAACTCGCACTCGCAGGGCTGGTAAGATTCTGTCCAGAATGTGATCAATGAGGTGCTTAAACAATGCCTGGACCGCTCCGGAGGAGCCCTGCAATACTTGCCAGAGCATGTCTCAAGATTCGTCATGGTCTGTTGCATGCTCCACAACGTGTGCACAGATCTTACAGCACAGCACAGATCTTACTACCACATATAAAACAAAGAGCTTAGGAGGAGTTGATGCCCTGTGTCCAGTGCAGCATCAGGAGATTGCAGAGAAGATTAGTGATGCTGGTGTGCCTAGTGATGTTGTTGTTGGGGCCGATCATGGTGTGATTCTCAGGAACAAGGTGAGATTTTTTCAAGGCCACCAATGCTGATGGAATAGATGGCAGCTGAAGTTTAGATGACAGAAGCAATCTGTCAATGGTGAGAGAGGTTGCTCCAAGGAGGTGACACTGGACACATCAAACCTCCATAAAGCTGAAAATTGTATTCTAAATCCTGAAGGCTCAGTTTCTTTGATTGGAAATTGAACAGTTGTGAAATGGTAGCTTTTATACCACCTCTGCAGCTGTCAACTAGTCAAACCAATCCAGAGTTGTTGAGAACCCGACACACTTACCTGACCTGATACCCGAGGAATGTGAACCTTATAAAAAACATGGAAAAGTCCTTTGGACCTGGTAAAATGCTGCCTAAATAGCTTTCAGCAGCATCTTAATTAGCACAATTGCCTAACACACCGCTTAGTGCTGGGTCTGCAATCTGCGGACAGATCCGGCACTTTGGAAATTCACAAGGAGGCAGGTTCAGAGCGAACTTCCACCCCGCTGTCAATCATGGCCACTTTTTACAGTGGGCCCACCTCAAAACTCGCACTCGCAGGGCTGGTAAGATTCTGTCCAGAATGTGATCAATGAGGTGCTTAAACAATGCCTGGACCGCTCCGGAGGAGCCCTGCAATACTTGCCAGAGCATGTCTCAAGATTCGTCATGGTCTGTTGCATGCTCCACAACGTGTGCACAGATCTTACAGCACAGCACAGATCTTACTACCACATATAAAACAAAGAGCTTAGGAGGAGGAGGATGAGAAAGAGGAAGAAAAGGAGGAGGAGCAGAAGAAAGAGGAGAAGGAGGAGGAAAGGAGGAGGCAACCAACACAGGCCCATTCTGGCCGAGCGGTCTTTGATTACTACATCCGACTCTGGGACCGGTGAATGCAACCCAAATTACCCATTCACCAACAGTCCCACACCTTACCTTCCCTCTGTTATTGACCATCACGGCATCCTCTTGGCCACAATGCTACAATAAAAGCCACCACAAATCAAACGTTCCAAACATACTTTATAAATTTAGCAAATTCAAATCAAAAGAACAAAGTCAACTAATCACCCTTGTGCATTCCCTTAGAGTCTGTCTTTCATGTTCTTTGCCTGTCCTGGTACCCCTACGAAATGCTCCCCCAGTGGCTGCAGCATGGCTGATGGAATGTGTAATGTTCCTTACTCTACAGTATGAAACCACACGAGGCACATTCTGGGGACAAGGTCACTCTGTGACCTTAACTCTTTATTCACAGGACTCCAAAGACGATGACCCTGTGTGGGACCTCCCTTTTTATACCTGTGTGATCAGGTAAGGAGTGTCTCCCACAAGTTCACCCCTTGTGGTCAAGGTGTGCATCTAGGTTGAGTGTATACAGTAATACAGTGGTGTTACATTGTGGTTACATACATGACATCACCTCTCCCCCCCCCCCCCACAAAGTCTTATTGGGATCATAGGTTTAGTCTTTCAAGTGGTCTACGCTCCCTCGTGGAGTGCAGAAGTTGAGGCTCTGGTTGTTGGACACTGATGTGAGTATCTATCACCTGTGGTGATTTCGGCCTGACCAGGCTGACTGCAGGGAATGTGTATTCTTCTGATTGCTCTTGTTGCTCCTTCACTGGCGGTGTTGTGAGTTCCATCTCGTGGTCTTCTTCAGGTTCCTCTGTGCCGATGCTGAACCATTTCTTTACTTGGTCCAGATGCTTACGGCATATCTGACCATTGCTGAGTTTTACCACGATGACCCTATTCCCCTCTTTGTCAATTACATTGCCCTCAAGCCATTTGGGCCCCATGGCATGATTGAGGACGAATACAGGATAATTTATTTCTATACATCTCCCCCTCGAATTACGGTCATGGTACTCGTTTTGTGACTTGCACTTGCCCTCAACTATGTCGGTCAGGTGAATGAGGGACAACCGAGTTTTGAGTGTCCGTTTCATTAGTAGCTCTGTGGATGGGACTCCCGTGAGCGAGTGCGGTTGGGATCTATAGGCCAGCAGGAGACGTGATAGGCACCATTATAGGGAGGGTCCTTGAACCCTGAGCATACCTTGCTTAATGATTTGGACCGCACGTTCCGCCTGGCCATTGGAGGCCAGCTTGAATGGCGCAGTCCTGACGTGGTTGATGCCATTGCCCGACATAAACTCTCGGAATTCGTAGCTTGTGAAACATCGGCCATTATCACTAACCAGGATGTCCGGCAAGCCATGGGTTGCAAAGATCGCACATTGGCTTTCCACGGTGGTGGATGACGTGCATGAATTCAGAATGATGCACTCCATCCATTTCAAGTACGCATCTACCACAATAAAAAACATTTTACCCATGAATGGACCCACGTAGTCAACATGAATGCGTGACCATGGCCTGGTGGGCCAGGGCCACGGGCTGAGCGGAGCTTCCCTGGGGGCATTACCCAGCTGGGCACACGTCATGCATCTGCGAACACAGTGTTCCAGGTCTGAATCAATTCCAGGCCACCAAACGTGTGACTGGGCAATGGCCTTCATCAGCACGATGCCTGGGTGCTCGCTGTGGAGTTCCCTGATGAATGCCTCCCTGTCCTTCTGGGGCATAACTACCCGGCTGCCCCATAGAGCTCATCCATCCATCTGTGGAACGGTCTGACCTCCTCAGGGTATGCTCCGTGTGCGGGCGCCCAATCCCCAGTCAGGACACATTTCTTAATCAGGGAAAGGAGGGGATCTCTGTTTGTCCAGATTTTGATCTGGCTGGCTGTGATGGGGGAGCCTACGCTGTCAAAGGCATCGACAGCCATGACCATCTCGGCGCTTTGCTCCGCTGCCCCCTCAGTGGTGGCCAGTGGAAGCCTGCTGAGCACGCCAGCGCAATTTTCAGTGCCGGGCCGGTGCCGTATGGAGTAGTCATAAGCAGCCAGCGTGAGAGCCCATCGCTGTATGCGAGCTGATGCATTGGCATCGATAGCCTTGCTGTCTGACAACAGGGATGTTAATGGCTTGCGGTCCATCTCTAATTCAGACTTCCTACCAAAGAGGTACTGATGCATTTTTTTTACACCATAGACACATGCAAGTGCTTCCTTCTCGACCATCCCATATCCCCGTTCTGCTTGAGAGAGCGACCTGGAGGCATAAGCCACAGGTTGTAGTTGACCCTCAGCATTGCCCTGCTGCAACACACATCCAACCCCATAGGACGATGCATCACACATCAGAAACAACTTTTTACAGGGGTCGTACAGGGTCAACAACTTGTTTTAACAAAGTAGGTTTCGCGCCCGATCAAAAGCCCGTTCCTGACAGTCCCCCCAAAACCAATCGCAACCCTTATGCAGGAGCATGTGTAGCAGCTCCAACAGCGTGCTTAAGTTCAGCAGAAAGTTCCCGAAATAGTTCTACAGTCCCAGGAATGAACGCAACTCCGATGTGTTGCAGGGCCTGGGTGCTCATCGAATCGCCTCTGTTTTGGATTCGGTGGGCCGAATCCCATCTGCAGAAACCCCCTTGCCCAGAAACTCAACCTCAGGAGCTAAGAACACACATTTAGATTTCTTGAGTCACAGGCCTACCCGGTCCAGTCGGTGTAGCACATCCTCCAGGTTTTGGAGGTGTTTTTCGGTGTCTCGACCAGTGATGAGGATGACGTCCTGGAATACGATCATTCCAGGAATGGATTTAAGCAAGAATGGAGGAGAAACTTCTTCACCCAGAGAGTGGTGAACCTGTGGAATTCTCTACCACAGAAAGTTGTTGAGGCCAATTCACTAAATATATTCAAAAAGGAGTTAGATGAAGTCCTTACTACTAGGGGGATCAAGGGGTATGGCGAGAAAGCAGGAATGGGGTACTGCATGTTCAGCCATGAACTCATTGAATGGCGGTGCAGGCTCGAAGGGCCGAATGGCCTACTCCTGCACCTATTTTCTATGTTTCTATGTTTCTATGGTTCCATGTTTCGTTGAAAAATCGCAGCCGCTGATCGAATGCCAAATGGGCACCTGTTATAAACGAACAGTCCCTTGTGCGTGGTGATGATGGTCAGTAGTTTAGATTCGTCGGCTAGTTCCTGGGTCATATAGGCTGAAGTGAGATCCAACTTGGTGAACAGCTTGCCGCCTGCCAGCGTGGAGAAGAGGTCCTTTGCTTTCGGGAGCGGGTATTGATCTTGTAGGGACACCCGATTGATGGTGGCCTTGTAGTCGCCACAGATCCTGACAGCCATCCGCTTTTAGGACGGGAACGATGGGGCTCGCCCAGTCGCTGAATTCAACAGGTGAGATGATGCCCTCTCTCAACAGCCGGCCCAATTCACTCTCGATCTTTTCCCGCATCACATACGGCACCGCTCTGGCTTTGTGGTGCACTGGCCTGGCGTCCAGGGTGATGTGTATCACTACTTTAGTGCCTTTGAAAGTCCTGACGCCAGCTGGAACAGTGAATCGAATTGTTGTAGGACTTGTGAGCACGAACTTTGCTCCACAGATGACATTGTGTGAACATTCCCCCATTTCCAGTTCATCTTGGCTAACCAGCTCCTCCCCAACAGTGCGGGACCATTGCCCGGGACAATCCAGAGCGGCAGCCGATTCACTGACCCATTGTGTGTGACAACCAACATTGCACTGCCTAGCATCAGAGTGATTTCTTTAGTGTAAGTCTGTAATTGTGTCTCAATACGTGCTAATTTGGGTCTACTGGCTTTAAGTGGCCATAGCTTCTCAAATTGCTGAACGCCCATGAGTGACTGGCTGGCCCCAGTGTCCAGCTCCATGCGCACTGGGATACCGTTTAATAAAACCCTCATCATCATGGGTGGCGTTTTGGTGTATGAACTGTGAATATTCGCCACATGGACCCGCTGAACCTCGGCGTCCATCGATTTGCCCCAAAAGTCATCCTGCCTCAAAGAACCTTCTTCTGGTCCATCCACCTCATATATTAGTCTGATTGCAGACTTCCTGCACATTCGAGCTAAGTGGCCACTGAGATTGCAGTTCCTGCAGCCAAACTGTTGAAATCTGCAAGATCTAGCTGAGTGTTTTTCCCCACACCTCCAGCATGAGTGAAAGTTTCCAGTGTTGGGAACAAAGGGACGATGGCCAAGCATTCCGCGCTGACTGTCCCTTTGACTGCTCTTAAGTACCCTATTGGTAGGTGTCAATGGCCCCATTCGGGCCGCATTGTCCACTGTGATGGCGTGAATGTCCGTTCAGCCTGCCATTGTCTCTGTTGAGGTCCGACCCTGGGGTCTATTGCTGCCTGGGGAGTGTCGGACTGCCCCTGCCTGCCTGCGGGGCTCTGAGTCGCATTGATAATGTTGACTCCCTGATCCATTGCCATTTTAGAGGCAGAATTGGGCGCGTATATTATTTTCGTCTCTTCCTCCCCCGCCATGAAAGTTTGAGCTATCAATGCCGCCGCTTCCAAGTTCAAATCCTTGGTCTCAATTAATTTGCGGAAAATTCCCGCATGACTGATCCCCTCGATAAAGAAGTCCCTTAGCATCTCCCCCTCTGAACTTACAGAGGCTGGCCAAACGGCGGAGGTCCGCTACGAAGTCCGGTATGCTCTGTCCTTCACGACATCGGTGGGTGTAGAATCTGTGTCGGGCCATATGTATGCTACTCGCCGGTTTGAGGTGCTCCCCGATCAATTTGCTAAGTTCTTCAAAGGTTTTGTCCGCCGGCTTTTTGGGTGCTAGTAAGTCCTTCATGAGCGCATAAGTCTTTGGTCCGCAGCTAGTCAAAAGAAGAGCCCTTCGCTTGTCGGCCGCTGCATCCCCCAGCCATTCTTTCGTAATGAAACTTTGCTGAAGCCTCTCGACAAAATCGCCCCAGTCTTCCCCAACACAGCACCGTTCCTTTGTACTACCGGTGGCCATTCTCGTGGGTCGTGAATTCTCGTTTCTCGTCGCCAATGTAAAGTCCTTAGTCTATAGTATGAAACCACACGAGGCACATTCTGGGGACAAGGTCACTCTGTGACCTTAACTCTTTATTCACAGGACTCCAAAGACGATGGAAACCTGTGTGGGACCTCCCTTTTTATACCTGTGTGATCAGGTAAGGAGTGTCTCCCACAAGTTCACCCCTTGTGGTCAAGGTGTGCATCTAGGTTGAGTGTATACAGTAATACAGTGGTGTTACATTGTGCTTACATACATGACATGAGGTTCAGTGGGCGAGACTGCAGATGGCCTTGGAGGATAACCGCGAGTAGCTCTGGGCCGGAAAGGTCTGGCTTCGACTGCACCACCTCAGCATGGGCGGCAGCAGTCTGGGCTAGGTGACAGGCAAAAGCAAGGACACTGGCGGAATGACAGGACAAATGCAGTCATCCTGAGAGAGGACAGCAGGATCTTGCTCCACGGAGTCACTGCCAATACCCCAAGGTGGTGTCTCAGCAATCCTAGTAATCAGTTGGAGGATGGATTGCTGGACTGCTGTGACACCCTGCAAGCTCCTTTCAACACTTATAAATGCAGCACAATGGCTGCAAGCTGAGCTTGCATGACAGAAATCTGAGTTTCCACTGCAGCAGTCAGACAGTGTGTGGCTTCTGCTTGTGCTGCAATGGAAGCTGAGACATCGGCCATCAGCCGCAGCATCATGGTTGGGTCCACAAGTGTGCTAATCGAGTTGTCCATCACCTCCATGCTGGAAAGGATGGTCTCAAGGCTCTGCAGAAAGCCCTGTGTAAGGTTGCTGCCGGACTCCTCCATTCTCCTTGACATTGCACTCAGGCCTTCTGTCAGGCTTGCCAATCTATCTCGTCTTTCATTGTGCATACCCATCAGCCTTCATCTGTAGGCCCCCCCATCAAATTCCTCATCTGAGTCATGTGCAGCAGAACTCATGTGTTACCTCACCCTCCAGGGAACTGCCACCTGCGTTACCCTTTGTCCCTGACCTGACTGTGGGCCACTCGTGCCCGGTGTCTCACCATGTGCCGATCCCGTGTCTAACCTATCCTCTAAAGTACGCGGATTGTCAGTTTCTGAGCTGCTGGCTGCAAGTGTGAAATTGAGTGATGGTGCATCTTCAGCATCACTTCCTTCTTCCTCTTGCACTTCCTGCTCCTCCACCACTGTCTGGCCAGGTTGCAGTTCTTGGCTATTTGAAAGGAGAATGGCACAAGGCTAGATTTGCAGTGACCAGAGGGCGGAAACCCAGAGATGCATACTTACACCATCTGCAACTTATAAATCAGAAGAGATCGTGGGATGAGGAGGAAGTGGGATGTGAGAAAAAGAGTTAGGTATGAGGATAATGTCATCTTGGATTGTTTCAGACCTGCCACTGGTCATGGACTCTGAGGTGGCCACTCCAATTATTTCCAACACCACCTCTTCCATGGGGGCTAGTTCATGCAGACATGCCTGTTTCCCTGTGGGTAGCTCCTCCTGCCTCTGTTTATGAGCCATCCTGTCTTGCAAGAGAGTGGGAAGTGCATCAGTGAGTATGCTGCAATGTGTTTGAGTGATGTGCCTTTCATGGTTGAATAACTGGCAGTGTGTGCAAGCTATGAGATGTGGGTGTGAGTCTTGCAGCAGTGCTAAGTGTATGAGGGTGAGGTGAAGCTATGAATGTAAGGCATGAGTCATGATTGATAGAGATTGTATGGTAGGTGAGTGAAGGGGGTGGTGAATTGAGCAGTGTATAAGGCTGGTGGTGCAGTTGCAAGGATATGGAATTTGAGAACTAATTCATTGAGCTTGACCACTCATGTGAGGTCATCAAAGTTCTTGCGGCACGACATCCAGATCCTAGGGGTAACACTGCTGGCATTGACTGCATCAGCTATCTGCTCTCATTGCTTTCTCTGAGTTTGTCTGGAGGGCCTCCTGGCCCCAGTGGATACAGGACCTCTCTGCACCTGTCCACCTCATGCACCAAGGCCTCTAATGGTGCGTTAGAGAATCTTGGAGCCCGCTTTCTGCTTTGTTGCGCCATTACTCTGCGTTGTTATTGCTCAGACTCTCTTCCCCAGTCAGTTGAATCACATGTTGCAGCCAGAATGCACCTCCCGTTTAAGAGGTGCAGGCTGCCTTTAAGTAGTGCAGGCTGGCTTTAAGTGGTGCTAGCCTCGCACAAATTTGAGCCACCTGCTAAGGTGTGCCACTCAGCACCGTGTTCAGTGCGGGGCTGCATTCCACAATCATTATAATTAGCAGGCAGCACTAAGTTTGCATGCTGCCTGCATTACTTTGAACGGGCGTGGGTTGATCGCACATTGTACCTGTTTTCGGGGGCAATCAAATTTTTAGTCCTCTGTGTCTTAATCAGTACCATAGTGTGTGAGCTGAAGAAGACAGCCTAGGACTTGCTGACAGCCCAAAAGTTAAATAAAAATGACTGTTCATCTCGGTGAGCAAAAGTACCAGGGAATAAAACAAGGGCTGACAATTCAAGAAGCCTCCCATTCCTCATAAGAAATGTCAACACCAAGCTCTTCCTTATACAATTCCCAAGTGTGGCTGAAACTCGCTGGCTCGATAGAAAGAAAAATTGCATTGAACATGAAGTTAACTCATTCTCTGTAACACAATCAGAAAATCGTTATAGCAGACTAGAACCCGGAGAACTGAGCTGCTTAAAATTACCAAGAGGATGGGACTGTTTCCAGTGTTTGTCAGATCTGGAATGAGAGGACATGGGTATAAGATTAAATGCATGAGAATTACGACTGAGATCAGGAGAAACATTTTTACACAGATTGTTGATAGCTTGTGGAATGTACTACTGGAATGAATGATTGAAGCAGAGACAATGTCAACATTTAGGAATAGATTAAAGAAGTGATGAAGGAGTAAGGGCTAGCACATGAGATCAGGACTGTTGCTCGTGTGGAGGATAAACACCAACTCGAACTGGTTGGGCCAAATGGCCTGTTTCCATTGTAATCTCTATGTAGTTCTACATAATTTCTCTGATTTAGGTAAAAAGATACCTAACCTGCAAGAATTGAACAAAGTTTTCAACTTTGAGAGGAAATCCCTGCAGTAAATTAGCAGAGGGCTGATTCAATGCACTGAGAAAGATCTAAATGCTGCAACTTACAAATCACATCTTAACCCAAAGTAATATCCCAATTTTCAAATAGCAGCAAACATAAGGACTGGTACAGAGTTTTTTTTCCATAAAGAAAAGTTCCTTTTCCTCATGGATAAAGTTGGAACTTTGTTTTCAATGGCACTGAGCATAAAATGGTAAGGTAATAATTTATTAATAGAACAAGTTATTTCTGATTGTTTTATGTAGTTTTCAAGCAACAACTATATTAACATTTGGTTTATGTATCACAGGAATACAAATAATAAATGGCAACTGTATACTTCAGCAAAGATAAATGGCAATGGATGTGTTCTTGGTTGGCAGACAGGAAGGAAAGAGTGGGAATAAACGGGTCCTTCTCAGAATGGCAGGTAGTGACTAGTGGGGTACCGCAGGGTTCAGTGCTGGGACCCCAGCTAGTTACAATACGCATTAATGATTTAGACAAAGGAATTGAATGTAATATCTCCAAGTTTGCAGATGACACTAAGCTGGGTGGCAGTGTGAGCTGTGAGGAAGATGCTAAGAGGCTGCAGAGTGACTTGGACAGGTTAGGTGAGTGGGCAAATGCATGGCAGATGAAGTATAATGTGGATAAATGTGAGGTTATCCACTTTGGTGGCAAAAACAGGAAGGCAGAATATTATCTGAATGGTGACAGATTAGGAAAAGGGGAGGTGCAAACAGACCTGGGTGTCATGGTACATCAGTCATTGAAAGTTGGCATGCAGGTACAGCAGGTGGTGAAGAAGGCAAATGGCATGTTGGCATTCATAGCTAGAGGATTTGAGTTTAGGAGCAGGAAGGTCTTACTGCAGTTGTACAGGGCCTTGGTGAGCACACACCTTGAATATTGTGTTCAGTTTTGGTCTCCTAATCTGAGGAAGGACATTCTTGCTATTAAGGGAGTGCAGCAAAGGTTCACCAGACTGATTCCCGGGACGGCAGGACTGACCATATGGAGAAAGACTGGATCAACCAGTCTTATATTCACTGGAATTTAGAAGAATGAGACGGGATCTCATAGAAACATATAAAATACTGATGGGACTGGACAGGTTAAATGCAGGAAGAATGTTCCCGATGTTGGGGAAGTCTAGAACCAGGGGTCACAGTCTAAGGATAAGGGGTAAGCCATTTAGGACCGAGATGAGGAGAAACTTCATCACTGAGAGAGTTGTGGGCATGTGGAATTCTCTACCACAGCAAGTTGTTGAGACCAGTTCGTTAGATATATTCAAAAAGGGATCAAGGGGTATGGAGAGAAAGCAGGAATGGCATACTGAAGTTGCATGATCAGCCATGATCATATTGAATGGTGGTGCAGGCTCAAAGGGCCGAATGGCCTACTCCTGCATCTAGTTTCTATGTTTCTATGTTTCCAGTATTGCAAGTCTCTATATGCTCAATAAGATAGCTCAGTTCACTTTACAGAGAAATATATTTATTTCCATCTTGGTAGATGTTAAAACACCTCTGTAGATTTGTGAATGCATGCTGTTGTTCTTTATTTCCTTTCTAAACCATCAAAATCTCAACATTTCATAGCAATCCCAATAGTAACACCATAAACTCATAAATCACTTGTCCTAACCCATCCTTGGTAAGTCTACATGAGTGATATAAATTCTGCCATCTACAAGCGTAATGGTTGACTTGAGAGTATACCCCTGGAAAACATCACCTTTTAAAAAATGTATGAGAATATGTAACAAGATGGTGTAGCTTGAGTGACAAGTATAATGAGAGCAGAAGTTTGTGAAATGAACTCTGGTGGTTTCCAAGGGGTTTGGAGAAACAATACTGGCTACCAACAGGCAAAAAGTCTTCCATAGCCTTGAGCATGTCTCAGCAACACTTGTTCTTCAATTGCTGGTTAACTCAGGTTTAAAACTTCTACACAGAAGGGACAGGCTTCCAGGTGAGGAACCTGTTTGCAATCAGGTTTCACAGATACGAAAAGGAGAACTTCATTTTCAAGTCAGTGCACATATCTGGAGAGAAGAGGACATGCCAGAGTTAGCACTTGTGGCAGAAAGTTCCCAGACCACAGAAGGCCATCAAAGGCTGCTGACAAAGATTATTAGAAAACTTAAAGGGATGCAGCCATTTAAAACTACGGAAGAGATCATTTTCTGACTTTCCGCTCCCACTGGGAGTTTTGCATGTCAACAGAACTTAATGGAAATTCAAGCACACACTGAGCATGGCTTTCCAACTACTTCAAATGGGTGGAAATAAACTTTGTAGGGCACTGAAATTATCAAGTGGTGAATCCAGCTGATCCTCTGCCCATAGTGATCAGCAATGGCCACATGTATTTAAGAGATGAAGTGAAGTAAAAAAAAACCTGTAAATTAACTAAAGTATGTAAATTAACTAAATATATGGTAGAATTTTTGCAATATTATCACATTTAGTGCAAACTACATGGGACCTCGCACTGCTGTAGAAGATAACCATCAGCCTGCACCTGTCACATAATCCTGCATATCCTCAAATTAACCATCATAATTTTGCCAGCCTTGCAATATTTCTCTTCCTGCCTAGCCGAAAATGAGTAAAAGAAAGACTTGGGGCTAGACTTTCCATTATTGTCCAGATCACCCAAAAGTGGGCTATATTTCCAGTGTTAGCATTTATATTGTTTTTTGTGATCGCTGGAATATCACCCATTTTCCAACGATATAGGTAAAAAATGGGATGAGGTCCTACAATCTGAATTTAGGGAGCTTGGAGTTAATTTAAAAAGTAGGACCTCAAAGGTGGTAATCTCAGGATTGCTACCAGTGCCACAAGCTAGTCAGAGTAGGAATTGCAGGACAGCTCAGATGAATACATGGCTTGAGGAATGGTGTAAGGGGAATACGTGGTTTGAGGAATGATTCAAATTCCTGGGACTTTGGGAAGAACGGTTCTGGGGGAGGTGGAACCAGTACAAACCGGATGGTCTGCACCTGGGCAGGAACGGAACTGATGTCTTAGGCGGAGTGTTTGCTAGTGCTGGGGGGAGGGTTTAAACTAAAATGGCAGGGGGATGGGAATCTATGCAAGGAGACAGAGGGAAGTAAAAAGGGGACAGAAGCAAAAGATAGAAAGAAGAAAAGTAAAACTGTCGGGCAATCAAGGGCAAAACTCAAAAAGGGCCACATTACAACATAATTCAAAAAGGACAAAGAGTGTTAAAAAAACAAGCCTGAAGGCTCCGAGTCTCAATGTGAGGAGCATTCATAATAAGGTGAATGAATTGATTGTGCAGGTAGCTGTTAATGGGTATGATGTAATTGGGATTATGGAGACATGGCTCCAGGGTAACCAAGGCTGGGAACTCAACATCCAGGGGTATTCAATATTCAGGAAGGATAGACAGGAAGGAAAAGGTGGTGTAGCGTTACTGGTTAAGGAGGATATTAACGCAATAGTAAGGAAGGACATTAGCGTGGATGATGTGGAATCTATATGGGTAGAGCTGCAAAACGCCAAAGGGCAGAAAACGTTAGTGGGAGTTGTGTACAGACCACCAAACAGTAGTAGGGAGGTTGGGGATGGCATCAAACAGGAAATTAGGGACGTGTGCAATAAGGGTACAGCAGTTATCATGGGTGACTTTAATCTACATATTGATTGGGCTAACCAAACTGGTAGCAATACTGTGGAGGAGGATTTCCTGGAGTGTATAAGAGATGGTTTTCTAGACCAATATGTCGAGGAACCAACGAGAGAGAAGGCCATCCTAGACTGGGTGTTGTGTAACGAGAGAGGATTAATTAGCAATCTGGTTGTGCGGGGCCCCTTGGGAAAGAGTTACCATAATATGGTAGAATTCTTCATTAAAATGGAGAGTGACACAATTAGTTCAGAGACGAGGGTCCTCAACTTAAAGAAAGGTAACTTCGACAGTATGAGACGTGAATTGGCTAGGATAGACTTAAAGGGTTGATGGTGGAGAGGCAATGGCAGACATTTAAGGATCATATGGATGAATTACAACAATTATATATCCCTGTGTGGCATAAGAATAAAAAAGGGAAGGTGGCTCAATTGTGGCTAACAAGGAAAATTAGGGAAAGTGTTAAATCCAAGGAAGAGGCATATAAATTGGCCAGAAAAAGCATCAAACCTAAGGACTGGGAAAAATTTAGAATTTAGCAGAGGAGGACAAAGGGTTTAATTAGGAGGGGGGAAATAGAGTATGAGAGTAAGCTTGCAGGGAACATAAAAACTGTCTGTAAAACCTTCTATAGATATGTGAAGAGAAAAAGACTAATGCAGGTCCCTTCTAGTCAGAATCAGGTGAATTCATAATAGGGAACAAGGAAGTGGCAGACAAGTTGAACAAATACTTTGGTTCTGTCTTCACTAAGGAAGACAAGAATAACCTCCCAAAAATACTAGGGGACCGAGGGTCGAGCGAGAAGGGGGAACTGAGGGAAATCCTTATCACTCAGGAAATGGTGTTAGGTAAATTGAAGGGACTGAAATCCGATAAATCCCCAGGGCCTGATAGTCTGCATCCCAGAGTACTTAAGGAAGTGACCCTAGAAATAATAGATGCATTGGTGGTCATTTTCCAACATTCCATGGACTCTGGATCAGTTCCTATGGATTGGAGGATAGCTAATGTAACCCCACTTTTAAAAAAAGGAGGGAGAGAGAAAACAGGGAATTATAGACCGGTTAGCCTGACATCGGTGGTGGGGAAAATGCTGGGATCAATTGTTAAAGATATAACAGCAGCACATCTGGAAAGCAGCGACAGGATCGGTCAAAGTCAGCATGGATTTATGAAAGGGAAATCATGTTTGACAAATCTAGAGTTTTTTGAGGATGTAACTAGTAGAGTGGATAAGGGAGAACCAGTGGATGTGGTGTATTTGAACTTTCAAAAGACTTTTGACAAGGTCGCACACAAGAGATTCGTGTGCAAAATTAAAGCACATGGTATTGGGGGTAATGTATTGATGTGGATAGAGAACTGGTTGGCAGACAGGAAGCAAAGAGTGGGAATAAACGGGTCCTTTTCAGAATGGCAGGCAGTGACTAGTGGGGTGCCGCAAGGTTCAGTGCTGGGGCCCTAGCTATTTACAATATACATTAATGATTTAGACGAATGAATTGAAGGTTATATCTCCAAGTTTGCAGATGACACAAAGCTGGGTGGCAGTGCGAGCTGCCAAGAGGCCGTAGGAGGACTTGGACAGGTTAGGTGAATGGGAAAATACATGGCAGATGCAGTATAATGTGGATAAATGTGAGGTTATCCGCTTTGGTGGCAAAAACAGGAAGGCAGAATATTATCTGAATGGTGACAGATTAGGAAAAGGGGAGGTGCAAACAGACCTGGGTGTCATGGTACATCAGTCACTGAAGGTTGGCATGCAGGTACAGTAGGCAGTAAAGAAAGCAATTGGCATGCTGGCCTTCATAGCGAGAGGATTTGAGTATAGGAACAGGGAGCTCTTACTGCAGTTGTACAGGGACTTGATGAGACCACACCTTGAGTATTGTGTGCAGTTTTGTTTTCCTAATCTGAGGAAGGGCGTGCTTGCTATTGAGGGAGTGCAGCGAAGGTTCACCAGACTGATTCCCGGGATGGTAGGACTGACAGATGAGGAAAGACTGGATCGGCTAGGCTTATACTCACTGGAATTTAGAAGAATGAGAAGGGATCTCATAGAAATTTATAACATTCTGACGGGATTGGACAGGTTAGATGCAGGTAGAATGTTCCCGATGTTGGGGAAGTCCAGAACCAGGGGTCACAGTCTAAAGATAAGGGTAAGCCATTTAGGACCGAGATGAGTAGAAACTTCTTCACCCAGAGAGTTGTGAACCTGTGGAATTCTCTGCCACAGAAAGTTGTTGAGTCCAGTTCGTTGGACATATTCAAAAGGGAGTTAGATGTGGCCCTTATGGCTGAAGGGATCAGCGGGTAAGGAGAGAAGCAGGAGTGGGGTACTGAGGTTGCATGATCAGCCATGATCATATTGAATGGTGGTGCAGGCTCGAAGGGCCAAATGGCCTACTCCTGCACCTATTTTCTATGTTTCTATGTTTCTATATTTCAAACCCGCTAGTTTCCACTTTATAATTTGGGCATTAGCGGAAGCGATGTTAAATGGACGTTAGCGTTTTTTTCAGATTTTTTCTGTCGTATAAGGCCGGTGTCCATAGTAACAGTCTTTTCCCTTGTTTCAAGTCAGGGGTGATCTGCACATTCACAGAACAGAGAGAAAGAGAGAAAGGATAGAGATAGAGGACAAAGCTTGTGGATATTGTAGTGGTGGTGTATTGGAGTAACTATTGGGCAGTATTTGGAGTTTTTTTGTGCTAAAATAGCTAAAGTTAGTGAGTAAACAATGGAGAACATGGAAGAGGTACTTGTTGATGCTTTGGAGGTGGAGGAGGTGGGTGAAGGCAGTGAGATGGGAGAGGAGATGGATGGAAGAAAGCGAGCCAAGCGGTTCTCGGATGAGGCCAATGCTGCACTCCTCCAAGAGGTGGAACCTCGTTGGGCCCAATTGACCAGGGGTGGTCGTGGCAAACCAACCCCAAAAGTATACGAGAGAAATTGGAAGTAATCGCCAAAGTGGTGTCATCAGCGACACACGAGGTCCGTGAGACATCCCAGTGCAGCAAGCACTGGAACAACCTTGTTGGTTCCGGAAGCGTAATATTTTTGCAGCGCGACAGCTGCAAGAAAAATGCAGGGAACAGCACAAGCCCTTATACATGGCCTTCTTTGGCGTTACAAAGGCCTTTGACACTGTCAACCAGGAGGGTCTATGGAACGTCCTCCTCTGTTTCGGATACCCCCAAAAGTTTGTCACCATCCTCCACCTGCTCCACGACGACATGCAGGCCGTGATCCTTACCAACGGATCCATTACAGACCTAATCCATGTCCGGACCAGTATCAAGCAGGGCTGCATCATCGCCCCAACCCTCTTCTCAATCTTCCTTGCTGCCATGTTCCACCTCACTGGAGTGGAACTAAACTACAGAACCAGTGGGAACTTATTCAACCATCATCGTTTCCAGGCCAGGTCCAAGACCATCCAACCTCTATCGTTGAGCTACAGTACGTGGACGACGCCTGCGTCTGTGCACATACAGAGGCTGAACTCCAAATCATAGTCAACGTGTTCACTGAGGCGTACGAAAGCATGGGCCTTAGGCTAAACAGCCGTAAGGCAAAGTTCCTCCACCAACCTGTCCCCGCTGCACAGCACTGCCCCCCAGTTATCAAGATCCATGACGCGGCCCTGGACAACATGGACCATTTTCCATATCTCGGGAGCCTCTTATCAACAAGAGCAGACATTGACGACGAGATTCAACACCACCTCCAGTGCGCTAGTGCAGCCTTCGGAAAATAGTGTTCGAAGACCAGGCCCTCAAATCTGCCACCAAGCTCATGGTCTACAGGGATGTAGTAATACCCGTCCTCCTGTATGGCTCAGAGACATGGACCATATACAGTAGATATCTCAAGTCGTTGGAGAAATATCACCAACGATGTCTCCGCAAGATCTTGCAAATCCCCTGGGAGGACAGATGCACCAACATTAGCATCCTTGACCAGGCCAATATCCCCAGCATTGAAGCATTGACCACACTTGATCAGCTCCGCTGGGCAGGCCACATTGTTCGCATGCCAGACATGAGACTCCCAAAGCACGCGCTCTACTCGGAACTCCTTCACAGCAAACAAGCCAAAGGTGGGCAGAGAAAACGTTACAAGGACACCCTTAAAGCCTCCCTGATAAAGTGCAACATCCCCACTGACACCTGGCCAAAGACCGTCCTAAGTAGAGGAAGTGCAAAAGAGGGAGGGCGCTGAGCACCTCAAGCCTCATCGCCGAGAGCATGCAGAAATCAAGTGCTGGCAGCGGAAAGAGCATGCGGCAAACCAGTCCCACCCACCCTTTCCCTCAACGACTATCTGTCCCATCTGTGACAGGGACTGTGGTTCTTGTATTGGACTGTACAGCCACCTAAGGACTCATTTTTAGAGTGGAAGCAAATCTTCCTCGATTCCAAGGGACTGCCTATGATGATGATGAATTGTAAGTGTACTGAGGCAATGATTAATTTAAATTCAGGTCTGATGTATTGCAGTTAGACCGGTAATTATTTAATCCAAACCTACATTTGTGATGGACTACCATGTGTGTTCTGTAGCGTAACAATAATAATAATATTAATAATAATAATTATAATATGCTATCTATCTGTAAAGTGTTGTATCTGTATCTGTAAAAGTACTTAGCAATGATCTTACGCCATATCATGCTGTTGTCATCTTTTGCAGAAGAAACTTTCAAAGAATAGGGCCAAGCAGCGGCACACGGGTGGCAGCGCACCAGTCCTTTGCGAGCTTACTGATATCGAGAAATGGATGCTAGCATTCATGGGTATCCACAACCAGTCAGCCACCCATGCAGTATCGGAACCTGTCCTCAAGTCACGTGAGTAAAGTATAAACCATTGGATGATGTTAAGTAAATTAATGCCACACCCACTCATCTCCATATAATATATGATTGATGATATGATATATTTTATTGATGCAATGTTATGTAATGTTATGTAATTAATGATGGGATCATGAAAATCATTGTAATGTGGATTTTGTACTATCATGATGTTGATTAAATGTGATGTCTGTGATTATTTTTAAAGCAGCAGTGTTGCTCTCGTGCAGATGCCCGTGTAGCGTTTGGATCCCCATGTGACCCAAGCACCCCCTTCTCCTCTAATGACCTCATTTATGTTTTCTAGCTCAGCCAAGAGCACAGGCCCTCCAATTGGAACCGCGGCAAGTTATGGATCCGGCGGTGGATCTTGTTTCTGGGGATGAGGAGCCCCGTATCTCGCCTGTCCTGCTGCAGGTCCTCCTCTCCACTGAGGATAGTGAAGAGGTGGAGGAGGAGCCTGCAGCAGCAGCAGCAGTACCTTCCAGTGTTCCTGCAGCCATGTCCTCCTCGACCGTGGAGGTAGCGGGGACAAGCACTTTGCCGCAGGGCACCCCGAGCGACTCCATGCCAGCGCCGACCCTGCGGAGATTGGTTCAGCGCAGTAGACTGCTATACGATTGACAGATCTGAGCATGGACATGGTATATTTGTCCAGGGGGAGCGTTGAATTAGGTCAAGAGCTCCTCCAGGCAATAGGTGGAATATCTGAACAGATGGCCACCCTATCCGCGAACATGAATGAGAATATGCCGCGGATGGCGGTGGCCCTTTGGAGATAATAGCCAGGAACACTGATGCTAGAGGGCTATCAGTGTTCCCAGAATCTGGTACTGCACCCCACGGTGCTGCAGCCCCTTGCCAGAGACACATGTGAGCCAGGAGGAAGCTGTTGCTGATGGCTTGGAGGACGTTTCCTCGGAAACCTCCTCTCTAGCATTGGCCCAAATAATGGATCTGTCGTCATCACCCCCAACGAAGCAGCGCTTGAGGAGCACTGTGACAAAGCGGCTTGGAGTTGGTAGGGTAAGGGGAAGAGGTGGGGTAAAGATCTGGGGGGGGGGTGGGGAAAGGAAAGGAGGGGCATGGCCGCAGGTAGGGATTGTCATATATCTAGACATGTTACTGCCTGTACTATTACATATGATGTGACACCAGAGGGCACTACTATGGGAAACTTGTACATCAGCTGTATGGTCACTAAGGTGTGCCACCAGAGGGCTCTGCAGTGGGAGATTTGTAGGTTACCTGTACAGGTGGGCCAGGCCTAGTATAAAAGGCAGGTCACCATGTGAAATCCTCACTCTGGAGTTACATTCAATGGTCTAAGGTCACTACAATTCAAGTACAATATATTGCCTCGTGGAGTCATTGTCAGAGTATCTAAAGACATAACAGGGATGGAGGGAGGGAAGGAGGCAGGGAAGGAGGGAGGGAGGGAGGGAGGGCCGGAGTTGTTACACGTTTCCTTTAAAAAATTGTTTGTTGTTGTTTTCAAGTTTCAAATTTTTCAATGTTGGGATGACTTTGGGGAGGGGGCTGCTTTTTATAATCCTTGTTGTATTTGTTGTTATTGTTATTATTAAAATGTTCAACATTTGTGGTGGGGGTGGGGGAGGGGTACTGTTGTATTGTGTTATATTTTTGAATAAGAAAAAATTCCATGTTAACGTTAAAATTTTTTATTTAACATAACATTGTTGTGCATTGTCTCAGATAGTTGTAACGTTAAACACTGGTGAGTCCATGCCATGAAAGGGGATCAT
Organism: Pristiophorus japonicus; assembly: GCF_044704955.1. Taxonomy (NCBI): domain Eukaryota; kingdom Metazoa; phylum Chordata; class Chondrichthyes; family Pristiophoridae; genus Pristiophorus; species Pristiophorus japonicus. Next base: position 183,036,558 of record NC_091977.1, read on the forward strand.
TAAACGTAACATAAATCAACTTTAACTGGAACTGTCACCAAGATAATGCAAATCATTCATGAATGAGCTGCAGACACAACCATGTTGCAGCTGTGTAACTACCACCAACATTATTTCAAGCAAACGCTCATTTATGAGCTACTGATGCAATAGTCTTGCAGCTGTGTAGCAGGGGTGGGAGCATGGTTTCAACGTCAGCCTCATTATCTGCCCTGAGGTCATCGTCTACCTCATCTTCTTGCTCTTCTCCTCTCTCCTGAGGTGGACCGGCAGTCCCATCTGGCAATTCTTGTCCCCTCCTGATAGCCAAGTTATGCAGCATGCAGCACACCACAATGAATTGAGCGACCTGCTCAGGGTGGTATTGTAACTTGCCTCCTGAGTGGTCCATGCATCTAAAGCGCTGCTTAAGCACTCCAATTGTCTTTTCGGCGATATTGCGTGTGGCTATGTGGCTTTCGTTGTATCGCTTCTCGGCTTCTGTCTGGGTGTTATGGCAGGTGGTGAGGCCATATCCTTTGTCACCAAGCATCCAGCATTAGCCTTGTGGTTGACTCTTAAATAGGTCAGATACAGTGCTCTTACGCAAGATGTATGCATTATGGATGCTGCCTGGAAATTTTGCATTTACTGCCATTATTATTTGCTTGTGGTCAACAACAGGTTGCACATTCAGGGAGTGGAATCCCTTTCGGTTCCGAAAAGTCTCTGCATCCTGAAAAGGTGCTCGCATGCCGATGTGCATACAGTCTATTGCTCCCTGCACCTTGGGGAAGTTTGCTATTCTCGAGAATCCTAGAGCCCTCTCAGTCTGTGCATCCCTGGTCATAAGGAAGTTATAAAGTCCATACTATGTGCATAAAGTGCTTCAGTCACCTTTCGAATGCAACAATGTGTGGCATGCTGAGAGATAGCGCAAATATCACCAGCTGAGGCCTGAAAGGAACCCGATGAATAGAAGGAAAGTGCCGCAGTTACCTTGACCTCAATGGACAGTACAGTCCCGATGGTGCTGTTAGGCTGCAGATCTCCCCCAACAAGCTGGCATATCTCACTGATGACCTCCTTTCGAAAGCGCAGTCTCCTCGGCACTTGTTCTCGGACAAGTTCAGGTAAGACTGCTTCTCCCTGTAAGTTTGTTGGGTTTAAGTTCTCTTCCTCCTCAGTCTGCCACTTCTTTGATTGGGCACATAATGCTCTTCAATATACCTTCTCCCATCTCTAGTCTGCAGCATGTGAGTATTCATCAATACAGGCTGAGAAATTACAGGCCCCATTACAATTACGATTATACCTATTATTCACAAACAATAAATTTTCCTAAAACTCATCAAATAAATTCAATTCGTCCACAATATGATAAGATGTGTCTTCAGATTTTAAAATCACCTTTAAAGAACTCACAGATTAACATAGAAACATAGAAACAAAGAAAATAAGTGCAGGAGAAGGCCATTCGGCCCTTTGAACATGCACCACCGTTCAATAAGATCATGGCTGATCATTCCCTCAGTACCCCTTTGCTGCTTTCTCTCCATTCCCCTTGATCCCTTTAGCTGTAAGGGCCATATTTAACTCTCTCTTAAATATATCCAATGAACTGGTATCAACAACTCTTTGCGGGAGGGAATTCCACAGGTTAACAACTCTCTGACTGAAGAAGTTTCTCCTCATCTCAGTCCTAAATGGCCTACCCCTTATCCTAAGACTATGTGCCCAGGTTCTGGACTTCCCCATCATCGGGAACATTCTTCCTGCATCTAACCTGTCCAGTTCCGTCAGAATCTTATGTTTCTATGAGATACCCTCTCATCCTTCTAAACACCAGTCGATAAAGGCCGAGTTGATCCAATCTCTCCTCATATGTCAATCCCGCCATCCCGGGAATCAGTCTGGTGAACCTTTGCTGCACTCCCTCAATAGTAGAAACATAGAAACATAGAAAATAGGTGCAGGAGTAGGCCATTCGGCCCTTCAAGCCTGCACCGCCATTAAATGAGTTCATGGCTGAACATGCAACTTCAATATCCCATTCATGCTTTTTCGCCATACCCCTTGATCCGACGAGTAGTAAGGACTACATCTAACTCCTTTTTGAATATATTTAGTGAATTGGCCTCAATAACTTTCTGTGGTAGAGAATTCCACAGGTTCACCACACTCTGGGTGAAGAAGTTTCTCCTCATCTCGGTCCTAAATGGCTTACCTCTTATCCTTAGACTGTGATCCCTGGTTCTGGACTTCCCCAACATTGGGAACATTCTTCCTGCATCTAACTTGTCTAAACCCGTCAGAATTTTAAACATTTCTATGAGATCCCCTCTCATTCTTCTGAACTCCAGTGAATACAAGCCCAGTTGATCCAGTCTTTCTTGATATGTCAGTCCCGCCATCAAGGGAATCAGTCTGGTGAACCTTCGCTGCACTCCCTCAATAGCAAGAATGTCCTTCCTCAGGTTAGGAGACCAAAACTGTACACAATACTCTAGGTGTGGCCTCACCAAGGCCCTGTACAACTGCAGTAACACCTCCCTGCCCCTGTACTCAAATCCCCTCGCTATGAAGGCCAACATGCTATTTGCTTTCTTAACCGCCTGCTGTACCTGCATGCCAACCTTCAATGACTGATGTACCATGACACCCAGGTCTCGTTGCACCTCCCCTTTTCCTAATCTGTCACCATTCAGATAATAGTCTGTCTCTCTGTTTTTACCACCAAAGTGGATAACCTCACATTTATCCACATTATACTTCATCTGCCATGCATTTGCCCACTCACCTAACCTGTCCAAGTCACTCTGCAACCTCATAGCATCCTCCTCGCAGCTCACACTGCCACCCAATTTAGTATCATCCGCAAATTTGGAGATACTACATTTAATCCCCTCATCTAAATCATTAATGTACAATGTAAACAGCTGGGGCCCCAGCACAGAACCTTGCGGTACCCCACTAGTCACTGCCTGCCATTCTGAAAAGTCCCCATTTACTCCTACTCTTTGCTTCCTGTCTGACAACCAGTTCTCAATCCACGTCAGTACACTACCCCCAATCCCATGTGCTTTAACTTTGCAAATTAATCTCTTGTGTTGGACCTTGTCGAAGGCCTTCTGAAAGTCCAAATACAACAAATCAACTGGTTCTCCCTTGTCCACTCTACTGGAAACATCCTCAAAAAATTCCAGAAGATTTGTCAAGCATGATTTCTCTTTCACAAATCCATGCTGACTTGGATCTATCATGTCACCTCTTTCCAAATGCGCTGCTATGACATCCTTAATAATTGATTCCATCATTTTACCCACTACCGATGTCAGGCTGACCGGTCTATAATTCCCTGTTTTCTCTCTCCCTCCTTTTTTAAAAAGTGCGGTTACATTGGCTACCCTCCACTCCATAGGAACTGATCCAGAGTTTATGGAATGTTGGAAAATGACTATCAACGCATCCGCTATTTCCAAGGCCACCTCCTTAAGTACTCTAGGATGCAGACCATCAGGCCCTGGGGATTTATCGGCCTTCAATCCCATCAATTTCCCCAACACAATTTCCCGACTAATAAGGATTTCCCTCAGTTCCTCCTTCTTACTAGACCCTCTGACCCCTTTTGTATCCAGAAGGTTGTTTGTGTCCTCCTTCGTGAATACCGAACCAAAGTACTTGTTCAATTGGTCCGGCATTTCTTTGTTCCCCGTTATGACTTCCCCTGATTCTGACTGCAGGGGACCTACGTTTGTCTTTACTAACCTTTTTCTCTTTACATATCTATTGAAGCTTTTTCAGTCCGTCTTAATGTTCCCTGCAAGCTTCCTCTTGTATTCTATTTTCCCTGCCCTAATCAAAACCTTTGTCCTCCTCTGCTGAGTTCTAAATTTTTCCCAGTCCCTTGGTTCGCTGCTACTTCTGGCCAATTTGTATGCTACTTCCTTGGCTTTAATACTATCCCTGATTTCCCTTGATAGCCACGGTTCAGCCATCTTCCCTTTTTTATTCTTACGCCAGACAGGGATGTACAATTGTTGTAGTTCATCCATGCGGTCTCTAAATGTCTGCCGTTGCCCATCCACTGACAACCCCTAAGTATCATTTGCCAATCTATCCTAGCCATTTCACGCCTCATACCTTCAAAGTTACTCTTCTTTATGTTCTGGACCATGGTCCTAATGTAGAATTCCACCATATTATGGTCACTCTACCCCAAGGGGCCTCGCACAACGAGATTGCTAATTAATCCTCTCTCATTACACAACACCCAGTCTCAGATGGCCTCCCCCCTAGTTGGTTCCTCAACATATTGGTCTAGAAAGTAAGAACGTCCTTCCTCAGATTAGGAGACCAAGACTGAACACAATATTCGAGGTGAGGCCTCACCAAGGCCCTGTACAACAGCAGTAAGACCTCCCTGCTCCTATACTCAAATCCCAAGCTATGAAGGCCAACATACCATTTGCCGTCTTCACCGCCTGCTGTACCTAAATGTCAACCTTCAATGACTGATGAACCATGACACCCAGGTCTCGTTGCACCTCCCCCTTTCCTAATCTGCCACCATTCAGATAATATTCTGCCTTTGTGTTTTTGTCCCCAAAGTGGATAACTTCACACCGCCACCCAGTTTGGTGTCATCTGCAAACTTGGAGATATTACACTCAATCCTTCATCGAAATCATTGATGTATATTGTAAAGAGCGGGGGGTCCCAGCACTGAGCCCTGCGGCAGCCCACTAGTCACTGCCTGCCATTCTGAAAAGGACCCGTTTATCCCGACTCTCTGCTTCCTGTCTTCCAACCAGTTCTCTATCCACGTCAGTACATTATCTCCAATACCACGTACTTTGATTTTGCACACCAATCTCTTTTGTGGGACCTTGTCAAAAACCATTTGAAAGTCCAAATACACCACATCCACTGGTTCTCCCTTGTCCACTCTACTAGTTACATCCTCAAAAAATTCCAGAAGATTTGTCAAGAACTTAAAGCAGCCTTTTATATGAAAAGTCCTCCGATTTACAAAATCGTGTCCATACTGTTGATTTCAGGTCAGGTGAGTGCAGCTTTTTTTCAGCGTTTTTTTGGATGAGCGATCTTTGTGGCTTTATATGGGCGATATGCCGAAAGTAACGCTCGACGATATTATGGACGGTTTCTGGGCGTCAGTTTCATTTAAAAACTGTATTCTGAGTCTTTATGGCAAAAAAATATGGGCGGGCAGTTTAATTAATTCTCGGCATTAACTTGATGCTGAAACTAACGCTGGCAATAAATGGGTGATCTATGAACGATAAATGGATGTTAGTTTCTATTTTGGAGGGAAATGGGCGATAAGTGGGTGCTATACTTCATCTCAGCGTTAAAACGGGCGGTAAGTGGGCGGTTGCAAAGCAAAACTGATGGAAAGTCTAGCCCATGAAATTATATCGTGCTTTTCACAACCTCAGGACCTACCAAAACACTTCACTTTAGTGAAGTACTTTTTGAAGTGCAGCCACTGTTGTAATGTAGGGAAATGAATAGAATTATAAGTCCTTGCTCTCAGCCTCTGGGTGCACATATCAGATATTCGGATGTGCACTACGCACAGTTTTTTGATCATTTGTTGTGGGTACTGCATACCTAAATGGATTACTGGAGCTGACAGTGAATGGAGGCAAGAGCTGCCAACTCCAGAAGGGAAGTACTTTCTACATCACTTCTTGTGGGCCAGAAGGAGCAGGACTCCATTCGGCTGACTGCAGCCTCTTTCACCCCCTGCCGCAAACAGCAACCCCTCTACACCAGACCCGATCTGCAGCCTGGCCTGCAATCATTGACTCCCCCAGACCCGATCTGCAGCCTGGCCTGCAATCATTGACTCCCCCAGACCTGATCTGCAGCCTGGCCTGTAATCATTGACTTCCCCAGACCCGATCTGCAGCCTGGCCTGCAATCATTGACTCCCCCAGACCCGATCTGCAGCCTGGCCTGCAATCAGTGATTCCCCCAGACCTGATCTGCAGCCTGGCCTGCAATCATTGACTCCTCCAAACACCGATCTGCAGCCTGGCCTGTAATCATTGACTTCCCCAGACCCGATCTGCAGCCTGGCCCGCAATCATTGACTCCCCTCTCCTGAAGCCCCGATTTGCAGCTAGCGATCCCCTCCCAATTGCTGGAGACCATCCCTAAGGGTCCCTGGCTGAGACTTTCTGCAGCTGGTTTTCCCACCTAGCAGCAGCCATTAAATCCGGCAGGACCTCCATTTTCCCGGTTAATTCAGGTGAAACTTGCACACAACACCTAAGTGAGACAAGGGATCGGAAGAGGCACCTGCCATTAATGTACTCGCGCCCTTCAAGGAGCAGGCCAGGGAAATGTTTTATCTCGGGAATGTGTTAGGCAGGTGGGATAGATTAGTGGGTGCACATCTACTAAGTCACTGTGGCATCCCTGTGAAGCAGCACATATCTACAAGCTTCCACAGCCTATTCTGTCTCTCTAATCCCCAGGGAGTAACTCTTACCCATTCTTAGCTTGTACCCTCCCTTCCTACAGATCCATCACAACAGGGGAAAGAGGATGAGGTAATGATGAGGAGGCAGAGGGAAGGATTAGCAGGAGAGAAGGAAATTCTTCCCTGTAAACGATGAAGGAGAGGATATGAATGACAAGCCCATCCAATAGCCATTGCAGCAAGATCCAGTGCCGTATTCCTCTGTCCAAAACTCCTCCAACCCACCCTCTGTGTCACTTGCTTCTTCACTGCGCATGAATATTCACCTGAAGGATGAATGAGGAACACCTCGATGCAGGTCTGAGGACAGTCTCTGAGAATGTGCAGCAACTGACAGTTGTGAGTCTGTATTCTACAGCCCTCATTTGTGGCAACATGAGGGACGCATTTTCTTCATTGCAGGAATCTATGGGGCCCCTGGTAAACTGCATTGGAATCTGCAGTAGTTGCCACCTGAGAGATAGTTTGGAACCAATGAGTGGCCTCTCCCTCCACAGAAACACAGGGAGTATTTTAACATGGCTGAGCGGGTGGGAGTGGGTGCAGGTGGGGAGTTAAATGGGCAAAAATTCCAACCGTGTCAGGAAGCCGGCGCAAACTCGCCAACTTACGGGTTTTACTCAGGTGGGACAAGGGGCGGGCAGGCAACCCGCTCCCAGGAGGCGAGTTGGCATTTTAAATATGTTAATGAGGCTGGAAGCCTTGGGTTTAATCTGCTTTGCAGGTTTTACTGTGGGTGGCCAGGTTTCCCGGGCCTCAGGAAAGCCAGCAGCCGTGACAAGGCATGGACAGGCTTGGGGAGCACTACTTTTGGGCCAGGAGGGCCAAGAATGCTTCCTCCAAGACCCCAAGCTCCCCCACCATCACCGACCTCGGCACCGGCTAAGGACATGACAATGACACACCCAGCCCAGTCGACCCTGCAAAGTCCTTCTCAGCAACATCTGGGGACTTGTGCCAAAATTGGGAGAGCTGTCCCGCAGACTAGTCAAGCAACAGCCTGACATAGTTATCCTCACAGAATCATACTTGTCACCCAATGTCCCAGACTCCTACATCACCATCCTTGGGTCTGACCTATCCCACCGGTAGGAGAGACCCACCAGAGGTGGCGGCACAGTGGTATACAGTTGGGAGGGAGCGGCCTTGGGAAGTCCTTAACATTGACACCAGACCACATGAAGTCTCATGGCTTCAGGTCAAGCATGGGAAAGGAAACCTCCTGCTGATTACCACCTATCGCCCTCCCTCAGCTGATGAATCAGTACACCTCCATGTTGAACACCACTTGGAAGAAGCACTGAGAGTAGCAAGGGCACAGAGTGTACTCTGGGGGGGGGGACTTCAATGTACATCACCAAGGGTGGTTCCATAGCAGCACTACTGACCGAGCTGGCCAAGTTCTGAAGGACATAGCTGCCAGAATGGGCCTGCAGCAGATGGTGAGAGAAACAATGCGAGGGAAAAACCTACTTGACCTCATCCTCACCAATCTACCTGTTGCAGATGCATCTGTCCATGACAGCATTGAAACAGTTCTCGCAACAAAAATATATTCCAATGAGAAGGAAAGACTATGAGAGAAGGGAGAACCATCTGTGGCTAACTAAGAAAATAAGGGATGGTATCAAATTGAAAACACATGCATACAAAGCGGCCAAGACTAGTGGGAGGCCAGAGGATTGGGAAACTGTTAAAAGCCAGCAAAGAATGACAAAAAAAATAAGGAGAGGAAAGATAGATTATGAAAGCAAACTAGCATGAAATATAAAAACAGATATTAAGAGTTTCTACGGGTTCATAAAAAGGAAAATAGTGGCTAAAGTAAAGGTTGGTCCCTTAGAGGATGAGACTGGGGAATTAATAATGGAGAATAGGGAAATGGCAGAGACTTTGAACAAATATTTTATATCAGTCTTCACAGTAGAAAACACTAAAAACATCCCAATAGTGGATAATCAAGGGGCTATAGGGAGAGAAGAACTTAATACAATCACTATCACTAAAGAAGTAGTACTCGGTAAAATAATGGGACTAAAGGCGGACAAGTCCCTGGACCTGATGGCTTGCATTCTAGGATCTTAAAAGAAGTGGCTGCAGAGATAGTGGATGCATTGGTTGTAACCTACCAAAATTCCCTGGATTCTGGGGAGATCGCAGCGGATTGGAAAACCGCAAATGTAACGCCTCTATTTAAAAAAGGACGCAGACAGAAAGCAGGAAACTATAGACCAGTTAACCTAATATCTGTCTTTGGGAAAATGCTGGAGTCTATTATTAAGGAAACTGTAGCAGGACATTTGGAACAGCATGATTCAATCAAGCAGAGTCAACATGGTTCTATGAAAAGGAAATCATGTTTGACAAATTTGTTGGAGCTCTTTGAGGATGTAACGAGCAGGTTGGATAAGGGGGAACCAGTGGATGTGGTGTATTTGGATTTCCAGAAGGGATTCGATAAGGTGCCACATAAAAGGTTACTGCACAAGATAAAAGTTCATGGGGTTGGGGGTAATATATTAGCATGGATAAAGGATTGGCTAACTAACAGAAAACAGAGAGTCAGGATAAATGGGTCATTTTCCGGTTGGCAAACAGTAACTAGTGGGGTGCCACAGGGATCGATGCTGGGTCCTCAACTATTTACAATCTATATTAATGACTTGGATGAAGGGACTAAGTGTAATGTAGCCAAGTTTGCTGATGATACAAAGATGGGTGGGAAAGCAAATTGTGAGGAGGACACAAAAAATCTGCAAAGGGATATAGACAGGCTAAGTGAGTGGGCAAAAATTTGGCAGATGCAGTATAATGTGGGAAAATGTGGGGATATCCACTTTGGCAGAAAAAATAGGAAAGCAAATTATAATTTAAATTGAGAAAAATTGCAAAGTGCTGCAGTACAGAGGGACCTGGGGGTCCTTATGCATGAAACACAAAATGTTAGTTTGCAAGTACAGCAAGTAATCAGGAAGGCAAATGGAATGTTGGCCTTTATTGCAAGGGGGATGGAGTATAAAAGCAGAGAAGTCCTGCTACAACTGTACAGGGTATTGGTGAGGCCACACCTAGAGTACTGCGTACAGTTTTGGTCTCCGTATTTAAGGAAGGATATACTTGCATTGAAGGCTGTTCAGAGAAGATTCACTAGGTTTACTCTGGAGATGAGGGGGTTGACTTATGAAGATAGGTTGGGTAGGCTGGGCCTATACTCATTGGAGTTCAGAAGAATGAGAGGTGATCTTATTGAAACATATAAGATAATGAGGGGGCTTGACAAGTTGGATGCAGAGAGGATATTTCCACTCATAGGGGAAACTAAAACTAGGGGGCATAGTCTCGGAATAAGAGGCCGCCCATTTAAAACTGAGAGAATTTCTTCTCTCAGAGGGTTATAAATCTGTGGAATTCTCTGCCCCAGAGAGCTGTAGAGACTGTGTCATTGAATATATTTAAGGCGGAGATAGACAGATTTTTGAGCGAAAAGGGAATAAAGGGTTATGGGAAGCGGGCAGGGGAATGGAGCTGAGTCCATGATCAGATCAGCCATGATCTTATTAAATGGCGGAGCAGGCTCGAGGGGCCAAATGGATTACTCCTGCTTCTATTTCTTATGTTCTTATGTAGCATTGGTAGCAGCGACCACCGCATATTGTGGAGATGAAGTCCCGCCATCACACTGAAGACACCATATTGTGTGGCATTACCACTGTGTTAAATGGGATAGATTCAGGACAGATCTAGCAGCTCAAAACTGGGCATCCATGAAATGCTGTGGGCCATCAGCAGCAGCTGAATTGTATTCCACCACAATCTATAACCTAATGGTCCAGCATATCCATCACTCTAACATTGCTATCAAGCCAGGGGACCAATCCTGGTTCAATGAAAAGTGTAGAAGAGCATGCCAGGAGCAGCACCAGGCATATCTGAAAATCAAGTGGCAACCTGGGGAAGCTGCAACAAGGCTAAGCGATCCCACAACAAACGGATCAGATTAAAGCTCTGCAGTCCTGCCACATCCAGTCATGAATGGTGGCGGACCATTAAACAACTAACGGGAGGAGGAGGTCCATGAATATTCTCATCCTCAATGATGGCGGAGCCCAGCATGTGAGTGCAAAAGACAAGGTTGAAACGTTTACAACCATCTTTAGCCAGACGTGCAGAGTGGATGATCCATATCAGCCTCTTCCTGAGGCCTCCACCATCACAGAAGCCAGTTTTCAGCCAATTCGATTCACTCCACGTGATATCAAGAAATGGCTGAGTGCACTGGGTAAAGAAGTCTATGGGCCTCAACAACATCCTGGCTGTTGTGCTGAAGACTTGAGCTCCAGACCTAGCTGCGCCACTAACCAAGCTGCTCCAATGCAGCTACAACACTGGCATCTACCCGACAATGTGGAAAACAGCCCAGGTATGACCTGTCCACAAAAAGCAGGACAAATCCAATCTGACCAATTACCGCCCCATCAGGCTACTCTCAATCATCAGCAAAGTGATGGAAGGTGTTGTCAACAGTGCTATCAAGTGGAACTTACACACCAATAACCTATTCACCGATGCCCAGTTTGGGTTCCGCCAGGACCACTCGGCTCCAGTCCTCATTACAGCCTTGGTCCAAACATAGACAAAAGAGCTGAATTCCAGATGTGAGGTATGAGTGACTGCCCTTGACATCAAGGCAGCATTTGCCTGAGTGTGGCATCAAGGAGTGCTAGTAAAACTGAAGTCAATGGAAATCAGGGGGAACACTCTCCACTAGCTGGAGTCATACATAGCACAAAGGAAAATGGTTGTGATGGTTGGAGGTCAATCATCTCAGCCCAGGACATCACTGCAGGAGTTCCTCAGGGCAGTGTCCTAGGCCCAACCATCTTCAGCTGCTTCATCAATGACCTTCCCTCCATCATAAGGTCAGAAGTGGGGGTGTTCGTTGATGACTGCACAGTGTTCAGTGCAATTCGCAACTCTTCAGATAATGGAGCAGTCAATGCCCACATGCAGCAAGACCTGGATTGATAAGTGGCAAGTAACATTCGAGTCACACAAGTGCCAGGCAATGACTATCTCCAACAAGCGAGAGTCTAATCACCACCCCTTGATATTCAACGGCATTACCAACATCGAATCCCCCACCATCAACATCCTGGGGGTCACCATTGACCAGAAACTTTACTGGACCAGACACATAAATACCGTGGCAACAAGAGCAGGTCAGAGGCTGCAGTGAGTGTCTCACCTCCTGACTCCCCAAAGCCTTGCCACAATCTACAAGGCCCAAGTCAGGCATGTGCTGGAATATTCTCCACTTTCCTGGGTGAGTGCAGCTCCAGCAACACTCAAGAAGTTCGACACCATTCAGGACAAAGCAGCCTACTTGATTGGCACCCCATCCACCACCTTAAACATTCATCACTGATGTCCCTTGGTTGCAGTGTGTACCATTAACAAGATGCACTGCAGCAACTCACCACGGCTTCTTCGTCAGCACCTCCCAAACCCATGACCTCTACCGCCTAGAAGGACAAGAGCAGAAGGCACATGGGAACAGCACCACCTCCATGTTCCACTCCAAATCACACACCATCCTGATTTGGAAGTATATCACCATTCCTACATTGTCGCTGGTTCAAAATCCTGGAACTCCCTCCGTAACAGCACTGCAGGAGTACCTTCACCACATGGACTGCTGCATTAAGTTAGGATGGCTCACCACCATCTTCTCAAGGGTAATTAGGGATGGACAATAAATTCTGGCCTTGCCAGCAAAGCCCACATCCCATGAACGAATAAAAAAAAGATGCCACCCCACCCATATAAACTCCCCTACATGGGATCGGACACCCACCACGAGGGTCGGCTATCATGTATGTAACCTTCATGTAACTGTAACCTTCATGTAACAACACTGCATACTATATACACATAAGAAATGCACACCTTGACCACAGTGGGTGAACTTGTGGGAGACACTCCTAGCCTGGTCTTTCAGGTATAAAAGGGGAAGCTCCACCCACCTTCATCACTTCTTGGTCCTGTGAATAAAGGTTAGGTCACAGAGTGACTTTGTCTGCAGAATGTGCCTTGTGTGAATTTATAGTAGTGTGTAAGGGAAATCTTCTGGAATTTTTTGAGGATGTTTCCAGTAGAGTGGACAAGGAAGAACCAGTTGATGTGATATATTTGGACTTTCAGAAGGCTTTTGACAAGGTCCCACACAAGAGATTAATGTGCAAAGTTAAAGCACATGGGATTGGGGATAGTGTGCTGACATGGATTGAGAACTGGTTGTCAGACAGGAAGCAAAGAGTAGGAGTAAATGGGTACTTTTCAGAATGGCAGTACTAGTGGGGTACCGCAAGGTTTTGTGCTGGGGCCCCAGCTGTTTACACTGTACATTAATGATTTAGACGAGGGGATTAAATGTAGTATCTCCAAATTTGCGGATGATACTAAGTTGGGTGGCAGTGTGAGCTGCGAGGAGGATGCTATGAGGCTGCAGAGCGACTTGGATAGGTTAGGTGAGTGGGCAAATGCATGGCAGATGAAGTATAATGTGGATAAATGTGAGGTTATCCACTTTGGTGGTAAAAACAGAGAGACAGACTATTATCTGAATGGTGACAGATTAGGAAAAGGGGAGGTGCAACGAGATCTGGGTGTTATGGTACATCAGTCATTGAAGGTTGGCATGCAGGTACAGCAGGCGGTTAAGAAAGCAAATGGCATGTTGGCCTTCATAGCGAGGGGATTTGAGTACAGGGGCAGGGAGGTGTTGTTACAGTTGTACAGGGCCTTGGTGAGGCCACACCTAGAGTATTGTGTACAGTTTTGGTCTCCTAACCTGAGGAAGGACATTCTTGCTATTGAGGGAGTGCAGCGGAGGTTCACCAGACTGATTCCCGGAATGGCGGGACTGACCTATCAAAAAAGACTGGATCAACTGGGCTTGTATTCACTGGAGTTCAGAAGAATGAGAGGGGACCTCATAGAAACGTTTAAAATTCTGATGGGTTTAGTCAGGTTAGATGCAGGAAGAATGTTCCCAATGTTGGGGAAGTCCAGAACCAGGGGTCACAGTCTAAGGATAAGGGGTAAGCCATTTAGGACTGAGATGAGGAGAAATTTCTTCACCCAGAGAGTGGTGAACCTGTGGAATTCTCTACCACAGAAAGTTGTTGAGGCCAATTCACTAAATATATTCAAAAAGGAATTAGATGTAGTCCTTACTACTAGGGGGATCAAGGGGTATGGCGAGAAAGCAGGAATGGGGTACTGAAGTTACATATTCAGCCATGAACTCATTGAATGGCGGTGCAGGCTAGAAGGGCCGAATGGCCTACTCCTGCACCTATTTTCTATGTTTCTATGACACAACATTTGGCAACATGAAACGGGAATCAATGACTCATGAAAATGACCACTGGTAGCACAGAGGAACGGTACTGTGTTGGTGAGGACTGGGACAATTTCGTTGAGAAGCTCCAGCAGAGCTTTGTCACGAAGGACTGGCTGGGAGAGGCAGCGGCTGACAAGCGAAGGGTGCATCTGCTGTGGACCTAAGACGTACGCGCTGATGAAAGACCTGCTCGCACCCGAGAAGCTGGCAGACAAAACCTTCGAGGAGCTCAGTAAACTGATCGGTGAGCACCTCATACCGACGAGCAGTATACACATGATCCGACACCGATTCTATACACACCGACGTCGGGAAGGACAGAGCATACCAAACTTTGTTGCAGACTTTCGGCGCTTGGCCAGCCTGTGTAAGTTTACAGACGCCTGCAGGGGGAGATGTTACAGGATTTCTTCATTGAGGGCATTGGGCATGCCGGGATTTTCAGAAAGCTAATTGAGACCAAGGACTTGACCTTGGAAGCGGCGGCATTGATGGCTCAGACATTCAGGGCGGGGGAGGAGGAAACCAAGATAATTTACGCGCGCAACTCTGCTACCAACGTGGCGATGGAGCAGGGAGTTAACATAGTAAATGCGACTCAGAACCCCGCAGGCAGGCAAGGGCAATTCGACACCACCCAGGCAGTAACAGACTCTAGAGTGGGTCATCAACAGAGACAATAGCAGGTTGAACAGACAATTGCACCATCACAAGGGACAATACATCCCGGGATGGGGCCATTGACACCCACTAACAGAGTGCTCAAGAGCAATCAAAGAGACAATCAGAGAGGAATGCCTGGTAACAGACCTTTTCTTCACAACAACCTCAGCTCATGCTGGAGGTGCGGGGGAAGACATGCTGCAAAAACCTGCAGGTTCCAACAATTCATCTGCAGAAATGCAACTTCAGTGGATATTTACCCAGAATGTGCAGGAAGCCCGCAGCGAGGCTAATTTACGAGGCAGATGAACCACAAGAGTGGTCTGCAAGGCAGGGTGATGCTCAGGACACAGCAATGGATGCTGAAGTTCAGTGGGTTCAGGTGGCAAACATCCACAGCTCATATACAAAAATGCCACCTATGATGATGAAAGTCCTATTATATGGCATCCCGGTACGCATGGAGCTGGACACAGGGGCCAGCCAGTCACTTATGAGTGTTCAACAATTTGAGAAACTATGGCCACTCAAAGCTAGCAGACCCAAACTAGAACGCATTGACATGCAATTACGGACATACACCAAAGAGATCATCCCAGTGCTAGGCAGTGCAATGTTGGCAGTCACACATAATGGATCAGAGAACCGGCTGCCACTCTGGATTGTCCGGGGAAATGGTCCCGTGCTTTTGGGGAGGAGCTGGCTAGCTGAGATGAACTGGAAATGGGGGGATGTGCATGCCATTTCATCTGTGGAGCGAAGTTCATGCTCACAGGTCCTACAGAAATTTGAGTCACTATTTCAACCTGGTGTTGGTACTTTCAAAGGTACCAAAGTAGTGAAACGCATCACCCCGGACGCCAGACCAGTGCATCATAAAGCCAGAGCTGTGCCATATGTGATGCGGGAGAAAATTGAGAGTGAGTTGGACAGGTTGCTAAGAGAGGGCATAATTTCGCCTGTTAAATTCAGCGACTGGGCAAGCTCCATCGTCCCTGTCCTAAAAACGGATGGCTCAGTCAAGATCTGTGGCGACTATAAGGCCATTATCAACCGAGTGTCACTACAAGACCAATACCCGCTTCTGAGAGCGGAGGCCATTAACATCCCTGTTGTCCGACAGCAAGGCTATCAATGCCAATGCATCAGCTCGCATACAGCAATGGACTTTCACATTGGCTGCATATGACTACACCATATGGCACCGGCCAGCCACCGAAAATTGCGCTAACGCGCTCAGCAGGCTTCCACTGGCCACCACTGAGGGGGCAGCGGAGCAAAGCGCTGAGATGGTCATGGCTGTCGATGCTTTTGACAGCGCAGGCTCCCCCATCACAGCCCGACAGATCAAAATCTGGACCAACAGAGATCCGCTCCTATCCTTGATTAAGAAATGTGTCCTGACTGGGGATCGGGCGCCTGCACACAGAGCATGCCCTGAGGAGGTCAGACCGTTTCACAGACGATGGATGAGCTCTCCATCCAAGCCGACTGCCTACTATGGGGCAGCCGGTTAGTCATGCCCCAGGGGGAAGAGAAGCATTCATCAGGGAACTCCACAGCGAGCACCCAGGCATCGTGCTAATGAAGGCCATTGCCCGGACACATGTATGGTGGCCTGGAATTGACTCAGACCTGGAACACTGTGTTTGCAGGTGCACGACGTGTGCCCAGCTGGGCAATGCCCCCAGGGAGGCCCCACTCAGCCCGTGGCCCTGGCCCACCAGGCCATGGTCATGTATTCACGTAGACTACGCGGGCCCGTTCATGGGAAAAATGTTCTTCATTGTTGTTGATGCGTACTCGAAATGGATCGAGTGCGTTATATTGAATTTGTGCACGACATCCACCACTGTGGAGAGTCTACATGCAGTCTTTGTGACCCGCGGCTTGCCGGACATCCTGGTTAGCGACAACGGCCCGTGTTTTACTAGCTATGAATTCCGGGAGTTCATGTCAGGCGTCAAACATGTCAGGACAGCACCGTTCAAGCCAGCCTCCAATGGCCAGGCGGAATGTGCGGTTCAAATCATAAAACAAGGCATGCTCCAGATTCAAGGACCCTCCCTTCAATGCCACCTATCGCGCCTCCTGCTGGCCTATAGGTCCCAGCCGCATTCACTCACGGGAGGCCCGCCCGCGGAACTACTCATAAAACGTACACTAAAAACTCGGCTGTCCCTCATTCACCCAGTCCTGTCAGACATTGTTGAGGGCAAGCGCCAGTCCCAAAATGAGTGCCATGACCGTAACTCAAAGGGGAGATGTATAGAAGTCGATGACCCTTTATTTGTTTTTAATCATGCTTTGGGGCCCAAGTGGCTTGAGGGTACTGTAATTGACAAAGAGGGGAATAGGGTCATAGTGGTCAGACTTAACAATGGACAGATATGCCGCAAGCATCTGGACCACGTAAAAAAAAAGGTTCAGCATGGACACTGAGGAACCTGAGGAAGATCATGAGATGCTGCCCACACCACCGCCAGTGAATGAGCAACACGAACTTTCAGCAGCATGCACAGTCCCTGCGGCTAGCCCGGACGAACCGGAATCACCACAGAGGACAGAGACGCATGCCAAGGCTCAACAACCAGAGCCCCAACTGTGGTGCTCCATGAGAGAGCGTCGACTGCCTGAAAGACTTAATCTTTGATCCCACAAGACGTGGGAGGGAAGGTGATGTCATGTAACTGTAACCTTCATGTAACAACACTGCATACTACATACACCTAAGAAGTGCACACCTTGACCACAGGGGGTGAACTTGTGGGAGACATTCCTAGCCTGGTCTTTCAGGTATAAAAGGGGAAGCTCCACCCACCTTCATCACTTCTTGATCCTGTGAATAAAGATTAGGTCACAGAGTGACTTTGTCTGCAGAAAATGCCTCGTGTGAATTTACAGTAGTGTGTAAGGACACAACATCGGCAATCGGAATTCCCTTGGGATCGGACCCCCCAACCCCCCAGGTTCGGGGATTGGACCGACCTGGTCCCGACTGGGAGCCAAGCTTGTCAATCAGGCTGACCTCCAGATGGGGGAACCTGTCAGGGCCAAAGGTCGCACACCGTGGAGTTAAAACTTCACAGCAGGCGGGGAAATCCAGACTACCGGGTTTCCCATCCGAAACTCCAGTCCCCCACCTGCCTACGCACCCCATTCCAGTAAATATCTAGCCCATAGGGAGTGAAATTCATATTGGGGGGCAGTGTAAATCGTGTAACAGCACATCATCAGCCCACTTTACATTCTGCTCGGTATTCTTTTTCATTGAGTTCAATAGGAATTTATAATGGAAATAAAAATAAAGACTGAATGTACGACTTATGAAATGAGGACTGAGTTATGGCTGTGTGTCATGAAGCAATGATCCCACACTCTCAAGCCCCAATTCGCCTCACGGCTACACTTGGTTTTGACTCCCTATGTGCAGTGCCACTGCAGATCAACTAGTAATAGATTAAAATGCTTATTTCCTTGTCAGGATTGAATGATGTTTTGTGACTTTATATTATACACATATATAAATAATTTAAAATAACAGAGGATTTGGCAGTGAATGAACTTTCCCCTGAATTAGACAGTCAGATTTATCTTGTACAAGCCAAGGTCATCTTCCTATAGGTTATTGTTCTTATAGACATTATCCACACTATCCCTGCTTAAGCCAAACTAATGTCCTCTTGTCTGACTCCAAAGCACTTCCCCCCAGTCATCAAGATCCACAGCACGGCCCTGGACAACGTGGACCATTTCCCATACCTCGGGAGCCTCTTATCAATAAGAGCAGACATTGACGACGAGATCCAACACCGTCTCCAGTGCGCCAGTGCAGCCTTCGGCCGCCTGAGGAAAAGAGTGTTCGAAGATCAGTCCCTCAAATCTGCCACCAAGCTCATGGTCTACAGGGCTGTAATAATACCCGCCCTCCTGTATGGCTCAGAGACATGGACCATGTACAGTAGACACCTCAAGTCGCTGGAGAAATACCACCAGCGATGTGTCCGCAAGATCCTGCAAATCCCCTGGGAAGACAGACGCACAAACATTAGCGTCCTCGACCAGGCCAACTTCCCCAGCATTGAAGCACTGACCACACTTGATCAGCTCCACTAGGCAGGCCACATAGTTCGCATGCCAAACACGAGACTCCCAAAGCAAGCGCTCTACTCAGAACTCCTTCACGGCAAACAAGCCAAAGGTGGGCAGAGGAAACGTTACAAGGACACCCTCAAAGCCTCCCTGATAAAGTGCAACATCTCCACTGACACATGGGAGTCCCTGGCCAAAGACCACCTTAAGTGGAAGAAGTGTATCCGGGAGGACACTGAACACCTCGAGTCTCATCGCCGAGAGCATGCAGAAATCAAGCGCAGGCAGCGGAAAGAGCGTGCAGCAAACCTGTCCCACCCACCCTTTCCCTCAGTGACTATCTGTCCCACCTGTGGTTCTCGTATTGGATTGTTCAGCCACCTGAGAACTCATGTTTAGAGTGGAAACAAGTCTTCCTCGATTCCGAGGGACTGCCTATGATGATGATGATGATGATGATGAATTTTATTTAAAATATATTAACACATCCAGCAAACTAATGTTGTCCAACAAATGAAGTAGTGTCCTCTCTTATTTCCAACAGTAATTTCTAATCTTATATATTTTGCATTTATATCAAAGAATAAAAATAGACTTCAAAAAATCCAGGCGTCAACAAATGATCAGGGTAAGAAATTCCACATGGCTCCTGCGAGACCAGCAGTCCCACAAAGTTCCAGGATATCTGTGTGAAGCTGTTTTCAAATTTAAAGCAGGTTTACATAGGCTTGAAATCAGGTATGAGTAAATCAACTTGCTGGCCATTGGAATTGTAGGTCATTGGATCAGAGGTCTAAGCATAACCAAGTCTAGTCTGCCTGGCCACATGGATGCTGAAACTGTAACTTAGGCTCAATGTACAGACCAGTGAAGTCTCATACAAAATTGAATATATTTGTAAAACAGAGGCCTCACGCAGCGTGCTGAAAACCATGGCTCAAAAACAGATGTTTTATTTGAGATGATTTTTAGCTTCTCCTTAATCAGCTGTACATTGAATATCTGAATGTCGGGTGGGATAGCGGGGCAGGAAAATGGGGCAGTGAGGATTACTACCGACTCCCCTCCCCTTCCTTCACCCTGTCCATGCTGGAACTGCTGTTCGCCATGCCTTGCCTGTCCGTTGTATATAAATGCCATCGGGAGGGGTGGGGGGTTGGCAGGGTGGGGCAGCGCTAAGCCTTTTGTTCCATTTCCCTTATGCCTGCCCCTATTACCGTCGCTCTCTAGTACTGCCTGGCGGATAGCAGCAGAAGGCTTGGGGTAGGGATAGTATGCCTTCAAAGTGCAGCAGTGGAGGGAGAGGGGCTATTAGAGGGCACCTTCCCCTCCAATCACCCCCACTCTTTTACCTGTGTAGGCACAAGATCTACAAGGCTGCAGCTTCTGCCGGCTTCAGGCCTTGTCTATCCTTTTAAGGTCCCTTGCTGGCTCTTGTACTGCAGCAGCATCCCCACTACAACATTGCTGGAGTTTCCTCTTGATGGTGAAAAACCAGCTCGGACCCACCCCCCACCCGCCTTCCCCTCCCCCTGCCCTCCCCACCCCCTCACATACATGAGTAAGGAATTTCAAGTCAAGAAAATGGGTTGGGATTGCAGCAGTGTTGAAGGAATGGGCAGGGGTCCCACTCTGCCAGGGCACAATCACAAAGAGGAAAATCCAGACAAACCTCTCACCTAATGAGAAGGTGAATTCTAGTGCAAGAAAAGTTTGGAACCATACAGAGGCAGACTCTTTTGGGTAAAAATCCCAGTGGCGCCCTTACACAAATTCGAGATGCCAGGGATGGGGTCATTACCATAGGAAAGGCACCACCTGCATCAGTAACGATGCAACAGGGACACCCACCTCACTGACTGCCAGGACACTCAGAGCAGCACCCTCCCACTCCTAGAGGGGAAGTTGTTGACGGAAATTAAAAAACAGAAGATGCTGGAAAAACTCAACCGGTCAGTCAGCATCTGGGGAGAGAGGACCAGAATGAACATTGTCTCTCCACTGATGCTGCCTGACCTGCTGATTGTTTTCAGATTTTCGACATCACAGTTTCATGCTTTCGCTGAAGAAGTAGGCTCAAGATTAAAGGCAGGAATTTTGACTTTCTTGTTTGCTGCCTGCTGGCAGGCCCACATTCCAACAGCAATCCATCCCACAGGGCTTGCTGTTATCCCTGTGTGGCCCACATTTGGGCGAGAATGATACCAACGCTTCCTTTTGCAGAATTAGGTGCCCATGTGCCTGTGGAGGTGTATCTTGTAGGATTCCTGGGCTAGCCTGGAAACACATGCAGACATGCTCCTAAACTGCTGTCGAGATATGGGGGCATGAGCAGAAGAAGCACTTGCCCTGCTTTGGTTGGAATTTGCTGTGTATGTACTGAAGGGGCAGAAATGCATTGAAAATGGATTCAACAAATCCTGGTACTTCCATCTCGACTACACCGGAATTCCACCCCAAGAACGAGCAGGAGTCCTGGGCAGTTATTTTTAATGTTCCAAGCGTATCTGCTCACATGTTTTCAGTGCAGCTTCTAATATATTATATGTCATAATATAAGGTATTGTACAAAGTGCAATCTTTGCTTTGTTTGTGGTTATTAAAGAAAAATAGCAACATGCCTCCAAATGACAGAGGATGCAAATTATCTGTACGATAATTCTTTGCCAATTCAGCACGAAGGATAAACAGTTTTCTGGTTTAGTGCCGATGGTCCCTTTCAGATATGAAGCTGCATCACAGATGTTTCAGTTAGTTAAAAACACATCTGGAAAAATTTGTGAGCGGTAGAGTGGTCGAGTAGGACAGGATTTTCTGCTGTGGCAGAATTGTGGCGCATCTCGGGACTAGGACATGAGTCCTGCCTGCTCCAAGTGTCTGTTTCTTATCCCAGCTGATTCTCTGGGACATTGCCAGGCTATTTTTTACCATCTTGGGCAGTTGGCGAATGGCTGCAGCAGGTCTTGATCGAGCGCTATCAGGTTATGTGGGCGACAACTTCCATTGCGGCCGCTAAAGTCTTTTTACCTTTTTTAAAAAATGCCTCAGTTCAGGCAATTGATCACCCGGCAGAGGTTGCGCTGTTTCTTTAAATCTTAAATCCTCCCGCTTTCAGAGCAACACTGGATGCCAGGATTGAACAAGTGTACCAAGTGTTCGGTGTTGCTAAGGCGCAAATGGCAGGAAATAAGTTAGGTAATGGATTCCCTTCAGTTGTAATGTGCCAGATTTTGCTAGGCAGTGCATCTAACAGTGTCGGCCGTTAGTTAGACTTGCCCTTGCCACCTTCAGCTTAACAATACTTTGCGCACTAAGGTCGCGATTTTACCAACAGTGGCGAGTCCTGGGTGGCCGGCATTGGTGACATGTGGGGAAGGCGCCCACTCTCTCACAACAATCGTCCCTAGATTGGGCTTGTTAAGCCCACCCTGCGAGGTTCCTGGCCAATTAAAAGGAAGCTGATCTGATGATGTCATTTGATGACACGTCATCAGCCGGTTTCCTTAAAGCGATCGTGGCCAACTTTTTTTGACAGTTCTGTCAGTGTTCTACAGCATTGAGGTGCTGCAAACACTGACAAGCACTGCACATAGGTGTACAGCTGCACCCAGGCTCTTCCATGACTCCCTCCAGATGCTTATGGAGGGAGTCACAGCACACAGGGAGGTTCTCTCTCCTTCCAACTGGCAGAAGAAACGTCTCCAAGACATCCACGCAGCCTGGTTGCACATTGCACAGGAGGGCACAAGCAGGGATGTCATCAGGGGACCTGGCTGCAGTGGCGCAAACCTTTCAATGATCTCAGTAGATCATGAAACATTATTGCAAAGCCACACTTAACCTCATCCTGCTGTGCCTCTCATCACATCCCCATCACTCTGCCTTCCCTACCCTACTCCTGCACATCCCTACTTACACCAACTTACCTTGCACTTCCACCCATCCCTCTCTCTATCACTTCCCCATCTTACTAGCCGCCCTCACATTCACCCTCATCCAAGTCCAACCATACCAACTAACAACACACAAAGGGCAGGCACTTGAGTGTTTTAACCAATGTTCATGTCGAGTTTCTGCTAATGTGTTGTCAAACATTAAAATCTTTATTTTCAGCACCTTGCCTTCTTGGACAGATTTGTTTGCTCCTTAGTGAGTTGTAGTGAATGGTCAGACATAAGGGTACCCTGCATAATGGTGATGAGTATGAAAGGAATAGCTTAGGTATTGCAGGAATGCTTTATGGAGCTGGTGTGTGGTGGTGCCAACCTGGCGCATCATGTGGCAGTCAGGGTGTACAGCATTTAGTGAAGTAAATGTGGCCATTGTGAGGCCGTCTCTGGCGTCCCGGGCAGCACTGTGGTTGGGTGCTGATGACCTGTGTCCTGTGCAGCGTCAGATGATTGTGGATAAGGTTGGTGTTGCTGTTGGTGATGCTGGTGTGTTTAATGATGTTGGTGTTGGGGCTGATTGTGGTGGGATTCTGAGGACCAAGGTGAAATTTATTTAAGGGCACCGATGCTGCTGGACTAGATGGCAAGTGAAGCTGAGATGACAGAAGCGATCTGTCAATGATGAGAGAGGTTGCTCCAAGGATGTGACAGTGAATAGAGAGTTCACTGCAAACACTTCCAAACTGCATACAGCTCAAAAGTGTCTTCCAAATCATGAAGGCTTCAGCTTCTGAGATTGGAAAGTGAACAGCTGTGAAATGGTAGCTTTAAAACCACTTCTGCAGCTGTCAACTAGTCAAAGCAATGGAGATTCACTGAGAACCCGACACATTTACCTGGTGTGAAACCTGAGGGACAGCAAATGCGTTAACAAATTGGTAAAATGGTAAATGCCTTGTAAAATTTATTTAAATTATCTTTAAAGTGTCTCTTAATGATCTTAATGGCCTGGCCCGTCGCTTTGTGTCATGTCTTTGATCTGCAGGCAGACCCGACACTTAAGAAACTGACAAGGAGGTGGGTTCAGAGCAGACTTCCAGCCCACTGTCAATCAGGGCCATTTTGATAGCGGGCCATGCCTCCAAACCCGCACTCACTGGGCTGGGAAGACTCTGGCCTAAGTTGCTGAAAGTATGAGCTGATAACTGTGCAGCCAGGGAAACATAGCATCTGGGACCTGAGTGAATAGGGCAACCAACAAGGTATCTCCTTAACTAGTGAGATTGAAGGGTTAGGAAATAAACTGAGGAAAGACAGAGAAGGAGGGTGAATTAACGAGAGTGAATTCAATTTCAAATCAGGTACAGAAAGATGAATAAGGAGAGGGAAAGAAAGATTGGATTATGAGAGAGAGAGAGAGAGAGAGAGAGAGAAAGAGACAGAAAGGAAAAGTAAGAAAAAAAAATGTCCCTGAAAAATTCAAAACCTGAAGCAATGAGACTCCACACTTGTTATAGTCAATTTTCAGAGCCAGAGAGGTTGATTTGCAGTCATGAACACTTATCATGTTTTTGAAAAGGTACTTAAGCTTGTTTTAAAAAATTTGTTCATGGGATGTGTGTGTCGCTTATTGAGCATCCCCAATTGCCCTTGAGAAGGTGGTGGTGAGCCGCCTTCTTGAACTGCTGCAGTCCATGTGGTGAAGGTACTCCCACAGTGCTGTTAGGGAGTTCCAGGATTTTGACCCAGCGACGATGAAGGAATGGCAATATGGATCAGGATGGTGCATGACTTGGAGGGGAACTCGGAGGTGATGGTGTTCCCATGCACCTGCTGCCCTTGTCCTTCTAGATGGTTTGAGAAGTGCTAGACTTGACTTTCTGTGGTGAGTTTAATGGACAATTAATTGGCAAATACAGCAAGTTCCTAAAAAAGAGAAGCTAATGCCGTGATGCCATTTTTGCCAATCCAATGGCAGAGCGGCAGAACGTGGACAGAGACTTTTGGATATTTACATTTAACCACGCATCTGCTCCTCGTCTGAAGTTGCTGTCCCATTTACCCTTAAATAACAATGAACACCATTAGCCTCACCATGTCTGCCCATACTCAAACACTTGTACTGTGGCTGAGGAGATGCCATTCTCTCTTCCTCTCCTAAAGACAGTGACTCATCCTGGGGTACAATTCCAAAGGCATGGACATCCTTCTGGCACTTCACCCAAGTGACCATTGAGGTTACTTGGTTACTCCCCAAATATATTTTGAGAGCAAGGAGCTCCCGAACATTCCCGATTGTTTTCTGCTGGAGTTCTTCTGATGGGCCTGCAGCCTCTTACTGAAGTTAAATAAACCCTTTATTATTGGTATCAAACCCTGCTGTGGACCGTAGAAAATTATTTACATTGCGAGTCACTCGCCACTGTTAATAAGATTTATTACGTTTGTGGAAGAAAAATGATATTTGAAGAGCTGTACTTACCAAATCGTGTAAGTTTATTTTGTCAATGGATCACCGTTTCAGAAGCTGTTGTTTGCTTTAAAGATGTCAGCCCTCGTTATGAATTTTTGGAGTGTGAAGGAGATTTGTTTCTCCACTGAAATATCTTCGTTTTGCAGCTGTTCTCCATT
The DNA here is from genome assembly GCF_044704955.1 of Pristiophorus japonicus. Classification (NCBI taxonomy): domain Eukaryota; kingdom Metazoa; phylum Chordata; class Chondrichthyes; family Pristiophoridae; genus Pristiophorus; species Pristiophorus japonicus. Next base: position 183,061,729 of record NC_091977.1, read on the forward strand.
ATGCAATCCATCTTTAACCAAAACAGCAGGGCAATAAGCTGAAGACTCATTCATGTCGACTCTTATTCAATTGTGTAGTTTTGCTGTCAGATGATATGCTTTTCATGGGTTATGACCGACAGAGTTAGTGAAGTACCTGACTTAACTGAGACCTGATCAAACTCATGACAGAATTTAATTGGAGAGCTCAAACACTATCACCATTGTGATGAAAAGCATCAGGGACGACCAATAACATTTTGATTTGCAATTTTTGCTGCAAGTCCTGTAAAATTGGGTATTGATGCCATCAAAACTGCACTGATACGGAGTCTGCTGGCTGGCACATAAGCCTCTCAGTAGCTACAGTCAACGTAGACATAGCCCTCTTACTATATGGCAATGACCGGGTCAGACCATACTGAAACCCTCATTTTACAAAACTCCGCAGGATGGAATGGAGCCTTGTTCAAGGTGAGCACGGGTCAGCAAACTGGGCATGAAGACCTGTGCAGCTGATGTGCTGAGTTTGCCACATTTTGCAGAGAAGAAAGTGGGCAGCTTTCAAGAGGCTCCACTGGAGTGTAGTGTGAAACTCCATACACTTGTTAAGTTTATGTTAATTGCCCCCATTTTGGATTTCACAATGTTCTGGGCTGTAAATGGGAAAATCTCAGCCATATAAAGCAGATGCATGAGTGTTTCACTTGCCTGCCCTGTACAAGTAGGCAACTTAATGCTGTACAGTGGTTTTGAATGTTGATCCCAAAAATATATTTTTTAATGAAATGCTTAGTTCATTCTGCACTTTCCTTCGTACATTATTCCTGTGCCTGTGGAGGGCAGAGTTTTTGCATTGCAAATCTTTTTGTTATCAAAAGGCTAATTTCCCTTAACTATCCCGCCAGGCTCCTGCCGTAGCCTGATGGAAGTTTAAGGAGGAGACTAGAAGAAGGCCATGACTTTGTGTTCAGATTCCAGACCGTAGTTGGGAATTTGCGCTAGACCTTGTAAGGGTGAAACTTTCGCCCACCCTTTACAAGGCCACTTAAGTGAAGGGATGGGGCGGAGATGGGAAAGCCCTCTGAGGAGAGTTTCCACTTCCCTTGCCCATGAATGACCTGACTAACACTGGAGGCCATTACTCTCAGTGACTGCCCACTGACCTTCGGGAGGGTGGAATTGAGTCTGTGGAGGATCCAGACCATAGAAATGACCTGGCTCCCTGAACAAAGGCAATGATTTAAAATAAAGTGATGGTTCAGCCCTTTTCAACAAGGCCTATGGTGCAAAATGCATGTCTCTCTGGGGGCTGCCCTCTCCTTGTGAACAGGTGGCTACGTTTCCGTCAGCAAGAATGCACCATAGTAGTGTAGCTACGCACTGGGACCTGCAAATGATGTCCCTCCCATTAATGCTACAAACTCTGGCAGCATCATTATTGCAGAGCTCCGCCAGGCATGATCATTACGTAACTGTTGGGATTGCGGCCTGCACATTTTCAGGGCTAACTTTTCATAAAGTAATCTTACTTAGACCTACAACTTTACTTGCAACAAACAGCATGCTGAGGATAGGAATTGCTTTTGGGTCCCTATAAAATTATGCAATTTACAATGACTTCATAAGGATACATGCAAGACCGGTGCTAGTACACCTGAGGTTTGTACACACATCCTTACACATTGAGAGATGCAAACAGTCCTAACTGGGCAATCAGATCTGTCCTCACCAGTTCCACTCCACAAGAGAGGCAGACAACTTTGGCAACAGGGAAGGCTCTTCCTGTAGCTGTGAAGGCCGTCTGACTCAAGAAAGGGACACATGCTATGAGCAACTACTTCATCTCTTGGCATCAACTGACAGGGTTCCCAAGACTTGCAGGACATCATAGATGTTACCTCTGTGGCTGGCCTACATACCTCCTTGTGTGAGTCCATTATAAAGCAGCAGGTATGAAGTTTCTGATGGCACTATTGGCTCGGGCATACTTCGTAAGATTCACGCGTGATGGTGCAAGTCTTCCCTGCAGTTTTGTTGCCATCAAACATGTGCGGAAAGGTAAAAGGTCATTCCAACATGCTTTGCATGTTGTCTCTGTGTGGGTGCACCAGGTTGCAACTTCTGATTGTGCCATGCATGCCATACATCAACAGGAAAAGTTGCTAATGCAGGTTCACTTACCTTGGCATTCTTTCTGATGTCCAAAATCATTTTGTGCATTTGTCCCCAGGGCTTATAAATATGAAAAGCATCCAGCCACCTCTACTTTGACAGAAGAATGCCGTTTATCTCTAAAGATGGGCTCCCGGCTTTTCTGAACCTCCTGTAACAGGACCTCCATTTTCTTCAAAGGGAGGAAATCTCCCAAATTCCTGCTTCCAAACATTCTTTTCAACTGAACATATTTTTGGGCAACAATCTGGACATAAACAAAATTAAAAGTTTGTCCACATGAAAGAAATACCCTCTCCTTTAATAACAAGCAGCAGCCATTTAAGAGCTATTGCCTTGCCAGATTTTCAGGTTGTCACTCCCAGTCATCACACTTGTCCCTGAGCTCCTGCCTCTCTTAGCCCAAGCCTGTCTGCACAAGCTTTCGTCCAAACACTGATTTTGCCAGGACCACAAAACTGGGGATTAGAATATAGGCCGAGAAATTGGAGCTATTTGCGCCAGCTGTTAAGGTCGTTTTGGAAGAAAAGAATGGCAGTCATCTCGCTTATGCCCACTTCTGGTGCAGAACACGACAAAACTATTTTAGGCAGGTCAGCAGAGGGGTGCCATTGCCTGCGCTCGCTTCACATTTTTAAATGATCCAGATTGTGATGTTAATCAGCATACAACGCTGACTTGACGCACAATCTGGGATTTTGGACATCACAGTTCTTAATAATGCTCTCTCCAAAGCACGCACAGCAGAAGAGCACAATGGACCTGTTACCAGCGTTTCTTAAAGAGACAGACACAACTTTCAGGTAAGTTTAGATTTATGCTTTTGTACTGGTTTCTTTATGTTTAATTGGAGTAGTGACTTGGTGCATACATTTCAAAAGTTGTTAAAGTGTGCAGGGAGTGCAGGGAATGCATGGAGTGCTGCTGGACGCTTGCAAGGATTTAGCTGTTAAAGGAAGGCCTCTGAGAATATCACTTGCTCCCAGTCCTGAAGGCTCTAGTTGCAGCCCCCCCTGAGAGGTGACACTGCTGGTAGTGACTGCCTCGGTGATCTGGTCCGATATCCTTCTTTCTGGAAGGCCTCATGGCTCTTTGTGGGTAGAGGACCTCTTTTCCAGTCCTGGCCTCCTCCCCTGCAGGTAACCATTCTTCTCTGGCTTTGTGCTTTCAGATGATGACTCAGACGGCCAGGGGCCTGCACGTCAGCCTTTCACTGCGAGTGACGGTGGAGAGGAGGGGGAGGCAGAGGACACCTCTCTTGAAATCATGGAGGGTCCAGGGGCCTCAGAGAACGGAGCCAGCAGCTTTTTGTCGGAGGCGTGGTTAGGGAGATGGAGGTGGGTGATGCTCCGGGATCCAGTGGCCTACAGCAATGCCATGGGGGAGGGGAAAGCAGGGGGCCAGCACTCTGATGATGAGCTCAAATTAGAGGATGTCGCAAGATAGTCGGTGCCCGAGGGTCTTGATGCACTAGCTGCGAGGATGGAGGAGTCCACCTCAAGTGTTGCACAGCCTCCCATCAGCCCGTGGAGCCCATCCTTAGTAGATACCAATGGATGTTGGATGCTTCAAGTGACCATGGGGTCCCAGACTTGGTGGCATGGGCTATGGCTGACGTGGCAGTAGCCATTGAGTACCAGGCTGACGCTATGGTAGGCACTGCAGACTGTCATGTCGCCAGTGGGTGGTGGCATCAATCAGTTCTGCCATGTGCTGCAGATGCAGTCTGTGCTCATGCAAAGCCAACTTGATGTCACGCAGGCACTGACTGCTGCCATCGTGTCTGGGGTCCCATGAGTCCAATGGGGACCTGACATTGCTGAAGCATGGCAGCAAACTGTGCTCACCCAGATTGCTCCAGATGCTGAGGCTCTGCCCCAGGAAGGTAGCACTATGTCGGGCCTGATGGAACATGATGTCCTCTCTCAGGACGACATCATTTCGCCCTTTCCCCTGCCGTTCTCTACAACCCATCCACCACAGAGTGCTGCCGCCTATGCTGAGGTGTTGCAGCCTGCAGCAGGGCCTTCCAGGGCCTGAGCTGGCGGGGAGCGTCCTGTTAGGCCATCAGCTATGGCAACGGCACCAACAGAGCGACCTTTCTCCAGTGTTGCTGCAGATACTGAGACCCCATTGAGGTGATGCAGTAGGGATGGGAGGGGGAGAAGGGAAGGGGTGGGAATGCACTCAGAAAGACCCACAAAAGATGTGTGTACTAGTGCTCAGGGATGGTGACCTTGCTTGAATATGAACTCATGTAAATAGTTGCACTTGGATGAGCCACGAAAGAATTGTGTGATAGTGGCCAGAGATGCTCTCCTTGTTCGAATATGAACTCATGCAAATAGTTGCATGTGGATGTGGGTGAGAATGTTTCATAGAAACATTGAAATTTACAGTGCAGAAGAAGGCCATTTCCGTGCCCATCATGTCCGTGCTGGCCAACAAAGAGCCACACGGCCCTTGGTCAGCAGCCCTGAAGGTTACATATAAACCTATGAACAATGAACAATGGCAGACAGGTAAAGAGCATCCGGTCCAACCAGTCCGACCCCACACAACCGCGACACCCCATACATTGCAACATTTTACACTCCACCCCACCCAGAGCCATGCGATCTCCTGGGAGAGGCAACATAACAGCTAAAAACCTAGGCCAATTGGAGAAAGAAATCTGCGAAAATTCCTCTCCGACCCATCCAGGCAATTGAAACTACTCCAGGAGATCACTCTGGCCATATTAGATTCCCTGCAGTACTTACCATCGTATCTGTGCCAGCCAACAAGAGGTATCCACTCTAATCCCACTTACCAGCTCTAGGCCCATAACCCTGCAGGTTACGGCACTTCAAGTGCCCATCCAAGCACCTTTTAAATGTGGTGAGGGTTTCTGCCTCTACCATCTTTCCAGGCAGTGAGTTCCAGACCCCCACAACCCTCTGCGTGAAGAACCTTCCAACAGCCACCTTAACCTATGCCCCCTCCTAATTGACCCCTCTACCAAGGGAAATAGGATCTTGCTATCCACTATATCCAGGACCCTCAAAATTTTATACACCTCGGTGAGGTCTTCCCTCAGCCTCCTCTGTTCCAAGGAGAACATAGAAACATAGAAACATAGAAACATAGAAACATAGAAAATAGGTGCAGGAGTAGGCCATTCGGCCCTTCTAGCCTGCACCGCCATTCAATGAGTTCATGGCTGAACATTCAACTTCAGTACCCCATTCCTGCTTTCTCGCCATACCCCTTGATCCCCCTAGTAGTAAGGACCTCATCTAACTCCTTTTTGAATATATTTAGTGAATTGGCCTCAACAACTTTCTGTGGTAGAGAATTCCACAGGTTCACCACTCTCTGGGTGAAGAAGTTCCTCCGCATCTCGGTCCTAAATGGCTTACCCCTTATCCTTAGACTGTGACCTCTGGTTCTGGACTTCCCCAACATTGGGAACATTCTTCCTGCATCTAACCTGTCTAACCCCGTCAGAATTTTAAATGTTTCTATGAGGTCCCCTCTCATTCTTCTGAACTCCAGTGAATACAAGCCCAGTTGATCCAGTCTTTCTTGATAGGTCAGTCCCGCCATCCCGGGAATCAGTCTGGTGAACCTTCGCTGCACTCCCTCAATAGCAAGAATGTCCTTCCTCAGGTTAGGAGACCAAAACTGTACACAATACTCCAGGTGTGGCCTCACCAATGCCCTGTACAACTGTAGCAACACCTCCCTGCCCCTGTACTCAAATCCCCTTGCTATGAAGGCCAACATGCCATTTGCTTTCTTAACCGCCTGCTGCACCTGCATGCCAACCTTCAATGACTGATGTACCATGACACCCAGGTCTCTTTGCACCTCCCCTTTTCCTAATCTGTCACCATTCAGATAATAGTCTGTCTCTCTGTTTTTACCACCAAAGTGGATAACCTCACATTTATCCACATTATACTTCATCTGCCATGCATTTGCCCACTCACCTAACCTATCCAAGTCGCTCTGCAGCCTCACAGCATCCTCCTCGCAGCTCACACTGCCACCCAACTTAGTGTCATCCACAAATTTGGAGATACTACATTTAATCCCCTCATCTAAATCATTAATGTACAGTGTAAACAGCTGGGGCCCCAGCACAGAACCTTGCGGTACCTCACTAGTCACTGCCTGCCATTCTGAAAAGTACCCATTTACTCCTACTCTTTGCTTCCTGTCTGACAACCAGTTCTCAATCCATGTCAGTACACTACCCCCAATCCCATGTGCTCTAACTTTGCACATCAATCTCTTGTGTGGGACCTTGTCGAACGCCTTCTGAAAGTCCAAATATACCACATCAACTGGTTCTCCCTTGTCCACTCTACTGGAAACATCCTCAAAAAATTCCAGAAGATTTGTCAAGCATGATTTCCCTTTCACAAATCCATGCTGACTTGGACCTATCATGTCACCTCTTTCCAAATGCACTGCTATGACATCCTTAATAATTGATTCCATCATTTTACCCACTGCCGATGTCAGGCTGACCGGTCTATAATTCCCTGTTTTCTCTCTCCCTCCTTTTTAAAAAGTGGGGTTACATTGGCTACCCTCCACTCCATAGGAACTGATCCAGAGTCAATGGAATGTTGGAAAATGACTGTCAACGCATCCACTATTTCCAAGGCCACCTCCTTAAGTACTCTGGGATGCAGTCCATCAGGCCCTGGGGATTTATCGGCCTTCAATTCCATCAATTTCCCCAACACAATTTCCCGGCTAATAAGGATTTCCCTCAGTTCCTCCTCCTTACTAGACCCCCCGACCCCTTTTATAACCGGAAGGTTGTTCGTGTCCTCCTTCGTGAATACCGAACCAAAGTACTTGCTCAATTGGTCCGCCATTTCTTTGTTCCCCGTTATTACTTCCCCTGATTCTGACTGCAGGGGACCTACGTTTGTCTTTACTAACCTTTTTCTCTTTACATATCTATAGAAACTTTTGTAATCCGTCTTAATGTTCCCTGCAAGCTTCTTCTCATACTCCATTTTCCCTGCCCTAATCAAACCCTTTGTCCTCCTCTGCTGAGTTCTAAATTTCTCCCAGTCCCCAGGTTCGCTGCTATTTCTGGCCAATTTGTATGCCACTTCCTTGGCTTTAATACTATCCCTGATTTCCCTTGATAGCCACGGTTGAGCCACCTTCCCTTTTTTATTTTTATGCCAGACAGGAATGTACAATTGTTGTAGTTCATCCATGCGGTCTCTAAATGTCTGCCATTGCCCATCCACAGTCAACACCTTAAGTATCATTCGCCAATCCATCCCAGCCAATTCACGCCTCATACCTTCAAAGTTAGCCTTCTTTAAGTTCTGGACCATGGTCTCTGAATTAACTGTTTCATTCTCCATCCCAATGCAGAATTCCACCATATTATGGTCACTCTTCCCCAAGGGGCCTCGCACAACGAGATTGCTAATTAATCCTAATTAAATAACACCCAGTCTAAGATGGCCTCCCCCCTAGTTGGTTCCTCGACATATTGGTCGAAAAAACCATCCCTTATGCACTCCAGAAAATCCTCCTCCACCGTATTGCTTCCAGTTTGGTTAGCCCAATCTATGTGCATATTAAAGTCACCCATTATAACTGCTGCACCTTTATTGCACGCACCCCTAATTTCATGTTTGATGCCCTCCCCAACATCACTACTACTGTTTGGAGGTCTGTACACAACTCCCACTAACGTTTTTTGCCCTTTGGTGTTCTGCAGCTCTAACAAACCAAGCCTATCCAATCTGTCCTCATAGCTAGGATTCTCCATTCCAGGCAGCATCCTCGTAAATCTCCTCCACACCCCCTCCAGTGCAATCACGTCCTTCCTATAATTCGGCGACCCAGAAGTATTCTGGCTGTGGCCTAACCAGAGTATTATACAATTTAAGCATAACCTCCCTGCTCTTGTATTCTATTTCTCAGTCAATAAGGACAAGCATTCATATGCCTTCTTAACCACCATATCCATCTGGCCTGCTACTTTCAGAGATTTGTGGACAAGCACTCCAAGGTCCCTTTGTTCATCCACATTTCTAAGTGGCCTACCGTTTAATGTGTATAACCTTTCCTTATTAGCCCTCCCCAAGTGCATTACCTCACACATCTCCAAATTAAATTCCATTTGCCACTGTCTGCCCACCTTACCAGTAGATTGATGTCTTCTTGCAGTCCATGACTTTCCTCTTCATTAGCAACCACACAGCCAATTTTAGTGTCGTCTGCAAACTTCTTAATCATACCCCCTATATTCAAATCTGGATCATTGATATATACCACAAAATGCAAAGGGACCCAGTACTGAGCCCTGCGGAACCCCACCAGAAACATCCTTCCAGTCACAAAAACATCCATCAACCATTACCTTTTGCTTCCTACCTCTAAGCCAATTTTGAATCCAACTTGCCACTTTGCCCTGGATCCCATGGGCTTTTACCTTCGTGACCAGTCTACCCTCGTCGACCCTCCTGGTTACCTCCTCGAAAAATTCAATCAGGTTAGTCAAACACGATCTTCCCTTAACAAATCCGTGCTGACTGTCCCTAATTAATCCTGCCTTTCTAAATGTAGATTTATCCTATCTTTCAGGATTTTTTCCAATAATTTTCTCACCACTGAGGTTAGGCTGACAGGCCTGTAATCCCTCGGCCTATCCCTTTCTCCCTTCTTAAACAAGGGTACCACATTAGCAGTCCTCCAATCCACCGGCACCATGCCTGAATCCAAAGAGGACTGGAAAATAATAGTCAAGGCCTCTGCTATTTCCTCTTTTGTTTCGCTCAACAACCTGGGATGCATTTCATCCAGGCCTGAAGACTTATCCACTTTCAAAGTTGCTAAACCCCTTAATACCGCCTTTCTGACTATGTTTATTTCATCCAGAATTTCACACTCCTCCTCAATAGCAGTATCTGCGTTGCCCTTTTCCTTTGTGAAAACAGACGCAAAGTATTCATTAAGAACCATACCCACATCTTCCGCCTCCACACACAGATTACCCTCATGGTCTCTAATCAGCCCTACCCTTTCTTTCAAGGGGTCTTGTTTCCATTATTCTTTGCCTTGGATGATGGTGTTCTTTTGTGCTTCTTCACAGCGCACTATGGTTTTTGTTGTCAATAAAAATTATTTTTGTTTGTCACGTTCTTGTCTAGCCATTTATATACATGGCGGCTTGGAGGGAGGGGTGCAATGTCTTCAGCAGATTGGCAGGTGAATAGGCTGGCCATTCGGCACATCTTGCGTCATTCATTGGAATCAATGCGCGATGGGGCTCTGACGAGCAGCCCTTGCAGCCGCAACAGTGTCAGGCTGCCTTCCCCGTGGCTGAAGCTCCTCATCTTCCTCCTCTTTGTCGTCTTCCTCCTGAGGTTGATCATCCGTCCCTGCTGGTAATGGCTGGTGATGGACACTCTGTCAGGTGAGTACTAAAATGCCCCTCCAGATCGGTCAAGGCAGCGGAAACACTGCTTCAGAGCCACACTATTTTGCTCTATAATGATCCTAGTTGTGATATGTCTGGTGTGACGCTGCTTGGCAGCTATGGAGGGATGGCAGAGGGGAGTCATCAGCCAGGCGGTATCAGCTAATGATAGCAATCGAATTTCGACCCCTAAGTCTTACAGTCTAGAAAGAAGGCATTTAATGGAGAAGTATATAAAAATATTAAATGATATAGAAAAGTTAAATCTAGATTACTACTTCATACAAGGAATGTCAGACAGGAAATGGAACTGAATGAAAAATGAATTTACAGTGGATGCAAGGAAGAACTTATTTAATCAGAATGTTAACGGTTTGAATAATCTGCCATGAAGGGTGATAAAGGCAAAAATACTGAGCTTGTTCAAAATATAACTGGATGCTAATATGGGAGTTAGTGTAACAGAGGGATGAGCTTTAATAGGCTGAATGGCCTTTTTCCTGTCTCTAATTTGGTGTAAAATACATATGGATGCATATTGCCCTCAGCACTGCTAATGATAAGATGCAAACACTCTTTTTTATGTTAGTGTTAAGAGTTTAAGGGCTGGATTTTCGATCTTCTGCTGCTCCTGTTTGCACCTCGGCGGGGCTGGAATGGCTCATTTCTTCTCATTTGCATTGCTCCAGGTGTAAGCTTTGTCATTCCAGGTGGACGGCCAGCTTCCAGCGCCCCGCTGGGACATTCAGTGCCGGTTTCGAGGGGTCGCGGAGCATTACTGTCCAGAAGTGGTGAGCGGAGCAATACCGTCCGGAGGTACAAGCGCCTCTGCTTGCGACACTGGCTCAATTTTTGGCTGTCGTCCGATCCGCAGTGCTGCGTAGAGCGCCCTGCTGAGAATGCCTGTGAAAGCTGGCGTTCCAAGCTGAACTGGCCGCAGTGAGGTAAATAATGCCGACATTAGGTAAGTTTGATTGTTTTTTGGGGGTTTGTTTTGCGATTGATGTTGTGGTGGCATGAGTTGTGTATTGGAATGTTTTTGGTGTTTTTTTTCAGGGTTTTATTTTCTCCCGCGGCCTCTCTTATGGCACTCCGAGGCCAGCTGTTCAGCTCGGGATTTTCGCTTGCTCAGCTAGCCGAGCACCCTAAAAGAGGTGTGCAACGTCTCCCTTAGCGTTCCTCTTCAAACTCCAGGCCCAGCTGATGAATTTTGCGGCAGCAGACGCAAACCATTTGCTGGAGCAAAATTTACCACTCTGCCTGGGATAACCGAATTTTTCCCCCAAAGAGTTGATTACTTGCTCCTATATTTTCAGCATGTTAAAGAATTGGACAGCGGTTTCTGGCAGAAAGCTGCAGTGGCAAGCTCATTCCCACTAGCCCGCTACATAAGACCTGGTCGATTTTAACGGCTGCACCTCGATGGGAAGTTGGCGAGAAACGATGGAAAATCACACAGCACCGGAAGCCGCCCGTCAACACCAGGTAAGTGGCGGAATCGGCTGCCAGGGCTGTCTCACTGAGGTCTCGCGCTCGAAAACAGGGGTCGCGTCTGCAGCTCGGAGAAGCACTTACCTATTGGGCCCTCTTCTGGCACTGTTCTTCTTCCCTGCTGTCTTCACCTGACGGGAAAGCAACTATAGCTTCCCACGCACACTGTCGAGTTAAATCTTTCAGTTGGGTCCTGATGACGATATTAAAAAGTCACCACCAGCTTTGGTTCTATGCCATCCGCTTAGTAGAGCAGGTTGAAATCAGGAGCAGTCAGCGCCCGATGGGTAGAGTTAAAATCACCCAGTTTTGGTCAAGAAACAAATTCAGTAATCATCACAAAAGGGAATACTGGCAACAGTTGATAAAAGAATATAAATAACCTGTGCAACCTGAGTAACAGAATTCTGAAGAAATACTTTCTGTGTGTTACTCTTTCTGTCTCCAGGCATTCATTGTTTCTGTGTCTGCCTTGTTTCATTTAATCCTATCCAGCTAGTTGCAGCTCTTGCTTGTTCACTGACTAGATTTTGGCCATATGAATGCATTTAATAATGTATATTTTCTTTAGTTAAAGCTTAGATAATTTTTGAAGCTTTTGTCCAGCACTGGTCCCAATACTGCAGAAACATCCCAGTTTATTTTAAAAGCGTTACAATAAGATTTATTTGGCCTGTACTTGCCAGTCCGAAGTCTGTGCCATGTAATTTTGATGTGAACAACATGTGCTTGCCGATAATACCACTGTCAATCTGATTAGCTCTCACAATTTGTCATTGTTTTGGTCAGGAAATATGAAGTACAGAGGCGGTGCATTGCACTTCTTACATTGCTGTCCCCGTATTCTTCAATTTGCTGTCAGCGAGATAAATTGTGCTGAAAGCAATTTCTAGGCTCATGTCTATTCATGCCCACAGACTTTAGCTTCAAGTAATCCTCTGACTTGAATGAATAGTAATGTGAAAAAGATTTGCAATGCTAATGTTTGTACTGGTGAATATTTTCTGTAGGGTGATATAGCTGTGGGTGGACTTTGATAAACTAGCTGATAAACCAACATTTGTTGTTCCAGGCATGCAATGTTCCCAAATATTGCATATCCACAGTTGGAGGGAAATTGGCAAGCAATCAACCTAATTGATCTGGTTGCCAAGGACAGTGTTCACTTTTCAACAGTGCTGGGCTCCTATCACTGCTCTTAACTATCTTTTTGATCTGTGATCCAAACCCAACGACCCTCCTTGTCCACATCTTCTGCAGGACTACTTCCATCTCACCATTGCTGAAACTGTTTGATCTTTACCTGGAATGTTCCGTTGCTGACATTTCGAGAACTTGCTGCTCTTTCTCTCTATGCACAGGCTGTGGCCTTGAGCAGGACTTCAAATCTTACAGCAACGTGAGAGTTTCCACTTCTCCTTGGGCCAAGAGTGCCGCTCCCTAGTGCCACTCCATCAGGCGCTTGCCCAAAGGGCTGATGCCAAAAAATGGTCTGGGAATCAGTAGTGTATAGGTGGAAGTGGCTACCCTTGCACCCCCCACATTAGCTGGCATAATAGATGGTCAGAAAATCTAGTCCAGTAAGTTTTTAATGCTGATTTTAGTCATTCCGGAGACATTAGCGTGAGTATTTTTTGTGCAGAATTTACTAAATTCACCAGGGGGCACAAACACCTCCAGGAATATGTTAATATACAAATGTAAGCAGTATCTTTGCTGTTGCATCAGAAATTTTTGGCCTCATCTATTTATAGCAGCTAAACTCCAATCACAGCTGCTACGCTGAGTCTGTCTTCTTAAAAAAAATAACCTTTCAGGTTGTTTGACAAACACAGAAAATGATGGAAGTACACAGCAAGTTTTGTCAGCATCAACAAAGTGAAAAGACAAGTTAACCTTTTAAGTGTAGACCTCCTTCAGTTCTGAGGAATAATGTATACCTGGTGGCAGGTATGCTACCATCCTGAGAGAGGACAGCATGTGCCTCTCCCATGGTGCCACTGCCACTCTCAAGGGGTTGAGCCTCAGCATTCCCACTGCTCTGTATTAGAACAGATTGCAGGAGTGGCGTGAGGCTCCTGAAGCCCCTATCCACTGTGTCCTCGTAGTTTGGAAGCCAGAGGAAATGGCAGCAGTGTGAGCTCTCAGCAAAGCTGGCAGAGCTGTCACCAGAGGCTCCATGGCTGTTACCACCAGCCTGCCCCCACCCCCCATGCTGGCAATGGTCACAGAGCAGACATCTTGCTTTGTGGTTGACTGTAGTGTTGTGATGACCCGTTCAAGGATCCTTCGTAAGTTGGAGTTAGCGATAGCCTATCCAGTTTGCTGGTATTCTGTAGAATCACACATTGGTATTCTGTTCAATCAATCCAAATATAAAAATAGGCAGGTTAGTAGATTGGGCAGTTAGATGTCAGCTGTATGTTAATATGAGGTGACACATGCACATTAAATAGTAAAATGTTAAAAGGAACAGAGAAGCAGAGAGAATTAGGAGTTCAGATTCACAAATATTCAAAAGGATCCTGCGTAGGTTGGAGTTAGTGGTAGCAACGTAAGATGTTTAGAGGATGTGCATGCTGTGGTAGAATAGTATGTTCTGGTAGGATAGTATGTTGTGGTAGGATAGTATGTTGTGGTAGAATAGTCCGGATGTGGTAGGATAGTATGGATGTTGTGGTAGAATAGTCCAGATGTGGTAGAATAGTTCGGATGTTGTGGTAGAATAGTCCGGATGTTGTGATAGGATAGTATGTTGTGGTAGAATAGTCCGGATGTGGTAGGATAGTACGGATGTTGCGGTAGGATAGTACTGATGTTGTGTGAAAGGTGGCAGAGGTGTGGGGAAGTGAAGAAAGTGATAGTGAGGAGAGTTGTAAGTGTGGAGTATGTGAGCAGTAGCAGAAGGAGGTGGAGTGACGTTTGGTGCAGTGATTGCAGGAGAGTGAAGGGAAGCAGAAGCGGGATAGCTTGTGAATCGCAGGCCTACAAGGAGTGCAGAGCTGAGGAGAGAGTAATGTGAGATCTGAGTTAGAAGCCCTACCCTAGCAAACCTTGTGAGGTTATTGAATTTCTTGCGGCATAGCAGCCATGTCCTGGGTGTAATGCTCCTGGCATTAACCTTCTCTAACAGCTCTTGCCACTGCTGTCTTGCCATTTGTCTGAAGACTCTTCAGTCACTGGAAGGGGGTGTTGTGTGGTCTCTATGAGGGGGTCAGGTTCCCTTCTGACCAACTTGAGCAGTTCGAATCGCTCCCACTCCCTTGGGTTCTGTACTCTGGATTTATTTGGGGGGTGTGACAAAAGTGCAGAGGACACTGTTTTGAAGCAAAGAACTTTGGTTTTATTACAGTCAAAGTAATACAGGTGTATTACTCTAGTAAGAAAATACACGATCAAACTTACAATCACTCTAATAAAGGACAGTACAAGGAAAGGTACAAGGTCAAACTTAGAACCACTCTAATAAAGTACCATACACTACACATTCAAAGGGAGTTGTAGTAAAATTATACCTCCCACCTCCAAATATCTAATTCTAGCTAGGTTACACTCCAGGGCAGACAGGGACTTATGCTTACCAATCCTGTTAATAGTTAATGGTAGATGGTGATGTTCTTCCTTTCTTCAGGACTTTCAAGATTTCGAGGCTGGAGAAGTTAGTTTACAACTGTCGCGTTGGTTTCTCTCCTTGTCTTGATGACACAGTAACAGCCTTGGAGCTACCTAGCAACCATCTCTCTCCTCTGTTGAAAACAGGGGCCAGTTATACCATTTCAGTGTTCTAATCTTGGCCCCAAATCTCTTCAAAATCCTTTGTATAATTTTGGCGGGCTTGGTTCCTCTTTGTAATATTTTGTCGGGCTCGTTAAAAGTTGATCTGTCTTGGGTGTTCGAAAATTGCTTCCTAATGGAGATATTAGTTTGGTAATTGCAATGTCCTTTTGTGCTTAGTCTTTCGCATACAGGCTGGATTGGGCCTCTTTGTGATGTATATGCTGAAATGGTTGTCGAGACCCATGTTGATGAGTAGCTATCTGTGGGTGATTTTGTGATGTTAATGTCTCTTGTGGAGAAGGATTTTCAACACTCATTATTCCAGACAGGTTAACTCAGTTCTCACACTCAGGTAGCTTTACTTAATTAGGCTGTCTCTGGCTAGTTCCATAGGTCCGCTCACAGCCTTGAGTTTGTCTTTTAAAATTAAAAATTCTATTAAAGTTTGTAGTTTCTTCCATAAGCCCATTAGAGTTCCAAACTTTTCGGTAGATAGTCCCAAATTAAATTTCCTTTCGAATAAGCACAAACACAGGGGGGGAGGGGGGGGGAGTGTCCATGGCTGATTGCAGTGCTTAGTAGCTAAAGGCCACTTCCCCTTTAAGAGGTGCAGGCTGCCTTTAAACAGCGATTTGGAATACCATTTTCTCGGCGCCAATTAGGTGATGAACAACGCGGGTAGCACTGGCAGGCTGCTTATTCAAGGTTAATGAGTCACAAGAACTGATTTTTACTTAACGGCGACCAACTGTGCAGGAACAGGCTATGTGCGCAGAAACAGGCGAGAACCAATTTCTATCCCGTTGACTTTTGGATGAGACATTAACCCTGTCTGCCCTCTCAGGTAGATATAAAACATTGCATAGCACTATTCAAAGCAGAAATGGGAAGTTCTCTTGGTGGCCTGGCCAATATTTATCCCTCAAGCAGCATTACTAAAACAGATTAAAAGGCCAGTTATCGCTGTGCTATTTGTGGGATCTTGCTGTGCACAAACTGACTGTTGCATTTCCCTACACTGCAATAATGATTACAATTCAACAAAATTGTTAGTCAGCAAATTGTGTTAGGGAAATTGATGGGATTGAAGGCCGATAAATCCCCAGGGCCTGATAGTCTGCATCCCAGAGTACGTAAGGAAGTGGCCCTAGAAATAGTGGATGCATTGGTGGTCATTTTCCAACATTCTATAGACTCTGGATCCGTTCCTATGGACTGGAGGGTAGCTAATGTAATACCACTTTTTAAAAAAGGAGGGAAAGAGAAAACAGGGAAATATAGACCAGTTAGCCTGACATCGGTAATGGGGAAAATGTTGGAATCAATTATTAAAGATGTAATAGCAGCGCAGTTGGAAAGCAGTGACAGGATCGGTCAAAGTCAGCATGGATTTATGAAAGGGTAATCATGCTTGGCAAATCTTCTAGAATTTTTTGAGAGTGGACAAGGGGGAGTCAGCGGATGTGGTGTATTTGGACTTTCAAAAGACTTTTGACAAGGTCCCACATAAGAAATTAGTGTGTAAAATCAAAGCACATGGTATTGGGGGTAATGTACTGACATGGATAGAGAACTGGTTGGCAGACAGGAAGCAGAGAGTAGGAATAAACGGGACCTTTTCAGAATGGCAGGCAGTGACTAATGGGGTACCGCAAGGTTCAGTGCTGGGACCCCAGCTATTTACAATATACATTAATGATTTAGATAAAGGAATTGAATGTAATATCTCCAAGTTTGCAGATGACACTAAGCTGGGTGGCAGTGTGAGGAGGATGTTAAGAGGCTGCAGGGTGACTTGGACAGGTTAGGTGAGTGGGAAAATACATGGCAGATGCAGTATAATGTGGATAAATGTGAGGTTATCCACTTTGGTGGTAAAAACAGGAGGGCTGATTATTATCTGAATGGTGACAGATTGGTAAAGGGGGAGGTGTAATGAGACCTGGGTATCATGGTACATCAGTCATTGAAGATTAGTATACATGTGCAGCAGGCACTGAAGAAGGCAAATGGCATGTTGGCCTTCATAGCGAGAGGATTCGAGTATAGGAGCATGGAGGTCTTACTACAGTTTTACAGGGCCTTGGTAAGGTCACACCTTGCATATTGTGCACAGTTTTGGTCTCCTAATCTGAGGAAGAACATTCTTGCTGTTGAGGAGTGCAGCGAAGGTTCACCAGATTGTTTCCCAGGATGATAGGACTGACATATGAAGAAAGACTGGATTGACTAGGCTTGTATTCAACGGAATTTAAAAGAGTGAGGGGATCTCATAGAAACATATAAAATTGTGACGGGATTGGATAGGTTAGATGCAGGAAGGATGTTCCCGATGTTGGGGAAGTCCAGAACCAGGGGTCACAGTCTAAGGATAAGGGGTAAGCCATTTAGGACCGAGATGAGGAGAAACTTCTTCACTGAGAGAGTTGTGGAATTCTCTACCACAGCAAGTTGTTGGGGCCAGTTCGTTAGATATATTCAAAAGGGAGTTAGATGTGGCCCTCACGGCTAAAGGGATCAAGGGGTATGGAGAGAAAGCAGGAATGGGGTACTGAAGTTGCATGATCAGCCATGATCATATTGAATGGTGGTGCAGGCTCGAAGGGCCGAATGGCCTACTCCTGCACCTATTTTCTATGTTTCTATGTTTCTAAACAGTAGTTCAAAAATGTTGTGATGCAATTTAGCATATCCTGAGGTAATGAAAGGTGTTAGATAAATGTACGTTCTTTCGTATGGGGCTTCATGCCCTCAGTGTCCAACAGAGAATCCCTTCTGGCCTTGACTTCATCCAGCAACACCTATACAGATGCATCAGTGAATCTAGGAGCCCTTCCTGTTGCTACTGCTTCTGTCAGTCTTGCAGCAAACTAACATTGCCCTTTAACTGATCGGGTGCCAACATAGAAACATAGAAACATAGAAATTTACAGCGCAGAAGGAGGCCATTCTAGCTCATCGTGTACGCACTGGCCGACAAAGAGCCACACGGCCCTTGGTCAGCAGCCCTACAGGTTACATGTAAACTTATGAACAATGACGGAAAGGCAAAGATCACCCAGCCCAACCAATCCACTCACCACAACTGCGACACCTCTTGTATTAAAACATTCTACACTCCACCCCAACCGGAGCCATGTGATCTTCTGGGAGAGGCAAAAACCAGTTAAAAACCCAGGTCAATTTAAGGAGAAGAAAAATCTGAGAAAATTCCTCTTCGACCCATCCAGGCGATCAAAGCTAGTGCAGGAGATCACCCTGGCCATATTCTATTCCCTGCAGTATTCACTGTTATATCTGCACCGTCCAACAAAAGGTTATCCAGTCTAATCCCAATTACCAGCTCTGGGTCCATAACCCTGCAGGTCACTGCAATTTAAGTGCCCATCCAACCATCTCTTAAAAGTGGTGAGGGTTTCTGAATCCACCACTCTTCGAGGCAGCGAGCTCCAGATCCTCACAACCCTCTGCGTAAAGAAGCCCCCCCCCCCCCTCAAAGCCCCTCTAAACCTTCCACCAACCACCTTAAAACTATGCCCCATCATAATAGACCCCTCCACCAATGGAAATAGACCCTTACTATCCACTATGTCCAGGCCCCTCAATATTTTGTACACCTCAATGAGGTCTCCTTTCAACCTCCTCTGTTCCAATGAGAACAAACCCAGTCGATCCAATCTGTCCTCATAACTAAGATTCTCCATTCCGGGCAGCATCCTCGTAAATCTCCTCTGCACCCTCTCCAGTGCAATCACATCCTTCCTATATTTCGGCGATCAGAACTGCAGACAATGCTCCAACTGTGGCCTAACCAAAGTATTATACAATTTAAGCATAACCTCCCTGCTTTTATATTCTATGCCTTGACCAATAAAGGCAAGTCTTCCATACGCCTTCTTAGCCACCTTATCCACCTGGCCGCCTACTTTCAGGGATCTGTGGACAAGGACTCCAAGATCCCTTTGTTCATCTACACTATTAAGTGGCCGACCGTTTAATGTGTCCACCCTTTCCTTATTAGCCCTCCCAAAGTGCATCACCTCACACTTCTCTGAATTAAATTCCATTTGCCACTGCACTGCCCACCTGACCAGTAGATTGATATCCTCCTGCAGCCCATGACTTTCCTCTTCATTATCAACCACACAGCCAATTTTAGTGTCTTCTGCAAACCTCTTAATCATACTCACTATATTCAAATCTAAATCGTTGATATATACCACAAAAAGCAAGGGTCCCAGTACTGAGCCCTGCGGAACCCCACTGGAAACATCCTTCCAGTCACAAAAAACATCCATCAATCATTACCCTTTGCTTCCTACCTCTAAGCCAAATTTGGATCCAACTTGACACTTTGCCCTGTATCCCATGGGCTTTAACCTTCATGGCCAGTCTACCATGTGGGACCTTATCAAAAGCTTTGCTAAAGTCCATATATGCTACATTGTACACACTACCCTCATCGACCCTCTTGGTTATCTCCTAAAAAAATTCAATCAGGTTAGTCAGACACGATCTTCCCTTAACAAATCTGTGCTGACTGTCTCTAAGTAATCCTTGCCTTTCTAAATGCAGAGTTATCCTGTCTTTCAGGATTTTTTTCAATAATTTTCCCACCATGGAGGTTAGGCCTATCCCTTTCTCCCTTCTTAAACAAGGATACTACATTTGCAGTCCTCCAATCCTCCGGCACCATGCCCAGATCCAAAGAGGACTGGAAAATGATGGTCAAGGCCTCAGCTATTTCCTCTTTTACTTCACTCAACAGTCTGGGATGCATTTCATCCAGGCCTGGGGACTTATCTACTTTCAAAGCTGCAAAATCCCTTAATACTTCCTCTCTCATTATATTTATTTCATCCAGAATATCACACTCCTCCTCAATAGCAGTATCTGCATTGCCCCTTTTCTTTGTGAAAACAGATGCAAAGTATTTGTTAAGAACCCTCCCAACATCTTCCGCCTCCACACAAATATTACACTCATGGTCTCTAATAGGCCCTACTTTTCTTTAGTTACTCTCTTACTCTTAATATATTTAAAGAACATCTTAGGGTTTTCCTTAATTTTACTGGCCAAGAATTTCTCGTGTTCTCTCTTAGCATTCCTAATATCCTTTTTAATTTTGCCTCTTAACTTTCTATATTCCGCTAAAGTTTCTGCAGTATTTAGCTGTTGATATATGACATAAGCGTCCCTTTTTTTCTTAATCCTCCCCTGTAAGTCCCTCGACATCCAGGGGGCTCTCGAATGATTTTTCCCAGCTTTTTCTTTAAGGCTGTTTGGCCTGAGCCTTCCGGATCTCTCCTTAAATGCCTCCCGCTGTTCTGACACTTATTTATCGACAAGTAGCTTTTTCCAGTCCACCATGGCCAAATCACTCCTTAACTTAGCAAAATTAGCTTTTCCCCAATTCAGAACTTTTATTCCAGGCCTATTCTTGTCCTTATGCATAACCAACTTGAATCTGACTGAATTATGGTCACTGGCACCCAAGTGCTCGCCCACTAATACCCCTTCAATCTGCCCAGCTTCATTCCCTTAAAACTAAATCCAAGACCACCACCTCTTGTGTTGGGCTTGCTACATACTAACTAAAAAAGTTCTCTTGAATGCATTTCAAGAATTCCGCAACCTCTAAACCCTTCACACTAAATTTGTCCCAATCAATATTTGGATAGTTAAAATCCCCTACTATTACTACCCTATGGTTTTTGGACTTCACAGGAATTTGCCCGCATATTTGCTCCTCTATCTCCCTCCCACTGGTTAGGGGTCTATAATACATGCCCAGCAGTGTGATCGCCCCTTTTTTATTTTTCAATTCAACTCATATGGCCTCATTTGATGATCCCTCTAACATATTGGGCCCAAGTTTCCACAGGATAAAAAACGGGCGCCCCTCTGAGCTGGGCGCCCATTTTTCGCGCCTAAAATGGTGCCAGAAAAAAAACGCGCTATTCTCGAGCGCTTTGCAGCTCCTTGTCTGTTTGGCGCGGCGCCCAGGGGGGCGGAGCCTACACTTGTGCCGATTTTGTAAGTGGGAGGGGGCGGGTACTATTTAAATTAGTTTTTTTCCTGCCGGCAATGCTGCGCGTGCGCGTTGGAGCGTTCGCGCATGCTCAGTGTGAAAAAACATTGGCACTCGGCCATTTTTGTAGTTCTTTGTAGCTGTTTAATTTTTGAACATTTTTTAATAAAAGCGCATTGCCATCAGCACTGAGGCTACCCTTCTGACTGTCTCCTTCCCCTCCCCACCCTCCACGGCAACAAATGCCGGTTTCCTCCCCCTCCCTCCCCTCCACGGCGGCAACAAACCGCTGTCTCCTTCCCCTCCCTCCCCTCCGCGGCAACAAACCGCTGTCTCCTCCCCCTCCCTCCCCTCCGCGGCGGCAACAAACCGCTGTCTCCTTCCCCTCCCTCCCCTCCACGGCAACAAACCGCTGTCTCCTTCCCCTCCCTCCCCTCCGCGGCAACAAACGGCGGTTTCCTCCCGTGGGAACGATGGCTGAAGCACTTTCACACAGGTAGGAAGATGGTTTATTTAATCTTTTCTTTGCTTATAAATGTTTATTCAGGTTGGATTTATTTGTATAATATTGTAGAAGTATAAATAAGGATTGATTTGTAGAATTTAATGACTTCCCTTCCCCCCCCTCCCCCCCCACCTCGTTCTGGACGCCTAATTTGTAACCTGCGCCTGATTTTTTAATGTGTAGAACAGGTTTTTTCAGTTCTACGAAAATCTTCACTTGCTCCATTCTACTTTAGTTTGGAGTACGTTTTCACTGTGGAAACTTTGAAATCAGGCGTCAGTGGCCGGACACGCCCCCTTTTGAAGAAAAAATTCTGTTCCAAAGTAGAACTGTTCTACCTCACTAGAACTGCAGAAAAAAAAATGTGGAGAATTGCGATTTCTAAGATAGTCCGTTCTCCACCAGTTGCTCCTAAAAAATCAGGCGCAAATCATGTGGAAACTTGGGCCCATTATCCCTCCTCACCGCTGCAATAGTTTCTTTAATCAGTACCACAAGCGCCCACCCCCTCCTTTTTACCCCCCTCTCTATCTTGTCTAAAAATCCTGTAGCCAGGAATATTGATCTGCCAAACCTGCCCTTCTTTCAGCCATGTTTCTGTAATGGCTATAATGTCATACTCCCAAGTGTGCTCTTAGCTCATCCACCTTATTCGCTATACTCGTTGCATTAAAGTATATACCATGCAGCACAGGAAGACCTCCTTGCTTACGACATACTAAACCCTGTTTCCTCTGTCTTACAGATTCGCTTTCTAGATTCTTGCTATCCAATTTCAGCTTTACTTCCCCTTTGGAATTTGTTCTCAGGTTTACATCCCCCTGCCAAGCTCGTTTGAACTTTCCCCAACAGCACTAGCAAAACTCCCCGCGAGGATATTGGTCCCGGCACTGTTGAGGTGCAGCCCGTCCGGTTTGTAGTGGTCCCATCTCTGTCATAAGTGGTTCCAATGCCTCAAGAATTTAAAGCTCTCCCTCCTACACCAACTTTCCAACCAGGTGTTCATCCTCTCTAAACTTCTATTCTTATACTCATTAGCATGTGGCACTGATAGTAACCCGGAGATTACTACCTTTGAAGTCCTACCCTTTAATTTTTTTCCTAGCTCCATGAATTCTTCCTGTAGGACCTCACCCCTTACTTTACCAGTGTCATTGGTCCCGATATGGACCATGACCTCTAGCTGTTTACCCCCCACCCCCAGGATGTCCTACATCCGCTCTGTGACATGCTTGATCCTGGCACCAGGGAGGCACAAAACCATTCGGGAGTCACGTCTATGGCAGCAGAAACGCCTATTTGTTCCCCTAACTATAGAATCCCCTATCACTAGGGCTATTTTGTTCTTCATCCCTCCCCCCTGTGCAGCTGAGCCACCGTGGTGCCTTGGAATTGGTTCTGGCTGCACTCCCCAGAGGCACCATCGTCCTTACCGATGCTCAGAAGTGAATATTGGTTTGAAAGTGAGATGGACTCACGGGGGGACTCATTTCCCCTTTACCTGCACGCCTTTAAGCTGTGGGGTGACTGTCATGTATTCAACTATCATTGTAACCAATGTATAAGCTGACCTATGTTGTACACCTTGACAACATTGACCACAAGGGGGTGAACTTGTGAGAGACACTCTTAACCTGGACTTTCAGGTTTAAAGGGGAAGTTCCACCCACCTTCATCACTTGAGGTCTTGGTAATGAAGGTAACTGGTCACAGAGTGACCTTCTCTCAAGTATGGGCCTCGTGTGCATTTATACTGTATAGTAAGGACATATCATTGGCGACGAGAAACTGGGATTTAAACCACGCGAGCATGGCCACTAGCAGCACAGAAGAGATGTACTGTGTTGGTGATGATTGGGACGACTTTATTGAGAGACAACAGCAAAGTTTTGTCACTAAGGAATGATTGGGACAGGATTCGGCCAACAAATGCAGGGCTCATCTCCAGACTGTTTGTGGATCCAGACCGTACTCCCTGATGAAGGACCTTCTAGCGCCAGAGAAGCCGGTGGACAAGATGTTCGAAGAGCTCAGTCAGTTAATCGGGGAACACCTTAAACCGGCAAGCAGGATGCACATGGCGAGACACCGGTTTTACACGCACCGGCGGCAAGAAGGGCAAAGTGTTTCAGACTTCATGGCAGACCTCCGGCGACTGGCGAGCCTATGTAAGTTCCCAGATGCATGCAGGGCGGAGATGCTGCGAGACTTTTTTATTGAGGGCATCGGGCACACTGGGGTTTTCAGGAAACTGATTGAGACCAAAGACTTGACCTTGGAAGCGGTGGCTCTGATAGCCCAGACATTTATCTCAGAGGAGGAAGAGACCAGAATGATGTATGACAAAAATCTTGGCTCAAATGACCAGGGTGTCAACATTGTTAACGTGGCACACAGTTCTCTAGGCAGACAAGGGCAATCAGACATGCCTGAGCATGTAGTCGAACCCAAAGGGGGAATTCAACAGAGACAATGGCTAGCTGAATGGCGATTCATGCCATCGCAATGGACAATGCGGCCAGTAATGGGGCCATCAACACCTGTTAATGGTGCGCTGAAGGACAGTTACAGAGACAGTCAGAGACGATCGACTGGGTAATGGACCTTTTGTTTCCAACAGCGGGGCCTCCAGCTCTGCTGGAGGTGTGGAGGCAAACACCCAGCCAGAGCTTGCAGGTATCAGCAATATACCTGCATAAGCTGCAATGTCAGCAGTCACTTGGCGTTTATGTGCAGGAAGCCTGCAGCCAGGTTGATGTACGAGGAGGACGGGCCTGATGTAAGCCCTACGAGGCCAAATGAATACTGGGGGAAATCGCTGGAAGCTGAAGTTCAGCGAGCTCATGTGGAGCAGATATACAGTTCATATACCAGGACGCCACCGATAATGATGAAAGTGCTCCTCAATGGCATCCCAGTATTAATGGAGCTAGACACGGGGGCCAGCCAGTCCCTGATGAGTATCAAACAGGTTGTGGGTGTCCAAGGCCATTATTGCCGATTGACGCACAGCTACGGACATATACAAAGGAGATCATTCCAGTGCTAGGCAGCGCCATGGTAGTCGTGACCCACAAAGATTCGGAGAACAGGTTGCCACTGTGGATTGTCCCGGGGACG
This sequence comes from Pristiophorus japonicus, assembly GCF_044704955.1. Taxonomy (NCBI): domain Eukaryota; kingdom Metazoa; phylum Chordata; class Chondrichthyes; family Pristiophoridae; genus Pristiophorus; species Pristiophorus japonicus. Next base: position 183,086,254 of record NC_091977.1, read on the forward strand.
GTCCCGCACTACTGGGGAGGAGTTGGCTTGCTGTCATGAACTGGAAATGGGGTGATGTCAATGCAATTTCTTCTGTGGAGCGAGTATCATGCTCACAGGTCCTGGACAAATTTGACTCATTATTTCAACCCGGAATCGGCACTTTCATGGGGGCCAAGGTAGTGATTTACGTAAACCCGGACGCCAGGCCAGTACACCACAAGGCCAGAGCGGTGCCGTACGTGATGCGGGACAAGATAAAATGTGAATTGGACCGCCTGCTGAGGGAAGGCATTATTTCGCCAGTCGAATTCAGTGACTCGGCGAGCCTGATCGTGCCGGTGCTCAAGGCGGATGGGTCGGTCAGGATATGTGGCGATTACAAGGCCACCATCAATCGGGTGTCACTCCAAGACCAGTACCCGCTACCGAGAGCGGAGGACCTTTTTGCGATGCTATCCGGTGGCAAGCTTTTTTCAAAATTGGACCTGACCTCAGCTTACATGACCCAGGAGCTGGCGAGTGAGTCAAAGAAGCTGACCACCATCACGACACACAAGAGGTTGTTTGAATATAACAGATGTCCGTTCGGGATTCGTTCGGCCGCCACAATCTTTCAGCGAAATATGGAAAGCCTCCTCAAGTCGATTCCAAGGACGGTGGTTTTTCAAGACGACATCCTCATCACGGGTCGCAATACTGAAGAACACCTCCACAACCTGGAGGAGATGCTACGCAGACTGGACCGGGTAGGGCTGCGACTGAAAAAGACGAAGTGCGTCTTCTTAGCTCCAGAGGTAGAATTCCTGGGGAGGAGGGTAGCAGCAGACGGGATCAGACCTACTGCGTCCAAAACGGAAGCGATCCAGAGAGCACCCAGACCCCATAACACGACGGAGCTGCGTTAGTTTCTGGGGCTCCTGAACTATTTTGGTAACTTTCTTCCCAAAGTGAGCACGCTGTTAGAGCCGCTACACGTGCTCCAATGCAAAGGTCGTGATTGGGTCTGGGGGCACAGCCAGGAAAGGGCTTTTGATAGAGTACGCAATTTGTTATGCTCCAACAAACTATTAACCTTATATGACCCATGTAAGAAACTTGTTTTAACATGCGATGCGTCGTCCTATGGGGTCGGGTGTGTGTTGCAGCATGTGAATGCCAATGGTCAGTTTCAGCCGGTAGCTTATGCCTCCAGAAGTCTGTCCCAGGCAGAAAGGGGCTACTGGATGGTAATAAAGGAAGCGCTCGCAGGTGTATATGCAGTAAAAAAAATTCACCAGTACCTGTTTGACAGGAAATTTGAGCTGGAGACAGATCACAAACCCCTGACACCCCTTTTGGCCGACAACAAGGCCATAAATGCGAATGCATCGGCCTCCATACAAAGGTGGGCACTCACGTTAGCCGCCTATGACTACACAATTCGGCACAGACCGGGCACAGAAAACTGCACCGATGCACTCAGCAGGCTCCCACTAGCCACCACTGACAGGGCAACTGTGCATGATTCTGAGATGGTCATGGCTGTTGAAGCTTTCGAAAGCGAAGGCTCACCTGTGACAGCCCGTCAGATTAAAGTCTGGACAAATTAAGACCCGCTACTGTCTTTAGTCAAGAAATGTGTCCTGAATGGGGACTGGGCAGCTACGTACGAGGATTGCCCTGAGGAATTTAAACCGTTTCAATGGCGCAAGGATGAACTCTCGATTCAGGCCGATTGCCTACTGTGGGGAAACCGAGTAGTCATGCCTCAGATGGGCAGAGAGGTGTTTATCAGAGAACTTCACAATGAGCACCCGGGCATTGTCATGATGAAGGCAATTGCCAGGTCACACGTTTGGTGGCCAGGGATAGATGCAGACCTGGAACTTTGTGCTCGCAGGTGCAATACGTGTGCTCAGCTGGGCAACGCACCCAGGGAAGCCCCCCTTAGCCCCTGGTCCTGGCCCACCAAGCCATGGTCACGCATCCATGTGGACTACGCAGGTCCTTTCATGGGAAAAATGTTTTTGGTTGTAGTAGACGCCTACTCCAAATAGATTGAGTGTGCCATTTTAAATTCAAGCACATCCTCTGCCATGGTAGAAAGTCTACGGGCAATGTTCGCCGCTCATGGTCTACCGGACGTCTTAGTCAGCGACAATGGCCCGTGCTTCACAAGCACTGAATTCGAGGACTTCATGGCAGGCAATGGAATCAACCATGTCAGAATGGCACCGTTCAAGCCGGCCTCAAACGGCCAGGCGGAATGAACAGTGCAGATAATCATACAGGGGATGCTCAGAATCCAAGGGGGCTCCCTACAAAGCCGCTTATCACGCCTCCTGTTGGCCAATATTCGCTCACAGGGGTTCCACCCGCAGAGCTGCCAATGAAAAGGACGCTCAAAACCAGGTTATCCCTTATACACCCTACTATGAAAGAAATTGTTGAGAGCAGGCGTCAGTCACAATGTGACTACCATGACAGGAATGTGAGGGTGCGATGTATTGATGTCAATGACCCTGTTTTTGTCCTTAATTACGCTGCAGGGCCCAAATGGCTTGCAGGAACTGTGATTGCCAAAGAGGTAAATAGGGTTTTGGTAGTTAAACTTACCAATGTACAAATCTGCCACAAACACGTGGATCAAACTAAAAGGAGGTTCAGCAACCCCATCGAAGAAGCAGAGGAAGAACACGATGTAGAGTTTACTTCACCACAGGTGACCGAACACCGGAACCAAGTGGAGGAGTGCCCAGTCACTGTGGGCAGTCCGGACAGGCCTGAGGCACCGCAAACAGCAAACAGTCAGGCCAGCGCCCAACAACCGGAGCCCCAACTCAGGCGCTCTACAAGGGAGCGTAAACCACCAGAGAGACTTAACCTGTGATCCTAATAAGATTTTGGGGGGCGAGGTGATGTCATGTATCCAACTATCATTGTAACCCATGTATAAGCTGACCTAAGTTGTACACCTTGAGAACATTGACCACAAGGGGGTGAACTTGTGGGAGACACTCCTAACCTGGACTTTCATGAATAAAAGGGGAAGCTCCACCCACCTTCATCACTTGAGGTCTTGGTAATAAAGGTTACTGGTCACAGAGTGACCTTCTCTCAAGTATGGGCCTTGTGTGCATTTATACTGTATAGTAAGGACATATCAGTGACCACCTCCTGAAACGTGCTATCCACGTAGTTCTCGCCTCACGGATGCACCTTATTGACTCCACTCTGCTCCAGCTCTGAAACGCGGAGCTCGAACAATTGAAGTGGAGACACCTCCTGCACACATGGTTGTCTAGGCTGCGCGAAGCATCCAGAACTTCCCACATACCGCAGGATGTGCACTCCATGGGACTGAGCTGCATTACCATCCCTCCAGTTAGCCTTATTTAGTTTAAAATCTAATTCAAAAGAAATAGAGAAAAGAGAGCTACTTTCCAACTCACCTCACCAACCTCAGTAGCCTCCCGAACTCACCGACCTCTGTGGCCTCCCGACCCCTCGGCCTCTGAGCTCCCAACCTAAAAGAAATAGAGAAAGGAGAGCTACTTACCAACTCACCTCATCGACCTCCCTCTGAGGAGAAGCATTACTTCTCCAAACCCGCCCTGCATATATAATTAGGGCTCCAAGAGGAACTTACAATATGTTGCTTTTTTTAAATTTCAAAATATACTTTATTCATTAAAAAATCTGTACAGTACATTCAAAGGCATTTCAATACCTTTAGCTGCGGTCAGCAATCCCATACACTATTATTTGGGTGTTGATGGCAGTTCTGTTCGTTACATTTCCTTGTTTTCCAGTTCAAGTGCAATTCGGTCCAATACGGGATACCTTGTAGTACATGCAAACAAATTACATTTCATGTGTCACTATACAGTATGGGTGACGGTACATTTACATTTTTTTTTCTTTTCAACATGCATTTCGCAACAGACCTTGCATTGTACATGGCACTACATAGGTGTTTACAGATCATGGTGCTCCATGTACACACAAAGTAAATTACAAATACAGCCCGAGGGGAGTTTTGTACTGATTCCTGCCCCCGGGTTTTCCGTGGCAGAAGGGCTTTAAACTGTGGCCCTTCCCCACCGTGCCTTTGCGGCGACTGCACCAATTTTAAGTGCGTCCCTCAGCACGTAATCCTGGATCTTGGATTGCGCCTGTCTGCAACACGCAGACGTGGACATCTCCTTGCTCTGGAGAACCAGCAAGTTTCGGCAAGACCAAAGAGCGTCTTTGACCGAGTTGATGGCCCTCCAGTAGCAGGTGATGTCTGTCTCGGTGTGTGTCCCTGGGAACAGCCCGTAGAGCACAGAGTCCTGTGTTACGGAGCTGCTCGGGATGAACCTCGACAGCAACCACTGCATCTCTTTCCAAACCTGCCTTGCGAAGGCGCAATCCTGAAGGAGATGGGTGACAGTCTCGTCCGCCCCACAGCCGACTCGGGGGCAGCGTGCCGTGTTGATGATATGTCGGCTGTGCATGAACGCTCTCACAGTGCGTTGCTGGCAGATTTGCATGCCCAGACAGTCACACCCGCTCCATCGATAGCCCGCCTAAATTGACTGGAAGTGCCGCAGAAAGCTATGGTGGCAGAATGGAAGCTGCTCTGAAGAAATTCCATGTCATAATTTTAAAATAAGAAAGTGAGCATATTAAACTTACATGGTAGATAATCGAACCTTCTCCTAGCAACTAAACATAGATTCGTATCTTTGAACATGGATTCCTAAACGGTTGTTAAAACAGTTCCTGGAGTCTATGGTTCATTTCCTTGTTGTACCGGCACTGTGACAAGTTAAATGTCTAGGAGGAGAAATTCGGTCGCGCCTCTGTCGCAGCGTTAATCCAGGCGGAGCGGTACTTTTAGCGCCTTGAAAATGTTTGCGCCTCCCGCCCATAAATTCATCAGAATCGGTCAAAGAGCTGACTGGAGCACTAAATCAGCCATTGCACACCAGAGCTGGGGGGGGCGCAGGGGCGGGGGGGGCATGGGGATATTAACAAAAGTTTGGTCGCTAAATCTTGAGGACCCATTGCGCATGAGCGGAACTTCGATTCAGATCCCAGAACAATCTGATTTTTAATGGCACAGCAAACCAAGTAGGTGCATGAGCAGTTCAAGATTCTCACTCACCTGAGAGCGGGAGGATGGATGCGCAGACAGGCAGAGAGCGAGCGCACCGTTTCTTGGCCACGGATCTTGAGGCGCTGCTGGAGGCCGTGGAACGACACCAAAATGTCCTACTGCCTGGAGGGGACGAAGGTTATGGCAGGAGGTGGTGCAGCACGTTTCTGCCCGTGACACGGTGCATCAGACCGCGGCTCAATGTCGGAAGAAATTCAATGACCTGACTAGAGTCGTCGGAGTGAGTACCCAGTACATTATCCTTGCAATGCTTTCATGTGAGCCCCACTGTTTCACACTGCCCACACCTTCTCTATGTAGGCTAGGCCATGCTCCTCGTTGCTGGAGACACCCTTAAAGCTCTCTATAGCCTCCCAAGACATGCCCCACCCATCCAAGTGTCTCTCACCTTCTAGCTTCCGACTCAGCCTGAGGACACCAACACATTTAACTCTCCATATGCGGTCATCGGCCTTCAGCCTTATACTTACTCGTACCATCTTGTGCCCAGACCCCACCTTTTACACATCCACTGTGAGCTGCCACGCCGGCTGAGATGCCAACATTCACATCAGTAGCAAGTCACTTACTTATAGATAGATGTTGCACAGAGCCACTGACAACATCTTGTATTGCCCATTGCAGGTCAAGCTCGCCCACAACAGGCGAGAGCAACAGTGTTTGGGAGGAGGGGAGCCCGACTTCCAGGACCTCACTGCCATCGAGGAGCAAGTGCCGGCCCTCGTGGGTGCACCAGTCAGAGCGGTGGCGGCCGGAGAGGCAGAGCCCCCGCAGGACACTGACAGTTTGTCAATGTCCCTTTTCTATGACAGCCCTGACCCTTGATCCCACATGCCTTACAACATGTATCTCCAAATTAACGATGCCCCCTCCTTTCTGCCCCCTCCCCAACTGCTACCCACACTTGTGTTGCTTTGTGCTTACACATGATTGAACCGAATGAGCCGCAGCCAGTGTCCTCACATGAGGGGGAGGATGAGGAGGACGTCGAGATGTCTATGGCGACCGACCAGGACATGACCCCAGTGCCCGCGAGTGGGGACACCAGCTTGGTGAAGGACACCGCCAACTTCTGGGGCTTGATGGATGCTGACGTTCCTGGACCCAGTGGCCTGCTTCAATGCGTTACATGAGGGGAAGTTCGGGGGCCAGCTCTCCAGAAGGTAAATCGGCCAGGAGTCGAGGTTCTGTCCAGGGAGTCATCGCAGATGCACCGTAAGATTATGGGTGCATTTTGGAGTGTGCCACGGAGCGTGGATGCACTTGCTGAGAGTGTGGCGGAGGCCGTCTCCAGCATGGCCCATGCCTCTCAGCAGTCCACAGAATCCATCCTTGCTGGTCTAATCCAGGAAACAGCCTCAACGAGTGACAGTGGGGTCCCAGAGGTGATAGCGTGTGCCATGGTTGACATGGCAGCAGCCATTAAATCACAGGCCGAAGCCACGCAAGGTCTTCGTCATGCAGACATTGGTTGCTGGCATGCAAGCTCAGACTGCAGCAGTTGAAGCGCAGACTGCAATGTTTCAATCGCTCCCTGCGTTTATGCAGTCTCAGAGTGCTGCCATGTAAGCAGTGTCTGCAGCTATCCTCTCTGTCTTCCCCATAATCAGACGGGGAACAGACGGTGCTGCAGCAGGTCAGCAATCTGTGGGGGCATATATTGCTCCTGATGCTCAGTCACCATCCCGGAGGAGTGGCAGTGTGCCGCAGGAAATGGAAGGTGTTGTCCTTCTTCATGATGACAGCATTCCGGCTCCCACCACTGCCAGTCCGCCTTTGCACCCAACACAGCCTGCACCCCAGCCATCCTGAGGCGGTGGAGTCAGCAGTCCGGCCTTCCATGGCCAGAGCTGGTCCTCCTAGGCCAAGTGTCCTGTGTCCCTCAGACATATAGCAGCCCTCAAGCGGCCTTGTTGCAGGCACTGAGGAATCATTGAGAAGGAGCAGTAGGCAAGAGAGGGGATGAGGCAGAGGGGTGGGAAATGCCTACTCATTGATGAAAGATACTCCATGGGTCCGATGTATATATGGTGTCAATTTTCTTCACTGGTTGTATAATCTGAAGAGGCGGGTGCTCCATTTTGTATTATTTGAAAGTGTGGAGTTTTAATGAAAAGGTCCAAGGTCTGATGTTCCTTTTTTTCTTTGACGGGTGGGTGCTCCATGTTGATTTATTTGAGGGTGTGGGGTTTTGGGGTTATTACATAACAGCAATGTGTGTTTAATAAAGTGTTACTTTGACCATCTCCTTCAGCCTCTGGTGTATGACTGTGGACTTCATACGGAGATGTGGCACAATGCGCTGTTATTATTAGCTGCAGCGCTCAGCTCACTCTATTTAAGCGAAGCGCTCCCTTATGAGCCGCCTCCGAATAGCTCTGCCACCGCCAACATTGGCACGCTGCCTCCTCCATGGTTGCTCCTGTCCTTGGCGTTTTGCTGGACATTTGGGGCGTCGTCCTCCTCTTCCTCTCCTACTCATCCTCCTGAGGTGAGCCTGCGATCCCCACTAGCAAGGCTTGGACCCTCATGATGGCCATGTTGTGCAGCATGCAGCACACCACAAAAGTGAGACCTGTCGAGGGGAGTATTGAAGGCTGCCTGCAGAGCGGTCCAGGCATCGGAGTCGCTGCTTCAGCAGCCCTAATGTCTGCTCGATGATGTTGCGGGTGACGGCATGGCTCTCATTGTAGTATTCCTCCGGTTCTGTGGGTGGGGTTGCGGAGGGGATTCATTAGCCAGGTGGCCAGGCTGTATCCCTTGTCCCCAAGCAGCCAGCCTCGGCCTTCTTGTGGTGGCTGAAACAGTTGAGAAACAGTGCTCTCCTGGAGGATAAGGGCATCATGTGCGCTTCGAGGATAGCGAGCATTGACTGCGAGGATGCCCTGCGTGTGGTCGTACACCAGCTGCACACTTAGGGAGTGGTATCCCTTTCTGTTTCTGAATACCCCTGCATTGTGGAATGGTGCTCGCAAGACCATGTGCATGCAGTCAACTGATCCTTGCAGCCTTGGGAAGCCCGCTATCTGGCAAACCTACTTGCATGCTCATCCTGTTTCTCCCTGGTCATCGGGAAGGTAATGAAGTCCATTCGATGGGTGTAGAGAGCCTGTGTGATGTCACGGATGAAGCAATGTGCTGCAAATTGTGAGATGCTGCATATGTCCCTTGATCCATCCTGGAAGGAGCCGGAGGCATAGAAGGTGAGTGCCACCATGACCTTCACTGCGATGGGCAGCTCAATCCTGGTGCCGATGTGAGGCTGCAGACCTTCCTGCAGGAGATGGCATATCTCTGCAACGACCTCCTTTCAGAAGCGCAGCCTTCTGACACGCTGCTCCTCAGACAGGTCTAGGTATGACCGTTGCTGCCGGTAAAGCTGTGGGGGATAAGGCCTCCTGCCCCGAAGTCTAGGGGCTCTCCTCCTTCGACCGCCAATATGACCAACAGCCCTTCTCTCTTCACGCCGCCTTGCTGGAGCATGTAGAATGCAAAGCTGGCGAACTAGTAATGCCCCCATTAAAGTTTTAGAAACAACCTTTTCTCAAGCCGAACTGTTAGGTGTGTCTGCCGCTGAAAACTCGGAGGCTCACACACCGTGCTCTGTGCAAATGTTGGACTTACTGTGACCTCTAAGAGAAGCGCTTCCCCATCCATTTAAGTTGCCACCAGTTAATGACTCTGCAAGCCTGTACCGACTGTTTTTCCAGACGTTGTTATTGGCAGGCACACAATGAGGTGCACGCACCAAATTTAGCAACCAGGGCACAAGTGTGGGCGTTGCACCAGGATGATGTGATGACCGGTGTGATCATCAGCAGCCAGGCGTTAGTGGTTTGTGCCCCCGGTAAACCTCGAATGAATGTTCTGTTGAGGCGCGAAAAGCTGTGCGCCCGGTCGGTAAGCTCTAACGCTTAGATTAACGCTCCCTTTGGGCACGAACTGAGGTGATAGACAACTGAAAATCCAGCCCCTAGACAATCAGAGATAGAAATTGCCCCCCTCCCATCCCGTTTCAATTGTTTTTACCACAGCTGCGGTTCAGGTTGCCTCTTGAGTGACATTCAGCTCTTTGTTGTTTTTTTTCCCTTGTATCCAGAAGTTGCTCTTCATGGGGGCAGTGACAACACTTGAGGGGCGGAATTTGGGGGGGGGGTGCGGAGTGACTGCCACGATGCCATCACCATGGCTTTCCCCTTCACTTAAAGGGGAGAGCCTCCGTGATTTTAAAACTTCGGCCCACTGGGCTACCAGGGAGGGTTTCGGCCAGGCCACTGGCCTAGCACCCAAGAAGGGGTGCCAGGCTGCCTGTTGGCAGCCCAACCGAACCCAGGGGCATAACTGTTGGGCCAGCAAGGCAGTCGGCCGACAAAAAAATACATGGCAGCAGCAGCAGTGCACCCTCCCCTTTAAGGGAAGCCGCACCATCATTGCAGAAGGCCACAGCCTCACTGGACCACCGCGAAAAACAGGCTTTGGCACTGAAGATTTTCAGAGGGGAATGTTGCCATCGGGGTGTGGGGTTGGGGGGAGGTAGATCAGCGGTGCGCAATTAACGAAATTAACACGGATCGGCAGCAGTGGAGCAGTAAGGGGGGATCGGGGCACCATCAGGAAACCTCAGAAGAGCAATTGGGCTATCAGTGGCCATTCCACAAAAAGTCAGCGGCCACTCCACTCTGCAGCATGGCCACCGATTTGCCTGAAGGAAAGGGGCAATTTCAGCCCCTTAGTGGTTCAGTGCTGAATATTAAGGCCCTGTTTAAAGATAAAATGGCAGCCGACTCGTTTCCACCCGCTTCCGGCAGGTCCTGGGACGGCTGCCATTTTAGGGAGGTAGATAACACTGCCGTTGCCAGCGCTCGCTGCAGATATTTAGATTAGGCAGATCGTGACGTCAAAGAGTGTGCATTGCGGCTGCCGCTGCTCCATTTAACGTCCTTTCATAACTAGGACCAGGTGACAAAGCATTCAGCAGCGAGAAGGAGCCCCCCAGCAGCGCTATTTAAAGGTTCATCAACAATTTGCAGCTTATTTGCTTTTTCAGCTCTACTGGCTCTGTCTAAGTTTCTGCAAATCTTGATGCTTTCTAAACTTGTTTAAAGTTGCTGAGGTGACAGGCAGTGTTGCTGCAAGTGGAGAATGCCTTGCTTCTTAGTTATTGAATTGGTTAGGATGGAGTGGCGAATAATACTTAAAGGGTTGACGGTGGATAGGCAACGGCAGGCATTTAAAGATCACATGGATGAACTTCAACAATTGTACATCCCTGTCTGGCGTAAAAATAAAGCGGGGAAGGTGGCTCAACCGTGGCCAACAAGAGAAATTAGGAATACTGTTAAATCCAAGGAAGAGGCATATAAATTGGCTAGAAAAACCTGAGGACTGAGAGAAATTTAGAATTCAGCAGAGTCTCGTTACAGAACCAGTACCCACTACCCAAAGCGGATGACCTGTTTGCAACGCTAGCAGGCGGGAAGTCGTTCACTAAGCTGGATCTAACCTCTGCTTACAGGACACAGGAGCTGGCTGAATCTTCGAAAAAATTGATGTGCATCAACACGCACAGAGGACTGTTCATTTACCACAGATGCCCCTTTGGGATTCACTCGGCTGTGGCCACCTTCCAGAAGAACATGGAAAGTCTGCTGAAATCGGTTCCGCACACTGTGGTGTTTCAAGACAACATCTTGTTCACTGGCCACAACACCACCGAACACTTGCACAACCTGGAAGAGGTTCTCAAGCAACTGGACAGAGTGGGGCTCAGGCTGAAATGCTCCAAGTGTGTTTTCCTGCCGCCATAGTTCGAATTTCTGGGGAGAAAGATTGCGGCGGACAGCATCAGACCCACGGACTCCAAGACGGAGGCCATCAAGAATGCACCCAGACCACAGAATGAGATAGAGCTGCGTTCGTTCCTGGGATTCCTCAACTATTTTGGTAACTTTCTACCGGGGTTGAGAACTTTGCTGGAACAATTGCATTTATTGCTACGCAAGGGTGACACTGGGTTTGGGGTAAATCTCAAGAGACAGATTTTAACAAGGCCAGAAACCTGCAATGTTCTACCAAGTTACTTGTATTGTATGACCCGTGTAAACGTTTAGTACTAGCTTGTGATGCATCTTCGTACGGGGTCGGTTGTGTGATACAGCAGGCCAATGGGTCAGGCAACTGCAACCGGTTAGAGGGGGAAAATAGAATATGAGAGTAAGCTTGCAGGGAACATAAAAACTGACTGCAAAAGCTTCTATAGATATGTGAAGAGAAAAAGATTAGTGAAGACAAATGTAGGTCCTTTGCAGTCAGAATCAGGTGAATTTATAATGGGGAACAAAGAAATGGCAGACCAATTGAACAAATACTTTGGTTCTGTCTTCACTTAGGAAGACACAAATAACATTCCAGAAAAACTAGGGGATCGAGGCTTTAGCGAGAAGGAGGAGCTGAAGGAAATCCTTATTAGTCAGGAAATTGTGTTAGGCAAATTGATGGGATTGAAGGCCGATAAATCCCCAGGGCCTGATAGTCTATATCCCAGAGTACTTAGGAAGTGGCCCTAGAAATAGTGGATGCATTGGTGGTCATTTTCCAACATTCTATAAACTCTGGATCCGTTCCTATGGATTGGAGGGTAGCTAATATAACCCCACTGTTTAAGAAAGGATGGAGAGAGAAAACAGGGAATTATTGACTGGTTAGCCTGATATCGGTGGTGGGGAAAATGTTGGAATCAATTTTTAAAAATGTAATAGCAGCGCATTTGGAAAGTAGTGACAGGATCGGTCCAAGTCAGCATGGATTTATGAAAGGGAAATCATGCTTGACAAATCTAGTATTTTTTGAGAATGTAACTAGTAGAGTGGACAAGGGAGAACCAGTGTATTTGGACTTTCAAAAGGCTTTTGACAAGGTCCCACACAAGAGATTGGTGTGCAAAATTAAAGCACATGGTATTGGGGGTAATGTATTGATGTGGATAGAGAACTGGTTGGCAGACAGGAAGCAAAGAGTAGGAATAAACAGGTACTTTTCAGAATGGCAGGCAGTGACTAGTGGGGTACTGGAAGATTCAGTGCTGGGACCCCAGCTATTTACAATATACATTAATGATTTAGACAAAGGAATTGAATGTAATATCTCCAAGTTTGCAGATGACACTAAGCTGGGTGGCAGTGTGAGCTGTGAGGAGGATGCTAAGAGGCTACAGGTTAGGTGAGTGGGTAAATGCTTGGCAGATTCAGTATAATGTAGATAAATATGAGGTTATCCACTTTGGTAGCCAAAAACAGGAAGGCAGAATATTATATGAATGGTGATAGATTAGGAAAAGGGGAGGTGCAACAAGACCTGGGTGTCATGGTACATCAGTCATTGAAAGTTGGTATGCAGGTACAGCAGGCGGTGCAGAAGGAAAATGGCATGTTGGCCTTCATAGTGAGAGGAATTGAGTATAGGAGCAGGGAGGTCTTACTGCAGTTGTACAGGGCCTTGGTGACCCACACCTTGAATATTATGTACAGTTTTGGTCTCCTAATCTGAGGAAGGACATTCTTGCTATTGAGGGAGTGCAGCGAAGATTCACCAGACTGATTCTCGGGATGGCAGGACTGACAGACGAAGAAAGACTGGACTGACTAGGCTTATATTCACTGGAATTTAGAAGAATGAGAGGGGACCTCATAGAAACATATAAAATTCTGACGGGATTGGACAGGTTAGAGGCAGGAAGAATGTTCCCGATGTTGGGGAAATCCGGAACCAGGGGTCACAGTCTAAGGATAAGGGGTAAGCCATTTAGGACCCAGATGAGGAGAAACTTCTTCACTCAGAGAATTGTGAACTGGTGGAATTCTCTACTGTTATGTATGAATGAAGAGTCTGACTCGATACTGTGACCTCAAAGTTAAGTGTGACCTTAGTCTTTTATTGCAGGTCACCAGAGTGAGGCCTCCTTAAGTACCTATGCTCCCAAGGGATTGTGGAATCTTTTGGGACTCCAGGGACTGAGCCCTCTGGAGGCTGTACAAGGTATATACAAGTTTACATATGTAATATCTACCACAGAAAGTTATTGAGGCCAGTTTGTTAGATATATTCAAAAGGGAGTTAGATGTGGCCCTTACAGCTAAAGGAATCAAGGGGTAGGGCAAGAAAGCAGGAAAGGGGTACTGAAGTTGCATGATCAGCCATGATCATATTGAATGGTGGTGCAGGCTCGAAGGGCCGAATGGCCTACTCTTGCACCTATTTTCTATGTTTCTATGTTTCTATTTTAAAGGCTTCTGCTCACACCACTTGCTCCCAGTCATGGAAGTCTCTACTGGCAGTCTCCCTCGCACTCGAGTATCATAGGGAGATGGAAAGAAGGCAGTGAAGAAGAGGAGAAGATGCTCACAGAGGGAGGAGGAGGAGCAGGAGGGCTCTCAGCAGGAGGCCCTCCAATTCCCATCTGACAGCACCTCCCCTACCTCCACAGAACTCTTCCAACACCTGTAACCAGACCTGTAGCCTCAGAGCAGGGCATGGTCGCCGTGATCCTCTATTTTTCCACCAGCAGATCCTTCCAGTCTTCAGCAGGTGACAGAGCTAGCATCTCCTAGTTCATCATCCATTGCTAAATTTGGGAGATCACATAGGCTCTTTACTCCAGAAATAGGGAGTTATTTTTCTTCCCTCTGAACAGAGAGAAGCAGAACGAACGCACATGTGGCTTTGCCAGGATAGCGGGCTTCCCCAAGGTGCAGAATGCCACTGACTGCATACACGTGGCTTTGCGGGCACAGTAACACAAAGGCTACCACTCACTTAATGTGCAGTTGTTGTGCAACCATGCCCAGTGCATCATGATGGCAAATGTCTGATATCCTGGCAGCAGTCATGATGCCTTCATCCTGCGCCAGTCCGATGTGCCACCAATCTTCCAGCCATTATGTCAAACCCAAGGTACTCAGAGACAAGGGCTATCTGCTCTACACCGGGCTGATGACCCCCTTCCGCATTCCCACTACTCGTGGCCAGCAGTCATATAATGACAGCCATGCTACCACGAGGAACATCATCGAGTAGACCATCAGAGTGCTCAAGCTATGGTACCGCTGCGTTGCCCATTCGGGAGGAGCTTCCAGTACTTGCTGGAGTGGGTATCCCATTTCCTGATCATCTGCTGCATCCTCGACATTTTGATCATCACAAAGGTGCAGTCCTTGCCACCAAGGATTGTGAGACCAACATAGGCGGGGGAGGAGGAGGAAGAGGAAGAGGAAGGAAGGAGGCAGGCAGGCAACACATCTCCATTCCAGATGGGCTGTCGTGTGCACCTGACCAGAATCCAATTTGAGTAAATAAAACCCTAGATCCCCAGTGCTCATCACTGCCCCATCATAACATCCCTCTATCGTGAAACATCACAACGTTCTCCTGGGCACAAAGCTGAAATGAGAGCCACCACAAAACACACATTACAAACAAAAGTCATAAATTTATCCAATTAAATCAAAATGGCAATATCAACTATTTACCCTCGTGCAATCCCTTAGTGCCTATCTTTTGTGAGCCTTTTCCCACTCTGCTTCTATGAAGTGCTCCCTCAGTGGCTGTAACATGGCTGGTGGAATGCCGCTGACCTTCCGTAGGGAGACTACTGATGGCCTTGCAAAATGACCTCGACCAGCTGTGGACCCAGAAGGCCCAGTTGTAGACTGCACCACCTCAGCATAGGTGGCTGCAGTCTGGGCTGGCTGGTTTAACAGCAAGGGCACTGGTGGTGTCTCACTGGTGGGAGTATGAATGCTGTCTTTCTAAAAGAGTACAGCAGGTTCTTGCTCCACGGAATCACTGCCACTTCTCTAGGTCAGCGCATCAGCATTCCTAACCTCACATTTTTCCACATTATACTCCATCTGCCAAATTTATGTCCACTCACTTAACCTGTCTAATATGGGCCCAAAATTGGCCAGGAGTACCTCCACTTTTTTGGAGCAATTTGATTTTTCTGGAGTATCTTAAAAATCCCCATTTTGCACATTCAATTTGTGCCACTGTAAGTGAGTTAGTTAGGATTTTTTTTAGTTTAGCTTAGTTTTTTTCAAAAGGGGGCGTTACCAGCCACTTACACCAGTTTTGGCCATTTAAACCACTTTGGACAGCTAATAGTCGCTCCAAACTAACTTAGGCCAGCGTATGTGGTCACTTGTGGCCGCACAGAAAACCCTTGCGGAGTGTTAAGAAATCAACGCAGGTAACCAAAGATCATCATCATAGACAGTCCCTCAGAATCGAAGAAGACTTTCTTCCACTCCCAAAGTGAGTTCTCTGGTGGCTGAACAGTCCAATACGAGAGCCACAGACCCTGTCACAGGTGGGACAGACATTCGTCGAGCGAAGGAGTGGGTGGGGCTGGTTTGCCTCGCGCTCCTTCTGCTGTCTGCGCTTGACCTCTTCATGCTCGTTGCGTTGAGACTCGAAGAGCTCAACGCCCTCCCGGATGCACTTTCTCCACCTCGGGCGGTCTGCGGCCAGGGCCTCCCAGGTGTCAGTGGTGATGTCGCACTTTACCAGGGAGGCTTTGAGGGTGTCCGTGTTACGCTTCCGCTGCCCACATTTGGCTCGTTTACCATGAAGGAGCTCCACATAAAGCATTTGCTTAGGGAGTCTCATATCTGGCATGCAAACTATGTGGCCTGCCCAGCGAAGCTGATCGAGTGTGGTCAGTGCTTCAATACTGGGGATGTTAGCCTGGTCGAGGACATGCCTGCGTCTGCGCACATTCTGAGGCTGAACTCCAGGATATAGTCAATGTAATCACTGAGGCATATGAAAGCATGGGCCTTACGCTTAACATGCTAAGGCAAAGGTCCTCCACCATCCTGTCCCCGCCGCACAGTACTTTCCTCTAAGCATCAAGATTCACGGCGCGGCCCTCGACAACATGGGCCATTTCCCATATCTCGGGAGCCTCTTATCAACAAAGGCAGATATTAATGTGGAGATTCAACATTGCCTCCAGTGCGCCAGTGCAGCCTTTGGCCGTCTGAAGAAAAGAGTGTTTGAAGACCAGGCCCTCAAATCTACCACCAAGCTCATGGTCTACTGGGCTTTAGTAATACCCGCCCTCCTGTATGGATCAGAGGCATGCACGATGTATAGAAGGCACCTCAAGTTGCTGGAGATATATCACCAACGATGTCTCTGCAAGATCCTACAAATCCCTTGGGAGGACAGGCACATCAACATCAACCAAAGATAGGATCGGGAAGGGAAGTGGAGAGGACCTTACAAAGCACTAAATAAAGCACAACAACATTCAAGAAGCGTAAAAACCACCAAGAAGAAAAAATAAATAAAACTTAAGACTACCTTCCTAACTCAGGCCCGGGAATTCAGCAGGCTGGCCGGTGCGAGAGGCCACTCAGCCGGGGATAGGTGCAGGTGGGATGACCGGGCGGGAGAGCACAGGGAACTGACTGTCTCTCTGACTGACTCTCTCTTTCTCTGGTTATTCCAGCGATCTGACTCTCTCTATTCCAGCGATCTGACTCTCTCTCTCTCTCTGACTCTCTCTCTGACTGACTCTCTCTGACTCTCTCTCTCTGACTCTCTCTCTCTCTGACTCTCTCTCTCTGACTCTCTCTCTCACTGACTCTCTCTGACTCTCTCTCTCTCTGACTCTCTCTCTGACTGACTCTCTCTGACTCTCTCTCTCTGACTCTCTCTCTCTCTGACTGACTCTCTCTGACTCTCTCTCTGACTGACTCTCTCTGACTCTCTCTCTGACTGACTCTCTCTGACTCTCTCTCTCTGACTCTCTCTCTCTCTGACTGACTCTCTCTGACTCTCTCTCTGACTGACTCTCTCTGACTCTCTCTCTCTCTGACTGACTCTCTCTGACTCTCTCTCTGACTGACTCTCTCTGACTCTCTCTCTGACTCTCTCTCTCTCTGACTGACTCTCTCTGACTCTCTCTCTCACTGACTCTCTCTGACTCTCTCTCTCTCTCTGACTCTCTCTCTGACTGACTCTCTCAGACTCTGTCTCTCTGATTATTCCAGCGATCTGACTCTCTCTCTCTGACTATTCCAGCAGCTAGCCCAGCACGCGCCGTGAGGCCACTCAGCCGGGGATTGAGGCAGGTCGATTCGGGTCCCACGCTACTGTGCATGCGCGAAACCTCCAGTGCGTATGCATTGAGCTGCCGGCACTATTTTTCTCGCAGGGCCCTAGCTCCACCCCCTAATGGACAGACCATGTCGCGCCAAGCCATAGGAGAGGCCACAGAGTGGCCAGAATTCGGGGAGATCTTTTCGGCATCGTTTTCATCCTAGGAAGTCGGCGCATCATCAGTGAGTGCGCCGAAAAAGCGGGTGGGCCAAATTTGTGCCCTTTATCCCTTTGTTGAAGGGCTAGAAATTCGGTTGGCTATCGCCTTCATTTAGTATCCTGGAGAGGCGGTAAAGCATCGCAAATAGCCTAACGCCTGGCATCAGATATTTTAGCAGTGGTTGAAAACTTTGATTGACTTTTACCGGCGGCGCTAACACTTATCGCTTCACAATCTAACGACAGCCAGATCATGACGCGGGTACATGTGCAGCACCCATCTAGCGCCGAACGTAAACTTCGGTTTGCGCACCTCACATACCGCCAGCTGCTGAACACGCCAGAAATACCAGGTGGTCCCAGCCTCTTTGGGCAATACCAGCAGAGTAATTAAAAGGATGAGCTACCGGGTTATTCAGAGTTCACAGCGAGTGCTACGTTTCCACATAGCACAGTGTGTGTATCACTGGGAATGCGGAGGCAGTCTTCAAAGTTACAGTTAAGTTGCGATTTTAGGAGTGTATTTACATGGGTCATCATCATCGGCAGTCCCTCGGAGTCGAGGATGACTGGCTTTCACTCTAAAAGTGGGTTCTCAGGTGACAAAGGAGTCTAAATATGGGATCTACTGTCTCTATCACAGGTGGGGCAGACAGCGATTGAAGGAAAGGGTGGTTGGGAGCCTGGGTTGACGCACACTCCTTCCGCTGTCTACGCTTGGTTTCTGCTTGTTCTCGGCGATGGGCGCGAGGTGATTAGCTCCTTCATGGATGAACTTCCTCCACTTTGGGCAGTCTTGGGCCAGGGATTCCCAGGTGTCGGTGGGGATGTTGCACTTTATCAAGGAGGCTTTGAGGGTGTCCTTGAAGCGTTTCCTCTGCCCACCTGGGGCTTGCTTGCCATGTCGAAGTTCCATGTAGAGCACTTGCTTTGGGTGTCTCCTATCGGGCATGCGGATGATGTGACCCGCCCAACAGAGCTGATCGAGCATGGTCAATGCTTCGATGCTGGGGATGTTGGCCTGAGTGAGAACACTGCTGTTGATGCGCCTATCCTGCCAATGGATTTGCAGGATCTTGTGGAGGCAGCATTGGTGGTACTTCTCCAGCTGAATATGGCTTTCTTATCAGTGTCTTTGAGTGCCATTGCGTTGATTTTCCTGTGGCATTTTTTTTGTTGCCGCCGCTGCTTTGGGGCTATATTGATGTTGATGACAGAGCGGATTAGGTGGTGGTCCATCCAACAGTTGTCAGCTCCTGTTATGGCGTGGGTGATGCGCACATCCTTGCTGTCCCTCGCTCGGATGATGACGTAGTCGAGCAAATGCCAGTGCTTGGAGCGAGGGTGCTGCCATGATGCCCTGTAGTTGTCTTTGTGACGAAACAAGGTGTTGGTATTGACAAGGCCATGATCTAGTCATTTCATCAGGACCAGGGTACCACTGGAATTGGTTTTCCTTAACCCCTATCTGCCAATCACACCTCCCCAGAGGTCTGTGTACTTTCCGACTCTGGCATCGAAATCGTCAAGAAGGATCAGCTTGTCGTTCGTTGAGACTCAGGACAGGAATTATTCGAGACTGGAATAGAATTCCTCTTTCGTCTCATCTGTAGTGTCCAGTGTTGGGGCGTATGCACTGATGCTCATTGCACACTGGTTCCGGGCTAGAGTGAGTGCAGTGCGAACACGTCACCCTCGCCTCCTCCAAGCAATTGATAGGCGGCGTCTGTAGAGAAGGGAGATCGGGAATGTGGGACCACAAATGAGGAGACTTCGTAGACATCGGGTCAGGAGGCTTTTACCCCCTCCACAGGTTTATCGGGAGCAATTATCACACCTGGACATGTCTGAGGAGCACTGCGTTAGAAGGCTGCAGTTCCGATGTTTGGACCGCTTTGGAGGCAGTCTTCAGTACTCCCCTGATCAAGTTTCACTCTACATTATGGTCTGCTGCATGCTGCACTACTTGGCCATCACGAGGCCACTGGGGATTGCAGCTCCACCTCAGGAGGAACATAAGAACATAAGAAATAGGAGCACAAGTACGCTATTTTGTCCCTCGAGCCTGCTCCACCATTCAATAAGATCATGGCTGATCTGATCTTGGCCTCAACTCCACTTCCCTGCCTGCTCCTCATAACCCTTCACTCCCTTATTGTTCAAAAATCTGTCTAGCTCCACCTTAAATATATTCAATGACCCAGCCTCCACTACTCTCTGGGACAGAGAATTCCACAGATTTACGACCCTGTGAGAAGAAATTCCTCCTCATCTCAGTTCTAAATGGGCGACTCCTTATTCTGAAACTATGCCTCCTACTTCTAGATACTCCCATGAATGGAAATATCGTCTCTGCATTCACCTTGTCAAGTCCCCTCAGTAACTTAAATATTTCAATATCACCTCTCATTCTTCTAAACTCCAATGAGTATAGGCCCAACCTACTCAACATATCTTCATAAGTCAACCCTTTCATCTCAGGAATCAACCGAGTGAACCTTCTCTGATCATTCTGTATCAATTCCCATGAAGCAACGACCAGATGAATACCTGGCCTCATAGGGACATCGCTCTGTGCTAGGCTGATGGCGCAGCTCTGTGAAATTCTCCATTCATACACATGATGGCAATGCAAACGGTCAACTCAACATTTTATTATCTCTAACAAGAGTGTGCCCTCAAGCAGCACACTATCAACCTTTCATCAGCTGCTAAAAAAATAGTGTAACAAATGCCCCTTGAAACAGCATAATACACAAACAACTTCATGATTATATGTACACACGCCCTTCCCATCTGAAATGCAAGACATGCTCTCAGGAACCATATTATGTCAAGACCCTTTCACATATAACAGGCATCAAATATCAGCAACAAAATATGTACAATTATATTTACAAGATGTGGACATCTGGCCATGGTGGGCAAAGTCATTATTATGACTTATTTTCATATTTCCCACACCTTCCATTTCCCCCCTCCCATGCCTAGTGCTCCTCCTTAATGTGTCCCCTGCAAGGCTGCTCAAAGGCTGCTGTGTCTGTGAGGCAGATACTGCAGATGGCCTTGCAGGACGCGCTGGAAGGCCTGGCTGTGGACTGCAGCACCTCAGCATGGGCGGCAGCAGTCTGGGATGGGTTGGGTGCAGACAGGTGCAAAGGAAGAGTGGCAGTGGTGGGAGCCAG
This sequence comes from Pristiophorus japonicus, assembly GCF_044704955.1. Taxonomy (NCBI): domain Eukaryota; kingdom Metazoa; phylum Chordata; class Chondrichthyes; family Pristiophoridae; genus Pristiophorus; species Pristiophorus japonicus. The sequence goes on from NC_091977.1 coordinate 183,106,885, forward strand.
AATGCTGTAATTGTGAGAGAGAACAGCATCTTCCATTTCTATTGACACACTTCCACTCCCCCAGGGCAGAGCCTCAGCATAGAAACATAGAAACATAGAAAATAGGTGCAGGAGTAGGCCATTCGGCCGTTCTAGCCTGCACCGCCATTCAATGAGTTCATGGCTGAACATGCAACTTCAGTACCCCATTCCTGCTTTCTCGCCATACCCCTTGATCCCCCTAGTAGTAAGGACTTCATCTAACTCCTTTTTGAATATATTTAGTGAATTGGCCTCAACAACTTTCTGTGGTAGAGAATTCCACAGGTTCACCACTCTCTGGGTGAAGAAATTTCTCCTCATCTCGGTCCTAAATGGCTTACCCCTTATCCTTAGACTGTGACCCCTGGTTCTGGACTTCCCCAACATTGGGAACATTCTTCCTGCATCTAACCTGTCTAAACCCATCAGAATTTTAAACATTTCTATGAGGTCCCCTCTCATTCTTCTGAACTCCAGTGAATACAAGCCCAGTTGATCCAGTCTTTCTTGATAGGTTAGTCCCGCCATCCCAGGAATCAGTCTGGTGAACCTTCGCTGCACTCCCTCAATAGCAAGAATGTCCTTCCTCAGGTAAGGAGACCAAAACTGTACACAATACTCCAGGTGTGGCCTCACCAAGGCCCTGTACAACTGCAGCAACACCTCCCTGCCCCTGTACTCAAATCCCCTCGCTATGAAGGCCAACATGCCATTTGCTTTCTTAACCGCCTGCTGTACCTGCAATGACTGATGTACCATGACACCCAGGTCTCGTTGCACCTCCCCTTTTCCTAATCTGTCACCATTCAGATAATAGTCTGTCTCTTTGTTTTTACCACCAAAGTGGATTACCTCACATTTATCCACATTATACTTCATCTGCCATGCATTTGCCCACTCACCTAACCTATCCAAGTCGCTCTGCAGCCTCATAGCATCCTCCTCGCAGCTCACACTGCCACCCAACTTAGTATCATCCGCAAATTTGGAGATACTACATTTAATCCCCTCGTCTAAATCATTAATGTACAGTGTAAACAGCTGGGGTCCCAGCACTGAACCTTGCGGTACCCCACTAGTCACTGCCTGCCATTCTGAAAAGTACCCATTTACTCCTACTCTTTGCTTCCTGTCTGACAACCAGTTCTCAATCCATGTCAGCACACTACCCCCAATCCCATGTGCTTTAACTTTGCACATTAATCTCTTGTGTGGGACCTTGTCAAAAGCCTTCTGAAAGTACAAATATACCACATCAACTGGTTCTCCCTTGTCTACTCTACTGGAAACATCCTCAAAAAATTCCAGAAGATTTGTCAGGCATGATTTCCCTTTCACAAATCCATGCTGACTTGGACCTATCATGTCACCTCTTTCCAAATGCCCTGCTATGACATCCTTAATAATTGATTCCATCATTTTACCCACTACCGATGTCAGGCTGACCGGTCTATAATTCCCTGTTTTCTCTCTCCCTCCTTCTTTAAAACGTGGGGTTACATTGGCTACCCTCCACTCGATAGGAACTGATCCAGAGTCAATGGAATGTTGGAAAAGGACTGTCAATGCATCTGCTATTTCCAAGGCCACCTCCTTAAGTACTCTGGGATGCAGTCCATCAGGCCCTGGGGATTTATTGGCCTTCAATCCCATCAATTTCCCCAACACAATTTCCCGACTAATAAGGATTTCCCTCAGTTCCTCCTCCTTACTAGACCCTCTGACCCCTTTTATATCCGGAAGGTTGTTTGTGTCCTCCTTAGTGAATACCGAACCAAAGTACTTGTTCAATTGGTCTGCCATTTCTTTGTTCCCCGTTATGACTTCCCCTGATTCTGACTGCAGGGGACCTACGTTTGTCTTTATTAACCTTTTTCTCTTTACATATCTATAGAAACTTTTGCAATCCGTCTTAATGTTCCCTGCAAGCTTCTTCTCGTACTCCATTTTCCCTGCCCTAATCAAACCCTTTGTCCTCCTCTGCTGAGTTCTAAATTTTTCCCAGTCCCTGGGTTCGCAGCTATTTCTGGTCAATTTGTATGCCACTTCCTTGGTTTTAATACTATCCCTGATTTCCCTTGATAGCCACGGTTGAGCCAGCTTCCCTTTTTTATTTTTACGCCAGACAGGAATGTACAATTGTTGTAGTTCATCCATGCGGTCTCTAAATGTCTGCCATTGCCCATCCACAGTCAACCCCTTAAGTATCATTCGCCAATCTATCCTAGCCAATTCACGCCTCATACCTTCAAAGTTACTCTTCTTTAAGTTCTGGACCATGGTCTCTGAATTAACTGTTTCATTCTCCATCCTAATGCAGAATTCCACCATATTATGGTCACTCTTCCCCAAGGGGCCTCGCACAACGAGATTACTAATTAATCCTCTCTCTTTACACAACACCCAGTCTAAGATGGCCTCCCCCCTGGTTGGTTCCTCGACATATTGGTCTAGAAAACCATCCCTTATGCACTCCAGGAAATCCTCCTTCACCGTATTGCTTCCAGTTTGGTTATCTGGAGCAATCAGCTGGAGCACAGATTGCTGGCCTGCTTCAGCACCGTGAGTTCTCCATTGGACTGTGGGGACTCCAGAGAGGATGGCCGCAGTCAGTGCTTGCATGGCATCAATCTGAGTCTGCATGAGAGCAGACTGAGTATGTAATGCGGCAGAATGTGAGTTGATGCCACCAACCACTGACTGCATCACATCACGAAGGACTTGTGTTGCTTCAGCCTGTGTTGTGATAGTTGTTGCCACATCAGCCATGGCACGCGCCATCACCTCTGGGTTCCCATGGTCGCTTGTTGACTCCAACATCCTTTGGCACTTGCCAAGGATGGGCTCGATGGGATGCTCAGAGGCACGGTCAAGGCTTGAGGCGACTTCCCCCAACCTCACAGCAAGTCCATCCATGCTCTGCGGGACCCTTGTCAATGCACCTATAAGGTCGAAGTGCATTTTCTTAGACTCTCTCGCCATATCCTCCAAATCCAGGTGCACATTTGAGTCAGGCTCAGCAGGACTCAGGACTCCCGCCGGGGAGATGCCCCTGAGCTTTCCCTTTTGCTGGGCGTTGTGGCAGGCCACTGTGTCCAGGAACATCAGGCTCGTCAAACTCCAGGAATATCAGCTCGTCCACTGAAGCGACATCTTCACTGTCTGGAACAGATAGATCCTGCAGGAGTGGCGCAGAACTGTCATTCCCTTCCTCCTCGTCTCCCCCGTCCTTGGAGGTGGACACCTTACGGACAGGCTATTGCACTTCTGGCTCATTGGGGCAGAAATCACGGCCTCCTGGGCCCATACGGAGTTTCTACGGCCCCAGGAAGGCATTGGAAAAGCCGTTTTTAATGCGCATGCGCTGAAAACCGGCTTTTCCAATCTATCATGATGGTGCTTGACAGATTATCCGCAGATCAGGAGTGAAGACATTTGCTTGGGCAAGATTGCGGGATTTACGCATATCTTGCCCAGCAAATGTTCTCAAAATTCTTGCGCCTGATAAAAGCAGGCGCATCGCCTACTTTTACAAGTGCAAGTGTTTTAAAACATACATAAACACAATAAAATTAAATTAAATAAACACATTTTATTGTTAAAAACTCTTCCCACTACGGTAAGTTTATTTAAAACCATAATTTAAAAAACTTTTTTAAAAATCGGATAAATATTTTTTTATATAAGACATTAATAACTTTAATTGAAATGAATCTTAAATATATAGTGTATATTTTCTATTTTTTATTAGTGTTTTAGGTGTTTGGGGGAGTTTTCTCATTCATAATAATGGAAGTCCAGAAAATACTGTACCTTGATTGGCTGCCCAGTGTAAGAATAAAAGTGTTTATTAATGATTAAAATTGATTATGTGTATGTATAAATGTTAAAAGTGTAGATTAATGGAAAGGCCTGTTTGTGTTGAGATAAAATGGAAGCCCACAGATTGCCAGCATGGGCTAAGTTTTGTAAGAAACAAAGTGAAAGCCCCCAGAGCTGCCGCATGGGTTTTGTCTATTGGAAAGCCATTTAAACTAATCAGAGATAGCTGAGCCAGACCAGACAGCCACATGTGTGAGGAGAGACAATAAGGAGCTGCCCTGGAGCCAAGATCCAATCGGAAGGCTTTCTGAGGACACTGGCCTTGAGGAATATAAAAAACACAAGCCAGGAACTCTTCTCTCCTCTCTTCTCTCTCTTGGACACACGGCACGAGACATCCCTGAAGACCAGTTAAAACAGCAAGCCGTATGTCCAAACCAGCCAGCAAAAGGGACATAACGTATATCACTCGTTATTATAACCTCATTGTAGCTCTGTTATAACATAATTGACAACTGTTGGTAATGTGCATGTGTGTGTCTTTTTAAGATAACTGATCATTGCTGCTAATGTGCATGTGTGCATGTTTTTAATAAATTGTGACAATTGTTTTGAAAGAATCATCTCACTGTCAAATGTAAGCCCAGAGAGATTCAGAAATCCTACACCAGAGCCACGTGACTCCAGCTCCAGCTTATGGACATCCCAACGTGCACGCGCTGCGACGCGCAGGGAGTGAAGGCCTCAGGACCGAGATCTCAAGCGGGCACAGCAGGAACCGGTAAGTACGCATTTTTTTCTTTTTTTCAGTCGTTTGCCCGCGCGAAGACCTCGACCGGGATTTCTAGGCCGTTATCTGTAAGCACAAAGTGACAGAAGTGTGTTTAGCAGCAGGGGAGGGGGCAGGAAGGAAAGAAGGAGGTGACATAGGACATTTATATGTAAAGTGGCCAAGGCGTGTGGTTTCAGGGTTAAATTGTCTCATTTAAGAGGGAAAGAGGATGAACATACCGTCACTGTCCCCAGGGGGCTCGGCTTCCTCGACCGCTCCCGCACTCACTTGTGCACCCATGAGGGCGTGGAGTTCAGGCTCCCCTCCTCCGGTCCGCAGCTGTTCGCGCCTGTTGTGAGCGAGTTTCACCTGCAATAACAAACAGAAGAGGGTGTGAGTAAGTGTGCAGCTAGTCGTCTACAACATGTGCCTTGCAGAGTTGAATAGATGCTACTGTATGGAAGTGTGCAGATGTCCATTTGACTCTCAGTAGCTGTGCAGAGTGGCTGTGTGACTAGTGAGATTTGGTAGCTGCCAGCTAAGATTAAGGGTAAGGCTAAAGTTTTTACAACGCATGTAAAGAGTGAAAAGGTAGCAAGAGGAGGGGTGTAGCTGAGTAGGGACCAAGAAGGAGAGCTACGCATGGAGACGGAGGGAATGGCTGCTGAAATGAGGTGGAACTTTGCAGCTCTCTTCAGCAACAAAGACCATGGGCTGGTTCACATAGTGAAGGAACAGGTACTGCACAGACTGTACATTGTGTGAGACAGTGAGGTTCACATTATGGCATTGTAAGGTTAATAGAAAGGGTACTCACCCTGACGACCCAAGTGAGGTCGCTCAACTTCTTGCAACATTGTATCATAGTTCTGGGCATCGTGCTGCTTGCAGACATGTGCTATGCCACCTCACCTTCACAAACATCTAAAAACTCTTGGCGGTGGCCTCCTGCCACTCTCAGACTGCAGGACATCTGTACGCCTCTCAACAGCCTCCATCAAAGCCTCCAGGGCTACATCGGAAAACTGGTGGGCATGCTGGCGAAATGCTGTCTCAGCCATGTTGCCACTCTGAGCAGACTGAGTTGGTGAAACTGCGCCTGCACAGAGTCATCTTAAATCCCCTTTAAGAAGTGGCTGGCACCGAAATGTCTAACCAGCATCGCCTCATCCACATTGGCTCTGGGAATTAATTTTCCCCGTCAGCGCCCTGAGAGAATTATGCAACGACTGATTTACCAATCCATTTCCCTCTTGATGCGCTGAAATCTAATTTTGCGTTACATTTAACAAGGCGCTACTGTTACCAACCAGCCGGGATTAACGCCTCAAAATGGGCAATAACGAAGTTCTAGCCCTTTGTATCCTCACAATTTAGTTTCCGACCTCTCTTTGTATTGCCAGCAAATTTGGCTGCAGTACACTCAGTCCCTTCATCCAAGTTATTAATATAGATTGTAAATAGTTGAAGCCTCAGCACTGACCCCTGTGACACCCCACTAGTTACAGTTTGCTAACCTGAAAATGACCCATTTATCCCAACTCTCTGTTTCCTGTTCGTTAGCCAATGCTCTATCCACGCTAATATATTACTCCCAACATCAAGAGCTCTTATCTTGTGCAGTAACCTTTTTTGTGGCACCTTATCGAATGCCTTTTGGTACAAGGGTTGAGTTGTGGTGAGGGGAGTGGGGTGGAAAGCAAGATATCCATACATACACCATCAGCAGCCTGTGAGAGATTGTGGGGAAAGTGGGATGTGAGAAGAAGGATTAGGTATGACCACCTTCATCGTCAGTAGTGCTTTTAACTTTGCCGCTCACCACAGATTCTGTGACTGCCCCTCCAATAATTTGGAACACTGATTCCTTGAGGTTCGTCAGGGTATGAATTCTTGCTTGGCCGCCTCCCATCTACTGCTGCTCCCAGTGGTTATAAACCAATTTGTCCTGCAAAAGGAAGTCTGTCAGTGAGTGCAGGGCAATGTGTTTGTGTGATGTGCCTGCCAAGGTTAAATAGCTGTTAGTGTGTACAAAGTGTGAGATATGGGTGTGAATGGTGCAGCAGTGGTAAGTTTGTGAGGGTGAAATGAAGCCATGATTGTGAGCTATGAGTAGTGATAGCTGGAGAGGTAGGTGAGTGATGGGGATGTATTGAGCAGTGTGTGAGGCTTGTGGTGCAGATGGTGGGATATGGCATTTGCTGAAGCTTTCACTCACCTTGACTAGCCGTATGAAATCGTTAAACATTTTTCGGCACTGGATCCATGCCCTGCGAACAACACTCATCACCGTTACCCATTGTGTGCTCTCCTCCCAGATCCTTCTGTTGATGGTCTCTTGCCCCTATGCGGGTAAAGGACAGCATAGTTGTTGTTCTAGCCTCAGAACCAAGGACTCAAGTGCAGCATCTGAGAATTGTCTCGCCCTTTCTCTAGGCTGTTGTGCCATTCCTTCTTCTTATCTGACAATGAAGTGCTTCTGCAAAACAGCACATCCCTTTCAAGTAGTGGAAGGAGCCTAGGCCAAACTTTATTGGTCAGTAAACTGCACCCAATATTGGCCCCCCTGTTGAGCACTAAGATAATCAGCAGTGCTTAGGGCGCTAAGATCAGTGCTACAATCATAATGACTAGGCAGCACAAATTTTGTGTGTTGCCTGTGAAGAGACAAATAGATTTAGGCGGTGCCTGTGCCCGTTTTCGGGCCTTATCGAATTTCTAGGCAAAAGGTTTCCAGTGGGGTTGGCAACAATACAATCAGTCCTTGAGCAAGACATTTTCCGTCCTCATCGTTGCATACTCGAACGTGTCTTTAATCATGAGAAGAATCTCGACAGAATGCCTGTTCAACAACAGACTAATTTATTGTAGCAAATTCTGGAATGCAACTAATATAGCCACAATTGGCTACAAAATGAGCTGGCAAATTTAACTCAAGTGAAATGCTTGTCTGCTTCCAAGAGGTCATTCTGTTATTCTATTAAGCAAGACTTAAAATGCACAAATCCATCACCAGAGGTGGAATGTAGTGCAAGTGATGTGCAGGAATCTATTAACACTGCACTGCTCATAAAGAGGATTAATGTCAGTGCTGTTAGTAACTCACAAATGCAGTGCTGGATATAACAAGCTGAATCTTCCAATATCACTAAAATAATCAGAGAACAGAGTAACAAATGTGGCGCTGGCTGAGAGATCTGGGCCAAGGTTGGCCTCAGTAATTAGTCATAGTGAGCTGCCGTCCTGGATTGGGCCTGCCTGTAGGATCTTGCTCTCAGCGGGTCTGGCTATTGTGTGCAGTTGCTATTTAAGGAGGCTATTCCATTCCAGAGAACAAAATAAGGTGGGACAGAATACAGCTGTTTCCAAGTGGAACTTTGGAGATGCCAAGGGAAGAAGTGCACCAAAGTTTATTATTTTTAGGATCGCAGGTCTCGCTCCTTATTAAAGAAATGTATAGTCTGTTGGGTAGGGTAATGAGATAATGTTTCGTGCCCTCTAGCTAGGGAGTATAGGGAGCTGTATTGAGAGAGAGGGTCTGTGAAGGAACGCCATCTTAAGCTCCACATGGCTGTCTGAGATCTCCCAAATAAATAGTTAAGTTGAACTAAGAGTATTCAAGAGACTATAAAATACATGGTGTCAGAAACGGAGATTTCCGATCTTTCGTCGAACGCATCTACGACTGAAATATTGGAACTGTAAGACTTTTTCGAGCCGATCGAAATCGACATTAAGCAGTGCAGTGCAGAGCGTGCTTCCTACACATCGCGCGTGGATCCGTGAAGGGCGATAAATAGTCCTAAACTTGTAAAATAATCTAGAGGCATCAGTTAAATAAACTTAAAGTGGCATAAGTTATTGTAGAGCCTCGACTGAAAAAGTATTTCTACAATTACATGGCCACGATATTTTACCACAGGAAACTCGTTTATCCGGATTGCTCGGGGATTCAGGAATTCCAGGTAAATAAATTTTCCGATTGGACGAGTTTACATTTTAAAGTTAATATTTGTATATATATTTAACAACCCATTGGAAATCAAAATTCCCATGGGTATGTTAGTGATCACCTACTTAATAGTCGCTGCATGTGAAGTAACTAATTGCAACAAGAGTTCTGAGTGGTTTCAGTGTGAGAACGTGCGAGGCAAATGGTTCATGCACGACAATCGTTTCTGTGGAAGAAAAGGGGTGGAGTTGCCAGCATGCATGTACTTCACTCGGACTGTAGTCGTGGAGGGACGAATGCTGCACTGGGAGTGGCTGCAGGTGGCCTCGAGGAGGCGATTGTCTAGCTCTGGAGTTCCGGAGCGTGCTCTCCAGGCTGCGTTCTGTGCCTGGAACCAGGTGCCGGCACTGTCCCCATTCCCAATGTCAGCGGCGGCCACGAGAGACAGTGGCTGCAGTAGCACACACACACACCAGCAAAGCAAGGGCAGAGGAGGGTAAACTTGTGTATTCAGTTTTTAGATTTTTTACAGTAGATTTTCTGAGTCCTTGTTCATGTTGTGCAATTGTTAGCGATTTTGCAACAGAAGGATCTGGATATGATATATGTCAAAGTGTTATGTGCAGGGCGGCCAGCCGGTGAGAAGTGGCGATGCAATATTTTAAATTCCGTTACGGCGGGTTTACCGTTAAATCTGTATTCGGATAAACGAGAGTTTCCTGTATTAGACTTGTTCTAGTCCTCTGGGTATTTGAACTGTATACTTGTATGTGGCAAACTCAAAGTCCTAAACTGTAGCGAGCTATCATGACCACCACGGTGCCAACTCCCGCGCACATTCCTCTCCCATCTCCATTGCAGGTGACTGCCGATTTGAAAGCCAACTGGAAAAATTTCAAAGAGCAGTGGGACAGCTATGAAATTATCACGAATATTGTGAAAAAACAAGATAGAGTTAGGGTCGCAATGTTTATCACTGCCATTGGCAGCAATGCCCTCGGTATCCACAATAATCTTCCGGACAAATCAGAGAAAGGCAAGCAGGAAATTGAGATTATTTTGAAGCTCTGGGAAGAGCACTATAAAGGTAAAACCAACATCACCTATGAATGATACCAGTTTAACAACTGCGTACAAGGGGACGAGCGGTTTCACAGATAGATCGTCATTTGATTTTGGCTATTTGAGGTATGATTTCATCAGAGACCGCATTGTCTGCAGAATATCTGATAACACTCTGCGTAAGAGGTTGCATGAATCAAGTCTAACACTCGATAAATGTGTGATGCTCGGTAAAGCTACAGAGGCCATAGTTGCGCGACTAAAATCCATGAAGCACACTAAAACAGACTCTGAAGATGTCAAAGCTGTCAGACAGAAACCCCGACCCACAAAGCAAAGAGTTCATGAACAATTGCAGCTTTTGTGGCAAATGATATGGGCTGTCAAAAACTAAATGCCCAGCATATGCGTAGGCCTGCACAAGTTGCGGCAAACTAAATCACTTTTCTCAAAAGTGCAGACAGAGTGGAGGTGGGAAGAAGTCGACACATAACCCTAAATATAAGGGCAAGCCAAAAGATCATGCACTATATGAAGAGAGTTATGATTTTGGTTTTGAAGTCATGACTGTAAAGATGCTTGGTAAAGTTGATCGCACAATTAAGGACAAACCTGACAGTTAGTATTCTTCTCCATTAAAGGTCAAATGATGAAAATGAAAATAGATTGTGAGGCCATACGCAATGTGCTACCTCTTAGATACTTACCTAAAGGCTTAAAGATAAAAGAATCTAAGACAATACTGTCACTATATGATAACCATGCAACCATTCCAGTGGTAGGGACTTGTAATGTGCCATTGGAAAATACAAAGAACAAGCAAAAGTACTTTGTGCCCTTTGATCATTGAGGGCCAAAGTGCACCACTAATTGGCTCATGCACTGCTCAACAGCTACAACTGATACAAGTGCAGCATCGGAATATCGCGGTGATAAATGAACCACACGAATCGCAAACTACGAACAAGGCAAACATCTCAAACTGATGTAAACAATGCATATCCGGATGTGTTTAAGGGAATTGGATGCATGCAAGGGTCAGTTCACCTTGAACTTAGTGAATCAGTGACACTAGCTGTAATGCCACCCAGACAGGTGCCAATAGCGATCAAACAAACGCTAAAAGAGGAACTCGATCATTTGGAAAAAAGACAAATCATCTCGAAAGTGGTTGAACCGATGGACTGGGTATCCAGTCTAGTGACTGAACAAAAACCAAATGGAAAGATATGAGTATGCATCGACCTTCAATATCTGAATGCATCCACATGGTGGACTTTCTCCCAATCTCCAAACAAGGATTGACGACCATACAACACGCAACTGCAAGCAACTCCACACTACAACTGGTCATACAACAAATCACAACGGGATGGCCAGAAACCACACATGAATGCTCGCCTGAAACACATGCATACTTCAAGGTTCATGACAAACTAACAACACAGGATGGCATAGACTTCATAGGCTATCGCTGTGTCATACCAAAAACCCTGAGATCCGACATTTGTCAGCGACTTCATGCTGCTCACACTCAAGTCACGAGCACTCTTTGGTGTGTCAGAGAATCCGGTTACTGGCCAGGACTGAACAGTGACATAAAAGACTTTGTTTCAAAGTGTGAAACATGCAACACCCATCAATCAAGCCAACCAAAAGAGCCATTGATAAGTCACGACCTCCCTCAGAGACCGTGGGAAAAGATTGGTTGTGACATAATCACACTCGATGACAAAGACTACTTATGCACAGTGGACTATTACCCGGACTATTTCGAGATAGACAATCTGCATGGAAAGAAAGATGCCACTGTCATCATCAAACACCTCAAGAAACACTTCTCTAACCATATATTCCATACAAGGTTCAATCCGACAATGGACCTCCCATCAACTCACAACAGTTCACAAACTTTGTCACAGAATATGGATTCGCTCATGCAACAAGCTCACCAGAATATCCACAAAGTAACGGAAAGGTTGAGAACGTGGTTCAGCTCGCAAAGCGGTTAATCAAGAAGACAAAGAAAGACTGTGGTGACTTCTACATGAATCTTCTCATCTGGCGAAACACACCAACTGAAGGCCTTGATAGTTCACCAGCACAATGCTTACTCGGTCACCTCACAAAGACAAACATCCCAATTGCAAATGAACTACTCAAACCAAGAATCATACACGACATCATCATCAACAAAGAAAAGAATTATACCAAACAAGCACACCACTACAACAGAGGTACTACAGCACTTCCTACACTGCAGGAAGGAGAAACAGTGAGACTCAAACAAACGTGAAAAAGCAAAGTGTGGTACAATGCTCGGGTTCAGAAACAAGTCGGCATTCGTTCATATCAGGTCATTACAGAAGATGGCCATGAATATCACAGACATAGGAAACATCAGAGAAAGAGCGCTGAGACATTTGTCGAAACTCTAGAGATCTCAGTGACACCCACACACGATCTGCTAACTACACTTCCAACTAACACGCGAACAGCACTTCAACGACAACACGTGAAAACAGGAATATGTTGCTTGATATTTCCCCTCAGAACACTGATCAAGGGACTAAAGCGATCAGTGCACTGAACACCACTGAAACAACCAGTTTGAGGTGAAGCAACAGAATCCGTACAACACCAAAATACCTAGAACACTATATACAGAAATAAGAAATCATGGACACTGGACACTTCGATAAAGAATTAATAAGACAAGAGTTTTGTTGTTGTTTGTTAAATTTGTAGTTGTTTAATACATGTATTAATAAGAAGTTAACTACCCATTTATATTGAAGCTAACTTTAATTCATTTTTGTTTGTTTTGAAAGAGGAAAGGTGCAATGAGATAATGTATAGTGCCCGCTAGCTAGGAGGTATAATGAGAGAGAGGGCCTGTGAAGGAATGCCATCTTAAGCTCCACATGGCTGTCTGAGATCTCCCAAATAAATAGAGTTAAGTTAATCTAAGAATGTTCAAGAGTGTTCAAGAGACAATAAAATACAGGTAGGAGGTGACCTCCAGTTTAAAAGCAATTTTGAACAATATAAGTATTGTGTTCCTAACACAGATGAGACTGCACACAGGGAGGTTAAAGTAACAGTGACCTCAGTCTTTATTAAGATACTCCAGAGTGAGGAACAATACAAGCAGCTTGTTGGAGCATAAAATGTTTCTGGCTTTCTCAAAAGCAATTACTTGTTTATTTCCCCATACCCTGTTCTCACCTTTACGCAATAACACATGTAGGGGCTCTAAGAAGGTGCTTAACCCCGGTAGGAAGTTACCAAAATAGTTGAGGAGTCCCAGGAATGACCGCAGCTCCGTGACGTTCTGTGGCCTGGGCGCGTTCCTGATAGCTTCTGTCTTGGCGTCTGTGGGCCGAGTGCCATCCACTGCGATCTTTCTCCCCAAACACTCCACTTCTGTTGCCATGAAGACGCATTTTGACCTCTTCAGCCGCAGCCCTACGCGATCCAGTCACTGGAGGACCTCCTTCAGGTTTTGTATGTGCTCGACGGTGTCCCAACCCGTGACCAATATGTCGTCCTGAAAAACCACTGTGCATAGTACTGACTTGAGTAGGCTCTCCATGTTTCTCCGGAAGATCGCTGCAGCCGACCGAATTCCAAATGGGCATCTGTTGTAGATGAACAGTCCCTTGTGCATGTTGATGCAGGTGAGGCCCTTCGAAGACTCCTCCAGCTCTTGCGTCATGTAGGCCGAAGTCGAGCTTGGTGAACGTCTTGCTTCCTGCCAGCGTCGCAAATAGGTCGTCTGCCTTAGGTAGCGGGTATTGGTCCTGTAGCGAGAAACGATTAATAGTTACTTTATATTCGCTGCAAATCCTGACTGTGCCATCACTTTTGAGTACTGGAACAATCAGGCTGGGCCACTCGCTGAATTCTACTGGGGAGATGATACCCTCGCGTTGCAGCCTGTCCAGCTCAATTTCCGCTCTCTCCCTCATCATGTGAGGTACCGCTCGCGTCTTATGGTGAGTGGGTCGTGCCTCTGGGACCAAGTGGATCCACACCTTCACCCCGGAAAAGTTTCCAATGTCTAGCTCAAAAAGGAAAGGAAATTTGTTAAGAACCTGGGTACATGAGGCCTCATCGACATGTGATGGCGCTCAGATGTCATCCCAGTTCCAGCAGATTTTGCCTAGCCAGCTCCTTTCAAGCAGTTTGGGGCCGTTGCCCGGGACAATCCAGAGTGGCAGTTCGTGCACCATGCCCTCGTAGGTGACCTTGACCATGGCGCTGCCCAGGACAGTGATGAGCTCTTTCGTGTACGTTCTCAGTTTCGTGTGGATGGGACTCAGGGCTGGTCTGAGTGCCTTGTTGCACCACAGTCTCTCAAACATCTTTTTACTCATGATGGATTGGCTAGCACCAGTGTCCAGTTCTATGGCTACGGGTAAGCCATTCAATTTTACATTTAGCATTATAGGTGGATATTTTGTCTCAAATGTGTGCACCCCATGTACTTCAGCATCTGCCTCCTCTCTCTGAGGCTCGAAATTGCTTTGCTCCACCATGGACCGATCTTTCTCTGCCACGTGGTGGTTAGCAGGTTTTGCAGAGCTTGCAGCTCGTCTGCAAGCTTGTTGGAGGTGCCTCATTGTTCCACAGCTCTTGCAAACATCCCCTTTGAAGCGGCATGAATAGGCTGAATGGAAGCCTCCACAACGCCAACAAGGTGTGAATTGCCTTGCATTCATCCTTTGTTGTGGACTCTGAGTCATCTGGGTCACCTGAGGCTTGCTGGCAGTTGCAGACTCGTGGTTTCTGCCCTGTACATTTCTGCTCGCAAACACAGTTCCAGTTAATTTATAAACATTGCTAGCACTTGTGTGCTGAGAGATTTGTTTGGTGTTATCACTGGTGTACATAAACGCCTGTGCTATCCTATCGCAATGGCCTTACTGAGGGTCGATATCTCTACAGTCAAAAGTTTTCATAGGATGGTCTTGTGGCCAATGCCCAGTACAAAAAAGTATCTGAGCATTTGTTCCAGGTAGCCATCAAACTCACATTGTCCTGCAAGTCGCCTTAGCTCGGCGATGTAGCTCGCCACTTCCTGACCTTCAGATCGCTGGCACGTGTAGAACCGATACCTCGCCATCAGCACGCTCTCCCTCAGGTTAAGATGATCCCGAACTAGTGTACACAGCTCCTCATACGACTTATCTGTGGGTTTCACCGGAGCCAGAAGATTCTTCATGAGGCTGTAGCGGAGCCCCACAGACCGTGAGGAGGACTGTTCTCCATTTTGCAGCGCTGCCTTCTCCGTCCAGCTCGTTGGCTACAAAGTACTGGTCTCGCCATTCGACATTGGCTTCCCAGTCCTCACCCTCCAAGAACTTCTCCAGGATGCCCACAGTTTGCTGCATCTTTGCGTTGGATTCATATACTCGTCGCCAGTTATTGTGTTCCTAATACAGATGAGACTGTACACAGGGACGTTAAAGTAACAGTGACCTCAGTCTTTATTAAGACACTCCAGAGTGAGGAACAGGCCTTAGGGGCCGGCTTATATACAGTGCTCCCAAGGGATGCTGGGATCCCTTGGGACTTCAGGGGATGCACTCCCTGGTGACGGAACATGGGAGTGCATGCTTTACAGATACACAACAATAAGAAATGGCGGTAAATAAGGAAACAGTTTAATACCCTCAGGACCTTTGCCAAGGTAAGGCTAGTCAGTATTTCTCTATACCAAATATACCTATGTATTTTCTCATCCTATTACACCATTACTGAGACTGCATAATAAACGCTCAAAAAATATTTATTTCTAAACATGATTGCATGCCCATAAGGTAAGCACACAAACCAACCTTACAACGCAACTAACCTGCATGATAAATGTTCATTGGCTCACTTTGAGAAGCAGGGCAGCTGCTTGGCTCTCAGGTTTTATATACTCTTCAAAATTCCAACATCTTAACAATGCTCTCCTTGCAGGACAAGGTGATCATTAAGTTTTTGGGTTTTACACTTCGGGTTTCTGCTCAGATTATGTGCCATTGCCATAGTGAGCCTCAGGTCCCTCATACCTGGACAGTGCAGCGGAGCCTCCACCTACCCTTTGTAAAGCCAGTAGAGCTAAAGGTGACAGAGCCAGAGGGCCAGGACTCCTAGTGTTGGGAGGACCCCACATTCCTGGCCTCTCAATCAGCAGGGCCAGGCAGGAGTGATGTTTAGCTTGCGGAACCCCATGGAAAGGTTCGGTTTTGAAAGGTTATATTTTGCTAGACAATGATACTAAATGCTGCCTACTTAATCTGGTGTCAAATCTGCACATATACAATCATGAAAAACCATGATTGCAATAGGTAATATAAAATATTTGCCAAACTGATCAGGGATCAGCTATTACCATTGAGTAGGCCTCCTTTCACGAGATCCGCTTGGAGCCTCTGACTGGCCCGGTCCCTGTGCAATTGTACAAGTTGCACAGTTCTTACTTTTGAAGTGCAGCCAAAGTTATGTCAGCAAACATGATAGCCAAATTGTGCACAGCATGATCCCACAAGTAGCAAAGGAATGAATTCTGAGAATGTTTTTAATGATGCTGGGATATTTTACCGACCCAAAAACCCTTCTTTTATCTTCTTCTTCCTCCTCCAATTACATAACAGGAAAAGAAAACATTTAAATCCTCAAAAGCTAATACAGGTTGAACCTCCCTTATCCGGGACTCCCTTATCCGGCACCATTCCCAGCCACCGGGTGGCGCATGCGCAGAACTCCGACATGAACAAATTGAATAAATTGAAGTGCTTCCTTGCTGCTGACTCCCGCAATCACTGGCCTGACCCCGCGACCATCGCCCCCTCCCGCCCCCCCTCACCATGATCTCTCTGTCACACTCCCAGTCTCAAGCCAGCCAGCCCTGATATCCCCTTGCTCAGTACCTGTACCATCCAATTTAACGTGACCTCCCCTCATCCGGCAAAATCCCTTATCCGGCACAGGCCAGGTCCCAAGGGTGCCGGAGAGAAACATAGAAAATAGGAACAGAAGTAGGCCATTCGGCCCTTCGAGTTTGCAACGCCATTCAATATGATCATGGCTGATCCTCTATCTCAACATCATAGTCCCGCTTTTCCCGCATGCACCTTAATGTCTTTTGTTTCGAGAAATCTATTTAGATCAGCTGGTACTTGGAAAATCCGGCAGGTCCTGGGGCCGCTGCCATTTTGGGGAGGTAGGTAATGTTGTAAGGCTGTTTTGCTCTTTACACTTCGTTGCTTTAGAAACATAGAAACATAGAAAATAGGTGCAGGAGCAGGCCATTCAGCCCTTCTAGCCTGCACCGCCATTCAACGAGTTCATGGCTGAACATGAAACTTCAGTACCCACTTCCTGCTTTCACGCCATACCCCTTGATCCCCCGAGTAGTAAGGACTTCATCTAACTCCCTTTTGAATATATTTAGTGAATTGGCCTCAACTACTTCCCGTGGCAGAGAATTCCACAGGTTCACCACTCTCTGGGTGAAGAAGTTTCCCCTCATCTCGGTCCTAAATGGCTTACCCCTTATCCTTAGACTGTGACCCCTGGTTCTGGACTTCCCCAACATTGGGAACATTCTTCCTGCATCCAACCTGTCCAAACCCGTCAGAATTTTAAACGTTTCTATGAGGTCCCCTCTCACTCTTCTGAACTCCAGTGAATACAAGCCCAGTTGATTCAGTCTTTCTTGATAGGTCAGTCCCACCATCCCGGGAATCAGTCTGGTGAATCTTCGCTGCACTCCCTCAACAGCAAGTATGTTCTTCCTCAAGTTAGGAGACCAAAACTGTACACAATACTCCAGGTGTGGCCTCACCAAGGCCCTGTACAACTGTAGCAACACCTCCCTGCCCCTGTACTCAAATCCCCTCGCTATGAAGGCCAACATGCCATTTGCTTTCTTAACCGCCTGCTGTACCTGCATGCCAACCTTCAATGACTGATGTACCATGACACCCAGGTCTCGTTGCATCTTCCCTTTTCCTAATCTGTCACCATTCAGATAATAGTCTGTCTCTCTGTTTTTACCACCAAAGTGGATAACCTCACATTTATCCACATTATACTTCATCTGCCACGCATTTGCCCACTCACCTAACCTATCCAAGTCACTCTGTAGCCTCATAGCATCCTCCTCGCAGCTCACACTGCCACCCAACTTAGTGTCATCCGCAAATTTGGAGATACTACATTTAATCCCTTCGTCTAAATCATTAATGTATAATGTAAACAGTTGGGGCCCCAGCACAGAACCCTGCGGTACCCCACTAGTCACTGCCTGCCATTCCGAAAAGTACCCATTTACTCCTACTCTTTGCTTCCTGTCTGACAACCAGTTCTCAATCCACGTCAGCACACTACCCCCAATCCCATGTGCTTTAACTTTGCACATTAATCTCCTGTGTGGGACCTTGTCGAAAGCCTTCTGAAAGTCCAAATATACCACATCAACTGGTACTCCTTTGTCCACTTTATTGGAAACATCCTCAAAAAATTCCAGAAGATTTGTCAAGCATGATCTCCCTTTTACAAATCCATGCTGACTTGGACCTATCATGTCACCATTTTCCAAATGCGCTGCTATGACATCCTTAATAATTGATTCCATCATTTTACCCACTACTGAGGTCAGGCTGACCGGTCTATAATTCCCTGTTTTCTCTCTCCCTCCTTTTTTAAAAAGTGGGGTTACATTGGCTACCCTCCACTCGATAGGAACTGATCCAGAGTCAATGGAATGTTGGAAAATGACTGTCAATGCATCCGCTATTTCCAAGGCCACCTCCTTAAGTACTCTGGGATGCAGTCCATCAGGCCCTGGGGATTTATCGGCCTTCAATCCCATCAATTTCCCCAACACAATTTCCCGACTAATAAAGATTTCCCTCAGTTCCTCCTCCTTAATAGACCCTCTGACCACTTTTATATCCGGAAGGTTGTTTGTGTCCTCCTTAGTGAATACTGAACCAAAGTACTTGTTCAATTGGTCTGCCATTTCTTTGTTCCCCGTTATGACTTCCCCTGATTCTGACTGCAGGGGACCCACGTTTGTCTTTACTAACCTCTTTCTCTTTACATACCTATAGAAACTTTTGCAATCCGCCTTAATGTTCCCTGCAAGCTTCTTCTCGTACTCCATTTTCCCTACCCTAATCAAACCCTTTGTCCTCCTCTGCTGAGTTCTAAATTTCTCCCAGTCCCCAGGTTCGCTGCTATTTCTGGCCAATTTGTATGCCACTTCCTTGGCTTTAATACTATCCCTGATTTCCCTAGATAGCCACGGTTGAGCCAGCTTCCCTTTTTTATTTTTACGCCAGACAGGAATGTACAATTGTTGTAATTCATCCATGCGTTCTCTAAATGTCTGCCATTGCCCATCCACAGTCAACCCCTTAAGTATCATTAGCCAATCTATCTTAGCCAATTCATGCCTCATACCTTCAAAGTTACCCTTCTTTAAGTTCTGGACCATCGTCTCTGAATTAACTGTTTCATTCTCCATCCTAATGCAGAATTCCACCATATTATGGTCACTCTTCCCCAAGGGGCCTCGCACAATGAGATTGCTAATTAATCCTCTCTCATTACACAACACCCAGTCTAAGATGGCCTCCCCCCTAGTTGGTTCCTCGACATATTGGTCTAGAAAACCATCCCTTATGCATTCCAGGAAATCCTCCTCCACCGTATTGCTTCCAGTTTGGCTAGCCCAATCTATGTGCATATTAAAGTCACCCATTATAACTGCTGCACCTTTATTGCATGCACTCCTAATTTCCTGTTTGATGCCCTCCCCAACATCACTACTACTGTTTGGAGGTCTGTACACAACTCCCACTAACGATTTTTGCCCTTTAGTGTTCTGCAGCTCTACCCATATAGATTCCACATCATCCAAGCTAATGTCTTTCCTAACTATTGCATTAATCTCCTCTTTAACCAGCAATGCTACCCCACCTCCTTTTCCTTTTATTCTATCCTTCCTGAATGTTGAATACCCCTGGATGTTGAGTTCCCAGCCCTGATCATCCTGGAGCCACGTCTCCGTAATCCCAATCACATCATATTTGTTAACATCTATTTGCACAATTAATTCATCCACCTTATTGCGGATACTCCTTGCATTAAGACACAAAGCCTTCAGGCTTGTTTTTTTAACACCCTTTGTCCTTTTAGAATTTTGCTGTACAGTGGCCCTTTTTGTTCTTTGCCTTGGTTTTCTCTGCCCTCCACTTTTCCTCATCTCCTTTCTGTCTTTTGCTTTTGCCTCCTTTTTGTCTCCCTCTGTCTCCCTGTATAGGTTCCCATCCCCCTGCAATATTAGTTTAACTCCTCCCCAACAGCACTAGCAAACACTCCCCCTAGGACATTGGTTCCGGACCTGCCCAGGTGCAGACCGTCCGGTTTGTACTGGTCCCACCTCCCCCAGAACCGGTTCCAATGCCCCAAGAATTTGAATCCCTCCCTGCTGCACCACTGCTCAAGCCATGTATTCATCTGCGCTATCCTGCGATTCCTACTCTGACTAGCACGTGGCACTGGTAGCAATCCCGAGATTACTACTTTTGAGGTCCTACTTTTTAATTTAGCTCCTAGCTCCTTAAATTCTTTTCGTAGGACCTCATCCCTTTTTTTACCTATGTCGTTGGTACCAATGTGCACCAATTTAAACATCGAATTGCACATGTTTGTAGTAAATGCAGGATATGGGAAAGAACCCCCACTTATTTTGCCTGCTTAATGCCCCCTTAATGCCCATTTTACCACTGAAATTACATATAACGCCCATATATCGCCCATTTTGGCACAAAATGGAAACTGGCGGGCATTTTTCGGAAACTTATCGTCGAGTGTTACTTTCCCCATGTACTTAACGGCGGAAAAAAAATTACCGCCTGCCCACTTTTTTTGGGTGGAATCAACAGGGTGGGCGAATTCAACACCCATAATATTGCCCAGTGTTATTTTCCGCACAGAATAACGCCCAGATTCAATATTAACGCCCAGCAACTGTTTTTTGTCGTAAAGAGCATATTTACCCAAACTAGCGGCCATGGAGATTGCCCATCATCAATTTCACCACCTCGCACACATTTCGCCCACAATATCGCTCGCTCAAAAAACTGCCCACAAAAATGGGAGCTAACTGGGACGAATCACAGCATTATGGACGCCATGTTGTAGATCACATGTCGCGTCCTTTAAAAGGCTGCTGTGCTTCAACCTTGGCGGAGTTCGGATGTACTCTGCAGGTCGTTGGAGTTGATGTGAACATCTCTAAAAACATCTTGACCACACTGTGACCGAGTGGAATGGAAGAGGTGTGTTCATCGGAACATTCCTTGTTTGTGTGCAATCGGAGGAAAACAGAGAGCTACTGCAATGGGGCCTATCCTTTCTCACCCTCTCTTGGTGACCAAATACATGCAGTAGACTCGACATCACCGAAGGAACGCTGCACTGCATTATGTGCCCAATGTAAGACGTGACAAACAGATGAGGAGGACCAGATGTTACACCCCCCGTAAGTACAAGGAGAAGCATTCTTACCTCGACTTGCCCGACACCACCTGCCTTCGGAGACTGCACTTCCACAAAGAGGTTATCACTGAGGTATGCCAGCTTATAAGGGCAGATCTGCAGCCTGCCAGCACCATCAGTACTGCACTAACCGTCGAGGTCAAAGTCACCGCGGCACTGTCATTCTATGCCTCGTTCTTTTCAGTCCACAGCTGGTGACATTTGCGGACTTTCTCAGCATGAACACATTGCTGCATTAGACAGCTCACTGAAGCCCTGTACGCATGCAGGAGGGACTTGATCAGCTTCCCTATGACCAGGGAGGCACGGAGTGAGAGGGCTCTAGGTTTCTCCAGAATTGCAAACTTCCACAAGTTGCAGAGAGCAATAGACTGTACACACATCGCGATGCAGGCACCATTTCAGGATGCTGAGGTTTTCAGGAAACACAAGGGATTCCACTCCCTGAATGGCCAGCTGGTTGTTGACCATTAGCAAATTATACTGGCTGTGAAGGCTCAATTTCCGGGCAGCACCCATGATGCGCGCATCCTGCGTGAGAGCACTGTATCTGACCTGTTTAACAATGAGTCACAAGGTCAATGCTGGATGCTTGGGGACAAAGGATATGACCTCGCCACCTGGCTGATGACTCCCCTACATGACACCCACACAGAGGCCGAGAGGCGATACAACGAGAGCCACAGAGCAACTCACAATATCGTTGAAAAAACCATTGGAGTGCTGAAGCAGTGCTTCAGATGCCTGGACCACTCAGGAGGCAAGCTCCAATACTACTCTGAGCAGGTAGCTCAATTCATGGTGGTCTGCTCCATGCTACGCAATTTGGCTATCAGGAGGGGACAAGAATTGCCTGATGAGCCTGACAGTCCTCCTCACGAGAGAGAGGAAGGGGAGGACGAGCAGGCAGATCCAGACAATCAGTCTGACGCTGTAGCTATGCACCCGCCCCCCTGAAGACCACATGAAAGGGCGCATGGTGGCATGATAGCTGCAAGAGACTTACATCAGGAGCTCATCAATGATCGCTTTGATTGAAAGAACGTTGGTGTTATTTACAAGGCTGACACACTGCTGGGTGTGCAGGTCATACATCAATAGTGGGCATCACCTTGCTGAGAGTTAAAGTTTAAGTGGATTGAATTTTAAGTGTGATTATATCCTTTGATGTAAAGCAATCACCAGTGTGTATCAGTGCAGCTATCTGAGCCAATGTGCTGCAAGGTTTTGTTAAATTAAAAAAAATTAAACTGAACATTAGTCTGAAATCATCAGTATTTCTGCACAAACCAACCGTTCCCCCCCGACACACCGCTTCTTCTCTCCACCTCTACCCCTTCCCCTTCCCCTCCTGACTCCAAGCCGCCTGGCTGAGGAGATCCTCCAGCGATGCTTCATTGGGGGTGGGCAGGGGGGGGAACGACAGCCGAAGCACTGGTTGGAGGGATACGGGAGAGGACGGTCCTGAGATGGGAGCGTGCTCCGAGCCATAAGCAAGATGTGCTGTTGGCTCTCATGTCTGGTTGGCAATGTGGGTGTGTCACTTTGCAGGGTGCAGTGCGGCACTCCAGGTCCACTGGGAGCCCTCTGCCACCAGTATTCCTGGCTACCAGCTCCAGGGCCTCCTCCATCCCTTCCATTTTATACGTTATTTGTTGGACAAAAATTGGGTGCCAACTATGTTCTGAGAAACATCGAAACATAGAAAATAGGTGCAGAAGTAGGCCATTCAGCCCTTCAAGCCTGCACCACCATTCAATAAGATCATGGCTGATCATTCCCTCAGGACCCCTTTCCTGATTTCTCTCCATATCCCTTGATCCCTTTAGCCGTAATGGTCATATCTAATTCCCTCTTGAATATATGCAAAGAACTGGCATCAACACTTCTCTGCGGTAGGGAATTCCACAGGTTAACATCTCTCTGAATGAAGAAGTTTCTCCTCAACTCAGTCCTAAATGGCCTACCCCTTATCCTAAGACTGTGTCCTCTGGTTCTGGATTTGCCCATCATCGGGAACATTCTTCCCACATCTAACCTGTCCAGTCCCGTCAGAATCTTGTATGTTTCTATGAGATCCCCTCTCATCCTTCTAAACTCCAGTGTATAAAGACGCAGTTGATCCAGTCTCTCCTTATATGTCAGTCCCGCCATCCCGGGAATCAATCTGGTGAACCTTAGCTGCACTCCCTCAATAGCAAGAATGTCCTTCCTCAGATTAGGAGACCAAAACTGAATACAATATTCCAAGTGAGGCCTCACCAAGGCCCTGTACAGCTGCAATAAGACCTCCCTGCTCCTATACTCAAATCCCCTAGCTATGAAGGCCATTTGCCTTCTTCACCGCCTGCTGTACCTGCATGCCAACTTTCAATGACTGATGAACCATGACACCCAGGTCTCGTTGCACCTCTCCTTTTCCTAATCTGCCGCCATTCAGATAATATTCTGCCTTTGTGGTTTTGGTCCCAAAGTGGATAACCTCACATTTATCCACATTATACTGCATCTGCCATGCATTTTCCCACTCGCCTAACCTGTCCAAGTCACCCTGCAGCCTTTTAGTGTCCTCCTCACAGCTCATACCACCACACAGCTTAGTGTCATCTGCAAATTTGGAGATATTACACTCAATTCCTTCATCTAAATCATTGATGTATATTGTAAAGAGCTGGGGTCCCAGTACTGAGCCCTGCGGTACTCCACGAGTCACTGCCTGCCATTCTGAAAAGGACCCGTTTATCCCGACTCTTTGCTTCCTGTCTGCCAACCAGTTCTCTATCCCCGTCAGTACATTACTCCCGATACCATGTGCTTTGATTTTACACACCAATCTCTTGTGTGGGACCTTGTCAAAAACCTTTTGAAAGTCCAAATACACCACATCCACTGGTTCTCCCTTGTCCACTCTACCAGTTACATCCTCAAAAAATTCCAGAAGATTTGTCAAGCATGATTTCCTTTTCATAAATCCATGCTGACTTGGACCGATCCTGTCACTGATTTTCAAATGCGCTACTATTTCATCTTTAATAATTGATTCCAACATTTGCCCCACTACTGATGTCAGGCTAACTGGTCTATAATTACCCATTTTCTCTCTCCCTCCTTTTTTAAAAAGTGGTCTTACATTAGTTACCCTCCAGTCCATAGGAACTGATCCAGAGTCGATAGACTGCTGGAAAATGATCACCAATGCATCCACTATTTCTATGGCCACTTCCTTAAATACTCTGGGATGCAGACTATCATTCCCCGGGGGATTTATCGGCCTTCAATTCCATCAATTTCCCTAACACAATTTCCCGCTTCATAAGGATATACTTCAGTTCCTCCTTCTCACTAGACCCTCGGTCCCCAATATTTACGGACGTTATTTATGTCTTCCTTCGTGAAAACAGAACCCAAAGTATTTGTTTAACTGGTCCGCCTTTTCTTTGCTCCCCATTATAAATTCACCTGAATCTCACTGCAAGGGATCTACATTTATTTTGACTAATCTTTTTCTCTTCACATATCTATAGAAGCTTTTGCAGTCAGTTTTTATGCTCCCAGCAAGCTTCCTCTCATACTCTATTTTCCCCCTCCTAATTAAACCCTTTGTCCTCTTCTGCTGCATTACAAAATTCTCCCAGTCCTCAGATTTGCTGCTTTTTCTGGCCAATTTATATGCCTCTTCCTTGGATTTAACACTATGCTTAATTTCCCTTGTTAGCCACGGTTGAGCCACCTTCCCCCTTTTATTTTTACTCCAGACAGGGATGTACAATTACTGAAGTTCATCCACGTGATCTTTAAATGTTTGCCATTGCCTATCCACCATCAACCCTTTAAGTATCATTCGCCAGTCTATTCTAGCCAATTCACGTCTCATACCATCGAAGTTACCTTTCCCAAGTTCAGGACCCTAGTCTCTGAATTAACTTTGTCACTCTCCATCTTAACAAAGAATTCTACCATATTATGGTCACTCTTCCCCAAGGGGCCTCACACAACAAAATTGTAAATTAGTCCTTTCTCATTACACATCACCCAGTCTAGGATGGCCAGCTCCCTTGTAGGTTCCTCGACATATTGGTGTAGAAAACCATCCCTAATACACTCCAAGAATTCCTCCTCCACCGCATTGCTACCAGTTTGGTTAGCCCAATCAATATGTAGATTAAAGTCACCCATGATAACTGCTGTACCCTTATTGCATGCATCCCTAATTTCTTGTTTGATGCTGTCCCCAACCTCACTACTACTGTTTGGTGGTTCGTACACAACTCCCACTAGTGTTTTCTGCCCTTTGGTATTCCGTAGCTCCACCATGAAATGATATAAAATTCACGAGAACCACCGCACTCCCCCCTACCCCCGCCAGTGTTTGGAAAAGATATTTAATTTGGGACTATCTACCGGAAAGTTGGAAATCCTGAAGTCCTTTTGGAAGAAACTACAAACTTTAATAGAATTTTGAACTTTTACAAGACAAATTCAAGGCTGTGGGTGGGTCAAAAAGAACTAACACAAGACAACTTGATTATTGAAATTCAAACAAAGAATTCTGAACTGATTTGGCGCCAAGATTAGACAGGGAGAGAAACCAACGCGACAGTTATAAAATAACTTCTCCAGCCTCGAAGTCCTGAAGTCTTGAATGAAGGAAGAACATCCCCATCATGGCAGCAACCAACCAAACCAAGGTGGTACCAACGGAAAACCACAATGATCGACCAAACTCGAAACAAAACTCCGACGGGAAAAAAATGAAATATCGAAAAGTTTCCAATCTACAATCTAATCCTGACCTACCAGCGGTTAAAACATTACCTAATAGACTGTAGAAACCTATTTCTAGCCAAAGAAAATGGGTACTTACCCCACAGATCCAAAATGCACCTTACCGCATCAGCGGACTCAACCCAACTGAAGATTGTGTGGCAGTTGGTGAGAGGCGGGAGCAGCGTCAGAGCAGCTATAAAAGGCCCAGCGGGTGTTCCACAGGCAGCGGCAGTTGGCAAGAGGCGGGAGCAGTGTTGGAGCGGCCTATAAAAGGCGTACTGGTGCAGCTACAGTGGGGAGAGAAGGCAAAAAAGAAGTAGAAAGGAATCAAAAGGTGACGTCACAGCCAAGGGGGTAAGTGATTGATGAGTAGCTTTTCTTTTTATTTTTTATATCAGTAAGTAAACTGTAACATTGTTGTTACCAATTTAAGGGTATCTAAGGGTCAAGGCATGGCAGGAGAGCTTGGTCACGTGTTATGCTCCTCCTGTATCATGTGGGAACTCAGGGACACTTCCAGTGTCCCTGACGACTACGTGTGTGAGAAGTGTATCCGCCTCCATCTCCTGACGGATCGCGTTGCGGAATTGGAGCTGAGGGTGGATTCACTCTGGAGCATCCACGATGCTGAGAATGACATAAGTGGCACGTGAAGCGTGTTGGTCTTACCGCATGAGAAGGATCCACAGCCAGATAGGGAATGGAAGACCAGCAGGAAGAGTAGTACAGAGAAGGTAGTGCAGGGGTCCCATGTGGTCATCCCCCTGCAAAACAGATACATTGCTTTGAGTGCTGTTGAGGGAGATGACTCATCAGGGGAGGGCAGCAGCAGCCAAGTTCATGGCACTGTGGCTGGCTCTGTTGCACAGGAGGGCAGGAACAAGAGCGGGAGAGTGATAGTGATAGGGGATTCAATCATAAGGGGAATAGATAGGTGATTCTGCGGCCGCAACCGAGACTCCAGGATGGTACGTTGCCTCCCTGGTGCAAGGGTCAAGGATGTCTCGGAGCGGGTGCAGGACATTCTAAAAAGGGAGGGAGAACAGCCAGTTGTTGTGGTGCACATTGGTACCAACGACATAGGTAAAAAAAGGGATGAGGTCCTACGAGATGAATTTAAGGAGCTAGGAGCTAAATTAAAAAGTAGGACCTCAAAAGTAGTAATCTCGGGATTGCTACCAGTGCCACGTGCTAGTCAGAGTAGGAATCGCAGGAAAGCACAGATGAATACGTGGCTTGAGCAGTGGTGCAGCAGGGAGGGATTCAAATTCGTGGGGCATTGGAACAGGTTCTGGGGGAGGTGGGACCAGTACAAACTGGACGGTCTGCACTTGGGCAGGACCGGAACCAATATCCTAGGGGGAGTGTTTGCGAGTGCTATTGGGGAGGAGTTAAACTAATATGGCAGGGGGATGGGAATCAATACAGGGAGACAGAGGGAAACAAAAAGGAGACAATAATATAAAAAACGGAAAAGAGATGAGTAAAAGTGGAGGGCAGAGAAACCAAAGGCAAGAAACAAAAAGGGCCACTGAATATAAAGGGGCTGCAGGAGGGGTCAAAACTAAAAATCATGGTTTAAAAACTAGGATAAAAACACTCTACCTAAATGCACGCAGCATTCGAAATAAAGTAAATGAGTTGACGGCACAAATCATTACAACTGGGTATGATTTGGTGGCCATTACAGAAACATGGTTGCAGGGTGGCCAAGACTGGGAATTAAACATACAGGGGTATCTGACGATTCAGAAAGATAGACAAGAAAGGAAAGGAGGTGGGGTAGCTCTGTCAATAAAAAATGATATCAGGGCAGTTGTGAGGGATGATATTGGCTCCAAAGAACAAAATGTTGAATCATTGTGGGTGGAGATTAGAGATAGTAAGGGGAAAAAGTCACTGATTGGCGTAGTTTATAGGCCCCCAAATAATAACTTCATGGTGGGGCGGGCAATAATCAAGGGAATAATGGAGGCATGTGAAAAAGGAACGGCAGTAGTCATGGGGGATTTTAACCTACATATCGATTGGTCAAATCAAATCGCACGGGGTAGCCTGGAGGAGGAATTCATAGAATGCATACGGGATTGTTTCTTAGAACAGTATGTAACAGAACCTACAAGGGAACAAGCCATCTTAGATCTGGTCCTGTGTAGTGAGACAGGAAAAATAAACGATCTCCTAGTAAAAGATCCTCTCGGAATGAGTGATCACAGTATGGTTGAATTTGTAATACAGATTGAGGATGAGGAAGTTGTGTCAGAAACGAGCGTACTATGCTTAAACAAAGGGGACTACAGTGGGATGAGGGCAGAGTTGTCTAAAGTAGACTGGAAACAAGGACTAAACGGTGGCACAATTGAGGAACAGTGGAGGACTTTTAAAGAACTCTTTCATTGTGCGCAACAAAAATATATTCCAGTGAAAAAAAGGGCGGCAAGAGAAGGGATAACCAGCCGTGGATAACCAAGGAAATAAAGGAAAGTATCAAATCAAAGACCAATGCGTATAAGGTGGCCAAGGTTAGTGGGAAACTAGAGGATTGGGAAAATTTTAAGCAACAGCAAAGAATGACTAAAAAAGCAATAAAGAAAGGGAAGATAGATTATGAAGGTAAACTTGCGCAAAACATAAAAACAGATAGTTAAAGCTTTTACAGATATATAAAACGGAAAAGAGTGACTAAAGTAAATGTTGGTCCCTTAGAAGATGAAAAGGGGGATTTAATAATGGGAAATGTGGAAATGGCTGAGACCTTAAACAATTATTTTGCTTCAGTCTTCACAGTGGAAGACACAAAAACCATGCCAAAATTTGCAGGCCACAGGAATGTGGGAAGGGAGGACCTTGAGACAATCACTATCACTAGGGGGGGTAGTGCTGGACAGGCTAATGGGACTGAAGGTAGACAAGTCCCCTGGTCCTGATGAAATGCATCCCAGGGTATTAAAAGAGATGGCGGAAGTTATAGCAGATGCATTCTTAATAATCTACCAAAATTCTCTGGACTCTGGGGAGGTACCAGCGGATTGGAAAGCAGCTAATGCAACGCCTCTGTTTAAAAAAGGGGGCAGGCAAAAGGCAGGTAACTATATGCCAGTTAGTTTAACATCTGCAGTGGGGAAAATGCTTGAAACTATCATTAAGGAAGAAATAGCGGGACATCTAGATAGGAATAGTGCAATCAAGCAGACGCAGCATGGATTCATGAAGGGGAAATCATGTTTAACTAACTTACTGGAATTCTTTGAGGATATAACAAGCATGGTGGATAGAGGTGTACCGATGGATGTGGTGTATTTAGATTTCCAAAAGGCATTCGATAAGGTGCCACACAAAAGGTTACTGCAGAAGATAGAGGTACACAGAGTCAGAGGAAATGTATTAGCATGGATAGAGAATTGGCTGCCGAACAGAAAGCAGAGAGTCGGGATAAATGGGTCCTTTTCCGGTTGGAAATCAGTGGTTAGTGGTGGGCCACAGGGATCAGTGCTGGGACCACAACTGTTTACAATATACATAGATGACCTGGAAGAGGGGACAGAGTGTAGTGCAACAAAATTTGTAGATGACACTAAGATTAGTGGGAAAGCGGGTTGTGTCGAGGACTCAGAGAGGCTGCAAGGAAATTTGGATAGGTTAAGTGAATGGGCTAAGGTTTGGCAGATGGGATACAATGTCGGAAAGTGTGAGGTCATCCACCTTGGGGAAAAAAAACAGTAAAAGGGAATATTATTTGAATGGGGAGAAATTATAACATGCTGTGGTGCAGAGGGACCTAGGGGTCCTTGTGCATGAAACTCTTTTGAGTTCCTTGTGCATGAATCCCAAAAGGTTAGTTTACAGGTGCAGTAGATATTCAGGAAGGCGAATGGAATGTTGGCCTTCATTGAGAGAGGGATGGAGTACAAAAGCAGGGAGGTCCTGCTGCAACTGTATAAGGTATTGGTAAGGCCGCACCTGGAGTACTGCGTGCAGTTTTGGTCACCTTACTTCAGGAAGGATATACTAGCTTTGGAAGGGGTACAGAGACGATTCACTAGGCTGATTCCAGAAATGAGGGGGTTACCTTCTGATGATAGATTGAGTAGACTGGGTCTTTACTCGGGGTTCAGAAGGATGAGGGGTGATCTTATAGAAACATTTAAAATCATAAAAGGGATAGACAAGATAGAGGCAGAGAGGTTGTTTCCACTGGTAGGGGAGACTAGAACTAGGGGACACAGCCTCAAAATATGGAGGAGCCAATTTAAAACCGAGTTGAGAAGGAATTTCTTCTCCCAGAGGGTTGTGAATCTGTGGAATTCTCTGCCCAAGGAAGCAGTTGAGGCTAGCTCATTGAATGTATTCAAGTCAAAGATAGATTTTTAACCAATAAGGGAATTAAGGGTTACAGGGAGCGGGCGGGTAAGTGGAGCTGAGTCCACGGCCAGATCAGCCATGATCTTGTTGAATGGCGGAGCAGGCTCGAGGGGCTAGATGGCCTACTCCTGTTCCTAATTCTTATGTTCTTATGTTCTTAAAAAGTCTTCTCCGACATTCGGGGTACGGCAAGCAGACCCTACCGCATCCAGTGAACCCCAACACCGCAATCTACCGCTAACTGTCAAAAAGGATTGGTAAGCCATGGAGTCCAACCTAGCTAGAATTAGGTATTGGGAGGTGGGAGGTGTAATTCTACTGTAACCCCCTTTGAATGTAGTGTTGTTCCCTATTAGAGTCATTATAAGTGATTGTAACCCTCTCTGAGTGTGCGAGGTATTGTTTCTTTAATAAGTTTGAACAAGTTCTGACATTGTACTTTCTTATTAGAGTAATTATAAGTTTGTAATTTCCTTGACTGTAACAAAATCAAGGTTCTTTTGCATCAAACCAGTTGTCCTTTGCACTTTGTCACATCCCCCAAATAAATCCAGAGTCTAGAACTCAAGGGAGTGGGAGCGATTCGAACTGCTCAAGTTGTTCAGAAGGGAACCTGACCCCCTCATAGAGACCATCCCCTTACAACCCATACAGATTCCACATCATCCAAGCTAATGTCCTTCCTTATTATTGCATTAATTTCCTCTTTAACCAGCAACGCCACCCCACCTCCTTTTCCTTTCTGTCTATCCTTCCTAAATGTTGAATATCCCTGGATGTTGAGTTCCCAGCCTTGGTCACCCTGGAGCAATGTCTCCGTGATGTCAATTACATCATATCCGTTAACTGCTATCTGCGCAGTTAATTTGTCCACCTTATTCTGAATACTCCTCGCATTGAGGCACAGAGCCTTCAGGCTTGTCTTTTTAACACACTTTGCCCCTTTAGGATTTTGCTGTAATGTGGTCCTTTTTGCTTTTTGCCTTGGGTTTCTCTGCCCTCCACTTTTACTTTTCTTCTTTCTATCTTTGTCTTCTGCCCTCATTCTACTTCCCTCTGTTTTCCTGCATAGGTTCCCATGCCCCTGCCATATTAGTTTAATCCCTCCCCAACAGCACTAGCAAACACTCACCCTAGGACATTGGTTCCGGTCCTGCCCAGGTGCAGAATGTCCAGTTTGTACTGGTCCCACCTCCCCCAGAACCGGTTCCAATGTCCCAGGAATTTGAATCCCTCCCTTCTGCACCACTCTTCAAGCCACGTATTCTTCTGAGCTATCCTGCGATTCCTACTCTGATTAGCATGTGGCACTGGTAGCAATCCTGAGATTACTACTTTTGAGGTCCTACTTTTTAATTTAGCTCTTAGCTCCCTAAATTCGTCTTGTAGGACCTCATCCCTTTTATTACCTATATCGTTGGTACCTATATGCACCATGACAACTGGCTGTTCACCCTCCCTTTTAAGAATGCCCTTCATCTCGCTCCGTGACATCCTTAACCCTTGCACCAGGGAGGCAACATACCATCCTGGAGTCACGGTTGTGGCCACAGAAATGTCTATCTTTTCCCCTTACAATTGAATCCCCTATCACTATTTTTCCTGCCCTCCTGTGCAGCAGAGCCACCCACGGTGCCATGGACCTGGCTGATGATGCACTTCCCTATTGATTCATCCCCCTCAACAGTACCCAAAGCAGTGTATCTATTTTGCAGGAGGATGACCGCAAGGGACCCCTGCACTACCTTCCTTCCACTGCTCTTCCTGTTGGTCACCCATCCCCTATCTGGCTGTCTAACCTTTACCTGCAGTAAGACCAACTCATTAACTGTGCTAGTGGGCTTTTTGCTGCTGGTGAATCTCCATCATTCCTCCCACAACAGCCAAACAAGCACACACCACAGCCGCACATGCTTTCAGTCCCTCTGAGCTCCCTCTCTCTCTGTCTCTTCTGCACATGTCATGGTGACCCTTGACCTCCAAAATCGCGGGAATGGAGCATTGCCATGCCGTTGCTAAGGACGGCCACACTTTACGGCAGAAGGTCAGAAAAATTTAACGCTACCGCCCATTTGATATCGCTTACAGTAACGCCCATTTTCAAAAATGTAAACTAGGTGTTTTGAGAATGGGTGAGAAGCCGGTGATCTGAAAACCCTTTTTTAACGCCCACACTGGAAATAACGCCCATTTTTGGGCGCTAAGCTCAAAAGTGGAGGTTCTAGCCCTTTGTCTTTTATTCAGACATTCATACTATACAAATCAAGTATGAAAGTTACTGAGCCACAAACACTTCACAAGCCAACTTTCTGCTTGCAAAGGCAGCTCTCTGTTCTGATTTTGTGGCTGCTTGAGAAACACCTTCCAAGATTCCAGTGTCTGAACAGTCCGATGTCAAATTCTCACCTTTATACCGAAAAAGCCTTTGAACTCTTATTTCCTTGCATAGTACATTTAGATAATTAACATGCAGATGAGATAGAAACGGGTAAACATAGACCGGTTAACCTGACGTCAGCAGCGGGGAAAATGTTGGAATCAATTATTAAAGAAATAATAGCAGCGCATTTGGAAAGCAGTGACAGGATTAGTCCAAGTCAGCATGGATTTATGAAAGGGAAATCATGCTTGACAAATCTTCTGGAATTTTTTGAGAATGTAACGAGTAGGGTGGACAAGGGAGAACCAGTTGATGTGGTGTATTTGGACATTCAAAAGGCTTTTGACAAGGTCCCGCACAAGAGATTGGTGTGCAAAATTAAAGCACATGGTATTGGGGGTAATGTACTGATGTAGATCGAGAACTAGTTGGCAGACAGGAAGCAGAGAGTCGGGATAAATGGGTCCTTTTCAGAATGGCAGGCAGTGACTAGTGGGGTGCCGCAGGGCTCAGTGCTGGTACCCCAGCTATTTGCAATATACATTAATGATTTAGATGAAGAAATTGAATGTAATATCTCCAAGTTTGCAGATGACTCTAAGCTGTGTGGCAGTGTGAGCTGTGAGGAGGACGCGAAGAGGCTGCAGGGTGACTTGGATAGGTTAGGTGAGTGGGCAAATGCAAGGCAGATGCAGTATAATGTGGATAAATGTCAGGTTATCCACTTTGGGGGCAAAAACGTGAAGGCAGAATATTATCTGAATGGCGGCAGATTAGGAAAATGGGAGGTGCAATGAAACCTGGGTGTCATGGTACATCAGTCATTGAAAGTTGGCATGCAGGTACAGCAGGCATTGAAGAAGACAAATGGTAAGTTGGCCTTCATAGCTAGGGGATATGAGTATAGGAGCAGTGAGGTCTTACTGTAGTTGTACAGGGCCTTTGTGAGGCCACACCTGGAATATTGTGTTCAGTTTTGGTCTCCTAATGTGAGGAAGGATGTTATTGCTATTGAGGGAGTGCAGCAAAGGTTCACCAGACTGATTCCCGGGATGGCAGGACTGACATATGAGGAGAGACTGGATCGACTGGACCTGTATTCACTGGAGTTTAGAATGATGAGAGGGCATCTCATAGATACATATAAAATTCTTATGGGACTGGACAGGTTAGATGCAGGAAGAATGTTCCCGATGTTGGGGAAGTCCAGAACCAGGGGTCAGAGTCTAAGGATAAGAGGTGAGCCATTTAGATCTGAGATGAGGAGAAACTTCTTCACTCAGAGAGTTGTTAACCTGTGGAATTCCCTACAGCAGAGAGTCGCTGATGCCAGTTCATTGGATATATTCAAGAGGGAGTTAGATATGGCCCTTACGGCTAAAGGGATCAAGGGGTATGGAGAGAAAGCAGGAAAGGGGTACTGAGGTGAATGATCAGCCATGATCTTATTGAATGGTGGTGCAGGATCGAAGGGCCAAATGGCTGACTCCTGCACCTATTTTCTAAGTTTCTATGTTGGTATGTTTCTGCAGTTCATTCAATGTATTCCTTATATTCTGTGCATTTGTATAAAGAATGCTTATTTGGGCCACACACCCTAGCCTGTCCTTGAGCTCTAATGTTTTACTCACTTGTTTCTTATTTCTCTCGCCTGGCTTAATTACTTTACACCTTTTAGTTTTCCCTTTAGCTATAGTGCCTAAAGCCCAATTTCTGACTGTTAGTCTACTCACTTCCCTTTTGTTTATTTTTGAACTACTATTTATACTACAATTTCCACCTGAACCCTCCCCCATTTACTCGTTTAAAGTCCTGGTGATTGCTCTATTTATCCTTTCCGCTAGGACCCTGGTCCCATCCCGGTTCAGGTAGAGCCCGTCCCAACAGTACAGTTCCTTCCTGCCCCAATACTGGTGTTAGTGCCCCAATAAATGGAACCCCTGTCCCACACCACTCCTTTAGCCATGTGTTTACTTTCCTAATCAGCTTATCCCTATGTCAAGTTGCACGTGGCTCGGGTAGTGATCCAGAGGTTATGACCCTTGAAGTCCTGTTCTTTAATTTAGCTCCAAGTTCCTGGTACTCCCCAAACAGGACCTCTTGCCAACTTTTCCCTTTGTTGTTGATCCAACATGGACCACAATGACTGGATCCTCCCCCTCCTTCTCCAATCTTCTTTCAAGCTGGTTCGAGATGTCACTGACCCTGGCACCAGATAGGCAACATACCATGCGGAACTCTCAATTTTGCTTAAAAAGGATGATGTCTTCCCCCTAATTATAGAATCCCCTACAACCACCACATTCCGCTTCCTCTCTCTCTCTCTCTCTCTCCCCCTTTGGACAGCCTCCTGCTCCAAAATGCCATGGTCTGCATTCTGGCTGTCCTTCCGACAGGCTTTATCCTTATCCTCACATGTAGTAAGTACATTCTACCGGTTGGATGGGATCAATTTCTGCAGATCCTTGTTCCCTTTCTCACCTGGGTTCCCCTTACTCTGAACACTATCTGTCACACCAAACCCAGTCTGAATCTGCACCTCTCTACGAGGTGTGACTGAGGTCTGGAGCAAACTGTCCAGGTCCTCCTCCTCCTCCCTTATGTGTCAGAGTGTCTCCAACTCGCACTCCAGCTCAATGACTCTGAAATGGAGAGATTCCAGATGGAGTCACCTACTGCAGATGTGTTTGCTCGGGACAGTCTCACTGTCCACAAACTCTCACATACTGCAGTCTAGACACACAACCTGCTCTGCTATATCTTAGTCTAACCTTGTTTTAGATATTTAATTAGTTAAAATCTTTATTCAAAGATTATTTATGGTTATATTAATTAGTTTATCTAGTTAAGTTTTTAAATAAAATATGTTACAGTTTCCTGCTCCTAGTTTGTACCACTGTCCTAGCTTGGAGAGAAAAAAACATTAATACTCACCAACCAATCACCTACCTGCTGTCTTGTGAAGTCACTCCTTATTTGTTTTGTTGCTTTAGAATTCGTTGGAGATACTCTTCCTCCTCCGATGTTGCCGCTGCTCAGCTTTGCGCGACCTCACCATTTGCTGTTTGATGTCTTGCCGCCTCCTCTGATGCTGTCACCGCTCAGGAAAGGAGACCTGCCATCCTTGCCTGATCTGGCCTAAATGTGGCCTATTGGATGTGGCCCGAAAGCGGACAGTGTCATGACCCAGTGCTATTTAGCTGTTCCGCTCAAGGGGTGGGGCAGGGGCAGGTGGTAGTTTGTCCACATCTTTGCTGCCCAATATAAGAAAAGGAGGCAGCACTAACAGGATCAATAAATGAGAGCAACGTAAGTGCTTGGTCATGGTTTAGAACACTTCAAAACAGAAATTTTGGCCCCACTAAAACTGACTCTCATATAAAGTGGTCGATTCAAACTTTTAACTGATGCTGCAGCCAGACCTACCAGTTACTCCTGTAAGTGGCTACCCAGCTCTGCATCCTTTGCAACCTCACCTCGTAGGTGCCTCAGAGACTGGTGCAGGTGCATGCTGGGAATATTAAAATTGCCTGACCCCCAAGTCTCCGGATTGGTCAGGATCATTTCCGCCAGTAGATCAGCTCGGTGGTGGGTTCAGGTGCTAGAGCCATGATGAAGAGAGGGAGAGATGGGTGGGGGGGGCTTGCAGGTTCATCTGGACCATATGCAGGCTGTCTGTATAATGGTTTGAGCGCACAAACACACAAACAAGAAACATGATCAGGCATCTTCAAAAGCTGCGGAGGAACAGTAGCTTCATAACATTATAAACCAAATCGGGCCTCCACTCACTGGGGCTTGAACACTTCAACTTCTGACTCAGAAGTGGGACTGCTACCACTAAGCCAAAAGCTCATTCTTTTATTGTGTATATCTCTCTCATTTCCTCTACTACTTGCTCTGTGTCCATCATATGTGGCAATGCCCAAATGAACCCCATGTTAAGGACTCCATGACAGAAGACTGAGAAGCAAAGATGATTTTTCCAATCGCTCCAGTCAAAGCTGATATTTTAGACAGAGATTGTGGCTAGTTAAAGTTTGTGAACTCAACCACTTCCTAGTTTGACAAATTGTGAAGGCTGCTTACCCCTCTTCTAGATAAAGTCAGGTGCAATTCTGGCATAAACAGTGCAAGTTTCAGGACAACAGGCATTGCCGCCATTCTCCTTTCATTTCCAGACATGTTTTCCCCTGTGTGGGCAGGCTCATCTTCTCCCAGAACCCAGCTTCTCCAGAATTTAACGTGCAATTTTGAATGGGTATAACTCTGATGTATCTGACTGGCTCCTCAAATTCCAGCTCCCTATGCCGGAACTGCCCCACATTACACCCTCACCCCTACCCATATATTATGGAATTTTGGGCCAGTTGGAGTTTAGAACAGTAAACTTGTGCATTACTTTAAAACAGAGAACACACCCATGCCGGCAGTATTAGCATACTGAGAAATAACAGCATGAGTGAGAAAGGACTGTGATTCAGAGAGAACAGAAAGAAAGCCAGAAACTCTGGGGGAAAGAGCAATGCTGAAGTAAACAATTGACAGGTGCTGAGAAGCTGGCATTTTTCTGTCTTATGGGTTGCACATGAATCAATCTTTTGGAGACCTTGAACAAATTTTGCCACTTCATAATTTGAAATAATTGAATTAGGATTACTGCATCCAGAAGAAATGCAGCTTTGTGAATATGAAATGTAGTCAGTTGTATACGAAGATTAACGCTAAATTGCTTCATATGGCAGTCTTCCAAACTGGAAGTGACAAATTATCTCACCAAGCTCTTCATTTTGCAAGATAGTCAAATTAATGAAGGTAAATAGGTCCATCTGATTCTAAAACCATTTAATGCAAGAGTGTGAGTTAGATAAGTGCTTAATTGTTTGATTCTCATTGCTACAAAATGAACAAAGAGTGATAAATGGATCAAATAAAAAAACTGAACATAATAACTGTAGTTCAAAGACACTTGCAAAATTCATTATAATTAATTGAAATTATATACTTCAATCATTTTCTGTGTGGCTGTGTCATACATTAGTGTGCATTCATTTAGGACTGAGGGTAATTTGGCCTTGTCCCGCATGGCTATACAATCATCCAATCACTGGAAGGCAGACGTGATCCAATTTCATCATGTAGATATGTACGAACAATAACAGCATCAACAACAGCAACAACAACAACTTGCAATTATGTAGCACCTTTAACGTAGAACAACATCCCAAGGGACTTCATTTAGGTGTAATTAGATAAAAATGGACATGGCGACAAAGCAGGATATATTATGAAGGGTGGCCAAAGGCTTGGTCAACGAGATGGGTTTTATGGAGGGTTTAAAGGAGGAGCGGCAGGTGGAGAGGATTCCACACTATAGAGCTCTGACAGCTGAAGGTATGGCCACAAATGGTGAAGCAAAGGGAGGGGGATACATAAGATGCAAAGTCAGTGGACTGCAGGTTTGAGGTCATGTCAAGCTGGAGAAAGTTGCAGAGAAAGGGTTGAAACCACAAAGGGACTTGAACACAAGGATGAGAATTTTATGTTGGAGGTATTAAGGGACTCGTCAATGAAGATAGGGGGTGATGAGTGAGCAGGACTTGGTGCAGGATAGGATAAAAGCAGCAGAGTTTTGGATGAGTTGAAGTTTATAGAGATGGAGATGCATCTGGCCAGGAGAGCATTGGAATAGTAGAGTCTGGAGCAATGTTTCCTTTAAGCTGCATAGCTGTGCAGCGCTCTCAAGGTCCCTCAGCGCCAGTGCATCGGCTGCTAAATTGAAAAACATGCACATGCATGGAATTTTGAATGGGGGCTGTGAGGCCCAAAAATAATTACAGGGAACATTGGTCTGGTGGTAAGAAAGGTATGGATAAGGATTTTATCAGTAGAAAGGTTCAGGTTGGAGTGTAGGTGAGCGATGTATGGAGCTGATAGTAGGCAGTATTCAAGATGGTGAGAATATGGGATTGGAAGTTTATCTTGGGGTCGTATAGGATGCCACGATTGTCAACAATCTGGTTTAACCTGAGATGGTGATCAAGTGGGACAAGTGGGGCTCATCATCATAGGAAATCGAGGAAGTCTTGCTTCCAATCTAAAAATGCGTTCTTAGGTGACTAAACAGTCCAAGACGAGAATTACAGTCTCTGTCACAGGTGGGTGGGACTGGTTTGCCGCACACTCATCCCGCTGCCTGCGCTTGGTTTCTGCACGCTCTCAGCGATGATACTCGAAGTGCTCAACGCCCTTCCGGATGTACTTCCTCTATTTAGGGCAGTCTTTAGCCAGGGACTCCCAGGTGTCGGTGGGGATGTTGCATTTTATCAAGGAGGCTTTGAGGGTGTCCTTCAAATGTTTCCTCTGCCCACCTTGGGCTCGCTTGCCGTGTAGGAGTTCCGAGTAGATCGCTTGCTTTGGGAGTGTTGTGATAGGCATGCGAACAATGAGGCCGCCCAGCGGAGATGGTCGAGTGTGGTCAGTGCTTCGATGCTGGGGATGTTGGCCTGGTCGCTAACATTGGTGCGTCTGTCCTCCCAGGGGATTTGCAGGATCTTGCGGAGACATCGTTGGTGGTATTTCTCCAGAGATTTGAGGTGTCTACTGTATATGGTTCACATCTCTGAGCCATACAGGAGGGCGGGTATCACTACAGCCTGTAGGCCGTGAGCTTGGTGGCAGATTTGAGGGCCTAATCTTCGAACACTCTTTTCCTCAGGCGGCCGAAGGCTACACTGGCGCACTGGAGGCAGTGTTGAATCTTGTCGTCGATGTCTGTCCTTGTTGATAATAGGTTCCCAAGGTATGGAAAGTGGTTCACGTTGTCCAGGGCTGCACCATGGATCTTGATGACTGAGAGGTAGCGCTGTCTGGTGAGGTCAGGTTGGTGGAGGACCTTTGTCTTATGGATGTTTAGTATAAGGCCCATGCTTTCGTATGCCTCAATGAAGATGTTGACTAGGACTTGGAGTTCAGTCTCTGAATGTGCGCAGACGCATACGTCGTCCACGTATAGTAGTTCGATGGTAGAGGTTGGGACGGTCTTGGATCTGGCCTGGAGACAACAGAGGTTGAACAGGTGCCCACTGGTTCTGTAGTTTAGTTCGACTCCAGCTTGTTGAGTGTGAGGTGGAGCATTGCAGTGAGGAAGATTGAGAAGAGGGTTGGCGCGATGACGCAGCCCTGCTTGACTCCAGTCCGGACATGGATTGGGTCTGTAACGGATCCGTTGGCCAGGATCACAGCTTGCATGTCGTCGTGGAGCAGGCGGAGGATGGTGACAAATTTTTAGGGCAGCCGAAATGGAGGAGGACGCTCCATAGTCCCTCGCAGTTGACAGTGTCAAAGGCCTTTGTAAGGTCAAAAAAGGTCATGTACAAGGGTTGGTGCTGTTCCCTGCATTTTTCTTGCAGCTGTCGCGCTGTAAAAATCATGTCCATCGTACCCCGAAGAGGACGAAATCTGAATTGTGACTCTGGGAGGAACTCCTCAGCCATGGGGAGAAGTCGGCTGAGGAGGATTCTAGCGATGACTTTCCCAGTGGCTGATAACAGGGAGATTCCTCTGTAGTTGCCGCAGTCGGACTTGTCCCCTTTTTTAAAGATGGTCACGATAACTGCATCTCTGAGATCTCCCAGCATGCTCTCCTCCTTCCAGATAAGAGAGATGAGGTCATGCATTCTTGCCAATAGTGCCTCTCCGCCATACTTTAGTGTCTCAGTGGAGATTCCATCCGTTCCCATTGCCTTGTTGTTCTTAAGCTGGCAGATGGCCTTTTCTATCTCGTGCAGTGCTGGGGTTTTGCTGAGATGGTGGCGGGTAGTATGCTGTGGGATGGAGTCGAGATACTCGAGTCAAAGGCAGAGTCTCGGCTAAGGAGATCTTCGGACTGCTCCTTCCAGCGGATCCTGACTGCCTTGGTGTCCTTGATAAGTGTCTCCCCGTTCTTGGCCAGCAGTGTGGCGAGACCTTGGGTGTTTGGGCCGTAGGTAGCCTTGACTGCGGTGAATAATCTTCGCACATCATGGCTGTCGGCCAGCTGCTGAATCTCCTCTGCTTTCTCCACCCACCATCTATTCTTTAGATCGCGGGTTTTTTGTTGGACTTCGGCCTTAAGCTGTCTGTATTGCTGTTTTGCTGCTTCCGAGTTGGGTTGTTGTTTTAGGCGCAGAAATGCCCTGCACTTGCAATCTATTAGCTCTTGGATCTCCTGGTCATTCTCATCAAACCAGTCCTGGTGTTTTCTAGTTGAGTGACCGAGCGTCTCTTCGCAGACATTGGTTATGGAGGCCTGGAGGGCAGACCAAGCCCTGTGAGCATTTTGCATTTCAGGGTCATCAAGGGTCACCAGGTTAGCAGTGAGGCACTGGCTGTATAGGGCTCACTTAGCTGGGTCTTTAAGTGCCCTGGCATTGACTTTTTTGCAGCACTGCTTCTGCTGCCGTCGCCGCTTTGGAGCTATATTGATGTTGATGATGGAACGGATTAGGCGGTGGTCCGTCCAGCAGTCATCAGCTCCTGTCATGGTGCGGGTGATGCGCACAACCTTGTGATCTCTGGCTCGGATGATGACATAGTCAAGCAGGTGCCAGTGTTTGGAGCGAGGGTGTTGCCACGATGCCTTGTACTTGTCCCTCTGGCGGACCAAAGGCTAGATTTTCCCCTTTTGTGCTTATCACCGGCATGGGTGGTAAAAAGAGGTTTTCAAATCGCCGGCTTCGTACCCATTCTCAATGCACCTAGTCTCCATTTTTGAAAATGGGAGTTACCACGAGCGATAAGAAATGGGCAGTAGCATTACATTTTTTTGACCTGCCTTTAAGTGTTGCCCTTCTTAGCAACGGCATGGCAATGCTCGATTCCCGTGATTCAGGACGTCAAGGGTCATCATGACATGCGCAAAAGAAGAGACAGAGTGAGAGGGAGCTCAGAGGCACTGAAAGTGTGTGTGGCTGTGGTGTGTGCTTGTTTGGCTGTTGTGGGAGGCACAATGGAGATTCACCAGCAGCAAAAAGCCTACTAAGCACCAAGAACATAGTTGGCACTGAGTTTTTGTCCAACAAATAAGATATAACATGGAAGGGATGGAGGAGGCCCTGGAGCTGGTAGCCAGGAACATAGGGGGCTCCCACTGGTCCCAGAGCGCGGCACTGCACCCAAAAGTGCCGCACCCCCTTGCCAACCACACATGAGAGACAAGAGCAACATCTTTCTTCTGGCTCAGAACACGTTCCCTCCTTGGGACCGTCCTCTCCCGTATCCGTCCAAGCAGCGTTTCGGCCGTCATCCCCCCCCGCCAATGAAGTATCACCTGAGGAGCTCTTCGGCCAGCCAGCTTGGAGTCAGGTAGGGAAGGAGAAGGGGTAGAAATGGGGAGGAGAAGCATGGGGGGGGCGGGGGGGAAGGGATGGTTTGTGCAGAAATGCTGATGATTTCAGACTAATGTTCGGTTTAAATGTTTTTTATTTAACAAAACCTTGTAGCGCATCGGCTAAGATAGCTGCACTGTTACACGCTGGTGATTCCTTAACATCAAAATGTATAATTACACTTAACTTCAATCAACTTAAACTTTAACTCTCACCGAGGTGATGCCCACCATTGATGTATCACCTGCACACCCAGCAGTGTGTCAGCCTTGTAAATAACACCAACGTTCTTTCAGGCAAAGCAATCATTGATGAGCTCCTGACATAAGGCTCTTGCAGCTATCATGCCACCACGGGCCCTTTCATGCGGTCTACAGAGGGGCGAAGGCATAGCTACAGCGTCAGCCTGATTGTCTGGGCCAATGTCAGCATCCGCCTCCTCATCTTCCTCTTCCTCTCTCTGGTGAGGTGGACTGTCAGACTCATCAGGCAATTCTTGTCCCCTCCTGATAGCCAAGTTGTGCAGCATGGAGCAGACCACCATGAATTGAGCTACCTGCTCAGGGTGGTATTGGAGCTCGCCTCCTGAGTGGTCCAGGCATCTAAAGTGGTTTTCTCCACGATATTGCGAGTGGCTCTGTGGCTCTCATTGTATCGCCTCTCGGCTTCGGTGTGGGTGTCACGCAGGAGGGTCATCAGTTAGGTGGCAAGGCCATATCCTTTGTCACCAAGCATCCAGAATTGATCTTGTGGCTGATTGTTAAACAAGTCAAATATAGTGCTCTCACGCAGGATGTGAGCATCATGGATGCAGCCCAGAAATTGAGCATTCACTGCCAGTATAATTAGCTGGTGGTCGATAACCAATTGGACATTCAGGGAGTGGAATCCCTTGTGGTTCCTGAAAACCTCAGCATCCTGAAAAGGTGCCCGCATCGCGATGTGCATACAGTCTATTGCTCCCTGCAGCTTGGGGAAGTTTGAAATTCTGGAGAATCCTAGAGCCCTCTCACTCTGTGTCTCCCTGGTCATAGGGAAGCTGATAAAGTTACTCCTGCGTGCGTACAGCGCTTCAGTGACCTGTCTAATGCAGCGATGTGTGTCATGCTGAGAAATTCCGCAAATGTCGGCAGCTCTGCCTGAAAAAGAACCCGCGGCGTAGAACGACAGTGCCGCAGTGACTTTGACCTCGACGGACAGTGCAGTACTGATGGTGCTGGCAGGCTGCAGATCTGCCCTTATCAGCTGGCATACCTCAGTGATAACCTCTTTGTGGAAGCGCAGTCTCCGAAGGCAGGTGGTGTTGGGCAAGTCAAGGTAAGAATGCTTCTCTCTCTACTTGCAGAGGTTGTAACTGAGGATGACCAGAGATTACATTGGGCACATAATGCAGTGGATCGTACCTTCGGCGATCTCGAGTCTGCTGCATGTAATTGTTCACCAAGAGAGGGTGAGAAAGGACAGGCCCCATTGCAGTAGCTCTCTGTTTTCCACCGATTGGTCACAAACAAGGAATGTCCCGACGAAGACACCTATTCAATTGCAATCGGTCACAGTATGGTCAAGATGTTTGTAGAGATGTTGACATCAACAAAGACCTGCATAATACATCCGAACTCAGCCAAGGTTGAAGCACAGCAGCCTTTTAAAGGATGTAACATGTGATCTAGATCATGGCGTCCATAATGTTGTGATTAGTTCAGGTTAGTTCCACTTTTTCTGTGCGTTATTTTAGGCGAGCGATATTGTGGGCGATATGTGTGCGAGGTGGTGACATTGATGATGGGCAATCTCATGGCCGCTAGTTTCGGTAAATATGCTCTTTACGATAAAAAAAAGTGGGCGGGCGGTATTATTGAATCTTGGTGTTAAATCATAGGGGAAATGAATGCTGGCCGATATTATGGGCGATGATTTTACCCGTTCTGCTGATTCCGCCTAAAAAAAGTGGGCGGGCGATAATATTTTTTCCCGGCGTTAAGCACATGGGGAAAGTAACACTCGGCGATAAGTTTCTTAAAAATGCCCATCAGTTTCCATTTTGTGCCAAAATGGGCAATATATGGGAGTTATACGTCATTTCAGTGGTAAAATGGGCACTCGGTGGGCGTTAAGCTTGCAAAAAATGTGGAGGTTCCAGCCCAAGGTGTTGGTGATGACAAGGTTGTGCTCTAGGCATTTTGTCAGGAGCAGGGTACCACTGGAATTGGCTTTCCCTACCCCCTCTTCGCTGATCATGCCTCCCCAGATGGCTGTGTCCTTGTCGACCTTAGCGTTGAAGTCGCCGAGGTGGATCAGTTTGTCGTCTGTAGGGACGCGGGACAGGGATATTTCGAGGCTGGAGTAAAAACCCTCTTTGGTCTCATGTGTTGCATCGAGTGTTGGGGCGTACGCACTGATGACTGTGGCGCACTGGTTCCGGGATA
This sequence comes from Pristiophorus japonicus, assembly GCF_044704955.1. Classification (NCBI taxonomy): domain Eukaryota; kingdom Metazoa; phylum Chordata; class Chondrichthyes; family Pristiophoridae; genus Pristiophorus; species Pristiophorus japonicus. The sequence goes on from NC_091977.1 coordinate 183,151,382, forward strand.
AAGTGAGTCGGAGAGTCATGAGACGTTCGTTAATCCCACAGGGGGAGTCTCTGAGGCGGTCGACCAGCTCGTTCTTGATAGCGAAACCGACTCTGTGGAGGTGGCGGTCTTCCTCTGGTTTGCCTTTTCAGAAGAAGGTGTAACCTCCACCTTGTTCCTTGAGCTGGCCTTCCCGTGCCCGCCGGGTCTCGCTTAGGGCAGCGATGTCAACATCTAAACGTCTAAGTTCCCGGGCAATGATGGTGAGAAATGGGGCCACTATGGTGGTGAAGTGGGACAAATGGGGCTAGGTTAACATTATAATAGCAATGCTTGAATTGTTAGTAAAGTGCATCTTTGAAATAAACACTGTAGATGGTAATGGTTCTTCACCTAGGCATGATGGAATACTTGACCATGGGTATCTTTAGAGACAGCTATCTCATTTAGAAGTTTGGGAAAATAAAGCGTTATTTAGAAGCTTGGGAAAATTACTCATTGTGATGTTCAGAACAAGAAGATAACATAAGAACATAAGAAAAAGGAGCAGGAGTAGGCCATTTGGCCCCTCGAGCCTGCTCCGCCATTTAATAAGATCATGGCTGATCTGATCATGGACTTAGCTCCACTTCCCTGCCCGCTCCACATAACCCTTTATTCCCTTATCTCTCAAAAATCTGTCTATGTCCACCTTAAATAATCCAACCTCCGCAGCTCTCTGGGGCAGAGAATTCCATAGATTTACAACCTTCTGAGAGATGAAATTCTTCCTCTTCTCAGTAAATGGGCGGCCCCTTATTCTGAGACTATGTTTTCAGTTTGTATGAAAGTGTGTGTTTGTGTGGAAATTTTCCTGACTGTGAATGCTTGGGGAGTTAAAGAATTTTTCATTTGTCGGAAAGCCTGTATTTTAAAAGAAAAGCAGTGTGTCTGTTTTAGCTCTGCCCACCTTTTCAGACAGAGAGCTGAATGTTTATTTTAATACTTTTGTCATGGATGTGGGAAGTTTTATGAAAGTGTGGATAAATTGAGTGTTAAAAATGTATATTGTGCACCTAGAATTGAATTACATTTTAAGTTACAAACGTAGGTGTGGATTTATTTTGATTAGGATTTATGGAGCTATGAAAAAATGCACAAAAGACAGTTTGTTTTACAAAACATAGACTTCAGCCTTGAAGTTACAGTTGAGATGAGGTCTGCTAAAAAATAAAATTAATTTGAATGTTTTAATTGGATTACAGGGAAAAAAATATTGTAACTGTCTTATAAAGTTTAAATTAAAAATGTGTGGTCTCGTTTTAAATCAATTTGAATCTTAACAAAGCGTTGAATTCCAGAGGTGAGGTGTGAGTGACTGCCCTTGACATCAAGGCAGCATTTGATGGAGTGTGGCATCGAGGAGCCCGAGTAAAATTGAAGTTAATGGGAATCAGCGGGAAAACGCTCCACTGGCTGGAATCATACCTAGCACAAAGGAAGATGGTTGTGGTTGTTGGAGGCCAATCACCTCAGCCCCAGGACATTGCTGCAGGAGTTCCTTAGGGTAGAGTCCTGGATCCAACCATCTTCAGCTGTTTCATCAATAAACATCCCTCCATTATAAGTAGGGTTGCCAACTCTGGTTGCATAAGCTCAGTTCCATTCTAATAATGAGGCAGTCTGTGCCCGCATGTAGCCAAACTTGGACAATATTCAGGTTTGGGTTGATTTCGGCCTGGACTAATGATCTGCAGACATGAGTTCAAATCCCACCACGGCAGCTGGGGAATTTAAACTCAAAATAATGAATTAAATCGGGAATAAAAAAAGCTAGTATTAGTAATGATGACCAGGAAACTACCGGATTGTCATAAAAAACCATCTGGTTCACTAATGTCCTTTAGGGAACATAACCGCCGTCCTCTCCCGGTGTGGCCTATCTGTGACTCGAGACCCACAGCAATGTGGTTAATTCTTAACTGTCCTTTGAATTGGCCTAGAAAACCATTCAGTTGTGTTTAAGAAGATGGTTCACCACCACCTTCTCGAGGGCAATTAGGGATGGGCAATAAATGTTGGCCTTGCCGGTGACATCCATATCCCGTGAATGAATAAAAAAAATAAGTGACAAGTAACAGTCACGCCACACAAGTGCCAGGCAATGATTATCTTCAACAAGAGACAGTCTAACCACTGCCCCTTGGCATTACCATTATCGAATACCCCACCATTGGCATCCTGGGGGTCACCGTTGACCAGAAACTGAACTGGACCAGCCACATAAATACTGTGGCCACAAGAGCAGGTCAGAGGCTGGGTATTCTGTGGCAAGTAACTCACCTCCTGACTCCCCAAATCCTTTCCACCATCTACAAGGCACAAGTTAATAGAAACATAGAAACATAGAAAATAGGTGCAGGAGTAGGCCATTCGGCCCTTCTAGCCTGCACCGCCATTCAATGAGTTCATGGCTGAACATGTAACTTCAGTATCCCATTCCTGCTTTCTCGCCATACCCCTTGATCCCCCTAGTAGTAAGGACTACATCTAACTCCTTTTTGAATATATTTAGTGAATTGGCCTCAACAACTTTCTGTGGTAGAGAATTCCACAGGTTCACCACTTTCTGGGTGAAGAAGCCTCTCCTCATCTCGGTCCTAAATGGCTTACCCTTTATCCTTAGACTGTGACCCCTGGTTCTGGACTTCCCCAACATTGGGAACATTCTTCCTGCATCTAACCTGTCTGAACCCATCAGAATTTTAAATGTTTCTATGAGGTCCCCTCTCATTCTTCTGAACTCCAGTGAATACAAGCCCAGTTGATCCAGTCTTTCTTGATAGGTCAGTCCCGCCATCCTGCGAATCAGTCTGGTGAACCTTCGCTGCACTCCCTCAATAGCAAGAATGTCCTTCCTCAAGTTAGGAGACCAAAACTGTACACAATACTCCAGGTGTGGCTTCACCAAGGCCCTGTACAACTGTAGCAACACCTCCCTGCCCCTGTACTCAAATCCCCTCGCTATGAAGGCCAACATGCCATTTGCTTTCTTAACCGCCTGCTGTATCTGCATGCCAACCTTCAATGACTGATGTACCATGACACCCAGGTCTCGTTGCACCTCCCCTTTTCCTAATCTGTCACCATTCAGATAATAGTCTGTCTCTCTGTTTTTACCACCAAAGTGGATAACCTCACATTTATCCACATTATATTTCATCTGCCATGCATTTGCCCGCTCACCTACCTACCAAGTCACTCTGCAGCCTCATAGCATCCTCCTCGCAGCTCACACTGCCACCCAACTTAGTGTCATCCGCAAATTTGGAGATACTACATTTAATCCCCTCGTCTAAATCATTAATATACAGTGTAAACAGCTGGGGCCCCAGCACAGAACCTTGCGGTACCCCACTAGTCACTGCCTGCCATTCTGAAAAGTACCCATTTACTCCTACTCTTTGCTTCCTGTCTGACAACCAGTTCTCAATCCATGTCAGCACACTACCCCCAATCCCATGTGCTTTAACTTTGCACATTAATAGTTAGGAGTGTGATGGAATACTCTTCACTTGCCTGGATGAGTGCAGCTCCAACAACATTCAAGAAGCTCGACACCATCCAAGACAAAGCAGCCTGCTTGATTGGCACCCCATCCACCCCTTCAACATTCATTCCCTTCCCCACCTCACACCGTGGCTGCAGTGTGTACCATCGACAAGATGCACTGCAGCAACTCGCCAAGGCTTCTTCGAGAGCACGGCCCAAACCCACGACCTTTACCACTTAGAAGGACAAGGGCAGCAGGCGCATGGGAACACCATCACCTCCACGTTCCTCTCCAAGTGACACACCATCCTGACTTGGAAATATATCTTGTTCCTTCATTGCTGCTGGGTCAAAATCCTAAAATTCCCTCCTTAACAGCACTGAGCGAGTACCTTCACCGCACAGACTGCAGAGGTTCAAGAAGAGGGCTCACCACCATCTTCTCAAGGGCAATTAGGGATGGGCAATAAATGCTGACCTTGCCAGCAATGTCCAAATCCCGTGAATGAATTAAAATAAGCTCTTTCCACTTGTTGGGAGTGGGGGCAGGGGAGAGAAGCTTCTGGAGATGCTTGGCAGCGGAGAAAAGAAGCCAGCGATTGTCTTTGCTCTCCAGGTGACCTGCCACCCTACCTTGTCTGGTCATCACATGACACCAGTCCCACACTATGTGGTTTACATAAACTTGTGCTCATCCAAAACTCTGCTGTCCATAATTTAACTCGCACCAAGTCTCGTTCACCCACCACCGCTGTGCTCTTTCTATCCTACATTGGCTCCCAGTCCGACAACACCTCAATTTTAAAATCTTCACCTTTGTTTACAATTCCCTCCATGGCCTTGCCCTTCCTATTTCTGCAACCTCCTCCAGCCCTGCAAGCCTTTGAGATCTCTGCACTCTTCCAATTCTGGCCTCTTGCACATCCACAATTTTAATTGGTGGCCGTGCCTTCAATTGTCAAGGCCCTAGGCTTTGGAATTTCCCCCCCTAAACCTCTCTGCCTCTCTACCTCTCGCTCCTCCTTTAAGACGTTCCTTAAAACCTATCTCTTTGACCAAGCTTTTGGCTATCTGTCCTGGTATCTCCTTATGTGGCTCAGTGTCAAAAATGTTTTTATTGATAACACTCTTATTTAGCTCTTTGGGACATTTTGTGACATTAAAGGTTCTGTATAAATGTAAGTTGTTGTTGTTTACGCTTACTACCTTCCGTAAACCATTCTGTTCCACAAACAATCATTCTGGAAGAATTTGTAAACATTTTTATTTCAAACTCATTGTTCTAAGCAATTTGTCTAACACCATTGTTGCTTTCTCATGGAAACTAGGAATGGACAATGTAGGCTTGCCAACATCATTCAACAAAGGAAAAAATTAACTGCTACAAATACCATCACTATTTTGCATCTGCCACCTCTTCAACAATATAAAGCTAAGTTCCTGCCCCATCAGGTAAATTCAAAAGTCACATTCTAATTAATGATGTTGCAAAAAAAATGGTGTCATTATCATGCTGCATGTTTTGGTTTGGACTGTTACAAACTAACAGAATTGTTGTTGTAATGCATATCCTGTATTAATGCATTTTTATGAATATTTCACAAATTCAAAAAATATTACATTTATCAATCTTCAAAAGATTTGTAAATATATGCCTTTGAGTCTTAAAATCTTCAAGTACACTCTTTTTTGTCAGGTTACTTTTTGCACCTGACAAAACACATACTTGAAATGTGTCATAGTGCTATTTATTTTGTTTTATTAGCTCTTGAAAACATAATTGTGTTTCACTGTGGATGTTACAAACCATTCCAAGAAAATACCACAATGCTGAGGAAAATTCCCACTAGCAAAGAACAGTCAGATTTAAGACATTTAAAGAAAGCAGTTCCTTCATGGGGACAATCTTGTGGTTACTGGTCTCAATCAAAAACGAAGGAAACAGGGGACTCCATATGAATATGAATCGTTACACCATTAATAGCTGTCTGCACTGTGCTAAAAATTTTTATTTGAGTTGTATCAAATGCAACTTTAAAAAACTAGCTAAAACCTGACCACCAACTTCAAAAAAGCTGACAAAGCCACAAAAAAAGCTGAAAATTGAAAAGCAGCCCTAAAACGAAGCTGATACCTTGGGTTGGCAATACTCCAGGATTGTCCTGGAGTCTCCAGGAATTGAAGATTCATCTCCAGGACACTCCAGTGAGCAACCTGGGAGAAAAATCATACGAGCATTAAATAAATTGTGCATCCTTTTTATTTTCTTTAAACAATTTTGTTTACTACTTATAAATGTATTGCAGTTAGGAATAAAGATCGTCAAGAACGACCCAATTGAGTCAGGAAGAGTCTGTTTGCTTTCCGTTCGCCATAGGAAGAAGCTTCACTGTGTGGATGGATGTGTTGGGCAATAGTGGATACATAAGGGGGGGCGGGGCAATTGGAGGTTCGTGTTAATGTAATGAAACCTCCAGAAATACAGAGTTGGCAACCCTACCTACAACATTCAGTTACACGGAAAGAGCAGTGGATAATGGCTTTGTTAGAAACAAAGCTGCAGCTGTAACCAACATTCCATTACTGATACTGTTCCAGAAAAAACATTCTGGAATTTTCCTTTATTTCTTTCGGAGGAATTACAAGCTACTGTGGACAGGTATTGGTACTTTAGATTGTTTTTAAAACAGTTTATAATATCATTAGTCCCCTCGCCTTAGTTCATTCTGGCAGTCTTTTTCTCACTCCCTGCCCCCACTCCGCCATTCTCCTCTTCTCTACCCCTCCAGTTCGCAGAGGGACCCATCTCCCTTGCTCCTCACACCCGATTTGCCCATCACCACTGCAACTGATTCCTACCTCTTGCTGACGTTTTGCTTGGTGATATTGTGGGCAGACAAGTCCAATCTCATTAAACTATCGTGAGATCAAGAATTTCCTTAAGTGCAGAATGGCACCATTACAACTGAGCAGTGGTGGCCTGTGGAGTGACTTAGTGCAGTGAAGGCAGTTTGAATCTGTGTTGACTTTTAGCTGCAAATACATATGAGCAACATCGGGTGCAAGTCTCTAAGGGACCAAAATTGTCCCTTTTTATAGTGCAATGGAGTTTTCGCCCGGGGGAGCTGACGCCTCTGGGGAAATTGTCCCAGAGCTTGGCAGAGCGCTATCCCAGCAGTGCTGTATCCTGGGCCGGTGTGCAACCGATGATGATGTCATCACTGTGCTCGGCAACCCCTCACCGCCCTGCGCCGACCCCTTTACGCCACGCGGGGGAAATTGCCCAATGGGCCGCGAGGCTGGCGTACATCCATCGCCGGGGCACCCCTTCAAGGGGAGACCTTTACCGCCCCGGGCTGCAATTTTTATTTGTCGTCTGACTCCTGCGTCGGCCTTACATTGGCGGCCCTGGCATCGCTCGGGCCACCATCGTGCAGCCCGGCACTCCGCTTTGGGTGCCGGGCTGCTGGCCCAGTCGATTGCCTCCCTGGTGGCCCAGTGGCAGCCACCAAAGGGCCTGCAGAATGCGCAGTGCCCCTCCCCTTTAATTGAAGGGAAGGGGCGTTGCAGCGCATCAACGCTAAGTGGAGCATCCGCGAGGTGTTGGCCTCCTCCGCGCAGCGCTGGACTCATCGCCACCCTGTCACCTCGTGAGCGCCCTTCCAAGGAAGTGTAGCACCGGAGACTGGGCTCTGCTTCCTTTGAGGGGTGCACAGCCTAACTCCGTGTCTGTGGCGGGACCTCCTGGCCGGGCGCAGGAAGTCCCGGCCCCCAATCGGGGTGAAGGGCAATTTCCAGCCGTTTCTGTTTGTGGGTAATTCTCACCATCACAACTTGGGCAGTGATCATCAGGAGCAAATCGCCTGCCCATGGAATGAAAATCGGGCGGTCTCTACAACGGGTGGGTGACCCGATCTCCAGATTACCATCCAGGAGGTGAACATGAAAATGACCCCTTCTGTATAAAACCTGGGTGGTTGCATTGTCGGCAGCTGTGAGTTTAGGTCATTTTAAAGTACACTTTCCTTTTCAAAAGTTGCAAAGCAATTCCCAAACGTAGACCACTTATCTCTATAATCCTGGAGCTATATTTTTATCAATGATTTTCTCTGCATAGAGCTGTATGATCCTGAGAATTAATGATGATTCTTATTTTTAGTAATCTGTTCCTTGACCTACAACTATACCTCTCTCTTTGGAATTGGTGGAATATTATAGTTAGGCCAGAGATTTTACAGACTGGAATAACTTAAAGAGAGGTTTTCTGCTTCAGCAATCCTGGCTTACACCTGGGGTGCTTTTTGGGAAATTGTGCACCCTCAGCCCGAGTGTTTCTATCAACTCATTTTAATAGAAGTAGAAAATCTATCTTTCAAACATTTATTTTTAATTACATAAGAAAAAGGAAGCATAAGTGAATTGCCAAACTACTAAACAAGTACAAATCTTAAATGTAAATCTGCAATGACTAATGTTCTGTAATGGGTTATTTATTCACTTCAAGAACTCCTTTGAAAATTAATAAATGGAGCGTAAAATCAGGCCAGTGTAAAAAGGACATCCAAGCTTAACCCATCCCATCTTGTCCCGTCCTGTCCTGCCTCGCCCTGCTCCACCCTGTCACACCCCGCCAGGCGGTTAGGTTAAAATCAGGGCTAAAGTGTGAACAGTTTCTGTGTAAATAACCAGAATTTTCTTGAGAAAGATACTCAGCTGTCTATTGTGTTTTTCTGGTAAGAAGTAAATGAGGCCAAGCATGCAGATGAAAACTTATATTTTATTTTAAAAGATCATGTTTGATCTTTTTGCTGTAGGAAGTTGTAGGAAGTTAGGTTAAAATTGGGATTTCATAGGAGAGCATTATTTTTTTTGAATCCTTTCAAATTATCTTCTACAATTTTGTTCCCCTCATCCTTCCTCTTCTTTACTCCCCTCCCCTTTCCTCTCTTTCCTCCTCCTCTCCTCGCCTGAGTGTGTTGACCCCTTGATGGGGTACAATTCATGGATGACAGTAATTCTCTGCTGCATTGCCCAAATGGTCATTCTTGGCATATGAGCCTTTACAGTGTACACTGTGCACAGGGAAACTGCAGAGCTTGATCCTGCCCATACCTGACATTTACATATGTGGTTTCTTCAGCCATATACAGATAAGCTTGCCTTCACCTATATCGATGGGTAGCGGTATATGAAATGGCCCTACCTGATCACTTAAGATTCAAACATTCTTGCCTTGCATGCCTCTTCTGACCCTCCTCCCTGTTCAGAATCTACAAATAGAATGGCCTACCCAGAGGGAAACCCACAGCACTTACACAGGCAGCACACAGTGACAGTTCCCTGAGCAACAGGCACATATAGTAGATGGGTACAGGCTTTAAAAGCTCTCAATCAGGTTATTTTTAGGAACACAGAAAAACAGCAAAGAGACACTAAAATCATTGCAAAGAAGCAAAGTAGCTACTTGAGACAAATAATAAAAAAATTAGTCCATTTTAAGAGAGGGCACCCAATGTGGTCACTGTAATATATTTGCTTCATGTGTTCTTTGCTTAAGAATTCATAGCAAGACATTGCTATTAAGAACTAGTTGGTTTATTAACAAAGGTTTAACAATCACACTACACATTACCAGTTCAGCCACTTGGCTTACAACTCTATACCTCATCGTGGATGACCTAGAGCCAACTGACTGGGGTTTTATTGAGTCTTGTGAACATCACGTGACTAACTAAGCCACTCACAATGTAACAGCTCTGCAACTATTGTTAGTTGAAACGTAAATCAAATACCCCTTTTTGGCAAGTGCACTAGAGAACCAACAAATTTATCATTATAAACTTTAACCTTAAATCAAATTAAAATGTGGTTGTTGGGCGTGATGATACACTCCAGCCCCTCCAGTGCCCACGTCTCGCGGAGGCCACTGCACTTACACTGCGTGCTCCATCTCCAGGGACATCCTGGCTCGGATGTAACCACGGAAGAGAGACAGGCAGTCGGGCTGAATGACCCTCTCGATTGCCTGCTGCCATGACCAGCTTACAGTCCCCTTGGCCATGCCGAGGAGCAGTCCTACGAGGAGGCCTTCTGACCTACCCACTCCCCTCCACACAGGGTGCCCAAAGATCAGGAGTGTGGGACTGAAGTGCAACCAGAATTTGAGGAGCAGCTCCTTCAAATATTGGAACAGGGGCTGCAGCCTCGTACTTTCAATAAAAACATGGAACACGGACTCTTCCAGGTCGCAGAAATTGCAGGCGGCCTGAGAGCCCGTGAAGCGACTTAAAAACTTATTGCACGGTACTGCTCCATGCAACATCCTGCAGGCCAAGTCCCCAATAAATAGAGGGAGGACACCCACGTAGCGTGCACTCCATTGGGTCCCCTGCCTCCTCCGGACGGCAAAATGGTGCACCATGGCGTGTCTGGACGGCAGGCGACGATGACAACGTGGAGAGTGTGCAAGAGCAGCCCGTACAGGAATCCCCTCCGCGCAGAACTGAAAGGCATGGAGGGGATTTCCCCGAGGCGGCTCAAGTTGTGAGGCGCCGGTTCCCGAGGGAGGTTTCGGGATTTGGTGCAACAGCTCTATAAACCTGTGAGCATACTCACAGGTGCATACATTACAGTCACCATGCCTCCCTTGCATCATGTATGTGGGAGCTTAGTACTTGGAGTTGTTTTTATATTACGGGCCTATGACCTCATTTGTTTTTTGGGGCGGGGGCTTACAACTGGTGCACAGGTTGAGGTGTCAATGGTGTTTCCAGAGTGCATTATTAAGTATGATGTGCAATGGATGCTGAGCAAGCGTCTGAACTTGTCACTCGTTAATACAGGACACAGCAGTGCTATGTTTGCTAAACATTGCATAATTGGCCCCGTGTGTGATGCAACTCTTGAAAGAAGCAGCCTTTTATTTTGCAATGTCAGAAACTTCCTTGTCTTCTTTTTAGAAGTATCTTTAAAAGTATATCTAAAACTTCTATTAATATGAATTTGTGGAATTATTAGTCACGTATCATGGTAAGTTTGTTTTTAAATGTCTGGAACAAAATAATCAGCTATTGCCTGCCATTGGAAAGTGAACTCCTTTTCATGTTCCCTCTTTTTTCACTTATTCCTGTTCTGCTGAATGCTCTGAATGCATCATTTGCAGGTCTTCAGGCCAACACTTGATAAAAGAGGGCACATGCAAAGAGGTTCTTGCACTACCAATGATTGGAAGGGCAAGTAACAGAGTCCCATGGTAGGCAGCACTGAAGATAATGTTTATCAGGAGGCTAGTTTGGATGTGCCTCAATTCCAATGCCCTGCTTTAAGTTGCACGAAATTAAATAAGGAATGCCAAGAGAACATCAAACACTTAAAAGATAAAAAGAGTGCCTCTTGTGTCCTCAGGATCTCCCCAGTGCGTCAAATGAAATGTTTTGAAGTGTAGTCACTGTTATAATTTCTGCAAATGCGGCAGCCAATTTGTGCACAGTAAGGTCCTGTAAACAGTAACGAGATAAATGATCAGTTGATCTGTTCCTGGCTGAAAGATCATTTTTGGCCAGGATACCAGGAGAATTTCCCTTAACTTCTTCAAATAGTTTCATGGAACCCTAGGGCTAGACTTTCCAATATTGTGCAGATCGCCCAAAAATGGGCGTTATTTCCAGCGTTGCTATTTATTATGGGTTTTGAGATCGCCGGATTATCGCCCATTTTCAAAACCCCAACTTTCCACTTTATAAATTGGGCGTTAGCAGGAGCAATGTGAAAGGGGCATTCGCGGTAAATTTTTTGCCCTTCTACCGTAAAATGTCGGCGTCCATAGCAACACCATGGCAATGGTAATTTCTCGCGTTTCAGGAGGTCATGGTTCATCAATACATGTGCAGAAGAGGAGAGAGGGAGCAGAGAGGAACTGAAAGCGTGTGTGGGTGTGTTGTCTGGTTGTTTGGCTGTTGTGGGAGGTAGGAAAGAAATTTAGCAGCAATAAAAAGAATTGAGAACACAAATAACTTTGTTTGCACGGAGATTTTAGGAAAAAAATAATAATTAAAATGGAAGGCATGGAAGAGGCGAGACAGCACGATGTGGAGGGTGAGGAGGCTGGCAAGAGCAGTGAGGTGGGAGAGGAACTAGAAGTGGGGGGACAAAAACGAGCTTCGACATTCTCTGATGAGACAAATACCTCCCTCCTACAGGAGGTGAAGTCAAGCTAGGGTCAATCGGCCCGGGGTGGGCATGGGAAGCCCACCCCAAAGGTTTACCAGAAGATTTGGGCCAACATAGCCGAGGTGGTCTCGTCGGCGATGCATGAGGTGCGTGAGGGCAACCAGTGCCGCAAGTGCTGGAACGACCTTGTCGGATCCGCCAGATTAAGCATTACATTTATTTACATTTACTTATATATTTATATAATTTGAATTGTAAGTATAATGAGTGATTAAAATCAGATGTGATGTCTTGCACTTATACCGGGAATGTTTTACTCAAAGCTGCGTTTACGGTGTATGTCTTTAGGTAAATAATGATAATTATTATAATAATCATGATTACATTTGTCGGTAATGTGTTGTATCAGTCTCTGTGACAGTACCCAGCAATGATACCATGCAATGATCTCATGCCATGTCATGCTGTTGTTACCTTTCGCAGAAGAAGCTTTCGAAGAATAAGGCCGAGCAGAGGCGCACGGATGGCAGGCCACCAGTCTTCAGCGAGCTGACAGACATCGAGGAGCAGGTGCTGGCACTAGTGGAGAGCCACCCCCGGTCGGCCACACATGCAGCAGCAGAACCTGATGTGATGCCATGTGAATAAAGTAAACACCGTGGCGTGATGTAAAGTCAATAGATGCCACACCCACTCATATCCGACCAATAATATATGATAGATGGTTGATAAAAGTGTTATATAAATAATGATGGCCTCATGAGAATCATTGTAATGCAGAATTTGGTGATGGTCATGAAATGTGACGTCTGTGATGATTTTGATAGCAGTGGTGCTTTTGTCGTGCATATGCTGTGTGTAGCATTTGAATCACCTTGTGACCCTAGCACCCCCTTCTCCTCCAATAACCTGATTTATGTTTTGTAGCTCAGCCAACAGCGCGGTCCTATGCAACAGCATCGAGCCCAGAAGCTGCGGGTCCGGCACCGGACTCGCCGGGGGATCGTCAATCTGGTGCTGAGGAGCCCCGAATCTCATCCATGGAGCTGCAGGGTGTCTTCTCCACTGATGACAGTGCCAACTTTGAGGAGCCTGCATCGACAAGCTCCATCATCTATGTAACCCCGATGACATCTAGTGTTCCTGCGGCCATGTCCTCCTCCACCGTGGAGGTAGCGGGCCCAAGCACCTTGCCACAGGGCACCCCAAGTGTCTCCATGACGGCGCTGACCCCGCAGAGGTTGGTTCGACGCAGCAGGACTGCTCCACAAGTGGCAGATCTGAGCGGGGATATGATACACTTATCCAGGAGGAGTGTTGAAATAGGTCAGCAGGTCCTTCAGACAATGGGGGGCATATCTCAACAGCTGGCCAACATGGCCGCCAGCATGACAGATTACGTGCCGCGGATGACGGAGGCCCTGGAGGTGATAGCCAGGAACACTGATGCCAGAGAGCCACCAGTGGTCCCAGAGCGCGGCACTGCACCCCAAGGTGCCGCACCCTCATTGCCAACGACACATGAGAGCCGGAAGGAAGGTCTTGCTTCTGGCTCGGAGGACGTTCCCTCCTTGGGACCACCCTCTCCCAGTGGATCTGCCGTCATGCCCCCCCAATGAAGCAGCATCTGAGGAGCACCTCAGCAAGGCGGCTTGGAGTCGGGAGGGGAAGGGGAAGGGGTAGAGGTGGGGAGCAAAAACAGAAAGTGAGATGCATGGCCACAGGAGTTGTATTGGTCACAGTATTTTTATGTTGTTGTTGCTATTTTGTGGGAGGTTTGGGGAAGTGGGGAGGGGGGGTACCTTGTTTTTTTGCATTTGTGTTCTATGTTTATGAAGTTTTGTTGGAAATGTTAAAAAGTTAATGAACGATATAAATGTTATAAATTTGTTGTGGGGGGGGGGGTGTTTTTTACAGTTATAATTATGATTTTATACAAATGTTCTCATTAAACGTTTTTTATTTCACATAACCTTGTTGTGCATTGTCTCAGGTAAGACTGCTTCTCCCTGTAAGTGCGTGGGATGTAAGTTCTCGTCCTCCTCCTCAGTCCTCCACCTCTTTGGGCACAGAATGTTCTTGAATATACCTTCTGCCATCTCTAGTCTGCAGCATGTGCGTAGTCATCAAGACAGGCTGAGAAATGACAGGCCCCATTACAATAACTCTCAGTATTATACCAATTGTTCACAAACAATAAATTTACCTATTAAAACACCTCAAATTCAAATCGTTCACAGTATGATAAGATGTTTGTTCAGATGTTAAAATCATCTTAAAAGAACTCCACAGTACATCAAAACTCCCCAGAAGTTGAAGCAGCCTTTTATATGAACCGACCTCCAATTTACAAAATGGCCTCTATACCGCTGGGTTTAGTTCAGGTTAGAGCAACTTTTTCTCAGTGATTTTTTCGGCGAGCGATATTTTCGGCGATATGTGGGCGAGGTGCCGAAAGTAACGCTCGACGATATTATAGACATGAGTTTCACCCATTCTGATCTTTACGGCAAAAAAAAATGGGCAGGCGGTATTATTAATTCTTGGTGTTAAGTACATGCCGAAAGTAACGCTGGCCGATACGTGAGTGATACATGGGCGTTAGTTTCCATTTTGTTGCTAAATGGGCGTTATCTGGGCGTTATACCTCATCTCAGCGTTAAAATGGACGTTAAGTGAGCGGTAGCGATGCAAAAATAATGGAAAGTCTAGCCCCTAATGTTTCATCCAAAAGACAGCACCTATTACAATGCAACACTCCCTCAGTAGTGTATTGCAGTAGTCGCTTACATTTGGTGCTTAAGTCCCTAGATTGAGACTTGAGCCAACAAATTTCTGACTCAGAGCTGAGTGCACTGGGCCATGCTGACAACTGCCATTATGTCACCTATTATATCTGCAGACTTTGACACATCTACCTGCCAATGACTGAGGTGAACTATCGCCACAGGTTCTGGGTCAGCAGCAAGCCAGCTGCAAAGCTTTGACATCGGTTATAAAAACAACTTCCAACAGAGGCACAACACCCTTAACTTTTCTGCTTCAGGTTTATCCCAAGCGCCACACATACATTATCCAGGTGAGTGTTGCATCATTGGTATGGTCAGTACATTCATCTGCTTTTGTACTGAACAGCATCAGGAGAATAACATGGCTGCCCAATTTCACAGAACTGCTGCATTTCACAAACTGCAAAGGTTACTGATGGAAATGATGTGACTATTGGTCCAACAGGTTCCTGCTTCTCATTTGCTGCTACTACTTGACTCTCCTTGCCTTTGCACTGTGACTCACCTGGTGTTATGTTCTCAAGCTCATTAACCAACCTCTGGGATGTGTACAGCTGTGATGGTCTTGCGATGCTTGGTAAGAGGAACGCGGGGTGTTGTTAGACATTCTTTTGTCTTGGCCCACTAAAAGTGCTGACAAGCTACTGTTCTAGGCCTACAATGATAAAAAGGTGACTAATGTGACAATATTATCTTCAAGCGACACCTTCCAACATAACGTGTTAGAAGATATATATTAATTGTGTCTGTGTAATTGTGTTCATACCTGTGTTGGAGGGATTGAGAAAGGAGCAAAATAGCTTGGATGAGACTCACAGATTCACGTTTTCTTAAATGCCTCAACATTCTTATCGGCAGAGTTGTCTAGGCTGGCCTTATCCCAAGAGTCAAGTTCTGGAGTATCCCTTTAAAGTAGTCCCATCAGGACTTGTCCCTTTAAGGGCTAGTAACAAACAAAGCCTTCTCCTCTACCTTCTGTATTTTAGGCGAGCTTCCAGCGCAAGGCACGATGTGGGACAGATGTTAAAAGGAAACTCAATCCAGAAGTTCCTGCAGTGAGGCTAATCCCATCTTGCCTACTTTCAGTAGGTTACTACATGAACCAGAAAAAATTGGGTTTTTGCAGTGCACCAGTTTCATGAGGGAACAGCTGAACACCGATTAACTTGTATTTTATAGGCCAAGAGAACATAAGCACATAAGAACGTAAGAAATTGGAGCAGGAGTAGGCCACCTGGCCCCTCGAACCTGCTCCGCCATCAATAAGATCATGGCTGATCTGATCATGGGCTTAGCTCCACTTCCCTGCCCACTCTCCATAACCCTTTATCCTTTTATAGCTCAAAAATCTGTCTATCTCCACCTTAAATATATTCAGACTCCACAGCTATCTGGGGCAGGGAATTCCACAGATTTACAAACCTCTGAGAGAAGAAATTCCTCCTCATCTCAGTTTTAAATGGGCAGCCCCTTATTTTGATACTATGTCCCATAGTTTTAGTTTTCCCTATGAGTGGAAATATCCTCTCTGCATCCACCTTGTCGAGCCGCCTCATTACCTTATATGTTTCGATAAGATCACCTCTCATTCTTCTGAACTCCAATATGTATAGGCCCAACCTACTCAACCTATCTTCATGAGTCAACCCCCTCATCTCCGGAATCAACATAGTGAACCTTCTCTGAACAGCCTCCAATGCAAGTATATCCTTCCTTAAATACGCAGACCAAAACTGTATGCAGTACTCCAGGTGTGGCCTTACCAATACCCTGTACAGTTGTAGCAGGACTTCTCTGCTTTTATACTCTATCCCCCTTGCAATAAAGGCCAACATTCCATTTACCTTCCTGATTACTTGCTGTACCTGCATACTAACTTTTTGTGATTCATGCACATGAAACCCCAGGTCCCTCTGTACTGCAGCATTTTGCAATTTTTCTCCATTTAAATTATAATTTGCTTTTCTATTCTTTCTGCCAAAGTGTATAACCTCATATTTTCCCACATTATACTCCATCTGCCAAATTTTTGCCCACTCACTTAGCCTGTCAATATCCCTTTGCAGATTTTGTGTGTCCTCCTCACAATTTGCTTTCCCATCCATCTTTGTATCATCAGCAGACTTGGCAACATTATACTCGGTCCCGTCATCCAAGTCGTTAATATAGATTGTAAAAATGGTTGTGGCCCCAGCACTGATCCCTGTGGCACCCCACTGGTCACTGTTTGCCAACCGGAAAATGACCCATTTATCCTGACTCTCTGTTTTCTGTTAGTTAACCAATCCTCTATCCATGCTAATATACTAACCCCAACCCCGTGAACTTTTACCTTGTGCAGTTACCTCTTATGTCGCACCTTATTGAATGCCTTCTGGCAAATTCAAATATATGACATCCACTGGTTCCCCCTTTTTGCACCCTGCTCGTTACATCCTCAAAGAACTCCAGAAAATTTGTCAAACATGATTTCCCTTTCATGAAACCATGCTGACTCTGCTTGATTGTATTATGCTTTTCCAAATGTCCCGCTGCTGCTTCCTTAATAATGGACTCCAGCATATTCCTAACAACAGATGTTAGGCTAACTGATCTATAGTTTCCTGCTTTTTGTCTGTCTCCTTTTTAAAATAGGGGCGTTACATTTGCGATTTTCCAATCCGCTGGGACCGTCCCAGAATCCAGGGAATTTTGGTAGATTACAACCAATGCTTCCACTATCTCTGCAGCCACCTCTTCAAGGTCCAAGGATGTAAGCCATCAGGTCCAGGGGACTTGTCCGCCTTTAGTCCCATTATTTTACTGAGTACTACTTCATTAGTGATAGTGATTGTATTATGTTCCTCCCTCCCTACAGCTCCTTGATTAGCCACTATTGGGATATTTTTAGTGTCTTCTACCGTGAAGACTGATACAAAATATTTGTTCAACGTCTCTGCCATTTCCCTGTTCTCCACTATTAATTCCCCAGTCTCATCCTCTAGGGTACTAACAATTACTTTAGCCATTCTTTTCCTTTTTATGTATCTATAGAAACTCTTACTATCTGTTTTATATTTCATTCTAATTTACTTTCACAGTCTATCTTCTCTCTCTTTATCATTTTTTTCGATGTTCTTTGCTGGCTTTTAAAAGTTTCCCAATCCTCTGGCCTCCCACTAGTCTTGGCAACATTGCATGCCCTTGTTTTCAATTTGATACCATCCCTTATTTCCTTAGTTAGCCACAGATGGTTATCCCTTCTCTTACAGTCTTTCCTTCTCAGTGGGATATATTTTTGTTGCGAGTTATGAAATATTTCCTTAAATGTCTGCCACTGATCATCAACCGTCCCATACTTTAATCTATTTTCCCAGTCCACTTTAGCCAAATCTGCCGTCATATCTTTGTAATCTTCTTTATTTAAGCTTAGGGCACTGGTTTGAGAACCAACTTTCTCACCTTCTAACTGAATATGAAATTCAACCATGTTATGGTCACTCATTTCTAGAAGATCTTTTATTACTCGATCATTTATTAATCCTGTCTCATTACATAGTACCAGACCTAAGATAGCCTGCTCCCTGGTTGGCTCCACAATGTACTGTTCAAGGAAACTCTCCTGGATGCACTCTATGAACTCTTCTTCAAGGCTACCCAGGCTTATTTGCTTTGGCCAATCAATATGAAAGTTAAAATCGCCCATGATTTATTGCCATTCCTTTATTACAAGCCTCCATTATTTCTTGATTTATACTCCGTCCAACAGTGTAGCTACTGTTAGGAGGCCACAAATTTACAACAATGAGCCTAAAGCTGTAGCTTTAATGATTTTGGTATAACTATCAGCCAACTGCTCTGTGTTTCACAAATGTTAATTTGCTGTCCTGTCTTGATAGCCCCAGGATATTTACTTATACTCACATCTGTGGCTTCTCATAAGTATCCATAAGCTGACAGGAGCAATCTGCATCGGTGGTGTGCTTTAGGAAAGCTATATCACTCCATCCTGCAAGGTTGATTCTGGGAATGTCAGCATGAATGTCTGAAGTGGCACGGCAAGGTGGATAAAAAGGGGCAATGTGAACAAGAATAATTGATTATGAAGTCTAACTGTTAGAACTGAGAGGATCAGCACTAAATTCAAACATGTAATTCATTTACCCACTTGTATCATATATCTGTGTAACAAACTACATCACAATGATAAAATGGGGAGATCACTACATTCAGAATGCTCAGAAGGCTAATCAAAGTGTGTTCTGAAGCAATAAAAAATGTAAAGTTTTTCCCTTCTGAATATATACATTTAGTGAATAGCAATAAGCGTACTTTGGAAAGCTTTAATGAAATTATCTTCTGCATTTGAATTGTTAGAAGACAGCAAATGGATTGTAATTGTAGACACACTGGGATTCTAAAATTCCTTGGACTAAAATAATACCACGTGTATATAAAGCCTAATATAATAACCTTCTATGATTATCCATATGAGAATTTTCGATCTTATTAAATTATAGCTGCAAGCTTTTGAATACTGTAGTTTGAAAGTAATATATCAGTATGCTAAACAGTGCCACTGTGTTGCAGCAACAACAGCAACGTGAATGTCAAGGGTGTCTATAATTCATTAATATTGATAATTATATTAAATGTCTGCCTCAGAGTAAACAAACAAATATCACTGAAAGCTAGGTGCTGTTTTAAATTGTATTTATTATCAGCGTTGCTGTGTTAATCTTTTTCACCAGACTTGCAACTAGACCATTGATTACTGATATTAAGCTGTTACATTTTTTGCCAGATAATTTGAATGACACAAAAATGCTCTTTGCTTTTATTGGATTGTTGATACCATACTCGGGATTGTAATATGAGAAAACTCAAAGTATAATGAAATTCAAAATGATTTCTGTACTTTCTGACTTAACCATAGATATTTTTGCGTAAGAGATGAGGTTCAAAGTACTATCTGTATCTGATTTGATCTGAACTGGGTTCAGATCTGATATTAAAGGATCTGAAATTCCATACACAGACGATCACAGAATTTTATAAGAAAATTATTGTTCTCTAAAACATTGCAGGTTGCTCTGCTGCGTATCTCCTAAGATGTTTTTAAACTATTTATAAGTAAATATGTGAAGCATCTAAAGAGATGATCCAAATCAACCATCTCCTGACTCAGTCTGAATTCCAACTAGAGATTTCTCATGTGTGAAGTTTTGGAGAAAGCATTATATATGGGTCATTGAATATTAAAGCAATCTGCACAAGACACTAGGCTACAGTTACATTACCCTGTGCAGTTTAGGACATCTCATTATATCAAGTATATTGGAATGATAGAAAAGGTGCAATAAAGATTTGCTGGTCCAGAATATTGACAGCCTGCGCTCACTGGTACCCTTCAGTCTCTTACATAAGGGAGCCAATGCAAATTTTATTTTTAAATTACCTGATCTTAGGGAGTCCAGGCCACTTCTCTAACCAGAGTCTCACCCCAAGCCTCCCCAGTGAGGACCACTTCTCCACTTCTGGAAGCCAGTAGACCTCATCTCATGTGGCATATCAGCCTCCAGTGTTATGTTGGTATCCTTATGGGCAAGGGAGGTAGGGACCAGCATGTGAAGACCTGTCCCTGGCCTCATCCTGTCTGACATGTCTGTGCCCATTACAGGGTCCAGCAGAATTTCCCAAATCAGTTCAGGACTTGATGTATTTGGTTCCTGATCCTTTTCTGAGTGGTTCCTTTGCACCACGCTGAAAGTGTAGGGGATTTACTGACCATATTTGTCCCCATTAGAATGATACTTGGTGCAGCTGGTCATACTTTTCTCATATAGAGCTGAGGTACTTTGTTGGGAAAGTGTAGTGGGCATCTTATACCCGACACCTAACTTGTGGTACACCTGACGTTCAACTGCTTGATGGGGCAGTGTTGAGGGAGCTTTACTCTATTCCTAATCTATGCTAGACAACAACAACAACAACTTGTATTTATATAGCACCTTTAAATAGTGAAACATCCCAAGGCATTTCACAGGAATATTATGAGACAAATAATTTGACACCGAGTCACATAAGGAGAAATTAGGGCAGGTGACCAAAAGGTTGGTCAAACAGGTAGGTTTTAAGGAGGAAAGTGAGGTAGAGAGGCAGAGAGGTTTAGGCAGGGAATTCCAGAGCTTAGGGCCTAGGCAACAGAAGGCATGGCCACCAATGATTGCGCGACTATAATCAGGGATGCTCAAGACAGCAGAATTAGAGGAGCACAGACATCTCGGGGGGTTGTGGGGCTGAAAGAGATTACAGAGCAAGGGAGGGGCGAGGCCATGGAGAGATCTGAAAACAAGGATGAGAATTTTGAAATCGAGGCATTGCTTAACTGGAAGCCAATGTAGGTGAGCGAGCACAGGGGTGATGGATGAGTGGGACTTGGTGCGAGTTAGGACACGGGCAGTTAAGTTTTGGATCATCTCTAGTTTAGGTAGGTGGAATCTTGGAGGCCAGCCAGGAGTGCATTGGAATAGTCAAGTCTATGGATGAGGGCTTCAGCAGCGGATGAGCTGAGGCAAGAGCGGAAATAGGTGGTCTTAGTTATGCTGCGGATATGTGGTCGAAAACTCATTTCAGGGTCAAATATGACACCAAGGTTGTGAACAGTCTGGTTCAATCTCAGACAGAAGTTGGGGAGAGGGATAGGGTCAATGGCTAAGAAATGGAGATTGAGGCAGGGACCAACCTGACCAGAGAATGCTCAATGTTGAAAATTGAAGAGAAGAGTCCTCCATTCACTAATCCTGACATTCTTTGAGTCCATGAGTAAACAAATTTACCTAAAATGCAAATTAGAAAAAAAAACTGTTATTTGTCAAATGGAATACTCCATCTCCAACAAGGAAAATAATGCCTCTTTACATATGCACTTTGACTTCTCCCACCATATCATCTTACTATCTTAAGGGGTGGTGAGAAGTGGGTGTCATCTTTCAAGTGGGTGTCATCTTTCAACAAAAGTAGATGAGGTGAAAGCTTATCGACCCAAAACGTTAACTCAGTTTGTCTCTCCATAGATGCTGCCTGACCTTTGAGTGTTTCCAGCATTTTCTGTTTTTA
The DNA here is from genome assembly GCF_044704955.1 of Pristiophorus japonicus. Lineage (NCBI taxonomy): Eukaryota > Metazoa > Chordata > Chondrichthyes > Pristiophoridae > Pristiophorus > Pristiophorus japonicus. Next base: position 183,172,948 of record NC_091977.1, read on the forward strand.
GTTTTAATAAAATGTCTGTTTTAAAAAATGTCACACCAGATGGCAATTGAGCATGTGTAGTTAATAAGTACAACTCTCAATGGTATAGTCAGAGACATTTTATTATTGCTGTCAATGTTATAATGTGTCTGATTTAAAATATATATATTTTTTAAGGTGGAGTTCAGCGAGAAGAGAGAGTTACCTATGTAGCAAGCATGTTTGTCATCAACTTGTGACCTTGTGTGAAGAACAATATTCTTCTGCAATATGATACAACCAGCCCTGCTACTCTTGTGGGAAATTGGTGCTAAATTAATAGAACATAATAAAGCATAGAATATAAAGACCTTTTGGACCATCAACTCTGCTCCTTCAATAAACCATGCACAATTTACTCTTATCAGAGGCGTCACCCCTCCTAAGGATTGTATTCAACAGAGGGGAAATGTTCCAAAACAATAAAAGCCATTAAAAAGACATTGAAGAAAATATTGATTCCAGCTACAGCAGAAGCAAGAGACAAAAAAGAAAATGCAAATATCAAGTGAGCAAAGCCAAAAACTGTGGAGCGATCTATGTAGAAACTTGGATTAACACGGTAAAAGTAAACCTGCAAGGAGAAATAGTAATCAAACTAGAAAGCCATGTCACAGTGAAAGATTACTGCCAAAGCTGTGGAGATGAACCACACACCCCGTAACAAACAGGAACCACCTAGCCCATAAAAACCACAAATCATCAACTAACTGATAAATATCTTCAGCCCTCAATCATGGGATTAACGCGCAATATCCAGAAAGCAAGTTACACAATGGGAAACCTTTAGGTGTTCTCACCAACCTGAGCATTTTCAGTTTGCAATAACGGATAGAGCTCCAGGATAGCAATCTAATCTAAAATTTCTTAAAGTAATCCCACGTTATTTATGCAGAAAGCCAGGTTAGTGGAAATCTGAAGAACATGTTGATATATTCTGCAGTGTCTCTGACAATAATAAAAGCAAAAAGAAAATGTTCCTACATTCAACAGTGTTCTCGCATTAATAACACTGGTATGTCATATATTTTCAATAATAAAAAGCACAAATGCATTAAAATAAATTACAAAAACTTATTCAACTTCATAAACTAGGGGATTTTGGTATACATGCTTCCATTTAACTTTTTCTAAAATGCAGCAGACTTTTTTTTACCATGTGTTATGTTGTACTTCTTTCAATTTAGTATACTGTATTCGCTGCTCACGATGTGGTCTCCTCTAGATTGGGGAAACCGAGCGTAGATTGGGTGATTGCTTTGCGGAGCACCTCCGTTCAGTCTGCAAGTGTGACCCTGAGCTTCCGGTCGCCTGTCATTTTAATTCTCCATTCCATTCCCGCTCTGACCTCTCCGTCCTCGGTCTCCTACACTGTTCCAACGAAGCTCAACGCAAGCTCGAGGAACAGCACCTCATCTTTTGTTTAGGCACTTTACAGCCTTCGGACTCAACATCGAGTTCAAAAATTTCAGAGCATAACCGCCGCTAATCTTTAGCTCTCTTTCCCCCCCACCCTCCCCCCCACATGCCCCCCGCCCCTCAGAGCCTGTTTCTTTCTTTTTTTTCTCTCCTTGTTTCTAATGGTAGTTGGTCATTATCCCACCATTCACACCCTATCTTGACTAATGTTTTTCTAACTCCTGGCATTACCATTTGAATTTGGGCCATCATCCCTTTTGTCTCTCGAATCTCTCCTGTCTTCCACTCTATCACAGACATTCCCTTTTGTTCTTTCTTCCCCTCCCCCTTTCAGTGCTTCTTAAGAATCTGTTCTTTCCGAACACTCTCCAATTCTGACGAAAGATTATCGACCTGAAATGTTAACTCTGCTTCCTCTCCACAGATGCTGCCTGACCTGCTGAGATTTCCAGCATTTTCTGTTTTTATTCCAGATACCAGCATTCGCAGTATTTTACTTTTGTATTTATGTTGGTGACAGATTTGATCACAATAATTCTACTTGACATAGTAACATAGTAGGTTGATGTTCCAGATCGTGAAAAAAATGCAAGTTGAGACACAGCTGAGCACTTCTGATCTCAGCTATGCCATCCAAGTGACAAGGCACTTACTCATTAAATAGAAACATAGGGCTAGATTTTACACTTTTTTTTGCATGCATAACACCCACTTAATGTCCATTTTACTGCTGAAATAAGGTATAACACCCAGATATCGCCCATTTAGCCAAAAAATGGAAACTGACTCCCATTTTTCGGACACTTATCACCGAGCTTTACTTTCCCCATGTATGTAACGCCAGGAAAATAATACCAACCCCCACTTTTTTTAGCGGAATCATCAGAATGGGCGAGACCAACACCCATAATATCACCCAGCGTTACTTTCCACACATAATTTATGTCGAGATTCAATAATACCGACCGCCCACTTTATTTTGTCGTAAAGATCACATTTGCCGAAACTAATGCCCAGGAGATCGCCCAGCGTCACTTTCACCACCTCGCACACATCTCGCCGACAATATCGCTCACCCAAAAACCACCAGGAAAAAGTGGAACTAACGGGAACTACTCACAGCAGTATGGACGCCATGTTCTAAATCACATGTAGCATCATTTAAAAGGCTGCACTGCTTCAACCTTGGGAGAGTTCGGCCATACTCTGGAGGTCTTTGGAGGTGATGTGAACATCTGAACAAACATCTTTATCATGCTGTAGACGATTGGAATTTAATAGGTGTTTTCATCGGGACATTCATTCTTTGTGACCAATCGGTGGAAAACAGAGAGCTATTGAAGTGGGGCCTGTCCTTTCTCACCCTCTCTTGATGACCATTTACATGCTGCAGACTCGAGATGGCAGAAACATAGAAACAGAGAAAATAGGTGCAGGAGTAGGCCATTCGGCCCTTCAAGCCTGCACCACCATTCAATAAGATCATGGTTGAAGGTACGCTCGACAGCATCATGTGCCCAATGTAAGACATGTCAGACTGATGAGGAGGACCAGACGTTACACCTCCTGCAAGTACAGGGAGAAGCAGTCTTACCTCAACTTGCCCGACACCACCTGCCTTCAGAGACTGCGCTTCCACAAAGAGGTTATCAGTGAGATATGCCAGCTCATCAGGGGAGATCTGCAGCCTGCCAGCACCATCAGGACTGCCCTGTCCGTCGAGGTCAAAGTCATCGCGGCACTGTCATTCTACGCGTTGGGTTCTTTTCAGGCCTCAGCTGGCGACATTTGCGGTCTATCTCAGCATGCCACACATTGCTGCATTAGACAGGTCACTGAAGCCCTGTACACACGCAGGATGGACTTTATCAGCTTCCCTATGACCAGGGAGGCACAGACTAAGATGGCTCTAGGATTCTACCGAATTACTAACTTCCCCAAGGAGCAATAGACTGTATGCACATCGCGATGCGGACACCTTTTCAGGATGCAGAGGTTTTCAGGAACTGCAAGGGATTCCACTCCCTAAATGTACAAATCATTGTCGACCAGCAGCAAATTATTATGGCAGTGAATGTTAAATTTCCGGGCAGCATCCATGATGCTTACATCCTGCGTGAGAGCATTGTATCTGACTTGGTTAACAAACAGCTACAAGGTCAATGCTTGATGCTTGGTGACAAAAGATATGGCCTCGCCACCTGGCTGATGAGCCCCATGTATTACACCCACACCGAAGCCGAGAAGCGATACAATGAGAGCCACAGAGCCACTAGCAATATCATGGAGAAAACAATTGGAGTGCTTAAGCAGCACTTTAGATGCCTGGACCACTCAGGAGGTGAGCTCCAATGCCACCCTGAGCAGGTAGCTCAATTTGTGGTAGTGTGCTCCATGCTGCACAACTTGGCTATCAGGAGGGGACAAGAATTGCCAGAAGGATGTGACGGTCCACCTCAGGAGAGAGAGGAAGAGGAGGACAAGGAGGTGATCGCTGACCTCAGGCCACACAATCAGGCTGATGCTGAAGCCATGCCCCCACCCCGCAAGAAAGAGCCTGTGGTGGCATGATAGCTGCAAGACTCTTACGACAGGAGCTCATAAATGAGCGCTTTGCCTGAAAGAACATTGGTGGTATTTGTTAAGTCCTTCCATTCTACTGCAAATCAACACGAGGCACATACTAGAGACAAGGTCACTCTGTGACCTGTACCTTTATTCACAGGACCATTCTGTCCCCTTCTCTGTCCGCATCCCATAAACCCTCGCTCCCTTATCATTCGGTCTATCTGCGACTGATGCAAGCTCCACAGCTCTCTGGCGCAGTGATTTCCACATAGATGTACTGCCATAGATACCACCATATGATGCATTAATATGTAACGTCTCTCGCTCACATTTATTGGAGTAGTGCTGCTCCTCCTACGTATGCCAGCGCGGAGCTCCAATCCCTCCTGTTCTAATAAGCTTGATTCTGTTTTGCAGGACTTCCAGCTCCAGAGGCGCCAGTGGAGGACACACCCTCACATGCAACTACCCCACTGCATTTGTCATTCACCACGGGTGGTGAAGAGGAGACCACCGAGCCAGAGGAGGAGGAAATCCTGGAGACAGAGGAGGATGCCCCTTGCATCCCTCTGTCTGTTGAACCTGCGGCCACGATGCTGATTCCCACCGAAGAGGTACTCGCAACAAGCGGCATGCAGTTGGCGACGCCAAGGCGCATTTTGGTGCTGTCGCAGACCCCACAGAGGCTGGATCAGAAGCTTGAGTAAAGGCCTACCCTGGACGAGTGCATAGACAGGCTGGCATGACTGTGTGAAGAGTCTGTCGCGATGCAGCGCGAGCAGCTCCAGGTGTTAGTGGGATTGACTGAGGAATTCTTCCGGGTGTCTGCCCGCCAAGCGGAGGCGACGCAGCAGATGATGCACGAGATGCGTCAAAATACCGTCTCCACCCATGCATTGTGGCATGCGTTCTTGGCGGCACACGGCACTGCACCCCAAGGTCCCGTGACCACAAGCACCAGCACACAGGCAGGTCCGGAGGAAGCCCCACCTCGTGACTCAGAAGGCGATCCACCTGTTTTGTTCTCCCCTCCAACAGCCCCCCAACAGGCGATTGTGACCCACATCCCTCACCATGGCAGGAAGTCTTGCCATTGCCCACTGCACACCTGCTTCATACCAGTACCCGGGGGACGAAAACAGGTGGGTGAGGTAATGAAACTGTTAGGTGCAGGCTCTGGAGGGAAACATGGCCTCTGGTAGGGAGGGGGGTGCACTGTTTTTTATATTGTACATATTGTTCACATTGTTCATTGTTGTGTTTTTATTGCTGTTTCACTGTTGGGGTGTTGGTGGTGGCGGGGAGGGGTGGTGGTTGGGGGGGTGGGCGGGCTGGTGGGAGGGTGTTTCTGTGCTTTTTATTTAAAAATAATGTTCGAGAGTTATTATTTTATTAAAACTATTTTATTTCGCTTTACAATTGTTTAGAAGTGTCTTCTAATAATGAACATTTTAGTAAACCATAAATGCAACGGTTGTGAAACAATGGCCAGGCCGAACCAAGTAAGGATGAAACGTCACTTACTAATATAAATATAATAAAACATGTAATTGTCAGTCTAACTATATTTAAAAGGCCTTTACATAATTATCTAAGCCCCTGTTTAAGCAGCTTCCTCTGTTCCTGCGACTTTCAAAATGGTGACCGTAGTGCTGAGATCTGTGAGGAAGGCCAGGGCAAAGCAACTATTCTCCAGCGATGTTCTCAGTGAGCGATCAGCCCGGTGATGTGTCGGCGATGTGCCGAAAGTTGCGCTGGGCGATGTGCGGGCGATCACCTCAGCGATCACCTCGGCGATGTGAGCCAAAAGTTGGGGGGATAATTCTCCAGCGATGTTGCAGCCCATCTTTCAACTTTTTGGTCAAAATAGGCAAAAGCAGGTCGTTTTGGGCGATATATGGGCACTAGCCCAGCGATGTGAAGTGGAAACTCTAGCCGAAGATATATTACATCGTACACATTACCCCCATCGACCTTCCTGGTTACCTCCTTGAAAAATTCAATCAGGTTAGTCAAACACGATCTTCCCTTAACAAATCCGTGCTGACTGTCCCTGATTAATCCTTGCCTTTTTAAATGTAGATTTATCCTGTCTTTCAGGATTTTTTCCAATAATTTTCGCACCACTGAGGTAAGGCTGACAGGCCTGTAATTACTCGGCCTATCCCTTTCTCCCTTCTTAAACAAGGGTACCACATTGGCAGTCCTCCAGTCCTCCAGTACCAAACCGAAATCCAAAGAGGACTGGAAAATGATGGTCAAGGCCTCTGCTATTTCCTCTTTTACTCCGCTCAACAGCCTGGGATGCATTTCATCCGGGCCTGGGGACTTATCTATTTTCAAAGATGCTAAAGCCCTTAATACCTCCTCTCTCACTATGTTTATTTTATCCAGAATTTCACACTCCTCCTCGATAGCAGTATCAGCATTGCCCCTTTCCTGTGCGAAAACAGACGCAAAGTATTCATTAAGAACCATACCAACATCTTCCGCCTCTACACAGAGATTACCTTCATGGTCTCTAATAGACACTACCCTTTTTTTAATTATCCTCTTACTCTTAATATAGAACATCTTTGGATTTCCTTAATTTTACTTGCCAAGAAATGTTGGTGCTCTCTCTTAGCATTCCTAATATCCTTTTTAATTTTACCTCTGAGCTTTCTATATTCCTCCAAAGATTTTACGTAGGTATATGACATAAGCTTCCCTTTTTTTCCTTATCCTCCCCTGTAAGTCCCTAGACATCCAGGGGGCTCTAGAATTTTTATCCCACCCCTTTTTCTTTAAGGGCACATGTTTGGCCTGAGCCCTCTGGATCTCCTCCTTGAATGCCTCCCACTGTTCCGAGACTGATTTACCTACAAGTAGCTGTTTCCAGTCCACTGTGGCCAAATCACTTCTCAACTTAACAAAGTTTGCTTTTCCCCAATTTGGGAATTTTATTCCTGGTCTATCCTTGTCCTTATCCATAACTACCTTGAATCTGACTGAATTATGGTCACTGGCACCCAAGTGCTCTCCCACTAATACCCCTTCCACCTGCCCAGCTTCATTCCCCAAAACTAAATCCAAAACTGCCCCCTCTTGTGTTGGGCTTGTTACATACTGACTAAAAAAGTTCTCTTGAATGCATTTCAAGAATTCCGCATCCTCTATACCCTTCACACTATATTTGTCCCAATTAATATTAGGATAGTTAAAATTCCCTCCTGTTACTGCCCTATGCTTTTTGGATTTCATAGAAATTTGCCTACATATTTGCTCTTCTGTCTCCCTCCCACTGTTTGGGGGTCTATAATACACGCCCAGCAGTGTGATTGCCCTTTTTTATTTTTCACTTTAACCCATATGGCCTCATTTGATGATCCCTCTAACATATCATTTCTCCTCAGCTGTAATAGTTTATTTAATCAATACCCTGACCCCTCCTTTTTACCCCCCTCTTTGTCTTGTCTAAAAATGCTGTAACCAGGATTATTGAGCTGACAAACCTGCTCCTCTTTCAGCCATGTCTCTGTAATGTCATACTCCCAAGTATCTACCTGTACTCTTAGCTCATCTGCCTTCTTCGCTATACACCTTGCACTAAAGTATATACCATTTAGCACAGGAAGACCTCCTTGATTACTACTTACTAACCCCTGTTTCCTCTGTCTTACAGATTCATTTTCTACATTCTTGCTATCCAATTTCAGCTTTACTTCCTTCCCTATTGAATTTGCTCTCAGGTTCCTATCCCCCTGCCAAGCTAGTTTAAACTTTCCCCATGAGGATATTGGTCCTGGTGCTGTTGAGGTGCAACCTATCTGGTTTGCACAGTTCCAATCTCCCCCAGGAGTGGTCCCAATGCCTCAAGAATTTAAACCCCTCCCTCCTACACCAACTCTCCAGCCACACGTTCATCCTCTCTATCCTTCTATTCTTGTACTCATTAGCATGTGGCACCGATAGTAAACCAGAGATTACTAAATTACTATCTTTGAGGTCCTACCCTTTAATTTTCCTCCTAGCTCCCTAAATTCTGCATACAGGACCTTATCCCTCTTTCTACCTATGTCGTTGGTCCCGATATGGACCACGACCTCTCGCTGTTTACCCTCTCCCCCCCAGAATGCCCTGCATCCGCTCTGTGACATCCTTAACCCTGGCACCAGGGAGGCACCATGTCTAAGGCCGCAGAAGCGCCTCTTAGTTCCCCTAACTATTGAATTGCCTACTACAGGCCACACCTGGAATGCTGCATGCGGTTTTGGTTTCCATATTTACGAAAGGATATACTTGCTTTGGAGGCAGTTCAGAGAAGGTTCACTAGGTTGATTCCGGAGACGAGCGAATTGACTTATGAGGAAAGGTTGAGTAGGTTGGGCCTCTACTCTTTGGAATTCAGAAGAATGAGAGGTGATCTTATCGAAACGTCTAAGATTATGAGGGGGCTTGACAAGATGGATGCAGAGAGGATGTTTCCACTGATGGGGGAGAATAGAACTAGAGGGCATGATCTTGGAATAAGGGGCCGCCCATTTAGAACAGAGATGAGGAGAAATTTCTTCTCTCAGAGGGTTGTAAATCTGTGGAATTCGCTGCCTCAGAGAGCAGTGGAAGCTGGGACATTGAATAAATTTAAGACAGAAATAGACAGTTTCTTAAATGATAAGGGGATAAGGGGTTATGGGGAGCAGGCGGGGAAGTGGAGCTGAGTCTATGATCAGATCAGGCAGTTCAGAGAAGTGGAGCAATTGAATGGTGGAGCAGGCTGGAGGGGCCGTACGGCCTACAGCTCTTTTATTCTTTGTCCCTCCCCCTGTGCAGCTGAGCCATCTATGGTGCCTTGGACTTGGCTCTGGCTGCACTCCCCAGAGGCACCATCGCTTTCACTGGGTACTCAAAATAGAATATCGGTTGGTAAGCGAGATGGACTCCGGGGGGTGGGGGGACTCTTGCACTACCTGCCCAGCGTTCTTCCTCTATCTGGTGGTCACCCACTTCCCTACTGCCTGCACGCTTTTAAGCTGTGGGGTGACTACCTCCTGAAACGTGCTGTCCACGTAGCTCACGGCCGCGAAGGGAGGGAAACTCAGAGGGCAAGTTAACCCATGAAACTCTTGTTCATTTTACAGCAGCAGGTTCAAATGTGACATTCCAGATACTGTGCACAAGCTGTCTGCTCAACCTATAGAAGAGGGAAAAAATTAAAATAGGAAGAAAATAAATTAAATAATAGCACCCATTTTGACTGTGTTGACTGTAACTTCATGGCTCAACACATCCCTCATTTATCTATCATCATTAAACCAGGGGACCTATTCTGGTTCAATGAGGAATGTAGAACTATTTTACCAAGAGTGCCGTGGGGCATACTTTAGAATGTGGTACTAACTTAGTGAAGCTACAACACACAGTTGATATATATCTGATAAGTTAACTGATTGACTAGCTATGTCCCAGCCTGAAAAAAACTGGATAAATCTAAACTAGTTAATTACTGTTCTATCACACATAGTGTTTACCCATAGCTCTTAAAAGCACTGGGACCCAAAGCGAAGAGATGGTTGACCTCCTCCTTCTCTGAGGTGCTGGCAACTGATAAAACGCCACCTATTTGGAGGGAGACTAAAATAATTGCCCTCCTGAAGCAGGGGAAGAATGCTTGTGAATCCATCAGCAACCGCCCGATCTCCTTATTTTGCACTTGTTATAAAGTTCTGGAGAGGCTACTACTCCACAGACCAGCCCCCATCATCGAACCAACAATTCCTAAGGAGCAAGCGGGCTTTCGGTGCAGCTGTAACTGCTGCGACCAAATGGTAGCTTTAACAACACACATCGAAGCAGGCTTCCAGCACCAGCTCAAGACCGCCGTAGCACTCCTGGACCTGTCGTATGACACAGTATGGAAGCATGCGTAACGGTAGAATGTATAGCGCCTCCTAGCCATGAGGTATAGTGCCCTGGATCTGTATGGGGGAAACCTCGTGTGTGTCGGAGGATCACCATTTTAACTGCACATTGCTGACAGAGCTCCAGAATAAAGAGAGTTAAATTGAACTTAAGTGTTGTTCAAGAGACAATAAATACATGGTGCCAGAAGAGAATATTTCTGATCTTTCGTCAAATGCATCTACGATTGAAATATTGGAACTGTAAGACTTTTTCAAGCCAATTGAAATTGACGTTAAGCAGTGCAGTGCAGACCCTGCATCATACACATCACGCGTGTATCCATGAAACTGTATGTACCTATTCCGCTAAGGATGGAATGGTTGCAAAATGAACAATATCAATGGACTCAAAGGGCAAAAATAGTCATAAGTTTGTAGAGTAATCTAGAGTTATTAGTAAAGTAATCTTAAGGTAGCATAAGCTGTAGAGCCTTGAATGAAAAAGAACTTCTACAAATACATGGCCACGATATTTTATGATTAGACTTGTTCTAGTCCTCTGGTTATTGAAACTGTATACATTGACAAACTCAAAGTCCTAAACTGTAGTGAGCAATCATGACCACCACGGTGCCAACTCCCGCACACATTCCTCTCCCACCTCCATTGCAGGTGACTGGCAATTTGAAAGCCAACTGGAAAAAATTCAAACAGCTGTGAGACAGCTATGAAATTATTACGAATATTGTGGAAAAAACAGTTAAAACTCGGGTTGCAATGTTTATCACTGCCATTGGCAGAGATGCCCTAAATATCCACAATAATCTTCCTTACACATCAGAGGAAGACAAACAGGAAATTGAGATTAGTTTGAAGCTCTGGGAAGAGCACTGTAAAGGTAAAACCAACATCACCTATGAAAGGTACCAGTTTAACAACTGTATACAATGCCCAGAAATGTGGACACTATCCACTTCCTGTGATCGATGACATCTTGCCACAGATGTCAAATGGAAAGGTCTTCACTAAAGCAGACTTCAAGGAGGGTATCTTGCAATGTGAATGAGACACAGAGTCTTCCTACCTCACAACCTTCCATACTCCATGGGGAGGATATCGATATAATAGAATGCCATTTGGCATCAGTCCTGCCCTGGAAATCTTCCAACATAAACTAGTCCAGAATCTCGAGGGTCTAGATGAAGTCTGCAAGATTGCAGACGATATCTTGATCACTGGATGCAGAGAGACACTTAAAGAGGCCAATCACGATCATGACACAAACTTACGCAGAGATGCAGAGTGCGAAACATCAAACTAAACTGCGATAAGTTCGAATACAAGAGCTCCCAAGTGAAATACACGGGACACATGCTGTCTAGTGATGGACTCAAAGCCGACCCAAGCAAAATGGTCACAATCAACAAAATGCAGAAACCGTAGGATGTCACAGGTGTACAACAATCTGTCGGCATGACAAAGTACCTCGCAAAATTCTTGCCGGGTCTTTCAGAGCTCAGCGAGCCTCTGCAATGGCTTACTCATAAAGACACTGTCTGGAAATGGACTGAAGAACAACACAAAGCTTTTGAAGCTTTCAAACAACAGGTGACAGATTCTCCGGTGCTCAGGTACTTTGACCACAAACATCCAACCGACGGTCAAGGAGATGCTTCAAGCAAGGGTCTTGGGTTCGTCCTTCTGAAACAGGGACAAACAATCGCATACGTGAGCCGAGCACACACTCCAGCAGAAACGGAGCTGCTCACACAAGTCTTCAAAATGGAACAAAACCATTAATATGTATACGGTTGCAAGATCACGCTATGGACAGACCATAAGCCTTTGGTTGCCATACGACGCAAGCCGTTATCTGCAGCACCCAAGTGGCTACAATGCCTGCTTATTCGTCTCAACCAATATGATGTCGAAAAAAAGTATCAACCAGGAAAATAAATGTACCTAGCAGAAACACTTTTGCGCGCATACCTCGAAAACATGGAGAGATCACCAACTGTAATTGCAGTGGAATGCATTCACATGGTGGACTTTCTCCCAATCTTCAAACAAGGGCTGACTAACATACAACATGCAACTGCAAGCGACTCCACACTACAACAACAAATCACAATGGGATGGCCAGAAACGACACATGAATGCTCGCCTGAAACACATGCATTCTTCAAAGTTCGTGACGAACTCACAACACAGGATGGCATAGACTTCACAGGCTATCGCTGTGTCATATCAAAAACCCTGAGATCCAACATTCGTCAGCGACTTCATGCTGCTCACACTCGAGTCACGAGCACTCTTTGGCGTGTCAGAGAATCCAGTTACTGGCCAGGACTGAACAGTGACATAAAAGACTGTGTTTCAAAGTGTGAAACATGGGCCACTTATCAATCAAGCCAACCAAAAGAGCCATTGATAAGTCACGACCTCTCTCAGAGACCGTGGGAAAAGATTGGTTGTGACATATTCACACTCGATGACAAAGACTACTTATGCACAGTGGACTATTACCCGGACTATTTCGAGATAGACAATCTGCATGGAAAGAAAGATGCCACTGTCATCATCAAACACCTCAAGAAACACTTCTCCAACCATGGTATTTCAGACATGGTTGAATCGACAATGGACCTCCCTTCAATTCACAACAGTTCAAAAAATTGGCCACAAAATATGGATTCGATCACACAACAAGCTCACCAGAATATCCGCAAAGCAACGGAAAAGTTGAGAACGCAGTTAAGCTCGCAAAGCGGTTAATCAAGAAGATAAAGAAAGACTGCGGTGACTTCTACATGAACCTTCTCATCTGGCGAAACACACCAACTGAAGCCTTGATGGTTTACCAGCACAACGCTTATTCGGTCGCTGCACAAAGACAAACATCCCAATCGCAAACGAACTACTCAAACTAGAATTGTACAGGATGTCAAAGTCAACAAAAAAAAGAATTATGCCAAACAAGCATACCACTACAACAGAGGTGCTACAGCACTTCCTACACTGCAGGAAGGAGGAACAGTGAGACTCAAACAAATGCGAGAAAGCAAAGTGTGGCAAAAAGTTTAGGTTCAGAAACAAGTTGTCATTCATTCATATCATGTCATTACAGATGGCCGTGAGTATCACCGAAATAGGAAACATCTGAGAAAGACTGCTGAGATACTCTTCGAAACTCCAGAGATCTCAGTGACACCCACACACGATCCGCTGACTACACAGCCAACTAACACGCAAAACAGCACTTCAACGACAACACATGAAAACAGGGCTATGTCGCCTGATATTTCCCCTCAGAACACTGATAAAGGGACTAAAGCAATCAGTGCACAGAACACCACTGAAACAACCAGTTTGAGGTGAAGCAACAGAATCTGCACAACTCCAAAATACCTGGAAATACTATGTACAGAAATAAAAAATTATGAACACTGGACACTTGGATAATGATAAAGAATCATGTCGCCGCAAGATCCTGCAAATCCATTGGAAGGATAGATGCACCAACATCAATGTTCTCGATCAGACCAACATCCCCAGCATTGAAGCACTGACCACACTCGACCAGCTCCATTGGGCAGGCCACATTGTTCGCATGCCTGACACAAGACTCCCAAAGCAAGCGCTCTACTCGGAACTCTACACGGCAAGCGAGCCCCAGGTGGGCAGAGGAAACATTTCAAGGACACCCTCAAAGCTGCCTTGATAAAGTGCAACATTCCCACTGACCCTGGCCTAAGTGGAGAAAGAGCATCTGGGAGAGCGCTGAGCACCTTGAGTCTCGTCGCCGAGAGCATGCAGAAAACAAGCGCAGGCAGCGGAAGGAGCGTGCGGCAAACCAGACTCCCCACCCACCCTTTCCTTCAATGACTGTCTGCCCCACCTGTGACAGAGACTGTAATTCCCATATTGGACTGTACAGTCACCTGAGAACTCACTTTTGGAGTGGAAGCAAGTCTTCCTTGATTTCGAGGGACTGCCTATGATGATGAAAGAATAAATAAGACAAGGTTTGTGTTGTTGTTTGTTAAACTTGTAGGTGTTTACTACATATATTCATAAGATGTTAATTACCAGTTTATATTAAAGCTCACTTTAATTCACTTTGTGGCCAAAATTGCCCCTTTCCTTAAGGCCTGTTACCATCACAAATCGGCAGCCACAATGCGGAGTGGAATGGCCACTGACTTTTCCTGGAATGGCCGCTGATAGCCCAATTGCCCAATTTCAAGGTTTCCCAGTGGTGCCCCGATTCCCCGCCCCCTCCCACCCCCCCACTGCTCCACTGCTGCCGATCCATGTTAAGTGCGTCATCACAGTGCGTACCGCCGATCAACCCCTCCAGTGGCGAAATTCCACTCTGAAAATCTTCGGTCCACTCGACTGTGCCAAAACAAGCTTTTCCCCAGTGGTCCAGTGAGGCTGTGGTCTTCTGCAATGGTGGTGTGGCTCCCCTTAAAGGGGAGGGCCTACTGCTGCAGCTGCCATGTTTTGTTTTCTCAGCTGACTACTATGGCAACCCGACAATTATGCCCACGGGTTCGGCTGGATCACCAAAAGGCTGCCTGGTCTGGCCGAAACCCTCCTTGGTGGCCCAGTGGACCGAAGTTTTGAAATCAATTAGGTTCTCCCCTTTAAGTGAATGATGTCATCATGGCGGTCACTCTGCATTCCCCCCCAACTTCCGCCCCTCAGGTGTTGCCACTGCCGCGTATCTATCCCTCTAGTGTAGTCACCGCCCCCATTAAGACCGACTTCTGGATTCAAGGGAAAAAAAACAAAGGGCGGAATTTCACTCAAGAGACGACCTCAACCATCGCGGCGGTGAAAACACACAAAATGGTGCAGGGTTCAATTTTGGCCCCATTGTTTCTTATGAAAGGATAGGTGTAACAATAGAATGTATAGCACCTGCTAGCTAGGAGGTACAGCGCCCTGGATCTGTATGGGGAAAACCTTGTGTGTGTAGGAGGATCGCCATTTTAACTGCACATTGCTGACTGAGCTCTCGAATAAAGAGAGTTAAATTGAACTTAAGAGTTGTTCAAGAGACAATAAATACAGCATGGACTGCTTTTCAAGCTCTCTGCCATTTTACCCTGCAGAACAACGATCGATCTTCTCAACTTCATGCTTAGCAACTGACGCTTCCGTATGTTCTCTGGCACCCAGAAGAGCAGATATAGGACATTGAACAACAGACTCCCACAAGTTTCTATCCTGGCATCCATGTTATTCAACGTTTACACCAGTTACCTGCCCGAAGCAGAGTCCCGCAAGTTCGTATACTCTGATGACATTGCCTGCCTTGGCCACGCAAAACATGAATCACTGAAGAGACCCTGACCAGTGATGGCAACTTTGGCCAAACCCACAAAAGACCATCACCTCGGCATTCCACCTCAAGACCCATCAAGCAAACCAAGTTTTGAAAGTCTCCTTTTGCGGCGCAGATATAAACCATGCCAAAAAACTCCTATTTAGGAGTCATACTTGATCACACCCTGTCATATAGACAACAGCTCCAGAACCTTAGGAAGAAACTAATGAGTAGGGTCAACTTAATCCAGAAACTCGCCTGCTCCACATGGGGAGCAGATGCTCAAACTCTCTGAAAGGCAGCACTCGACCTGGTGTACTTTACAGCAGAGCACTGCTCTCTGGCATGGTTATCAAGTCTGCATGTCAAATCCGTTGATGTCCAGCTGAATTCTACTATGAGAATTATCACTGGTACGCTTTTAATGACACCAACATCTTGGCTGCCCATGCTTGCAAACATTGTACCACAACTACGCCGTGAATATGCAGTCTCCAGAGAATACAACCACTACACCAGCAAAGACATGAAAAATGTATCACCAGCCCGTGTGAAACCTAGAAGGCAATTTTGGACTATTGCCGAAGTCCTACATGAACTCCTTCAGCCTTGATGACCGATGGTGAAATGCTTGGAAGAACTGCGACATATGGAATGGATTCCTTATGGAGGACCCCACAGTACAACCTGAAAGATCAAACCTTCCCCGCAAACAATGGACAACCATCAAACACCCCAGAACTGATCATGGTAGATGTTGCCACCTTCTCCATAGATGGAAGATTAAAGCATCCCATTATTTGATTGTGAAGCTCCTAATCAGATCCTGGAGCACATCATTGAGCACTGCCCTCAGAGGAAATTTGCAGGCAACCTGCAATATATCCACACTGTTGGAGACCAGTCATTGCAGCCCCAGGACATCACTGCAGAAGTTCATCAGTGAAGCGTTGAAGCAGTGACCTTTACTCCAACATAAGGTCAGGAGTGGAACTGTTCACTGTTGATTCCACATTCACAACTCCTTCAAAAATGAAGCAGCTCATGCCAGCCTACAGCAGAATCTGAACAACATCCAGGCTTGATCTGCCAAATGGCAGATCACATTAACACCACAAAAATGCACCACATAATAACAGGTTAAAATAGGTGGCGATGTTAGCCTACCTACAACCACAACCGTGTATGTGCTTGATCTCTAAAACTAAGGAGGGCTGAGCAGGTGATGTCGAGCTAACCTGCCTTCGATTTATTGCAGCGGCTGTAGTTAATATGTCTAGTTTGATGATACATGTATCAGGCACTCTGCTGACATTAATGGCTGTTCCACACTTCACCGACAAAATGTTACCTACCAATATATATAAATTGAATATAGATTAGCTATCAATAGACTCTATAGAGTAGTTGAAACATGTCATCAAATTGGCATTTTTTTCCTTTTAAATTCTTACCATTAAGAATTTCCAATTACATTCTTTGCTCTTCACTATCTAATTTTGACCTGAGCTCCACAGCAATGATTAAATTAGGGTGAATGCTTGAGAGCATTTTGTAGTATGCTGTCAATACTGATCTAAAGATCGCACATGTATTTGTTTACTTCAGTTTTTTTCACCAGACAGTAGTGTGAGACACTAAAGTAACAAGCGGTCAGCACTGAGCTATACCGCATGCGCACATTACTCTCTAGTGAAGGAACCCTCCTCACTGATCTCTGACTACCTTAAAAAATGTTTGCATTGGGAAAGAGCTGACATTGGACAGGCACAATGCAGTAAACTATATTACTTGTTCGGGATTCATTGTGCCCGAATTTGGAACATAGTAAACATAGGAGCATAGAAACACTGGGCCCAAGTTTCGGGCCGCGCCTAGAACGGCGCAGCCCGGATCTGGACGCCCGTTTTTCGCGCCACAAAGTGCGCCTAAAAAAAACTCACCTATTCTCCGGCTCCCTGCAGGTCCTCTGGAGCTGGGCGTGGCGCAGCACGAGCTGTGGGGGGCTGAAAACAGTGCTGGGACCTCTGCACATGCGCGCTACAGTGGGCGCACATGTGCAGTAGCTCCAGGCGCCAAAAACTGTGGGAGGGGTCCGAAGCATGCAGCCCCTAGCCCTGGCCGAATGGCCTCACTGGGGCTGCGTGGATAAGGCTCACCTCCCACGCCCAGCTCCCTCCCGACCGGACCCGACCCGACTTGATCTCCGCTCCCCACCCCCCGGCGACCCGACCTCCGCTCCCCTCCACCACCGGCGACCTGACCTCTGCTCCCCCCACCCCCCCCCCCAGCGACCCGACCTCCGCTCCACGTGCCCCCCGGACCCGGGAACCGAGACCCGAGACCCGACGCTACCTACCTGTAAATCCAGCCCGAAGTCTTGGGCCCGGCCCGTTCAGCCTCCTTCTCCCTTCCTGCTCCTCCCCTCTCCTTCCCTCCCTCCCCTCTCTTTCCCTCCCTCCCTCCCCTCTCCTCCCCTACCTCCCTTCCCTCTCTTCTCTCCTCCCTCCCTCTCCTCCCCCTCCCTCTCCTTTCCCCCTCTCCTCCCCCCCTCTCTCCCCTCCCTCCCTCCCCTCTCCTCCCTCCCCTCTCCTCTCCTCCCCTCCCTCCCTCCCCTCTCACTCCCCTCCCCCTCCCCTCCCTCCCCCCTCTCCTCTCCCTCCCCCCTCTCCTCTCCACCTCCCTCTCCCCCTCCTCCCCCCCTCCACCCCCCTCCTTCCCCCCTCTCCTCCCCCTCCCCTCTCTCGCCCCCCTCTCCTCCCCCCCTCCTCCCCCCTCTCCTCCCCCCCTCTCCTCCCCCACCTCTCCTCCTTCTTCTCCCCCCTCCTCTTCCTCCTCCCCTCTCCCCCTCCTCCCCCCCTCTACCTCCCTCCACTGACAGACAGAGAGTGAGAGACACACACACAGACAGTCAGAGAGATAGAGACACTGACAGAGACACACTGGGGGGGGCTGTCCCAGCACACTGTTGGAGGACTCCCAGTGCTGCAGTCGGTAAGTAGAAAATGTTTTATTTCTTGATTTAAAAAAAAATATATATTTTTTATTAATTTTTTTTGATTGATTTATTGGTTGATTTATTGATGTATTTATCATTTATTATTGATGATGGCTCTTTATTTGTAAAACTGAAGTGTTTAATGTTTGTAAACTTCCCTTTAACCCCTCCGCCCCCATTCCTACGCCTGATTTGTAACCTACGCCTGATTTTCTAAGTGTAGACAAGGTTTTTCTGAGCGTACAAAAATCTACACTTACTCCATTCTAAGTTAGTTTGGAGTATGTTTTCACTGCCTAAACTTTCAAAACGGGCGTAAGTGGCCGGACACGCCCCCTTTTGAAAAAAAAAATCTGTTCCAAACTGAAACTATTCTAACTGACTAGAACTGGAGCAAACTAAATGCCGGGAATTGCAATTTCTAAGATACTCCATTCTAAACCAGTTGCTCCAAAAAAACAGGAGCAACTCAGGCCAAAACTTGGCCCCATAGAAACAAGAATATGCCATTCAGTCCTTGAGTCCATTCCACCATTCATGGTTGATCTGTACATCAAAGCCATCCACCTACTTTTGATCTATATCTCCATACCCATACATAATAAAAGCCTGTCGATCTCAGTTTAATACATTTCAACTGACCCAGCATTCACAGGCTTTTTGGGGATGGAATTCCACTAACCTTTGTGTGAAAAAGTGCTTCCTGACTTCACTCCTAAAAGGTCTAGCTCTAATTTTAAGATAGGGCCCTTTGTTCTGGATTCATCCACCGGAGGAAATAGTTTAACTGTATCCTCCCTATTGAATCATTTTATTATTTTAAACACCTTAATTAGATCACCCCGCAACCTTCGAAACTCAAGGGAATATAAGCCAAATTTATTCAACCTGTCCTCATAATTTAATTCTTTTAGCTCTGATAGGCTGAGTCATTAATATGGCCTATCTACATATTGTTAACAGAACACCAGATGCCCCCCCCCCCCCTCAACGCGAGTAAGCACATTTTAGCAATTACAGTCCAATGACTTCTCTTGTATTACTTTATTATTCTTTGACAGAATACTCTATAAGGTCTGAAAATAAAAGTGACTAGTTATTACCACACCAATTTGAGTATTTATTCAGAGATAACAGATTCATCAACCATGAACGCAGAGGATCCCAGCCAGCAATTTATTCTCTTGGGACTCTCAAATAATGCAGGCACCATAGATTGCTGATTACTGGGACTTAACATGCAGTATGATGGAGATGTGGTCAGATACCACCAGATCACTTATGAAGTAGAATCCCTTCCTGTTTATGCATATATTGGGCTTGATCCTTGCAGCCCTGATGGTTATATAGTTACCATCTATGCCTTGGACCCTTAGGAAGCCAACACGTCAGTAAAAGTTATATGCCCTCTCTAGCTGATATTTTCTTTCCAGTATGAACGTTATCAAGC
Organism: Pristiophorus japonicus; assembly: GCF_044704955.1. Classification (NCBI taxonomy): domain Eukaryota; kingdom Metazoa; phylum Chordata; class Chondrichthyes; family Pristiophoridae; genus Pristiophorus; species Pristiophorus japonicus. The sequence goes on from NC_091977.1 coordinate 183,192,618, forward strand.
TTTATCCCCTGGGCAACAATGATGGCAGTCACTTCTTTTAACAAAAAAATACTGCAGGCTGATTTATCTAGCAACATTCCCTGTATTGGCCTGGTGGGATCCTGTAGCAGGGACTCTTAATCCTTTTACCACTTTCATTATCATGGACCAGTCTCAAGGTAGTCTGCAGTTTTCTTCTGACATACCTAAGTAGGACAGTCACAATATGGGTGCTTGGATTGTGGCAATGTGTACATAGGATCTGAAATACAATTGAACCTGAAGATTTTGCTTCTTTGCAAAATTGTTCTCATCTAATTGATGCAGCACAATTGGAACAACCAATGGGCTTCCCATCCTCAAAAAAGTTACCTGTAATTTATAATGCAGCAGCAATTGAAAGGAGTGTAAGAAATGTAGTTATGTAGAACAGATACATACAGCACAGAAACAAGCCATTTGGCCCAACTGGTCTATGCCAGTGTCTATATTCCATACAAACCTCCTCACAATACCTATTTCCAGAAGCTAAAGTAGGCAGACATTCCACGGACAATCCTGGAGCTGGCATTGCCGGGTCCTGTCAGAGCTTACAGCTGTTCTGCCGGTTTCCTGCCAGTGTTACAGTGAACGGTCACCAGAATGACCAAGCAATTTCAAGGACATAACGTGAGGTTCTTGGGGGTGCTCAATTCCTGCAACACCCAAAAATTATTTCACACTGTAAATTCCACTCATTTTAGTGAATTGGCTGCTTGTGAATATTTGCAGAAAGCACAATATCAGCTTTGAGGCAAACATTTAAAAAAGGTTTATGGGATTATTTTAGCCAAACTTTTATTAAAAGTAAGTAAAATGACTGAGCACATGAAGCATGATTAGCAAAATGATGACATCATGGCTTTATCAATCACATCATTATGCCTCTCTACTTTACATAAACCTGGTTTAGTGCTCCAGAACACTTCAACAGTCAGCGCACTTTTAAGGGCGAGGCTGAGACCAATTTGTTGCTGGAAACTTTTAGTAAACAAATGAATGAACAGGGTGTTGACACTCTCTCCCTCATTCCATTGGGGAAATAATGGTGCCAGCAAATAAAAACAAATATATAAGAGAATATTTTAATAGTCAAGTCAACAGGGAGCACTAGAGAAGCACCAGATGGGCAAAATTCAGACTCAAGCAGCACATCAAAGTAACACAGTTCAAAGGATTTGGGAAGGTCAGCTGCCAGCTGAAGTTGAAGTTGAACTTCCTGTTAAACACATAAATGGTTTTCCAATAGATGTTATGCTTGGATCGGGGTTTATAGAAACTTCAGATAAAAATAGTCATGCAAATCGTTCCACCATGACTATTTACTCATTCACTCAGCAATCGATCCAAGTTAAGGCAAAGTACACCATATATATTTTACACAAAAGTGACTAGACTTCTGAAATCAACTATTACTTGCACGTGTAACCATTTCATAGCGTACAAAATTATTTAAATCAATGCATATTGGTCCCACGAGAAATTCTATATGTTCTTCTGCAGCACAGCTCCTGATTCACTGAGTGGGTACCTGTACCTAATTGGCACTGTCTGACCCAGAACACAATCGCTTAAAGCAACATGGCCATATTTGTAAGACATATTGGCCTATAAATTCAGCTGGATAATGCCTTTTTTTGGACACTGACTGGCCAGTGAGCCCCTAATATGGTGGACAGGAAATGGTATGCACATTTCTGGGTAGAAGTGCGATGCCCAACATATTGGTACATTTAAAAAGCTCTCAGAGTGCAGAAAAAGCCGCATTGAGAGCTGTCTGTCTGCGCTCCTCTGGCCGTGTCTCAGGCCTCAGAATACCTCTGTTTCCTTCTGCGACCCATCTCAAATCAGTGAGAAACAAAGATGGAGCGGGGTGCAGTGGAAATGAGTGGGGCCCCAGTTTCTGCCCTCAATCAGGAACTAATGCCTGGGAGAGTGAAGCATTGCCTCAGGTTTCTTATTCCCACTCCCCACACCTCGGATCTCTCACCATCTCTCCTAAAGGCGCTACTCAGTGCCAAGCTTATCATCCACATTCCACCGTAGGCAACTAGGCCCATGCAGAAGAGCCTGGTCTCCAGTCGTCTTGGATTCTCTTGCTACTAGGCCAAGACCTTGCTCTACCAAGCCCGTGTGGTAGCTGGTGTGCAACGGCCACCTCACATTAAAAGAACTCATGCACCGGCATCTTCCACCCTTCAAAATGAAGTTAGGGACTTGGAACGTCAGGACCCTCATGGAAAACCCAATAGCAACAGACCGGAACGCCGCACTGCTATCGTTGCCCAGGAACTCAGATGTTACAACGTTGACATCGCCGCCCTAAGCGAGCCCCGGCGGGCAGGGGAAGGCCAGCTCAAAGAACAAGGATGTGGTTGCACCTTCTTCTGGAAAGGTAAATCAGAAGAAGAACGCCACCTCCATGGAGTTGGCTTCGCCATCAAGAATGAGCTAGTGGACCATCTCAGAGACTCCCCCTGCGGGATAAACGAACATCTCATGATTCTTCGGCTCAACCTAACCCCAGAAGCAGTGCGCTACAATCATCAACGTGTACGCCCCAACACTGGAAGCTACAGATGAGACCAAAGAGGAATTCTACTCCAGCCTCGAACAATCTCTGTCCCGAGTCCCAACGAGCAACAAGCTGATCCTCCTTGGCAATTTCAACGTCAGAGTCGGAAAGGACACAGGCCTCTGGGGAGGTGTGATTGGCAGAGAGGAGTTAGGGAAAACCAACTCCAGCGGTACCTTGTTCGTGACAAAATGCGTAGAACATGGCCTTGTCAATACCAACACCTTGTTCTGTCAAAGAGACAACTACAGGGCATCATGGCAACACCCTCGCTCCAAACACTGGCATCTGCTCGACTACGTCATCATTGGAGTGAGGGACCGCAAGGATGTGCGCATCACCGGCGCCATGACAGGAGCTGACGACTGCGGGATGGACCACCACCTAATCTGCTCTGTCATCAACATCAATATAGCCCCAAAGCAGCAACAGCAACAGAAATAATGCCGCAGGAAAATCAACGCTGGGGCATTCAAAGAAGCTGTTAAGAAAGCCCTATTCAGCCAATGCCTCACTGCCAACCTGACGACTCCCCTTAACCCAGAGACACAGAGTGCCCACAGCGCCTGGTCTGCCCTCAAGGCCTCCATAATTAGCAGCTGCGAAGAGACACTCGGTCACTCAACCAGGAAACACCAAGACTGGTTCGACGAGAACGACCAGGAGATCCAGGAGCTAATAAGTCGCAAGCACAAGGCATTTCTGAACTTAAAGCAGCAACCCAACTTGAGAACAAGAATGCAACTCTACAGACGGCTGAAGGCCGAGGTCCAACAAAAAACCCACAACCTGAAGAACAGATGCTGGTGGAGAAAACACAGGAGATTCAGCAGCTAGCCGACAACTGCGACATGCGTGAAACCTTCAGCGCAGTCAAGTCCACCTATGGCCCAAGCACCCAAGGCCCTACCCCACTGCTGGCCAAGAATGGAGTGGTGCTCACCAAGGACAGAGAGGCAGTCAGTGCCCATTGGAAGGAGTATTTCGAAGATCTCCTGAACCGAGACTCTGTTTTCAAAACAAGAGTCCTCAATACCATCCCGCAGCATAGTACTCACCACCACCTCAGCACAACCCCAGCCCAGCATGAGGTAGAAAAGGCTATCTGTCAGCTGAAGAATAACAAGGCAACAGGAGCAGATGGAATTCCCGCCGAAGCACTAAAACATGGTGGAGAAGCATTATTGGCACGAATACATGAACTCATTTCTCTTAACTGGAAGGAGGAGAGTATGCCAGGAGATCTCACAGATGCCATGATCATGACCATCTTCAAGAAAGGGGCGTCTGACTGCAGTAACTACAGAGGAATCTCTCTGCTGTCAGCCACAAGAATCCTCCTCAATCGTCTTCTCCCTGTGGCTGAAGAGCTCCTCCCAGAGTCGCAATGCGGATTCCATCCACTATGGGGCACAATAGATATGATCTTCACCATGCGACAAGAGAAATGCAGAGAACAGCACAAACCCTTGTACATGGCCTTCTTTGACCTCACAAAGGCCTTTGACACTGTCAACCATGAGGGACTATGGAGCATCTATTATATATGTGAAATTGTATTTACTCTGTACAGCCACCAGAGGGCTCATACCCTGGAGTCCCAAGGGATCCCATAATCCCTTGGGAGCACAAGTATTTAAGGAGGCTTCACTGGTTGGAGAGGCACTATGGTCACACTTTACTTTGAGCTCAGTGTTCAGTCTGACTTTTTCTCCATACACAATAACTGGCGATGAAATACAGATAGCGAACCCAAAGTTGCAGAGAACAGTGGGCATCCTGGAGAAATTTTCGCAGAGAGATGATTGGGAAACTTTTGTGGAGCGACTCGACCAATACTTCGTGGCCAACAAGTTAGACGGGGAAGAGAGCGCTGCCAAACGTAGAGCGATCCTCCTCACCGTCTGTGGGACACCAACGTATGGCCTCATGAAGAACCTGCTCACTCCAGCGAAACCCACGGAGAAATTGTACGACGATTTGTGCACACTAGTCCGAGATCATTTGAACCCGAAGGAAAGCCTTCTGATGGTGAGGTACCGGTTCTACACCAACAAAAGGTCTGAAGGCCAGGAAGTGGCGAGTTATGTCGCCGAGTTAAGACCTGCAGGACGTTGCGAATTTGAAGGGCATTTAGAACACATGCTCAGAGAATTTTTCGTACTTGGCATTGGCCACAAAACTATACTTCACAAACTTTTGACTGTACAGACCCCAACCTTGAGTAAGGCCATAGCGATAGCCCAGGCGTTCATTGCCACCAGTGACAATACGAAGCAAATCTCTCAGCACACAAGTCCTGCTACAAGTATTGTGAATGAAGTGATGTTGTTTTCGAAATGTAACGTATAGGGCAGGTCACACATACCTGCAGCTGCACATCCACAGATGACTCAGAGTGCACCATCAAGGGTGATGAAGGCAAGGCCATTAACACCTTGTTGGCGCTGCGGGGGTGATCATTGTTTCCATTCATGCTGATTCAAAGAGTACGTTTGCAAGGGCTGTGGAACAATGGGACACCTCCAACGAGTGTGCAGGTGAGCTGCAAAACCTGTTAAACCTGCAAACCACCATGTTGCAGAGGAGGACAGATCCACGGAGGATCACTACAAACCAGAGCCTCGGGTCGAGGAGGCAGAGGTACATGGGATGCACACATTCATCACGAATTATCCCCTGATAATGCTGAATGTTGAACTAAATGGACTCCCGGTGTCAATGGAACTGGACACGGGCATGAGCCAGTCCATCATGGGCAAAAAGACTTTCGACAGGTTGTGGTACAACAAGGTCTCAAGGCCAGCCTTAACTCCAGTTCACACGAAACTAAGAACTTACACAAAAGAACTGATTGCTGTAATCGGCAGTGCTACCATAAAGGTCTCCTACAATGGAGTGGTGCACAAGCTACCACTCTGGGTGGTACCGGGTGATGGTCCCATGCTGCTCGGCAGGAGCTGGCTGGGAAAGATACGCTGGAACTGGGACGACGTCTGAACGCTATCGCATGCTGACAACAATTCATGTGCCCAGTTCTTAAACAAATTTCCTTCGCTGTTCAAACCAGGAATTGGGAAATTCCAAGGAGCAAAAGTGCAGTTCCACCTAATTCTGGGGGTGCGACCCATCCATCACTAGGCGAGAGCAGTACCGTACGTGATGAGAGAAAGGGTAGAGAGCGAGCTAGACCGGCTGCAAAGAGAGGGCATCATTTCACCGATCGAGTTGAGCAAGTGGGCCAGTCCTATTGTCCCAGTCCTCAAGGGAGACGGCACCATCAAAATCTGTGGCGATTACAAAGTAACTATCAATCGTTTCTCCCTGCAGGACCAATACCCACTACCAAAGGCCGATGATCTCTTTGCAACACTGCCGGGAGGAAAGACGTTCACGAAGCTGGATCTGACTTCAGCCTACATGAAGCAGGAACTGGAGGAATCATCGAAGGCCCTCACTTGCATCAACACGTACAAAGGTCTTTTTGTTCGTAACAGATGCCCATTTGGAAGCCGATCAGCAGCGGTGATATTCCAGAGAAACATGGAAAGTTTACTGAAGTCGGTCCCGCACACTGTGGTCTTTCAGGACAACATTTTGGTCACAGGTCGGAACGCAGTCGAGCACCTGCAGAACCTGGAGGAGGTTCTTAGTCGACTCAAACACGTAGAGCTCAGGTTAAAATGCTCGAAGTGCATTTTCCTGGTGCCTGAAGTGGAGTTCCTGGGAAGGAGGATTGCGACGGATGGCATCAGGCCCACTTATGCGAAGACAGAGGCAATCGAGAACGCACCGAAGCCACAGAACATGATGGAGCTGCGATCGTTTCTGGGATTCTTGAACGACTTTGGTAACTTCTTACCGGGTCTCAGCACCCTGCTAGAACCACTGCATATCTTACTACGAAAAGGGGGCGAATGGATTTGGAGCAAAAGCCAAGAAAATGCCTTTGTAAAAGTGAGAAAAGTGATATACTCAAACAAATTGCTTGTGTTGTATGATCCATGTAAGCATTTGGTACTAGCATGTGATGCTTCGTCATATGACATTGGGTGTGTATTGCAACAAGCTAATGATTTTGGGAAACTGCAACTGGTTGCTTATGCATGCAGGAGTTTGTCTAAGGCTGGGAGAGCCTACAGCATGATTGAGAAAGAAGTGTTAGCGTGTGTCTATGGGGGAAAGAAAATGCATCAATACCTGTTTGGGCTAAAATTCGAATTGGAAACTGACCATAGGCCAATCATGTCCCTGTTTTCCGAGAGTAAAGGGATAAATACCAACTCATTGGCCCGCATCCAGAGATGGGCGCTCACGTTGTCCGCATACAACTACGCCATCCACCACAGGCCAGGCACAGAAAACTGCACCGATGCTCTCAGTAGGCTGCCATTGCCCACCACGGGGGTGGAAATCGCGCAGCCCGCAGATCTAGTCATGGTTATGGAAGCATTTGAGAGTGAGCAATCACCCGTCACTGCCCGGCAGATCAAAACCTGGACAAGCCAGGACCCCTTACTATCCCTTACTACAAGCCAGGACCCCTTACTATCTTCAGTCAAAAGCTGTATGCTTCACGGGAGCTGGTTCAGTGTCCCTGTGGTAATGCAGGAAGAGATAAAGCCGTTCCAGCGGCGCAAAGATGAAATGTCTATACAGGCAGATTGCCTTCTGTGGGGCAATCGAGTAATGGTCCCCAAGAAGGGCAGAGACACCTTCATCAATGACCTCCACAGTACCCACCCAGGCATCGAATGATGAAAGCGATAGCCAGATCCCACGTGTGGTGGCCCGGTATTGATGTGGATTTGGAGTCCTACATTCACAGATGCAATACATGCTCACAGTTAAACAATGTACCCAGGGAGGCGCCGCTAAATTTATGGTCTTGGCCCTCCAAACCGTGTTCTAGGGTACACGTCGACTATGCAGGCCCGTTCTTGGGTTAAATATTCCTTGTGGTCATAGATGCATACTCCAAGTGGATTGAATATGAGATAATGTCAGTTAGCACGTTCGCTGCCACTACTGAAAGCCTGCTGGCCATGTTTGCCATTCACGGCTTACCCGATGTCCTGGTGAGCGACAACGGGCCATATTTTACCAGTGCTGAGTTCAAAGAACTCATGACCCCTAATGGGATCAAACATGTCACATCTGCCCCATTTAATCCAGCGTCCAATGGTCAGGCAGAGAGAGCAGTGCAAACCATCAAGCAAGGCTTGAAGAGGGTAACTGAAGGCTCTCTGCAGACTCGCCTATCCCGAGTCCTGTTTAGCTACCGCACGAGACCCGACTCACTCACTGGGATCCACCTGCTGAACTGCTCATGAAAAGAGCACTTAAGACAAGGCTCTCGTTAGTTCACCCTGATCTCCATGAACAGGTAGAGAGCAGGCAGCTTCAACAAAGTGCATACCATGAGAGAGCAAATGTGTCACGCGAGATTGAAATCAATGATCCTGTATTTGTATTAAATTATCGGCAAGGTCCCAAGTGGCTTCCCGGCACTGTTGAGGCCAAAGAGGGGGCAGGGTGTTTTGGATCAAACTTTCAAATGGACTCATTCACCAGAAACACTTGGAACAAATCAAGCTCAAATTCACGGACTATCCTGAGCAACCCACCTTGGACCCTATCTTTTTTGATCTCCCAACATACACATCAGTGGCAACCGGCACCACGGTTGACCACGAAGCAGAACCCGTCATCCACAGCAGCCCAGCAGGGCCCAACACACCAGGCAGCCCAGCAAGGCCAGCTGCACAGCAGCCCAGCAAAGGCCAAACAAATGATTCAACAACACCAGCTTTCACACCGAGACGATCAACCAGGGCAAGAAGGGCCCCAGATCAACTCACATTGTAAATAGTTACACGATTGACTTTGCGGGGGAATGTTGTTATATATGTGAACTTGTCTTTACTCTGTACAGCCACCAGAGGGCTCATCACCTGGAGTCCCAAAGGATCCCATAATCCCTTGGGAGCACAGGTATTTAAGGAGGCTTCACTGGTTGGAGAGGCACTCTGGAGACCTGAAATAAAAGACTAAGGTCACACTTTACTTTGAGCTCACAGTGTTCAGTCTGACTCTTTCTCCATCCACAATAGCGTCCTTCTCCGTTTCAGCTGCCCTCAAAAGTTTGTCACCATCCTCTGTCACGGCTTGCTCCACAATGACATGCAAGCCGTGATCCTGATCAACAGATGCACTATAAACCCAATCCTCGTCCAGTCCGGGGTCAAGCAGGGCTGCGTTATCACACCAACGCTCTTCTTGATCTTCCTTGATTCAATGCTTCATCTCATCCTCAGCAAGCTTTCCGCTGAAGTGGAGCTAAATTATAGAATAACTGGGAATCGGTTCAACTTCCGCCGCCTCCAGGCCCGATCCAAGATCGTCCCATCCTCTGTCATTGAACTACAGTACGCAGACGACACTTGCGTCTACGCACACTCGGAGGCTGGACTCCAAACCGTCGTCAACACCTTCACTGAGTCATACGAGAGCATGGGCCTTACACTACACATCCATAAGACAAAGGTCCTCTACCAACCTAACCCGCCTAACACAGCACTGCCCCCTGGTTATCAAAATCCACGACGAGGCCTTGGACAATGTGGACCATTTTCCACACCTCGGGAGCCTCCTGTGAGCAAGTGCAGACATCGATGATGAGGTCCAACACCACCTCCAGTGAGCCAGCGCAGCCTTCGGCCGCCTGAGGAAGAGAGTGTTTGAAGACCAGGACCTCAAATCTGGCATCAAGCTTATGGTCTACAGGGCAGTAGTGATACCCACTCTCCGATATGGCTCAGAGTTATGGACTATATACAGCAGACACCTCAAAACGCTGGCAAAGTACCACCAACGCTGCCTCCGCAAGATCCTGCAAATCCATTGGGAGGTTAGATGCACATCGCTGTTCTCGCTCAGACCCCCATCCCCAGCATCAAAGCATTGACAACACTTGATCAGCTCCATTGGGAGCCACATCATCCGCATGCCAGACACGAGACTCCCTAAGCAAGCGCTCTACTCGGAACTCCTACACGGCAAGCGAGCCCCAGGTGGGCAGAGGAAATGCTTCAAGGACTTCCTCAAAGCCTCCCTGATAAAGTGCAACATCCCACTGACACCTGGGAGTCCCTGACCCGCAACCGCCCAAATTGGAGGAAGAGCATCCGGGAGGGCAGCTGAGCGCCTTGAGTCTCTTTGCCGAGAGCATGCAGAAACCAAGCGTAGACAGCAGAAGGAGTGTGCGTCAAACCAGGCTCCCCACTCACCCTTTCCTTCAGCCAATGTCTGCCCCACCTGTTACAGAGACTGTAGGTTCTACATTGGACTCTTCAGTCACCTGAAAACTCACTTTTGGAGTGGAAGCAAGTCATCCTCGACTCCGAGGAACTGCCAATGATGATTTTAAAAATAGATTTGCCGGGCCCATACCTGAAACAGTTATTCGGCATTTTACAAAGGAAATGAGGGGCCTAACACCTGTTTGAGGCATCCACTTCAAGATTAGTTTGTCCTAATATCTTAGGACCACCTGCGACTTACGTGGTAAGTTTCTTTACATTTACTGACCTGAATTTGGATTCTCCCGATCCCACATCTAATGAATGCAGGCTGCCACTCCCGACAGCCCCCCACCGCTCAATTGGCTCCCCTCCCAACCCTCAACATTTGCCTTTGCCCTCCACGGCTTCATCTCCCGACCCCCAAAATCCTATGCTTTGACCCCCATCAGCTTCCTCTCCTGACCAACAGCATCTCAACCTTCCCACCACCCACCCGGCCTTCTCTCCTGACCCCCGGCCTATTATCCTTCAACCCCTCCTCCCACCCCATCCGGTTTCCTCTATTGACCCTCAGTCTCCCATCCTTCTTCGCCCCCCTCTGGCCTCCTCTGTTGACTCGCGGCCTCCTATCCTTGTCCCCCGGCCTCCTCTACTGACCCCTGGCCTCCCATCCTTCTCCACCTCACCCCATGCCTACTAACCTTTCCTATCCCCCTCCCCCACCAGACTCCTAACCCAAACCTGGCCTCTGATCGTGCCCCGCGGTCTCCTAACATTCCCTCTCGGCCTACGATCCTGACTCCCCACCGGCTTCTCTTAGCCGGTTGGCCGTTCATGCCATGCCAACTCCATTATAATGAGGCCCCAGTCCTAATACCTGCATCGGCTGCATTCAGCTGCAGGGTATGCACCCTGTGCCCCTACCCCCGTGACCAAAATGCCACTGTTTCTGACTTGCTGAATGAAATTATACATTACTGCTGGTGACTTTTTCTTTGTTGCTTGCTACTCTTTAACTGCATTTCAGCACTATATTACTGCACACTTCCCGCAGCAGAGCCAGGAAAAGCAGGTGAACTTGAATCACAAGCATTTGGTGGCCATGACCTGCAGATGGTATTCAGCACAGGGACAGGCCTGCTTGTTGTAGTCAAAGTCACCACTGTATTGAACTTTTTCAGCCTCATTTCAAGTCACCACTGGTAACATTTGTCAGATTAGATGCCTGTCCACCAGAGCTTCAAATATTTGCTCGGGCAACACATTTGACATTTCTTAATGGAAAAGAGCAACAAGTCGAGAGAACCCAGCACTTCTACTGGCTGGGTTCACAGAAGTGCAGGACCTCATTGACAGCAGCCATGGAGCCATCAGCAGGCCAAACAACAATCTCATGGCAATTATGAATTAAAAGGATTTCATCTGATGAATATCCAGGTGCTCACAAAGTGCCATAACGGAATAATGGCGGGTGACAGCAGTCACAATGCTTTCATCATGTAGGTTCAGCCCTATTCCAGAGACTCGAGCTGAAAATCTGGGCTGACACTTCAGTGCAGTACTAAGGGAGCACTGCACTGTCAGAAGTAATGGGAGCGAAATTGCCCAGCGCCTGGTTTGGGGCGCATAATTTGAATTAAATAAAAGTTTATCGCCCAGCAGGAAAAAGAGGATACTGACCCAATATTTGGGTTTTTAACTGAGAAAGATTGTTGGGGTGGTGTTGGAGGCACCCTGTGCCTCCGCGGGGCTGTAGCGGGACCAAACCATGGCGATGTCACATCGCTGATGGCATCGGCCCGCGCCAACCACGCTGATGCAACACAACGTCCCTTCCCTTCTCTTAAAGGGGAGGGCCGCTGCGAACTCTGCAGCCACTTCCGTGAGAGAGGTTCGGCTGGGCCGGGGGCTCGTCACCCAAGAACCAGCGGCCGCCATTGTCACGCCAACTGCAAAGTCGGCCAACAAAAAAAAAAGATGGCGGCCGTGGCACAAGGCCCTCTCCTTTAAGGGCGGACGGGACACCCCAGCCACCACAGCTATGCGACCCACAAAGCTGTCGGTCGCATCGCCCCATGCCAACATCGCTCCCGTGGGGCAATTTCCCAAACGGGCATGAAGGGGTCGGCACGGGGCAGTAAGGGGTCGCCTGGGGTGGAAATTAAGAGCCGCAGCGCAAATCCATTTTCGCTGTCGCCATCCCAGGGTCAATGCCAGGCAGGTCGCTTCTGCCGCCTGTCCTCGGGCGAAAAATCCTTATTGGAAAGGGGCAATTTCAGCCCCAATGTCTTTCAGATGAAACATTCAACTAAGACCTCGGGGCCGAAATTGCCGACCGCCCCAAAGGAGTCGCACCGACCATTTTCGAACGGTTCCATTGGGGCGGAAATCCGGAGAAATTCAGGTGTTGGTGGTTTTATTCCGAGTGCAGCGGAAGTGGTCTCAACATCGGGGTGGAGGTGGAGGCAGGTCAGAGTAGCCATCACTAGTGGGGCGGAAGTGAGGGAGGGGCAGAGAGAACGACGCTGCAAGTCATCACGCTGACGCATCACAATGTCTCTCCTCATCCGTTAAAGGGGAGGGCCACTGCGAACTCTGCAACCACCTTAGTGGCAAACACTGGGCTACCAGGGAGGGTTTCAGCACAAGAGGGGGTGCCAGGCTGCCTGTTGGTGGCCCGGCCGTGCTCGCAGCCGAAATTGCCCCTCACCTTAAGGCCTGTTACCACCCCAAATCTGCGGCCACTCTGTGGAGTGGAGCGGTTGCCGACTTTTCGTGGAATAGCCGCTTCTGGCACAGTTGCCTTCCCGAGCTTTCCCAGTGTTACGCCGATCCCCCCCTACCGCTCCGCTGCTGCCGATCCATGGTAAGCATGTCATCACTGTGTGGCACCTCCCCCCCACCCCACCCCCAACCCCACCCCCCCCCGACGGAAACATTACCCATTGAAAATCCTCGGCCTGCCCGGCGGTGCCAAAACCTGTTTTTTCCCGGTGGTCCAGTGAGGTTGTGGCCTTCTGCAATGGCGGTGTGGTTTCTTTTAAAGGGGAGGGTGCACTGCCGCTGCTGCCATGTTTTTTTTTGTTGGCCGACTGCATGTCAGGCCAACAATCATGCCCCCGGGTTCAGCTGGGCCACCAACAGGCAGTCTGGCAACCCCTCTTGGGTGCCAAGCTGCTGGCCTGGCCGAAACCCTCCCTGGTGGCCCAGTGGGCCAAAGTTTTAAAATCGCGGAGGCGCTCCCCTTTAAATGAAGGGGCGAGCCGTGGTGACACGGTACAGTGCTGACGTCATCACGGCGGTGACTCCGCTCCGCACCCGACTTCTGCCCCTCAAGTGTTGCCACCACCCCGTATCTGCCCTTCAAGTGCTGGCACTGCTTCCAGAGCCAAGGAAAAAAAAACTACAAAGAGCCGAATGTCGCTCAAGAGGCGACCTGAACCGCAGCTGCGGTCAAAACCATTTCAGGCGGAGTTTCTACCCTTAGAAATCAGGAATTCCCGATCCTGGCCCTCGGATAGCGAGCCAATGCATAAATGGCAGCTGGTATGCCGATTTGATGAGGTGTTTTGACCTCACCAATGGCATATATTGGCTCCATTGGCAAGGCTCCTGGACAATTGAAAACATAAATTCTGGATTGTTACCTCTGGCAGCATCCAAATGTTAACACTTTATAAATAACCTTTCCTTGTAATCACTCTCACCATCAATGTCATTTTAAAAACAAAGTAATTAATACCAATTGCAATTAACATTTTATTCCATTGTTTTTCGTCACCATTTGAATTTATTTTTGTTTAAAAGTGAGTGTTGATGCTATCAGTGATTGTACAGCTTTAAAGGAACTGCTAACCTTAGCATTTATTCAGCTGAGTTACAATATTGAAGATACAATCATAAGACCAATGATGATTCAGCATTTAACGCCCCTATTTAAAAAAGGAGGCAGACAAAAAGCAGGAAACCATAGACCAGTTGGCCGAACATCTGTGGTTGGGAAAATGTTGGAGTCCATTATTAAAGAAGCAGCAGCAGTTTGGAAAAACATAATTCAGTCAGGCAGAGTCAGCATGGATTTATGAAGGGGAAGTCCTGTTTGACAAATTTGCTGGAGTTCTTTGAGGATGTAACAAACAGGGTGGATAAGGGGGAACCAGTGGATGTGGTGTATTTGAACTTCCAGAAAACATTTGACAAATTGCCACATAAAAGGTTACTGCACAAGATAAAAGTTCACGGGTTAGGAGGTAATATATTAGCATGGATAGAGGATTGGCTAACAAACAGAAAACAGAGAGTCGGGTTTAAATGGTTCATTCTCTGGTTGGCAACCAGTAACTAGTGGGGTGCCGCAGGGATCAGTACTGGGACACCAACTATTTACAATCTATATTAACGACTTGGAAGAAGGGACTGAGTGCAATGTAACCAAGTTTGCTGATGATACAAAGGTTGGAGGAAAAGTAATGTGTGAGGAGGACACAAAAAATCTGCAATAGGACATAGACAGGCTAAGTGAGTGGGCAAAAATTTGGCAGATGAAGTATAATGTCGGAAAATGTGAGGTCGTGCACTTTGGCTGAAAAACTCAAAGAGCAAGTTATTATTTAAATATAGAAAGATTGCAAAGTGCTGCTTTATAGCAGGACCTGGGGGTACATGTGCATGAAACACAAAAGGATAATATGCAGGTACAGCAAGTGATCAAGAAGGCCAATGTTGCAAGGAGGAGGGATTCAAATTCCTGGGGCATTGGAACCGGTTCTGGGGGAGGTGGGACCAGTACACACCGGACGGTCTGCACCTGGGCAGGGCCGGAACCTTTGTCCTAGGCGGAGTGTTTGCTAGTGCTGTTGGGGAGGGGTTAAACTAATATGGCAGGGTGATGGGAACCTATGCAGGGAGACAGAGGGAAGTAATAAGGGGGCAGAAGCAAAAGGTAGAAGGAGAAAACCAAGAGTGGAGGGCAGAGCAATCAAGGGCAAAAATCAAAAAGGGCCACATAACAACATAATTCTAAAAGGACAAAGAGTGTTAAAAAAACAAGCCTGAATGGTCTGAGTCTCAATGCTAGGAACATTCGTAATAGGATGGACGAATTAACTGTGCAGATAGTTGTTAACCGATATGATGCAATTGGGATTACGGAGATATGGTTCCACGGTAACCAAGGCTGGAAACTCAACATCCAGGGGTATTTAATATTCAGGAAGGATAGACAGGAAGGAAAAGGAGGTGGGGTTGCGTTAATAGTTAATGAGGAAGTTAACGCTGTCATGTATCCAACTATCATTGCAACCCATGTATAAGCTGACCTAAGTTGTATACCTTGAGAACATTGACCACAAGGGGGTGAACTTGTGGGAGACACTCCTAACCTGGACTTTCAGGTATAAAAGGGGAAGGTCCACCCACCTTCATCACTTGAGATCTTGGTAATAAAGGTAACTGGTCACAGAGTGACCTTCTTTCAAGTATAGGCCTCGTGTGCATTTATACTGTATAGTAAGGACATATCATTGAAGACGAGAAACTGAGATTTAAACCACGCGAGCATGGCTACTAGCAACACAGAAGAGAGGTACTGTGTTGGTGATGATTGGAACGACTTCATTGAGAGACTACAGCAAAGTTTTGTCACCAAGGAATGGTTGGGACAGGATTCGGCCGACAAACGCAGGGCTCATCTCCTGACGGTTTGTGGATCTAGAACGTACTCCCTGATGAAGGACCTTCCAGAGAAGCCGGCGGACAAGACGTTTGAAGAGCTCAGTTAGTTGATCGGGGAACACCTTAAACCGGCGAGCAGCATGCACATGGCGAGACACCGGTTTTACACGCACCGACGGCGAGAAGGGCAAAGTGTTCCTGACTTCATGGCAGATCTCTGGCGACTGGTGAGCCTTAGTGAGTTCACAGATGCATGCAGAGCGGAGATGCTGCGAGACTTTTTTATTGAGGGCATCGAGCATGCTGGGGTTTTCAGGAAACTGATTGAGACCAAAGACTTGACCTTGGAAGCGGCGGATCTGGTAGCCCAGACATTTATCTCAGGGGAGGAAGAGACCAGAATGATGTATGACAAAAATCTTGGCTGAAATGCAGCAAACGACCAGGGAGTCAACATTGTTAACGCGCCACACAGTTCTCTAGGCAGACAAGGGCAATCGGACATGCCCCACCATGTAATCGAACCCAAAGGGGGAATTCAACAGAGACAATGGCTAGCTGAACGGCGATTCATGCCATTGCAATGGACAATGCGGCCAGTAATGGGGCCATCAACACCTGTTAATGGTGCGCTTAAGGATAGTTACAGAGACACTCAGAGACTATCGACTGGCAATGGACCTTTTGTTTCCAACAACGGGGCCTCCAGCTCATGCTGGAGGTGTGGAGGCAAACACCCAGCCAGAGCTTGCAAGTATCAATAATATACCTGCAGAAACTACAATGTCAGCGGTCACTTGGCACATATGTGCAGGAAGCCTGCAGCCAGGTTGATGTATAAGGAGGACGGGCCCGATGTAAGCCCTACGAGGCCAAATGAATACCGGGGGAAATCGCTAGAAGCTATAGTTCAGCAAGTTCATGTGGAGCACATATACAGTTCATATAGCAGGACGCCACCAATAATGATGAAAGTGCTCCTCAATCACATTCCAGTATTAATGGAGCTAGGCACGGGGGCCAGCCAGTCCCTGATGAGTATCAAACAGTTCGAAAGCTGGTGGGTGTCCAAGGCCAGGCGGCCAAAATTATTGCCGATTGACGCACAGCTAAGGACATATACAAAGGAAATCATTCCGGTGCTAGGCAGCGCCACAGTAGTCGTGACCCACAAAGATTCGGAGAACAGGTTGCCACTCTGGATTGTCCCGGGGGATGGTCCCGCACGACTGGGGAGGAGTTGGCTTGTCGTCATGAACTGGAAATGGGGTGATGTCAATGCAATTTCTTCTGTGGAGCGAGTATCATGCTCACAGGTCCTGGACAAATTTGACTCATTATTTCAACCCGGGATCGGCACTTTCATGGGGGCCAAGGTAGTGATTCACATAAAGCCAGATGCCAGGCCAGTACACTACAAGCCCAGAGCGGTGCCCTACTTGATGCGGGAAAAGATAGAAGGCGAATTGGACCGCCTGCTGAGGGAAGGCATCATCTTGCCAGTCGAATTCAGTGACTGGGTGAGCCCGATCGTGCCGGTGCTCAAGGCGGATGGGTCGGTCAGGATATGTGGCGATTACAAGGCCACCATCAATCGGGTGTCACTCCAAGACCAGTACCTGCTACCGGAGGATCTCTTTGCGATGCTATCCGGTGGCAAACTTTTTTCAAAATTGGACCTGACCTCAGCTTACGTGACCCAGGATCTGGCGAGTGAATCAGAGAAGCTGACCACCATCACGACACAGAAGGGGTTGTTTGAGTATAGCAGATGTCCGTTCGGGATTCGTTCGGCTGCCGCAATCTTTCAGCGAAATATGGAAAGCCTCCTCAAGTCGATTCCAAGGACGGTGGTTTTTCAAAGACGACATCCTCATCACGGGTCGCGATACTGAAGAACACCTCCACAACCTGGAGGAAGTGCTACGCAGACTGGACCGGGTAGGGTAGCGACTGAAAATGGCGAAGTGTGTCTTAGCTCCAGAGGCACAATTCCTGGGGAGGAGGGTAGCAGCTGACGGGATCAGACCCACTGCGTCCAAAATGGAAGTGATCGAGAGAGCACCCAGACCCCGTAACACGACGGAGCTGCGTTTGTTCCTGGGGCTCCTGAACTATTTTGGTAACTTTCTTCCCAAATTGAGCACGCTGTTAGAGCTGCGACACGTGCTCCTACGCAATGGTCGTGAATGGGTCTGGGGGGACAGCCAGGAAAGGGCTTTTGATAGAGCACGCAACTTGTTATGCTCCAACACACTGTTAACGTTACATGACCCGTGTAAGAAACTTGTTCTAACATGCGATGCGTCGTCCAATGGGATCGGGTGTGTGTTACAGCATGTGAATGCCAATGGTCAGTTACAGCCGGTAGCTTATGCCTCCAGAAGTCTGTCCCAGGCAGAAAGGGGCTACGGGATGGTAGAAAAGGAAGCGCTAGCATGTGTATATGCAGTAAAAAAAATGCACCAGTACCTGTTTGGCAGGAAATTTGAGCTGGAGACAAATCACAAACCCCTAACATCCCTTTTGGCTGACAATAAGGCCATAAATGCAAATGCATCGGCCCGCATACAGAGGTGGGCACTTACGTTAGCTGCCTATGACTACACAATTCGGCACAGACCGGGCACTGAAAACTGAGCCGATGCAATCAGCAGGCTCCCACTAGCCACCACTGAGGGGGCAACTGAGCATGATGCTGAGATGGTCATGGCTATTGAAGCTTTCGAAAGCGAAGGCTCACCTGTGACAGCCCGTCAGATTAAAGTCTGGACAAATAAAGACCCGCTACTGTCTTTAGTTAAGAAATGTGTCCTGAATGGGGACTGGGCAGCCACGTACGGGGCATGCCCTGAGGAATTTAAACCGTTTCATAGGCGCAAGGATAAACTCTCGATTCAGACCCATTGCCTACTGTGGGTTAAACTGAGTAGTCATGCCCCAGAGGGGCAGAGAGATGTTTATCAGAGAACTTCACAATGAGCACTCGGGCATTGTTATGATGAAGGCAATTGCCAGGTCACACGTTTGGTGGCCAGGGATAGATGCAGACCTGGAACTTTGTGTTCGCAGGTGCAACACATGTGCCCATGTGGACTACGCAGGTCCTTTCATGGGAAAAATGTTTTTGGTTGTAGTATACGCCTACTCCAAATGGATTGAGTGTGCCATTTTAAATTCAAGCACATCCTCTGCCACGGTAGAAAGTCTACGGGCAATTCCAGGACTTTATGGCAGGCAATGGAATCAACCATGTCAGAACGGCACCGTTCAAGCCAGCCTCAAATGGCCAGGCGGAACAAGCAGTGCAGATAATCAAACAGAGGATGCTCAGAATCCAAGGGGGTTCCCTACAAAGCCGCTTATCACGCCTCCTGTTGACCAATAGATCCCGACCACACTCACTCACAGGGGTTCCATCCGCAGAGCTGCTAATGAAAAGACGCTCAAAACCAGGTTATCCCTTATACACCCTACTATGAAAGAAATTGTTGAGAGCAGGCATCAGTCACAATAAGACTACCATGACAGGAATGCGAGGGCGCGATGTTTTGATGTCAATGACCCTGTTTTTGTCGTTAATTACGCTGCAGGGCCCAAATGGCTTGCAGACACTGTGATTGCCAAAGAGGGGAATAGGGTTTTGGTAGTTAAACTTACCAATGAACAAATCTGCCACAAACACGTGGATCAAACTAAAAGGAGGTTCAGCAACCCCATAGAAGAAGCAGAGGAAGAACACGACGTAGAGTTTACTCCACCACAGATGACCGAACACCGGAACCAAGTGGAGGAGAGCCCAGTCACTGTGGGCAGTCCGGACAGGCCTGAGACACCACAAACAGCAGACACTTGGGCCAGCACCCAACAACCGGAGCCCCAACTCAGGTGCTCTACAAGGGAGCGTAAACCACCAGAGAGACTTAACCTGTGATTCCAATAAGACTTTGCGGGGAGGTGATGTTAAGTATTCAACTATCATTGTAACCCATGTATAAGCTGACCTAAGTTGGACACCTTGAGAACATTGACCACAAGGGTGTGAACTTGTGGGAGACACTCCTAACCTGGACTTTCAGGTATAAAAGGGGAAGCTCCACCCACCTTCATCACTTAAGATCTTGGTAATAAAGGTAACTGGTCACAGAGTGACCTTCTCTCAAGTATGGGCCTCTTGTGCATTTATACTGTATAGTAAGGACATATCAAACGCAATAATAAGGAAGGACATTAGCTTGGATGATGAGGAATCTAATGGGTAGAGCTGCGAAACACCAAAGGGCAGAAAACGTTAGTGGGAGTTGTGTACAGACCACCAAACAGTAGAAGAGAGGTTGGGGATGGCATCAAACAGGAAATTAGGGACGCGTGCAATAAGGGTACAGCAGTTATCATGGGTGACTTTAATCTACATATTGCTTGGGCTAAACAAACTGGTAGCAATACGGTGGAGGAGGATTTCCCGGAGTGTATTAGGGATGGTTTTCTAGACCAATATGTCAAGGAACCAACCAGAGAGCAGTTCATCCTAGACTGGGTCTTGTGTAATGAGAGAGGCTTAATTAACAATCTGGTCTGCAAGGCTCCTTGGGGAAAAGTGACCATAATATGGTAGAATTCCTCATTAAGATGAAGAACGACACAGATAAGTCAGAGACTAGGGTCCTGAACGTAAAGGAATCTTCGATGGTATGAGATGTGAATTGGCTAGGGCAGACTGGCGAATGATACTTGAAGGGCTGACGGTGGATAGGCAATGGCAGACATTTAAAGATCACATGGATGAATTGCAACTATTGTACATCCCTGTCTGGTGTAAAAATAAAACAGGAAAGGTGGGTCAACCTTTGCTAACAAGGGAAATTAGGGATAGTGTTAACTCCAAGGAAGAGGCATATAAATTGGCCAGAAAAAGCAGCAAACCTGAGGACTGGGAGAAATTTAGAATTCAGCAGTGGAGGACTAAGGGTTTAATTAGGAAGCGGAAAATAGAATATGAGAGTAAGCTTGCAGGGAACATAAAAACTGACTTCAAAAGCTTCTATAGATGAATGAAGAGAAAAAGATTAGTGAAGACTAATGTAGGTCTCTTGCAGTCAGAATCAGATGAATTCATAATGGGGAACAAGGAAAGGGCAGACCAATTGAACAAATACTTTGGTTCTGTCTTCACTAAGGAAGACACGAATAACATCCTGAAAATATTAGGAGAACGAGGGTCTAGCGAGAAGAAGTACTGAGGGAAATCTTTATTAGTCAAGAAATAGTGTTTGGGAAATTGATAGGACTGAAGGCTGAAAAATCCCCAGGGTCTGATAGTCTGCATCCCAGATTACTTAAGGAAGTGGCCCTAGAAATCGTAGATGCATTGGTGGTCATTTTCCAATATTCCATGGACTCTGGATCAGTTCCTATGGATTGGAGAGTAGCTAATGTAATCGCACTTTTTAAAAAAGGAGGGAGAGAGAAAATGGAATTATAGACCGGTTAGCCTGACATCGGTGGTGGGGAAAATGCTGGAATCAATTATTAAAGATGTAATAGCAACGCATTTGAAAAGCAGTGACAGGATCGGTCCAAGTCAGCATGGATTTATGAAAGGGAAATCATGCTTGACAAATCTTCCAGAGTTTTTTGAGGATGTAACTAGTAGAGTGGATAAGAGAGAACCAGTGGTTTATTTGGACGTTCAAAAGGCTTTTGACAAGGTCCCACACAAGAGATTAGTGTGCAAAATTAAGGCACATGTATTGGAGGTAATGTGTTGACATGGATAGAGAATGGTTGGCAGACAGGAAGCAAAGAGTGGGAATAAACGGGTCCTTTTCAGAATGGCAGGCATTGACTAGTGGGGTGCCGCAAGGTTCAGTGCTGGGACCCCGGCTATTTACAATATACATTAATGATTTAGACAAAGGAATTGAAGGTAATATCTCCAAGTTTGCAGATGAAACTAAGCTGGGTGGCAGTGTGAGCTGTGAGGAGGATGCTATGAGGCTGCAGATTAATTCGACAGATTAGGTGAGTGGGCAAATGCCTGGCAGATGCAATATAATGTGGGTAAATGTGAGGTAATCCACTTTGGTGGCAAAAACACGAAGGCAGAATATTATCTGAATGGCAGCAGATTAGGAAAAGGGGAGGTGCAACGAGACCTGGGTTTCATGGTTCATCAATCACTGACGGTAGGCATGCAGGTACAGCAGGCAGTAAAGAAAGCAAATGGCATGCTGGCCTTCAAAGCGAGAGGATTTGAGTATAGGAGCAGGGAGGTCTTAATGCAGTTGTACAGAGCCTTGGTGAGACCACACCTTGAGTATTGTGTGCAGTTTTGGTCTCCTAAGTTGAGGAAGGATGTGCTTGCTATTGAGGAGTGCAGCGAAGGTTCACCAGACTAATTCTCCGGATGGCAGGACTGACATACAAAGAAAGACTGGAATGGCTAGGCTTATACTCACTGGAATTTAGAAGAATGAGAGGGGATCTCATCGAAACATATAAAGTTAGGACTGGACTGGACAGGTTAGATGCAGGAAGAATGTTCCCGATGTTGGGGAAGTCCCAAACCTGGGGTTACAGTCTAATGATAAGGGGTAACCCATATAGGACCAAGATGAGGAGAAACCTTTTCACCCAGAGAATGGTGACTCTGTGGAATTCTCTACCACAGAAAGTTGTTGAGACCAGTTCGTTAGATATATTCCAGAGGGAGTTAGATGTGGTCCTTACGGCTCAGGGAATCAGCGGGTATGGAGAGAAGGCGGGTGTGGGGCACTGAAGTTGCATGATCAGCCATGATCATATTGAATAGCGGTGCAAGCTCGAAGGGCCAAATGGCCTACTCCTACACCTATTTTTTATGTCTCTATGGTATCTTGGCCTTTATTGCAAAGGGGATGGAATATAAAAGCAGGGAAATCTTGCTACAGCTATACAAGGTATTGGTGAAGCCACACTTGGAATACTGCGTGCAGTTTTGGTTTCCATATTTATGAAAGGATCTACTTACCTTGGAAGCAGTTCATAGAAGGTTCACTCGGTTGATTCTGGGGATGAGGGGGTTGACTTATGAGGAAAGGTTGAGTAGGTTGGGCTTCTACTCATTGGAATTCAGAAGAATGAGACATGATCTTATTGAAACGTATAAGATTATCAGAGGGCTTGACAAGATAGATGCAGAGAGGATGTTTCCACTGATGGGAGAGACTAGAACTAGAGGGCATGATCTTAGAATAAGGAGCCACCCATTTAAAACGCAGATGAGGAGAAATTTCTTCTCTCAGAGGATTGTAAATCTGTGGAATTCGCTGCCTCAGAGAGCTGTGGAAGCTGGGATATTGAAAAAATTTAAGACAGATATAGACAGTTTCTTAAAGGATAAGGGGATAAGGGGTTATGGAGAGGGGCGGGGAAGTGGAACTGAGTCCATGATCAGATCAGCCATGATCTTATTGAATGGTGGAGCAGGCTCGAGGGGCCATATGGCCTACTCCTGTTGTAATGTATGTACATTATGTCTGCCCACCACCAGGGATGCACTACGATCGGAGATACTAGGATCATAGGTACACTCGTGCTGGGGCCGGTATATAACCTGAACTTCACCTTTGTATCTTCACTTCTGGAAGCCATTAAAGACTGACCAGGTTACACCTGGTCTCTGGCTCACAGTACGGAGTTCATTGTATCATTTCATACACCACAAGTGGTGACGAGGCAAATACGAACCCACGCTAAAGTATGGCGCACACAGCACGATCGACTACTGTTGGAATTCTCGAGAGATTCAATGAGGGAGAGGATTGGGGAGATTTTACGGATCATCTGACCAGTATTTCGTTGCAAACCACCTAAACAAGGACAAGGATGCAGAGAAGCAGATCTTCTCACCGTCTGTGGCCCCACGATCTATGCACTCATCAAGAATCTGCTCTCACCCACTCATCCTACAGAAAATGATTATAAAGAACTGTGTGCTCTAGTTCAGGAACACCTTAAACCCACGGAACGAATCCTCATATCCAGATATCGCTTCTATACACACGTTCGTCCAGAAGGCCAGGACATAGCGGCATTTGTTGCCGACCTGAGACGTCTTGCAGGGCCTTGCAAATTTAGACCTGTGTTGGGAGACATGCTGCGTGACGTTTTCGTGATCGGGGTCAACCACGAGGCGATCTTAAATAAGCTGCTGGCTGTGGAGACGCCGGATCTCAGCAGGTCATCACCATCGCCCAGGCTTGCATGTCCACGCAGAAAAGCCGAAGCAGATATCATGACAAAACAGGAACTCCACGGCAAGTACCGTGTACAAAATTGTGTTGACAGCTGGCGGAGCTGCACATGGCAGGGCCAACTCGACTGCATATGCGAGAACGGGAGCCGCTCAAAGTTCGCCATCGGGCGCAAATCCGAGCTCATACATTGGCATTGCGGGGGCAATCACCGACCCCATCAGTGCCGCTTCAGGCAGTATGTATGCAGAGGGTGTGCAAAGATGGGGCATCTTCAGCAGATGTGTCCACAGCAGAGGAAGCGAGCTGCGACACACCACATGGATAATGATCAATTCAGCGTTGATCTGGTATTGCAGCCTGAGGCATTTAAGAACTCCGAGGAGGAAGTATATAGCGTATGTGTGTTCCTAACAAAGAGCCAACCGATGATGATGGAGGTAAAATTACTAACAAAGAGCCAACCGATAATGATGGAGGTAAAATTAAATGGCGTGTCAGTCTCCATGGAATTAGACACGGGTGCGAGTCAATCGATAATGAGCCAGAGGACTTTCGAAAAGCTGTGGGAGACCAAGGCAGAGAGACCCAAGCTTACTTCGATAAATGCGAAGTTGCGTACCTACACCAAAGAGCTCATATCACTGATCGGTAGTGCAGCAGTAAGACTGTTGTACGAGGGAGCGGTTCATTATCTACTGTTATGGATTATCCCGAGCAACGGTCCATCGTTATTCGGCAGGATTTGGCTCGAGAAAATAAAAGGGAAATGGTACGATATCAAATCTTTTCATCAGCGGATGATGATTTGTGTGCTCAAGTGCTGAGCAAATTTCCCTTACTGTTTGAACCGGGAATTGGCAGCTTCAAGGGAGCCAAGGTGCAGATTCACCTAGGCCCAGATGCAAGGCCCATCCATCACAAAGCTAGGGTGGTCCTGCACATGATGAGAGAAAAGGTGGAGCTCGAATTGGACAGGCTACAATGCGAGGGGGTCATCTCACCGGTCAAAATAAATGAATGGTACCAACCCCATTGTTCCGGTGTTAAAGAGCGATGGCACGGTCAGGATTTGTGGAGACTACAAGGTCACGATCAACCAAGTTTTGAAACAGGATCAATACCCGCTACTGAAAGCTGATGAGCTGTTTGCAATGCCAGCCGGGGGAAAATCGTTCACCAAATTGGATCTAACGTCGGCCTACATGACACAGAAACTGGTTGAATCATCAAAGAAACTTATGTGCATCAACACGCACAAAGGACTGTTTATTTACAACAGGTGCCCTTTTGGCATTCGTTCGGCGGCAGCCATATTTCATAGAAACATGGAGAGCCTATTGAAATCCGTCCCCAGGACCGTAGTATTTGAAGACGATTTCCTAGCCACAGGTCGTGACCTCGCCGAGCACCTGCACAATCTGGAAGAGGTTCTGCATCATCTGGACAAAGTGGGACATAGAAACATAGAAACATAGAAAATAGGTGCAGGAGTAGGCCATTTGGCCCTTCGAGCCTGCACCACCATTCACTATGATCATGGCTGATCATTCATCCCCGTACCCCTTTCCTGCTTTCTCTCCATACCCCTTGATCCCTTTAGCCGTAAGGGCCATATCTCACTCCCTCTTGAATATATCCAATAAACTGGCACCTACAGCTCTCTGCGGTCGGGAATTCCAAAGGTTGACAACTCTCTGAGTGAAGAAGTTTCTCCTCATCTTCATCCTAAATGGCTTCCCCCCTATCCTTAGACTATGTCTCCTGGTTCTGGACTTCCCCAGCATTGGGAACATTCTTCCTGCATCCAACCTGTCCAGTCAAGTCAGAATTTTATATGTTTCTATGAGATCCCCTCTCATTCTTCTAAACTCCATTGAATACAGGCCCAGTCTCTCCTCATATGTCAGTCCTGCCACCCCGGGAATCAGTCTGGTGATTGCCTTCACTGCACTCCCTCAATAGCAAGAATATCCTTCCTCAGATTAGGAGATCAAAACTGAACACAATATTCCAGGTGAGGCCTCACTAAGGCCCTGTACAACTGCAGTAAGACCTCCCTGCTCCTATACTCAAATCCTCTCGCTATGAAGGCCAACATACCATTTGCCTTCTTCACTGCCTGCTGAACCTGCATGCCAACTTTCAATGACTGATGTACCATGACACCTAGGTCTTGCTGCACTTCCCCTTTTCCTGATCTGCCGCCATTCAGATAATATTCTGCCTTCGTGTTTTTGCCACCAAATTGGGTAACCTCACATTTATCCACATTATACTGCATCTGCCATGCATTTGCTCACTCACCTAACCTGTCCAATCAACCTGCAGCCTCTTAGCATCCCCCTCACAGCTCACACTGCCATCCAGTTTAGTGTCATCTGCAAACTTGTCGATATTTAATTCAATTCCCTCATCTAAATCATTAATGTATAATGTAAATAGCTGGGGTCACAGCACTGAGCCCTGCGGTACCCCACTAGTCACTGCCTGCCATTCTGAAAAGGACCCGTTTATCCCAAATCTCTGCTTCCTGTCTGCCAACCAGTTCTGTATCCACGTCAGTACATTGCCCCGAATAACATGTGCTTTAATTTTGCACACCAACTTTTGTGTGGGACCTTGTCAAAAGCCCTTTGAAAGTCCGAATACACCACATCCACTGGTTCTCCCTTGTCCACTCTACCAGTTACATCCTCAAAAAATTCTAGAAGATTTGTCAAGCAGGATTTCCCTTTCATAAATCCATGCTGACTTGGACCGATCCTGTCACTGCTTTCCAAATGTGCTGCTATTTCATCCTTAATAATTGAATCCAACATTTTCCCCACTACTGATGTTGGGCTAACCGGTCTATAATTACCCATTTTCTCACTCCCTCCTTCTTAAAAAGTGGTGTTACATTGGCTACCCTCCAGTCCATAGGAACCGATCCAGAGTCGATAGACTGTTGGAAAATGATCACCAGTGCATCCACTATTTCTAGGGCTACTTCCTTAAGTACTCTGGGATGCAGACTCTCAGGCCCCGGGGATTTATCGGCCTTCAATCCCATCAATTTCCCTAACACAATTTTCCGCCTAATAAGGATTTCCTTCAGTTCCTCCTTTTCACTAGACCCTCGGTTCCCTAATATTTCCGGAAGGTTATTTGTGTCTTCCTTCGTGAAGACAGAACCAAAGTATTTGTTTAACTGGTCCACCATTTCTTTGTTCCCCATTATAGATTCTCCTAAATCTGACTGCAAGGGATATACGTTTGATTTCACTAATCTTTTTCTCTTCACATATCTATAAAAGCTTTTGCAGTCAGTTTTTATGTTCCCAGCAAGCTTCCTCTCATACTCTATTTTCCCCCTCCTAATTAAATCCTTTGTCCTCCTCTGCTGTATTGCAAAATTCTCCCAGTCCTCAGGTTTGCTGCTTTTTCTGGCCAATTTATATGCCTCTTCCTTGGATTTAACACTATACTTAATTTCCCTTGTTAGCCACGGTTGAGCCACCTTCCCCGTCTTATTTTTACTCCAGACAGGGATGTACAATTGTTGAAGTTCATCCTTGTGATCTTTAAATGTTTGACATTGCTTATCTACATTTGACCTTTTAAGTATCATTTGCCAGTCTATTCTAGCCAATTCACGTCTCATACCATCAAAGTTACCTTTCCTTAAGTTCAGGACCCTAGCCTCTGAATTAACTGTGTCACTCTCCATCTTAATAAAGAATTCTACCATGTTATGGTCACTCTTCCCCAAGGGGCCTCGCACAACAAGATTGCTAATTAGTCCTTTCTCATTACACATCACCCAGTCTAGGATGGCCAGCCCTCTAGTTGGTTCCTCGACATATTGGTCGAGAAAACCATCCCTAATACACTCCAGGAAATTCTCCTCTACCGCATTGCTACCAGTTTGGTTCACCCAATCAATATGTAGATTAAAGGCGCCCATGATAACTGCTGTACCTTTATTGCACGCATTCCTAATTTTTTGTATGATGCTGTCCCCAACCTCACTGTTTGGTGGTCTGTACACAACTCCCACTGGCGTTTTCTGCCCTTTGGTATTCCGTAGCTCCACCGATACAGATTCTACATCATCCAAGCTAATGTCCTTCCATACTATCGGTTGTAAAACGTTGTGTTCTTAATGGGGACTGGTCGAGCATCCCAAAGGAAATGGGTGATGAAACCAAACCGTACAGCCGTCGCAAAGATGAGCCTTCCATCCAGTCCGACTGTTTACTGTGGGGTGATCATGTTGTAATGCCCAAGAAAGGCAAGGCGAGATTCGTACGGGAGATACATAGTACGCATCCCGGTATTGTTATGATGAAGACTCAGGCAGAAACGTTCGACGAGCATTTTCATGACATCAGAGGTCGAAGTCCTTGGACGAAAGATTGCTGCAGATGGAATCAGGCCTACAGATGCGTAAACAGGGGCCATCAAAAGTTCCCCCAAGGCCCCAGAATGTGACGGAGCTGCATTTGTTCCTGGGTCATCTCAACTACTTCGGTACCTTCTTACCCAAATTGAGCACAATATTAGAGCCTTTGCACAAGCTGCTCAGGAAAGGAGATGACTGGGTGTGGGGTGAACTTCAAGACAGATCTTTTGAGAAGGCTAGAAATCTGTTGTGTTCCAACAAGCTACTCGTACTGTATGACCCATGCAAGCATCTAGTTTTGACCTGTGATACCTTATGGGGTCGGCTGCACACTCCAGCAAGCCAATGAGTCAGGCAAACGACAAGTTGCATAGGCATCTCGAAGCTTGTCCAAGGCAGAAAGAGTCTGCACATGGTAGAGAATGAGGCTTTAGCATGTGTTTATGGGGTAAAAAAAATGCACCAGTACCTGTTTGGACTTCGCTTTGAGCTGGAAACCGATCACAAACCGCTTATATTGTTGTTCTCGGAACATAAAGATATCAATACCAACGCGTCGTCCTGCATCCAGAGGTGGGGGCTGACATTATCTGCCTATGATTATGTCATTCGCCATAGACCAGGCACCGACAACTGCGCTGATGCATTGAGCCGGTTACCGTTGCCCACACCGGAAGTGGAAACGCCAATGCCCGCAGAACTACTCATGTTCATGGATGCCTTTGAGAGTGAAGGATCGCCTGTCACTGCTCAACAAGTTAAGACCTGGACCAGCTCGGATCCGACCCTATCAGTTGTAAAACGTTGTGTTCTTAACGGGGACTGGTCAACCATCCCCAAGGAAATGGGTGATGAAACCAAACCGTACAGCCATCGCAAAGATGAGCTTTCCATCCAGTCCGACTGTTTACTGTGGGGTAATCGTGTTGTAATGCCCAAGAAAGGCAGGGCGAGATTTGGACGGGAGTTACATAGTATGCATCCTGGTATTGTCATGATGAAGGCCATCGCCAGGTTCCATGTTTGGTGGCCTGGTATTGACTCGGACTTAGAGTCATGCGTGTATCAGTGCAGCACTTGCATGCAGTTAAGCAATGCCCCAAAGGTAGCTCCGCTCAATCTGTGTTCACGGTCATCCAAACCGTGGTCTAGAATCCACATCGACTTTGCGGGCCCCTTCCTCGGTAAAATGTTTTTTGTGGTGGTGGATGCATACTCCAAATGGATAGAATGTGTGATCGTGTCATCCAGCACTTCCACTGCCACCATTGAGAACCTGAGAGCCATGTTTTCCACACATGGTCTGCCAGACATCGTTGTCAGCGACAATGGACCGTGTTTCACGAGCTTGGAGTTTCAAGAGTTCATGAAACACAACGGCATAAAACACGTGAGGTCAGCCCCGTTCAAACCCGTGTCCAATGGTCAAGCGGAGCGGGCAGTTCAAACCATCAAGCAAAATCTGAAATGCATAACTCATGGTTCCTTGCATATATACTTGTCACGCATACTGCTTAGTTACAGGGCAAGGCCACACACGCTCACCGGGGTCCCGCCTGCGGAACTATTGATGAAGAGAGACCTCAAAACCAGGCTCTCTCTAGTCCACTCTGACCTTAACAATCATGTCGAAACCCAACGTCAATGCCAGCAGTGGTATCACGACCGCGCCGCAGTGTCACACGACATATCTGTAAATGACCCAGTGTTTGCACTTAACCATGGTCAAGGGCCCAAGTAGCTCCCGGGCAATGTTACGGATAAGGAGAATAACTGGGTGTATATGGTTAAGCTCAAGAATGGGCAGATGTGCAGGAAACACATTGATCAAATCAAGTTAAGACACACTGACAAACCGGAACAGTTGGAAGAAGACATCGCGAGCTTAGACGACCAACCAACTCACGTCCAGCCCTCAGAAGAATCCACTGTGGCCAACGCCCAGCCCCAAGTTGTGAGAGACTCGGAAAGCACTGGGATTGTACTGAGACGGTCAACCAGGGAGCGAAGGGCTCCAGACAGTCTGAACTTGTAAATGGACTTGTGCCAAGAACTCGGGACTGGAATGATGTAATGTATGTACATAAGGTCTGCCCATCACCAGAGGGCACTACTATCGGAGGTCTTTGAGTCAGAGGTACAGTCGTGCTGGGTCCGGTATATAACCTGAACTTCACCTTTGTATCTTCACTTCTGGAAGCCATTAAAGACTGACCAGGTCACACCTAGTCACTGGCTCAGTACGGAGTTCATTGTATCATTTCATACACCACAACTGTTCCTATTTCTGATGTTCTTTCTTATATGGTAAGTTAGTTCCCTTTCGGTCAGCCTCAGCTGTCCTCTGGACAATGTAATTTTGAAAATACAACTGAAATGGACAGAAAAAACCAAAACGATTTTAACTGTATTTCTCAGTAAATGTTTTACTTTTTTTGAAATGGCTCCTGATGGTACAACATTATCTTTCATATTACCTTCAGAAGCTCAGCAAAACAATTTTGACTTTGGCCTCTTGTCTGCCTGTCAACCATTGCTCTTGGTAATGAGTCCTTGGCTGAGTTATTGGACGGTGTACCATGCAATTGCTGGATATAGCATGCAATGGGGCAAAGTAAACAGAAAACAGATGATGGGATTAAAGTTTCCTCTCTTACTATAAGTGAGATTGTGTCATCTTGATCTAGTGAGCATGGATCCATACCAGAAAAGTACTCATAATTTGGCACAATTTGTATTGAATTGCTATTCACTTAAAGAGGCCAGGATAGCTGCTGTGCATGAAACAGAACAAAATCACATCGGTAGATTGGGAGATGTTTATCTGAGGCTGAGGATAAATTACATTACTGAGGTCAAGTACAAGCAACTATATTGGCTTTCATTTCCAACACTGGCATCTCTTACACGATGAGCAAAAATATTCACAAAATCCTAAATTTGAAAGCAATTTGCTGCTCTGATGACAGTCATGAAGTGTTCTTCAGGAAAGTAAAAGTAAAAAGCAATGTGCACATGGACTTTCAAAAGGCATTTGATAATAAGGTCCACATAATAGGCTTGCCAGCAAAGTTGAAGCCCATGGAATAGAAGGGGGAGTGGCAGGATGGATATGAAATTGGCCAAGTGACAGGAAACAGAGTAGTGGTGAACGGTTGTTTTTGAGACTGAAGGAAGGTATACAGTGATGTTTCTCAGTGGTCGAGACCAGGACTACTGCTTTTCTTAGTATAGATTAATGACTTGGGGCTAGAACCTCCACTTTTGAGTTTTTCGCCCAAAAATGGGTGTTATTTCCGGCATGGGCAGTAAAAAAGTGTTATCAGATCGCCGGCTTCTCGCCCATTCTCAAAACACGTCGTTTACATTTTTGAAAATGGGCGTTACCGCGAGCGATATCAAATGGGCGGTAGTGTTAAATTGTTTTGACCTTCTGCCGTAAAGTGTGGCCATCCTTAGCAAAGGCATGGCAACGTTCGATTCCCGTGATTCAGGAGGTCAAGGGTCACCACGACATGTGCAGAAGAGGAGACAGAGAGAGAGGGTGCTCAGAGGGACTAAAGGCGTGTCTGGGTGTGGTGTGGCTGCTTTGGGAGGAAGGAGGGAGACTTTAGAGCTTCACAGCAAGTAGGCAAACAAAAGGTAGTTATTACAGCTGCATATTTGACTGAATTTGGCCTATAATGGAGGGAGAGTAGGAGGCCTTACAGCACGCTGTGGAGACTGACGCTAGAGAGAGCAGTGAGGTGGGAGAGGAGCATATTGGAGGCCGGAAAAGAGCCAGGAGGTTCTCGGACGAGGTAACTATCTCCCTCCCGCAGGAGGTCGAGTCACGCTAGGGTAATTTGACACAGGGAGGGCGTGGGAAGCTCACCACAAAGGCCTACCAGAGGATATGGACCGAGATAGCAGAGGTGGTCTCGTCAGCGACCAACGAGGTGAATGAGGGCGACCAATGCCGCAAAAAATGGAACGATCTTGTGGGATCCGCAAGAGTAAGTATTACCTTGATTTACATGTACTTATGTATTTATATAATTTGATTTGTAACAATCATGAGTGACTATCAGCAGATGTGAGGTCTTTCACTTTTACTGGGAATGTTTTACTGAAAGCCTGTGGTCACGATGTATGTCTTTAGGTAAAGAATGATAATAATCTTAATAATCATGATTACATCTGTCGGTTATGTGTTGTATCAGTGTCTGTGACAGTACCTAACAATGATATCATGCAATGATCTCATGCCATGTCATCCTGTCACCTTTTACAGAAGAAGCTATCGACGATGAGGTCCATGCAGAGGTGATCGGGTGGGGGCCACCAGTCCCCAGCGACATCACTGACATGGAGGAGCGAGTGCTAGCACTCATGGGGAAGCACCCCTGGACAGCCACAGATGCATCTGCAGACCCTGAAGTGATGCCACGTGAATAAAGCTTACATCATTGCGTGATGTAAAGTCAATAGATGCCACACCCACTCATATATGATAGATGATTTCTAAAAATGTCATAGAAATAATGCTGGCCTAATGAAAATCATTGCAATCCACAATGTGTTGATGGTCATGAAATGTGATGTCTGTGAGGATTTTGAGAGCGGTGGTGCTTTTGTCGTGCATATGCTGTGTGTAGCGCTGGACTCACCTTGTGACCCCAGCACCCACCTCTCCTCTAACAACCTCATTTGTGTTTTGCAGCTCAGCCAGCAGCATGGCCCCAGGCAAGGCCACAGAGGCCAGAAGGTGGGGGCGTGGGGCAGGAGTCGGCGGACGATCCTACTACATCTGGTGCTGAGGAGCTCCGATTGTCACCCGTCAATTCGCTGGGTCTGTTCTCGAAGGATGAGAACGCGGACTTCGAAGAACCTGCATCGGCATGCTCCAGAACCCATTCCACCCCAAGACCATATATTGGTCCTCCGGTCAATCCCGCCTCCACTCTGGAGGTGCCGGCCCCAAGCACCTCTCCACAGGTCCTCCATTTGTTCCCAGGATGGCACCAACTCCACGGAGGTCTCATGGACACAGAAGGTCTGTTCCACGAGCACGACATGACAGCGGAGAGATGGCTCAGTTGTCCAGGAGGACTGTAGACATTGGTGACCAGCTCATCGAAGCTTTGGGGGGGGGATATCCCGACAGCTGGCCACCATGTCCAAGTACATTCCACGCATGGCGGAGTCCCTGGATGTGATAGCCAAGAACACTGCTGCCACAGCCCTCCCAGTGGTCCCCGAGCACGGCACTCCACCCCTAGGTTCGGCACCACCATTGCGAACAACACATGAGAGCAAGGACCATGATCCTGCTTCTGCATCAGAGAATGTTGCCCCCTCGGCACCCCCAGCTCCTGTACCCGTCCAACCAACGTGTCTGCCTTCATCCCCCCCAATGAGGCTCCGCCTGAGGAGCTCCTCGGCCAGGCGCCGTTGACCGAAGAGGGGAAGGGATAGTGGTGGGGAGAAGAAAGAGAGTGGGGAGGGGGAAGGAAAGTGAGGTGCATGTCCCCAGGTGATGGCTGTGTTATATCTTCATCTGGGTGCATGCAATTTGTTGCAATGTATGGGGGGCTGGGGACCATGCTCCTGCTTTGCCTTTGTATTCTGTGTTGGTGGACATGTTGACATGTGATTTATGTTAATGGTGGAAACAGTGGGATGTGGGCGGGGGTTGGATGTTATTGGCTGTGTTACTTATGATTTCAGACCAATGTTGGTATTAAACGTTTGTTATTGAACATAACCTTGTTACGGATTGTCTCAGATAGCTGGACCGTTATACACTGGTGAATCCTTACCGTGAAAGGGTTAAATAAAACTTAACTTCAATCAACGTAAACTTTAACTGGCACCGAGGTGATGGGCACCATTGATGTCTGAGCTGCACACACACAGCATTGTGTCAACTTTGTCACTCACATCAGCGCTCTTTCAGGCAAATCTTTCCGATATCAGCTCCTCACTTAAGAGTGGGACTTAACAAATACCAGCCACACCGCTGGCGTACGTCCCACTTTTTGTGGGCGTTTTTTTGGGCGGGCGATATTTTGGGCGATGTGTGGGAGGTGGTGAAATTGACGGTAGTTTGGGTAAATATGCTCTTTACGACAAAAAACAGTCACCGGGCGTTATTATTGAATCTCGGCATTAAGTCCGTGAGGAAAATAACGCTGGCCGATAATATGGGCTTTGAAATCGCCCATTCTGCTGATTCCGCCCCAAAAAAGTGGGCAGGCGGTAATATTTTTTCTTGGCGTTAAGCCCATTGGGAAAATAACACTCAGCAATAAGTCTCCTAAAAAAGTCCATCAGTTTCCATTTTGTGTCAAAATGGATGACATCTGAGCGTTATACGTCATTTCAGCGGTTAAATGGGCGTTAAGTGGGCGTTAACCAGGCAAAAAAAGTGGAGGTTCTAGCCCTTGGACTTGTGTGTACAGGGTATGATTTCAAAATTTGCAGATGACACAAAACTTGGAAGTATAATGAACAGTGAGGAGGAGAGTGATAGACTTCAAGAAGACATAGACAGGCTGGTGAAATAGGCGGACATGGGACAGCTGAAATTTAACTCAGAAAAGTGCGAAGTGATACATTTTGGTAGGAAGTACAAGGAGAGGCAATATAAACTAAATGGTACAATTCATAAGCAGAGTGCATGAACAGAGAGGCCCGGGGGTATGTGTGCACAAATTGTTGAAGGTGGCAGGGCAGGTTGAAAAAGCGGTTAAAAAAAAGCATATGGGATCCTGGACTTCATAAATAGGGGCATAGAGTATAAAAGCAAGGAAGTTTTGATAAACTTTTATAAAACACTGCTTCGCCTCAACTGGAGTATTGTGTCCAATTATGGACACCACAATGTAAGAAGGATGTGAAGGTCTTAGAGAGGGTACAGTAAAGGTTTATGAGAATGGTTTCAGGGATGAGGGACTTCAGTTGCGGGGATAGACCAGTGAAGCCAGGGTTGTTCTTGGATCAGAGAAGGTTGAGAAGAGATTTGATAGAAGTGTTCAAAGTCATGAGGGGTCTAGACAGAGTAGCTCGAGAGAAACTGTTCCCATTGACGGAAGGGTAGAGAACAAAAGGAACAGATTTAAGGTGATTAGCATAAGACCAAAGGCGACATGAGGAAACATGTTTTTACGCAGCGAGTGGTTAGGATCTGGAATGCACTGCCTGAAAGGGTGGTGGAGGCAGATTCAATCGTGGCTTTCAAAAGGGAATTGCAGGGCAATGGGAAAGGGCGGGGGAATGGGACTAATTGAAGTGCTCTCGCAGAGAACCGGCATGAGCTCGACAGGCCGAATGGCCTCCTTCTGTTGTGTAATCATTCTTTGGCCGCGATATTGGTGGCCTTACCGCCCATTACCGCCTGCTGCTGCCGACTGCAACTGAGTTTTGCTGGCGTTTTCCTCTCCTCGCCATTTTCTACTTGGGCTGGAGCGGGCGGGAGAAGAGTACGGCCGGGAACCGCCCGCTGACGTCCTCTGGCAGCCAAGTCGCGTAAATGGCCTCCCATCCGCAGAGTTGCCAGATTGGTGCAGGCGGGAGTTGGCACCAGCAGCGGGAAGGACCGCTGTGTGGAAGCAGGTCTAACCCCAACGGTATGAAAACCTGCAAGAAAAAGTTAGTGAAAACCTTTAAAATGTTCTTTTTACAGCAACTTACCTGGATGGGGTCCCCTGAAGGTGTTCTGTTTTTTTTTGTAATGCTTTTTATTTTCAGCTCTTCCACCCTCCCTGGGCCCGACTCCATCCTCGGCAGTACTTGGGCAGAAAGCTCATTTGCTGCTGAGACTGAGAGCTGCCACCCGCTGCTGCCTAGATTGACAGCGTCAGCCGTTATTTTGTCGCCGGTCAGTACTGCCACCTCTTTTAGAGGAATCTTTCAGGCAAAGTACTGCCCGGTCTCTCGGCGGCCATTGGCGGTCCTTTGGGCGGCACTTGGGTGGGCCTTGCAGCTCATGAAAACCAGGGCCTATGATTCTATGGGGGCGAAATTCAGGTACTTTGCGCCTCCCATTAGTGCCTGGGTGATGCAAAAACACCGCCTCCCACTAAATTGGGCGGGGGCTTTGCGGCGAGGCCAACAGTTAGCGCCCCGCTCGACTGCACCTCATCACCGTGCGCAGCACCCCATTACCACCGCAGAAGCTAAATTCGGTGGCGTCCCCTCTCTTACTGCCTGGCGCTGACAAAGAAAGCTTCAGTTGTCGAGTGTCAGTCGGGAGTTGGCTGCAGGAACGCTATTTAAAGGCACCATATTTTTAAAAATTTTAGTCGGCCTTTACTGTTTTCAGCTTACTAACATATAGGCTAACACATTGGCAGATTTGAGCGATTTTCAGTTGAAGGAGTGTTCTGACTCTTAAACATTCCTGTCTTTCATTGAGGGCAGATTTGAAATGACAACATTTATATCGTTTCATGGGGGCTGTGTTGGCACTTGACCTCCTGCTCCGATGTCACAGTCGGAGACAACTTAGGCAGAGAGGAAGGCAGAGAAAGGCAGGAAGAATGACAAGGTGAAAAACAGGGAGAAAGACAGGGGGAACAACAGTAACATGTGGCCAGAGGGAGAAGGCCCACCAGAGCTGTCAACAGGAGAATTTGCCCTCCCAGGGTATTCCGATTGCAGTTCTCCTACATTAATTTTGCTGAGGAGCAGTGTGTGCGAAGGCAGTGCTTCAACAAGGATGTGATCACAGAGCTCTGCCATTTGCTGCAATCAGACCTTGAGCCTCAGACCAGGGTGAGGACGGCTCTTTCAATGACAGTCAAGGTCACCATCGCGCTCAATTTATATGCCAATGGATCCTTCCAGTGTGCGACAGGAGACATCTCCACCATCTCCCAGTTTGCCGTCCATTGCTGCATCTGTGAGGTCACAGATGCTCTGTACAGAAGGAGAAGGGAATAAATTTCCTTCCCCATGACCAGATAGAAGCAGCTGGAGCATGCTTGTGGTTTTGCCAAGATAGTGGGCTTCCCCATGGTGCAGGGTGCCATTCTCAGCATCTACGTCGCTTTGCAGGAGCCGCATAACAATCCTGAGGTATTCTGTAACCGCAAAGGCTACCACTCAATGAATGTGCAGTTGGTGTGCGACTACACATGCCGAATCCTCACCGTCAATGCCCGCTATCCTGGCAGCAGCGACAGTGCCTTCATCCAGTGCCAGTCCGGTGTGCCAGCTTTGTTCCAGCCACCACATCAAGCTCGCGGCTGGCTGGTCGGAGACAAGGGCTATCCGCTCTCCATCTGGCTCATGACGCCATTCCGCAACTCCACACCCCTGCCCAGCACTCATACAATGAGAGCCATGCTGCCACCATGCCGCCACCAGGAACATCATTGAGCAGACCATCGGAGTGCTCAACTAACATTTCCGCTGCCTTGACCGCTTGGGTGGAGTCCTCCAGTACTCAGCTGAGTGGGTGTCCCTATTCACTGTTGTCTGCTGCATGCTGTACAAGTTGGCCATCATGACGGTACAACGATTACCACCAGGCATAGCTCCACCACCTCAGGAAGAGAAGGAGGAGGACGAGGAGGAGCAGGAGCATCAACACCAGCGACGGAGGAGGAAGCCACTCAATCGTGATTCTACAAGGGCGGTATGCGACTGTCTCATCAGACTACGGTTCCACTGAATTCCATCCCACTTCCCGATTCCTCTGCAAGTTCCCATCAGCACATCAAATTGCCCATCCATACCAAAGCCCCAAAACTGAAATTAGAGACACTACCAAAGATGAAACATTCCAATTCAAATTTATGTTATAACGTTTAAGAGTATGATAAAGAACAAATATATTTAACAATCACCCTTGTGCAGTTGCTTATATCCCCTTTTAACACTCGGTTTAACTATTCTACAGCTCCGCAGTGTCTCCCCTGTGGCTGCAGCACGGCTGATGGAAGGCTGCTGAGTGTCAGGGCCAGAGACTACAGATGGTCTTGCAGGACGTCCTCGACCAGCTCTGGGCCTGGAAGGCCTGGCTGCAGACTGCACCACCTCAGGCTGGGCGGTGGCAGTCTGAGCTGGCTGGGTGACAGGCAGCGATGAGTGCAATGGCGGAGTGGCAGTGATGGGCTCAGGAATGCTGTCATCCTGAGAGAGGACAGCAGGTTCCTGCTTCACTGACCCACTGCCACTCCCCTGGCACTCTGATGGAGCACAAATTGGTGGCCTGCTGCGACACCATGAGATCCCCGGTCGACTGTGGTGGATCTAATGGCGATGGCAGCAGTCAGAGCTCGCGTGACATTGAGCTGAGACTATGTGAGAGCAGTCGGAGACTCAATGCCACCAACCATTGTCTGCATTACAGCAATAAGATGTTGCATTGATTCCAATGGAAGCTGTCACATCGCCCATGACGCGCGTCATGAGGTCTGGATCCGCACAGTCTCTCTGGGAGTTCACCATCGTCTGCAGACTGGACGTGGTGTATGCAGAGCTCTGTGCAATGTTGGAGGTGGACTTCTCCATGCTCCTTACCATTGCCGAGAGGTTCTCGGGTACCCTAGCCATTGCACCTAGCATGTTGGAGTGCATGGCCATCACCCTTCTTGTGAATGGCTCCCCATCAAGGTCCTCATCTGAGTCCTGTGCAGCAGAACTCGTATGCGAACTCTCCCTCCGGGGAACTGGCTCCAGAGGTACGCTTTTCCCTTGACCTTGCTGCAGCCCGCTAGGCCCCAATGCATCACCCAGTGCAGACCCCTCTACTAAACCAACCTCTAAGGACCGCGTAGTGCCAGTTTCTGAGCTGGTGCCTGCGGGTGAGAGATGCAATGATGCAGTACTTGGGTCCTCCTCCTCTTCTCCCTCCTCAGTGTGATGCGGGGGCTCAGGTACAGGCTGCACATATGCTTGCTGATTATCTGAAAACATAAAAGGGACAAGACTCATGTTAAGGTGAGGGCAGGGGGCAGGAATGGAGCAAGGAAGGCAGAAACTATCAGGAGCTTGAAAGTGATAATGCCTTCTGGTGTGACGGGGAAGTGGGATGAGAAAAGGAGAAGGGATAAAGAAACCATTGTTGCCCCCAGCGGGGTCAACTACTCCGCTGGCCATGGCTGACCTGTGGTCCAATGAGCCGCAAAACTCAGTCCTCCAGGTCAGAGAGCTCCTACAGTTGAGATTCACCCCCACCAGTCCTCTGCTGCTCCCTCCGAATATGTGTCATCTTGGCCAGCAAAAGAAAGGCATTTATGTGAGTAACAAGTCCAGCTATGTATGTGGGAGATATGCCTGCCATGGTTGAATAGCTATTAATGTTGGCAAGGCGTGAGATGAGGATGTGAGTTTGAGTAGCTGCACGTGGTTGGTGGTTGAGTGGTGGGGTGGGGGAGTGGTGGTTTGCCCAGTGTGCACAGACAGATGTTCAAAGGCTTGAATTTAACTAAAACCGCCTATTTCCATCTCCATAACATCACCCGACTCTGCCCCTGCCCCAGCCCCTGCCGCTGCTGAAGCCCTCATCCATGCCTTTGTTACTTCTCGACTTAACTACTGCAACGCACTCCTGGCTGGCCTTCCACAGTCTACCCTACGTAAACTTGAGGTCATCCAAAGCTCGGCAGCCCATCTCCTAACTCACACCAAGTCCCATTTAACCATCACCTCTGTACTCGCTGACCTACATTGACTCCCGGTTAAGCAGCACCCCGATTTCAATGCGGATGTGGCGCATTGCGCTGACATGTCGCAACGTTCCCCACCCTTCGCTTAAAGGGGAGGGATGCTGCAAAGCTGCTGTGGAGCCCACTGGGCCACCAGGGAGGGGTTTGGCCGGGCCAGCGGCCTCGCGTTCAAGAGGGGGTGCAGGGCTGCCTGTTGGTGGTCCGGCTGAACCAGCGGCTGCCATTGTCAGGCCGACTCAGGAGTTGGCCGACAATTAAAATAAAATGACGGCCGCAGCAGTGCACCCCCCCCTTTAAGGGTGGCCACACCGCTCAGCCACTGGCAGCTTCCCACCGTGTGAAGCTGTCAGGGGCACCGATCGGAGGCAGCCGCGCTCCTGGGGGGCAATTTCACCCGTGGGGCAGTCAGGTGTGGTAAGGGGTCACTGCCGGCTGGTGAAGGGTCACCGTCAGGTGGTAAGAGGTCACCGTCGGGTGGTGAGGTCACCGTCGGGTGGTGAGGTCACCGCCGGGTGGTAAGGTCACCGCTGGGTGTTAAGGTGTCGCCATACCAGGTGGTAAGGGGTCGGTGCCTCGGACGGGATGGAGACACGGGCCGCGACGGAATCCTGTTCCCGTCAACTCTGACTCAGGGGCAATTGTATATGGGTCGGCCCCGCTGCCTGCCCTTGGGCGGAAAGGCCTTACAGTCCCATTAGAGGCAGTAACGGGCCTTACTGAAGGGGGCAATTTCACCCCCAAGGTGCTGTTCCTTCAGCTTCTGCTGAGCTTCATTGGAACAGTGTAATAGGTCAAGGACGAAAGATGATGAGAATGACGTGAATAGCACGTTTAGTGAGTTGGTCTTACCGCAGGAAAAGGGTACACAGCCAGATAGGGGATGGGTGACCAACAGGAAGAGCAGTGCAAGGAAGGTGGTGCAGGGGTCCCCTACGGTCATCCCGTTGAAAAACAGATACACTGCTTTGGGTACTGTTGAGGGGGATGACTCATCAGGGGAGGGCAGCAGCAGCCAAGTTCATGGCACCGTGGGTGGATCTGCTGCACAAGAGGGCAGGAAAAAGAGTGGGAGAGCGATAGTAATAGGGGATTCAATTGTCAGGGGAATAGATAGACGTTTCTGCGGCCGCAACCGAGACTCTAGGATGGTATGTTGCCTCCCTGGTGCAAGGGTCAAGGATGTCTCGGAGCGGGATGAAGGGCATTCTGAAAAGGGAGGGTGAACAGCCAGTTGTCGTGGTGCATATAGGTACCAACGATATAGGTAATAAAAGGGGTGAGTTCCTACAAGACGAATTTAGGGAGCGAGGAGCTAAATTAAAATGTCGGACCTCAAAAGTAGTAATCTCAGGATTGCTACCAGTGCCACATACTAGTCAGAGTAGGAATCGCAGGATAGCTCAG
Source organism: Pristiophorus japonicus (assembly GCF_044704955.1). Classification (NCBI taxonomy): domain Eukaryota; kingdom Metazoa; phylum Chordata; class Chondrichthyes; family Pristiophoridae; genus Pristiophorus; species Pristiophorus japonicus. Next base: position 183,233,870 of record NC_091977.1, read on the forward strand.
ATGTAAGTAGAGTAAAAGCTTTTACCGATATATAAAACGGAAGAGAGTGACTAAAGTAAATGTTGGTCCCTTAGAAGATGAGAAGGGGGATTTAATGTGGAAATGGCTAAAAACTTAAACAATTATTTTGCTTCGGTCTTCACAGTGGAAGACACAAAAACCATGCCAAAAATTGCTGGTCACGGGAATGTGGGAAGGGAGGACCTTGAGACAATCACTATCACTAGGGAGGTACTGCTGGACAGGCTAATGGGACTCAAGGTAGACAAGTCCCCTGGTCCTGATGAAATGCATCCCAGGGTATTAAAAGAGATGGTGGAAGTTATAGCAGATGCATTTGTTATAATCTACCAAAATTCTCTGGACGCTGGGGAGGTACCAGCGGATTGGAAAGCAGCTAATGTAACGCCTCTGTTTAAAAAAGGGGGCAGACAAAAGGCAGGTAACTATAGGCCGGTTAGTTTAATGTCTGTAGTGGTGAAAATGCTTGAAGCTATCATTCAGAAAGAAATAGCAGGACATCTAGATAGGAACAGTGCAATCAAGCAGACGCAACATGGATTCATGAAGGGGAAATCATGTTTAACTAATTTACTGGAATTCTTTGAGGATATAACGAGCATGGTGGATCGAGGTGTACCGATGGATGTGGTGTATTTAGATTTCCAAAAGGCATTCGATAAGGTGCCACACAAAATGTTACTGCAGAAGATAAAGGTACGTGGAGTCAGAGGAAATGTATTAGCATGGATCGAGAATTGGCTGGTTAACAGAAAGCAGAGAGTCAGGATAAATGGGTCCTTTTCGGGTTGGAAATCGGTGGTTAGTGGTGTGCCACAGGGATCGATGCTGGGGCCACAACTGTTTACAATATACATAGATGACCGGGAAGAGGGGACAGAGTGTAGTGTAACAAAATTTGCAGATGACACAAAGATTAGTGGGAAAGCAGGTTGTGTAGAGGACACAGAGAGGCTGCAAAGGGATTTGGATAGGTTAAGCAAATGGGCTAAGGTTTGGCAGATGGAATACAATGTCGGGAAATGTGAGGTCATCCACCTTGGAAAAAATAACAGTAAAAGGGAATATTATTTGATTGGGGAGAAATTACAACATGCTGTGGTGCAGAGGGACCTGGGGGTCCTTGTGCATGAATCCCAAAAAGTTAGTTTGCAGGTGCAGCAGGTAATCAGGAAGGCGAATGGAATGTTGGCCTTCATTGCGAGAGGGATGGAGTACAAAAGCAGGGAGGTCCTGCTGCAACTGTACAGGGTATTGGTGAGGCTGCACCTGGAATACTACGTGCAGTTTTAATCACCTGACTTAAGGAAGGATATACTAGCTTTGGAGCGGGTACAGAGACGATTCACTAGGCTGATTCCGGAGATGAGGGGGTTACCTTATGATGATAGATTGAGTAGACTGGGTCTTTACTCGGAGTTCAGAAGGATGAGGGGTGATTTTATAGAAACATTTAAAATAATGAAAGGGATAGACAAGATCGAGGCAGAGAGGTTGTTTCCACTGGTCGGGGAGACTAGAACTAGTGGGCACAGCCTCAAAATACAGGGGAGCCAATTTAAAACTGAGTTGAGAAGGAATTTCTTCTCCCAGAGGGTTGTGAATCTGTGGAATTCTCTGTCCAAGGAAGCAGTTGAGGCTAGCTCATTGAACGTATTCAAATCACAGATAGATAGATTTTTAACCAATAAGGGAATTAAGGGTTATGGGGAGCGGGCGGGTAAGTGGAGCTGAGTCCACGGCCAGATCAGCCATGATCTTTTTGAATGGTGGAGCCGGCTCGAGGGGCTAGATGGACTACTCCTGTTCCTAATTCTTAAATTCTTATGTTCTTATGAATACGTGGCTTGAGGAATGTTGCAGAAGGGAGGGATTCAAATTCCTGGGACATTGGAACCAGTTCTGGGGTAGGTGGGACCAGTACAAATCAGACGATCTGTACCTGGGCACGACCGGAACCAATGTCCAAGGCAGAGTGTTTGCTCGTGCTGTTGGGGAAGAGTTAAACTACGATGGCAGGGGGATGGGAACCGATGCAGGGAGACAGAGGGAAGTAGAATGGGGGCAGAAGTAAAAGATAGAAAGAAGAAAAGTAAAAGTGGAGGGCAGAGAAACCTAAGGCAAAAAGCAAAAAGGGCCACATTATAGCAAAATTCTAAAGGGGCAAAGTGTGTTAGAAAACAAGCCTGAAGGCTCTGTGCCTCAATGCGAGGAGTATTCGTAATAAGGTGGACAAATTAACTGCGCAGATAGCAGTTAACGGGTTTGATGTAATTGGCATCACGGAGACATGGCTCCAAGGTGACCAAGGCTGGGAACTCAACATCCAGGGGTATTCAACATTTAGGAAGGATAGACAGAAAGGAAAGGGAGGCGGGTGGCATTGCTGGTTAAAGAGGAAATTAATGCAATAGTAAGGAAGGACATTAGCTTGGATGATGTTGAATCGGTATGGGTGGAGCTGTGGAATACCAAGGGGCAGAAAGCGCTAGTGTGAGTTGTGTACAGAACACCAAACAGTAGTAGTAAGGTTGGGGACAACATCAAACAAGAAATTAGGGATGCATGCAATAAAGGTGCAGCAGTTATCATGGGTGACTTTAATCTACATATTGATTGGGCTAACCAAACTGGTAGCAATGTGGTAGAGGAGGATTTCCTGGAGTGTATTAGAAATGGTTTTCATGACCAATATGTCGAGGAACCAACTAGAGAGCTGGCCATCCTAGACTGCATGATGTGTAATGAGAAGGGACTAATCAGCTATTCTTGATGTGTGAGACCCCTCGGGGAAGAGTGACCATAACATGGTAGAATTCTTTATTAAGGTGGAGAGTGACACAGTTAAATCAGAAACTAGGGTCCTGAACTTAAGGAAAGCTAACTTTGACGGCATGAGGTGTGAATTGGCTAGAATAGACTGGCAAATGATTCTTAAAGGGTTGACAGTGGATAGGCAATGGCAAACATTTAAACGTCACATGGATGAACTTCAGCAATTGTACATCCCTGTCTGGAAAAAAATAAAATGGGGAAGGTGACTCAACTGTGGCTAACAAGGGAAATTAAGGATAGTGTTAAATCAAAGGAAGAGGCATATAAATTGGCCAGAAAAACAGCAAACCTGAGGACTGGAAGAAATTTAGAATTCAGCAGAGGAGGACAAAGGGTTTAATTAAGAGGGGGGAAATAGAATACGAGAAGAAGCTTGCTGGGAACATAAAAACTGACTGTAAAAGCTTCTACAGATATGTGAAGAGAAAAAGATTAGTGAAGACAAACGTAGGTCCCTTGCAGTCGGATTCAGGTGAATTTATAATGGGGGACAAAGAAATGGCAGACCAATTGAACAAATACTTTGGTTCTGTCTTCACGAAGGAAGACACAAATAACCTTCCAGAAATACTAGGGGACCGAGAGTCTAGTGAGAAGGAGGAACGGAAGGATATCCGTATTCGGCAGGAAATTGTGTTCGGGAAATTGAAAGGGTTGAAGGCCGATAAATCCCCGGAGCCTGATAGTCTGCATCCCAGAGTACTTAAGGAAGTGGCCCTAGAAATAGTGGATGCATTGGTGATCATTTTCAAACAGTGTATCGACTCGGGATCAGTTCCTATGGACTGGAGGGTAGCCAATGTAACACCACGTTTTAAAATGGGAGGGAGAGAGAAAGCGGGTAATTATAGATCGGTTAGCCTGACATCAGTGGTGGGGAAAATGTTGGAATCAATTATTAAGGATGAAATAGCAGCGCATTTGGTAAGCAGTGACAGGTTCGGTCCAAGTCAGCATGGATTTATGAAGGGGAAATCATGCTTGACAAATCTTCTGGAATTTTTTGAGGATGTAACGAGTAGAGTGGACAAAGGAGTGACTAGTGGATGTGGTGTATTTGGAATTTCAAAAGGCTTTTGACAAGGCCCCACACAAGAGATTGGTGTGCAAAATTAAAGCACATGGTATTGGGGGTAATATACTGACGTGGATAGAGAACTGATTGGCAGACAGGAAGCAGAGAGTCGGGATAAACGGGTCCTTTTCAGAATGGCAGGCAGTGACTAGTGGAGTGCCGCAGGGCTCAGTGCTGGGACCCCAGCTCTTTACAATATACATGCATGATTTGGATGAAGGGATTGAGTGGAATATCTCCAAATTTGCAGATGACACTAAACTGGGTGGCAGTGTGAGCTGTGAGGGGGACGGTAAGAGGCTGCAGATTGACTTAGACAGGTTAGGAGAATGGACAAATGCATGGCAGCTGCAGTATAATGTGGATAAATGTGAGGTTATCCACTTTGGTTGCAAAAATGCGAAGACAGAATATTATCTGAATCGTGGCAGATTAGGAAAAGGGGAGGTGCAACGAGACCTGGGTGTCATGGTTCATCAGTTATTGAAAGTTGGCATGAAGGCACAGCAGGCGGTGAAGAAGGCAAATGGTATGTTGTCCTTCATAGCTATGGGATTTGAGTACAGGAGCAGGAAGGTCTTATTGCAGTTGTAAAGGGCCTTAGTGAGGCCTCACCTGGAATATTGTGTTCAGTTTTGGTCTCCTAATCTGAGAAAGGACGTTCTTGCTATTGAGGGAGTGCAGCGAAGGTTCACCAGACTGATTCCCGGGATGGCTGGACTGACATATGAGGAGAGACTGGATCAACTGGTCCTTTGTACATTGGAGTTTAGAAGGATAAGAGGGGATCTCATAGAAAAATACAAGATTCTGATGGGACGGGACAGGTTAGATGCGGGTCGATTGTTCCCGATGTTGGGGAAGTCCAGAACCAGGGACACAGTCTTAGGATAAGAGGTAGGCCATTTAGGACTGAGATGAGGAGAAACTTCTTCACTCAGAGAGTTGTCAACCTGTGGAATTCCCTGCCGCAGAGAGTTGTTGATGCCAATTCATTGGATATATTCAAGAGGGAGTTAGATATGGTCCTTAGGGCTAAGGGGATCAAGGGGTATGGAGAGAAAGCAGAAAAGGGGTACTGAGGGAATGATCAGCCATGATCTTGTCAAATGGTGGTGCAGGCTCGAAGGGCCGAATGGCCTACTCCTGCACCTATTTTCTATGTTTCTATGTTTCTAGGACAGAGGTCAGAGTGGCTAGTGACCGGAAGTTCAGAGTCACGCTTGCGGGCTGAACGGGTGTGCTCCACAACGTGATCACCCAATCTGCATTTGCTCTCACCAATGTAGTGGAGACCGCATCGTGAGCAGAGAATGCAGTATACTAGATTGAACGAAGTCCAAGTGAATCACTGTATCACCTGGAAGGCATGTTTGGGGCCCTGGGTGATGGGAAGGGACTAGGTAAAAGGGCAGGTGTTCAATCTCCTGCACTTGCATGGTAAAGTGCCATGGGATTGGGGAGGGATGTTAGGGATGAATGGATCAGAGTTTCACAGAGGAAACATTCCCTTCAGAATCCTGAGAGGTAGAGTACAGGAAGATATGTTTGGTGGTGGCATCATGTGGGAGGTGGCAGAAATGGCAGAGCTTGATCTGTTGAATGTGGATGCTGATAGGGTTGAAGGTGAGGACAAGGGGAACCCTATCATGGTTCTGGGCGGGAGGGGAAGAAGTGAGAGCAGGAAATGGAATGGACAAAGTAAGAGCCCTATCAACCAGGGTGGAGGGAAAACCTTGGTTGAGGAAAAAGGAAGCACTGGTGTAGAAGGGGCCATCATCAGAACAGATGCGACAGAGATGGAGAAACTGGAAGAATGGAATAGATTCCTTACAAAAGGCTGGGTGGGAGGAAGAGTAATCGAGGTAGCTGTGGGTGTCAATGGGCTTACAGTAGATATTGATCAATAGACTATCTCTAGATTTGGAGCCAGAAAAGTTGAGGAAGGAAAGGGAAGAGTTGGAGATGGATAATGTGAAGTTGAGGGAGGGGTAGAAATTGGAATCAAAATTGATGACATTTTCCAGTTCGGAGTGAGAGCACAAAGCGCCACGGCTACAGTCATCAATGTACTGGAAAAAAAGGTGAGGGAGGGTACCTGAGTAGGACTGAAATAAAGAATGTTCCGCCTATTCCCCGAAACGAAGGCATAGCTAGGACCCATACGGATTCCCATAGCATTATCTTTTATTTGGAAGAAGTGAGTTCAGTCAAAGGAGAAGTTGTTCAATGTGAGAACAGGTTCAGCGAAGCAGAGGAGGGTGGTGGTGGATATGGACTGGTTGGGCCTCTGTTCAAGGAAGAAGCAGAGAGCCCTTAGGCTGTGTTCGTAGGGGATGCCGGTATAGAGGGACTGAATGACCATGGTGAAAATGATTCGGTTAGGACCAGGAAACTGGAAACTGTAAGTGGTGGAGGGCATCAGAAGCGTCACGAATGTAAGTGGGAAGAGACTAGATAAGGAAAGGAAAACAGAGTTGAGATGGAAAGGAATAAATTCCGTGGGACAAGAACAGGGCTGAAACTCGGGGGCCGAAATTGTCCCTCTCCTTAAGGCCTTTTACCGCCGCAAATCGGCGGCCACACTGCGGAGTGGACTTTTCGTGGAATGGCCACTGCTAGCCCAATTGCCCTCCTGAGTTTTCCCAGTGGTGCTCTGATCCCTGCCAACCCCCCACTCCCCCCCACCGCTCCGCTACTGCCGATCCGTGCATCATCACTGTGTGCACCGCTGATCTATCCCCCCCTGCCCCCGACGGCGACATTCCCCTTTGAAAATCTTCGGCCCACCCGGCAGTGACAAAAACTGTTTTTCCCAGTGGTCCAGTGAGGCTGTGGCCTTCTGCAATGGCGGTGTGGCTTCGTTTAAAGGGGAGGATGCACTGCTGATGCTGCCATGTTTTTTTTTGTTGGCTGACTGCCATGTTGGCCCGACAATTATGCCCCCGGGTTTGGCTGGGTCACCAACAGGCAGCCTGGCTGCTGGCCCGGCTGAAACCCGCCCTGATGGCCAAGTAGGCCGGAGTTTTTAAATCGTGGAGGCTCTTATCTTTAAGTGAAGGGGAAAGCTATGGTGACACGACGCTGTGATCAGGTTATCGCGGTGGTCACTCCGCACCGCCCCCAACTTCCGCCCCTCAAGTGTTGGCACCGCCCCCATTAAGAGCGACTTCCGGATCCAAGGAAAAAAAACAACAAAGAGCCGAATGTCACTCAAGTGGCAACCTGTACCGCAGCTGCGGTAAAAACCATTGAAATGGGGTTTCGGGCAGGGGGCAATTTCTACCCCTATGGGTCGACCAGGACAGTCCTATTTGTGGATCTTGGGAAGGAGATAGAAGCGGGCTATGCGGGGTTGGGGAACTATGGGTTTGGAGGCCATGAAGGGAAGATCTCAAGAGGAGATAAGGTCAGCGACAGTTTGGGAAATAACGACTTGATGTTCAGTGGTGGGGTCATAGTCCATGGGGAGGTAGGAGGAGGAGGAGGAGGAGAGTTGGCGCTCAGCCTACGCACGGTAGAAGTCAGTTCACCAAACAGCAACAGCACCACCCTTGTCAGCAGGTTTAATGACAATGTTGGGGTTGGACCTGAGTTAACAGAGTGCTACAAGTTCAGAGAGGGAGCTGAGTGGAAAAATTAAGATCGTCGATGTCACGACGGCAGTTTCCAATGAAAAGATCAAGAAAGGGTTAAGATGCCAAAACAAGGACTCCAGGTGGAATGAGAATTCTGAAGAAAGGAGAAAAGGTCCGCTGTGCGGGAGGAAGATTTCTGGCCAAAAAAGTGGGCATGAAGGCGAAGGTGTGGAAGAAGAGCTCAGCATTGTGCCGAACTCGAAATTCATTGAGGTGGGGGCATAAGGAGATGAAGCTGAAGCCTTTGCTGAGGACTGATCATTTAGAGTCAGAGAGGGGAAGGTCAGAGAGGACAGTGAAAACACGGCAAGGGGTGAGATTGGAAGAAGGATTGGGATCAGAGGAAAGTGAAGGGGTAGAAGGATCAAGAGAGCTGTTGGTATTCAAGATTTGTTGAAGCACTATAAGTAATAGTATACGTTGTACCTTATCCTCTTATCTGAGCTATCGGCAGTCCTGCAAATTATAAGAACATAAGAAATAGGAGCAGGAGTAGGCCATACGGCCCCTCGAGCCTGCACTGCCATTCAATAAGATAATGGCTGATCTGATCATGGACTCAGTTCCACTTCCCCGCCCACTCCCCATAACCCCTTATCCCTTTATTGTTTAAGAAACTGTCTATTTCTGTCTTAAATATATTCAATGTCCCAGCTTCCACAATTCTCTGAGACAGCGAATTCCACAGATTTACAACCCTCTGAGAGAAGAAATTTCTCCTCATCTCTGTTTTAAATGGGCAGCCCCTTATTCTAAGATTATGCCCTCTAGTTCTAGTCTCCCCCATCAGTAGAAACATCCTCTCTGCATCCACCTTGTCAAGCCCCCTCATAATCTTATACGTTTCGATAAGATCACCTTTCATTCTTCTGAATTCCAATGAGTAGAGGCCCAACCAACTCAACCTTTCCTCATGTCAACCCCTTCATAAAAACATAGAAACATAGAAAATAGGTGCAGGAGTCGGCCATTCGGCCCTTCAATTCTGCACCACCATTCAATATGATCATGGCTGATCATGCAACTTCAGTACCCCATTCCTGCTTTCTCTCCATACCCCTTGCTCACTTTAGCCATAAGGGCCACATCTAACTCCCTTTTGAATATATCTAACGAACTGGCCTCAACAACTTTCTGTAGTAGAGAATTCACAGGTTCACATTTCTCTGAGTGAAGAAATTTCTCCTCAGCTCGGTCCTAAATGGCTTACCCCTTATCCTTAGACTGTGACCCCTGGTTCTGGACTTCACCAACATCGGGAACGTTCTTCCTGCATCTAACATGTCCAATCCCGTCAGAATTTTATATGTTTCTATGAGATCCCCTCTCATTCTTCTAAATTCCAATGAGTATAAGCCTAGCCGTTCCAGTCTTTCTTTGTATGTCAGTCCTGCCATCCCGAGTATTAGTCTGGTGAACCTTTGCTGCACTCCCTCAATAGCAAGAATGTCCTTCCTCAAATTAGGAGACCAAAACTGCACACAATACTCAAGGTGCGGTCTCACCAAGGCCCTGTACAACTGCACTAAGACATCCCTGCTCCTATACTCAAATCTTCTTGCTATGAAGGCCAGCATGCCATTTGCTTTCTTTACCTCCTGCTGTACCTGCATGCCTACCATCAGTGACTGATGAACCATGACACCCAGGTCTTGTTGCACCTCTCCTTTTCCTAATCTGTCACCATTCAGATAATATTCTGCCTTTGTGTTTTTGCCACCAAAGTGGATACCCTCACATTTATCTACATTATACTGCATCTGCCATGCATTTGCCCACTCACCTAACCTGTCCAAGTCATCCCTGCAGCCTCTTAGCATCCTCCTCACAGCTCACACTGCCACCCAGCTTAGTGTCATCTGCAAACTTGGAGATATTACACTCAATTCCTTCACCTAAATCATTGATGTATATTGTAAATAGCTGGGGTCCAAGCATTGAACCTTGCGGTAACCCATTAGTCACTGCCTGCCATTCTGAAAAGTCAACCTAGTGAACCTTCTCTGAGCTGCCTCCAAAGCAAGTATATCCTTTCGTAAATATGGAAACCAAAACTGCATGCAGTATTCCAGGTGTGGCCTCACCAATACCCTGTATAGCTGTAACAAGACTTCCCTGCTTTTATACTCCATCCCCTTTGCAATAAAGGCCAAGATACCTTGGCCTTCCTGATCACTTGCTTTATCTGCATAGTATCCTTTTGTATTTCATGCACAAGTACCCCCAGGTCCCACTGTACTGCGGCACTTTGCAACCTTTCTCCATTTAAATAATAACTTGCTCTTTGATTTTTTCTGCCAAAGTGCATGACATTTTCTGTCACCAGTGTGAGCTGTGAGGAGGATGCTAAGAGGCTGCAGGGATGACTTGGACACGTTAGGTGAGTGGGCAAATGCATGGCAGATGCAGTATAATGTAGATAAATGTGAGGTTATCCACTTTGGTGGCAAAAACACAAAGGCAGAATATTATCTGAATGGTGACAGATTTTCCGACATTATACTCCATCTGCCAAAATTTTGCCCACTCACTTAGCCTGTCTATGTCCTTTTGCAGATTTTTCATGTCCTCCTCACACATTGCTTTTCCTCCCAATTTTGTATCGTCAGCAAACTTGGCTACGTTACACTCAGCCCCTTCTACCAAGTCGTTAGTGTAGATTGTAAATAGTTGGGGTCCCAGAACTAATCCCTGCGGAACCCCACTAGTTACTGGTTGCCAACCAGAGAATGAACCATTTATCCCGTAGCGTGGTAGCTAATGGTTCTCCCAGTGTGTCTGCACTTCTAACTTGCTGTGTGTCAAGTGAGATAAAATAATGCAAGTTGTTTGATTCAACTATGGGCTTTGTCCTTAAGGCACAATGCTGCAACAAATGTGTCAGCTTATTGAATGATAGATGATGGATGATGTTAATATGAGAAACATGATCACAAATAATAGATTTCCCAAGGTGAATATAAATACTATTTGTATTACAGTAATTTTTTTCTCAATGTAACAGAATTTAAGATTTTGCTCAATTTAGTATTTTCCTGTGCTTTGCTTAGTTTTTTTCATAAGATATATTTTTACATTCAACAATATGAGATCTTATTTCTCATCCAATAATATATTTAAAAAAAATGAAAAACTTTCATTATTCAGTTACTTCAATATGGACCATGGAAAATGTTATCTATATAATGTTTATCTAAAATAGAGGAGCCAATCGAGCTACTCTTTGAATTTAATAATTAATAATTCAGTAATCTTAATTGTTTTCTGGGGCTGTTGCCAACTTCAATCGATAAGCAATCCCAGCCTTACTGTGACTTCCCATCCACCATCATTCGTTATGATTAATCATGCATTTAGCTTAAAAACATGATATATGAGAATAAATCATCATTGAACAATCTTCCATCTTCCAAAGATTTTCATTCAGGGATAACAAGAAAAACATAATAGTTGCATTTCCAAATTAAATGGTGAACAAAGGTGTTTGTGAATGCTAAATATGTTCTGAGACCAAAATCTGTATTCACTCTATTAATATATATTGTTTATTATTCACTTATACAACAGACACATTCACAAATCCCAGGACAGTTTGTCTTTCCTATGGTATTTTTCTGTCTTTTTATTTTGATATAACCCCTCAGTGTTTAAAAAAAATGTTAATTGTGTACTCATCAAAATGAGAGCCAACAGTGCTAGAGAATTGGAGTGCCATAATGCCAAATTTTTGGATATAAAATAACCTTTGTGTAAAAAAAAAGTCAGGATATTTGGTCTAGCATTAACATTGATACCTCAATTCCAAACAAAAATGTTTGACAAGCCACAAACATGCTTCATTACCTCTGTAGTGCTTTTGGGATTTCAACAAAAGTCAATTCAGCAATTGTCAGAAAATAATTAAGGGAGACATTGTAAAACAAGTCTTGTTCAAATTTAAAATCCAACAGTGCTTAAGAGACTTTTCTGTGATATACTTACTGGAGAACATCTAAACCTTTCTGACCTAAGATAGTGGTTGGCTTCATACTACAAAGTTGGAAAGTGTGGATTCTATTCCATTTCCCAGATGGAGGATTTTCACATGTGAACAAAGAGTAATGACTTTTTGGATGAACGATAAAGAAGCTCTTTTTTGATATTTGACAGTTACTACATAAGGAAAAGACTCCGGAGAAATTCAATCAAATAATGCAGAATTTTGTTCAACTAAGCTGAGGGGATTATTAATATATGAAAATATAATATAAGCTATTCCCTAGAATATCGATTGAAAGAAAAACCACGGGCGAGACTTTCCATTATTTTTGCTATCGCCCAAAAATGAGCGACATTTCCGGTGTTCGTGTTTGTTTTATTTTCAGGATCGCCAGAATATCGCCCATTTTAAAAGCCACTAGTTTTGTCTTTTTAATTTGGGTGATAGTCATTGCGATGTGAAATGGGCGATAGCGATGTATTCAGTCGTGCAAGGCAGACGTCCATAGCAACGGTTGTTCTGCGCATGCGGGTCTTTTTTTCAGTCAATTAACTTTTCCTGCGAGTCGGGAGGTCAGGGGTCATCTGTCCATGCTCAGACGACAAAGGGAGGGAGAGAGAGAGGGAAGGTTGTGTCGAGGCAATGGAGATTGAATATGAGAAGTCGGGAGAGGGTATTGTGGAGGTTGCAGGGAGAAGGAGAGCAAAAGCCTTTTATGATGAAGCCAACGAAGCTCTGGTCCATGAGGTGGAGACTTGGTGGGTCCAATTCACCCAGGTTGGCTGTGGAAACCTCCCCCATCCCAGGACATCATCATAGGTGTCATGTATGCATTTTGGGATCACTAGCCACTAGATGGCGTCACTGTTGGAAGCCATTGGCGTGAAGCCCAAGTATAAAAGGCCAGCCATTTTGTATATTAGTCACTTTGGGCCTTAATAAAACAGAGCCAAGGTCATACCACTTGGAGTTAAACAGTACTCAGTCTAACAGTTATTGCATACAGAACAATAGGCAGTCCCTCGGAATCGAGGAAGACTTGCTTGTACTCCTAAAGTGAGTCCTTTGGTAGCTGAACAGTCCAAGACGAGAGCCACAGACCCTGTCACAGGTGGGACAGACATTCATCATTGGAAGAGGAGAATGGGACTGATTTGTCGCATGCTCCTTCCGCTGCCTGCGCCTGACCTCTTCACGCTCGCGGCGTTGAGATTCGAAGAGCTCAACGCCCTCCCGGATGCATTTTCTCCACCTAGGGCGGTCTTCAGCCAGGGACTTCCAGATGTCAGTGGTGATGTCGCACTTTACCAGGGAGGCTTTGAGAGTGTCCTTGTAACATTTCTGCTGCCCACCTTTGGCTCATTTGCCGTGAAGGAGCTCCGCATAAAGCAATTGTTTCGGGAGTCTCGTGTCTGGCATGCGAACTATGTGACCTGCCCAGTGAAGTTGATCGAGTGTGGTCAATGCTTCAATGCTGGGGCTGTTAGCATGGGCTAATGTTAGCCGGATATACCAGCGAATATGGGCAGACATCACCGAAGTGGCAAATTCGGCAGCCCACGAAGTGAGAGAGCCAAACCAGTGCCGCAAGAGCTGGAACAGTCTGGTGGCATCTGCAAGAGTAAGCATTAAATTATTAAATTTATAATAGTAATGATGCACTGACACATTCATTAGAATATAAATCTGCCAGATTGTAATTAAGCTGGGTAATCTTGGGAAGCATCCCTGTTAAGATTTGGACTCGGGTCAGAACCTGCGCCCCCAGTACTCTAACCCTGGGAGGGCAGGGCCCAGGACTCTAACCCTGGGAGGGCAGGGCCCAGGACTCTAACCCTGGGAGGGCAGGGCCCAGGACTCTAACCCTGGGAGGGCAGGGCCCAGGACTCTAACCCTGGGAGGGCAGGGCCCAGGTCTCTAACCCTGGGAGGGCAGGGCCTAGGACTCTAACCCTGGGATGCCAGGGCCCAGGACTCTAACCCTGGGAGGCCAGGGCCCAGGACTCTAACCCTGAGCGGCCAGGCACAGGACTCTGGGAGGGCAGGGCCCAGTACTCTAGCCCTGGGAGGGCAGGGCCCAGGACTCTAGCCCTGGGAGGGCAGGGCCCACAATTCTGGGAGGGCAGGGCCCAGGACTCTGGGAGGGCAGGGCCCAGGACTCTAGCCCTGGGAGGCCAGGGCCCAGGACTCTGGGAGGTCAGGGCCCAGGACTCTGGGAGGACAGGGCCCAGGACTCTAACCCTGGGAGGCCAGGGCCCAGGACTCTGGGAGGTCAGGGCAGAGGACTCTGGGAGGGCAGGGCCCAGGACTCTAACCCTGGGAGGCCAGGGCCCAGGATTCTAACCCTGGGAGGCCAGGGCCCAGGACTCTAACCCTGGGAGGCCAGGGCCCAGGACTCTAACCCTGGGAGGGCAGGGCCCGGGACTCTAACCCTGGGAGGACAGGGCCCAAGACTCTAGGAGGGCAGAGCCCGGGACTCTAACACTGGGAGGGCAGGGCACAGGACTCTGGGAGGGCAGGGCCCAGGACTCTGGGAGGGCAGGGCCCAGGACTCTGGGAGGGCAGGGCCCAGATCTCTAACCCTGGGAGGGCAGTGTCCAGGACTCTAACCCTGGGAGGGCAGGGCCCAGGACTCTGGGAGGCCAGAGCCCAGGACTCTGGGAGGGCAGGGCCCAGGACTCTGAGAGGGCAGGGCCCAGGACTCTGGGAGGGCAGGGCCCAGGACTCTGAGAGGGCAGGGCCCAGGACTCTGGGAGGGCAGGGCCCAGGACTCTGAGAGGGCAGGGCCCAGGACTCTGGGAGGGCAGGGCCCGGGACTCTAACCCTGTGAGGGCAGGGCCCAGGACTCTGGGAGGGCAGGGCCCAGGACTCTGGGAGGGCAGGGCCCGGGACTCTAACCCTGGGAGGGCAGGGCCCAGGACTCCGGGAGGGCAGAGCCCAGAACTCTAGCCCTGGGAGGGCAGGGCCCAGTACTCTGGGAGTGCAGGTCCGAGGACTCTGGGAGGGCAGAGCCCAGAACTCTAGACCTGGGAGGGCAGGGCCCAGTAGTCTGGGAGTGCAGGGCCCAGGACTCTAGCCCTGGGAGGGCAGGTGTCCCAGGAACTATTCCATGCAAATGTGCATTTGTAATCTTGCTGAAATGCACTAAACTGAATGAACAGTATTAATTATTATTAAAATGCTTTGATTGAATATTGGGACCTAAGAAATGACTGGAAACAGACAGACTGCAAACATTCAGCATTTATACCACTTTAGTTTAGATGGAAAATTATTAAATTATATTACTGCTTGTGTGCTGTGAGCAACTCTTTATTTGGGCACCATCTCTTTTTTGGTTAGGTTGGTGGATGAGGGCACGACTGAACGCTGAGGGGGCTGCTCAGCTTTGCCCAGACTGTGAGTCTCTCTGGCTGCTGTCAGTCACACAGTGACCCAGCCTGGACTGGGGGAGAGCTGCTCTGTCTCACTGTCTGCCCTGCGTCACTTTGGGACATTAGTACCGGCCACACAGAGGTCTCCGAGCACAGCCCAGGGACACGATGCCCCCTCCCCTCATGGTCCTGTCATTGCCGAGCTCACCAGCGGTCCTGATTTTCCCCCCACTCAGGGACCTCCATCGATTGCAATAACCCGGCTCCCTCCCCTCAGGTGGCGAATGGCACGGCCCGTGGATAAGGCCTTTCCTGGGGATTGTATGTTACGGGTTTGGTGTCATGCATTAGTTCCCAACCATGATCATATTAAATTTCTTCTCTGAACGTAGCTGTTATAACCATGCATCAATTGCACACAAACCATATTAGCATATAACATTTACAATGAATAGCATGTGAGGTGACTAATTGTGGATTACAATATTTGTGTGTTTCCATAATAGTACATAGGCAATTAGCTTATGCCATGCTCGTGTCACGTTTGCAGAAGAAGATATCGAAGAATCAGGCGGAGCAGAGGCGGACCGGAGGAGGGCCTGCAGATCTTTTTCAGTTAACCGACCTGGAGGAGCGGCCTCAGCCCTTGTAGGGGCACATAATCATTCTGCCACCCGTGGTGGTACAGATCCTGTTGTTGCACCATGTGAGTAATGTGTAAACCAGTGGTAATGTAAAGTAATTTAATGCCTTTTGATTATAATATATGAATGATGTAATGTTATGCATGCAGCTTCTGTACTCTCATGTTAATTATATGTAATGTCTCTCGTTCATATTTATTGCAGTAGTGTCGTTCTTTTACAAATGCCTTCGCAGCACAATCATTCTCATGAATCCCCTTCTCTTCGACGAACCTCAGTTATGTTTTCCAGCTCCCCAGGCGCAGCGGAAGGCCCCTAGAGCATCTATTTTAAGTAAAATTGTTGACTGTTGTTCTTATTGTTATTAAAAATGTGTTGAATATTGGGGGTGATGAGAGAGTATTTTTGTAGTGTTATCGTTATTGAAAATTTATTGTTGGGTGAAAAATGTTGTTGACTGTTGGGGATGGGGGTAAGATGGGTGTTATAGTTTGTTTACATTTTTCTACATCAATTGTTAAATTATTAAAACATTTTCACATTGAAATGTATAATTGTTGTGCAGTGTCTTCTAATAACATAGGGTAAAACATCAATACAAGGGTTGCAAACAATGGCCAGGCCAGGCCAGGCAAGGATGAAACGTAACGCAACTGTAACTGTCACTAACATAACTTCACGCAACGTGTTCATTTATGAGTTGCTGATGCAACAATCTTTCAGCTGCTTAACTACTATGGGGCTTTTGCAGTGTTGTGGGGTGGGGGGCATGGGTTCATCGCCAGGCTGGTTGTCCTCCCCGAGGTCCTCATCCTCCTCTTCCTCCTCTTCCGTCTCCCCTCTCTCCTGAGGTGCACCGGCAGTCCCATCTGGCAATTGTTGTCCTCTCCTGATAGCTAGGTTATGCAACATGCAGCAAACTACAGCGACCTGCTCAGGGTGGTATTGTAGGTCGCCTCCTGAGTGTTCCAGGCTTCTGAAGTGCTGCTTCAGCACTCCAATTGTCTTTTCGACAATATTGCATGTGGCTATATGGCTTTCATTGTAGCGCTTCTCGGCTCTGTCTGAGTCTTTAGCAGGGGGGTCATGAGCCAGCTGGCAAGGCCATATCCTTTATTCCCCAGCATCCAACTGTGACCTTGTGGCTGACTCTTAAACAGGTCAGAAATAGTACTCCCTGGAAAATTTGCATTTGCTGCCATAATTATTTGCTTGTGGTCAACAACGAGCTGCACATCAGGGAGTGAAATCCCTTTTGGTTATGGTAAATCTCTGCATCCTGTAAAGGTGCTCACAAGGCGATGTGCGCATGGTCTATTGCTCCCTGCACCTTGGGGAAGTTGGCTATTCTCGAGAAACCCAAAACCCTCTCACTCTGTGCTTCCCTGGTCATAGGGAAGTTTATAAAGTCCATCCTGCATGCCCTAATCTGTCTTCAAAATTCTTAAATTGCCCTCAAAAACACAATATAAACTTAAAGTTGACCACAATGCGATTAGATGATTGGCAAGATTCTAAAACGCTCTTAAAATCACTCACGCTTCACTTCAATGCTCCCATCAACTTGAAGTAGCCTTTTATTAAACTCCCTCTGATTTACAAAATGGTTAAGGTCTGGTGAGTGCAGCTTTTCTTAAGCGTCTTTTTGGGCGAGCGATCATTTGGGCGCAATATGGGCGAAATGCCTAAAGTAGCGCTCGGCGATAATCTGGGTGATATTTGGGCGTTAGTTTCCATTATAAACATATTCTGGACCTTGCACAAGTGATGAAGTCATATTTTATTTTTAAAAATAAGCCAGGTGATTCAGCTCATTCCTGTATGCCGAAAGTTCCGCCAGCGATAAATGGGCGATAATCGGGCGGTAGTTTCCATTTCTCATCAAAAATGGGCAATAAACTGAATCACGGCGGTTATATGGGCACTAAATGGGTGATAAATGGGCAAATATATGCCAAAAGTCTAGCCCATGCACTTTCATTCATCTCATTTAGTACAATACCATTTAAACTCATATCACTTGACTCAGTTGTAGGAGTATACTATCTGCCATGATATCCGCTGTCAGGAACATTAAATGTATAATTAAATAAGACCACCCGCAAACTTCACCCATATATGTAATTAGAATAGTTACTTTGAGTTTCCTCTCCATTGTATTACGTTTCTTGGCATAACATGCCCATTATTAGCTTAATCTGCGCAAAAGATTGTTGAATTTTAAGTGCAAATTGCATTCAGCGCAAATTGAGTTTCTGTAATCTTTGGCGCTAGTTTAATAAACAATGCTCTAGAAGCAGGCCCAGCCCACTAGACTGGCCATTCCTCCAGAATCAAATAATGACCATTGGATGTCCCCGCTAATTGTGCTCATTTGCAGGCCTTCGAGGATCTTTTGGGCACGAGGACACTAATAGATGTGTTTTAAAAGCTTTTCAATGATTTTTTTAAAAAATTGACTTAGGAACTAGCTACGGTACCCCAATCTGTCCAATTCTGGGCACCACGCTTTAGGAAGGATGTTAAGGCTTTGGAGAAGGTACAAAGAGATTTACGAGAATGGTTCCAGGGATGAAGGATTACAGTTACATGGGTAAACTAGAAAAACTGGAGTCGTTCTCCTTGGAACAGCAAAAGCTAAGAGGAGAGTTGATAGAAGTGTCCAAAATCAGAAAGGGTTTCAATAGAGTAAACAAAGAGAAACTGTTTCCAATGGCTCAAGGATCGACAACTGTAATGTCTGTAAGCTTGTAATGTTTGTAGCTCCACACTGTGGATGTGGACGTATTGTGTACTGCAATTGCAGAGTTAATGATTAAACAGAACCAGGCAGATTTCCGGAGGCTTCCGAGAGAGCTGCCTGCCCTGTTAGGAAGCTGTGTGTGCTGTGCTCTGTGAATATATCACATTTGGCGGGGAGATGGGATTTTCTCGGATGATTTAAAGTTTAAATTTTGTTGGTGAAGGATTCAGCCAGCCGACAGAGAGACTTTGGAAGTTTTTGTCTTTGGAAAAAGCTACAAAAATCTAAGGTAAAATACAGCACATGGTGTGAACAGCTAGAGATTAAACTGGCAGGTGTATTGGGAAATTTGGAGGAACATAGACACAACCGGGAACATTTTAAAGCGTATGTGGATCAGCTAGATATGTATTTCACTGCAAGTAACATAATCGAAGTTCCAGACAATGCAGTCCAAAACCAGGCTGTGTTGGAACGTAAGAAAGCGATCTTCTTATCGGTGGCGGGTCCAACATTGTACGAAACCCTTATAAATCTGCTTGTGCCTGACAAGCCAAAGGACACAATGCTTAAAGAGATTTTAATGAAGCTGGAGCAGCACTATAACCCCAAACCATTAGAAATTGCTGAAAGCTATCATTTCGGGATTTGGAATCAAAAGACTGATGAAATTATCAGTGATTACTTCGTAGCATTAAAAAAACTATCGATGCACTGTAATTTTGGAAACTTTCAAAACCGAGCATTACGGGATTGTTTTGTTTGTGGGGTGAAAAATGATGCGATCAGAAGGAAGTTATTGATGACGGATGACTTGACTTTTGAGATTGCTTGTCAGACAGCGAGGTCGCTGGGCATGGCCGAACAATATTCCCGAGAATTAAATAATAATTACGGTCGTCAGTCAACCGAGATAAATCACCTGTAGGTTCAAAGTAAAAGACGGTGGGGGCCCAAAGTCTCAGAAACTGGAAATTCTAACAGAGCATCAAAGTCGTGCTATAGGTGCCTGGGACAACATATTGCTCAAAGTTGTCTATATGTGAAGGCAGAGTATTTCTTCTGCAGAAAGACTGGGCATCTTGCGAAGGCATGCCGACTGAAGGGTAAACCAGCTTTTAAAGCTATGAGTCCAGCGTTCAAAGCTATGAGTAGAAATTCCAAGAGACTACATAGCATGGAAGAACAACAACAGGACGAGGAGATGTTAGAGTTATACGTCATCAAGAGCACGAGGTTAATGGACAGCGATTTGGAAAGCATCAAAATCCACATAGATGTTGCGGGATTCAAGATACCAATGGAAATTGACACGGGTGCATCCGTGAGTGCAGTACCGGAGTCACTATACCGCGACAAATTGCGTGATTTTCAACTGGAGAAATCCAAGATAGACCTGCGAGGCTACTCGGGAGAGAAAATTCCTGTGGTAGGTCGTATCACCGTACCAGTGAAATATAAAGATCAATTTCAGAACTTGCCTCTAATAGTAGTGAAAGGAGACAAGTCTGCCTTACTAGGAAGAAATTGGTTGAGCTCACTGAAGCTGGATTGGAGTAAGATTTTCTGTGTGGAAGCGAGATTTTCATCTACGGATGAGGTTATCAAGCAGTATCCGAAGGTGTTCTGCGAAACGGGCAGTCCGATCCAAGGCTTCAAGGTGAGTGTCAGGGTACAGAAGAATGCTAGATCGGTTTACTACAAGCCACGTTCCGTACCATATGCACTCAAGGAGAAATTTGAGCAAGAACTCAAAAGACCAGAGACTGAGAACATTATTTGTAAGATAAATCGATTTAATTGGGCTACACCCATTATTGTTGTGTTGTACCTAAGTCCGATGGTAAAGTAGGATTGTGTGGTGATTATAAAGTAACCGTAAACCAGGTTCTAGAGGGTAATGTCCCCAATACATTGCCGAATATAGAAGATTTGTTCACAGCACTGACAGGTGGTCAGATCCTCTCAAAACTGGATCATACGAATGCCTACTGACAGCTTGAACTAGATGAGGAGTCCAAGTCATGTTTGACTATAAATACTCATCTAGGCCTAGATCAATTTAATAGGCTACCATTTGGAGTGTCTTCCACCCCTGCCATATTCCAAGGGATGATGAACCAGATTTTGCAAGGTATTGAAGGGGTAGTATGTTATTTGGATGACATACTAATTTCAGCACCAAATAGGCAAATTCAGAATAACATATTGAAAGAAGTCCTCAAACGTCTAGACAAGCACAGAGTATGAGTGTCTGCTCGTAAGTGTGAGTTATTTAAAAACTCAGTGGAGTATTTTGGGTACAGAGTAGACAAAGATGGTTTACATCCAACCAAGGAAAAATTGCATGCAATTAGAAATGCACCCACTCCCAGGAATGTCACTGAACTTCGTGCATTCTTGGGTCTTTTGAACTATTATGGAAAGTTCCTACCAAATTTGGCTACAGTATTACATCCACTGAATGAACTTTAGAAAAAACAGGTCCATTGGCAATGGTCAAAAGAATGCGATACAGTCATTCAAGGAGTGTAAAACAAATTGGTAGAGAGCACCATGTTAGTTCACTATGACATATATAAGGAGATTAAGCTTGCATGTGATGCCTCTCCGTATGGAGTTGGGACAGTAATTTCTCATGTATCAAGTAGTGGGGAGGAGAGACCAATTGCTTTTGCTTCATACACTCTCAGTGCCAGTGAGGGTAATTATGCGCAAATTGAAAGGGAATCTTTCGCATTAATTTTTGGGGTCAAGAAGTTTCACAAATACTTGTATGGTCGTAAGTTTACCATCGTTATGGACCATAAGCCCTGAACAGCAATCCTCGATCCAAAGTCCCCAGTTCCAACATTAGCTGCAGCCCGAATGCAGAGATGGGCTTTGATTTTGTCAGCATATACATATGATATTGAATACAGACGATCAGCTGATCACAGTAATGCTGATGCTTTGTCTTGATTGCCTTCCCCATCACAAGTTACACCCGATAGGGAAGAAGTGTTTTATTTTTCATACATTGATGAACTGCCAGTCACAGCTGAAGGCATTGGTAGAGCAACCAAACGTGACCCAGTGATGTCAAAGGTGTATGAGTATATTGCAAATGGATGGCCAAACCAGGTAACAGACAACGATACACATCCAATCTTCATTCGTAGGAATGAATTATCAGTCGATAAAGATTGTATCATGTGGGGTGCAAGAGTGGTTATACCAAATAAATTCAGGTCCAAATTATTCGGAGACCTCCATGACCAGCACCTGGGAATGTGCTTGACCAAGAGTTTTGCACGCAGTTATTTATGGTGGCCAGGTCTTGATAAAGATATAGAGTACATCGTGAGTCAGTGTACGACATGTCAATCGGTAAGCAAGCAACCACCACCAGTACCGTTAGAGCCATGGAAATGGCCTCCTAGGGTGTGGCAAAGGCTACATATTGATTTTGCTGAGTTCGAAGGACACCAATTGTTCATTGTGATTGATATCCATTCAAAGTAGGTTGAGGTGTTCCCATTGTGGAAAATAACAACAAGTAAAACATTGAACATTTTATGAAAATTATTTTCTTCATTTGGCCTCCCTGATGAAATTGTTTCGGATAATGGACCACAATTTCATTCAGAAGAATTTGCACAATTCACGAGCAAAAATGGTGTGAAACATACCAAAGTGCCACCATACCACCCTGCTTCAAATGGTGCACCAGAGCGCACTGTACAAATTGTAAAACGTGCCCTCATAAAACAAATGTTAGATCCAAATCCAAGGAAACGACAGTTGTCATTGGATCACAAATTGGCTAATTTTTTGATTACATATCGAAATACTCCTCATACAAGTACTGATAGAACACCAGCAGAGTTGTTTCTCAAATGACAGCCACGAACCAGATTCTCGTTGTTAAAAGCAAATTTGGCACACTCTGTAGAAGAGACACAATTAAGACAGAAAGAGAATCATGATAGAGGTAGAGTAAAAGAGAGAAGTGTGAAATTAAACCAGTAGGTGAGAGTGAAGAACTATCACCATAAATGGGTAAAGTGGTTACCAGGAAGAGTGGTGAAGATATGTGGTCCTTGTACATATTTGGTAAAGATGTTTGATAATGGACAGGTTAGGTTTGTTCATATTGATCATATTTTACCTACAGACATGGAAGGAGTTGAAGATGGGAATGATTCAATTATTTCTGACTCATCAGATAGTTATGATACACCAGTAGCAAATCCTACATCTAGTGTACTGGAAACTAATCCAGGAGAGAATCAGAATGAAAGTCTGAGTCCAAGTCAGGAAAACAAAGAGCCTGAAGTTAGAGTGAATTCAAATGAAAATCAAGGAAATTCCATGGAGGAAAACATTCCTCAGGATGAGCCTCGAATGAATGTGAAATCGACACTAGGTTTGAAAGGTTCTGTTCGAGAGTGAAGGTATCCTCTTTGAAACAGAAAACAAGTGGTAAAGTTAAATTTGTAAATATGGAAAAAAATAAGTTTATATCCTGTGTTATGTATAAACATGAAAGTTATGTGTGATGTTTGTTGTAATAACTTCTTCATTAAGGAGGGAGAAGTGTAATGCCTGTAAGCTTGTAATGTTTGTAGCTCCACACTGTGGATGTGGACGTATTGTGTACTGCAATTGCAGAGTTAATAACAGAACCAGGCAGATTTCCGGAGGCTTTCAAGAGAGCTGCCTGCCATGTAGGAAGCTGTGGGTGCTGTGCTCTGTGAATATGTCACAATAACAAGAGGGCACAGATTTAAAATAATTGGCAAAAGAACCAGAGGTGACATGAGTAAAAACTTTTTTACGCAACAAGTGATTAAAAAAAAGACTTACATTTATATAACACCTTTATTGACCTCTGGATGTCCCAAAGCGCTTTATAGCCAATTAAATACTTTTTGAAATGTAGTCACTGTTATAATGTAGGAAATACAAAAAACTCGGGACCTAAAGAACAGGTGGTGAATGGAGAAAACACAGGAGATACAGCAGCTGGCCAACAGCCATGATGTGCGAGGATTCTTCATCGAAGTCAAGGCCACCTACGGTCCAAACACCCAAGGCCCCACCTCACTGCTGGCCAAGAACGGGGAAATACTCATCAAGGACACCGAGGCAGTCAGGGCCCGCTGGAAGGAGCACTTTGAAGATCTCCTCAATCAAGATTCTGTCTTTGACTCGAGTGTTCTCGACTCTATCCCGCAGCATGCTACCCGCCACCACCTCAGTAAAACCCCAGCACTGCGCGAGTTAAAAAAAGCCATGAGATAGCTTAAGAAGAACAAGGCTAGAGGAGCAGATGGAATCCCTGTTGAGGCACTGAAGTGTAGCGGAGATGCACTGTTGGCGCGAATACATGACCCCATCTGGAGGGAGGAGAGCATGCTGGAATGCAGTGATCATGACCATCTTTAAAAAAGGGTTCACGTCCGACTGCGGCAACTGCAGAGGAATCTCCCTGTTGTCAGCCACTGGGAAAGTTGTCCTCCTCAATCATCTTCTCCCTGTGGCTGAGGAACTCCTCCCGGAGTCACAGTACGGATTTCATCCCCTACGGGGCACAACGGACATGATATTTACAGCGTGACAGCTGCAGGAAAATTGCAGGGAACAGCACCAGCCCTTAGACATGGCCTTCTTCAACCTTACAAAGGCCTTTGACACTATCAGCCACGAGGGTCTATGGAGCATCCTCCTCCGTTTTGGATGCCCCCAAAAGTTCGTCAACATCCTCCACCTGCTCCACGACGGCATGCAGGTCATGATCCTTACCAATTGATCATTACAGACCCAATCCATGTCTAGACTGGGATCAAATAGGGCTGGAGTGGAACTAAACTACAGAACCAGTGGGAACCTGTTCAACCTTCGTCGTCTCCAGGCCAGGTCCATGAACACTCCAACCTCTGTCGTCGAGCTACAGTACATGGACGACTACTGCATCTGCGTACATACAGAGGCTGAACTCCAAGTCATAGTCAATGTATTTACTGAGGCATACGAAAGCATGGGCCTTATGTTGGACATCCGTAAGATGAAGGTCCTCCACCAACCTGTCCCCGCCGCACAGCACTGCCCCCTCGCACTGCCCCCCAGGCATCAAGATCCACGGTGCAGCCCTGGACAACGTGGACCATTTCCCATACCTCGGGAGCCTCTTATCTACAAGAGCAGACATTGACGACGAGATTAAACACCGCCTCCAGTACGCCAGTGCAGCCTTCGGCCGCCTGAGGAAAAGAGTGTTTGAAGACCAGGCCCTCAAATCTGCCACCAAGCTCATGGTCTACAGGGCTGTAGTAATACCCGCCCTCCTGTATGGCTCAGAGACATGGACCAGTAGACACCTCAAGTCACTGGAGAAATACCACCAACGATGTCTTCGCAAGATCCTGTAAATTCCTTGGGAGGACAGACGCACCAACATTAGCGTCCTCAACCAAGTCAGCATCCCAGCATTGAATCACTGACCACACTTGATCAGCTACGCTGGGCAGGCCACATTGTTTGCATGCCAGACACGAGACTCCCAAAGCAAGCACTCTACTCAGAACTCCTTCACGACAAATGAGCCAAAGGTGGACAGAGGAAATGTTACAAGGACACTCTCAAACCCTCCCTGATAAAGTGCAACATCCCCACTGACACCTGGGAGGCCTTGGCCAAAGACCGCCCTGTAATGTATGTACATAAGGTCTGCCCATCACCAGGGGACACTACCATCAGAGGTCCTAGGGTCATAAGTACACTCGTGCTAGACCCGGTATAGAACCTGAATCTCACCTTTGTATTTTCTCTTCTGGAAGCCATTAGAGACTGACCAGGTTACACGTAGTCACTGCCTCACAGTACGGAGTTCATTGTATCATTTCATACACCAAAACTGGCGACGAGGAAAATACGAACCCATGCAAAATTAGGGCAAGCACAGCACAATTGAGTACTGTTGGAATTCTCGAGAGATTCAATGAGGGAGAAGATTGGGGACGTCTTGACCAGTATTT
This sequence comes from Pristiophorus japonicus, assembly GCF_044704955.1. NCBI lineage: Eukaryota > Metazoa > Chordata > Chondrichthyes > Pristiophoridae > Pristiophorus > Pristiophorus japonicus. The sequence goes on from NC_091977.1 coordinate 183,259,197, forward strand.
CGTGGCAAACAACCTAAACAAAGACGAGGATGCAGAGAAGCGCAGGACAGTTCTTCTTACCATCTGTGGCCCCCATGGTCCATGCACTCATTAAGAATCTGCTCTCACCAATTCTTCCTACAGAAAAGGATTGTAAAGAACTGTGTGCTCTAGTTCAGGAACACCTTAAACCCACGGAATGAATCCTCATATCCAGATATCGCTTCAATACGCATGTTCATCCAGAAGGCCAGGACATAGCGGCATTTGTTGCTGACCTGAAACGTCTTGCAGGGCCTTGCAAATTTGAGCCTGCATTGGAAGACATGCTGCGTGACTTTTTCATGATCAGGGTCAACCACGAGGCGATCTTAAGTAAGCTGCTGTCTGCGGAGACGCCGGACCTCAACAAGGTCATCACCATCGCCCAGGCTTGCATGTCCATGCAGAAAAGCACGAAGCAAATATCGCGACAAAAGAGGAAATCCACGGCAAGTACTGTGTACAAAATTATATCGCCAACCGGCAGAGCGGCACATGGCAGGGCTTACTCGACTGCATCTGCAAGATCAGGAGCCGCTCAAAGTTCGCCATCGAGGTTCTACTCGACAGCGTATGCGAGAACGAGAGCTGCTCAAAGCCCGCCATCGGGCGCAAATCCGAGCTAAACATGATGGCGTTGCGGGGGCAATCACCGATCTCTTCAGTGCCGCTTCAGGCAGTATGTATGCAGAGGGTGTGCGAAGACGGGGCATCTTCAGCAGACGCGTCCGCAGCAGAACAAGCGAGCTGCGACACACCATGTGGATGATGATCAATTCAGGATGATCTGGCGATGTAGCCCGAAATATTTGAGAGCTCCGAGGAGGAAGTGCATAGCGTACATGCGTTCCGAACAAAGAGCCAACCAATAATGAAGGAGGCAAAATTAAACGGCGCGCCGGTATCCATGGAATTAGACACAGGTGCGAATCAATCGATAATGAACCAGAGGACTTTCGAAAAGCTGTGGGAGAGCAAGGCAGAGTGACCCAAGCTGAGTCCGATAAATGCGAAGTTGCACACCTACACCAAAGAGCTCATACCAGTGATCGGTAGTGCTGCAGTAAGACTGTCGTACGAGGGAACGGTTCATGATCTACCGTTACAGATTATCCCGGGCAACGGCCTATCGTTATTCGGCAGGAGTTGAAAGATTGCTGCAGACGGAATCAGGCCTACAGACATGAAAGCAGAGGCCATCAAAAATGCGTCCAGGCCCCAGAATGTGACAGAGCTGTGTTCGTTCCTGGGTCTTCTCAACTACTTCGGTAACTTCTTACTCAAATTGAGCACAGTATTAGAGCCTTTGCACAAGCTGCTCAGCTGTGGGGTGAACTTCAAGACAGAGCCTTTGAGAAGGACCAGCCAGGATCCGACCCTATTGGTTGTAAAACGTTGTGTTCTTAACGGGGCTGGTCGACCATCCCCAAGGAAACGGGTGATGAAACCAAACTGTACAGCTGTCGCAAAGATGAGCTTTCCATCCAGTCCAACTGATTACTGTGGCGTAATCATGTTGTAATACCCAAGAAAGGCAGGGCAAGACTTGAACGGGAGTTACATAGTATGCATCCCGGTATTGTCATGATGAAGGCCATCGCCAGGTCCCATGTTTGGTGGCCTGGCATTGATTCGGACTTAGAGTCATGCGTGCATCAGTGCAGCACTTGCTTGCAGTTAAGCAATACCCCAAAGGAAACTCCGCTCAGTCTGTGGTCATGGCCATCCAAACTGTGGTCTAGAATCCACATCGACTTTGTGGGCCCCTTCCTCGGTAAAATGTTTTTTGTGGTGGTGGATACACACTCCAAATGGATAGAATGTATCATCCAGCACTTCCTCTGCCTCCATTGAGAACCTGAGAGCCATGTTTGCCACACATGGTCTGCCAGACATCATTGTCAGCGACAACGGACCGTGTTTCACAAGCCTGGAGTTTCAAGAGTTCATGAAACGCAACGGCATAAAACACGTGAGGTCAGCCCCATTCAAACTCACGTCCAATGGTCAAGGGGAGCGGGCAGTTCAAACCATCAAGCAGAGCCTGAAACTCGTTAATCACGGTTCCTTACAGACACGCCTGTCACACATACTGCTCAGTTACAGGACAAGGCCACACACGCTCACCAGGGTCCCACCTGCAGAACTATTGATGAAGAGAGGTATCAAAACCAGGTTCTCTCTAGTCCATCCTGACCTTAACGAACATGTCGAAACCCAACGTCAATGCCAGCAGTGGTATCACAACCACACCACCGTGTCACGCAAAATATCTGTAACTAACCCGGTGTATGTACTTAACCATGGTCAAGGGCCTAAGTGGCTCCCGGGCAATGTTACGGATAAAGAGAGTAACTGGGTGTATATGGTTAAGCTCAAGAATGGGCAGATGTGCAGGGAACACATTGATTAAATCAAGTTAAGACACACTGATGAACCGAAACTGTTGGAAGAAGACACCTCGAGCTTAGACGACCAACCAACTCACGTCCAGCCATCAGAAGAAACCACTGTGGTCAACGCCCAGTCCCAAGTTATGAGAGACTCTGAAAGCACTGGGATTGTACTGAGACGGTCAACCATGGCAGACCAAAGAAATGGCAGACCAATTGAACAAATACTTTGGTTCTGTCTTCACGAAGGAAGACTCAAATAACCTTCCATAAATACTAGGGGACCGAGGGTCTAGCGAGAAGGAGGAACTGAAGGAAATCCTTATTAGTCAAGAAATTGTGTTAGGGAAATTGATGGGATTGAAGGCCAGTAAATTCCCAGGGCCTGATAGTCTGCATCCCAGAGTACTTAAGGAAGTGGAACTAGAAATAGTGGATGCATTGGTCATCATTTTCCAACAGTCTATTGACCCTGGCTCAGTTCCTATGGACTGGAGGGTAGCTAATATAACACCACTTTTTAAAAAAGGAGGGAGAGAGAAAACAGGGAATTATAGACCGGTTAGCCTGACATCGGTGATGGGGAAAATGTTGGAATCAATTATTAAAGATGAAATAGCAGTGCATTTGGAAAGCAGTGACAGGATTGGTCCAAGTCAGCATGGATTTATGAAAGGAAAATCATGCTTGACAAATCTTCTAGAATTTTTTGAGGATGTAACTAATAGAGTGGACAAGGGAGAACCAGTGGATGTGGTGTATTTGGACTTTCAAAAGGCTTTTGACAAGGTCCCACACAAGAGATTGGTGTGCAAAATTAAAGCACATGGTATTGGAGGTAATGTACTGACGTGGATAGAGAACTGGTTGGCAGACAGGAAGCAGAGAGTCGGGATAAATGGGTACTTTTCAGAATGGCAGGCAGTGACTAGTGGGGTGCCACAGGGCTCAGTGCTGGTACCCCAGCTATTTACAATATACATCAATGATTTAGATGAAGAAATTGAGTGTAATATCTCCAAGTTTGCAGATGACACTAAGCTGGATGGCGGTGTGAGCTGTGAGGAGGATGCTAAGAGGCTGCAGGGTGACTTGGACAGGTTGGGTGAGTGGGCAAATGCATGGCAGCTGCAGTATAATGTGGATAAATATGAGGTTATCCATTTTGGGGGCAAAAACATTAAGGTAGAATATTATCTGAATGGCGGTAGATTAGGAAAAGGGGAGGTGCAACGAAACCTGGGTGTCATGGTACATCAGTCACTGAAAATTGGCATGCAGGTGCAGTAGGCGGTGAAGAAGGCAAATGGCATGTTGGCATTCATAGCTAGGGGATTTGAGTATTGGAGCAGGGAGGTCTTACTGCAGTTGTACAGGATCTTGGTGAGGCCTCACCTGGAATGTTGTGTTCAGTTTTGGTCTCCTAATTTGAGGAAGGACGTTCTTGCTATTGAGGGAGTGCAGCGAAGGTTCACCAGACTGATTCCCGGGATGGCTGGACTGACATATGAGGAGAGACTGGATCGACTGGGCCTGTATTCACTGGAGTTCAGAAGAATGAGAGGGGATCTCATAGAAACATATAAAATTCTGATGGGACTGGACAGGTTAGATCTAGGGAGAATGTTCCCGATGTTGGGGAAGTCCAGAACCAGGGGTCACAGTCTAAGGATAAGGAGTAAGCCATTTAGGACCGAGATGAGGAGAAACTTCTTCACTCAGAAAGTTGTTATCCTGTGGAATTCTCTACCGCAGAGAGTTGTTGATGCCAGTTCGTTAGATATATTCAAGAGGGAGTTTAGATATGGCCCTTACGGCTAAAGGGATCAAGGGGTATGGAGAGAAAGCAGGAAAGGGGTACTGAGGTGAATGATCAGCATGATCTTATTGAATGGTGGTGCAGGCTCGAAGGGCCGAATGGCCTACTCCTGCACCTATTTTCTATGTTTCTATGTCTATGCTTCAATGGAATGACGGGCTCCAGAACTTGAAATATGGACTTATGCCAAGAACTCCGGGGGGGGGAGGGGAAGGGGTGGAATGATGTAATGTATGTACATAATATCTGCCCACCACCAGGGGGCACTACCGTTGGAGGTCCTAGAGTCATAGGTACACTCGTGCTGGGCCTGGTATATAACCTGAACTTCACCTTTGTATTTTCACTTCTGGAAGCCATTGAAAGACTGACCAGGTTACTCCTAGTCGCTGGCTCACAGTTCGGAGTTCATTGTATCATTTCATACACCACACACCCTAAGTGGAGGAAATACATCCGGGAGGGTACTGAGCACCTCGAGTCTCATCACCGAGAGCATGCAGAAATCAAGTGCAAGCAGCGGAAAGAGCATGCGGCAAACCATTTCCACCCACCCTTTCCCTCAATGTCTATCTGTCCCACCTGTGACAGGGACTGTGTTGGATTCTTCAGCCACCTAAGCACTCATTTTTGGAGTGGAAGCAAGTCTTCCTTGATTTCGAGGGACTGCCTATGATGATGATGATGATGTAGCAAATGCGGCAGCCAGCATGCACACAGCAGTCTCCCACAAACATCAATGTGATAATGACCAGATAATCTGTTTTTGTTAATAGGATCTGGAATGCACTGGCTGATAGGGTGGTGGATACAGATTCAATAGTAGCCTTCAAAAGGGCATTGGATAAATACTTGAAGGAGAAAAAAATGCAGGGATATTGGGATAGATCGGAGGAGTGTGACTAACTGGATTCATCTTCAAAAGAGCCAGAGAAGACCCAATGAGCCAAAGGCCTCCTTTACTGCTGTAATATTCAATGATTCTATCTAACGAGAAAATAGTTTTTTTTTAAGTAATTTTTAGTCATTTAAAATCGGGTTACACTCAGCTGGTAGATTGACACTGTGATTTAACATGCTTATTTTTTGTGATAAACCCATTTTCAGCTGTATTAATCAAACTTTACCAAGTTACTGAAATATGTCAAGGAATAATTTTTAAAGTAAATTTTTTGAAAAATATTACATTTTAAAATGCTGCCTGTTTATGCTGGTCCATTGCAGATTTTGTGTTCGGCGAAATACAAATGAGTTCTAGTGGAAACTTGGGCACAATTTTGGGACAATTTTTGCCAAAATCGTCGATTATGCCCAAAGCAGAAACCCTGATATGTATTTAGGATTCTGAATGGACCATGTAATTTAGACCATGACAAGCTGTTTCACCTTGTCCAAAATAGTAAAACCAGAGGACAAGGCCTGTGCTTACAGGAAGGTAAATTCAAAACGAATCTGCGGAAACATTATTTCAGTGAGCGAGCGGTAAATCTATAAGAACAGGCTCCCTAAGGAAATGGTGGAAGCAGAAAGTGTTGATTCATTCAAATGCAAATCAGATAGCTATTTTGAAAACAATAATATTGTGGGATACAGTATGAGTAATTTATGGCATGGCGTATGGTAAATCTAGCGTGCTTGACATAAGCAGGTGATTTTGAACCTATGGGGGTAGAAATTTGTCTTGGGAGGTGGTACAAGACGGAGGGATTCAGGAGCCAGTTTTACATTCCGTCCAATTTCAGGAGGAGGGAAAAATAAGTTGTCAATTCACTGTTGCTTGTTTTGCACTTCTGCCCAATAAGAAATTATACCCATGGCTCCCACTGGGGTTTTTTCTCATTTCATGACTGGGACTGTTGTACATTAATTGATAGAGATTGATTGCCATGATCAGTTAACAACTCCATTATCATTGCATCATGTGACTATCAAAATGGGAGAATGGGAACTAAATGGATCTTGGTTCTTTTTGGTCGAACAATTCCTCTGTTCCTGTGTACAACCATGGCATTTTTAAGTGGGAGGATCAATTCACAAAGCTAAAAGAAAATATTGGGCTAAAAATTCATTCTAACCAAGGAATAAGAACCAAGGAAGTAGAATGGGGGCAGAAACAAAAGATAGAAAGAAGAAAGGTAAAAGTGGAGGGCAGAGAAATCCAGGGCAAAAATCAAAAAGGGCCGCATTACAGCAAAATTCTAAAGGGGCAAAGTCTGTTAAAAAGACAAGCCCGAAGCCTCTGTGCCTCAATGCGATAAGTATTCGTAATAAGGTGGACGAATTAACTGCACAGGCAGCAATTAATGAATATGATTTAATTGGCATCACGGAGACATGGCTCCAGGGTGACCAAGGCTGGGAACTCAACATCCAGGGGTTTTCAACATTCAGGAAGGATAGACAGAAAGGAAAAGGAGGTGGGGTAGCGTTGCTGGTTAAAGAGGAAATTAACGCAATAGTAAGGAAGGACATTAGCTTGGATGATGTGGAATCGGTATGGGTGGAGCTGCGGAATACCAAAGGGCAGAAAACGCTAGTGGGAGTTGTGTACAGACCTCCAAACAGTAGTAGTGAGGTTGAGGACAGCATCAAACAAGAAATTAGGGATGTGTGTAATAAAGGTATAAGTTTAATCTACATATAGATTGGGCTAACCAAACTGGTAGCAATATGGTGGAGGAGGATTTCCTGGAGTGTATTAGGGATGGTTTTCTACACTAATATGTCGAGGAACCAACTACTGGGCTGGCCATCCTTGACTGGATGATGTGTAATGAGAAAGGACTAATTAGCAATCTTGTTGTGCGAGGCCCCTTGGGGAAGAATGACCATAATATAGTAGAATTCTTTATTACGATGGAGAGTGACACAGTTAATTCAGGGACTAGGGTCTTGAATTTAAGGAAAGGTAACTTCGATGATATGAGATGTGAATTGGCTAGAATAGACTGGCGAGTGATACTTAAAGGGTTGACGGTGGAGAGGCAATGGCAACCATTTAAAGATCACATGGATGAACTTCAACAATTGTACATCCCTGTCTGGAGTAAAAATAAAACGGGGAAGGTGACTCAACCGTGGCTAACAAGGGAAATTAAGGATAGTGTTAAATCCAAGGAAGAGGCACATAAATTGGCCAGAAAAAGTAGCAAACCTGAGGACTGGGAGAAATTTAGAATTCAGCAGAGGAGGACAAAGGGTTTAATTAGGAGGGGAAAATAGAGTATGAGAGGAAGCTTGTTGGGAACATAAAAGCTGACTGCAAAAGCTTCTATAGATATATGAAGAGAAAAATATTAGAGAAGACAAACATAGATCCCTTGCAGTCATATTCAGGTGAATTTATAATGGGGAACAAAGAAATGGAAGACCAGTTGAACAAATACTTTGGTTCTGTCTTCACGAAGGAAGACTCAAATAACCTTCCAGAAATACTAGGGGACCGAGGGTCTAGTGAGAAGAAGGAACTGAAGGAAATCCTTATTAGGCAGGAAATTGTGTTAGGGAAATTGAGGGGGTTGAAGGCCGATAAATCCCCGGGGTCTGAGAGCCTGCATCCCAGAGTACGTAAGGAAGTGGCCCTAGAAATAGTGGATGCATTGGTGATCATTTTCCAACAGTCTATCAAATCTGGATCAGTTCCTATGGACTGGAGGGTAGCTAATGTAACATCACTTTTTAAAAAGGAAGGAAGAGAGTAAACGGGTAATTATAGACTGGTTAGCCTGACATTGGTAGTGGGGAAAATGTTGGAATCAATTATTAAAGATGAGATATCAGTGCATTTGGAAAGCAATGACAGGATCGGTCCAAGTCAGCGTGGATTTAAGAAAGGGAAATCATGCTTGACAAATCTTCTGGAATTTTTTGAGGATGTAACTGGTAGAGTGAACAAGAGAGAACCAGTGGATGTGGTGTATTTGGACTTTCAAAAGGCTTTTGACAAGATCCCACACAAGAGATTGGTGTGCAAGATTAAAGCACATGATATTGGAGGTAATGTACTGACGTGGATAGAGAACTGGTTGGCAGACAGGAAGCAGAGAGTCATGATAAATGGGTCCTTTTCAGAATGGCAGGCAGTGACTAGTGGGGTGCCGCAGGGCTCAGTGCTGGGACCCGAGCTATTTACAAGATAAATTAATGATTTAGATGAAGGAATTGAGTGTAATATCTCCAAGTTTTCAGATGACACTAAGCTGGGTGGTGGTGTGAGCTGTGAGGAGGACGTTAAGAGGCTGCAGGGTGACTTGGATAGGTTAGGTGAGTGGGCAAATGCATGGCAGATGCAGTATAATGTGGATAAATATGAGGTTATCCACTTTGGGGGCAAAATCATGAAGGCAGAATATTATCTGAATGGCGGCAGATTAGAAAAGATGAGATGGAACGAGACCTGTGTTTCATGGTACATCAGTTGTTGAAAGTTGGCATGCAGGTACAGCAGATGGTGAAGAAGGCAAATAGTATATTGGCCTTCATAGCTAGGGGATTTGAGTATAGGAGCAGGGAGATCTTGCTGCAGTTGTACAGGTCCTTTGGTGAGGCCTCACCTGGAATATTGTGTTCAGTTTTGGTCTCCTAATCTGAGGAAGGATATTATTGCTATTGAGGGAGTGCAGCGAAGGTTCACCAGACTGATTCCTGGGATGGCTGGACTGACATATGAGGAGAGACTGGATCGACTGGGCCTGTATTCACTGGAGTTTAGAAGAATGAGAGGGGATCTCATAGAAACATATCCAATTCTGATGGGACTGGACAGGTTAGATGCAGAAAGAATGTTCCCGATGTTGGGGAAGTCCAGAACTAGGGGACACAGACTAAGGATAAGGGGTAAGCCATTTAGGACTGAGATGAGGAGAAACTTCTTCACTCAGAGAGTTGTTAACCTGTGGAATTCCCTATCGCAGAGAGTTGTTGATGCCAGTTCATTGGATATATTCAAGAGGGAGTTAGATACGGCCCTTACGACTCAGGGGATCAAGGGATATGGAGAGAAAGCAGGAAAGGGGTACTGAGGTGAATGATCAGCCATGATCTTATTTAATGGTGGTTTAGGCTCAAAGGGCCGAATGGCCTACTCCTGCACCTATTTTCTATATTTCTGTGTTTTTCTAAGAACATAAGAAATAGGAACAGGAGTAGGCCATACGTCCTCTCAAGCCTGCTCCACCATTCAATAAGAGCATGGCTGATCTGATCATGCACTCAGCTCCACTTCCCCACCCACTCCCCATAACCCCTTATCCCCTTATCGTTTAAGAAATTGTCTATTTCTGTCTTAAATTTATTCAATGTCCCAGCTTCCATAGCTCTCTGAGGCAGCAAATTACGCCGACGCTCTGAGAGAAGAAATTTCTCCTCATTTCTGTTTTAAATGGGTGGCCCTTTATTCCAAGATCGTGCCCTCTAGTTCTAGTCTCCCCCATCAGTGGAAACATCCTCTCTGCATCCACCTTGTCAAGCCCCCTCAGAATCTTACACGTTTCGATAAGATCAGCTCTCATTCTTCTGAATTCCAATGATTAGAGGCCTAACCTACTCAACCGTTCCTCATAAGTCAACCCCCTCATCCCCGGAATCAACCTAGTGAACTTTCTCTGAACTGCCTCCAAAGCAAGTATATCCTTTCTTAAATATGGAAACCAAAACTGCATGCAGTATTCCAGGTGTGGCCTCACCAATACCTTATATAGCTGTAGTCAGACTTCCCTACTTTTATACTCCATCCCCTTTGCAATAAAGTCCAAGATTCCATTGGCCTTCCTGATCACGTGCTGTACCTGCATATTATCCTTTTGTGCTTCATGCACAAGTACCCCCAGGTCCCGCTGTACTGCGGCACTTTGCAGTTTTTCTCCATTTAAATAATACCTTGCTCTTTGATTTTTTCTGCCAAAGTGCATGACCTCACACATTCCAACATTATACTCCATTTGCCAAATTTTTGCCCATGTACTTAGCCTGTCTATGTCCTTTTGCAGATTTTTTGTGTCCTCCTCACACATTGCTTTCCCATCCATCTTTGTATCATCAGCAAACTTGGCTATGTTACACTCGGTCCCCTCTTCCAAGTCGTTAATATAGATTGTAAATAGTTGGGGTCCCAGCACTGATCCCTGTGGTACCTTACGAGTTACTAGTTGTCAACCAGAGAATGAACCATTTATCCCGACTCTCTTTCTCTGTTAGTTAGCCAATCCTCTATCCATCTAATATATTACCCCCAACCCCGTGAACTTTTATCTTGTGCAGTAAAATTTTATGTAGCACCTTGTCAAATGCCCTCTGGAAGTCCAAATATACCACATCCACTGGTTGCCCTTTATCCACGCTGGGCGGTGTCAGTAGAAAAGTTGGAACATTAGCGCCAGGCGCGAATGCTTTAGACTGCACGAAAAATTCATGCTCACTGCTCAATAAAATGATTGGAGTCCGAAATCAATTCTTAAAATCTAAGCTCATTGGCTTAACACTTAAAGGGTGGACCTGTCAGGAAACCATGTCCCACCCTTCCTTACCCTCAACGACTGTCTGACCCACCTTTGGCAGCGACTGTGGCTTTCATATTGGACTGTTCAGCCACCTAAGGGCTCATGTTAAGAGTTGAAGCAAGTCTTCCTCGATTCCGAGGGACTGCCTATGATGATGATGATGGACCAATATCAGGTGAAGTCTAATTGCAACTCATCATTGCCAATGACTTTTTCCATTACGCAAAGGGGAGGTTCATTGATGCTGCAGCACCTCAGTCTCAGCATTGCTGGATATGCAAGAAGAAGCAGAACAAGGAGAAGGAGCTGGAGGAATGAAACAGGTGTGCTCATGGCATGTCCATGCCCCAGGGAGAGAGCCCGCAGATTCTCTGAAGAAGCATTGAACATAAGAAAATAAGAAATAGGAGCAGGAGTAGGCCATTTGGCCCCTAGAGTCTGCTACGCCATTTAATAAGATCATGGCTGATCTAATCATGGACTCAGCTCAACTTCCCCGCCCGTTCCCCATAATTCTTGACTCCCTTATCGTTCAAAAATCTGTCTATCTCCACCTTGAATATATTTAATGACTCAGGAGCCACAGCTCTCTGGGGCATAGAATTCCACAGATTTATAACCCTCTGAGAGAAGAAATTCCTCCTCATCTCAGTTTTAAATGGACAGCCCCTTATTCTGAGACTATACACCCTAGTTTTAGTTTCCCCTATGAGTGGAAATATCCTTTCTCCATTCACCTTGTCAAGCCCCCTCAATATCTTATATGTTTTGATAAGATCACCTCTCATTCTTCTGAACTCCAATGAGTAGAGGCCCAATCTACTCAACTTATCTTCATAAGTCCTCATCTCCAGAATCAACCTAGTGAACCTTTTCTAAACAGCCTCCAATGCAAGTATATCCTTTCTTAAATAAGCAGACCAAAACTGTACGCAGTACTCTAGGTGTAGCCTCACCAATACCCTGTAATGGGACTAAAGGCGGACAAGTCCCCTGGACCTGATAGCTTGCAACCTAGGGTCTTAAAAGAAGTGGCTGCAGACATAGTGGATGCATTGGTTGTAATCTATCAAAATTCTTTGGATTCTTGGAAGGTCCCAACGGATTGGAAAACCGCAAATGTAACACTCCTATTTCAAAAAGGAGGCAGATGGAAAGCAGGAAACTTAGCCTAACATCTGTTATTGGGAAAATGATAGAGTCCATTACTAAGGAAGCAGTAGCAGCACATTTGGAAAAGCATAATTCAATGAAGTAGAGCCAGCATGGTTTTATGAAATGAAAATCATGTTTGACAAATTTTCTGGAGTTCTTTGAAGATGTAACGCATAGCGTGGATAAGGGGGACTAATGAATGACGGAGCAGACTCGAAGGGCTGAATGACCTACTCCTGCTTCTATTTTTTATTATTTTCATCAATATGGTCCTGCATGTTCCCATACAAGACTAAACCCTCTTTTGCAACAGGAAGGAATTCCAATCCTCATAGGCATCAAATTATGCAGGTCTGTACCCAATACCTTGGCAGTAGTCATGATGCCTTCATCTATCATCAATTCGCAATGCCCCTCTTTTTCATCTAGACCATTGGTGTCAGGCTAGTTTCTTAGAAAAAAAGTCTACAACCTGAAAACCTGTGCTTTCACAGAGCAGACTACTGAGCTCCTCAAGCAAATATTCCAATGCATTGACAGATCTGGGGGTGTGCTTCAACATAGCCTGGAGCAAATGTCACGATTTGTCATTAAGTGCTGCACGCTAGACAACTTCATCTTGGAAAGGGGGCAATGATAAATGGACAAGCTGCATCTGAAAAGCAGAGAGCCCTACTAGCACCTCTTCTGCCTGAAATGTCATTGGTGCTCAGATTGAAGCTGATTGCAGCAGCAGTACACTTCCCTTTTAAGGGGTTCTGGCTTTGTTTAACTAATGCCAGTGATGTCAAACATGTTGCTCCTCACCATCAGCCGCCCCTCCTCAGTTAGGCGACCTGCCAATGACGACCACGAACAGCATGGGCTACTCGCCTATTTCATGCTAAGCAGGCATGGAGATCAATTTAGGCGAGCCTGCATGAACAGGCATGCCCCAGGAGCACACTGACCCTTTTTGCCATAACTTTCAGCTGATTATGAATTTAGGCTCCACTGTGTCAAGATTTGACCATACTACTTTGGGAAGGATGTCAAGGTCATGAAAGGTTGAGGAAGAGATGTACTAAAATGATACCAGAGATGATAGGCTTAAATTATGAGGAGAAAATGAAGAAATTGTATTTTTCAACAGATTGGAGAAAATTGAGGAAACCTAATGAGATGTCAAAAGTATAAGGAGTTTTGATAAAGTAAATGAGGAAAAGTTATTTCCACTGGTCAGTGAGTTGGAATGTAGAAAGCATAAACTTCAGATCATCACCAAAATAAGAAAAGGAGAGAATAGGAGAATTTTTTTACACAGAATGAATGGGGAGGGTTAAAATCACCACAATTAGCCCACCAAAAAGAGTGAAGGAAGCAGAATCCATGATTGCTTTTAAAGGGAAAGGAAAAAATATTATAAAAGAATTAAAGATTATGGGGCAAGGCAAGGAAATGAGACTAGGTAGATAGCTCATTCAGAGGGCTGGCACAGGCTCGGTGGGCCAAATGGCCTTCTTCTATGTTAAATTGCTTGAGCTTTGCTCTTGTAATTTATGATATTAATGGCTCCAATTTTAATTCCGGGACAGTTTTGAATGGGTGAGAAGTGAGGTAAGTTGGAAAAACACCTGCTGCTCTAGAAATGAGGCCGTGGTTATTTTAACTGTCAGGCCTCATTTAAATCCTTCCTGCTGACTTCCGGGCAGGAAATTGGTGGGATGCAATGGAAAAATATAGGACCCGCAACCCGTCCACAGACACCAGGTAATTGGCCATTTTGCGGGTGTCTCGCTATTGGGAAGGGGAGGAGGGGGAGTCCACGGTAGCGGAGGTTCAGCTTTCGTTGTGGGGCCTGGACAAACACCCCTGCTCTTCCTGACCAAGGAAACCAAAAGAATATATATGTTTGGGCCTCTTCTATCCACAATCCTCTTCCCCACTGTCTTCCCCTGGTTGGATAGCCAAGATAGAGTTGAAATTGCAGTTGAACCCTGATAACATCATCAGAACCCTTCATGCATATGTAAAAAATGAGACCCCCTAGTTTTAGATGGGGGGTAGAATCGGAAACAGTTAGCTTCTGGAGGCTCCAAAGTGGGTCAGTAACCTGGACCTGTTTAACTGCCCACCTAACCAGTTCACGCGGACTCATCTAAATTGGTCTCCGTGCCTGCTTAGCTTGAAATAAGCGAGCAGATGGGGAGGGTTAAAATCACCTCATTGTCTTAATCCTGTTGGCATGTTCCTATTTGAAGACATACTACAGTCTATATGTTAGCTATATGTTATATACATTGACTGTACTGCAGATTATCCCTCTGTAAATGCACAGCGATTACATCATAACCATTAATGTGGCCTTCAACTGCATGAAGTTTACTGATTGTCCCTGAATATTGGCCCTGATGTTAACTTCGCGCTGGGAAAGGGGGGTCCGATATCACATGGCACACCATGTAATTTCAGTACGTCTGTCTGTGGTATTTTAACACAGCCACCTCATTTTCATTTTACCTCCGGGTTTGATGTCAATTGCCTGCAGCAGGCAGTGTGAGGACTTGCCTTGGTTTCACTGCCAAGTTTCAGGAAGCCTGGAAAACTCATCCATGCACCATTAAATTTGAAATGAAGTTACAATATCGCTCCAATGGAATGATTTGCATATTTAAATTGATAACCTGCCTCTTTTGAGGGGGTTATACATAACCTGCTGAGTTAAACCCGGAAGTTTGGTTGGAGACAGCTTCCAGGCACGCTGACATTTTCGCCGAACTTAACCCCCTAACTGCACCTAAATCCACACACTCTTTAATGTTAAAATTCCACCCCCCCCTCCCCATGCACTGACTTTTATGCAGGTCTGAGGCGCAACATATCAAACACTGCCTATGAGGTAGGGGCTGCAATTATACAGTATGTTGTGCTAAATAAAACACACACCTTGCAAAACATTATAAGCTTTATTTTAAATATAACATGGTGGGCAATGTATTTCTGAATTCTGTACACGTCTTCAGTCTTTGAATTAATTGTAGATGGCAAAGTCCTGGAATACAGAGAATTTGTTTTTTGAATTATAATCAAATGGGATTCTACCAGAATTATATATGCTTGACTAATTGAATTTGCCACACTCTTAGTTTGAAAAATAAAAATTACGAGAGAAGACAAATATTGACTCAACTCATTTGATATAAACTACCTTCTGAAGTTTCCTGATAAAGGAATAATTACATTGAATTGCATAGAAATGACAACATAAAAACAAGCCGTTCAACCCAACCGGACTGTGTTGGTGTTGAAGCTCTATATAAGTGCAAATCCCATGTACCTGCCCTGTTCCCATAACCCTTTATTGACCTTTACTTCAAACACCTATGTAACCTATTCTTAAATGTTGACATGGTCTCTGCTTCAACCACTAACTCTGCTAGTGCATTTCATAATTTCATAAATCTCTATGTAAAATGATTTCTCCTGCTCTCTGTCCTAAATCTTTTACATTTAAACTAATATCTATGTCTCCTCATTCTTGACCCGACAACCACCAAAAACAGTTTTTAACCTGTCCCTTCTCTTCCTAATTTTAAACACCTGTAAAACAGCCTGTAATCTTCTCTGTTCATATGAATACCGACCCAATGTTTCAAGCTTTTCTTTGTATATGTACTTCCTCTTTATTGCCTCAACAATAAAGAGAAAGTACATGGTGTGGAGCCCTAAAACGGTTCACATTACTCTGTGGTTTTACTATGATTTTATATAGATCCACCATTACATCTCAACTTTTATATTCTAAAGCACTTGCCATAAAATCCATTTCATTATCGTCATCATTTTATCATACCTATTACCCCATATACCCCCTTCTTCAATTTTCTTTGGTCCTATTCTATTTATTTATACATGGCATCCTGGCACTTGAAAGCGTCTCTTTTTTTAGTTAACATATCTATTCTGCATCTTTTTAATCTCCTTTTAAAAAACATCCACAGTCCT
This sequence comes from Pristiophorus japonicus, assembly GCF_044704955.1. Taxonomy (NCBI): domain Eukaryota; kingdom Metazoa; phylum Chordata; class Chondrichthyes; family Pristiophoridae; genus Pristiophorus; species Pristiophorus japonicus. The sequence continues at coordinate 183,275,066 of NC_091977.1, forward strand.
GTGTTGGAAGATATAACCTAAAACGCCAAAAATGCTTATTTAGAGCGTTTACGTATTGGAAGGTCCATATCCCAGCATGCTTTTCCAACTGACCAAGAAGCCCTGTCCCAGCAGTGATCAATCTCTCCCAATAGCTGGACTGAAAAGAATACGAACAACAAGACAGGGCAAGGAGGTATGGGAGTTCCTATCTGGTCAGGAAAACATGTACTACCACAAAGGGAAAGATGGTCCTGCCCCCACTATTGACCCTACTCCATATTAATAGAAAACCTATAAAAGTGTAGTGTCAGTAGGGACATTAGCAGAGGATGCCCTTATGGAATTTGACATTTACCCTAAACATTTAGTGAAGGGACACCATGGAGAATGGCACTCCGCTAACTGATTGGAGGCAGGGTCTTGGATTTAACGTTGTGACGTGCTCCAAGGGAATACATCACCATGTGGGTTCACGGTGGGAGAAGAATGTAATGTCCAGGTGACCAATCATTGGAGGGGGATGAGGTCAGCTTATATAGGTTGATACTGCATCACCATTAGTGCTAGTATCCAATAAATAGTCTTTCCTTCTGCCTAACTGCTACAAAATTGCCTGGATGGGAGATCATACCCTTATGCCTGTCCAAATTCACAATGTAACTGAGATCCAGGTCAACGTTTCACTGTAGGTTGAGGCCATACATGCTGTGGTGGGGGCACCCATGCCTCCACTATCCCTAAATCTCAGGGCTGTTTTGGCCCAAACAAACATATCCACATAGCACCTGATAGAGATGAAGCAAGACAATGAGGCAGCCAAGTGACAAATACCAAAGTTAGGGGATCACAAGTGGTGCGAATTGGTCTATTATGTGGGAACACATCCGTGGTATCAAATAATCTCCATGTGCAAGTTATTGTATTATTTATTTTAATTATCTTGGTATGTTGGGATGTTGGCTTAAGCACGTGATGCGGTGATTGTCACGGCAACTGTATAACTATTGATCAAGTAACGAGGGATCAGAAATTGTTCTCCACCCTCAATGTGGGTAATCTGTAAGGATTTAGAAATTGACATCTTTTGCTGCCTACTTTCCCATCATGCCTTGTTTAGTCGAATAGACCTAGGTTAAACCTAAAAACAACTGCTGATGCATTAAGAGAGAACAAAGACTGTTGGAACTTGCATACTAGTTAGAAGTTAATCACATCAGGAGATCATCATCAGAAAAGAAGGTGCTAGTAATTACTTGAAACAATGGGAAAAGCAGATCTGGTAAACAGATGGCCCTGATCACATTAAACATCTGGACTGTGAGTGAGACATCTCATGTTCTTCTGATAAGCCAAAAGGAAACAAAGGATAACTTGATCAAACAGACAAGTCAGAAAGCAGACAATATACACAATTCATATAAAAAAGCAGTTCTAAAGAAAGATCGCTGACCTGAACGTTAACTCTGTTTCTCTCTCTCCACAGATGCAGCCAGACCTGTTGAGTATTTCCAGCATTTTCTGTTTATTTTTCAGCATACACAGTGCCTGATAAAGGAAGACGAAACTGGGAAGGTGCTATGATGGATCAGGGCTCGCATGACTGAAAGGGGTTCAAGAACACTAGAAGCAGCTTCTAGTTTAGAGGTTGAGATGCCGTAGTGGAAGACACCAGCTGGATTGCACGATCTACTCAGAAGAGGAATGGGGTAATATAGTTTTATTTCTCATAAATTTCTGATATGTTTAAACAAAGAACATATTGCTGGAAATAAAGAACGGTTGTACCCAATTTGCTGTCACCTCTGAATCTCTTACAAGCACAAAAAAATTAATTTTATTTCAAAGAGGAAAACAAAATGTGTTGAGTATATAACTAATTCTACTTCTGATCGACAAAATACTTCATAAAACTATGAACAACCCCAGCCAGAATAGAGTAGCTCAAAGAAAACATTTGGTGCCCAGTGATTGAAGTGGACTTCGGTGTGCAATAAAACACATGTGAATGTTATTGAAAATGTCTGCTTGATTACCAAGATTAGACAATATAATCATCAAGTACTGTTAAATAGATGTACATAAAAATTATGTCCCTGAACTTCTTTAAGTTCCTTTGAGTGTAAAATTAGAATCATAAGGTGATTAGCTATGGGAAAGGACAGGGAGCAATCTAGAGTTTCAGTGGGTTGAGAATGAATCTTGCTGGGTAAATTGGAATCAAAAATTGGCAGGCAAAACTGTAATAAAACAATGGGCTGCCTTTAAAGAGCAGACGGCTCATTTACAGTCGAGGGGGACAGTTAGGGCAACCAAAGTCAGAGCTTCCTGGATGACGAAAGAGTTAGAGAGTAAGATGAAGCAGAAAAAGGGAGCGTATGACAGGTGTCAGGTTGAGAATACAGGTGAGAACCAGGCTGAATATTGTAAGTTCAGAGGGGAAGTGAAAATGGAAATAAAAGGGGCAAAGAGAGAGTTTGAGAATAGATTGGCAGCTAACATAAAAAGGAATCCAAAAGTCTTCAATATGCATATAAATAATAAGAGAAGGGGTGGGGCTGATTAGGGACCAAAATGGAAACCTATACATGGAGGCAGAGGGCATAGCTGAGGTATTAAATGAGTACTTTGCATCTGTCTTTACCAAGAATGAAGATGCTACCAAAGTCATAGTGAAAGAGGAGGTAGTTGAGATACTGGATGGGACAAAAATTGATAAAGAGGAGGTACTAGAAAGGCTGGCTGTACTTAAAATAGATAAGTCATCAGGACTAGATAGGATGTATGGTAGGATCCTAAGGGAAGTGAAGGTGGAAATTTCAGAGGTACTGGCCAAAATCTTCCAATCCTCCTTAGACATAGGGTTGGTGCCAGAGGACTGGAGAATTGCAAATGTTACATCCTTGCTCAAAAAAGGGTGTATGGATAAACCCAGCAACTACAGGCCAGTCAGTTTATCGTCGGCCTTTAGAAACTATAATCCAGGACAAAATGAACAGTCATTTGGACAAGTGTGGATTAATTAAGGAAAGCCAGATGGATTTGTTAAAATCGTGGTTAACTAACTTGATTATGTTTTTTGATGAGGTAAAAGAGTGGGTTGATGAGGGCAATCATCATCATAGGCAGTACCTCGGAATCGAGGAAAACTTGCTTCCACTCTTAAAATGTGTCCTTGGGTGGCTGAACAGACCAATATGAGAACCACAGTCCCAGTCACAGGTGGGACAGATAGTCGTTGAGGGTAAGGGTAGGTGGGACTGGTTTGGCGCATGCTCTTTCCACTGCCTGCGCTTGATTTCTGCACGCTCTCGGCGATGAGACTCAAGGTGCTCAGCGCCCTCCCGGATGCACTTCCGCCACTTAGGGTGGTCTTTGGCCAGGGACTCCCAGGTGTCGGTGGGGATGTTGCACTTTATCAGGGAAGCTTTGAGGGTGTCCTTGTAATGTTTCCTCTGCCCACCTTTGGCTCGTTTGCCGTGAAGGAGTTCCGAGTAGAGCGCTTGATTTGGGAGTCTCGTGTTTGGCATGCGGACAATGTGGCCTGCCCAGCGGAGCTGATCAAGTGTGGTCAGTGCTTCAATGCTGGGAATTTTGGCCTGGTGGAGGACTCTAATGTTGGTGTGTCTGTCCTCCCAGAGGATTTTTAGGATCTTGTTAGTGCTATTTCTCCAGCGACTTGAGATGCCTACTTACATGGTCCATGTCTCAGAGCCATACAGGAGGGCAGGTATTACTACAACCCTGTAGACTATGAGCCTGGTGGCAGATTTGAGGGCCTGGTCTTCGAACACTCTTTTCCTCAGGCGGCCGAAGGCTGCACCGGCGCACGAGGCGGTGTTGAACCTCGTCGTCATTGTTTGCTCTTGTTGATAAGAGGCTCCCGAGATATGGGAAATGGTCCACATTGTCCAGGTCTGTGCTGTGGATCTTGATGACTGTGGAGGAAGTGCTGTGCAGCGAGGACAGGCTGGTGGAGGACCTTTGTCTTATGGATGTTTAGTGTAAGGCCCATGCTTTCGTACGCCTCAGTAAATACATCGATTATGTACTGGAATTCAGCCTCTGTATGAGTGCAGACGCAGGCATTCTTTGATAAGGTAACAGAGTGGATTGATGAGGGCAATGCGGTTGATGGACTTCCAAAAGGCATTTGATAAAGTGCCACATAATAGGCTTGCCAGTCAAGTTGAAGCCCATTGATTAAAAGGGACAGTGGCAGCATGGATATGAAATTGGCTCAGTGACATGAAACAGAGAGTAGTGGTGAACGGTTGTTTTTCAGACTGGAGGAAGGTGTACAGTGGTGTTCCCCAGAAGTCGGTACTGGAACCACTGCTTTTCTTGATATATATTAATGACTTGGACTTGGGTGTACAGGGCACAATTTCAAAATTTGCAGATGACACAAAACTTGGAAGTATAGTGAACAGTGAGGAGGATAGTAGTAGACTTCAAGAAGACATAGACAGGCTGATGGAATGGGCGGACACGTAGCAGTGGCAGATGAAACTTAATGCAGAAAAGTGCAAAGTGATACATTTTAGAAGGAAGAACAAGGAGAGACAATATATACTAAAAGGTACAATTCTAAAGAGGGTGCATGAACAGAGAGACCTGGGGGTATATGTGCACAAATCATTGAAGGTGTCAGGGCAGGTTGAGATAGCGGTTAAAAAAGCATACGGGATCCTGAGTTTCATAAATAGAGGCATAAAAGGAAAGAAGCTATGTTGAGCCTTTATAAAACACTGGTGCAACCTCAACTGGAGTATTGTTTCCAATTCTGGGCACCACACTTTAGGAAGGATGTGAAGGACTTAGGGCTCAATTTTCCCGGGTCATTTGTGCCATTTTTTTGTCGCGTGACTTTTTTTGGTGTATTTTTTTTTTTCAAAGTTTCCCCCTGCGATCTGCACCGGATTAACTGACTTAGTTACGATTTTTCTAAGCCAGTTTTTTTTGACCTCACGTTCCCTCATGTCTGCGCCGGTTTTTATAATTTTTCACAGTTTTGTCAACATTTTTTCCTCCTAGGTCGGCGTATCTGGCCACTCCCGAAAAACCTTCTGGGCAGTTAAGAAAACCAGCGCACATTGAGAAATCGGCACTGAAAGACGCCATGGTTTTTAATCGAAGATTTTGGAGGCAGTCAAGAACACTGTAAAGATCAATAATAAAGTTTAACTTTTTTTTAACCTGTCAACGTAGTAAATGGAAGTTTGTTGGATTTCAGAAGGTTTCTCTTTTTTTTTTTAACTCACTCACACGCCACCACCGAACGTCTTGAAGCAGGGCTGGAGGGTCATAGTTTGGCCAGCAGAATCGGCCCCTCGCGCAGACCCAGGGAATCGGGGCTCGGCTAGAAAACAAGCTGTGGGGGGGGGGAGGGGGGGGGGGAGAGGGGAGAGAGAGCGAGATGTCAATCGGAAGGCTTCTGCAGACTGAGCCCGGGGAACGAGGTGCCGATCAGAATGCTAATGCAGGGGGCGGGGTCGGAAGAGAGAGAAGGGGAGAAGTCACAAGGTTGCAATTAGTTGAGGGGGGGGTGGGGGCAGAGAGAGGAGAAGTCACTAGACCTTGGGTGTGGTCCATCCATACAGACCTTGGGGAGAGAGAACTGTGAACCTGTCCTGCCTGCTTTCCTGCTGTTTTGAGCTTCTTTCAAAGGTAAAATTTAAGTATCGGGGCAATACTGACAATGCCATACCTTGTGTGAGCCTTCTGCATCATGGTGCTACGTTGGTGACAATTGATTCCATGTCATCGCATCAGGAACATTTCCGGCACATTTCTGGCCTCAAAAAACATGCATAAGTCTGGCAATACACCAGAAAACGAGCTTGGGCAAAATTGAGCTCTTAGACAGGGTACAGGAAAGATTTACAAGAATGGTTCCAGGGATGAGGGACTTCAGTTACGGGGATAGACTGGTGAAGCTAGGGTTGTTCTCCTTAGAGCAGAGAAGGAGAGAAGGTTGAGAGGAGTTTTGATAGAGGTGTTCAAAATCATGATGGGTCTAGACAGAGTAAATAGAGAGAAACTGTTTCCATTGGCGAAATGGTCGAGAACGAGAGGACACAGATTCAAGGTGATTTGCAGAAAAACCAAAGGAACATAAGGAAACACTTTTTTATGCAGTGAGTAGTTCGGATCTGGAATGCACTGCCTGAGAGGATGGTGGAGGCAGATTCAATTGTGGCTTTCAAAAAGGAATTGGTTAGTATCCGAAGGAAAACAATTTGCATGGATACGGGGAAAGGATGGGGGAAGTGGGACTAGCTGAAGTGCTCTTGTAGAGAACCGGCACGGGCTCCATTGGCCAAATGGCCTCCTTCTGTGCTGTAACCATTCTATGATCCTATGATTCTTGAAGCAACTCTACTATTAGAATAAGAGACCTTTTTAAAGTAAAACTTTTTCTGCAATTTCCCTACATTCCTGGAGCGGAGGAAAATCATACACTTTTGATTAGAATTGAGTGAGAAAAAAGAAGGGTCTGATTTTGCTGTAGAAATAGGGAACAGCGTTCACCATTATTTAAGTGAAAATTGGACAGCAACTTCCAGTGACCGCACATGAGCAGTTAAACGTGGAAATCTGGAAGTTACAGTCCGAGATGCGATGTTCGTCCAAAAGCTTCCCGAAAACAGCATCTCACTGTCTGGCTCCCCATTCAAATGCATTAAATGGCATGAAGCTGCTGTACTTACCTCATATATACAAACTAAACTCGCCAGAAAAAGTTAGGGCTGGTCTATTCCAGTGTAAGTACCATGTTAACAGCATGGTAAGTATTAATTAAGGTGGAGGGATGTGATTGGGGCCCAGGGGAGGTGTGAGTTCGGGGCCAGGGGCCCAGGGGCATCACAGGCCAGCTCACACTATGATATGTGTGTGCACTAGGTCCGTGCTGCAGAGCTGCTCTCTAGTCATCTTGGGTAATCCTTGCCACTGGACCAAGACCTAGTTCTGTCAAGCCCGTGTGGTGGCTGGTGTGCAATGGCCACCACACGTTAAAAAAATCCACGCACAGGCATCGTCCACCCTTCAACATGTAGTTCGGGTCCTTCATTCGGGGCATCTGTGAACTTGTCTTTTTTTGGTGTGGAAGCAAGTCATCCTTGTTTCAAGGGACTGCCTATAATGATGAAGTATTAATTGCTGCCAAACAACCTCTCTGGCACTGAACGTTAATTTTACAAGTGTAGAGGCTCATTCCTTCAGATTTTAATTATTTTAGAGATCTTAAAAAGTAAAACATTGTAAGTAGCATTTTTTTTAAACATTTTTCTGCCTCTTTTATCTCTCTGTCTTAATCCCATCTTCTGTTTCCCCTCATTATTTTGCTTTCTTTACCTGATTTGACATTGAATGCAATATTCTAACTGAAAATTCCTGGTTCAGACCCTGTGCCGGTCATTAACGATTATTCAATCTGATTGGTTAAGGAAGTATATAGTTGCTTGCTCTGGTCACATAGGTCCCAGATGCTCTATAGATGGTTGCCGAACAAAAACTTACAGTGCAAAAGCCCATAAAAGGTCTATGGGCAAGTGCAAGTATAACGAATGGCTCTTTGTCATTTGTTAGCTGTTCAGAGCAAAATCAGGCCCAAGGTGTAGCAGCACCATAATCTTTCCACCATCTCAGGAGGAAGAAATTATTTTATAATCTTTGCTTTCATGGAGTTGCCCATCGACACTTGTTCTACAAGTGTCACTTCAGCCTCTGCCAGCTCTATAGGGAGCTTTGTGCAGCAAGGTCAAAAAGGAATTGGATAAGTACCCAAAGGAAAACGATTTGCAGAGCTACGGGGAAAGGGTGGGCGAATGGGACTAACTGAAGTGCTCTTGCAGAGAGCCAGCAGGGCGTCACTGGACAAATGGCCTCCTTCTGTGTTGTAACCATTCTATGATTCTAGAAGCAAACCTACTATTAGAATATGCGATCTGTAAAAGTTTAAACTTTTTCTGCAATTTCCCTGTAGTCCTGGAGGGGAGGAAAATCATACACTTTTAAATAGATTAGCGTGAGAAAAAAGAAAGGCTGGATTTTGTTGTAGAAATAGTATTGAGGCTATCAGCGCTCATCAATATTTAAGTGAAAATTGGACAGCAACTTCCAGTGTGACCGAAAGAGTCTACGTCCAACATCCTGAACAATATGGGGAAGGAAATCGAGGAAAAGCATAGCAACTGCCAACCGCTGTGGCATGTTTTTAGCAGCTTCAGTGAATCAGACTAAGAATAGTGTGTGCACCATGAGAACCTTGGGAGATAAAGTACAGAAAGATCCGATGACTGGCTTTGACTTATTGGGGACAAAATTGAAGACTACCCCGAAGGAGAGATTTCGACAGCTCATACAGATGTACTGCTCAACAGAGCGACAGACCAGTGCCTCTCACGAGGACATGCCCTCCTGTCCTATGAGGCAAAACAGTGTTGGGAATCTGTCATTTGGGTGTCGGGTTAGCAGAGGTTTGTACAAACTCCATACTCAGCACATTTATCAGTAGAATATAAGAACATAAGAATTAGAAGCAGGAGTAGGCCATATGGCTCCTTGAGCCTGCTCCACCATTCATAGAAACATAGAAACATAGAAACATAGAAAATAAGATCATGGCTGATCTTCGATCTCAACTCTACTTTCTGTGGAGTTGAGGTTGAACACACCTCTGACCCTTGGATGTAGGGGCAACAACATCTTTGGAAGTTCTTGACACTGAGGCATAAGGTTTGCATGAGAGGGAGAGATTTTTGCATCCCCAGTAGTAACGAGGGAAGCCTGTCAGCTACCCATCCATAGTATACCCTCAGGGGCCCAGAGCACATGGAAATAGATTGGAATTCACAGGGCTAAGAAGAGGCATTAGAATGGGGATGTACACGGACATATTTCACCATCTGACTTGATGGCACCCATTTCCATTACCTCATCTTTATACATAAATACAGCTTTTCACTTATTACAGTTCTGTACATGCACTTCTTTAAAGGTACAGACACATTTAGCACACAGTAAAGCACTATACGTCTAAAAAAGGCAATGATGCCATCACGCCATAGAAAATAGACATGATGGATTCAGGATTTATTTTTGTTAGGTGGGGAAATCTCCAACAGAGCAGCAGTTTGCTGCATATTTTATTATACAAATAAAATTGATTCACTGTGAAGCTAAATTTCCTCTGGTGTTTGTTGGGGTGCGTGTTAAGTAAACATCTAATGTGCTTTAACAGACTGAAGGATAGAATTGCATTACTGTTTCACACTGGCAACCTCCTGAATATAGGTTATGGAGTAAAACTACATGCTCCCACATTTATTCTGGATAAAATGCAACAAAACTCTCAAAATACTTCTCCAGCGTTTTGTGTTTTGGCATCCCATAAAGGTTGTGCTTGCATAAAGTTATAGGGTGAAGTATATTTTTCTGTTTAATTATACGTTTAGTTTCTGACTATTTTTATATTTGCTCCAGAACACACACATTTTACTTTATATTGTTTAATAAGTTGGAAAGGCTATGTTTAATACTTTATTGAATAATTGATTGTGAGACTATGGAATACACTATGAGAGTCGATGATTCAAGCAGACCAAGGCTGAAACTTTCCCCTAAAAAAACGGGTGGGTTTGGAGCGTAAAGACAGTTAAATTGTTAAAAATGGGATTCCCGACCTGATCCTGTCTCCAACCCGCTCATTTCCGGGATTGGGTGGGATGGGAGGCGGGTGGTCAACCCGCTCCCAGGGAGCGGTACATCAATTTAAATATTATAATGTGGCTGGAAGCCTCTTTTTCCCTCTCCATTTTGAATTTAACTGGCTGTGGACGGGTTTCGTGGACGATTCGTGAAACCCAGCAGTTGAACCTGCATCCTAGGGTCTTAAAAGAAGTGGCTGCAGGGATTGTGGATGCATTCGTTGTAATTTAACAAAATTCCCTGGACTCTGGAGAGGTCCCAGCGGATTGGAAAACCGCAAATGTAACGCCCTTATTTAAGAAAGGAGGGAGACAGAAAGCAGGAAACTATAGACCAGTTAGCCTAACATCTGTCATTGGGAAAGTGCTGGAGTCCATTATTAAGGAAGTAGTAGCAGACTATTTAGAAAATCATAATACAGTCAAGCAGAGTCAACATGGTTTTATGAAGGGGAAATCATGTTTGACAAATTTGTTGGAGTTCTTTGAGGATGTAACAAGCAGGGTGGATAAAGGGGAACCAGTGGATGTGGTGTATTTGGATTTCCAGAAGTCATTCAATAAGGTGCCACATAAAAGGTTACTGCACAAGATAAGCGCTCACAGGGTTGCAGATAATATATTAGCATGGATAGACGATTGGCTAACTAACAGAAAACAGAGAGTCAGGATAAATGGGTTATTTTCAGGTTGGCAAACAGTAACTAGTGGAGTACCACAAGCCTCAACTATTTACAATCTATATTAATAAAGTGGATGAAGGGACCGAGTGAAATGTAGCCAAGTTTGCTGATGATACAAAGATAGATGGGAAAGCAAGTTGTGAGGAGGGCATAAAGAATCTGCAAAGGGATATAGACAGGCCAAGTGAATGGGCAAAAAATTGGCAGATGGAATATAATGTGGGAAAATGTAAGGTTATCCACTTTGGTAGGAAAAATAAAAAAGCAAATTATTATTTAAATGGGGGAAGATTACAAAATGTTGCAGTACAGAGGGATCTGAGGGTCCTTGTACATTAAACACAAAAAGTTAGCATGCAGGTAGAGCAAGTAATTAGAAAGGCAAATGGAATATTGGCCTTTATTGCAAGGGGGATGGAGTGTAAAAGTAGGGAAGTCTTGCTTCAACCGTTGGTGAGATCACACCTGGAGTACTGTGTACAGTTTTGGTCTCCTTATTTAAGGAGGGATATACTTGCATTGGAGGCAGTTCAGAGAAGGTTCACGAGGTTGATTCCTGAGATGAAGTGGTTGTCTTATGAAGAGAGGTTGAGCAGGTTGGGCCTATACTCTTTGGAGTTTAGAAGAATGAGAGGTGATCTTATTGTAACATATAAGATTCTGAGGGGGCTTGACAGGGTAGATGCAGAGAGGATGTTACCCCTCATGGGGGGAATATAGAAGTCAGGGGCATTGTTTCAGAATAAGGTGTCACCCATTTAAAACGGAAATGAGGAGGAATTTCTTCTCTCAGAGGTTCATGGATCTTTGGAATTCTCTGCCCCAGAGAGCTGTGGAGGCTGGGTCATCGAATATGTTTAAGTTGGAGATAGACAGATTTTTGAATGATAAGGGAGTGAAGAGTTATGGTAGTGGGTAGGGAAGTGGAGTTGAGGCCAAGATCAGATCTTATTGAATGGCAGAGCAGGCTCGAGGGGCCAATTGACCTACTCCAGATCCTATTTCTTACTTTCTTATAACAAGGCGGGGATTGCTGCATCCAGGAGGTAAGTGGCTTTCCACATAACTCCTGGATCCAGGGTCTTTACCTAACCCACCCCCCATGATCGGAGACCCAATCACGAGGCCTCCGATCACCATCCCAGGCCTGCGATCACCATAGGGCCCTCCCCCCTACCCCACCAATGATGCTGAGGCTGGTCACAATCCTCCAGTGGCCGGCCCTGATCCACTCTTTCCCCCTTCCCACACCGCCTATCACCAATGCCCCACCCCACCCCAATCTCCAGCCGACGAATCCCCTTCACTAATCCTTCCACCAATTCCGAGCCACATAGACCCCCTGCGCCGATACTCTGACCGACTCCGCCCTACCCCGCCCTGTCGACTCCCTGTCCTGCAATCCCCGATCCTCCATTGACGATTCTCGACTCCCCCCCCAACCCTGTGATCCCTCCCCCAGATTGATGCCTAGCTCTGCATCTGCAGGTCTGCCTGCCCGTAGCCAGCCAATCTCTCAATCTGGAGTAAATTCCGGCCCATGTCAACTCTTAGGAATAGATTAGTTTGGTGGTTGAAGGAACAGGGAATAAAGGGAACAGGGCAAGTTGGAGGATAAACACCAATGCGGACTCCTTCGACTGAATGGCTGCTTTCTGTGTTGTAATTTTAATGTAAATGTTGTCATTAATTAAAACATTGTCCTGTCTATGCCTGTTTTGTAAACACCAGCATGTGGTCATGTTATTAAGCTGCTAACAGAACTCAGCACAACAGTGGCCAAGCAGATTGGATGAATGTTATTATGGCCAATATGAAATAAATATCCCAGTTCAGTAGCTCAGGGGAGGAACCTATAGGGTGTGAAATTGGTCTTCGCCAGTTGTGCAAAACAGACTCCTAGCCAATCGGCAGCCCAATTTACACCACACCTGATTTTCTTCTCCATGTAAGTTGATAGAAAAGAAAAGAAAACATTGCAGCACAGTGCAAGAACCCATTTCTCGCTCCTGGCGAAGATCAGCTTCACCCCCATCAAGCAATTGCTGCGACTGTTTTGTGCTGCCATTGGTCCTTCTTCTTCAAGGGACAAATGTTGTTGCCTCTCTTTTTCATCCTCTTGCACCAGTGCCTGCTAATCTTCAGTTAACAGTGCGGTGTGTGTGATAAAATCGTTGTCAATGTTAATGTTGTGGCATTTGAAGCACCACAAGTACTACTTCAGCATATTTTCAGTGAGGCAGCAGAAAAGTTGTGGTACCTGAAGCACTGTTGGGGAACACCAAAGACTTACTCATTCAGTGTCATGGTCCATGTTATGTTTAGAATAACTCCATATCTTTAGCTCAAACTGTTGTGACCTTGGTCTCATTATTGTAACTCCAGAGTGAGGAGGCAGCATGGTAGACTGCCTTTTATACCTGCTTGTCCAGGGTGTGCAGGTGACCCTTGGGTCTCCCACAGCTGCGCCCCCTGGTGGCAAATCTTACACATTGCTAATGTTTACATCATTCCCCCCCAAAGTTTTATGTACAAGTTATTTACAAGTTGAGGTGATCCGGGGCTCTGCGTTCCCAGGTTGATCACCTGAGTTGAAGTCCTGGCATGGGTGAGTTGCTTTGATCATTGCTGCACGGCAGCACGGCTGGTCTGATCGGACTGCCGAGCCTGGTGGGTTCATCCTCGTGGTTGACAGCAAGGTTGATTGTGTTAGTGGGTCGCTGGGGGCCAGATCCATTCACAGTGGTTCCTGGTTATCTGTAGTTCAGTTTGGTCTGGTCCAAATGCTTTCTGCATTTGCCCATTACATGGTTTCACAACAAACACTCCATTTTCATCACAAACACTACATTCCCCTCTTTGGCGAATACAGTGCTAGCAGCCCATCTGGGGCCATGAACATGGTCTACATAATTTATTCCGATGTCGCGTGAAGGAGCCGTACGATCATGGTACATTCTCAGCTGATAGCATACGGAAGGCCCGGTTCTGAGTGATTCAGCCTGGTGACTGCGTAGCACCCGGGATAGCCGGGTCTGTAGGGAGTCCACCGTGACACGTGTGGTGCTTGGCTTTATGATTTAGGCTGCCCGCTCCGGACTATTGTCGCTGATCCTAAGGTCCGGCAAGCCAAGGATGGCAGATTTGACATTGAGACTTTCAGTGGTGGCGGGAGGCTGCGTGGTCCCCATGGATCCTGGGCCATAGTATGGAGGCCCCAGACCACCGACTGTGAGTAGCCTCCCTGCGTTTCTTTGCAACGTTGCAGGTTGCCCCATAGGGGCCAATCTGATGGGATGAGCATTACGTCTTTGCGACGGATAAGCTGCAACATCCTGTCTAGCGGTTCACCGTTAGCAGGCGGTAACGTGGAATCCTGGCTGGTCCAGGTCCTAGTCTGGAGAGCCGTTTACAGTTGACCCCTCACTTTCTAGTACTTCCATAACAACGAGCAGGTCTGTGGGCTGTGCCGTTTCCACCCCGGTGGTGGGCAACGGTAGCCAACTGAGGGCATCAGCGCCGTTCTCCATGCCTGGCCCGTGGCGGGTCATGTTACAGTGCACAGATGGTGTTAGACATATTCAAGACAAAGCATTGATAATGATGCCTCTGCACTCCAAAAACCATGAGATTGGCAGCTTGTCTGACTCGAGCAAATATTGGGACACACTTTGGTACGTCTCTTTTGTCCCGTGAATGCAGGCTACAGCCTTGGATAACTTATTGGATACATGCACAACCAGTTGGGGTTTGCCCGCTACTTTGGCTTGCTGTACAACACGCCCGACCCCGTGTGATAACACATCACTTGCTACAAGTACTTTGTTAGATACATATACAACCGGTTGGTGTTCGCCCGCTACTTTGGCTTGTTGTAAGGTGCCCCCGACCCCATATGATACTACATCATTTGCCACGAATGGGCGCTCACATGGGTTACATAATGCAAACAACTTATTGGAACGTAGTGGGTTCCAGGCCTTCTCAGTGGCCGCCTCTTTACGTTTGCCCCAAGCCCAATCGTCTTACTTGCTGAACAACACATTTCCTGTTTCGTTGCGGCGCTATCCCGTGGTCTGGATGCACTCTCGTCCCGTGGTCTGGACGCACTTTCGTCCGTGTCCATGATGCTGACTGCCGTGATCTTCCTCTCCAGGGGTTTTGCCTCTGGTGTCAGGAAGATGCATTCGGATCATTTCGGCCGGAATCCCACTCTGCTTGGCTGACCTGGAGTCTCTTCCATCGTCGTGAAGAGGTCATCGGCTTTGGGTGGTGGGTACCGCGCGCCTGTACCACTGCTCGGTTGATCTTTACCTCCGTGTGGTCGTGATGAGCAGCCTGTGCCTCGGGGATCTGCAAATGGATCAGCATTTCGATGCCTGGTTCAGCTGAAGATGGGGACTTGCTCAACCTTTGAGCAAGGGAGACGTCGTTCGCCGGAGAAGGTACACAGAGGTCTTCCCAGTTCCCTCGAATCTTCCCCATCCACCTTCCACCAAGCAGAGTTGGGCCATCACGTGAAACAATCTACAGTGGTAAATCGTGCACCACTCCCTCATGGGATACTCTTATGTACGCACTACCAATAACTGGTATCAGTTCCTTAGTGTAGGTGTGCAACTTTGCCTGAATCTGGATCAGCTTGGGTCATTGTGCTCTGTCACCCCACAGCCTCTCGAATGCCTTCTGGCTCATAATTGATTGACTCGCCCCTGTGTCCCATTCCATGGAGACTGGCGTGCCTTTAAGATTAACTTTTAACATTACCAGAGGGCTTTTGGTGGTGAAGGTGTGTATCCCATACACTTTCTCTTCATCCTCAGGTTGAGTTGCCTCTCCTGCTCATTCAGCGTGGTCCATGCCGGATCAGTCATCTTCTGCCATGTGGTGAGTCACAGCACGTTTGCACATTCATTGGAGGTGCCCCATTGTTCCACAGCCCTTGCACATGTAGTGCTTGAATTGACATTGATGGGCTCAATGATTACCCCCGCAGCGCCAACATGGTGCTAATAGATTCGCATTCATGCCCCACGGCGGGCTCTGAGTCATCCAAGGTCTGGCCTCTGCAGGCATGTAGGCCCTGCCATGTACAGTTC
Organism: Pristiophorus japonicus; assembly: GCF_044704955.1. Classification (NCBI taxonomy): domain Eukaryota; kingdom Metazoa; phylum Chordata; class Chondrichthyes; family Pristiophoridae; genus Pristiophorus; species Pristiophorus japonicus. The sequence continues at coordinate 183,290,540 of NC_091977.1, forward strand.
TGCCTGCTGAAGGCGTTATTTTATGCAGAGTACTTGCTGGTGTGTTCCGATGCTGCAATGATATCTGTTTAGTGTTATCGTTCGTGGACATAAAAGCTTGATGGCCTTGCTCAGGTCTAGGGATTCGGCAGACAGCAGTTTGCGAAGAATTACCTCGTGGCCGATTCCAAGCATGAAAAAGTCCCGCAACACTTCCCCCAAAAATTCTGCAAATACGCACGATCCCACAAGGCATCTTAGGTCGGCAATATAGCTCGCCATGTCCTGGCCCTCGAAATGGTTGTGCGTAAAAAGACGATACCTGGCCATCAAGTTGCTCTTCTTTGACTTGAGGTGTTCCCAAACCAGCGTGCACAGCTCTTCATATGTCTTCTCCATTGGTTTCGTCGGTGCTAGCAGATTTTTGATGAGGTCATATGTCGTGGACCCGCAAACGGTGAGGAGAATCGCCCTGCGCTTGACCGCGGTTTCTTCCTTTTCCAGTTCGTTGGCCATGAAGTACTGGTCAAGACGCTCAATGAAGGCTTCCCAATCATCACCCTCAACAAATCTCTCAAGAATACCAACGGCAGCCATGACTGCGTGAAAGTTCTTGATCTGTTACTCATCGCCAATTGTTAAATTTCGAATAACTCCACAAGACTGTACATCTTCAGCTCAAACTGTTGTGACCTTGGTCTCTTTATTGTACCTCCAGAGTGAGGAGGTAGCATGATAGTCTGCCTTTGATACCTGCTTGCCCAGGGTGTGCAGGTGACCCTTGGGTCTCCCACAGGTGCGCCCCCTGGTGCCAAATCTTATACATTGGTCGTGTTTACATACATAACAGTCCACTCATGGGCATTATTGTATCACAGCTCAGTCCTGGTGTGTGGGTTGCAAAGATGTGCTGGTAGCCATGGTTACAACACGTAATCCATATCATCCAGCCTTCCTCCGCTTGGAGGAGCTTGCCAATGATGGATTGGCACCAAATGTATGGATCATGCATACTCCAGGAAATTATGCATTAACGTACATGAAATGGGTGAAAGCCTTTTTGATTTATGAATACATACACAGTGTGCAAATAGCAACAGAAGTACAATTGATTATTGTAGAGGGTGGTGTCAATGGAGTCAGCTTGCCTTCCCTGACCCAGAGCGGTTGCGAGTCACTCTCACTCCCTGGTTCTCGAGCCTGGATTTATTAATCAGGGTGTGATAAAGTACAGCAGACAATTGTTTTGTACAAAGAAATGTGTGGTTTTTATTCAAGAAGAATGAATACACCTTTTATTAAAACTGAGAAAGCTTATCACTTTAAATGAGAGAAAACTTAGCACTCTAATGGGGAATCCTTTACTCAAACACAAGAGAAAACCCAGCAGTACAACAACTCCCACCTCCCAATCCCCCTATCTAACTAGGTTAGGCTCTGGGGCTTCAGGGACTATGCTCACCAATCCTTCCTTGACAGTCGGTAATGGGTCCCGGTTTCGGGGTGCGTTGGGTTTTGTCGACTCTGCTAGCTGTACCCTGAATGTAGGAGAGGACTTCTTGCTGCGTGTTCCTCAGTCGGGTGGTGTCTGCTGATGCGGTAGGGCGCATATTGGATTTATGGGGTGAGTACCCACTTTCTTCCTTCAGCAGTAGGTTTTAAAGTTCTTTTAGGTAATGTTTTACTCGTTGGTAGCTCAGGGATAGCTTGTAGAGTGGAAACAACTTGCGAATCTTCGGGTTTTCGTTGAGTTGAGTTCGGTTTGGAAATCGTTGGTCGCGGTGGCTCAATATTACCAATTTGGTTACTGGTAATATCTTGATGGTTGTTTCGTGAGCCTCTTGCTGCTACGATGTGCTTGGTTTCCTGGTCACTTGCGATGTTGTCTTAGTTGATGTTCTGAAGAACCAGGTTAACGAAGCTGGTGTGCTGGTCTTGAAGTCTGCCAGGTCTGAAGCATACGAAGCTGGTGAAGAAGCCAAATGAAGTCCTGGCTGTAAAAACAGGCCTTAATTATACTTTGAGAGACTTCCTTATCTGTCCCCAAATCAACGTTGGTTCTTTGTTTAGCAGCCCAGCTAACTGAAACTTGATTAAGTTTTAATCTGGCATTGATAGATTTTTCTGAGTTGATGAGCTCTTGTCCATAGTGATAGCGCTGTTTTTTGCTTCCGGAAGTTTGGCCTGAGCCAGATATTTCTATGCCTGTTGAAAAGGTGTTGGAATATGTATGTGACATTTGGGTCCTCTGGGTGGGGTGAATAATGTTTCTTCCGTGGTCCATTGTTTAAATGCTAATGTTTTCTAGGGGCAAGTTTCGGGGCTAAACAGTTCCCAGACAATTTGATTAGCTCCAATGTCCAAACTGGCCTTTTAGAGATTGACCCCACCCCTTTTCTTGCAGATCCAACATTCACCTTTTAAAAATCCCAAACTTGGTTAAAACTCGTAGATTTCTTCCAGAAGCATTTTAGGATCCCAAACTTTCTGATAGATAGTTCCAAATTAAATTTCCTTTCCATTGAGTCCAAACACTGGGGGGGTTCTCCCATGAATTTTGCAACTCCACATTATTCCCTGAATTCTAGGCAGCTACACAAGTTGGTAGAAGACCAGCTGCCTTTGGGATTGCAGATGGTGCTGTGTACCAAAGTTGATATACTGGTGGTCATGGCCAGCAGTGCTAACTGAAGGTGAAGGCTCATTGTGCAGAAGGTGACATAGCTGAGTATACACTTTACTGGGCAACTTTAGACTTTACACTCAAGTGCCTAGAAATTTGAGCATATCCACAAAATGGGGGGGACAGAGGGTGCAGGAAATGATCCCTAGGCCTGAATGAATACGCCCGAGGCGTACGTAATATTGGGCCTCCGGCCTTTTTACCATTGACCACTTAATTGACTTCCCCAGGCAGCTCACCAGAGGAAAGGACTCAAAGTTTAGGCTGCTATAAAGCCAGCAGCATTCCCCAGGCAGTCCTTAAAGGAGACCATGGTGGGGTTGAAGGGAGGAATGTCCGAAAGAAGGACGGACCAGAAAGGGGGACGATTGGGGAGGAGAGCGACCAGGAAATGTGGTGATCGGGAGAGATAGCAACTGGGAAATGGGGTACAATCAGAATGGAAAGTAGCAGTGACCGGGAGGGAGGGCAGCAGTGGGCGAGAAGTGGGGGTAGCAGTGGATGTGAGGGAGGATAATGGTAGCCGAGATTGGGATGGGTCGGTACTAGCGAAAGCCAGGATTGGAAAGCATGGATAGTAGTCGGCGGCGAGGATAGCAGCTGGGATCGGGAGGATAGCAGCAGCAATCAGGGCCGATGGTGACAGTGAATGGTGGCCTGCAGTGGTCCTTTTAAGGACTGCCTGATCAGCACTGGCTGCATTCAGGGCAACCCAATAATGCAGAGGAGCCCTCAGACATGCACTAGGCCCTTCTTTTGAATAAAAGAACAAGACTTATACAGCTCCTTTCATGATCAAAGGATGTTCCAAAGCGCTTTACAACCAATGAAGTATTTTTGAAGTGTAGTTACTGTTGTAATATAGGAAACGCGGCAGTCAATTTGCACACAGCAATCTCCACAAACAGCAATATGATAATGACCAGATAATCTGTTTTTGTTATGTTGATTGAGGGATAAATATTGGCCAGGTCACCAGGGATAACTCCCCTGCCCTTCTTCAAAATAGTGCCGTGAGATCTTTAAAGTTCACGTGAGAGGGCAGGCAGGGCCTCAGTTTAACGTCTCATCCAGAAGGTGGCACCTCCAACAGTACAGTGCTCCCTCAGTACTGCACTGGAGTGTCAGCCGAGATTTTTTGTACTCAATTCTCTGGAGTGGGATTGAGCTCACAACCTTCTGACTCAGAGGCGAGAGTACTACCAACGTAGCCACAGCAGACATAATATGCAAAGTGGTGCCTTTGTTGACCCCTAGATCATATTTTGACATGATCTCCATAAAGTGATGAAAGTCTTGTATCTTTATGCCAGCTAGTCATTTTGCATAAAGGTTCTGGGCTTTCTGGAAAAGCATCTGTTTGCTCTGCTTTACCATGGCTGCCGCAGCCCTCCCCCATCTAACCGGAAGCCGCAGGCAATTATTTTAAAACCTGTTAACAAGCTTTCAGGTGACATCATTAAACAATTGAAATAAAAATAATTTCTGAACATTAGTTCACTTTTCACAGATGGAAGCTCGAAATAGTGAAACCACTGTCTGAGCTTGCTGGCATTCTATTTTTGGTTTTTCCACTACTTTTATCACCAACCTCCATTAGTAGTGATTAGGATTGATTAACATATCTCAACATCAGTCATCACTGCCTTGGCTTTTGATTGGCTAAAAAATGAATTACCTTTGGAAATAGCATTTAAATATTAAGGTCTCGAAATTACCTATCGCCCTGGTTGGGGATGGCAACTTCTCCAGGGCCATACATCCTGCGCCCAGCGCAGAAATCCCGTCCAGGAAACGTAATTGGGGTTACCATCCCTCACAGGAAGTGGAGCACAATGTTGCACGCTCCACTTCCTGTTGGGGTGGTATTCGGGGTGCTACTCGGGCGGGATCGGCAGCGCTACGTGGCTTTTCCGCGTAGCACTGATGCGTTTCAATGCCCCTCCCGTTCTGTTAAAGGGGAGGGCCGTTGCGCACTCTGCAGGGCCTCTGATGCCTTCCACTGGGCCACCAGGATGGTGTGGTGCTGTGGCCACAGCCCAAACAGATTGCTGGGCTGCACGATGGCGGCCCGGACCATGCCACGGAGCAGCAAGATGGGCCGCCTGTTGAGTCGGCCAAAGCGACAAAATGACGGCGCAAGGCGCAGCGCCCCTCCCCTTTAACTTCAGCCCCGGGAGCAGATGTCGGCCTGGTTCATGACCCGCAACACTGGCACTGACACTGCTCACAGCTGCCTGGCGGGACGCTGGCCAATTTCCGCTGTGGGCCAGAAAGGGGTCACCGCGGGGCACTGTGGGGTCAGCACGCATGGCGATAACATTATCCCCGGTTGCACGGCGACCTGGGCGCTATTAGCATGATGTTACTGCGTCAGTGTCTCCGCTAACTCCCGTGCAATTACATGGGAGCCAGTAGCGCCCCACTGCCCCCACCCCCACAGGCGTAAACAGGTTTGCGCCCCCAGAGGTGGTAATGAGAGGCGCACAACAGGAGAATTTCACCCCCTAAAATCCCAGAGACTAAAGGGGTTAGACTATCCAAGCACTGATGAGTTATGGATTGTTTTGCACTATGAACATTTCCACTGGTAACAGTTGAGACTGCAAAAGCTCATTTCACTTATGGTCTTACCTACCATTCGAGGAGAGAGCTTGATCTCACCTATCTGTCTATGCTTGATTCAAGCACCACTGCTGAAAGAATTGAGGATTTTATTTTTCTCATCAGTGGACACATTTTGGTTGAGTGTATAATTACTGACAATAAATCCACCATTCACCCAGGGGAAAAATTGCTTCACTGCAAACTCAGCCACATGAGAAGGTGGAATTCCAAAACCAATCACAATCATTGGCATGAAAAATTCCAGACTGCAAGAAAACACATGCTTAATTAATCTATTTGTCTCAGGTCCGATATAAATGAATTTCCTAAGATAGGTCAGTCATGGGCTGCATTTATTTATTCTTGTTTTCAGTTGGAACTAAATTATATTTTGGTCACACCCCCTTCCTCAAGTGCAGTTTGAAATCATCATCTTCATAGGCAGTCGCTTGAATTGAGGATGACTTGCTTCCATGCCAAAAAAGAGATGAGTTCACAGGTGTTTCAATGAAGGACCTAATAGTCCAGGTCCCGAACTACATCTTGAAGGGTCACATCTTAAAAGAGTGTGGAGGTGGTGGACCCGGCATTCGGCGCAGCCCTGACCTGTGAGGAACACCAGAGGCAGATTGGGGCCTTAAGAGAGCGTGGAGGCATGTCACTACACATTTGAAATATAGTGCACCTGTCTAACCTTGTAAACTCTCTTCAACTTTTCAGCTTCCAGCCTTGCTAATTAAATCTGATCAATGCCAGTTCAAACAAGTGGTGAACATAGGTATTAGAGAGAATGGAAATCCTTGAGAAAGTTCAACTTTATTCATCACCTTTGGTGATGTCAATGCTCTATGCCATCTACATCAGTCTATTTTAGCCCAGTTTGGCAAACACAGAGAACCCATTTCCTGCTCCAGGAATCAATTCAAAGCCACACAGACCAAGGAACTTTGTGAGAATGGACAGAATGTATCCTTTACAATATCAGAGAATTGTCAAGGACTGTCAATTCCCCACAAGATTAGTATGACAAGATTTGCTAGTGCTCAGCCAGGACCGCGCTGTCCAATTCAGGGGAACGCAAGAACTATTGCAGATCCATCTCAACATTCTGGAGCTCATTTTATGGTGGGCCAATCTAATGCTGTTGTTGGGGAGCCTCAGCTGCCAGAAGTACATATCAAGAGACCACAGGTGCGTGCCCAATGATTTTCCCATTGCACTCAAGGAAAGGAGAGGTGACGCTCCACTCTGGGAGCATGCACTTGTGAAATTGGCCTTTCTGGATTAGTCCAAAATGTCCTCACAAAAAACAGGGCATCATCATCATAGGTGGTCCCTCGAATGAGGATGACTTGCTTCCACACGAAAAGGGATGAGTTCATAGATGTTTCAATAGAGGACCTGATATTCCAGTCCTGAACTTCAGGGGTGGAAGATGCCTGTGCGTGGATTTTTTTAATGTGTGGTGACCGGTGCACATCAGCCACCACACGGGTTTGACAGAGCTAGGCCTTTATCCAGTGGCAAGGGTAAACCAGGATGACTGGAGACCTGCTCTGCTGCATGGATCGAGTGTGCACACATATCGCAGTGTGGGCTGGCCCATGCTACCCTTAGGCCCTCGATTCTTCTGGGCCCCGCACCCTCATTTGCTGTACCTCTGCTACGATCACTCGCTGCTCCTCCACCACAAAAATTCACTGCACCTCCGCCAAAATCTCTCAACGCACCTCCGCACCAAACATTTGCTGCACTTCAGCCACGATCTCTTGCCGCGCATCCGCCCTAACCTCCCCGCTCCTCTGTTGTGCCTGGGCACCGCCGATGTTCCTGCCCATGTTCTAACCGGCGACCTGGGCCTTAATGGGTCACCCAGTCGCCCACCTCAAAGTCATCGTGCACTTGGGAGGACTCGCGCCGGAAGCTGTAGTGGCATGCTCCTGCTCTTATACTCCTGACCTGCGGTGGTGTCCTCTCGCAGATCAGGGTGGCCCACATATTGCTCATCCTACATGTGGAAGTTTCATTGTCATTACCCGAAATTGTATTCTATGTGTGCAGAAGATCAGTTGCAGACTTAACTGTCACTTGTTAAACTAGGATCATTAGGCTATGGGAAATCTCTTATTTGTACATTGACATCCTGAAATGAGTAAAATTTATTGATGTTTTTCTAAGTTATTAGCAACTTTCAGCTTCAAAATTTGTGAGGCATTTGTTCTTCTAACAGCTGTTTCCAGCTGCAGAAAATAAAAAGTGAAAAAAATTAAACTTTCAAAGAATAAAACAAGTCATCAGTCTTTTTTTTTAGATTTTAATATAAATGTAGAACTTAAAAAGCAGTTTATAGAAACTGGCAAAGTCTTAACCAAAATAACTTGATGCAGATGACCTAGTTGCACAGATGTTGTCAGTCTGGGACAGCACTAGGCTCTTTATGGCTATTTTGGGAGATGATTAAAGGAGATAACAATGTGAAACTGGTCTGTGAGGTGTAACCGACTGATGCAGAAGACATATCCCCACACTATGGCCGCGATCTCGCCAACCATGGCAGCTCCGGTGCAGCTGGTCGGTAGCGGGTGGCGACCCTGCACTTGGCTCCAGCTCGCATTGTGTGAAGAATCTTCCCTTGTTAAGCCCACCCTGCGAGGTTCCAGGCCAATTAAAAGAAAGCGGGTCTGATTACGTCATTTGATGATGCGTCATCAGACGATTTCTTTAACGGGACCATTGTCACACTGATTTTGACAGTTGTCAGTGTTCGGCAGCACTGAACTACTGCAAACACTGACAAACACTGCACAAAGGTGCATGGCTGCACAAAGGCTCTCCCATGACTCCCTCCAGATGCTTATGGAGGGGGTCACAGCGTGCAGGGAGGTTCTCTTCCCTGATTGCCGAAAAGTTTTGTGTTGCTGGTGGTGATGCTGGTGTGTTTAGTGATGTTGGTGGAAGAGACCTCCCCAGGACACCAACGCAGCCTAGTTGCACATTGACAGGAAGGGCACATGCAGGGATGTCATCAGGAGGACCTGGCTGCAGGGGCGCAAACCTTTCAATTATCTCAGTAGATCATGAAATGTTACTGCAAAGCCACACTCAACCTCATCCTGTTGTGCCTCCCCTCACATCCCCATCACTCTGCCTTCCCTACCCTACTCCTGCACATCCTTACTCACACCAACTTACCTTGCACCTCCACCCATCCCTCTCTCTCTCTCTATCTACATTATCACTTCCTCATCTCACTAGCCACACCTCACCCTCATCCTTGTCCAATCATACCAACTAACAACACATAAGGGTAGGCACTTGGGTCCTTTAGCCAATACTCATGTAGAGTTTCTGCTAATGTGTTGAAATCTTTATTTTCAACACTTTGCATTCTTGTGTGAACCTTTGGAAGTGGTTTGGTGTGTTGTAGTGAATGGCGAGACATAAGAGTACCTTGCACAATGGTGATGAATGTGAAAGGAATGGATTGGGCATTGCAGGGGTGTTTTATGGAGCTGTGTGGGGTGGTGCCAACCTGGTGCATCATGTGGCAGTCAGGGTGTCCAGCGTCAAGTAAAATAAATGTGGCCATGGTGAGGCCAGCCCTGGCCTCCCAGGCAGCAATGTGGTTGGATGCTGATGCCCTGTGTCCTGTGCAGCACCAGGTGATTGCCAAAAAGTTTTGTGTTGTTGTTGGTGATGCTGGTGTGTTTAATAATGTTGGTGTTGTGGCTGATTGTGGTGAGATTCTGAGGACCAAGGTGAGATTTTCTCAAGAGCACCAATGCTGATAGAATAGATGGCAGCTGAAGTTGAGATGACAGAAGCGATCTGTCAAGGGTGAGAAACACTTCCAAACTGCATACAGCTCAAACGTGTCTTCCAAATCCTGAAGGCTTCAGCTTCTGAGATTGGAAAGTGAACAGCTGTGAAATGGTAACTTTTATACCACTTCTGCAGCTGTCAACTATTCAAAGCAATGGAGAGTCATTGAGAAACCGACACACTTACCTGACATGAAGCCTGAGCGACGGGAAGGTCCTGAAAAAATTGGAAAAATGGTAAGTACCTGGTAAAATTCTTTTAAAATAACTTTAAAGTACCTCTTAATGATGTTAATTGGCTGGCCTGCTACAGCCAGACCCGGTACTTTGGAAATTGACAAGGAGACGGGTTCAGAGCGGACATCCGCCCTGCTGTTATAAGAACATAAGAACATAAGACATAAGAATTAGGAACAGGAGTCGGCCATCGAGCCCCTCGAGCCTGCTCCGCCATTCAAAAAGATCATGGCTGATCTGCCCGTGGACTCAGCTCCACTTACCCGCCCGCTCCCCGTAACCCTTAATTCCCTTATTGGTTAAAAATCTATCTATCTGTGATTTGAATACATTCAATGAGCTAGCCTCAACTGCTTCCTTGGGCAGAGAATTCCACAGATTCACAACCCTCTGGGAGAAGAAATTCCTTCTCAACTCGGTTTTAAATTGGCTCCCCCGTATTTTGAGGCTTTGCCCCCTAGTTCTAGTCTCCCCGACCAGTGGAAACAATCTCTCTGCCTCTATCTTGTCTATCCCTTTCATTATTTTAAATGTTTCTATAAGATCACCCCTCATCCTTCTGAACTCCAACGAGTAAAGACTCAGTCTACTCAATCTATCATCATAAGGTAACCCCCTCATCTCCGGAATCAGCCTAGTGAATCGTCTCTCTGTACCCCCTCCAAGGCTAGTATATCCTTCCTGAAGTAAGGTGACCAAAACTGCACACAGTACTCCAGGTGCGGCCTCACCAATACCCTGTACAGTTGCAGCAGGACCTCTCTGCTTTTGTACTCCATCCCTCTCGCAATGAAGGCCAACATTCCATTTGCTGCACCTGCAAACTAACTTTTTGGGATTCATGCACAAGGACCCCCAGGTCCCTCTGCACTGCAGCATGTTGTAATTTCTCCCCATTCAAATAATATTCCCTTTTACTGTTTTCTTTCCCAAGGTGGATGACCTCACATTTTCTGACATTGTATTCCATCTGCCAAACTTAGCCCATTCGCTTAACCTATCCAAATCTCTTTGCAGCCTCTCTGTGTCCTCTACACAACCCGCTTTCCCACTAATCTTTGTGTCATCTGCAAATTTTGTTACACTACATTCTGTCCCCTCTTCCAGATCATCTATGTATATTGTAAACAGTTGTGGTACCAGCACCGATTCCTGTGGCACACCACTAACCACTGATTTCCAACCCGAAAAGGACCCATTTATCCCGACTCTCTGCTTTCTATTAGCCAGCCAATTCTCGATCCATGCTAATACATTTCCTCTGACTCCGCGTACCTTTATCTTCTGCAGTAACCTTTTGAGTGGCACCTTATCGAATGCCTTTTGGAAATCTAAATACACTGCATCCATCGGTACACCTCTATCCACCATGCTCGTTATATCCTCAAAGAATTCCAGTAAATTAGTTAAACATGATTTCCCCTTCATTAATCCATGTTGCATCTGCTTGATTGCATTATTCCTATCTAGATGTCCCGCTATTTCTTCCTTAATGATAGCTTCAAGCATTTTCCCCACAACAGATGTTAAACTAACCGGCCTATAGTTACCTGCCTTTTGTCTGCCCCCTTTTTTAAATAGAGGCGTTACATTAGCTGCTTTCCAATCCGCTGATACCTCCCCAGAGTCCAGAGAATTTTGGCAGATTATAACGAATGCATCTGCTGTAACTTCTGCCATCTCTTTTAATACCTTGGGATGCATTTCATCAGGACCAGGGGACTTGTCTACCTTGAGATCCATTAGCCTGTCCAGCACTACCCCCCCTAGTTATAGTGATTGTCTCAAGGTCCTCCCTTCCCACATTCCCGTGACCAGCAATTTTTGGCATGGTTTTTGTGTCTTCCACTGTGAAGACCGAAGCAAAATAATTGTTTAAGGTCTCAGCCATTTCCACATTTCCCATTATTAAATCCCCCTTCTCATCTTCTAAGGGACCAACATTTACTTTAGTTACTCTCTTCCGTTTTATATATCGGAAAAAGCTTTTACTATCTGTTTTTATGTTGTGCGCAAGTTTACTTTCGTCATCTATCTTTCCTTTCTTTATTGCTTTCTTAGTCATTCTTTGCTGTCGTTTAAAATTTTCCCAATCTTCTAATTTCCCACTAACCTTGGCCACCTTATACGCATTGGTTTTTAATTTGATACTCTCCTTTATTTCCTTGATTATCCACGGTTGGTTATCCCTTCTCTTACCGCCCTTCTTTTTCACTGGAATATATTTTTGTTGAGCACTATGAAAGAGCTCCTTAAAAGTTTTCCACTGTTCCTCAATTGTGCCACCATTTAGTCTGTGTTCCCAGTCTACTTTAGCCAACTCTGCCCTCATCCCATTGTAGTCCCCTTTGTTTAAGCATAGTATGCTTGTTTGAGACACTATTTCTTCAATCTCTATTACAAATTCAACCATACTGTGATCACTCATTCCGAGAGGATCTTTTACTTGGAGATCGTTTATTATTCCTGTCTCATTACACAGGACCAGATCTAAGATAGCTTGCTCCCTTGTAGGTGCTGTAACATACTGTTCTAAGAAACAATCCCGTATGCATTCTATGAATTCCTCCTCAAGGCTACCCCGTGCGATTTGATTTGACCAATCGATATGTAGGTTAAAATCCCCCATGATTAATGCCATTCCATTTTCACATGCCTCCATTATTCCCTTGATTATTGTCCGCCCCACCGTGAAGTTATTATTTGGGGGCCTATAAACTACGCCCACCAGTGACTTTTTCCCCTTACTATCTCTAATCTCCACCCACAATGATTCAACATTTTGTTCATTAGAGCTAATATCATCTCTCACAACTGCCCTGATATCATCCTTTATTAACAGGGCTACCCCACCTCCTTCCGAATTGTCAGATACCACTGTATGTTTAATTCCCAGTCTTGGCCACCCTGCAACCACGTTTCTGTAATGGCCACCAAATCATACCCATTTGTAATGATTTGTGCCGTCAACTTATTTACTTTATTTCGAATGCTGCGTGCATTTAGGTAGAGTGTTTTAATACTAGTTTTTAAACCATGATTTTTAGTTTTGACCCCTCCTGCAGCCCCTTTATATTCATACATATTGTCCCTTCCTATCACCTTGTGGTTTACACTTACCCCAGTGCCACTCTGCTCTGTTGCCTCCTGCCTTTTGCATTCTTTCTTGGGGTCCTGTTCATCTGTGCTCGTACCCACTCTAACTAGCTCAGAGCCCTTTCCTGGGTTCCGAATGCTCCTCGCATTGAGGCACCGAGCTTTCAGGCTTGCCTTTTTATTACACTTTGACCCTTTAGAATTTTGCTGTACAGTGGCCCTTTTTGTTTCTTCTTCTTCGGCAGTCCCTCAGAGTCGAGGATGACTTGCTTCCACACTAATATGAGTTTTCAAGTGACTGATGAGTCTAATGCAGGACCTACAGTCTCTGTCACAGATGGGGCAGACCGTGGTCGGAGGTACAGGTGGGTGGGGTGCTTGGGTTGTTGTGCGCTCCTTCCGCTGTTTGCGCTTGGCTTCCGCGTGCTCCAGGTGAAGAGACTCGAGGTGTTCGGTGCCTTCCCGGATGCTTCTCCTCTACTTTGAGCGGTCCTGGGCCAGGGATTTCCAGGTGTCGGTGGGGATGTTGCACTTTTTCAAGGAGGCTTTGAGGGTGTCCTTGAAACATTTCCTCTGCTCACCTGGGGCTCGCTTGCTGTCTTGGAGCTCTGAGTAGAGCACTTGTTTTGGGAGTCTAATATTGGGCATGCGGACGATGTGGCCCATCCATCGGAACTGATCAAGCCTGGTCAATGTGTTGATCTTGGGGATGTTGGCCTGAGCGAGGCCACTGACATCGGTGTGCCTATCCTGCCAATCGGTTTGCAGGATCTTGTGGAGGAAGGCTTGGTGGTACTTCTGCAGCATTTTGAAGTGCCGGCTGTATATCGTCCCTATCTCTGAGCCATATAGGAGGGCAGGTATCACTACTGCTCTGTCGACAAGTGCTTTGAGGTGCCTGCTGTACATAGTCCAGTGCTTTGAGGTGCCTGCTGTACATAATCCATCAATCACAGCCATTTTGATAGCGGGCCCCCCTCCAAATGTACACTCGAAGCGCTAGTAAGATTCCGGCCTGTGCTCCAGAAGCCAGCGTATGAAAAGTGTCTAATCAATGAAGCCATTGCAACCCTTGCAGGAAAGGGCATATTTCCAGGCCAAAAGATGTTCCTTAGGATATGCTCTATTACAGACAAGCTACTAAACCTTTCCTGTAAGTGAAGTGCTATGACTTTGAATTTCTTCAATCTTGCCTCTAAGACTAATAATGCTGAAATGGATGTATGCTGTCCTGTAATATCAGCAGTATAAATAACCATATGCTTCACCGTTATTAATTATGTCTCTGCTGTGTTTTACTATGATTATGATCCCTGAGCCTGGCATTAGTTGGATATATCTGCTTTAAGAACTATTTCACAAAACCCTGGGAGTGATTTTCGACAGTGGTGCAAATTGGGTGGACAATGAGTGGGGCCCCCGATGGTATCAGCTGAACCACTTTCATGATTGAGCCTCATTCTCATAATATCAGTCAGCTTCCAGTAGTCAATAAGCACAGACAGACAGCTCGCTGATATACAGGGGCGGCGGTGGGGGCGGGGGGGGAGGCGGGGTGGCGGGGAGGTTGGGAGGTTCGGCAGCTCCTCCACAGAGCCGAGTCAGAAGTAAAAGTCGAGTTAAAGGCGGGGCGGGGCGAGGTGGGAGGAGGCAATCCCAGGGTGGACAGGAGAAGGGTACATGGGCGCACAAAATTCAACACCTCAGCGTCTTTTGGAGGTGTTTTTGGAGCGGCATTTGCTCCGCCCAATGGTACCTGAAAATTACTTTGAGGTTCTACGACCAGCATAGAACCACGACTGAAATATTTTCATAAGCCTGTTTCAGGCAGGAGCACCCTTTTCAAAGCCTGCTCGAAAATTGAGTCAGTTGTCCAATGGGAATAAGGATTTAAAAAATAATTGTATACCTCCACCCAATCTTCCACCCGCTGCACCCTCCTATCTCTGGGGCTCTGCCGAGGAGATATTTAAATGTCTTATCAGTAAGTTATCACAAAAGCCAGGGTGGGTATTTTATATATAAACTACTTTCCTGAATAATCATGTTCCTCCAAGCTAAATTTAAATCAGCTCTCTGTCCTCTAACACAGTTCACACCCTACTCAATGATAAACTGAGCTCATGCAAGTAGGATGGAAGACTGTTTTTACTGATTTCATAATGGAAATATAGGCCGACCAACCATTGTAGGACAATCATTAACATTCTTATATTAATGCAAATCTCCATAACTCAGTAGCTCTGTCATGCTAGTACACCTACGAAAGGTCATGAGCACTTGTCCAATGACAGCAAATTACTTTTATTTTAAATGGTTTCCATGCTTTCATGTAAAAGTTGATTAACCATTTATAAGAAAGTAAAAAAGAGTAAAACAAGCAAATTTGATTTGCTGGAAGACGTGAGTGAAATTTACATATTGACTGATGTATAGCAAAGTGATAATCCACATGCATGCATTATTAATTTTACTTTATATTAGAATTATACAGGGAAAATAATGCCTAATTTTAGCAATTATATTCTTGGGAGATTTTAAGTAGTACTTATGTGTTTAGTGTCTCGAGAAAGATTCCGAGCTTTGGTTTGTGCTTTGCCTCATGATTATCATTTTCAAGCCTTTGATGATAATTGCAAGAAATCTATCTTTATACAATACTAATTCTCATTTTTACATCGATCATGTAAATGATTAGTAATAAAGCTAACATAGTCTGTATCACATGGTAATTAGAAATAGATTAGGTTTGCTCTTGACTGCACCTTAACCAACAAGTCTGAGGCTTGGCAGTATTAAACCAAAATGAGCTACTGAAGAAGGATCTATTGCAATGCTTGGTTGGTGACAACATGAACCTAATGGAAATTGCAGCTGCTTTGTTTTCTCAAAATAAAAAATATATGGGGCTAGATTTTCAACTTTTGTGCTTATCGCCCAAAAATGGGCATTATTTCCGGCGTGGGCGGTAACAAAGGGTTTTCAGATCACCGGCTTCTCGCCCATTCTCAAAGCACCTAGTCTCCATTTTTTAAAATGGGCGTTACCGCGAGCAATATGAAATGGGCGGTAGCATTAAATCTCGCTGACCTTCTGCCATAAAGTGTCGCTGTCCTTAGCAACAGCATGGCAACGCTTGATTCCCGTGATTCAGGAGACCAAGGGCCATCATGACATGTGCAGAAGAGGAGACAGAGAGAGAGGGAGCTGAAGGCGTCGGTGTGGTGTGTGCTTGTTTGGCTGTTTTGGGAGGCACGAGGGAGATTCAACAGCAGCAAAAAGCCTTCTAAGCACCAAGAACATAGTTGGCACCGAGTTTTTGACCAACAAATAAGATATAACATGGAAGGGATGGAGGAGGCCCTGGAGCTGGTAGCCAGGAACACTGGTGGCAGAGGGCTCCCAGTGGTCCTGGAGCACGGCACTGCACCCCACGGTGCCACACCCCCATTACCAACCACATGAGAGCCAGCAGCAACATCTTGCTTCTGGCTCGGATCACGTTCCCTCCTCAGAACCATCCTCTCCCGTATCCGTCCAAGCAGCGGTTTGGCCGTCATCTCCCCCACCGCAATGAAGCATCGCCTGAGGAGCTCCTCAGCCAGGCGGCTTGAACTCAGGAGGGGAAGGGTTAGAGGTGGGGAGGAGAAGCGGGGGAGGGGGATTACAGAAATACTGATGATTTCAGACAAATGTTCGATTCAAGTATTTTTTATTTAACAAAACCTTGTTGCGCATTGGCTTAGATAGCTGCACCGTTACACGCTGGTGATTCCTTAATATCAAAGGGTATAATTAAATTTAACGTCAATCAACTTAAACTTTAACTGTCACCAAGGTGATGCCCACCATTGATGTATCACCTGCACACCCAGCAGTGTGTCAGCTTTGTAAATAACACCAACGTTCTTTCAGGCAAAGCGATCATTGATGAACCCTTGACGTAAGGCTGTTGCAGCAATCATGCCACCACGGGCCCTTTCATGCGGTCTGCAGGGGGGGCGGGGGCATGGCTTCAGCGTCAGCCTTATTGTCTGGGCCGATGTCAGCGTCCGCCTCCTCATCCTCCTCTTCCTCTCTCTGGTGAGGTGGACTGTCAGACTCATCAAGCAATTCTTGTCCCCTCCTGATAGCCAAGTTGTGCAGTATGGAGCACACCACCACGAATTGAGCTACCTGCTCAGGGTAGTAATGGAGCTCACCTCCTGAGTGGTCCAGGCATCTAAAGCGCTGCTTAAGCACCCCAATGGTTTTCTCCACAATATTGCGAGTTGCTCTGTGGCTCTCGTTGTATCGCCTCTCAGTTTCAGTGTGGATGTCACGCAGGGGGGTCATCAGCCAGGTGGCGAGGCCATATCCTCTGTCACCAAGCATCCAGCATTGACCTTGTGGCTGATTGTTAAACAAGTCAGATACAGTGCTCTCACGCAGGACATGAGCATCATGGATGCTGCCCGGAAATTGAGTATTCACTGCCAATATAATTTGCTGGTGATCGACAACCAGTTGGACATTCAGGGAGTGGAATCCCTTGTGGTTCCTGAAAACCTCTGCATCCTGAAAAGGTGCCTGCATCGCGATGTGCATACAGTCTATTGCTCCCTACACCTTGGGGAAGTTTGCAATTCTGGAGAATCTTGGAGCCCTCTCACTCTGTGCCACCCTGGTCATAGGGAAGCTGATCAAGTCCCTCCTGCATGTGTACAGGGCTTCAGTGACCTGTCTAATGCAGCAATGTGTGGTATGCTGAGAAAGTCCGCAAATGTCACCAGCTGTGGCCTGAAAAGAACCCGAGGCGTAGAAGGACAGTGCCGCAGTGACTTTGACCTCGCCCAAAAAACCGCCCAGACTGATGGTGCTGGCAGGCTGCAGATCTGCCTTTATCAGCTGGCATACCTCAGTGATAACCTCTTTGTGGAAGCGCAGTCTCCGAAGGCAGGTGGTGTTGGGCAAGTCGAGGTAAGACCGCTTCTCCCTGTACTTGCGGGGAGTGTAACGTGTGGTCCTTCTCGTCAGTCTGGTAAATCTTACATTGGGCACATAATGCTGTGGAGCGTACCTTCGGCGATCTTGAGACTGCTGCATGTATTTGATCACCAAGAGAGAGTAAGAAAGGAGCAGTAGCTCTCTGTTTTCCACCGATTGGTCACAAACAATGAATGTCCCGACGAAGACACCTATTAAATTTCAATCGGTCACAGCACAGTCAAGATATTTATAGAGATGCTTACATCAACTCCAACGACCTCCAGAGTACATCCGAACTCCCCCGAGATTGAAGCACAGCAGCCTTTTAAAGGAGGCGACATGTGATGTAGAACATGGCGTCCATAACATTGTGATTAGTTCCGATTAGTTCCACTTTTTCTGGGCGGTTTTTTGGGCGAGCATTATTTTGGGCGATATGGTGCGAGGTGGTGAACGTGACGCTGGGCGAACTCATTGTCGCTAGTTTCGGTAAATATGCTCTTTACGACAAAATAAAATGGCCGGCCGTTAATTCCGTGCGGAAAGTAACGCTGGGCGATATTATGGGCGTTGATTTTGCCCATTCTGATGATTCCGCCCAAAAAAAGTGGCCGGGCCGTATTATTTTTTCCTAACCTTAAGCACATGGGGAAAGTAACATTCGGTGATAAGTTTCCGAAAAATGGGCGTCAGTTTCCATTTTGTGGCTAAATGGGCGATATCTGAGCATTATACGCCATTTCAGCGATAAAATGGGTGTTAAGTGGCGTTAAGCATGCAAAAAAAGTGGAGGTTCTAGCCAATACTTCTTTGTTTAATTCCACAAAAAAATAGTGTGATTCCCCTCCCCCTCACCCCCTGCCCTTCTGCAGCTGGTATATTTACCATCAAAATGTTGATGCTTAGGAAAGTATTGAGAGAATTGGTACTTTTACCTTTAACTGTGCTTTCTAAATTGCATTTATTTAAGATCACTTTCTCTGCTTGTTGTCAACATTGGGAAGTGAACACTTTACTATTTGGGACACTCAATTACAGCATCAGGCACTTCCAGTTCATAACGTATGTAGTTATATACAAAACTCCAGAAAAAGCTTCAAGATTGAGCTCCAAAACAAGCATCTCAAGACCTGTTCATACTCCTGCAGTTAAAAATGCTCATGGTTTTATCTTCAACAGGAAGCTTGCCATATAAACCCTACCCATATAAACAGGAACATCTGCCCTCGAATTCATGATGGAGAATATGTTACGGTAAAGCTTCCTGTACGCTAGTCCAATAATCTTCTTCTTAGGCCGTCCCTCGGAATCGAGGATGACTTGCTTCCACACTAAAAATGAGTTCTCATGTGACTGATGAGTCCGATGCGGGACCTACAGTCTCTGTCACAGGTGGGGCAGATGGTGGTTGAAGGAATGGGTGGGTGGGGAGCCTGGGTTGCCGTGTGCTCCTTCCGCAGTTTACGCTTGGCTTCAGCTTGCTCTCAGCGTAGAAATTCGAGGTGCTCGGCGCCTTCCTGTATGCTTTTCCTCCATTTTGTGCAGTCTTGGGCCAGGGATTCCCAGGTGTCGGTGGAGATGTTGCACTTTTTCAAGAAGGCTTTGAGCATGTCTTTCAAGTGTTTCCTCTGCCCACCTGGGGCTCGCTTGCCATGTTGGAGCTCTAAGTAGAGCGCTTGTTTTGGAAGTCTCCTTTCGGGCATGCGGACGACGTGGCCCGCCCAAAGGAGCTGATCGAGCGTGGTCAGTGCTTCAATACTAGCAGGCCGGGACCATTAGAGGGAGCAGCGTGCGGCAGCATGCCACTGCAGGGAGCAGCGTGCTGCTGCAGGAGGATGACGGCAGCAAAGCCAGGTCGCCGATTGCAGTGCTGGCAGGCGCAGCAGGAGGGACGAAGGAGCAGCAAGAAATTGTGATCGGGACCCGGGAGAGGTGTGAGTTCGGGGCCCAGGAGAGGCGAGGACCCTGGGGCAGCACGGGCCAGCCCACACTGCAATATGTGTGCGCACTAGGTCCATGCAGCAGTGCTGGTCTCCAATCGTCTTAATCCTTGCCACTGGACCAAGACCTGGATCTGTCAAGCCCGTGTGGTGGCTGGTGTGCAACGGCCACCACACGTTAAAAAAAATCCACGCACAGGCATCTTCCATGCTTCAAGATGTAGTTCGGAATGTGGAATATTAGGTCCTTCATTGAAACACCTGTGAACTCATCCCTTTTTGGCGTGGAAGCAAGTCATTCTCGCTTTGAGGGACTGCCTATGATGATGATGACTGGGGATGTTGGCTTGAGTGAGAACGCTGACATTGGTGCGCCTATCCTGTCAATGGATTAGCAGGATCTTGTGGAGGCAGCATTGGTAGTACTTCTCCAGTGCTTTGAGGTGCCTGCTGTACATAGTCCATGTCTCTGAAGCATATAGGAGGGCGGGTATTACAACTGCTCTGTAGACCATGAGCTTGGTGCTGGGTTTGAGGTCCTGGTCTTCAAACACTCTCTTCCTCAGGCGAACCAAGGCTGCACTGGTGCACTGAAGGCAGTGTTGAACTTCATCAAAGACATCTGCCCTTATTGATGTTATAGACTGCTGTCTCGCGCTTTTCGCTTCAGTGTTTCAAACGTCGAATTACGCACACACTCAGTTGTAGTAAAGGCAGGATCGGGTCTTTTATTTAAACATTCATACTAAACAAACCCAGTATGAAAGTTACTGAGATACTTCACA
The DNA here is from genome assembly GCF_044704955.1 of Pristiophorus japonicus. Taxonomy (NCBI): domain Eukaryota; kingdom Metazoa; phylum Chordata; class Chondrichthyes; family Pristiophoridae; genus Pristiophorus; species Pristiophorus japonicus. Next base: position 183,310,656 of record NC_091977.1, read on the forward strand.
AAGGCAGCTTGCTTTGATTTCCATGGCTGCTTGTGACACACCTTCCAAGATTCCAGTGTGTGTTGTCTAATGTCAAACTCTCATCTTTATACTGAAAAAGCCTTTGAACTCTTATTTCTTTGCATAGTACATTTAGACAATTAACATGCAGATGATGTAGAATTGTACTGAAATCATGGCTAACTGCTTTCTGAATTACTATTCTGAACTGCTAACTGAGTTACCAGATCATTTCCTCGCAGAGTAACAAATGGTACATTCAAATAATTAACATACAGACAATGTGAATTACTGTACACAAATCAGGTGATCGGCATGCATAGATAGTATTGATGATACATATAAATAATTAACATACAAATGTCATCAAATCTTAACATTGTTTAGTCATGAATTACTATTATTCCCACTGTAGCAAGGTACTCAAATATTTAACATTGTTTAGTTCCAAGGTACTCAAATATTTACATGTCATGAATTACTATTATACTTAACATCGTTTAGTTCCAAGGTGCTCAAATATTTAACATCCAGACAATGACCAGTTATTCATTTAAATGGCTGAAAGGCACCACATTGTCTAACAGTCTCTTTCGATCCAAACTTCCAATCTTCCTGTTTTCTTAATCCAAACTTCAGACCGCGTGCTGAAGCAGAGTTCAGAAATGCGGGACTGTGCTCCCACATTCCCCCACTTCTTCTCCTCACCTCTCTGCAGGTCTTATCTGGGTAACATACATTTGCATGGTCGCTCGAGCTCGTCCAACAGCATTCTCCAATTGTAGTCCTTGTTTCCCAACACGACATCTGTAGTAAATCAAAATGACCAGCACGATCAGCTGAAACAGCACCAGCGTAAGGACAGAGTATATCATTGCGTTCATTACGCCTGTTGCCGTCGGGCTCTATCCAAACAATGACTCCCACCAGCTTACATCCAATCTGAACCAAAGTTGTGCGAACGTTCTTGATTTCCGCAGTGTGATGGTTAATGTCCACAACGATTGCTTGATTCAAACTCTGTCGTTGTTGAAATTTTGTATTCCATTTCCGCATTTCCTTCTTCCAAATAGCAGCACGCTTAGGGTTAAAGTAGGGTTGCTGTAGATTCAAATTCTCAGGATGCCATTTTAAAATCCGTTGTTCGTGATCACCATATCTATTTTCACTTAAAAGTTAACTTTCAATTTTTGATGTTTTCGACTGAATTCCATGCTGTTTACATTAAGAAATGTAAATAAATTTTAAATAAATAAAATTTACATCTATAAGCTCACCAGCAGTGTCTTCAACCAAGCCTGTTGCCCTCTGCACAGGTTTTAACAATTTTCTCTGCTTTATGGGAGAGTTGTAACAACATAGAGTAAAGGATGACGGAAATGCTGAATAGTCAGTCGAGAGACCAAGTCCTTCTCTCAGTTCACTCTTTGGAACTACTGTAATTTCCTCTCTCAACATTTGCAATGCTCCAACTTCTATTTTGCATCTTTTAAGATCATGATTGTAACTCACACATTTTAGATTTTCACTGAACATCTCATCAGTTCTGAGACAGCCCATTCCTGCAGAAACTTTAAATGCTTCTGAACAAGCTTCTCCCACCGCTTTCATCTCTGACTGTTCAGTAACTGCTCTTCGTGCATCTGGGATGTTGGGGTACTGTCTCTGAAGAGGGAAATCCCCTTCCGCCAGGACCTCCTCAATCTTCATTTGTCCGGCAGACCCTGTATCAATTACCTGCTGCCCTTCCACAAATGCCTCGTTAAGGGTACGGCCACCTCTATCCTGAAGTAAGGGTCCTAAAGAAATGACATGTGTGGTTGAGGCGCGGCTTCCCTATAGGAATTCCCCCTCACCTGCGGAATCTACCCCTGACCTCATCAAGTGAACTGAGGTATCATTCCTGTCTGTGACTCTAGCTCCTCTTTCCTGATTCTTCAACTTTTTGTTTAACTTTTCTAATTGTTTAGCCAGTCTATCCCTGTCCTCTATCAACTGATGGATTGGGATCTAGGCACCACCCGGTCCTGCTCCTCTCATACAATTCATCCCGGGATTTATCCACTCAGGTCCTTTTGCCTTCCATTGCTGTAACCCCTGTCTCACTTCCATGACTGGATCCGATACAAGCTTTCTATCCTTGCCAACCATTTATCAAAACTATCATCCCTGCCCCAGGCATCGACTTGCAGAACTACTGAAGGGGCTAGGAGAGTCAAAATGATCTCTCTATGTGTACCATCCCCGTAATGACTGATAGCAATCCAATTACTTTCCAAACTTTTACACAACTGGAATATACATTCCCCTGCTTCCCTAGGTCTTTCCCCTGGTAATAATGCAAGCCACTTTATTAACTGTGGCCCCGAGTGAGCACCAAAGATTGCAACTATTATTCTACCATGCAGGGACCTGGAAGTTGTTTCAAAACCTACTACCTTTCCCCAGTGATTCCCTAAAGCTTGCAGAACCATGTGAACCCTCTGTTTCTCAGATATGTTTCCTGACTGCCACCAACCCAGAATATTACACCACCATTGGGCAAACTTATTAAGATCCTGAAGGGGTGCAGGTCCCACTTCACTAAGGATAGCTCTCATGTCCTGTAACTTTACCCCTCCTCGCTCAAAGCAGGAATCCCCAAAACCACTTAAGGTAGTGTTCACTTCACAAACTCTATAGGCAGCAGAGGAACCATGATCCTTCTCTCGTCTTGTCTGCACAAGTGTGCTCCTCCCACTCTCCGCATTACTGAAATTTCATGTGTAATGTTGCGGGGTGTTAAGTGTCTGAGGAACCGAAGAGGCATCTAACTGCTCTTCCTCCGTACCTAACATTGTCACGCGAACCACATGGATTCGAGGCTCCGAAGTCAGAGAAGGAACTGATATGTGAACAGAAAAAGATTAGTGAAGACAAATGTAGGTCCCTTGCAGTCAGAATCAGGTGAAATTATAATGGGGAACAAAGAAATGGCAGACCAATTGAACAAATACTTTGGTTCTGTCTTCACTAAGGAAGACACGAATCACCACCCGAAAATACTAGGGCACCAACCGAGGGTCTAGTGAAAAGAAGGAACTGAAGAAATCCTTATTAGTCAGGAAATTGTGGAAGGGAAATTGAAGGGATTGAAGGCCAATGAATCCCCATGGCCTGAGAGTCTGCATCCCAGAGTACTTAAGGAAGTGGCCCTAGAAATAGTGGATGCATTTGTGGCCATTTTCCAACATTCGATAGACTCTGGATCAGTTCCTATGATTGGAGGGTTGCTAATGTAATCCCACTTTTTAAAAAAAGGAGGGAGAGAGAAAACAGGGAATTATAGACCGGTTAGCCTGACATCGGTAGTGGAGAAAATGTTGGAATCAATTATTAAAGATGTAATAGCGCATTTGGAAAGCAGTGACAGGATCGGTCTCAGTCAGCATGGATTTATGAAAGGGAAAGCATGCTTGACAAACCTTCTAGAATTTTTTGAGGATGTAACTGGTAAAGTGGACAATGGAGAACCAGTGGATGTGGTGCATTTGGACTTTCAAAAGTTTTTTGACAAGGTCCCACACAAGAGATTAGTGTGCAAAATTAAAGCACTTGGCATTGGGGATAATGTATTGATGTGGATAGAGAACTGGTTGGCAGACAGGAAGCAAAGAGTAGGAATAAACGGGTCCTTTTCAGAATGGCAGGCAGTGACTAATGGGGTACCGCAAGGTTCAGTGCTGGGACACCAGCTATTTACAATATACATTAATGATTTAGATGAAGGAATTGAATGTAATATCTCGAAGTTTGCAGATGACACGAAGCTGGGTGGCAGTGTGAGCTGTGAGGAGGATGCTAAGAAACATAGAAACATAGAAAATAGATGCAAGAGTAAGCCATTCGGCCCTTTGAGCCTGCACCACCATTCAATAAGATCATGGCTGATCATTCACCTCAGTACCCCTTTCCTGCTTTCACTCCATACCCCTTGCTCCCTTTAGCCGTAAGGGCTATATCTAATTCCCTCTTGAATATATCCAATGAACTGGCATCAACAACTCTCTGTGGTAGGGAATTCCACAGGTTAACAACTCTCTGAGTGAAGAAGTTTCTCCTCATCTCAGTCCTAAATGGCTTACCCCTTATCCTTAGACTGTGACCCCTGTTTCTGGACTTTCCCAAAATCGGGAACATTCTTCCTGCATCTAACCTGTCCAGTTCCGTCAGAATTTTAATATGTTTCTATGAGATCCCCTCTCATCCTTCAAAACTCCATTGAATACAGGCCCAGTCAATCCAATCTCTCCTCATATGTCAGTCCTGCCATCCCGGGAATCAGTCTGGTGAACTTTTGCTGCACCCTCAATAGCAAGAACGTCCTTCCTCAGCTTAGACCAAAACTGAACACAATATTCCAGGTGAGGCCTCACTAAGGCCCTGTAAAACTGCAGTAAGACCTCCCTGCTCCAATACTCAAATCCCCTAGCTATGAAGGCCAACATGCCATTTGTCTTCTTCACCGTCTGCTGTACCTGCAGGCCAACTTTCAATGACTGATGTACCATGATACCCAGGTCTCGTTGCAACTCCCCTTTTCCTAATCTGCCGCCATTCAGATAATATTCTGCCTTCGTATTTTTGCCACCGAATTCGATAAACTCACATTTATCCACATTATATTGCATCTGCCACTCGTTTGCCCACTCACCTAACCTACCAAGTCACCCTGCAGCCTTTTAGCGACCTCCTCACAGCTCACACTGTCACCCAGCTTAGTGTCATCTGCAAACTTGGAGATATTACACTCAATTCCCTCATCCAAATCATTAATATATATAGTAAATAGCTGGGGTCCCAACACTGAGCCCTGCGGCACCCCACTAGTCACTGCCTGCCATTCGAAAAAGGTTCCTTTTATCCCGACTCTCTGCTTCTGTCTGCCAACCAGTTCTCTATCCACGTCAGTACATTACCCCCAATACCATGTGCTTTGATTTTGCACACCAATCTCTTGTGTGGGACCTTGTCAAAAGCCTTTTGAAAGTCCAAATGCACCACATCCACTGGTTCTCCCTTGTCCACTCTACCAGTTACATCCTCAAAAAATTCTAGAAGATTTGTCAAACAGGATTTCCCTTTCATAAATCCATGCTGACTTGGACCGATCCTGTCACTGCTTTCCAAATGTGCTTCTATTTCATCTTTAATAATTGATTCCAACATTTTCCCCACCACTGATGTCAGGCTAATCGGTCTATAATTACCTGCCTTCTCTCTCCCTCCCTTCTTAAGAAGTGGTGTTACATTAACTACTCTAGAGGAACCGATCCAGAGTTGATAGGCTGTTGGAAAATGATCACCAATGCATCCACTATTTCGGGGACTACTTCCTTAAGTACTTTGGGATGCAGATTATCAGGCTGCGGGAATTTATCGGCCTTCAATACCATCAATTGCCCTAACACAATTTTCCGCCAAGTAAGGATTTTGCTTAGTTCCTCCTTCTCACGAGAGCCTCAGTCCCTTAGTATTTCCGGAAGGTTATTTGTGTCTTCCTTCATGAAGACAAAACCAAAGTATTTGTTTAACTGATCCGCCATTTCTTTGTTCCCCATTTAAATTCACCTGACTCTGGCTGCAAGGGACCTACATTTGTCTTCACTAATCTTTTTCTCTTCACATATCTATTGAAGCTTTTGCAGTCAGTTTTTATGTTCCGAGCAAGCTTCCTCTCATACTCTATTTGCCCCCTTCTAATTAAACCCTGTGTCCTCTGCTGCTGAATTCTAAATTTCTCCCAGTCCTCAGGTTTGATGCTTTTTCTGGCCAATTTATTTGCCTCTTCCTTGGATTTAACACTATCTTTAATTTCCCTTGTTAGCCACGGTTGAGCCACCTTCCCGATTTTATTTTTACTCCAGACAGGGATGTACAATTGTTGAAGTTCATCCATGTGATCATTAAATGTTTGCCATTGCCTCTCCACCATCAACCCTTTATATATCACTCGCCAGTCTATTCTAGCCAATTCACGTCTCAGACCATCGAAGTTAGCTTTCCATAAGTTCAGGACACTAGTCTCTGAATTAACTGTGTCACTCTCCATCTTAATAAAGAATTCTACCATATTATGGTGACTCTTCTCCAAGGGGCCTCGCAGAACAAGATTGCTAATTAGTCCTTTCTCATTACACATCACCCAGTCTAGGATGGCCAGCCCTCTAGTTGGCTCCTCGACATATTGGTCTAGAAAACCATCCCTAAAATACTCCAGCAAATCCTCCTCCACCGCATTGCTACCAGTTTGGTTAGCCCAATCAATATGTAGATTAAAGTCGCCCATGATAACTGCTGCACCTTTATTGCACACATCCCTAATTTCTTGTTTGATGCTGTCCCCAACCTCACTACTACTGTATGGTGGTCTGTACACAACTCCCACTAGCGTTTTCTGCCCTTTGTATTCCGTAGCTCCACCCATACCGATTCCACATCATCCAAGCTAATGTCCTTCCTTACTATTGCATTAATTTCCTCTTTAACCAGCAATGCCACCCCACCTCCTTTTCCTTTCTGTCTATTCTTCCTAAATGTTGAATACCCCTGGATGTTGAGTTCCCAGCCTTGGTCACCCTGGAGCCATGTCTTTGTGATGCCAATTAAATCATATCCGTTAACTGCTATCTGCGCAGTTAATTCGTCCACCTTATTGCGAATACTCCTCGCATTGAGGCACAGAGCCTTCAGGATTGTCTTTTTAAAACCTTTTCACCTTTAGAATTTTGCTGTAATGTGGCCCTTTTTGCTTTTTGCCTTCGGTTTCTCTGCCCTCCACTTTAAATTTTCTTCTTTCTATCTTTTGCTTCTGCCCCCATTCTACTTTCCTCTGTCTCTCTGCATAGGTTCCCATCCCCTTGCCATATTAGTTTAACTCCTCCCCAACAACACTAGCAAACACTCCCCCTCGGACATTGGTTCCGGTCCTGCCCAGGTGCAGACCATCCGGTTTGTACTGGTCCCACCTCCCCCAGAACCGGTTCCAATGTCCCATGAATTTGAATCCCTCCCTTCTGCACCACTCCTCAAGCCACGTATTCATCTGAGCTATCCTGCGATTCCTACTCTGACTAGCACGTGGCACTGGTAGCAATCCTGAGATTACTATTTTTGAGGTCCTACTTTTTAATTTAGTTCATAGCTCCCTAATTTTGTCTTGTAGGACCTCATCCCATTTTTTACCTATATCGTTGGTACCTATATGCACCACGACAACTGGCTGTTTACCCTCCCCCTTCAAAATATCCTGCACCTGCTCCGAGACATCCTTGACCCTTGCACCAGGGAGGCAACATATCATCCTGGAGTCTCGGTTGCGGCCGCAGAAACGTCTATCTATTCCTCTTGCAATTGAATCCCCTATCACTATCGCTCTCCCACTCTTTGTCCTGCCCTCCTGTGCAACAGAGCCACCCACGGTGCCATGGACTTGGCTGCTGCTGCTCTCCCCTGATGAGTCATCCCCCTCAACAGTACCCAAAGCGATGTATCTGTTTTGCAGGGGCATGACCGCAGGGGACCCCTGCACTACCTTCCTTGCACTGCTTCTCCTGTTGTTCACCCATTCCCTATCTAGCTGCGTAACCTTTACCTGTGGTAAGACCAACTCACTAAACGTGCTATTCACGTCACCCTCAGCATCGCGGATGCTCCAGATTAAATCCACCTGCAGCTCCAGTGCCGCAATGCGGTCTGTCATGTGCTGCAGGCAGATGCACTTCTCGCACATGTAGTCGTCAGGCACTCTGGAAGTGTCCCTGACTTCCCACAAAGCACAGGAGGAGCATAACACATGTCCGAGCTCTCCTGCCATGACTTAACCCTTAGATTAACTTAATTTGACAACAATAATGCTAAAGTTGCCTACTTATAAAGAAAAGAAAAAGAAAATCTACTCACCAATCACCAGCCAATCACTTACCCCCTTGACTGTGACGTCACCTTTCGATTTCTTTCTACTTCTTTTTTGCCTTCTCTCCCTGCTGCAGCTGCACCAGCTAGCCTCTCCGATGTTGGGCCTCTTGTAGGCCATGCTCGATCACCCCGCTCCACCTCTCCGATGATGAACTCCCAACTCTGCTCCCAACGTTGGGTCTCTTGTAGGCCTCCTTGATCTCCCCGCTCTGCTTCCGACGATGAACGCCCAACTCTGCAGGCTGCAGTTTGAATTGGACAGGTTAGGTGAGTGGGCAAATGCATGGCAGATGCAGTATAATGTAGATAAATGTGAGGTTATCCACTTTGTTGGCAAAAACAGGAAGGCAGAATATTATCTGAATGGTGACAGATTAGGAAAAGGGGAGGTGCAACGAGACCTGGGTGTCATGGTACGTCAGTCATTGAAAGTTGGCATGCAGGTACAGCAGGTGGTGAAGAAGGCAAATGGCATGTTGGCCTTCATAGCAAGAGGATTTGAATATAGGAGCAGGGAGGTCTTACTGCAGTTGTACAGGGCCTTGGTGAGGCTACACCTTGAATATTGTGTACAATTTTGGTCTCCTAATCTGAGGAAAGACATTCTTGCTGTTGAGGGAGTGCAGCGAAGGTTCCCCAGACTAATTCCCGGGATGGCAGGACATACATATGAAGAAAGACTGGATCGACTAGGCTTATATTCACTGGAATTTAGAAGAATGAGAGGGGATCTCAAAGAAACATATAAAATTCTGACGGGATTGAACAGGTTAGATGCAGGAAGAATGTTCCCGATGTTGGGGAAGTCCAGAACCAGGGGTCACAGTCTAAGGATAACGGGTAAGCCATTTAGGATCGAGATGAGGAGAAGCTTCTTCACCCAGAGAATTGTGAACCTGTGGAATTCTCTACCACAGAAAGTTGTTGAGGCCAATTTGTTAGATATATTCAAAAGGGAGTTAGATGTGGCCCTTATGGCTAAAGGGATCAAGGGGTATAGAGAGAAAGCAGGAAAAGGGTACTGAGGTGCATGATCAGCCATGATGATATTGAATGGTGGTGCAGGATCGAAGGGCCGAATGGCTTACTCCTGCACCTATTTTCTATGTTTCTATGTTTCTCAAGCAAAGGAGCTGCAGAAGGGAATGGTGGGCATTCTCCCTGTCCCTTAATCCCCTTTTCAACTCTCAGACATGGGGAATCCTCCGAATACCACCCGACTTTGTCAATTTCTATCTCCACTGGGCAACCGAGTACCACCATCTGCTGCAGCTTAGATATTCCTTCCTCTCAATATTGATTACAGATCTGTTCATCAGCAAGATGCTCATCCAGCGTCAAAACAGTCCTGGCTGCCCCAAATGCCTGAAATCGCCAGTTCTTTATTTCTTTCCTTGCTGCTGTTAGCTGCTCTGTGAATTTTCTATCTCTAGCCTCAGCCTCTTCTGCTAACTTTTGAACTTCCAGCATTAGACACTGTAACACTAATGCTTTTCTCTTTTTGTCACTTTTTAACACAAACACTTAAATCTTTTTTAACTGGACATTCTCCACTAAGGACTGCCGTGTCTCTCTCCATCCTCCTGTCATTGTTTCCTGCCTTATCCCATAACGTCCCCCTTTCGACTCAATCCACTCATTAAGAAATGACCAGACCTCTTCTGGAATATCCTCTGATCCTCCCATTACTGACTGGAGATCCCTTTAAGTTACGACAACTAAGAGAATGCTCACCCCTCGAACTGATATGGGGAAACACTTCTTCGAACAACTCAGGCAACAAACTTTTGAAAATCATGCGGGGTCTTCGAACAACTCAGCCAACTTTCTGCTATACGTCTTCGAATAAGCCAACGAACTTTTGAAAATCACGTTGGGGTCAACAAAATGTTGTAAAGCTGTCTCGCTCTTTTTGCTTCATTGCTTCAAACGTCGAATTACACACATACACAGTGTAGTAAAGGCAGGATCGGGTCTTTTATTTAAACATTCATACTAAACAAACCAAGTATAAAAGTTACTGAGATACTTGACAAAGGCAGCTTGCTTCGATTTCCGTGGCTACTTGTGACACATCTTTCGAGATTCCAGTGTGTGTTGTCTAATGTCAAACTCTCATCTTTATACTGAAAAAGCCTTTGAACTCTTATTTCTTTGCATAGTACATTTAGGCAATTAACATGCAGACGATGTAGAATTGTACTGAAATCACGGCCAACTGCTTTCTGAATTACTAGATCGTTTCCTCGCAGAGTAACAAATGGTACATTCAAATAATTAACATACAGACAATGTGAATTATTGTACACATTGTACACAAACCAGGTGATCGGCATGCATAGATAGTATTGATGATACATACAAATAATTAACATACAGATGTCATCAAATCTTAACATCGTTTATTCATAAATTATTATTATTCCCACCGTAGCAAGGTACTTAAATATTTTAACATTGTTTAGTTCCAAGGTACTCAAATATTTACATGTCATGAATTACTATTATATTTAACATCGTTTAGTTCCAAGGTGCTCAAATATTTAACATCCAAACAATGACCAGTTACTCATTTCAATGGCAGAAAGGCACCACATTGTCTAACAGCCTCTTTCAATCCAAACTTCCAATCTTCCTGTTTTCTTAATCCAAACTTCAGGCCGTGTGCTGAAGCAAAGAGTTCAGAAATGTGGGACTGTGCTCCCACAGTTGACAGTAGGCTCCCGAGGTATGGAAAATGGTCCACGTTGTCCAAGGCCTCATCGTGGAATTTGATAATCAGTGAGCAGTGCTGCTTAGCGGGGGCAGGTTGGTAGTGTAAGGCCCATGCTCTCATATGCTTCGGTGAAGGTGTTGACGATGGCTTGGAGTTTGGCCTCCGCGTATACGCAGATGCAGGCATCGTCTGGTACTGTAATTCAATGACAGAGGATGGGCAGCCGAATCTGAGGAGGACGCTCCATAATCCCTCATGGTTAACAATGTTGAAGGCCTTTGTGAGGTCAAAGAAGGCCATTTACAAGGGTTGGTGCTGTTCCCTTGGATTTCTCTTGGATTTGCCGCGTGGTGAAGATCATGTCCATTAGTGGGTGGAATCCACATTGCGACTCTAGGAGGAGCTCTTCAGCCGCTGGGAGAAGGCAATTGAGGAGGATTCTTGCAATGACTTTCTCTGTGGAGGACAGCAGGGAAACTCCTTTGTCGTTACCGCAATTGGACTTGTCACCTTTCTTGAAGATGGTCATGATTACCTCGTCTCTGAGATCCCCTGGGTGGCTCTCCTCCTTCCACCTGAGAGATTGTGTATTCGCACCCATAGTGCTTCTCCAACATGTTTTAGTGCTACGGCGGGGATTCCATCTGCTTCTGATGACTTGTTGGTCTTCAGTTGTCGGATGGCCTTTTCTACCTCATGCCGGGCTGGGGTTATGCTGAGAAGGTGGCGGGAAGAATGCTGCGGGATGGAGTCGAGGACACTCACATTAAAGATAGAATCTCAGTTCAGGAGATCTTCAAAGTGCTTCTTCCAGTGGGCACTGACTGTCTCTCTGTCCTTGATGAGTATCTCTCCATTCTTGGTTCGCACTGGGATAGGGCCTTGGGTGCTTGGGCCATAGGTGAACTTGACTGCGCTGAAGAATCCACGCATGTCGGCTAGTTACTGGATCTCCTGCATTTTCTCCATCCACCATCTGTTCTTTAGGTCGTGAGTTTTTTGTTGGACCTCGGACTTAGATGTCTGAAGAGCTGCTTTCTTGCTCACTAATTGTGTTGCTGTTTCCAGTTCAAGAATGCCTTGTGATTGCGACTTATTAACTCCTGGATCTCTTGGTTGTTCTCATCAAACCAGTCTTGGTGTTTCCTGGTCGAGTGACCAAGCGTCTCTTCACTGGTGCTAATTATGGAGGCCTTAAGGGTAGACAAGGCGCTGTGGACATTCTGCATCTCTGGGTCATTGAGAATCGTCAGGTTGGCAGTGAGGCGCTGGCTGTATACGACTTTCTCAGCCGGGTCTTGGAGTACTCCAGCATTGATTTTCCTGTGGCATTGTTTCTATTGCCGTCACTGCTTTGGGGCTACTTTGGTGGTGATGACAGAGCGGATTAGGCGGTGGTCCGTCCAGCAGTTGTCAGCTCCTGTCATGGCGCGGGTGATGTGTATGTCCTTGCGATCCCTCGTTCGGACAATTACGTAGTCTAGCAGCTGCCAGTGCTTGGAGCAAGGGTGCTGCCATGAAGCCTTATACTTGTCTTTCTGACAGAACAGGGTGTTGGTTATGACAAGACCATGTTCTCAGCATTTTGTCAGGAGGATGGTACCTTTGACGTTGGTTTTCCCTAACCCCTCTCTGCCAATTACACCTCCCCAGAGATCTGTGTCCTTTCCAACTCTGGCATTAAAGTAGCCCAAGTGGATCAGCTTGTCGTCCATTGGTACTTGGGACAGAGATTGTTCGAGGCTGGAGTAGAACTCCTTTTTGGTCTTGTCTGTAGCTTCCAGTGTTGCGGTGTATGTGCTGAAGACCATAGAGCACTAGTTCCGGGCTATAGTGATCCGAAGAGTCATGAGGCATTCGTTTATCCCACAAGCGGAGCCTCTGACACTGCCAACTAGTTCATTTTTTATGGCGAAGCCTACCCCATGGAGGCGGTGATCTTCTGGTTTACCTTTCCAGAAGAAGGTGTAACCACCACCTTGTTCCTTGAGCTGGCCTTCCCCTGCCCAATGGGTCTCACTTAGGGCGGTGATGTCAATGTCGAAACGTCTGAGCTCCCGGGCAACGGTAGCAGTATGGCGTTCCGGTCTGTCATTATTAGGGTTGCCCATGAGGGTCCTGACGTTCCAGGTCCCAAATTTAATTTTGAAGGATGGAGGATGCCTGTGCGTGAAGTATTTTAACGTGGGGTGGCCGTTGCACACCAATAATCTAATGTTAAGCCAACTATGTGAGAAAACTCTCTTAATTAACCAATCGGGACAATTCTTACTAAAATAGAAAATATGCTGAGGTACCTTGACAAATGTTTTCAAACTTCTGAAACTGATTGACACAATTAGTCAACATTATTCTCACTGATGAAAGGATCAAAAGCTTAGGATACATTTTGAAATTCAAAGGGGCCTAAATTCATTCGTACCCGAAATCAGATGTTAGAACAGAGAGGCCCGAGGACTATCCTAAATTGGTCGCTGGGCTTCATCAACTTAATTGTGCTCGCCGGTCAGGGTCTGACCAATTCTGGCCAGCTCAGAGACTGGCTGAGGCTACAGGTGAGTCCAACGGTGGGAGGGGGAGGATAGAGGCAGTCAGAAGGGGGTGAGCACAGAGTGGCAAGCTTCTTTCATAACCGCCAGCAGTCCCTTTAAAAGCATAATCTCCGTAAACAAACTTTATGGATGGGTTTGGAAATGGTTGCAGGAATCTCATTCAAAATTTCAGGTAGCTACCATGGTGGCCAATATAAAGGCCCTGCCAAATATAGCAGTGGACCGGACGCAATTCAGTTCTGCTGAGTTAGCGTATCTTTTTCCACTGCCATTGCCTGCTTACAACGTTTTGTTTACCCCCTTTCTTTAGTCAAACTCTAATCCAGGTCAAAATCACTGAGGATTGATTTCCCAAGTGTGGTCCTCACCGGTCTCTCTACGGCGATCCACAAACCTCAAATAATACAGAACTTTGCAGCCTAAAACCTATCCCACACAACTGTACTGCACGTTTTAATACCTCCATCAATGTCAAGCTCAACTGGCTCTCTGTACCTCAGTGAACCAATTTAAAGATCCTCAATCTCAGTTTAAAATCCATCCATGGCCTCAATTCATCCCATCTGAATGATCTTCTCCGGCCATATTACCCAGCCCACTCTCTCTGCTTCACTGACTGGATTACTGTTCCCCACTCCATCACTGGAGGCTGATCTTTAAGTCACTACACTGCTGCCTATTTGAATTCTCTCCCAAATCACTCTGACTTGCCACCTCTCATTCATAAACCTCTTAAATTAGTGAGTAATGTTCAACTTTAGTGGAGGCACACAATGGCTGTAATGGACCCGCAGTCCATTACACACCCTACCCAATTTTCCTTCATATTAAAGTCAGTGGAAAAAAAAATTGGTTAGGGTGCATAACATAGAAACATAGAAAGATAGAAAATAGGTGCAGGAGGAGGCCATTTGGCTCTTCGAGCCTGCACCACCCTTCAATAAGATCATGGCTGATCATTCACCTCAGTACCCCTTTCCTGCTTTCTCTCCATACCCCTTGATCCTCTTAGCCGTAAGAGCCATATCTAACTCCCTCTTGAATGTATCCAATGAACTGGCATCAAGAACTCTCTACGGCAGGGAATTCCACAGGTTAACAACTCTCTGAGTGAAGAAGTTTCTCCTCATCTCAGTCTTAAATGGCCTACCACTTATCCGAAGACTGTGTCCCCTGGTTCTGGGCTTCCCCAACACCGACAACAATCTACCCACATCTAACCTGTCCTGTCCCATCAGAATTTTATATGTTTCTATGAGATCCCCTCTCATCCTTCTAAACTCCAATGTATAAAGGCCCAGTTGATCCAGTCTCTCCTCATATGTCAGTCCAGCCATCCCGGAAATCAGTCTGGTGAACCTTCGCTGCACTCCCTTAATAGCAAGAACGTCCTTCCTCAGATTAGGAGACCAAAACTGAACACAATATTCCAGGTGAGGCCTCACCAAGACCCTGTACAACTGCAGTAAGACCTCCCTGCTCCTATACTCAAATCCCCTAGCTATGAAGGCCAACATACCATTTGCTTTCTTCACCTCCTGCTGTACCTGTATGCTAACTTTCAATGACTGATGAACCATGACACCCAGGTCTCATTGCACCTCCCCTTTTCCTAATCTGCCACCATTCAGATAATATTCTGTCTTCGTGTTTTTGCCCGCAAAGTGGATAACCTCACATTTATCCACATTATACAGCATCTGCCATGCATTTGCCCACTCACCTAACCTGTCCAAGTCAACTTGCAGCCTCTTAGCGTCCCCCTCACAGCTGACACCGCCAGCCAGTTTAGTGTCATCTGCAAACTTGGAGATATTACACTCAATTCCTTCATCCAAATCATTGATGTATATTGTGAAGAGCTGGGGTCTCAGCAATGAGCTCTGCAGCACTCCATTAGTCACTGCTTGCCATTCTGAAAAGGACCCGTTTATCCGGACCCTCTGATTCCTGTCTGCCAACCTGTTCTCTATCCACATCTGTATATTACCCCCAATACCATGTGCTTTGATTTTGCACACCAATCTCTTGTGTGGGACCTTGTCAAAAGCCTTTTGAAAATCCAAATACACCACATCCACTGGATCTCCCTTGTTCACTCTACTAGTTACATCCTCAAAAAATTCCAGAAGATTTGTCAAGCATGATTTCCCCTTCAGAAATCCATGCTGACTTGGACCGATCCTGTCACTGCTTTCCAAATGTGCTGCTATTTCATCCTTAATAATTGATTCCAACATTTTCCCCACCACTGATGTCAGGCTAACTGGTCTATAATTACCCACTTTCTCTCTCCCTCCCTTTTTAAAAAGTGGTCTTACATTAGTTACCCTCCAGTCCATACGAACTGATCCAGAGTTGATAGACTGTTGGAACATGATCACCAATGCATCCACTATTTCTAGTGCCACTTCCTCAAGCACTCTGGGATGCAGACTATCAGGCCCCGGGGATTTATTGACCTTCAATCCCATCAATTTCCCTCATAGAATTCCCGTCTAATAAGGATATCCTTCAGTTCCTCCTTCTCACTCGACCGTCGGTCCCCTCGTACTTCCGGAAGGTTATTTGTGTCTTCCTTCGTGAAGACAGAACCAAAGTATTTGTTCAATTAGTCTGCCATTTCTTTGTTCCCCCATTATAAATTCACCTGAATCTGACTGCAAGGGAAATACTTTTGCTTCACTAATCTTTTTCTCTTCACATATCTATAGAAGCTTTTGCAGTCAGTTTTTATGCTCCCGGCAAGCTTCTTCTTGTACCCTATTTCCCCCCCTTGAATTAAAACCTTTGTCCTCCTCTGTTAAATTCTAAATTTCTCCCAGTCCTCAGGTTTGCTGCTTTTTCTGGCCAATTTATATGCCTCTTCCTTGGATTTAACACTATCCTTAATTTCCCTTGTTAGCCACGGTTGAGCCACCTTCCCCATTTTATTTTTATTCCAGACAAGGATGTACAATTGCTGAAGTTCATCCATGTGATCTTTAAATGTTTGACATTGCCTATCGACCGTCAACTCTTTAAGTATCATTTGCCCTTCTATTCTAGCCAATTCATGTCTCAAACCATCGGTTACCTTTGCTTAAGTTCAGGACCCTAGTTTCTGAATTAACTGTGTCACTCTCCATCCTAATAAAGAATTCTACCATGTATGGTCACTCTTCCCCAAAGGGTCTCTCACAACAAGATTGCTAATTAGTCTTTTCTCATTACACATCACCCAGTCTAGGATGGCCAGCTCCCTGGTTGGTTCCTCGACATATTGTTCCAGAAAACCATCCCTAATACACTCCAAGAATTCCTCCTCCACCGCATTGCTACCAGTTTGGTTAGCCCAATCAATATGTAGATTAAAGTCGCCCATGATAACTGCTGTACCTTTATTGCACACATCCTTAATTTCTTGTTTGATGCTGTCCCCAACCTCACTACGACTGTTTGGTGGTCTGTCCTTTGGTATTCCGCAGCTCTACCCATACCGATTCCACATCATCCAAGCTAATATCCTTCCTTACTATTGCATTAATTTCTTCTTTAACCAGCAATGCCACCCCACCTCCATTTCCTTTCTGTCTATCCTTCCTAAATGTTGAATACCCCTGGATGTTGAGTTCCCAGCCTTGGTCACCCTGGAGCCATGTCTTCGTGATGCAATTGCATCATATCCGTTAATTGCTATCTGAGCAGTTAATTTGTCCACCTTATTGCGAATACTCCTCGCATTGAGGCACAGAGCCTTCAGGATTGTCTTTTTAAAACCTTTTCCCCTTTGGAATTTTGCTGTAATGTGGCCCTTTTTGCTTTTTCCTTGGGTTTCTCTGCCCTCCACTTTTACTTTTCTTCTTTCTATCTTTTGCTTCTGCCCCCATTGTACTTCCCTCTGTCTCCCTGCATAGGTTCCCATCCCCCTGCCATATTAGTTTAACTCCTTCCCAACAGCACTAGCAAACACTCCACCGAGGACATTCGTTCCGATCCTGCCCAGGTGCAGACTGTCCGGTTTGTACTGATCCCACCTCCCCCAGAACCGGTTCCAATGTCCAAGGAGTTTGAATCCCTCCCTCCTGCACCATTCCTCAAGCCACATATTCTTCTGAGCTATCCTGCGATTCCTACTCTGACTAGCACGTGGCACTGGTAACAATCCTGAGATTACTACTTTTGAGGTCCTACTTTTTAATTTAGCTCCTAGCTCCCTAAATTTGTCTTGCAGGACCTCATCCCGTTTTTTACCTATATCGTTGGTACCTATGTGCACCATGACAATTGGCTATTCACCGTCCCTTTTCAGAATGTCCTGCACCCGTGCCGAGACATCCTTGACCCTTGCACCAGGGATGCAACATACCATCCTGGAGTCTCGGTTGCGGCCGCAGAAACGCCTATCTATTCCCCTTACAATTGAATCCCCTATCACTATAGCTCTCCCACTCTTTTTCCTGCCCTCCTGTGCAGCAAAGCCACCCATGGTGCCATGAACTTGGCTGATGCTGCCCTCCCCTGGTGAGTCATCCCCCCCAACAGTACCCAAAGCTGTGTATCTGGTTTGCAGGGGACCCCTGCACTACCTTCCTTGCACTGCTCTTCCTGTTGGTCACCCATTCCCTATCTGGCTGTGTAACCTTTGCCTGCGGTAAGACCAACTCACTAAACGTGCTTTACATATCATTCTCAGCATCGTGCATGCTCCAGAGTGAATCCACTGGCAGCTGCAGTGCAGCAATGTGATCCGTTAGGAGCTGCAGCCGGATACACTTCCCGCACACGTAGTCGTCGGGGACACCAGAAGCGTCCCTGACTCCCACATAGTACAGGAGGAGCATAACACGTGTCCGAGCTCTCCTGCCATTTCTTAACCCCTAGATCAACTTAATTTGGTATCAACAAGGCTAAAAGGTCGCTTACCGATAAAGAAAAGAAAAAGAAAAACGACTTACCAATCACCAGCCAATCACTTACCCCCTTGGCTGTGATGTCACCTTTCAATTTCTTTCTACTTCTTATTTGCCTTCTCACCCTGCTACAGCTGCACCGGCTGACCTTTATAGGCCTCTCCTCCGACCTCCCGACTCAGCACGCTGCTCCCCGCTGGCCTCAGGAACGACGCTGGGCCTTTATAGGCCTCTCCTCCGACCTCCCAACTCAGCACGCTGCTCCCCTCTGGCCTCAGGAACGATGCTGGGCCTTTATAGGCCTCTCCTCTGACCTCCCGACTCAGCACGCTGCTCCCCGCTGGCCTCAGGAACGACGCTGGGCCTTTATAGGCCACTCCTTCAATCTCCCGACTTACCACGCTGCTCCAGGCACTGGAGCTGTGGGTGGATTCACTCTGGAGCATGCATGATGCTGAGAATAATGTGAATAGCACATTTAGTGAGTTGGTCTTACTGCAGGCAAAGGTTACACAGCCAGATAGGGAATGGGTGACCGATCTGATACCGGCTGTTTTCCGTCTCCACCAAAGTTGAAAGTTACCCCCCACTGTCTCTCTTTAAGTCACCTTCACTAGTTTCTCTTTCCTCCTGTAAAGCACATGGAGATGTTCTTTTAAATGAGCAGCACTATAAAATACAAGTTCCAAGTTCTTGTTGATATCAATGGCTGGTTAACCCCTGGTTAAAATGGAAAAAGAAAACATCCAGGGTTCCTGCTCATAATTACTATCCAATGCTCTGTACTGGAAAGTGCGCATGAATGGACATCAGGTGAGAAGAGGATTGGCTTTGCTGAAATGTACTACTTGGGTGAACAGCCTACCAGCTCTTTAGGCTTACACTCGAAGAATGCCCACTCGGATGGGGATCTTGACACATGTGCATTGGTATTGATGATTGATGTTTAGCTCCATATTTAAAATATTATAATGTAAAAAGATCTAATTTGATGAAACTTCATTTACCCTTAAAAATGATATTTAATTGATTTTAAAATTGGCCCTTGTGAAATGTATGGATAGAAGTTTGGGATGCTAAGATCAGCCACAAGAAATGGGAAATGCTACAAAGGAATCACTTTGTTAATTTACATAAGGTCTTCTACCCAAAATGCTACAGCATGTATTAAGAACATAAGAACATAAGAAATAGGAGCAGGAGTAGGGCATCTGGCCTCTCAACCTGCTCCACCATTGAATAAGTTCATGGTTGACCTGATCAGGACTCGGCTCTGCTTCCCTGCCCGCTCCCCATAACCCTTTCTTCCCTTATTACTCAAAAATCTGTCCAGCTCCGCTTTAAATATATTCAATGACCCAGCCTCCACAGCTCTCTGGCGCAGAGAATTCCATAGATTTACAACCCTCTGAGAGAAGAAATTCCTCCACATCTCAGTTTTAAATAGGCGTCCCCTTACTCTGAGATGAAGGGCCCAAGTTTCCCTAAAGAAAAAAAATGGCGCTCACTTACCGAGATGCCCATTTTTTTTTTGGCCCCTCATCACTGAAAATAAAAATGTAGAGTTTTCTCACCATATGCGCACCCTCTGGCGCCAGCACTACCCGATCTGAACTCGCAGGGCAGCACTTCCAATGTGCGCTGAAACCACACTGCACATGTGCTGGAAAAAAAAACTGGCATCAAATCGTGCATGCGCACTGCGCACAAAAAAAATAACCATTTTCACATGCACAGTAGAAAGTATTAAAAAAACAGCATGTGTGGGGACTGTGTGGATCACCATTGAGAATCCATTGGTGGCAGAGGTAGTTTCGCAAGTAGGAAATACAACTTCGTTCACGAGATGGCTGCAATGGAAGGGCACAGAGAGGGCGAAAGGGCCAGGGACGGAGAAGGGGAAACCGTAAGGGCGAAGAGATTTCTCGCAGAAGAAACTGATCCCCTGGTAGACTTAATTGAGAGTAGATGGGGAGTTCTTTGGTAAAAATAAGCTTAAACCGTCTACACTCGCAAAAGTTTGGGACCAGGTCACAGTCGAGTTTAATGGAATGTCCATCACTCCGAGAACCAGTGTGCAGCTGAAAAAGAAGTGACAGGACCTCAGACAAGCAGTGACTGTAAGTAATATGTTAAACTTACATTTATTTGGGCTTTTAAATATATGTATATTTACCCACTGCAATAACATCTGTAAATGTGATTGTGTGTGCGTGTGTGTGTGTATGTATGTGTGTTCAGAAAGACCCTCTCTTAAAAAGTTCCATTTGCATCGTTGCAGAAGATGGTGTCACAGATCAACTGAGAATGGTCACAAACTGGAGGAGGTCCGCCAAGTAGGTTGCAACTAACAGCCGTGGAACAGAGGATAGCATCTATGATTAAATGCCACAGGTGAAGACCAACAATCAATGCGGAAACTGGGCCCAGTTTTCCAATTAAGGGTAAGCCCTGCAAATTGTACAGTCTGGGTTGGCTAAATGTTACTTCCTACGCTTCTCTTTCCTCAATGCTGCTGACCAAGTATCTATCTTTTTTTTGCAGAGGTTGAGCATCAGGAGAAGATAGAAGGTGCACCTGAAGTTGAAGGCGAAAATGTTCAAGAAAACGGCGCGCCAGATATTCCAACTCAGGACAATGATGGGCAGCACGAAGCCATAGACGACGAGATGGTTATCCTAGATTTGGAGGTGCTGAACCCTCAAGGATTCCAAGCCCTTTCATGAGCAAATCAATCCACAGGACTTTTCTAGGTGTGACGTCTGAGGTTGCGGGTACAAGTGTGTCGCAGCAAGCCACACCTGCGAGACGTCATAGGAGGCCGAACTCCAGACCTGATGCAGAAACACTGGACTCTGAGAACATTGGACATCTTGTGGGGATGAGCGGGGAGAATATCCAACAATCTCGATTGCTCCTGGAAGCCTTTGGTGGGATGAGGGCAGAGTTGGTGGGACTGTCATTACAGGTGGAAAGACTTCCAGGATGGTTGAATGAGGTAGTATTGGCAATCGGGGGGGGCTCACCCAGGCTGTCCTTAATGCGAGGAACGTTTTCCACTCTGCACTAAATTCATTCAAGGGTTGATCCTGATGCTCAGGCTGATAACGAAGAGGAACCCAGGCATTCCACAGTGACACATTTTGGCTCTGTCCCTGTTGTAGCCCAGCATCAAGAAATGCTGCGCCAGAAAAGAAACAGATTACACCTGGGGGTACGGGGGGCAAGGAAGCTGAAATCTGCAACTACGGGCATGCACAGGGGTAACAGCACCTACTGGGGTAGGATTGGCGCACAGCGCTAAGGAAGAGGATAGATATCTTTGTTTGTTTTTTGGTTGCTTAAGTTGATTGTTCTTTGTAAAGTTTGCCAGACTTTGAATAAAGTTTTTAAAGTTATGAAGGTTTAAAGATAAGTAATATTAATCTAATTACAACTGTGCTGTACAAATGTTTAATAAACATTTTAATTTTGGACTTTTAACCTGACTCCTGCAGGTTTATTTTTTAATGCTGCACAAATAAATATTGCAGGATAACCGGACTCAACATGTAAAATGGCCTCACCCCTTGCAACCTATTGGTTTAAATAATACAGGGGCAGGTTCCAGTACTAAGGTGTTCATGGATCCTGCCTTGTTCTGGGTCACTGATACATGCAACGAAGGACCATGGTGCATATATCAGTGACCCTCACCTTGTCTGGATCCATGAACAACTGAGTCTTATTGTTCACCTAAGTACATCAACACTCCAAAACTCCATTAAACATACAAGATTTGTGGTGGGAATATATAATAAACATAATGCAATGTCCACCTAAACACTCTAATACTCCATTAAAACATAAAAGATTTGTAGTGGAATTATTTTTTTAATTCAATGTAATGTTCCACCTTTATTAGAAATCACTGCTGCTTCCCTATGAGCCTGGAGTGTCTTGCACTGTCCTTTGTGTGCAGATCTTCGGCCAGGGATAGCAGCGGGCCGTGTGGGTGAAGGACCTTCGGCCGGGGGCTTGCAGTGGCTGCAGTTGACATCGAGGAGAATCAGGAGAAGGCTGTACTGGATGGCAAAAGAAGAAGACTCCCATTTGCCTGTTGCTTTTACAAACTTGGAGTTTTTAAAAGTTTTCCCTGCACTTTTTAGACAATTTTGGGCAGTGAGAACATCGCTTGAAAAAGTTAAAGGCTTTTTCTTTTTTTGGCAGCATTCATTTATCATCACAGGACCATCAGTATTGGTAAGATTATATTTATTCTTAATGTTATACCTGCATATCGTTAGTATTCGCTTTTTAAATTAACTTAAAGTTTATTTATAAGAGACAGAGAGTCCCTTCGGCCGGGTATAGGAGCAGCCAAGTGCGGATTCTCTAACTGCAGGTCAAGATTTTTCCTACGGTTTTTCAAGGTACTCTGTGCCGGTTTGAAAAATATTGTTGGTGGGGAAAAGTGGCCTTATGTCCAGAAATGGCGCGTAACCTTCTTTTACAGTTACACCAGCACTAGAATGTACGGCGCTAAACATTATGGTGCTAGTCGTAGAGACCGGCGTACCAACATTGGGGAATCTTTGAACTGGGCTTCAGCGCCAAAATTTCACTGGACGCCAAAAACACGGTGCCCAATGCTGGGCAAAATTTGGGCCTATGTCCCCTAGTTTTAGATTCCCCTATGAGTGGAAATATCCTCTCTGCATCCATCTTGTCGAGTCCCCTCATTATATTATATGTTTCAATGAGATCACCTCTCATTCTTCTGAACTCCAAGTCAAATCCTTCATCTCCAGTATTCCTTTCATTCCACATAGATATTTGAGTATGAAATGTGTAGCAGCTGCCATTTGAAGGCATGGAACATAGACTGTAAATTATTTTTTTAGAAATGTTAACAAATGAGAATGCTAGCAAGCACTCATGATCAACTCATATCTAACTTCTGAAATGATAGACTATTTGATTGACAATGCTAAGATTCACAGCTGACTTAGGTGGTTCAACTGATCAAAGAGAGGTGGGTTTGGGTGAGTTTATTGATAAATAAATAATAGATGCTGGTAATGGAAAACCAACAACATTGAAATGCTTTATTTAGTGTTACCTCAGTGGATCTTTTAGGTGCCGTAATTGCCCCTTTGCACAGGGCCAGTAGCACACAGGCACAGCGGCCATGTTGACTCGCGCAGATTTGCCCCCAGGGCTCTGACGATGCAAAGTGGTTTAGCGCACCTGCATGGTGCACGCATGGCGATGACATTATCGCGTGCACGTCGATCCCTTATTGCCCCGCACCGACCCCTTTGCACCCCACGGAAAAATTGCTCGACGATGGCCGGGCTGCCAATAGGCAGGCCAGCACCCTGTCTTGGGATCCGGGCCTTTTAAGAGAAGGGAAGGGACGTTACGATGTGGCGGAAAGACTGATATCTTTTAATCTTTGAAGTAAGTGCATAGAAGTAGTAACTCTAATCCCGAGAGTCAGAGGTCTGATTAAGAGGAAAGACTGGAGAAACTCGGACTTTTCAGCCTAGAAGGGATGCATCTGAGAGCTGATTGTATCGAGGTTTATAAAGCTTTTAAGGTAATGGAACAATTTAACTGGAATATTATATCAAATGAAACTGTTGAAGTAGAACATGTTCAAACTAATTAATATGTCCTTACTATACAGTACAAATGCACACGAGGCCCATACTTAAGAGAAGGTCACTCTGTGACCAGTAACCTTTATTAGCCAGCACTGAAGTGAAGAAAGTGGGTGGAGCTTTCCCTTTTATACCTGAAAGTCCAGGTTAGGAATGCCTCCCACAAGTTCACCACCTAGTGGTCAGTTTTCTCACGGTGTACAACTTAGGTCAGTTTATACATGGGTTACAATGACAATTGAATACATGACATCACCTCGACCCCAAAGTCTTATTGGGATCACAGGTTGAGTCTCTCTGGTGGTTTACACTCCCTTGTAGAGCGCCTGAGTTAGGGGTCCGGTTGTTGGGCGCTAGCCTGAGTGTCTGCTGTTTGAGGTGGCTCAGGCCTGTCCGGACTGCCCACAGTGACTGGGCTCTCCTCCACTTGGTTCCGGTGTTCGGTCACCTGTGGTGTAGTGAACTCTACATCGTGTTCTTCTTCTGCTTCTTCTATGGGTTGCTAAACCTCCTTTTTGTTTGATCCACGTGTTTGCGGCAGATTTGTCCATTGGTAAGTTTAACTACCAGAATCCTATTCCCCTCTTTAGCAATCACAGTGCCTGCGAGCCATTTGCCCCTGCAGTGTAGTTGAGGACAAAGACAAGGTCATTGACATCAATACATCGCGCCCTCGCATTTCCATCATGGTAGTCACATTGTGACCGGCGTCTGCTCTCAACAATTTCTTTCATGGTGGGGTGTATAAGGGATAACCTGGTTTTGAGCGTCCTTTTCATTAGCAGCTCTGCGGGTGGAACCCCTGGAGGCGAGTGTGGTCGGGATCTATTGGCCAACAGGAGACGTGATAAGCGGCTTTGTAGGGATTCTGAGCATCCCCTGTTTGATTATCTGCACTGCTCGTTCCACCTGGCCGTTTGAGGCCGGCTTGAACGGTGCCCTTCTGACATGGTTGATACCATTTCCTGCCATGAAGTCCTGGAATTCAATGCTTGTGAAGCACGGGCCATTGTCGCTGACCAAGACGTCTGGTAGACCAAGGGCAGCGAACATTGCCCATAGACTTTCTACCGTGGCAGAGGATGTGCTTAAATTGAGAATGTCGCACTCAATCCATTTGGAGTAGGCATCTACTACAATTAAAAACATTTTTCCCATGAAAGGACCTGCGTAGTCCACATGGATGCGTGACCATGGCTTGGCCGGCCAGAATCAGGGGCTAAGGGGGGGCTTCCCTGGGCGCATTGCCCAGCTGGGCACACGTGTTGCACCTGCGAACACTAAGTTCCAGTTCTGCATCGATCCCTGGCCTCCAAACGTGTGACCTGGCAATTGCCTTCATCATGACAATGCCCGGGTGCTCATTGTGGAGTCCTCGGATGAACACGTCTCTGCCCATCTGGGGCATGACTACTTTGTTTCCCCATAGTAGGCAATCGGCCTGAATCGAGAGTTCATCCTTGCGCCTGTGAAATGTTTTAAATTCCTCAGGGCATGCTCCGTTAGTAGCTGCCCAGTCCCCATTCAGGACACATTTCTTGACTAAAGACAGTAGCGGGTCTCTATTTGTCCAGACTTTGATCTGACGGGCTGTCACGTGTGAGCCTTCGCTTTCAAAAGCTTCAGCAGCCATGGCCATCTCAGCAGCATGCTCGGTTGCCCCCTCGGTGGTGGCTGGTGGGAGCCTGCTGAGTGCATCAGCGCAGTTTTCGGTGCCCGGTCTATGCCGAATTGTATAGTCATAGGCGGCTAATGTGAGTGCCCAACTCTGTATGCGGGCCAACGCATTTGCATTTATGGCCTTGTTGTCGGCCAAAAGGGACGTTAGGGGTTTGTGATCTGTCTCCAGCTCAAATTTCCTGCAAAACAGATACTGGTGCATTTTTCTTACTGCATATACACATGCAAGCGCTTCCTTTTCTACCATCCCGTAGCCCCTTTCTGCCTGGGACAGACTTCTGGAGGCATAAGCTACCGGCTGTAACTGACACTTGGTTTTAACATGCTGCAACACACACCCGACCGCATAGGACGACGCATCGCACGTTAAAACAAGTTTCTTACATGGGTCATATAGCGTTAACAGATTGTTGGAGCATAACAAATTGTGTGCTCTATCAAAAGCCCTTTCCTGGCTGTCCCCCCAGACCCATTCGCGACCTTTGCGTAGGAGCACGTGTGGCGGCTCTAACAGCGTGCTCAATTTGGGAAGAAAGTTACCAAAATAGTTCAGGAGCCCCAGGAACGAACGCAGCTCCGTCGTGTTACGGGGTCTGGATGCTCTCTAGATCATTTCCGTTTTGGACGCAGTAGGTTTGATTCCGTCTGCTGCTACCCTCATCCCCAGGAATTCAACCCCTGGAGCTAGGAAGATGCACTTCGCCTTTTTCAGTCGCAGACCTACCCAGTCCAGTCTGCGTAGCACCTCCTCCAGGTTGTGGAGGTGTTCTTCAATATCGCAACCCGTGATGAGGATGTCATCTTGAAAAACCACTGTCCTTGGAATCGACTTGAGGAGGCTTTCCATATTTCGTTGAAAGATCGAGGCGGCCGAGCGAATTCCGAACGGACATCTGTTGTACTCAAACAACCCCTTATGTGTTGTGATGGTGGTCAGCTTCTTCGACTCACTCGCCAGCTCCTGGTTCATGTAAGCTGAGGCTAGGTCCAATTTTGAAAAAAGTTTGCCACCGGATAGCGTCGTAAAGAGGTCCTCCACTCTCGGTAGCGGGTACTGGTCTTGGAGTGACACCCGATTGATGTTGGCCTTGTAATCACCACATATCCTGACCGACCTATCCGCCTTGAGCACCGGCACGATCGGGCTCACCCAGTCACTGAATTCGACTGGCGAGATGATGCCTTCCGTCAGCAGGTGGTCCAATTCGCCTTCTATCTTTTCCCACATCACGTACGGCACCGCTCTGGCCTTGTGGTGTACTGGCCTGGCATCCGGGTTTATGTGAATCACTACCTTGGTCCCCATGAAAGTGCCTATGCCGGGTTGAAATCGTGAGTCAAATTTGTCCAGGACCTGTGAGCATGATATTCGATCCACAGAAGAAATTGCATTGACATCGTCCCATTTCCAGTTCATGACAGCAAGCCAACTCCTCCCCAGCAGTGTGGGACCGTCCCCTGGGACAATCCAGAATGGCAACCTGTTCTCCGAATCTTTGTGGGTCACGACTACCGTGGCGCTGCCTAGCACCGGAATGATCTCCTTTGTATATGTCTGTAGCAGTGCGTCAATCGGCACTAATTTTGGTCTCCTGGCCTTGAACGCCCACAACTTGTTGAACTGTTTGATACTCATCAGGGACTGGCTAGCCCCCGTGTCTAGCTCCATTGATACTGGGATGCCATTGAGGAGCACTTTCATCATTATCGGTGGCGTCCTGGTGTATGAACTGTATATGTGTGCCACATGAACTCGTGAACTTCAACTTCCAGCGATTTCCCCCAGTGTCCATTTGGCCTCATAGGGCTTACATCGGGCCCGTCCTCCTCGTACATCAACCTGGCTGCAGGCTTCCTGCACATACGCTCCAAGTGACTGCTGACGTTGCAGTTTCTGCATGTATATTGCTGATACCTGCAAGCTCTGGCTGGGTGTTTGCCTCCACACCTCCAACATGATCCGTTGTTGGAAACAAAAGGTCCATTACCAGTCGATCATCTCTGACTGTCTCTGTAACTGTCCTTAAGCCCACCATTGACAGGTATTAATGGCCCCATTACTGGCCGCATTGTCCCTTGCGATGGCATGAATCGCCGTTCAGCTAGCCATTGCCTCTGTTGAATTCCCCCTTTGGGTTCGACTACATGCTTGTGCATGTCCCATTGCCCTTGTCAACCTGGAGAATGGTGTGCCGCCTTAACAATGTTGACTCCCTGTCCATTTGCTGCATTTAAACCAAGATTTTTGTCAAACATCATTCTGGTCTCTTCCTCCCCTGAGATAAATGTCTGGGCCATCAAAGCTGCCGTTTCCAGGGTCAAGTCTTTGGTCTCAATCAGTTTCCTGAAAACCCCAGCATGCCCGATGCCCTCAATAAAAATGTTTCACAGCATCTCCGCTCTGCATGCATCTGGGAACTTACATCAGCTCGCCAGTCGGCGGAGGTCTGCCACGAAGTCTGGAACGCTTTGCCCTTCTCGCCGCCGGTGCGTGCAAAACCGGCATCTCGCCATGTGCATGCTGCTCGCCGGTTTAAAGTGTTCCCCGATCAACTTACTAAGCTCTTCAAAAGTCTTGTTCGCTGGCTTCTCTGGCACTAGAAGGTCCTTCATCAGGGAGTACGTCCTGGATCCACAAACCGTCAGGAGATGAGCTCTGCGTTTGTCGGCCGAATCCTGTCCCAGCCATTCCTTAGTGACAAAACTTTGCTGTAGTCTCTCAATAAAATCGTCCCAATCATCACCAACACAGTACCTCTCATCTGTGCTGCTAGTAGCCATGCTCGCGTGGTTTAAGTCCCAGTTTCTCGTCGCCAATAATCTGTCCTTACTATACAGTACAAATGCACACTTGGCCCATACTTGAGAGAAGGTCACTCTGTGACCAGTAACCTTTATTAGCCAGCACTGAAGTGAAGAAGGTGGGTGGAGCTTCCCCTTTTGTACCTGAAAGTCCAGGTTAGGAGTGTCTCCCACAAGTTCACCACTTAGTGGTCAGTGTTCTCACGGTGTACAACTTAGGTCAGTTTGCACTTGAGTTACAATGACAGTTGAATACCTGACACTAATAAAAGATAATTTTAGGACAGATATTAGGAAATTCTTTCCCATACAAAAAGTGATAAATGTGTGGAATGAATCTAAAACAGAATACTGCAGTGGAGGCAAAAACACTGGAATTATTTAAGCAATAATGATATGCTGCAATGGATCTCTCTGGATAGGTGAACTAAGTTGGGCCAAATGGCTGGCCACCTCCTCCATAATTATTTTGTACTTTCATGAATCTTGCACCCTAACTTTCTTGTCCCCTTGAGTAGAAATTGGTCTTTGCGTCCTCTCCAAACTCAGGACTTCGAGGTCAGAGAATCAAAACTGTGTTGTCCTTACTCTCTGTAAATTTCAATATAATAATATTTTCATATTTACTGACATAATGAAGTGGGCCTTTCTTGTCTTATTGCAAAATGTACAATCAAAAACATGGTACTTACCAATCGTATCTTTTATCTGTGAAAGATAATGAGCACTGTAATCTAGTTCATTGAACTGCCTATCTAACTTAATTGAACCATAAAGAACAGTAAACGATTCGACAAATAGTGGAGTGTAGCTGAGCCAAGCTGAGGCACTCAGCAGTTGCATGCTCTAACAAAATAAAAACATTTTTATGTTTAAAATCAGCAGATTTTTCCTAACATTCATTTACAAATAAAAGATGAAACACTTACTTTGGAATAAGTCACAGGGTCAAAAGGAATGACAGCCAATATGTTTAATTACAAGAAAACAAAAAGAGAATTAATGAAAGGCAATGATACACAACTTTAAGTTGTTTAGTGTTTTATTGAATGCATCCAGCATAATCTTTAGCATTTTTAGAAGTGGGAAGGAATTTAATCACTGCTTCCGACTTCAAAAACAATTTTTTAGTTCACCATGCAAAATGTTATCTGCTTTAAATAATTACTGTTTATTCAGAAGAAAATATGTGTTTTAAAAATAGTCTTGATGTAGGATAGCTTGAAAGTTGGATTTGTTTTGCTTGATTAAAATTAACATAAGAGCATAACAATATAAGAAAAAAGAGCAAGAGTAGGCCATTTGGCCCCTCGAGCCTGCTCCGCCATTCAATAAGATCATGGCTGATCTAATCTTGCCCTCAAATCCACTTTCCTGCCCACTCCCCATAACCCTTAACTCCCCTATCGTTCAAAAATCTATTTATCTTCACCTTATATATATTCAATGACCCAGCCTCCAGCTCTCTGGGATAGAGAATTCCAAAGATTCACAACCCTCTGGGAGAAGAAATTCCTCCTCATCTTCGTTTTAAATGGGCGACCACTTATTCTGAAACTATGCCCCCTAGTTCTAGATTCCCCCACAAAGAGAAACATCCTCTCTGCCTCTACCTTGTCAAGCCGCCTCAGAATCTTACATATTTCATTCTTCTAAACTCCAATGAGTATAGGCCCAACCTGCTCAACCTTTCTTCATAAGTCAACACCTTCATCTCAGGAATCAACTTAGTGAACCTTCTCTGAACTGCCTCCAATGCAAGTATATCCCTCCTTAAATAGGGAGACCAAAACTGTACACAGTACTCCAGGTGTGGTCTCGCCAATACCCTGTACAGTTGTAATAAGACTTCCCTGCTTTTATACTCTATCCCCTTGCAATCAAGACCAACATTCCATTTGCCTTTCTAATTACTTGCTGTACCTGAGTGCTAACTTTTTATGTTTCATGCATAATGATCCCCAGATCCCTCTGTATTGCAGCACTTTGTAATCTCTCTACATTTAAATAATAATTTGCTTTTTTATTCTTCCTACCAAAGTAGATAACCTCACATTTTCTCACATTATACGCCATCTGCCAAATTTTTGCTCATTCATTTCACCTATCTATGGGCCCAAATTTCCACATGAGTTGCACCGTATTCTTGATGTAACTTGATTTTTCTGGTGTATCTTTTTAATTGCAAATATAGCCATTTAATTTGCGGCAGTGCAAGTGAGTTAGTTAGGTTTTTTGTTAGGTCAGTTTTTTTTTCAAAAGGGGGCGTTCCCAGCCACGTACACCATTTATGCCAATTTGGCCAGAAAAAAGTTGTACTAAACTAACTTAGGACAGCGTATGTGTCCACTTTTGTCTGCACAGAAAGACCTTACTTACAGTTAAAGAATCGGCGCAAGTAACAACATTTCAAGCATCACCAAACACCAAACAAAGCACAAAATGTAATAAAGAAGTGAAGTAAATAATTAAAGTAACAAAAAAAAGTACTGCATCAAATCCTACCTTAAACTGAAGGCTGACTGTGCTGGAGTCCGTTCGGCCAGGGCCAGGTGCGGGACACCGGCAAGCCCTTCGGCCAGGACAGAATGCGGCAAACTGTGCGGGGGGGCGGGGAGAGAAACAGAGAAAGAATGCGGCAGGCTGTGGGGGGGGGGGGGGGGGCAGGGGGAGAGGGGAGGGAGGGGGGAGAGAACCGAAAAAAGAACATGGCAGGCTGTGGGGGGGGTGGGGGTGCGGGGGAGGCGGGGAGAGAAACGGAAAAAGAACGCAGCAGGCTGTAGGGGCGGGGGGGGAGGGAGAAAGCTGAACTCTGCATGCTTGGGGGGGAAGGGGAGCTGGTGGTGGTGGGTGGGAGGGAGGGAGGGAGGGAGAAGGCAGAGCTCTGCAGGCTTGGGGAAGGGAGGGAGGGAGAAACATAGAAACATAGAAAATAGGTGCAGGAGTAGGCCATTCAGCCCTTCGAGCCTGCACCACCATTCGATATGATCATGGCTGATCATTCACCTCAGTACCCCATTCCTGCTTTCTCTCCATATCCCTTGATCCCTTTAGCCCGAAGGGCCATATCTAACTCTCTTTTGAACATATCTAACGAACTGGTCTCAACAACTTTCTGTGGTAGAGAATTCCACATACTCACAACTCTCTGAGTGAAGAAGTTTCTCCTACATCTCGGTCCTAAATGGCTTACCCCTTATCCTTAGACTGTGACCCCTGGTTCTGGACTTCCCCAACCTCGGGAACATTCTTCCTGCATCTAACCTGTCCAATCCCGTCAGGATTTTATATGTTTCTATGAGATCCCCTCTCATTCTTCTAAATTCCAGTGAATATAAGCCTAGTCGATCCAGTCTTTCTTCATATGCCAGTCCTGCCATCCTGGGAATCAGCCTGGTGAACCTTCGCTGCACTCCCTCAATCGCAAGAATGTCCTTCCTCAGATTAGGAGATCAAAACTGTACACAATATTCAAGGTGTGGCCTCACCAAGGCCCTGTACATCTGTAATAAGACCTCCCTGCTCCTATACTCAGTCCCCTAGCTATGAAGGGCAACATGCCATTTACCTTCTTCACTGCCTGCTGTACCTGTATGCCAACTTTCAATGACTGATGTAGCATGACACCCAGGTCTCATTGCACCTCCCCTTTTCCGAATCTTTCACCATTCAGATAATATTTTGCCTTCCTGTTTTTACCACCAAAGTGGATAACCTCAGGCTGAAGGCTGAACTCTGCATGCTGTGGAGGGAGGGGGGCGGGGTGGCGGGAGGCGGGGGCGGGGTGCTGATGAGGAGGGATAGAGAAGTCACATGACTGAGGGGGGGCGGGGGAGAGAACAAAAGACCTTTGGGTTTCTTACCTTGTTTGGGGAGTGAGAAGAGTGGGCTGTATGTTGTTTTAATGGAACATGATTCAGTTTCAATGTAAAAAATATTTTATTGAAAATTTTAGAATGTACTTCACTTTAGTGCAATAAAATATTTTTTTTTATCAAACTACTTTAAGATCACTTAAAAACTTTAAGATCACTTATAAACTTGTAAAGTTACAAAAGTTACAAAACAATTTCTATGTGAAAAATCTTACACTCTAAAATCACTTAAACTTCAAGATCACTTTTTAGGTGTGAACTTAAATAACTTACAAAATGTGAGAACATTTACACTCTAAGATCACTTGAAAACCCTAAGATCATTTATAAGTTGTAAAGTTACAAAACTTACAAAACAATTTCCATTAGAAAAAACTTACACTCGAAGATCACTTAAAAACTTTAAGGTCACTTATAGTCTTGTAAATTTACATCACTTACAAAACAATTTAGATTTGAAAACAGTTACAAGAGTAAAATCAACAACAACAACAAAAACAACAGCAGCAAAGAAAGGCAGCACCCATCTCAGATCCACATCTTGTTGAATGTGCACTTCTTCATGGGGGTTGGTGGTGGTGGTGGTGGTGATAGTGGGCGGGGGGGGGGGGGGGGGTGGCGGGGTGGCACGGAGCTATGGCTTGGGTCTCTACAGAGACTAGTGCGGGGATTGCCCTGGGAGTGGCAGTGGATTGGCCTGGCTGTGTTCCCTTATTGCTGCAGCTATCTCTCTGATGGCCTGTGCCGTCGTTTCGGCTGCCTGTGATATTCCCTCCCTGATGGCCTGTGCCATCTTTCCCGCTGCCTCTGAAATGTCCACCCTCATGTCCCGTGAGAGTATTGCTATTTCTGCCGTCAGTGTCGTTATCTCATCACCTACCCCACTGATGGTGTTCACGAGTGATCGGGTAAGCTCAATGGTCTCCATACCCAATGCCATCACCTGAGCCACATCTGTTGCACCCTCCAGCTCAGTACAGCGTGGTACATTTCTCCTTGGCCTTACCCTGGGTCTGTCTAGCGGAATCCCTCCAGAGTGAGGCGCAGACTGGGAAGGTGTGGCCATGGGTGTTACAGGCTGCATTCCACCAGCACTGGGAGAAGCAGGCTGGGACGGTGGGGCCCCTGAGTGTTCCATACTGCATTCCAGCAGCACTGGAACCTGCAACCTCTGGACTTTCGAAAGCATCCAATGTTGGACCAAACCTTAAACCACTATGCAGGGACCGGGACGAGCTGAAACCACAGTATGTTGAACCAGACCCTAAACCACTATGCAGGGACTGGGATGAGCTGAAACCAGACCCTAAAGCACTATGCAGGGACTGGGCCACGCTCAAACCACGGAATGATGAATCAGAAATCATGGAAGTGCTTGGCAACGCAAGTTCAAGATTCCCCCCTTCATACCTCTCCATGGCCACTCCCTCCCCTCTACAAAGTGAGGGGAGAGGGCCCGCGTCTGAATCTTCTTTTGTATCTTCATGATTGGCATCAGGTTCTGTAAAATATAACAGAACAGTAAAATGGTTAGCAGCAGAGGAGGGGGCAGGATGGGTGGCATGAGTAAGCTCACACATAGCAGGCCAGACAGCAGGTTGATTTGAAGGGCCATGAGTAATTTTCAGTACTTACCCTCTCCCTCAAGTGTGGGCCCAGCTTGTGCAGTACTGATTGCTTTTTTCCAGGTAGGACCCATCAAAGCAGCGACCCTCTCTTCCAAGAGTGTCAGTGGGTGCAGATTTGGTGGGCATCCTCCTGTTCGAGTTCTTTCCCTTTTGTTGTGGGCCAATTTCTTCTGCAAAGATGAAAACATAACTTGTTAGAGAGGGTGTCTTTCTGCTGGGTGGGACATATACAGATGGTCACATTTACAGATGCAATTCCATTGCCAAATGAAAATATTACTTACACTAACTGCTTGACCAAGATCCTGCCATTTCTTTTTACACTGCCTTCCATCTCTCGTGGTATTCACCACTGCGCAGTAATCTTCTGCAAGTTTGTTCCAGCGTTTATTAATTTCTTCGGGTGGCACTTTTGCGTGACCTCTATTGCTCGTATCCAGTTCCTGCCATCTTTCCTCGATTACATTCACTAGTACCTCCACTTCTTGATGCGTGAAATTCTTCGTTCTTGGGGCATGGTGTTGCATTGCTCTATTGAATTGACACTCAGTGATTTTTAAAAACACAAAGTCCTTATTTTGCTTGCAGCAATGAATGATTCTCACCTATGCAGCACTCCTTTTGGAGGTTTAGCAGCTGATTTCTTGCAGAGTACTCCAAACAGCACTCCTATAGCTTTCAAAACATCAAGCAGGTATCCAAAACTCAGTGAGAGGTTCTCCCTTTAAAAATGGGCGATTGCCAATGTTAATGCCCCACTGAGCATGCGCGAATGCTGCAACGCGCACGCATGTGCTGCCGGCACTCACACAGTCACTCAGATCAGGCCCCACCCCTCTGCCGGCTCTGCGCAGCCAGCAGGGTCCTAGCTCCGCCCCCCCTCTCTTTATTTTACGCCACGCCAGCTCCACAGATGGCCCGAGAATCGGCCATGATCACAAGGAGTTTTTTCAGCGCCGCCTTTGATTTAAAATGTCAATGGGGGGCTCGGATATGCGCGGAAAAATCGGAGGGCCAAATTTGGGCCCAATATCCCTTTGCAGATTCTTTGTGTCCTCTTCACAACTTATTTTTCCACCTTTGCATCATCAGCAAATTTGGCTCATTATACTCGGTCCCTTCATCCAAGTCATTAATATAGATTGTAAATAGTTGAGGCCCCAGCACTGATTCCAGTGCCACCCCACTAGTTACAGTTTGACAACCTGAAAATGGCCCATTTATCACAACTCTCTGTTTTCTGTTGGTAAACCAATTCTCTATCCATGCTAATATATTACCTCTAACCCCGTGAGCTCTTATCTTGTGCAGCAACCTTTTATGTGGCCCCTTATCGAATGCCTTCTGGAAATCAAAATATACTACATCTACTGGTTCCCCTTTATCCACCCTGTTTATTACATCCTCAAAGAACTCTAGCAAATTTGTCAAACATGATTTCCCTTTCATAAAATCATGCTGACTCTGCTTGACTCTATTATGATTTCCCAAATGTCCTGCTACTACTTCCTTAATAATGGCCTCCAGCATTTTCCCAATGATAGATGTTAGTCTAACTGTTCTATAGTTTCCTGCTTTCTGTCTCCCTCCTTTCATGAATAGGGGCGTTACATTTTTGGTTTTCCAATCTGCTGAGACCTCTCCAGAATCCAGGGAATTTTTGTAGATTACAACCAATGCATTCACTATCTCTGCAACCACTTCTTTTAAATCCTAGGCTGCCAGCCATCAGGTCCGGGGATTTGTTCTCCTTTAGTCCCATTAGTTTGCCTTGTACTTTTTCTTTCGTGATCATGATTGTTTTAAGTTCCCTCTCCCTATAGCCCCTTGATTATCTATTATTATTGGGATGCTTTTAGTGTCTTCCACCATGAAGGCTGATACAAAACATTTGTTCAAAGTCTCTGCCATTTCCCTGTTTCCCATTATTCATTCCCCAGTCTCATCCTCTAAGGGGCCAACTTTTAATTTAGTCACTCTCTTCCTTTTTATATACCTGTCTTACTGTCTGTTTGTATATATCTTGCTAATTTACTCTCATAATCTATCTTCTCTCTCCATTATTTTTTTAGTCGTCCTTTGCTGGTTTCTAAAAATGTCACAAGCCTCTGGCCTACCACTATACTTTGCAACATTGTATATCTTTGTTTTTAATTTGATACCATCCTCAGTTAGCCACGGACCATTCATCCTTCTCTTAGAGTCTTTCTTGCTCACTGGAATATATCTTTACTGAGAGTTATGAAATATCTCTTTCAATGTCTGCCACTGCCGTTTTACCCTTTAATCTATTTTCTCAGTCCATTTTAGCCAACTCTGTCTTCATACCTTTGAAATTACCTTTATTTAAGTTCAGGATATTAGTTTAAGACCCAAGTTTCTCACCCTCAAACTGAATTTGAAATTCTAACATGATATGACCACTCTTCCCTAGAGGATCCTTTACTATGAGATCATTAATTAATCTTATCTCATTACACATTACCAGATCCAAAATAGCCTGCTCCCTGGTTGGTTCCACAACATATTGTTCTAAGAAACCATCCTGAATACACTCTATGTACTCATTGTCAGTGCTACCTTTGCCAAGTTAATTTGTCCAAGCAATATGTAGATTAAAATCATCCATGATTATTGCTATACCTTTCTTACAAGACTCCATTATTTCTTGATTTATACTCTGTCCTACAGTGTAGCTACTGTTATGGGGCCTATAGACTCCGCCCACCAGTGACTTCGTCCCCTTGTTATTTATTATCTCCACCCTAACTGATTCTACATCTTGATCTCCTGAGCCAATATAATTTCTCATTACTGTGCTGATCTCATCCTTTCTTAACAGTAGGTGTTAAGTAGCTGTTTATATATAGTCAAGTATGCAATTAACAAATCATTTTAAAACCCAGAATAGCTTCTAAAACTAAACAATGATTTATTGTCTATTAAAATCATAATCCATTTTTTTGTTCGCACATAAGAACATAAGAATTAGGAGCACGAGTAGGCCATTCGGCCCCTCGAGCCTGCTTTGTCATGGCTGATCTTCTACCTCAACTCCACTTTCCTGCACTATCCCAATATTCCTTGATTCCCTTAATATTCAGAAATCTAGCGATCTTTTCTTCCAAACCAGCCTTAACAGCCAGCGCTAAAGGCTCCAATGTTAAAATCCCTAGCTCCAGTGTTTGTGAGTCATCTACGAGTCAGCTATCTCAAAGGTAGTCCTTTGACTGAGCATTTTCTGCTTCATAAAATACAAGCAAACATCTTATATTTAGCACAGCATAAGTAATATTTTTAATTCAAATTTTTGTGCTCATCAAGGGAAGAAACATTTATATTAGGGAATAGAAATAACCCATTGAGTTACCCAATCTCCTAGATAACGACCCGGATTTGGCTTTCCCCGTGATGGCATACATACAGCGACACCGTTGTAAGCCTTGTAAAAGGCTCGCAAGTTCCAGGTTTTTGCACGCGCTATGCATGTGTGAAAACCTGGAACTTATGAACTATCAAGCTTTCTCTTGACAGATCTACCACACTCACACAAAAATCACTTTCGCTGGCGCAGACTTGGGCTATTTGCCTAACTACTGCTCAGCAAATGTCCACGAAACCCTTATGCCTGGTAAAAGCAAGCGTAGGGCCTCCTTTCACCAGCGTAAAAGTTAATATAAATCTTAAATTAAACATTTTAAAATAAAAAATTAATGCACAAACATTTAAAATTAGTTTATGTAAATTTTGGCTGGGATTAAACTGTTTAAAAGTATTTTTCAAAAAATTTAATTTTTATTGTAGGGGACTTTTCATTAAATTTGAAAATGGGATTATTTATTTTTATTCTAGCTGTATAAATTATTTAATTATATGGGGATTCCTCAGTTGCTTATGCTGTTTTGGTTCGTAACTGGTAGCCCCATAAGAATATTAGGAATCCTCCTTCCTGATTGGATGACCTGGCCCACGTTAGACCAGGCATGGTTCTAAACAGCCAGCGTCCCCAGGATCCATGGGCCATTACGCAGGCATTACACCAGCAGGCCCAAAACGTCTGAAAAAAAGGGCCATCCCAGGGTGCACTAGGCGATATTGGTGGCGTGTTTAAATGGAGGGAGGAGGATCCTACATCGCAAGTCACATTGACTGCAATGGTTGCGCACAGCATGCTGTGTCAAGTTCTGACTTGCAAACGACAGTTTTATAAGAACAGTGTCCTTATAAGGTCAGTGAGAGAATTTAATGGAGGCATTACTAGTTCACCAGCGTATCATGCTGGTTGCTATTGGCAGGCGGCTTTAAACTAAAGGAGGGCTGCTCGCCATCTCGGGCCACAGATGAGGAGAGGCCAAAGACGTCTGGGGAGCTGGCCTTATTCCCGACGAGTTTACAGGGAACAATGCTCATACCTCCAGCTCTCTGAGAAGCAGTGTATGAGAAGGCTGCGCTTCCGAAAGGAAGTGCTGACAGAGGTATGCCAGCTCTTACAAGCCTTTCAGCATCAACACGACAGCGCTGCCTGTCGTAGTGAAGGTGACTGTGGTGTTGGCCTTCCCTGCCTCAGGCTCCTTCCAGGCAGCAGCAGGGGACATATGCAGCATCTCTCAGTCTGCTACACAACGCTGCATTCGGCAAGTCACAAAGGCTCTGTATGCCTGCAGAATGGACTTCATAAAGTTCCTAATGAGTAATGACAGCCAGAATGAGAGGGCATGTGGGTTTGGCATTGACTGTACACACGTGGCCTTGTGAGCACCATTGGACAATGCACAGGTATTCAGAAACTGAAAGGGGTACAACTCCCTAACTGTCCAGCTGGTGTGCACACAGCTCATCCTCGCAGTGAATGCCCGATATCCAGGGAACGCACATGATGCTTTCATTTTGCTTGAGAGCAGTGTCTCATGAATGTTTCAGCGACAAAGGGAGAGCAGGGCTGGTTGATCGGGGACAAAGGATATGGCCTAGCCACCTAGCTCATGACCCTCCCCCTTCACAACCTCACCACAGAAGTTGCGCAGTGCTACAATGAGAGCCATGCAGCCACCCACAACATTATCGAGCAGACAATTGGAGTGCTCAAGCAGCACTTCCAATGCCTGGACCGCTCTGGAGGCTGCCTGTAATATTCCCCTCAGCAGGTCTCCCAATTAATTGTGATGTGCTGCATGCTACACAATTTTATCATTATGAGGGACCAGGCATTGCCAGCGGGAATTGCAGGCCCACCTCAGGAGGAGGAAAACAATGAAGAGGAGCCAGGCGAGGCCCTGATTGCACAGCCACCCCATCCACGGGGGAGGCAGCGTGGAGACGCTGCCAGAGCAAGAGCCATACGTCGCCAGCTCAGAATGGACTGGTTTGGTTGAATGGAGGAAGCTGAGGGATGCATCTAATACTGGCCATGTTATGTCCCATCATACAAGCACATCTACGCTGAACTTTTGAATGATCAACACCAACAGCAAAGGGTCAAAGTGACATGTTTATGAAAAAAAGTGACAAAAAATGCACCCCCAATAAAGCAAAATGACACAATAAACCATCATAACCGAACAATACAATAAACATTGTTCTGCTACAAGTAATTTAACGATAAGTGCATTATTAAAAAACAACTATTTACAGGTGTTCTCATAATAGAGCTAGACATCTGCAGAAGGCTGTCTCACCCGTTAATGGGACTTGGGCTGAGATTTCCCTCCTTTCGCTTCATCCCCTCCCACACATGCTGCTCCTCCTCAATGAGGCCTCAGTGCCTACGGCAAGGCTGTTGAGGGCTGCTGTGTTAGGGGGCAGACAGTGCAGACAGCGTATGAGGATGCCCTGGACCAGCTCTGGGCCTGGGAGGCCCGGCTGCAGACTGCTGTGCCACATCATCGGCAGAAGCAGTCACTGGTGCTGCTGGAGGCCGCCTGCCTCTGTGAGTGAGCACTGATGGCCTCACTGGAGTCCTGAGTTACACGGACAATGCGTGATGCTGCCTCCGCAACAGTCACAGAAAGCTTGTCGATGCTCGCTGGGATCCAACCCAATGCAGCCATGAGCTCACGGTGCATGCCTGTGTTTTCCCTGGACATTTCCACAAAGTCCAGTTCCATGTCTGCCTGTTGTCACTCTACTTTTCCAACTCACCCCCCCGGAGAGCTGGCCTCCGAGATTCCCCCCTCACTGTGCGTTTATATAGGTGACTGGGGCCAGGAGCCTCCGACGACTCAAAGTCAGGGAAATTGTGCTCGTCCCCAGATGTGCTCTGATGTGACGGGCCAATTGGTGAGCTCTGCGGCTCAGGCATTGCAGTCTCGTCGCACGCATCATCATCTCCCCCATGGCCAATTGTCGATGGCTCCCTGTCGGGATTGTGGCTGTCCTTCTGCAAGCAGAAAACAACAGACGGTGGTTAGCAGCAGGGTAGGGGGGCAGGATGATAGCAGGAAGATGGCATTGCACATGTACATGTGAAGCCCCACGCCACTTCATAACACATCTCAATGAAGTCACATCAGTCGTGCAATCCATTGACATACCCTCACTACTCGAAGGGTTCTCAGCATCGCCCCCTGGCAACTCCCGAGCTGGTGCTCCAATGAGGGCAGACACCCGTTCCTCGACATCTGTTGAGTCCAGGATCTGAGGTGGGCCCCTGCCTGTCCGGCACTGCTCACGCCTGTTGTGTGAGAGATTCGTCTGCAATGAGAAAGACAGGAAGGGTTCAGAAAGGGTACACCTCCTGTTGTGCCACATATGCCGACCATAGTTCAATAGCTGATACTGTGTGTATGTGCAAATGTCTTCACTTTATTCTGTGTGGATGATGCATGAGCTTTATGAGTGATTGGTGGGCGGTGAGAGGGACATAGCATCGGGGCTGCAGGTGATCTTTATGAAACCCATATCCGCAGTGGGAGTGTATTGTGAGGAAGGTTCACAATGATTAGGGAACAAGAGGGTATGTGCATCCTTAATTAAGAGGCAATGGCTGGAGAATTCAACCTTCAGCTTTCTGATGCATTGTGAAACCTATAGGCTGCAAGACTTTGAGAATGAGCAGATAAATGAAAGATTTAGCATAGTGTCTGACATTCATGCTGGAAGGATAGTAGGCATACATAAATGTGAAATGTACTCACTCTGACGATCCTGGTAAGGCCATTTAAATTTTTGCAGCATTGGGTGCCAGTTCTGACAACCATGTCTGCCGCAGACACTTCCTGGGCAATTTCATGCTATTATCATTGTTGGCAGTGGTCTCCCTCCCCCAACCAGTCTACTGCGTGGACTAATGTCTCAGCAGCCTTCATTGAGAAATGCCTGGCACTCTGCCTGCCCTCCTGCTGCTCCATCTCTGCAGCAGTGCCAGAAGTTGGGCGAGTCATCTGCGCACGCGTGGAGGAAGCCGCCACGCCCTGAAATAACGTCTGCGCCCGGGAAAACAAAAACACGACTGCGCATATGTGCAAAATGGCCACCTCTTTTAACCCTGCTATTTTCAACTCGGGCGCACAAAGTCCGTTGTGTAATACCTGATTTAACGCCCCCGATCATTGCCAAAATTTCCAGTTGAAGGCGCAAACATTTTTCAGGTGGTATCGGGACCGCCCCACCACGATTAGAGCCCCGAAATCAGGAAAGCCGAAAATCCAGCCCGAAGTCTCCGAAGCCTGGGCGACCGCAAATTCCAGCCCATTTAATGTTTTAGGGCAGTGTGATAAAAATGAATTAAATATGAAACAAATACTGCAGAGCTTGGAAGTAGTGCATTTCGTGCAAGTGAATCCTATAGACTTGAAGCAAATAATATTTTCCTCCGTGTTTCAACAAAGTATGAGTGTATCGTTCAGAGTCAGGATGGTCTGTTCATTGTGTCAAGTCAGGGAATTGCCTGGAAGAGCTAAGCACAGTTGAAACCTGTCAACAATTTTCCTTATACTGTGGATGCTGTCAATAAAAATAGCACAATCAAATAAAGATTGATTGGCTGTAGACGCCAATAGCACCTTTAATGCATTTTGTTCCCTATTTATCCCAATGCAAACAAGTAAAACATTTGACATTCCTGTGTTAATCTGGGTTTAATCAAGAATGGGATACTGTTACTCAGCTGTTGCAGAACTAAGATACACAGTTAAAACAAGATATTGTAAGAGATATTAATGTAGGTTCTGGGTTGTTGGGAGAATGTTCAAGAAACAGCAATAGATTGTAAGGGACATTTTGATCAGACATGGGGACGACTGTTAAACTGGGAAACAGAAAAGGGGCTAAAAAATCTGCGGGCTGCTATCCCAGCAGTTTACACCAGGACTGCGCCTGCCATGTGCTCTCCAGCGCTGTTCCAGCTGGAGTTTGTGGGAGCAGTGGAAGGGCACCTCATTAGCATGAGGGCAGTCGTTGGCCACATCATTACAGGCATATCTTGGGTGCCTGCATGCTCCACGCTGTCAGAAACTGCAGCACCTGCCATTCTAACCCCATTTCAGCACCCTTCATCTTCTTCTTTCGGGGTCAAGGCTGCTTTTCTGGCTTGACAGCATCTGCCCTTCTGGAGGCAGGCTCACCTCATCTGACTCACGGTACCAGCCTCCGATCTTACATCAGTCCCTTAAAGGCTACAGAAAAGGGAACTCCAATGTAGGGAGTCCCAGCCCCTGGTCTTTCTGACATGGTTGGTCTTGTAAGAGATGAGCGAAGACTCTGCTCCTTACAAGGCCAAGCAAGATTTCCCAAACCAAGCACGTCTGGGCCTTTTTCTGAGCCATCCATCCAGACTGCTGTCAGCGTAAGGGTTGGATTCGCTCCCAAGGAATGACCGAGCAGCTTCAGCCCTCATATAATAAGTAAATAAATAAAATGCACAAAACGTGAAGGAAGTAACTACTGCCATGTTGAAAAGAAGAGTTTGAAGGTATTTGGATATGTAATTTAGCGGACAAAAATAATGCATTCTTAAATGTCCTTGAGATTTGTGGCCTCCTGTACCCCCGGGCGCTGGGAGGGAAGGAGGATGGGCTTTGTGTCCTGTACCCCAGGGCGCTGGAAAGAAGGTAGGATGGGCTGTGTGCCCTGTACCCCGCGAGCACTGGGAGGTAGGGTGGGCTGTGTGTCCTGTACCCCCTGGGTGCTGGGAGAGAGGGTGGGCTGTGTGTCCTGTACCCCCTGGGCACTGGGAGGGAGGGTGGGCTGTGTGTCCTGTACCCCCTGGGTGCTGGGAGAGAGGGAGGGTGGGCTGTGTGTCCTGTACCCCCTGGGCACTGGGAGGGAGGGTGGGCTGTGTGTCCTGTACCCCCCGGGCACTGGGAGGGAGAGTGGACTGTGTGTCCTGTACCCCCTGGGTGCTGGGAGAGAGGGTGGTCTGTGTGTCCTGTACCCCCCCGGGCACTGGGAAGTAGGGTGGGCTGTGTGTCCTGTACCCCCTGGGCACTGGGAGAGAGGGTGGTCTGTGTGTCCTGTACCCCCCGGGCACTGGGAGGGAGGGTGGGCTGTGTGTCCTGTACCCCCTGGGCGCTGGGAAAGAGGGTGGTCTGTGTGTCCTGTACCCCCTGGGCACTGGGAGATAGGGTGGGCTGTGCGTCCTGTACCCCCTGGGCACTGGGAGAGAGGGTGGGCTGTGTGTCCTGTACCCCCTGGGCACTGGGAGATAGGTTGGGCTGTGTGTCCTGTACCCCCTGGGCACTGGGAGATAGGATGGGCTTTGTGTCCTGTACCTCCTGAGCGCTGGGAGAGAGGTAGGGTGGGCTGTGTGTCCTGTACCCCCCGGGTGCTGGGAGAGAGGGTGGGCTGTGTGTCCTGTACTGCCTGGGCACTGGGAGATAGGGTGGGCTGTGTGTCCTGTACCCCCTGGGCACTGGGAGAGAGTAGGGTGGGCTGTGTGTCCTGTACCCCCCAGGTACTGGAAGAGAGGGTGGGCTGTGTGTCCTGTACCCCCCGGGCACTGGGAGGTAGGGTGGGCTGTGTGTCCTGTACCCCCCGGGCGGAGCCATAAAAGGAGCAGAGGTGCGGTGGCCTGGTAGACAGTGAGGCCCCGACCTGCGAGGAACCATCTGCGGCAGGTCAGGGCCATGAAAGAAACAAGCAAGGTACAGTGCAAGCCGGTCTGGGAGGGCGATGGCTTGGAGGAGGGCAACTGGATTGGACGTCACCATAATCCAGGTCGCTGATTGGAGCATGGGCAAGTACAGCAGGAGCGGCGAGGTAGGGGCAAAGGAGCAGTGAGAGATTGTAGAGCGACATGATTGGGGCCCAGGAGAGGTGTGAGTTCGGGGCCCAGAAGAGGCGAGGGCCCAGGGGCAGCACGGACCAGCCCACACTGCGATATGTGTGTGCACTGGGTCCGTGCAGCAGAGCTGGTCTCCAGTTGTCTTGGTTAACCCTTGCCACTGGACCAAGACCTAGCTCTGTCAAGCTCATGTGGTGGCTGGTGTGCAACGACCACCACACGTTAAAGAAATCCACGCACAGGCATCTTCCGCCCTTGAATATGTAGTTCGGGACCTTCATTGAAACACCTGTGAACTCATCCCTTTTTGGTGTGGAAGCAAGTCATCCTCGATATGAGGGACCACCTAAGAAGAGGTGGCTAGGCCAGATAGATACAAATTAAACTACTTGGCCACAAGATCTACTGTTAATATATGTTTGCAATGAGAATGTTCTGTTCAGTTATGCAGCTTGAAATATTTGAAAAAACATTTGAGTCCAAATTAGTGCCATCTTACATTGATGTATACCAACTATTTTGCCGATCCCTCCTGAAATGTACTCATGTGGTGAAAAAGGACCTGCCAGAAATGTAATAATGAGAATTCATATTTGTCTACTTATAGCTACCGTGTTCTTTTGGGTTGCTGGTGCAGTGTTAAGT
Source organism: Pristiophorus japonicus (assembly GCF_044704955.1). NCBI lineage: Eukaryota > Metazoa > Chordata > Chondrichthyes > Pristiophoridae > Pristiophorus > Pristiophorus japonicus. The sequence continues at coordinate 183,355,266 of NC_091977.1, forward strand.
GCATCAATAACGGGAAATTAATATTTTTTAACTCAGTTCATTTTTATAATTTCAATGCATCAAAAACAAAACATTGACCTGACAGGAGCAGGTAGCACAAAACATTTAAAAGGTCATAAAGCTGCCAGTACACTCATTATACTGTAGTGACACATTTGACAGCTGTTTATGTTGGAAAGCTGCACTGCTTACCCTATTGAATATCACAAACGGTGCAAACAGTAATAAGATGAAGACTGGATTTTAAAAAGAAAATGAAAATTGTAAATCAGGCTCAGTATACCTCTTCAGTATTCTGTAAAATGCAGCAGCCAAAGTGCAGATCCCATTCGAGTCACAGAACCATAGACATTTACAGCACAGAGGCCAACCATTCAGCCCTCATGAATGTACTGGCTTTTTGCTTCAACAATCCTAATTTTATCTCATGGTTCCATTCTCTCCCGATAGCTCTATATCTTTCTCTGTTTAAACATAGAAAATAGAAACATAGAAACATAAAAAATAGTTGCAGGTGTAGGCCATTCGGCCCTTCGAGCCTGCACCATCATTCAATAAGATCGTGGCTGATCATTCACCTCAGTACCCCTTTCCTGCTTTCACTCCATACCCCTTGCTCCCTTTAGCCGTAAGGGCCATATCTAATTCCCTCTTGAATATATCCAATGAACTGGCATCAACAACTCTCTGTGGTAGGGAATTCCACAGGTTAACAACTCTCTGAGTGAAGAAGTTTCTCCTCATCTCAGTCCTAAATGGCTTACCCCTTATCCTTAGACTGTGACTCCTGGTTCTGGACTTTCCCAAAATCGGGAACATTCTTCCTGCATCTAACCTGTCCAGTTCCGTCAGAATTTTATATGTTTCTATGAGATCCCCTCTTATCCTTCTAAACTCCAGTGAATACAGGCCCAGTCGATCCAGTCTCTCCTCATATGTCAGTCCTGCCATCCCGGGAATCAGTCTGGTGAACCTTTGCTGCACTCCCTCAATAGCAAGAGTGTCCTTCCTCAGATTCGGAGACCAAAACTGAACACAATATTCCAGGTGAGGCCTCAGGATGGCCCTGTACAACTGCAGTAAGACCTCCCTGCTCCTATACTCAGATCCTCTCACTATGAAGGCCAACATATCATTTGACTTCTTCACCACCTGCTGTGCCTGCATGCCAACTTTCAATGACTGATGAACCATGACGCCCAGGTCTCGTTGCACCTCCCCTTTTCCTAATCTGCCGCCATTCAGATAATATTTTGCCTTCATGCTTTTGCCACCAAAGTGGATAACCTCACATTTATCCACATTATACTGCATCTGCCATGCATTTGCTTACTCACCTAACCTGTCCAAGTCATCCTGCAGCCTCTTAGCGTCCTCCTCACAGCTCATACTGCCACCCAGCTTAGTGTCATCTGCAAACTTGGAGATATTACACTCAAAAAAAACAGCGCTATCACAATGGACAAGAGCTCATCAACTCAGAAAAGTCTATCTATGCCAGATTAAAACTTAATCAAGTTTCAGTTAGCTGGGCTGCAAAACCTAAAAAAAGAACCAAGGCTGATTTGGGGACAGATAAGGAAGTCTCTCAAAGTATAATTAAGGCCTGTTTTTACAACCAGGACTTCATTTGACTTCTACACCAGCTTCGTATGCTTCAGACCTGGCAGACTTCAAGACCAGCACACCAGCTTCGTTAACCTGGTTCTTCAGAACATCAACCAAGACAGCATCGCAAACAACCAGGACACCAAGCACATCGCGGCAGCAAGAGGCTCACGAAGCAACCACCAAGATATTACGAGCAACCAAATTGGTAATATTGAGCCAGCGCGACCAACGATTTCCAAACCGAACTCAACTCGACGAAAACCCAAAGATTCGCAAGCTGTTTCCACTCTACAAGCTATCCCTGAGCTACCAACGGGTAAAACATTACCTAAAAGAACTTTAAAACCTACTGCTGAAGGAAGAAAGTGGGTACTCACCCCATAAATCCAATATGCGCCCTACCGCATCAGTGGACACCACCCGACTGAGGAACACGCAGCAAGAAGTCCTCTCCTACATTCAGGGTACAGCTAGCAGAGTCGACAAAACCCAACGCACCCTGAAACCGGGACCCATTACCGACTGTCAAGGAAGGATTGGTGAGCCTAGTCCCTGAAGCCCCAGAGCCTAACCTAGTTAGATAGGGGAATTGGGAGGTGGGAGTTGTTGTACTGCTGTGTATTCTCTTGGGTTTGAGTAAAGGATTCTCCATTAGAGTGATAAGTTTTCTCTCATTTAAAGTGATAAGTTTTCTCTCATCTAACGTGATAAGTTTTCTCAGTTTTAATAAAAGGTGTTTTCATTCTTCTTGAATAAAAACCATACATTTTTTTTGTACAAAACAGTTGTCTGCTGCACCTTATCACACCCTGATTAATAAATCCAGGCTCGAGAACCAGGGAGTGGGAGCGACTCACAACCGCTCTGGGTCAGGGAAGGCAAGCTGAGCCCACTGATACCACCCCGTACACCGGCTGCCAGACAGGAAACGGCGGGAAAGCACAGCCATTTAAGGATGGACCCCAGCAATCGGCAAAGATCGCAGGGCATAAGGGTGATTCAGCAAAAGCCGCGGGGCATAAGCAGGGATCGGTAAAGATTGTGGGGCATAAAGAGAGTTGACAAAGATCTCGGGACATAGGAGAGTCTGCAAAGATCATGAGAGTTGTCAGTATCTGGATGCTCTACCTGAAAAGGTGGTGGATCCTGATTCCATAAGTAATTTTAAAAAGTGAGTTGGACAGATACTTGAGGGTGAGGAACTTGCAGGGTTACGGACACAAAGAGGGAATGTGGGACTAAGCATGACTGCTCTTTCAAAGAGCCAGCACAGGCACAACGGGCCAAATGGACTCCTTCTGTATGTTTCTATGATTCCATGTGTCATGTATGTACTTTTGGGATCACTAGCCACTAGATGGCGTCACTGTTGGAGGCCATTGGGCTGCACGCACGTGTGTGCAGCCCAAGTATAAAACGCCAGCCATTTTGCATATTAGTCACTTTTGGCCTTAATAAAGCAGAGCCAAGGTTATACCTCTTGGAGTTAAACAATACTCAGTCTAACAGTTATTGCATGCACAACATTTGGCGACGAGGCAACAAGAACCTTTGCATGAAAAAATGAGGGCAATTGGATTGTCAGAGTGATTTGTGGAAGGAGAAGATTGGGCAGACTTTGTGAATTGTTTGGGCCAGTTCTTTGTGGCCAACAAAATGGAGGAGGTCAGCGACACAGATCGGCACCGGGCGGTGTTCTTCACGGTTTGTGGTCCAAAAATTGATGGTCTGATGAAGAATCTACTCCTGCCTGTGAGTCCAACAGAGAAGACGTATGAAGAATTGTGTACATTGGTACAGGACCATCTTAAGCCAGACGAAGGCATCATCATCTCGAGATACAGATTTTACACGCATGTTGGCTCAGAGGGCCAGAATGCGGCGGAATTAGTTGCTGACCTGAGATGTCTAGCAAGACCATATAAGTTCGGGGCTGTGTTGGCAGACATGCTGTGGGACTTCTTTGTAATCGGTATCAACCACGAGGTGATCCTACATAAACTATTGGCGGTGGAGACGTTGGACTTGTACAGGGCCATCACGATTGCTCAGTCATGTATGACGACGGATAGAAGTTTAAAGCAGATATCAGTGAAAAATCGAAACTTGGCAAGTACTGTAAATGCAATTGATTCGGCGTTTGGCAGAGCGGCACATGGCAGGGCCTACCCGACTGCGTACGCGAAACCTGTGGCTGCCCAAAGTCCGCCAGTGTGAATGCATCTGATTTCTCCGTGTTGGCGTTGTGGGGGAAATCACTGGCACCAGCAGTGCCGATTTAAGCAATATTGCGAAGACTGTCTGAGAGTGGGGCATCTCCAGCGCAAGTGTCCGCAGATGAGCAAGCATGCTGGGACACACCACATGGAGGATGATGGTCAGACTAGCACGGATCCAGATACGCAATCCGAGATACCAGAGGAGGAAGTGTATGGACTATACTCGTTCCTAACTAAAAGCAAACCGATAATGATCAACGTGAAATTTAATGGGGTGCCGGTATCGATGGAACTGGACACGAAGGCGAGTCAATCGATAATGAGCCAGAGGGCATTCAACAAGCTAGGGATACTGAGGCTGTGAGGCCCAGGCTGAGTCCAGTCAATGCCAAGTTACGCACGTACACCAAAGAACTCATAACAGTGATTGGCAGTACCACAATTAAAGTGTCATATGACGGTGTGGTTCACGAGTTACCGCTATGGATTGTCCCAGGCAATGGCCCAACGCTGTTCGGCAGGGACTGGCTTGAAAAAAATCAGATGCGACTGGAACGATATCAGGCATTGTCGTCGGAGGAAGGTACATGTGCCCAAGTACTGAGCAAGTTCCCCTCGTTGTTTGAACCAGGCATTGGCAACTTCACAGGAGCCAAGGTGCAGATCCACGTGTACTCGGATGCAAGACCCATCCATCATAAAGCTCAAAATCGAACTGGAGAGACTATAGCGTGAAGGGATCATATCACCGGTCGAATTTAATGAATGGGCCAGCCCCATTGTTCCTGTGCTGAAAAGTGATGGCACAGTCAGAATCTGTAGAGATTACAAGACTGTGATCAACAGGGTTTCAAAACAGGATCAGAACCGTTACCGAAGGCTGATGACTTGTTTGCAACACTAGCCGGGGGGATGTCGTTCACCAAACTGGACTTGACATCGGCTGACATGACACAGAAGCTGGTCGAGACGTCGAGGAGACTTACGTGCATTAACACGCATAAAGGACTGTTTATTTATCACAGGTGCCCTTTTGGAATTTACTCGGCTGCAACAATATTTCAGAGGAACATGGAGAGTCTCCTGAAGTCCATTTCCAGAACCATCGTGCTCCAAGATGACATCCTGATCACAGGTCGTGACTCCGATGTACATCTGAACAACCTGGAAGAAGTTTTATATTGTCTGGACAAAGTGGGACTCAGACTGAAATGCTCGAAATGTGTCTTCATGGCACCAGAGGTCGAATTCCTGGGGAAGAAAATTGCTGCTGACGGCATCAGGCCCACGAACGCGAAAACCAAGGCCATCAAGAATGCACCCAAGCCGCAGAATGTGACGGAGCTGCTTTCGTTCCTGGGTCTACTCAACTACTTCGGTAACTCCCTACCTAAATTGAGCACCTTATTAGGACCACTGCACATGCTGCTAAGAAAAGGCGACAACTGGGTGTGGGAGCATCTCAAGATAGAGCTTTTGAGAAAGCCACTAATCTGCTTTGCTCTAACAAGCTGCTGGTACATTATGACCCATGTAAATGTTTAACTATTGGCCTGTGATGCTTCGTCATATGGAATTAGTTGCATACTCCAACAAGCTAATGAGTCAGATAAACTTCAACCAGCCACATATGCTTCAAAATGTTTGTCTAAAGCGAAAAGAACCTGCAGAATGGTGGAGAAAGAAGCACTAGTCTGTGTGTATGGGGTTAACAAGATGCATCAGTACCTGTTTGGTCTTCGGTTTGAACTGGAGACAGATCACAAGCTGCTCATTTCACTGTTCTCGGAAAACAAAGGTATCAAGACCAATGCTTCATCCCACATCCAGAGGTGGGCGCTGACATTATCCGCTTATGATTATGTCATTCGCCATAGAGCTGGCACTGAGAATTATGCCGATGCTTTGAGTCATCTGCCATTGCCCACACCAGAGGTGGAAACGCCACAATTGGCGGACCTATTGATAATTATGGATGCTTTTGAGAGTGAAGGAGCCCCTGTCACGGCTCAACAAGTTAAAACCTGGACCAGCCAGGAACCGATTTTATCGGTCTGCCATACCCAAGCAAATGTGCGAGGAGACCAAACCTTACATTCATCGCAAAGACGAACTGTTTATTCAGTCGGATTGTATACTGTGGGGCAATCGTGTTGTTATGCCCAAGAAAGTGGGAGAGAAATTTGTACGTGAGCTACATAGCACACATCCCGGCATTGTAATGATGAAAGCCATCGCCAGGTTTCATGTATGGTGGCCAGGAATTGACTATGAGCTGGAAGCATGTGTGCATCAGTGCAACACTTGCATGCAGCTCAGCAAAGCACCAGCAGAATCGCCGCTGAGTCTGTGGTCGTGGCTGTCCAAACCATGGTCCAGGATCCACATAGACTTTGCAGGTCCCTTCCTGGGGAAGATGTTTTTAGTTGTGATGGATGCATATTCGACGTGGATAGAGTGTATAATCATGTCATCCAGCACATCCACAGCTACCATTGAGAATCTCAGTGTCATGTTCGCGACACATGGTCTGCCTGACATTGTTGTTAGCGACAACGGATCAAGCTTCACCAGTCAGGAGTTTCAAGAGTTCATGAAACTCAATGCTATCAAACATGTAAGATCAGCACCATTCAAACCTGCATCCAATGGGCAAGCAGAACGTGCTGTCCAAATCATAAAGCAGAGTATGAAGCGAGTAACCAAGGGTCACTGCAGACCCGTCTGTCATGCATACTGCTTAGTTACAGGACAAGACCACACTTGCTTACCGGGGTCTCGCCTGCTGAATTAATAATGAAGAGAGATCTTAAGACCAAGCTATCTCTTGTACACCCTGACTTGAATAATCATGTTGAATACAGAAGACAAAGTCAGCAAGGGTATCACAATCGCGCAGCTGTGTCACGTGATATTTCTGTAAATGATCCTGTATATGATCTGAATCATGGTCAAGGTCCCAAGTGGATCACTGGTACTGTCATGGCTAAGGAGGGCAACAGAGTATTTATTGTCAAGCTCAAAAATGGGCAAACATGCAGGAAACATATGGATCAGACAAAGCTGTGGCATACAGACAAACTGGAACAGTCGGAGGAAGAGGCAATCGATGACCAACCAACCTACCCCCAGTCATCAGAGGACTCAGTGATCATCAGTGAATTGGGACTTTCACTCACTGACATGTTCAATGAAAATGGACTTTCAATCCCTGACATGGCCATTGCCACTCCCACCAGGTCAGCCACCCAGCCACCAGTCACAACAGACTCTGAACACTCACCCAAGGCTGGAGTTGAACTGAGACGGTCAACCCAGTAGCGTCTCAATTTGTAAAAGACTGTGTTAATATCTCTGAGGGGGATAATTTCATGTATGTACTTTTGGGATCACTAGCCACGAGATGGCGTCACTGTTGGAGACCATTGGGCTGCACGCACGTGTATGCAGCCCAAGTAGAAAAGGCCAGCCATTTTGTATATTAGGCATTTTGGGCCTTAGTAAAGCAGAACCATGGTCATATCTCTTGTAGTTAAATAGTACGCAGTCTAACAGTTATTGCATACACAACACTATGATACATATTATAATAATTTCATATTTTAAGAAAGGAGAGATTCTTGTACTAGATGCATTAATAAATACGTTTGAGAAGTACTGTAACCCAAAAGAACATGTGCTATATGAAACACAAAGATGTTTTATTTCTGCACATAAATTGGAAGAAACCACTGTTTGGTGTGTAACTGAATTAAAAAACCATATTGAGACATAAATTTGGTGAACTGAAAGAATCACTAATGAGGGACAGAATAATTTCTGAAATTTCTCTTAGAGAAAGGTTACTATGAGACAAAATCTAACATTAAATGCAGCAAGACAAATTTATAGGCAGGCAAAACGATTAAAAGGGAACTAAACAGCCGTGCAGTGAGATGAGTGGACGCACTCACTGTTGAGAGTAAGAAGCAATGAAATGAGAAACGGGAAAAGCAATCTGTTAAAGTTAAAAATGAGAGAATGAAAGAGAAAATTAAGTGCACAGAATAGAGTTGAAGAAGCCTTTGGGAAAGCATACATACAGCGTCGGCGAGAGATGCGTGGAGAGGTGTCGGGAGTTCGTTGGTGAGGACTATAAAAGGCACAGCAGGGAGTCTGGGGCCCAGCGTCGGCGAGAGGTGCGTGGAGAGGCATCGGGAGTTTGTTGGTGAGGCGTACTTGTGCAGCTACAGGGAGAAGGCAAAAAAGGAGTAGAAAGAAACAGAAAGGTGACATCACAGCCAAGGGGGTAAGTGATTGGCTGGTGATTGGTGAGTAGTTTTTCTTTTTTCTCTTCTATAACAGTGAGTAAACTTTAGCATTGTTGTTGTCTATCTAAGGGTTAAGTCATGGCAGAACATCTCGGTCACGTGTTATGCTCCTCCTGTACCATGTGGGAACTCAGGGACGACTCCAGTGTCCCTGACGACTACATGTGCGGGAAGTGTGTCCACCTCCAGCTCCTGACGGACCGTGTTGCGGAGTTGGAGCTGAGGGTGGATTCACTCTGGAGCATCCACGATGCTGAGAATGACGTGAGTAGCATGTGTAGCGAGTTGGTCGTACCGCAGGTGAAGGGTCCACAGCCAGATAGGGAATGGAAGACCAGCAGGAAGAGCAGTGCAAGGAAGGTAGTGCAGGAGTCCCCTGTGGTCATGCCCCTGCAAAACAGATACACTGCTTTGAGTACTGTTGAGGGGGATGACTCATCAGGGGAGGGCAGCAGCAGACAAGTTCATGGCACCATGGCTGGCTCTGTTGCACAGGAGGGCAGGAAAAAGAGTGGGAGAGCGATAGTGATAGGGGATTCAATTGTAAGGGGAATAGATTGGCGTTTCTGTGGCCGCAACCGAGACTCCAGGATAGTATGTTGCCTCCCTGGTGCAAGGGTCAAGGATGTCTCGGAGCGGGTGCAGGACATTTTAAAAAGGGAGGGAGAACAGCCAGTTGTCGTGGTGCACATTGGTACCAACGACATAGGTAAAAAAAGGGATGAGGTCCTACGAAACGAATTCAAGGAGCTAGGAGCTAAATTAAAAAATAGGACCTCAAAAGTAGTAATCTCGGGATTGATACCAGTGCCACGAGCTAGTCAGAGTAGGAATCGCAGGATAGCGCAGATGAATACGTGGCTTGAGCAGTGGTGCAGCAGGGAGGGATTCAAATTCCTGGGGCATTGGAACCGGTTCTGGGGGAGGTGGGACCAGTACAAACTGAACGGTCTGCACCTGGGCAGGACCGGAACCAATGTCCGAGGGGGAGTATTTGCTAGTGCTGTTGGGGAGGAGTTAAACTAACATGGCAGGGGGATGGGAACCAATGCAGGGAGACAGAGGGAAACAAAAAGGAGACAAAAGCAAAAGACAGAAAGGAGATGAGGAAAAGTGGAGGGCAGAGAAACCCAAGGCAAAGAACAAAAAGGGCCACTGTACAGCAAAATTCTAAAAGGACAAAGGGTGTTAAAAAAACAAGCTTGAAGGCTTTGTGTCTTAATGCAAGGAGTATTCGCAATAAGGTGGATGAATTAACTGTGCAAATAGATGTTAACAAATATGATGTGATTGGGATTACAGAGACGTGGCTCCAGGATGATCAGGGCTGGGAACTCAACATCCAGGGGTATTCAACATTCAGGAAGGATAGAATAAAAGGAAAAGGAGGTGGGGTAGCATTGCTGGTTAAAGAGGAGATTAATGCAACAGTTAGGAAGGACATTAGCTTGGATGATGTGGAATCTATATGGGTGGAGTTACAGAATACCAAAGGGCAAAAAACGTTAGTGGGAGTTGTGTACAGACCTCCAAACAGTAGTAGTGATGTTGGGGAGGGCATCAAACAGGAAATTAGGGGTGCATGCAATAACGGTGCAGCAGTTATAATGGGTGACTTTAATATGCACATAGATTGGGCTAACCAAACTGGAAGCAATACGGTGGAGGAGGATTTCCTGGAGTGCATAAGGGATGGTTTTTTAGACCAATATGTCGAGGAACCAACTAGGGGGGAAGCCAACTTAGACTGGGTGTTGTGTAATGAGAGAGGATTAATTGGGGAAGAGTGACCATAATATGGTGGAATTCTGCATTAGGATGGAGAATGAAACAGTTAATTCAGAGACCATGGTCCAGAACTTAAAGAAGGGTAACTTTGAAGGTATGAGGCGTGAATTGGCTAGGATAGATTGGCGAATGATACTTAAGGGGTTGACTGTGGATGGGCAATGGCAGACATTTAGAGACCGCATGGATGAACTACAACAATTGTACATTCCTGTCTGGCGTAAAAATAAAAAAGGGAAGCTGGCTCAACCGTGGCTATCAAGGGAAATCAGGGATAGTATTAAAACCAAGGAAGTGGCCTACAAATTGGTGAGAAATAGCAGCGAACCCGGAGACTGGGAGAAATTTAGAACTCAGCAGAGGAGGACAAAGGGTTTGATTAGGGCAGGGAAAATGGAGTACGAGAAGAAGCTTGCAGGGAACATTAAGACCGATTGCAAAAGTTTCTATAGATATGTAAAGAGGTTAGTAAAGACAAATGTAGGTCCCCTGCAGTCAGAATCAGGGGAAGTCATAACGGGGAACAAAGAAATGGCGGACCAATTGAACAAGTACTTTGGTTCGGTATTCACTAAGGAGGACACAAACAACCTTCCGGATATAAAAGGGGTCAGAGCGTCTAGTAAGGAGGAGGAACTGAGGGAAATCCTTATTAGTCGGGAAATTGTGTTGGGGAAATTGATGGGATTGAAGGCCGATAAGTCCCCAGGGCCTGGTGGACTGCATCCCAGAGTACTTAAGGAGGTGGCCTTGGAAATAGCGGATGCATTGACAGTCATTTTCCAACATTCCATTGACTCTGAATCAGTTCCTATGGAGTGGAGGGTAGCCAATGAAACCCCACTTTTTAAAAAAGGGGGGAGAGAGATAACAGGGCATTATAGACCGGTCAGCCTGTCATCAGTAGTGGGTAAAATGATGGAATCAATTATTAAGGATGTCATAGCAGCGCATTTGGAAAGAGGTGACATGATAGGTCCAAGTCAGCATGGATTTGTGAAAGGGAAATCATGCTTGACAAATCTTCTGGAATTTTTTGAGGATGTTTCCAGTAGAGTGGACAAGGAAGAACCAGTTGATGTGGTATATTTGGACTTTCAGAAGGCTTTCGACAAGGTCCCACACAAGAGATTAATGTGCAAAGTTAAAACACATGGGATTGGGGGTAGTGTGCTGACATGGACTGAGAACTGGTTGTCAGACAGGAAGCAAAGAGTAGGAGTGAATGGGTACTTTTCAGAATGGCAGGCAGTGACTAGTGGGGTACCGCAAGGTTCTGTGCTGGGGCCCCAGCTGTTTACACTGTACATTAATGATTTAGACGAGGGGATTAAATGTAGTATCTCCAAATTTGCAGATGATACTAAGTTGGGTGGCAGTGTGAGCTGCGAGGAGGATGCTATGAGGCTGCAGAGTGACTTGGATAGGTTAGGTGAGTGGGCAAATGCATGACAGATGAAGTATAATGTGGATAAATGTGAGGTTATCCACTTTGATGGTAAAAACAGAGAGACAGACTATTATCTGAATGGTGACAGATTTGGAAAAGGGGAGGTGCAACGAGACCTGGGTGTCATGATACATCAGTCATTGAAGGTTGGCATGCAGGTACAGCAGGCGGTTAAGAAAGCAAATGGCATGTTGGCCTTCATAGCGAGGGGATTTGAGAACAGGAGCAGGGAGGTGTTGTTACAGTTGTACAGGACCTTGGTGAGGCCACACCTGGAGTATTGTGTACAGTTTTGGTCTCCTAACCTGAGGAAGGACATTCTTGCTTTTGAGGGAGTGCAGCGAAGGTTCATCAGACTGATTCCCGGGATGGCAGGACTCACCTATTAAGAAAGACTGGATCAACTGGGCTTGTATTCACTGGAGTTCAGAAGAATGAGAGGGGACCTCATAGAAACGTTTAAAATTCTGATGGGTTTCGACAGGTTAGATGCAGGAAGAATGTTCCCAATGTTGGGGAAGTCCAGAACCAGGAGTCACAGTCTAAGGATAAGGGGTAAGCCATTTAGGACTGAGATGAGGAGAAACTTCTTCACCCAGAGAGTGGTGAACCTGTGGAATTCTCTACCGCAGAAAGTTGTTGAGGCCAATTCACTAAATATATTCAAAAAGGATTTAGATGTAGTCCTTACTACTAGGGGGGTCAAGGGGTATGGCGAGAAAGCAGGAATGGGGTACTGAAGTTGCATGTTCAGCCATGAACTCATTGAATGGCGGTGCAGGCTCGAATGGCCGAATGGCCTACTCTTGCACCTATTTTCTATGTTTCTATGTTTCTCTCACCAAAATAATCATGGTAGATATTGAAAATCACAGAACAAGCAATATCACACCAAGATTAGAAGGATGGAAGGAAGGAAGGAAGGAAGGAAGGAGGTGAATGCGGGAGGTGATGTACTGGTCTACCCTTGTTGGTCGCCTGCTTCCTGCAGCTGTGGCCTGTAGATAGGGTGATGCAGCTGATGTCCTCTGTAACTGAAAGGAGATGGCAGCGAAGAAGTTAAGGGCTGTGGTGACTTTGAGAGCCATTGGCAAAACATGAACTCCCCTGGTCCAGCAGGCAGCAGGCCCTGTTGCAGGAGGCTGTAGAGGTCTGCAACAGCTTGCCCTGTTCTTTATATAGATGCAATAAGGTGACTCTTGGCCTGTACAGTACATCTTGTGTGCTGGGTCTGGCAGCCTGTGAGCATCCCACATCGCCTGCTGCCTCTTGATAGGTTCAGCTGCTGCCGGTTGCTGAGGCCACTGCTGCTGTTGCTCCTCCTCGTCCTCCAAATGTTCCTTCATCCAGAAGAAACTGGCAATAATATCACCCACAGTGAGCACAGAAAACTTTCTGAGGATAAGGAGGCAAACAAAAAGTATAAAAGAAGTGATCTGAAAGCTGGAAACACTCCTGGCAAAAAGCAGCAAAACAGACCTGTGATCCACAGAGTTGTAGCTAACTGTTCCTTTATGCACATCTTCAGTGCTTCTCACACACCAATCCCACCAGGTTTTACTGGCGGGTTTGACACTGGGCGGGATGTAAAAAAATGATGTTGGTGTTTGGATGACAGCATCGGAGCGCGAGCATTATGTTTTAATGAACCCCCATCTACCAAAGGCGGGCATCTCTCCCACAAAAATAACCCAGCATAGTTAAAATGGTGACGGGTGGGAATGCAGCAAGAGGCAGCTGACCACCATTTTTACCACCCAACCACTCTGTTCTCACCGGTTGGGTAAGGTGAAAATTGTCCCTGAAGTCTATAGGGCTGGATTTTTGTTTTGATTCCATCTCTGTTAGCATCCCGGAGGGGCGATAATGGCTCTGGAAATGGTTACAACCCCGCCGGGACATTTGGTGCCGGTTTTGCGATGGCGCTGAGCAGTACCGCCCGAGAGCGTTGCGCTGGTGTGCAATGTCCCCGGTTTCCACAGCGTTGGGATATTTGGTTGGAGCGGTACCTGTAATTCCCCATAGTGGGACCATTTGGGAAGGTTGGTGGTCAGAGCTGTCCCGGCGATGATGAGGGAAGGAATGTCTGCATGAAGCAAGTGTGATTGTTTTTTTTTTGTTTTCTTTTTGCGATTTATCTTTATTTGGGGTCGGTAATATATTGGGAATATTTTTCGTGTTTTGTGTCCTGATTTTCTTTTTTGCAGAGAGGCCTGTCTTGGGCGCTCCGATGCCAGCTCTTTAGCAACAGATTTTCAGTTGCTCACCCGGCCTTGCGCCCTAAGAGAGATGTGGAATGGCTCTCTGAACGCTCCGCTTCACACTCAGGGCCCAGCTGCTGAATTTTGTGGATGCCGATGCAAACCATTTCCTGGCGCAAAATGTACCGCCCCGCTGCCATTCAGTTGAAGGCCCTAAGAAGCCTTCAACTGAAAATCCAGCCCATGTTGCATTGTGATTTCAATAGAAGACCACTCCCTGAAGAAACTGAGTATAAAAACAGCCCTGGTTCTCCCCCATGATATTGGCTGCAGACTTATATATCCATGCAGAAATTCGCAGTTCTAATAAATAAATTATGATCCCAGAAAAAAAATAATTCTGTGACAAAGCTGATTTAATACTCTTAATCATGTTTTTTTTAAAAAACACATATAAATTTTAGCATATACCATGCTGCCAAGCCTATTTGGCATTGCAAAATAAATAATTACTATCAATTTAGTACATACTATGCAAAGAAAGACATATTTTCTAGTGTACATTTGCCACAATTCTCTAATTGGGTATAATGAAAGCTATATGTTTGACTTAAAAGATCCTAAAATTATTTTATTGTTACTATTCATTTATAGTTTGCTAGTTGTAATGAAGTTTAATGATTCTATATGGAAGGCTATCACCAGTATTCACACCAGTTGTAGGAAACTCCATGAAGCACATCTGCTATCCATCATGGAGTGCTGCATAGTCAGTCTGTTTACAGGCCAATTGTGAGTTGTCTTTTTATTTTCAAAGCAACTCCCTATCAGCCTTAGGTTATGTTCTCAATGTACAATTGTGTAACTTGGCTCTCATGCCATGGAGGAGATGGGCAGGCTTCCATCATACTGCTGGCTCAGGACAAAGTGACATTAGTGATATGTGATCATCTGAGTGATTTTGCCACCCCGCCTCTTTAATATTAAAGTTTGAGAGTCGGATGGCTAAAGAAGACTGACCTCAGGGAAAGAGAAGGCAAAAATGAACATAAAATGCATTTTCTTTATTAGTTCCTTGCTGTTTAAATCAATTGGTATTAATTTGCTTGCAGGTCTGGGCAGAAATTAATCTTATGTTCAATTTAAAGTGACATGCAGTGAATTATTAGACATTAAAGGCTGACTCAAGTTCTTGGTAATGTAGGATTGTTGTCTGTGTCAGTATAGAATGCTGTATTTGGGGAGAGAAAAGGAGGGGAGATTCCAGTTCTGCAGCAACAGATGGGAGTGCTTTTCTAGAATCATAGAATGATTACAGTACAGAAGGAGGCCATTAGGCCCATCGAGCCTGTGCAGGCTCTCTGCAAGGGCAATTCAGCTAGTCCCACTCCACCGCCCTTTCCCTATAGCCCTGCAAATATTTTCCTTCAGCTACTTATCCAATTCCCTTTTGAAAGCCACGATTGAATCTGCCTCCTCCACCCTTTCAGCCAGTGTATTCCAGATCCTAACCACTCGCTGCATAAAAACATTTTTCCCCATGTCGCCTTTGCTTCTTTTGTCAGTCACCTTCAATCTGTCCTTTGGTTCTCAACCCATCTGCCAATGGGAACAGTTTCTCTATCTAATCTGTCTAGACCAATCATGATTTTGAACACCTCTATCAAATCTCCTCTCAACCTTCTCTGCTCTAAGGAGAACAACCCCAGTTTATCTAGTCTATCCACGTAACTAAAGTCCCTCATCCCTGGAATCATTCTCATAACTCTTTTCTGAACCCTCTCTAAGGCCTTCACAACCTTCCTAAAGTGCGATGCCCAGAATTGGACATAATAATCTAGTTGAGACTGAACCAGTGTTTTATAAAGGTTCAGCATAACTTCCTTGCTTTTGTATTCAAATTTTGGGCTGGATTTTCGGGTTTTAGCAATCGATAATTGCAGAGATAAAAAATTTTTACCGCTGGGTTACAGTTACTGCCAGAGCGCACAACTTTCAGCAAATGGTGAAGATTGTTAGCTTTAGGGATAACTCCGGCGTTGCACAAAACAATTTGTGCACTGGAGCCAAAAGTAGCGACCACCCAAAAAATTGGACCTTCTGTGCATGCGCAGATTTTTGGGGGGGAGAATTTTTATTTCTTCTTCCCATGCTTCTGGTAAGCTATCGATCGCAAATGCTAATGCAGGCTGGGAGCGCCCATGCATACGCAGTACATCCAGGGCTGAATCAGCCATTTTACAATTTGATTTGATTCACGATGGAGTTTGGTGATCGTAGACAGAGAGCCAAAAAGGTCCAGCCCAGATGTGAATGACGCCCTTGTCAGTGCAGTTGAATGAAGATGGGTCGAATTGAACAGGAGGGGTGCAAGTAAACCCCTCCTGGCAGTTTTTGGAAAAATTTGGAGCAGAATAGCTGAGGTGGTCTCCTCTGTCGACATTGTCCAAAGGACCCCCATACAGTGTCGGAAGAGGTTTAACGATCATTGCAGAGTTGTTAGAATAAGTACAATTTTTATTGATGCACTCCTTCATTACTTAAATTATAAATCTAACACACTGTTTGTTCTCATGCTGTTGGTATAGTAAGACTTAGTGTTGCACCTTATTTGCAATGAATGATCTTTACACATTATTAAGATTGCTTTCTGAGATCTTAAAAGATGTTTCTATACTTTGATGTTTTCCTCATGAATCAAGTGCAACTTCCAGGGCCATTAAACAGAGGACTGTATTAAATCCACACCGTATGGTATAAGTACTTTGATGGCTATCTGTGTGTGCCACAAGAGCAGAAGGGCTCTCTGGTAACCATTCCAATTTTCATCTTTGCAGGGAAAGAATTTCCACAACTGCTGGGAGCAGCGGTGGACAGGCGGCGGTCCACACTGAAGCATGCCTTTAACAGACCTCGAGGTGCGAGTGGCCAGTCTGATCGATACCTCA
The DNA here is from genome assembly GCF_044704955.1 of Pristiophorus japonicus. Taxonomy (NCBI): domain Eukaryota; kingdom Metazoa; phylum Chordata; class Chondrichthyes; family Pristiophoridae; genus Pristiophorus; species Pristiophorus japonicus. The sequence goes on from NC_091977.1 coordinate 183,371,793, forward strand.
GGGAGGGCAAGTGCCCGTGGGGGTGCTGACCCCCCATTGGATAGTGAGGACAAGTCCTGCACATTCCCAGGCTGGGTTGGGGCAATGTGATGTAGTGCCTGTGGGCTAGAGTTGGAGCAATGTGATGCAATGTCTGCGGATTACATATAATGGAGTAGCGGTGGTCCTTCAATTGAGCCTGGGCTATGTGACCTTACGCATGTCACCCTGCCCTCACCCTTGCTGCTAACCACTCATCTGTTGTTTTCTACTTACAGATGAGGAGTCGCAGGCACCAAATCCTTCACTGGAAAGCTCCACCTCAGGCCATCATGTGGGGGAGGAGGAGGTGGAGGAATTTGAGGGAGAGGAGCAGTCCTGAAGTCCCCATTGGCAAATCCTGTCCCCTCATGAAGGCTAAGTTGTGTAACATGCAGTACATCACAATGAACTCAGAGACCTGCTGAGGGGAGTATTGCAGGCAGCCTCCAGAGTGGTCCAGGCATCGGAAGCGTTGTTCAAGCACTCCAATTGTCTGTTCAACGATGTTGCATATAGCTACATTGCTCTCATTATAGCGTTGTCTGAGGGTTCCGGAGGGGTGTTAAGAACCAGGTGGTGAGGCTATAACCTTTGTCCCCCAGCATCCAACTCTGGCCTTGTGGTTGATGCTCGAACAAGGCTGAGACACTGCTCTCATGCAAGATGAAAGCATCATGGATGCTCCCTGGATATTGGGCATTGATTGTCATGATACGCTGAGTATGATCGCAGACGATCTGTATGTTCATGGAATGGAATCCCTTTCAGTTTCAGTAAACCTCTGGATTGAGTAAAGGTGCTCGCAGGGTGATGTGCATACAGTCAATGGCATGCTGAGTCTTGGAGAAGCCAGCAAATCATCCAAAACATACAGCCCTCTCATTCTGTGACTCCTTGGTCATTGGGAACTTTATAAAGTCCATTCTGCGTGCGTACAGTGCAGTAATCACCTGGCGAATGCTGCAATGTGCAGCATGCTGAGAGATGCAGCATATGTCCCCCGCTGATGCCTGAAAGGAGCTGGAGGCATAGAAGCCAAGTGCCGCAGTCACCTTCACCTCGATGGGTAGTGCAGTCCTGTTGCCGCTGGTAGGCTGTAGGTCTGCCTTTACGAGCTGGCATATCTCTGTCAGCACTTCTTTTCGGAAGCGCAGCGTTCTAACGCACTGTGCCTCAGAGAGCTGCAGGTATGAGCGCTGCTCCCTGTAAACTCGTGGGGGGTAAGGCCTCCTCCCCATATGTCTGCGACCTCTTCGATTACATTCAAAATGCTCAACAATAAGTCTTGTTGCAGCTCGACACCATATAGATATAGCAGCCAGGAATAATGGCTGACATAGTATAGCCCCCATTTTTTAAAATGTCCTTAAATATAATTTAAAATGAACTATAAACTCACATAAAACTTCATTGTGTAAAACGCAGCTTTCTTCTCCCAATCCTTTTATGCACTGAACTTCTACTCCATTTCCAAGGTGTCACCATTAGTGTCGGGTGCGCCCTGGGTCTGACCTGGGTTCGACTGCTTTTTGCTGGCGGGTTCCCGGGTGGATGCTAAATCGGGCGATAACGGCGAAAGTTCCGCCGGGGAGCGAGCGCAGCGTTGCACGTTGATTGACGTCATCCAAACGGTGAAACCATTGGCCGGGCAGCAGCGCCGCAAAACTACTGTCGAAAGTTCCGCCCGGGTGCAAAATGTTGTGCGACTCGTTTAGCACCGAAAATGTAGTTTTTGTGATTCACCCAAGCGCTAAACTGGTCGCAATCCCCCCGAAAATCCAGCCCCAGGCCTCTATTTATGAAGACCAGGATCCCATAAGCTTTTTTAACCGCTTTCTCAACCTGCCCTGCCACCTTCAACGATTTGTGCACATAAAGCCCCAGGTCTCTCTGTTCATGCAGCGCTTTAGGATTGTACCATTCAGTTTATATTGCCTCTCCTCGTTTTTCCTACCAAAATGCATCACCTCACACTTTTCTGCATTAAATTTCATTTGCCCATTCCATCAGCCTGTCTATGTCTTCTTGAAGTTTATCACTCTCTCCCTCACTGTTCACTATACTTCCAGGTTTTGTGTCATCTGCAAATTTTGAAATTGTCCCCTGTACACCTAAGCCCAAGTCATTAATATATATAAAGAAAAGCAGTGGTCCAATACCGACCCCTGGGGAACACCACTGTGTACCATCCTTCTGTCCAAAAAGCAACCATTCACCACTACTCTGTTTCCTGTCACTTAGCTAATTTCATATCCATGCTGCCACTGTCCCTTTAATTCCATGGGCTTCAACTTTGCTGACAAGCCTATTATGTGGCACTTTATCAAATATCTTTTGGAAGTCCATGTACACCATGTCAACCACAGTGCCCTCATCAACCCTTTCTGTTATCTCATCAGAAAACTCAAATGGGCTGGAAATTCAGTTGTGTAACGCCTCTGTTAGCACCCCGGAGGGACAGTAATGCTGTTGATTTGTTTACCGCTCAGCGGGGCAGCTTGCAGTGCCCCGCTGGCAAATTTGGTGCTGGTTTTGCCGCGGCAGCGAACGATATCGCCTCGCTCAGTACTTTCATTCAGACCATGACTTCAGTCATCATGCAACGTCCCACGAACGGCTTGCTCGCAAAGTTTGGGGCAGATTTAGCATCTGCCCCAGTCACGCTCGATAAACCAGACGGTTCCACGGTCCATTGGCCCTATTTAAAGGGAGCGAGGAGGATCATAAATCAGAAGCCATTTTGAGCGCTACGTTTCTGCACAGAGTTTCATTTGGAAGAATGATCTGCCATTACAGGGTCTTTTACAGCTTGAGTGAAATAATGTAATGGGGACATCACTAGTTCACCAGCATCACCTACTCCATGCTCTGGTTAGGTGGCATGAAGATGCAAGGGCTGTTGGCCATGCAGGGCCACGAATGAGGAGAGGCTGCAGATGTCTGGAGAGGAGGCTTTACCCCCCCACGAGTTTGCAGGCAGCAAAGCTCAGACCTCCACCTCTCTGAGGAGCAGTGTGTGAAAAGGATGTGCTTCCAAGAGGAAGTGCTGAGCAAGATATGCCATCTCCTATAGGAAAACCTGCAGGCTCACATCTGGAGGAGGGGATCAAGGAACAGGAGTTTGGAGGCAGCGTGGCAATGCTGCCACTGCAAATGCCACATGCCAGAGCTCATAATGCAGGAAGCTGAGAGATGCAGCTAATACAGACCGCGTAATGCGCCACCATAATGGCACATCAGCGCTAAAGTCCACCATCAGACACAGGACGCCAATGCAAAACGGTCAAAGTAAAATTTTATTGACGACACCAATGTAGCCGCCTCAAACACCACAATGAAACCCCTCCATAGAAAGTAACAAAAAAAACCACAACGTCCTGTTGAAAGAGCATCAAACACAATGACGTTAAACAATGTTTGGACAAAGGCTCCTTCCATTTGTCATCCCACAGTAGCATCCATGTGGCATATTAGCACACACACACACATACAACAATAGATTGTATCAAACAATGCAACAAAATATTTAGAGTATAAGGGGTGGTCCCGGGGGTCAGGCTCACCTCTGACCTACTTGAGCAGTTCGAATCGCTCCCACTCCCTTGGGTTCTGGACTCTGGATTTATTTGGGGGATGTGGTAAAGTGCAAAAGACCACTGGCTTAGTGCAAAAGAACTTTGATTTTATTAAGGATAAGAAAATACAATGTTACACTTATAATTACACTAATAAAGAACAGTACATCACACATTCAAAGGGGTTGCAGTGAAAATTACACCTCCTACCTCCTAAATAACTAATACTGGCTAGGATAGACTCCAGGGCAGACAGGGACTATGCTTATCAATCCTTTCTGGTCAGTTAATGATAATTCGTGGTTTCAGGGTCCGTTGGATTCTGTAAGTTCTGCTTGCCGTACCCCAAACGTCGGAGAGGACTTCTTACTGTTTGGTTGAGTCCGCTGATGCGGTAGGGCGCGTTTTGGATTTGTGGGGTAAGTACCCATTTTTCTTCGTTAGAAATAGGTTTCAAAGTCCTTTTAGGTAACGTTTTCACCTGTTGGTAGTCAGGCCTAGATTGTAGAGTGGAAACTTTCGATTCTTCAGATTCTTCCTTGTGAAGTTTTGTTTCGAGGTTGGTCGATCGCGGTGGTTTTGGTGGTACCACGTTGGCTGCGGTCGGTTGCTGCCACGATGGTGATGTTCTTCCTTCCTTTTGGACTTCAGGACTTCGAGGCTGGAGAAGTTGGTTTTCAACTGTCGCATTGGTTTCTCTCCCTTCTTGATGGCATAGACGCAGTATGACACACCCTTTGTTAAAATAGGGGGCCAGTTATATGATTTGATTTGTCCTAATCTTCGTGCCAAATCAGTCCAGAATTCTTTGTTTAAATTTGGCGGGCTTGACATTTCTTTGTAATATTTTGGCGGGCTTGTTAAAAGTTAATATGTCTTGACTGGGTTGCTTTTCTAAATCTATTTCCTGATGGAAATATTAGCTTGGTAATCGCAATGTCCTTTTGTGCTTAGTTTTTACATACACGCTGAAGATGGCTTTTCTCGGTTTAGTTTGATGGCTGGACATCTCTGAGCTATTGTTGTAATGTTAATGTCTCTTGTGGAGAAGGGTTTTGAATATCCATTCCTCCAGATAATTTACTTTAGTTCCAACACCCAGACAGTTCCAATAATCAAGTTGGCTCCTTTAGTTCCTTTGACCCACCCACAGACTTGAATTTGTCTTGTAAAAGTCCAAAATTCGATTAAAGTTTGTAGTTTCTTCCATAAGCACTTTAGGATTTCAAACTGTCCGGCAGATAATCCCAAAATAAATTTCTTTTCCAATGAGCCCAAACACTGGGGAAGGGGGTTCCAATGAAATTTGACCTTTCAGTCCGCCCTGTGACACTCTACACACTTGAGTGTCAAGCAAGGTAAGCAAAGTTCCTGATCCCGAGAGTCAACCTTCCTCACATTTATACCATCTAAACAATATCGTGCATCCCCCTTTGAAATGCCATGCAATTTACAGGCGAATACAATCACTACAATTCAGTTACATTATAGAGGGGGTCCGATGCCCCTCCTTTAATCTGTTTTCACAGTAAAATAACGGTATACAGTCAAACACAACTTTAAGTACAGTAAAAAAAAAATAAAAGGTACATAGTTAAACAGTTTTTTAAGTAATGCTCTTACAGCACTCGATATTTGCGTTTTACAGCAGCTAAAATCAAACACAAATTAAACGTGGTAGTATGGTGTCACCCCTCCCTGCGCGATTCCCAAGTTCGGCCAAGAAGCGTACAGCACCCTTTGGTGTCTAACCCGACAGCCTCTGCATTTCACTCGGCAAGTGAGACACCATAAGTAAAGAATAATCACAAGTTGACAGATAACTAAAGTGTGGGAAGCGATCCGAATCCAGACTGGGACTTCTATATTTCTGAAAAGATCCCACCAAGGCAGAATGGTGATCTCGAGAATCTTACTCCTTATCTCAATTGTTTTCTGTTCTAGCGTGCAGAAGTGTTTTTGTGAGATAATTACAGCTTTTAGCAGAGCGGTAAGATGTTCGGGTAGAGGGGGAATCGCATAGCCAAAATGTACAACATAATCCTGCAGGTTTGTAATGTTTTCCTTCACAGTGAGGTGGACAGTGGAGGGTTCAGGAATGGGGACAACCCGTTCCTGGGCCACTTGAACTGATGCCTCAGGTCTGAAGCAAAAACTGTTGTCCCTCACCGTACACCAGAAGTGTCCATGCTGGTAGTGGGGCACACTGGTGGTGACACAATATGTCCCAGCCCCTATGTATGCTACCTGTGGAGGGACATGGTCTTGTGCCATTACCTCCATGGTACAGTTAATAGACTGTGCGCCAGCAGCTTTAAACCCACACTGTGACTTAGAATGGGCACTCAAGTACTGGGGACACAGTATTACGTGTGCACCCTGGCTCTGGCACCCGGAGAGGTCAGTACTCGTTACAGTGAGATCCTACTTTATGACATCGAGTAGGACAGTTGCAAAATGAATGTGTGCACCTCCCTGAATAACTCCAATGTTCTCCACCCGGTATGACCGGCATCCTTAGTACTATTCCCATAATGGTGTGGTTAGATTTCCCACAGTCTATTGGGACAAGGTAGGCTTCAGAGGCTAGGTGGAGCTGGCACGGGCTTAGTGAATTGCTGTACGGGTGGAGGGCTGCGAAGTGCTTGTTACTGACTCAGGAGGGGACCTAAACCTTGTTTTAAATCCTCCAGGTTGTTGCGGCCCTCGCTCAACAACCATGCCCCATACAGTACACACACCTTGTTCTGTGCAGCCTGGTCCGAAGCGTTTCTATCCTCCCGTATGAATGCATTCACTGTCTGTGCATGTTTTTCCAGCTCAGCCACGAGTTATTTTAAATGGACAGTCATAGCCTGGTCCTCGTGTAGTTCTGAGCCTACTACTGTGATCTCTTGTTTCAGGATTTTCCTTAATTGGTTCTTTAAACTGTTTATCTGTGTTCGCAGCTCTATGTTATCTAGGCTATTTATGACAGAGGATCCTGTATTGTGGGCAGTGAAAACGTCGTTTATGATTCCCCTTCTAGGTCTCTCCGAGCCCATGGTGTCCCGAGCATTTAGGGTGTATAAGTTTGCTTTATCTCCATTTCCAAAGTCTAACTCATAATATTTCTTGAACATTTCTCTAAATAGGGCCTGGTATAGCAGCTCTGTTTCCTTCAGGCACCATGCAGGTAGGTGTACCTCGGTAAGGTTTAAAATGACTGAAGCTACTGCATAATGTACCCCCTGGTATAAAACCTTTTTGGTCGGTACCAATACTAATCCATTCTCTGGTCCCTTGGTGGTGGTAGGACACCTTTCTATTATTATGCATATTGGCAGGGTCATGGGCTGGGGTTTCTTAATGTGGCATTAATTGGGAGTGGGGAGTGTGGGACCACGGACCCATGTAGGCTGGAATCCCACCCCATCCCTTCCCTTTCATCTTGTCATCGCCTGGCGAAGGTGATTGATATGCCTGCAGGACAAATATTCTCTGATCCCCACATGCAAACTTAAATTCCTTGTTCAGATTCCCACCATTTGTCCCAACACACTTTTACTCCTCCCCGTGTCCCCGTGATGGTGCGGTACGTATCATTACCGAGTCTTTCCCAGTCCAATTCCTGGTCCCATGCGTTCTTGCTGAGTTTTCTGTGCCACCACCATCTTCCCAGGGGAATCTTTCCTTTGCAAGTCAAACATACACGTTTTCCCTCCATAACACTGACTCGGCAGCAACGATCCATATCCAGGGGCATGGAACTGAGGTCTCCCTGTAGGTAAATCCTTCCTGGCTGGAGTAGCGGGTAGAATTAGATCCCAGCCACTCTGGCCACCTTCCCTCGTGGGTGTAAACAGTGGGGGTTCGCATGGCTCTGCCGGTCATGAGCTCGTACGGGGAGTACCCCGTGCTCTTTGACTGGCTGGCCCGGATCCCCATGAGGACCAGTGGTCGGACCTCTACCCACCCCTTGGGTGAGTCCCCTGTCTCTTTGCACAGCCTTTCTTGAATGGTGCAGTTTAAACGCTCCACAGGCCCGGATGACTGCGGGTTGTGGGAGACATGCCATTTTCCTTTGATGCCGAGCAGCTTAAGAGTCTCCTGCATCACCTGCCCGGTGAAATGACTCCCTTGGTCGGACTCCACGTATTCTCTGACCAGGATCCTGGCTGTTCCCAGGGCAGTGGCTGTTCAGCATGGGAAGGCTTCCACCCATTTGGTGAATACATCCACCACTATTAGGCAGTACTTGTCGCCTCCCTGGGCAGTGGGTAGGGGCCCGATGTAATCGATTTGGATCTACTGCCAGGGTCCCTCTATCCTCCTGATATGTCCCATAGACACCTTTCTTTTCTGGGGGTCGAGGTTGTTGGCCACGCACACCAGACAGATAGCGCAGAACTCGCAGACGTCTTCCCTGAGTCCTGGCCACCACACTGCCTGTTCCACTCGTTGCCAAGTAGTCGCAGGTCCGGGGTGTCCTGGACCCTCAAGGGCCAGCTGGAGGAATTCTCTCCGGTGTTGTTGCGGTACTACCCATTGTTCCCCTTGAACAGCATGCCTTCTTTAGTGGCAATTGCTGTGATGTCGTACGGGCCGTCTACCTTTTCGCCTTTTTCTAGAGTGTTCAGGACAGTTTTGAGGACGGAGTCTTGGGTCTGAACCTTTTTCAGGTCCGGGGGCAATGGTACCCCTGCCCTCCCTGCCATCCCAATCCTGCCCCTGACTGCTGCAATGGGGTCTTGGTTGTACGGATCCCAGAACTTGCCCGTGCAAGCAGCTTGCTTGGCCAACACGTCAGCCTGCGAGTTTCCCTCGCTACGGGGTATATAGATATTCCCTTCCTCCCCTACAGCTTTCATGATCTTTTCCAGTAAGGGCTTAATTGCCAGGGGTCTCCCGTCTGCAGATGTGTATCTGCGACGGGACCAATAGCCAGGTACTCCGTACACGAATTGCATGTGAACACACTGTCCGAGCAAATCGTGAATGGGATAGGGAATTCTTCGGGGTGTGTGACTAAGTACACCACCGCAGACAGTTCAGCATACTGGGCGCTCATAGTACTGGGGAGTTTAATCGCCAGGGCAATGCCTGCCTTGGGGTCATAGCCTGTGAGTCGCTCACCCGCAGATACTGTGCTTGAACTGTCCACATAGATCTCTCAACCTGTGGGGTAAAAACCAGCCCAAAAGCCAATGTTAATTTCTCATACCCCTTCTAAGGAACACCGGTGGACTGTCCCTCGATAAATCATGTTGGCTGCGAGTCTTGGCTCGCAGGGACCCTTTACCCTTTGGTCCAGTTGAGAGAGGAGCAGGGTCCAGCGAGCTATGCGGGCACTGCTCACTGTCCCGTCCTTGATTCTCCCGTCCAGGAGCATTTGGGTGGGCGTATGGTGGGTACAGAGTGTAATAGGGCACCCACCTGTGAAGATCAGTGATTTTTTCACAGCCCAGTGAATGGCTAGGAGGTGCCGTTCATAGTTGGAGTATCCTCTCTCCATGTCCGTGAATATCCTGGAGGAGTGGACCACTGGTCTCAGCCGGCCGTGCCACTCTTGGAGCAGTACTGCTGAAACTCTTTAAACAGTTGGCCATACACTGATGGAAAATACTGGGGCTGTTGTGGAAGCCTGAGGGAGACAGTTCCAAGTGTATTGCTGTCCTTTAAAGGCAAAAGCAAACTTGTCCTGGTCTTCCCTTCTTAAAGGTATGGACCAGAACCCGTTAGAAATATCCAGCACCGTGAAGGTGGTCGGGAGGCTGGGATATTTCCAATGAGATCGGCGACAGCAGCAACGGTGGGTGTACAGGCGGGGATGTTACGGATGAGTACTCAATAGTTCACCGTGGCTCTCCAGGAGTTGTCCGGTTTCTTAACCGGCCACAATGGAGAGTTCACATGGGTAGCTATTGATCTCAGTACCCTCTGTTTAACCAGAGAACACAAGGCTGTTTCCAGGTCTGCCTCCGCCTCCCTGGGGAAGTTGTACTGTTTCTGTGGTCGGGTCATGGGGTCCCCATCTATGCTAACCTCGACCCCGTTTATCCTCCCACAGTCGTGTTTGTGAGTGGCAAAAGCTGCAAGGTTTTTCCTCACATATCCTTGATATTCTACAGGGGTGTTACTGACCAGTGAATCAAGGTTGTAACCCTCCTTTGGTTTCATGGTGCACACCATCCCTTTTCCCGTTTTCCTGGGATAACCATCACCTCACTCTCCTGTCCCGTACAGACTGACCCCCAAAGACAGTGGTTTCTTAAATTCACTAGGATCCCATGGCCGAGGATGAAGTCAGCCCCCAGGATCCCTCTCCCTTCCTGTTCCCACTTCATCAGGACACAAGTCCACTTAGTGTGGAGTGTACCTAAATGAATGGAGAGTGGAACGGAGAATGAGCCAGTCTGTTCAGTGCCTGTGAAACCCACCAAGCTGTAGGGGACCCCACTAGACAGAGGTGAGGCGGCGGGGTTAGCTGCATAGACAAGAGTGCTTGAGGCACCGGTGTCCAGCCGGTAAGTTCCTTTCACCTTTTCCACTTCCATCTGAACGGTCGGTCTCCCCCACGCATCATACTTGAGGGAACACAGGTGAACAGGCTGTGCCTGTCCTAGTCATGGCTTTGGTTGGGATGGGGCAGATGGGATTTCAGTACCGTTGGCGGTGGCTACCCTCCCAGGGCCATCGAACATGGTACAGAGTGCGGTTAGGAAGGTATCGAACGAATGGGGAGGGACTGGCTTATTGGTCTCGGCCCTTTTGGCCAGGGCTGGAGAACTCTTTCCTGCGCCACTCTTCCAAGGATTTCTACAATTCTTTCTCCAGTGCCAACTTTTTCTGCACCTGAAGCAGGTACGTTTTGTATCGGAGGGGTTGCCCCCCCTCGTGGCACCATTCCCTCTTATCCTGGCTCGGTCGGATTTCGTGGACCCTACCCTTTTGTGGGTGCTCTTCTGTCCCTCTGCCGTTCCAGTAAGCTAGGGTCAGTTGCCTAAGCACTGCCTGTTCGGTGGCTTGGGGATCTCTTGGGTCGAACCAGGCCTCAGTCTTGACTCTTATTCGGGGTAAACTGTTAGCTACTAGGCTTCGGAGCCAGTGGGCTAACTCGTCCGGGCTTAAGTGATTTCGATCGAGGTCCCCTGCACAGGCACTCTGGTACACAGGCCACAGTCGGTCTGCGAAAGCCTGTGGGGTTTCCCCTGTGAGCTGTATCGTTTTCTTTACTCTGGAGAAGGGACTCCCGTCATTGCAGCCCATAGCTTCTAAAATGTCCTTTTGGACGGCACCAAGTGTTTTCTGTCCTCTTTTGCTCTCAGTAGAGAGGGACTGGTACAGTTTGCTGTCCAGGGATAAGAAAAGCATCTTTGCTAGTTCTGCATCATCGCACCCATTAATATCCCCTGCCTGTTCCACCTCCATAAAATGGACCGAAGGGTCTCCCTTTGGAGTTCGCTTTCCCAGGTGGCTTATCATAGCCCAAAGCTGTTGGGGTGTGTGGGGAACCACAAACTGGCTTTCCAGAGGCCCTTGACCCCCGCCACTGGTGGGCGGGCCAAACTTCTGTTGCCGGACCGGGCACATTGGCCCTGGTTCTGGCTCTCCCTGTTCTGGCTCACGTACCCCTCCTCCCTGCTGACAGACCGAGCTGAAACTCGGCGCCACAGGTGGTGTTGGTTTGCTACCCCTGTCTGCCTCGCAACTCGTTCACCCCTCCTGCTGCTGCACCGGTGCAGTCACCGGTGCCACAGGTGGTGGTCGAACAGTTTCCTCCTTCTCTTCCAGGCTTACCTGGGGCGTACGCGGGTTTATTAGGCATACCATGTCTTTTGCCTTGGACAGAGCAAGGTTTAAGCTGTTGATTTGTTGCTGGCAGGGACCGTGGTCTCCCGATTCAAACCCATTACTGCTAGCTACTTTATACGCTGCCTGCACATCTTTTAATTTTTCCTGGAGCTCTTTTACTTGTAGGGTGAGGCGAGTGCTTTCCTCCCGCAGTAACTTTTCATTATTTTTGGCCTCGCTAACCTGACATTGAAAAGACTCTTGACTGTTTTTAAACCTTTCCATTAGCTGGGTCTTTCCCTGTTTTAGCTTCCGGAATTCACCCCATAACCTCTCTTCTGTCATAGCCCTTTCTTGGTGGGCCTCTGCGCATTCCCATAGTTCTGCCTGTAGTGACTCAACGGTGTTGTCTAGGAGTTGGACCTGTCGCTGCAGACAGACCAACCAAATTGCCTTCTCTACTGCTTCTTTGTGATCCTTGCTTGCTGTTCACTGGGCTGCAGCATCAGTTGGACGCTCAGCGTGCAACAGACCAAGCACCTATTCTTTAGTGACATTAACCTTCTTATACACATAGGAGGAAATCCTCTCATCCACCTTGGTTCTTTCCCCCAAACCAACACTCTCCACATCATACCCCTTGTACCAGAGTCCTGCCGCGGTCGCCATTTGGTAAGGGGTGGTCCTGGGAATTAGATTCACCTCTGACCTACTTGAGCGGTTCGAATCGCTCCCACTCCCTTGGGTTCTGGACTCTGGATTTATTTGGGGATGTGATAAAGTGCAAAAGACCACTGGCTTGGTGCAAAAGAACTTTGATTTTATTAAGGATAAGAAAATACAATGTCACACTTATAATTACACTAACAAAGAACAGTACATCACACATTCAAAGGGGTTGCAGTGAAAATTACACCTCTCACCTCCTAAATACCTAATATTGGCTTGGTTAGACTCCAGGGCAGATAGGGACTATGCTTACCAATCCTTTTTGGTCAGTTAGCGGTAGTTCACGGTTTCGGGGCCCGTTGGATTCTGTCGGTTCTGCTTGCCATACCCCGAACGTCGGAGAGGACTTCTTACTGCGCAATCTTCAGTTGGGTTGCGTCCACTGATGCGGTAAGGCGCGTTTTAGATTTGTGGGGTAAGTGCCCATTTTCTTTTGTTAGAAATATATTTCAAAGTCCTTTTAGGTAACATTTTCACCTGTTGGTCGTCAGGCCTAGATTGTAGAGTGGAAACCTTTGATTCTTCAGTTTCTTCCTTGTGAAGTTTTGTTTCGAGGTTGGTCGATCGCGGTGGTTTTAGTGGTACCACGTTGGCTGTGGTCGGTTGCTGCCGCGAAGGCGATGTTCTTCCTTCCTTTTGGACTTCAGACTACGAGGCTGGAGAAGTTGGTTTTCAACTGTCACGTTGGTTTCTCTCCCTTCTTGATGGCATAGTCGCAGTATGACACACCCTTTGTTAAAACAGGGGGCCAGTTATACGGTTTGAGTTGTCCTAATCTTCGCACCAAATCAGTCCAGAATTCTTTGTTTAAATTTGACGGGCTTGACATTTCTTTGTAATATTTTGGTGGGCTCGTTAAACGTTAATATGTCTTGGGTGGGTTGCTCTTCTAAATCTGTTTCCTGGTGGAAATATTAGCTTGGTAATCGCAATGTCCTTTTGTGCTTGGTTTTTGCATACAGGCTGTAGTGGGCCCTTTGTTCTTATTCATGCTGAAGATGACTTTTTTCAGTTTAGTTTGATGGCTGGCCATCTCTGAGTTATTGTTATAATGTTAATGTCTCTTGTGGAGAAGGGTTTTCGAATATCCATTTCTCCAGACAATTTACTTTAATCCCAACATCCAGACAGTTCCAATAATCAAGTTGGCTGCTTTAGTTCCTTCGGCCCACCCACAGACTTGAATTTGTCTTGTAAAAGTTCAAAATTCGATTGAAGTTGGCAATTTCTTCCATAAGCACTTTAGGATTTCAAACTTTCTGGTAGATAGTCCCAAATTAAATTTCCTTTCCAATGAGCCCAAACACTGGGGAGGGTTCTCGTGAATTTTGACCTTTCAAGAGCCATTATTCATATGGATGAGGACATCTGTACATAATGGGCAAATTCGTCACTCAGACTTCCGGCCACATTTGCCACCCTTACTTTTAACGCCCTCCCAAGCCTCATGCTCCTCCTCAATGTTGCCTCAGTGCCTTCAGCAAGGCTGCTTGAGGGCTGCTGTATGTGTGTGGCAGAAAATACAGATGGCTAAGCAGGATGCCCTGGACTAGCTCTGGGCTTGGAAGGCCAGGCTGCAGACTTCACCGCCTCAGCTTCGGCAGCAGTTGTCTGGAATGGCTCGGATGCAAAGGCGGAGTGGCAGTGGTGGGAGCCAGAATGCTGTCATCTTGAGGAAGGACAGCACCTTCCATTTCAGCAGCCCACTGCCACTCATCCGGGGCGGAGCGACAGCATCGGGAGCAAGATGTGTGAGCACACATCGCTTCAGCACCGGCAGTTCACCGTTGGACTGTGCGGAACACAGAGAGGATGGCAGCAGTCAGTGTGTGCATGGCATCAAGCTGCGATTGACTCAGAGTACACTGAGCCTGAAACGCAGCAGTCTGCGAGTTCATGTCAGCAATCACTGACAGCATCACATCATTAAGTCCTTGCATGGCTTGGGCCTGTGATGCCATTGCTGCTGCTACGTCAACCATGGCATGCGCCATCCCTTCTGGGACTCCACTATTGCTCGTTGGGCCCACCTCCCTCTGTGAGTGGGCAAGGATGGGCTCGTTGCACTCCTGAGAGGCACCGGCAATGCTTGAGGTGGCCTCCGGCACACACAGAGCAAGTGCATCCATGCTCTGCGGGACCTTCTCCAATGAACCCATGAGCTCGCGGTGCATTTGCATGGTCCCCCTGGACATAGCCTCCAAATCCAGCTCCACAACTGCCTGTCTCTCAGCGGAACTCCTGGGCTGACGCACCCTCCGGGGAGCTGGCCTCTGAGATTCCCCTCCCGCTGGACGTTGCTGTATGCCACTGTGGTCAAGAGCCTCAGCGTCCTCAAACCCCACGAATTCTGACTTCTCCAACGATGTGGTGTTCCCACTCGATGGGACTGATGGAGTATCCCGCTCAGTGATCAAACTGTTGTCTCCTCCCTCGTCATCTACCCCCTCAGCATCAGGAGCAGGTTGCTGCACTTCTGGCTGATCAATTGTAAGCACAAAGCAACAGACGTGTGGTTAGCAGCAGGGGAGGGGGCAGGGAGATAAGGGGAAGGTGGCATTGGACATTTATATGTAAAGGGGGTAGGCAAATTGATATCGGGGGTCACAGCACTCACATAAATCGCAAACGCCATTCTCATACCGTCAATATCCACAGGGGGCTCTGCTTTGCTGCCCGCCACTGTGCCAACTGGTATGCTCAGAGGGCGGACACTCGCTCCTCGACCTGAGTAAGGTCCTGTAGATCAGGCTCGCTACCTCCGGTGCACTGTTGCTCCTGACGATTGTGCACCAATTTCACCTGCAATAAGAAAAAGAAGAAGGTGTGAGTGAGTGTGCAGCTCATCATGTGGCACATGTGCCTTCCATAGTAGAGTAGGTCTTACTGTCTGGAAGTGTAAAGATGGCCATAATAATCTGCGTGGCTGCACACAGAGCATATGGGAAAGGTGGGATGAGGTGAGAGACATCTAGGATTGCGGGTCAGGGTGACGTTTTGCAAAAGCATATCAAGAGTGAAAGGGTAGTGCGAGGAGGGCTGAGACTGAGTAGTGAACAAGAAAGTGCGCAACGCTGTCATATGCAGGGCATGGCTGGTGAACTGAGTCTCCACTTTTCAGGTGGCTTGACCAACCAATACCATGGCCTGGAACACATAGAGAAGGGGCAGGTACTGCAAAGACTTTACAGTGTGTAAGACAGTGAGTTTGAAATCATGGCATTGGTGCATTAATATAAACTTCTTGCGACACTGTGTTTCTAGCTGAGACGTCCTGGGCCTTCTTCCTCCAGGAAGATGCAACACATGCCACCTCCTTTCAACAGCCTCTATCAATGCCTCAGCAGCCGTGGTTGAGAAGCGGTGTGCATGATGGCGACCTTCCTTCTCCTCCATTTTCCTGCTCTGCTTAAAGTGCACACTTGGAACTGTGCATGTGCATACTTATAGTGCCGCGCCTTTAAGATTTGGCTGGGCCCGTGATCTATCGGGGCCTCAGAACATGTGCATCTTACTTCGCAGTTTACCACTGAGATTTTCACTTGCTGCGCCCGCGCACAGGTGTGGAACACCTGATTTAGCGCCCCTTTCCCTCTTGCTGCATTTCAAACAAATTTACCGGTCGGAGGCATGGACTTTTCAAGAGCGCTATACTTACCGCCCCGCCAGGAATAACACCACAAAATGGCCGCAACCCAATTTCCAGCCCAATTTGCCTTTAACAAATCCGTGCTAGCTTTCCTTAATTAATCCACACTTGTCCAAGTGACTGTTAACTTTGGCCCTGATTATCGGTTCTAAAAGTTTCCCCACTGCCAAGATTAAACTGACTGACCGATAGTTGCTGGGTTTATCCTTACACCTTTTTTAAACAAGTATGTAACATTTGCAATTCTCCAGTCCTCTGGCACCATCCCCGTATCTGAAGAGGATTGGAAGATTAAGGCCAGTACCTCCGCGATTTCCTTCTTATCTACCCTCAGCATCCTAGGATGCATCCATCCAATCCTGGTGACTTATCTAACAACAGCCAGCCTTTCTAATACCTCCTCTTTATCAATTTTGATCTCATCCAGTATCTCCACTCTGACTTTGGCAGCATCTCCTTTCTTGGTGAAGACAAATGTAAAGTATTAATTTAGTACCTCAGATCTGCCTTCTATCTTCATGCGTAGGTCGCCTTTTTGGTGCTGAATTGGCCCCACCACTCATCTTGCTACCGTTTATGGGGCTCAATTTTCCCTGGTGATTTGCGCCGTTTTTTTGGCGTGTGCCATTTTTTTTGGCTTAAGTTAAAAAATTAAAGTTGCCCCAAGGAATAGCGTAACTCAGTTAGGTACGATTTTTTTAGGTTCATTTTTTTTTGAGTCATAGGGGACGTAACCTGATGTCTGCACCAGATTTTGTCAATTATGGAAGTTTGCCCCCCAAAAAATTCTCCTAGGTCGGCGTATCTGACCACTCCTGAAAAACCTTCTGGTGAGTTAAGAAAAAGCAGCGCATATTGAAAAATCAGCGCAGAAAGGCCCAATTGTTTTTCAGCCAGCGAAGTTTTGGAGGGAGTCAAGAAGACTTAAAAATGCATAATAAAGATTAAGTTTTTTTACCTTATAATGCAGTAAATGGAAGTTTGATGGCATTCTTTAAGCTTTCATATTTTTTCAACTGACATACCATCACCGAACGTCTGCAAACAGGGTTGGAGGGTCGGAGCGTCGGCCAGCAGAATCGGTCCCGCACCTGTTCTGTAATGTTGTGTTGTGTTAATGGAACAGATAATGAAAATGATTCTTTTTGAGTTCCAAAATTTTTGTTAATAATGGAACAAATAATGTCAATGATTCAGTTATAATTTTAAATATATTTTATTCAAAAGTTTAACAAATATTTGTTTGTTCTTAACTTAAATTTAATAAACATATTCTTGTATCAAAGTTTAAAGTTTTCAGTTACGATCACTTACAAACTTTAAGATCACTTACAAACTCTAAGATCACTTAAAAACTTTAAGATTACTTACCAACTTTTAAACTTGTAAATTTACATAACTTACAAAACACTTTTAATTTGTGAATAGTTAGAACAATGACAACAATAATAATGACAATGACAACAACAACAGCAGCAAAGAAAGGCTGCACCCATCTCTCCTCCACCTTATTCTAAGACCACCCGCTGTGCTTGGTCTTGATGACTCCACCACCCTTGCCCGCAGGCGGTAGAGCAGCGTTTCTGGGTTGGTACCAAGCTTATTCTTTCAAACATCTCGGGTAATGCGCACCTCTTGATGGTGGGGGGAGGGCAGGTGGTAATGTGGAAGTCCCGGCTTGGGCCTCTTCAGAGGCTGGTCTGGGGATTGGAGTGGGAGTGGCAATTGATTCTGTCAATGGGCGCGGGATCTGGGCGTGTTCCCTTATTGCAGCAGCTAACTCCGACATTCCCTCCCTCATGTGCCCTGACAATGTCTCAACATTGAGAGTGTTTGAGCTTCTTGTGATAATCTCTCCCTCATGTTCACTGACAGCGCATCAGCCACCTGCGCCATTCCCTCACACTGACATGATTTTAGCTGACTGTGATATTCCCTCATGTTCCCGGACGGCTTTCTCATTTCTCGTGAGATTGTTGTTATGTCTCCCGACAGTCCCAATACCTCATCACCCACCCCATTAATGGTGTCCAGGAATGATCAGATAAGGTCAATGCTCTCCATACTCATTACCATCATGTGAACCACACCTGTTATATCCTGCACCTCAGAAGAACGCTGTTGAGTTCTCCTTCCCCACCTCACCCTAGGTGTGGCTCACTGCATCCCAGTGGGACCCGCAGCCTTGGACGGTGGGGCCCTGGGTGTGCCTTGCTGAACCCCACTGGAATCCCCAGCCTCAGATGGTGGGAAACCATGGAATGTCTCACCAACACTCAAACCACTACTCAGGGAAGGGGCTAGCACCTCGATGGGTGGCACCTGCACCTCCTCCAAAGTGAGTACAACAGTAAAGACTTCATCCATCCCCTCCCCCTCCCCCTCACCATCAAGCTCTTGGTCTGGAAGGTAGGATTGGAAGATGTTCTCCTCTACTGGCTCATCCTTGACTGAATCTTCTTCTGCATCATCAGGGTTGACCTCAAGTTCTGCAAAATATAACAGAACAGACAAATATTTATCAGCAGAGGAGGGGGCAGGGTGGCATGAGTAGGCGCACACAGTGCAGGCAGCAAGTTGATTTGAAGGACCACGATGAATGACAATACATTGCATCAACTGAAGCATAGCTGACAGAGACATTCCCATGAACCGAAGCATGGCTAGACGGTGCAGTACTTAACATTTAGAAAAGCCAGATGATGGAATTTGCAGGACTTACCCTCTCCCTCGAGTGTGGGCCCAGCTTGTGCAGTGATGGTTGCTTTTCTCCAGGCAGGACCCATCAAAGCAGCGCCCCTCTCTTCCAAGGGTGTCAGTGGGTGTAGATTTGCCGGGCCTCCTCCTGTTCGAGTTCTTTCTCGTTTGTTGTGTGCCACTTTGCTCTGCAAAGATGAAAATATAACTTTTTAGAGAGGGTGTCTTTCTGCTGCAGTAGGACATATACAGATGGTCACATTTACAATTGCAATTCCATTGAAAAATGAAAATATTACTTACACTAACTACTTGACCAAGGTCCTGCCACTTCTTTTTGCACTGGCCTCCAGATCTCGTGGTGGTCACCATTACACAGTAATCTTCTGCAAGTTGGTTCCAGTGTTTCTTCATTTCTTTGGGTGGAACTTTTATGTGACCTCTGCTAGTGTCCAGCTGCAACTCTCAATCGCAATAGCTATTGCCTCCACTTCATCCTGTAAGAAATTATTGTTACCTCTTGTATTGCAGCTCCAATTTTCCCAATGATAATTAAAGTTCTCACACAGCACTCAAAGTTCTCACACACACAACTAGCTCTTTAAAAATGGCTGACTGCAGACTGGGAGTTGTACTACACATGCGTGCCCATAGGAATCACGTCAAAAACGTCCTTTTATCCCATGCATGCGCAGAAGGGGCGGCATCGTTTTTTCGGTGCAGACAGGAGGCTCCACCCCCTGCCCCCTCACCCCCCGCCCCCTCCCCCCCCCCCCCCCCACCCGAGTCTACAGGACAGGCTGCGCGGCACCAATTTTGAAAAATAGAGCAGGGAATCTTGGCATATTTATTTTTGGAGTAGTTCTGGCCTTGAAAAACGGGCATAACTCTGTCAATACACCAAAAAACAGCTTTGGGTAAAATTGATTTTGTAGCCTATAGAAGACTTTTGAATTCTCTTTTATGTTAGCTGCCAATCTATTCTCATATTCTCTCTTTGCCCCTCTTACTTTCTTTTCCTCTGAACTTTCTATATTGAGCCTGATTTTCACATACTCTCAACCTGACATCTGTCATAAGCGCTCTTTTCTGCTTTATCTTACTCTCTATTTCTTTTGTCATCCAGGGAGCTCTGGCTTTAGTTGCCCTACCTTACCCCCTCGTGGAAATGTACCTCAACTGTACCTGAACCATCTCCTTTTTAAAGGCAGCCCTCGTTCCATTACAATTTTGCCTGCAAAGCTTTGACTCCAATTTACCCAGGCCAGATTGGTTCTCATCCCCAATTAATTATTTTTACTCTAGATTGCTCCCTGTCCTTTTCCATAGATAATCTAAAACTCATGATAATATGATCACTGTTTCCTAAATGTTCCCCTACTGACACTTGATCCTTGTGACCCACTTCATTCCCCACAACCAGATCCAGCAATGCCTCCTTCCTCGTTGGGCCACAGGCATACTGATCAAGAAAGTTCTCCTGAACAAACTTCAGAAATTCTTCTCCCTCTCTGCTCTTTATACTATTACTATCACAGTCTATATTAGGATAACTAAAGTCCCCCATTAATAAGAACAGAAGAACATAAGAAATAGGAGCAGGAGTAGGCCATTTAGCCTGCTCCACCATTCAATAAGACCATGGCTGATCTTGGCCTCAGCTCCACTTCTCCACCTGCTCCCCATAACCTTTGACTCCCTTATCATTCAAAAATCTGTCTATCTCCACCTTAAATATATTCAATGACCCAGCCTCCACAGCTCTCTGGAGTAGAGAATTCCAAAGATTCACGACCCTCTGAGAGAAGTAATTCCTCCTCATTTCCATTTAAATGGGCAACCCCTTATTCTGAAGCTATGCCCCCTAGTTCTAAATTCCCCCATGAGGGGAAACATCCTCTCTGCATCTACCCTGTCAAGCCCCCTCAGAATCTTATACATTTCAATAAGATCACTTCTCATTCTTCTAAACTCCAATGAGTATAGGCCCAACCTGCTCAACCTTTCTTCATATGACAACCCCTTCATCTCAGGAATCAACCTAGTGAACCTTCTCTGAACTGCCTCCAATGCAAGTACAAGTTGAGCATCCAAAATCCAGAGTTCCGGAATCCGGAATGTTCTGGAATCCGGATTCCAGACCGATTGGTGGCAGGGTCGTCCGGAATCCGTAGAAATGTTCCGGAATCCGGACCCGCCGACCCTGCCGACCTCGCGGTCCTGCCGCTGCCCGACCTCGGGCCTCCCCATCCCTCGCCTCACCACTACCTGACCTCGGGCCTCACCTCACCGCCACTGGCCTCGCCGCTGCCCAACCTCGGGCCTCACCTCACCGTCCCTCACCACACCGCCACTGCCCTTACCTCGAGCCTCGCCTTGCCGCCACTGCCCTTACCTCGAACCTCCTCGCCGGCCCGTTCGAACTCTTCCCCGGCAGCGGGGCCCGCCCGAACGCCTCCTCGGCGGCGGGGCCCCGGCCAACGACCTCATCGCCCGGCGAACACCACCCCACTGCCGCCCACCCGCGCCCCCCCGCCCCCCCCCCCCCCCAGTCTGACGTTCCGAAATCCAGAAATACTCGAACCTAGGCTTAGGTGTTTCCAGATTCGTGACGTCAGAATGACGTTCCAAAATCCGGCAAAATGCAAAATCCGGAATGGCCTTGGTCCTGATGGTTCCAGATTCGGGGCGCTGCCCCTGTATATCCTTCCTTAAATAAGGAGACTAAAACTGCATGCAGTACTTTAGGTGTGGTCTTACCAGTGCCCTGTACAGTTGTAGCAGGATTTCCCTACTTTTATACTCCATCTCCCTTGCAATAAAGGCCAACATTCCACTTGCCTTCCTAATTACTTGCCGTACTTGCATGCTAATTTTTTGCATTTCATGTACAAGAAACTCCAGTTCCCTCTGTACTACAGCATTTTGCAATTGCTCCCCATTTAAATATTAATTTGCTTTTTTATTTTTCCGACCAAAGTCCCGTTTTCCTACATTATAGTCCATCTGCCAAATTTTTGTCCATTCACTGAGCGTATTTATATCCCTTTGTAGTTTATTTGCGTCCTCTTCACAATTTGCTTTCCCACCTATCTTTGTATCATCAGCAAATTTTGCTACATTACACTCGGTCCCTTCATCCAAGTCAATAATATGAATTGTAAATAGTTGAGGCCCCAGCACTGATCCCACTAGTTACAGTTTGCCAACCTGAAAATGACCCATTTATCCCAACTCTCAGTTTTTTGTTAGTTAGCCAATCCTCTATCCCATGCTAATATATTACCTCCAACCCCATGAGCTTTTATCTTGTGCAGTAACCTTTTGTGTGGCACCTTATCAAATGCTTTCTGGAAGTCGAACTATACGACATCAACTGGTTCCCCTTTTTCCACCCTGCTCGTTACATCCTCAAAGAACTCCAGCAAATTTGTCAAACATGATTTCCCTTTCATAAATCATGCTGACTCTGCTTGACTGCATTATGATTTTCTAAATGTCCTGCTAGTACTTCCTTAATGATGAACTCCAGCATTTTCCCAAAGGCAGATGTTAGGCTAACTGGTCTATAGTTCCCTGATTTCTGTCTCCCTCCTTTCTTAAAAAGAGGGTTTCATTTGCGGTTTTCCAGTCCACTGGGACCTCTCCAGAATGCAAGGAATTTTGATAGATTACAACCAATGCATCCACTATCTCTGCAGCCAATTCTTTTAAGACCCTAGGACCCATTATCACTACTCTATAGTTCTTGCACCTCTCTGTAATTTCCCTGCAAATTTGCTCCTCTATATGTTCCCTGCTAGTTGGTGGCCTATAGAATACACCTAGTAGTGCAATGGCACCTCTATTATTTCTTAACTCTAACTGAATAGATTCTGTCCTTGACCCCACTAGGACATCCTCTCTCTCCAGCACTGTAATATTCCCCTTAACCAATACTACCACCCACCTCCTTTCTTTCCTTCCCTATTTTTCCTGAACACCTTATATCCAGGGATATTTAAAACCCAATCCCGCCCTTTTTTTAAGCCAGGTCTCTATTATCACCACGACATCCTATTCCCATGTGGCTATTTGCACATGCAGCTCACCAACCTTATTTACCACGTGTTTACACATATGGGGGCCGAAATTCAGGGTCCATATTAGGCCCGTTACCGCCATTTTGCGTGGCCATGCGGTGGAATCGAGTGGCTGCCGCATTCCATTCCATTGGCCACCTTATCCAAATTCAGCTGGGGGATTTTTCGGCCTGTCCCCACTGCCAACTTGCTACTGCCGACCGCCGCAATCGCGTCAACAAAGGGCGCACCACAGCTATCCTGCACCTACATTTCAATCCACGCCACATTTGCTGAAAAAATCCACGAGCCGCTGAATGGTGCCCCCATCTGCTCTCTCTCTGTCCTGGTGGTGCAGCAGCCATTAAAGGTGAGGACCGAATGCTGCGGCCGCCATCTTATTTTTTTTGCCAGCCGACTTCCATGTCGGCTGAACTATTGTTCGCCCATTTTCGGCCCGGCCGCCAATAGGCAGCCTGGCACCCCGTCTCTTGTGTGCCAGGCCGCTGGCCCAGCCGAAACCCTCCCTGGTGGCCCAGTGGCTGAAGCTAATAAAACCCCCGATTCTCTCCCCTTTAACAGAGGGGAGAGAGCGTGGTGATGCACACACGCTGTGACGACACCACCGCTCCGCCGCTGAGTGACAGCGACGGAGACTCGATCCCACCCCAACTTCCACCCCCTCAGCATGAATTACTGCCGCACTTCTGCCCCCATTATGACTGACTTCCGGTCCAATGTTAAGAAATCTTCTAAGTTCTGAAAATCGAGCAGACGGCCATCTCATCGCTCCCGGCAGAAAAAACAGGTAAAAAATCACAATTTCGGCCCATGCACTGTAAACCTATCTTAGACTTTCTTGTATTCTCTCTTAGTCTGACCCCACCTGATACCTTACTATTTCTTACTTTAGTCCTATCCATCTCTCTCAATCCTTTGTGCACTTTGTTTCTCCTTTCTAATGCTACATCCACCTGCCAAATTAGTTCAAACCCTCCCCAACAGCACTAGCAACCCCCCCACCCTCCTTCTCCCCCGCCCCCCCCACCCCCGTCCCCGCAAGGACATTGAAGGACATTGGTCCTGGCTCTGTTGCGGTGCAATCAGACTGGCCTGTACAGATCCTTCCTCCCCCAGAAGCGCTCTCAATGTCCCAGGAATCTGAAGCCCCCTCCCTCCTGCCCCATCTCTCCAGCCACGTATTCATCTGCTCTAACCTCCTATTTCTATACTCACTAGCTCGTGTCATTGCAAGTAATCCGGAGATTACTACCTTTGAGGTCCTGCTTTTTTAATCTCTTTCCTAGCTCCCTAAACTCTGCCTGCAGGACCTCACCTTCTTTGAACCTATGTCATTGATACCGATATGGACCACGACCTCTGGCTGTTCAACCTCTCTCCTCAGATAACTATTGAGTTACTCCGAATGCAACCTACAAAACAAACAGTGGAGGCATGGAAGCGCCCTCTGTTTATGTTAAGGAATATTTGAATTCTCTCTTCAGGGATTCTGTGTCTTTTTTACACTTTTAGTTGGTTAACCCTAACTGACACAGCTTTACATATCACTTGATCTCACTGTAGGCTTTGGAATATATAAAGGAGCTGTGCTTAACTTATTCGGATCATACAAATGTCTATATTTGAAATTCAATCTGCATTATTTACCTGTTCTGTAAGTGAGGAACCAGGTATTACACTTTCTGAGGGTGATAAGGCAAACAAAAAGTATGAAAGAATTTATCTAGAAGCTGGCTGGCTGGGGCGTCATTAAAATAGAAAGCTCTTGCTCCAACGACATCATCCATACCCCAACATAATTTTATTATGTCCCGCCCAGTGCCCAACCTGTCAGTAAAACCTGTCAGGATTGGTGTGTGAGAGCCACTAAAGCTTATCTCATTGAACCATATAAAATTCTTAAAGAGCTTGACAGGGTAGATGCAGAGAGGATGTTTCTCCTGGATGGGGAATATAGAACTAGGGCTCACAGTCTCAGAATAAGGGGTTGACCATTTAGGATTGACGTCCTGGGGGTATATGTGCACAAATATTTGAAGGTGGCAGGACATGTTGAGAAGGCTGTTACAAAAGCATATGGGATCCTTGGCTTTATTAATACTGAAATAGAGCACAAAAGCAAGGAAGTTATGCTAAACCTTTAAAAATCCCTGGTTAAACTTGATTATCACTGGTGTATTCTGGGCTCCATACTTCACAAAGGATACCAAGGCCTTAGAGAGGATGCAGAAGCGATTTACTAGAATGGTATCAGGGATGAGGGACTTCAGCTACGAAGAGAAACTGGGGTTGTTCTCCTTAGAGCAGAGAAGGTTTAGGGGAGTTTTGATAGTGGCGTTCAAAATCATGATTGGTTTTGTCAGGATTAATAAGGAGAAACTCTTTGCAGATAACCAGTGGACACAGATTTATGGTAATTGGGAAAAGAATGAGAGGGGAAATGAGGAGAAAGATTTTTACGCTGCCAGTTGTTAGGAACTGGAATGCACTGCCTGAAAAGGTGGTGGAAGCAGATTCAATAAGAACTTTCAAAAGGGATAAATACTTGAAAGGAAAAAATTCGTAAAGTTATAGGGTAAGAGCAGGGGAATGGGACTAATTGGATAACTCTACCAATGAGCTGGCACAGGTGCAGTGGGCCAAATGGTATCCTTCTATGAGTGCCGTGATTTATCTTGGTCAGCCTTGTGAAGTCGTTAAACTTTTTCAGCACAGCATGGCAACTCTTGGAGTGGTTGAAATTACACTGATCTCCTCTGCCACCTTCCTCTAGACAGTCTATGGGGCTTTCTCACCCTCTCATGGGTTGTCCTGCCTTCAGTGCCCATGAGTCAGTCCGTCCGTCCTTGCTCTGAGTTTTGCCAGTAGAACCTATACAGATGCATCTGAAAACTATGTTGCCAATGTCAATCCAGAGACTGTTTGGGGCCGAAATTGCCCCGTGCTGGATTTGCAGTACATATTTCAAATTAGGAGGTTGAATTGCACAGGCGCTGGAAACGCCGGAGCTGGCACAGATTTGCCTTCTTTTGCAGAAAATAATGGTGGGGACGGTAACCGTGCCTTCTATTGGCGCTCCCGGGGCACTTGTGCAGCGCTCATGGTGTGCAACACTTAGCAGTACACTACTCACATCAACGTGGCACTGATGACATCAGCGGGTAGGTGCTGACGTCAGTGCGACACTGACGCACCGCGTCGTGCTGCCGCATCACAACGTCCCTAAAGGGAAGGGCTGCTGCGATCTGAGCAGCACCTTCAGTGCCACCCATTGGGCCATCAGGGAGGGTGTCGGCCAGGTCAGCGGTCTGGCACCCAAGAGTGGGTATCGGGCTGCCAATAGGCAGCCCGGCTGAACCAGCGGCCACCATTGTTGGGCCGACTAAAAAATTGTCCAACACAAAAAAGATGGCGGCCATCTCCGCGGTACCTCCCCTTTAAGTGCTGCTGGGGTGTTACATCCACCACAGCTTCTCGCACTGAGAAGCTGTCGGTGGCAGCGCCGTGTGCAGGCCTCACTCCTGCGGGGCAATTTCCACCGAGGGGCGTAAAGTGGTCGGCGTGGAGCAGTAAGAGGTCGGCGCTTATGGCGATGACATCATTGCCGTGGCGCAGCGCAAGCCCCTTTTCGCTGGTGGAATCCTGGGGGTAATTCCGGGGGGAGCACTCTGTGCGCAGCGTCCGGACAAAAAACCTTTAGTGCACCCTTATCGCCGGCTGCCGATGCTAACTGGCCTTGCGCAAAGAGGCAATTTTGGCCCCTTAGACTGGCTGCATCAGAATTCTACTTCCCTGACTCCCAGAGGTGGTAAGCAAATGTAGCCTGGTATTCTGGAGTCCAAACCATCATGCTTGCTGACTATAAGCTTAGGCCTCCCTTGCCCCACACTCGCCTTTCCTTCCCAAATACAAGATCTCCATGAGATAGCCTCAGAAGCCAATTCAGTCACCTACCTTGTTTCAGCGAGTAGCATCTACCGCTTCTCCACCAATTCCTGCTGTATTTCTGGCCGTTCTGATTATATTTCCTTGAGGTAAAAATGTATACATTTTTTCAGATGTAAAACGAACATAATACATGCCAATTTAGTATTGGGCGATCTGTGCCCAATCTGCACAGGTTTTGGTCCCACGACTAAATTCGTAGGGCCCGTTTTTTAGGCATCCTGAGCAGACATCTAAAACAGACATTGGGCTCCATGAATATGTAAATAAGGGGTCTAAAGCCTGTTGAGGACCTCTTTTAGAAATTTGATCCCCCCCCCCAGCCCCCACCGAGTTCCACTCCAAACCACCCTCCCAGGTCATATGTGAGGGCTGCTGACGGTGGGGTAGGCAGCCCGAAATTGATGACTTTGCTCGGGAGAGCTGCCTGAGGTGGCATGACCAATGCTGGCAGGTTAAGCCAAGTATGCTGTTGAAGCCCGAGGAGCAATTTCTATCGATCCTCGGGCCACTTGCATTGGGGATAGAGGTGGGGGGCACACGCTGGTCGCGCAGTGCCATGACTGGGCCTGGAAACGGTCCACACTCATTTCTACCCCCTCATGCCTACCAATGGAGGCACAGCGTTAAAGCTGCTGTTTTCTAGAATGACACCGGAATATTACTAAAAATGTCCTTGCGATATTTACATATGTAAGAAACACATGAAACCTATAATATGCTAAGAGCAGGAAAACCAGTCAATAAGAAACAGTCCTGTAAACTGTGAAATTATTGACGCATTGGGCATTTCACTATCTCTGCATGGGCAGTAATCTGGCAGAGCGGATCGCCAGCTCATTATACAACCTGTCCCATTTTCATCAGCGGGTGGGCAATTCGCTTCGCCAGATTACTGCCTACGTGATGGAAGAGAAGATTTACCCCACTGAGTTCAGGTACATTTTTTTTAAGAAGAGCTCATTTTAAAATGGATTGTTTTATTATTGACGAGTGTCAGCTTCTTATAATTGTGAGTAGGTTGTGTGCTGGGAGTTTCAGATTGCTTCACATGAAAGTAATGTGGTACACTGATGCTTGTTGTTGCTGGGGCTGAAGCAACGCTCGCAAAGTTAAACATTCATTATTAGCAGAGGCTCTTCTAAGCATTGTAACAGTCATGATGATTAATATTGTGCCTCCTTCTTTTGGATATTTTGATAATACTGGTTGTTAAGCTATTGTAATGACTGCATGTTTATTCCTGGGGTGTTGTATACCTACCCCTTTTGTGTCTTGGGTAAGCAGTAATTGACGCAACTATCGGACTAATAGCTTAGATGGCATTACATGTTTTTTCTTTCTATTTCCAAAAACAGGTTTCACGTGGAATCTGCTTACTGTAAACTGTTCAATATTTACTTACAAGCAAAATGCACATGCCTTGATCCTATTAAAGACTGACAAGTTTCTATGTGCCAATAATTTTTGATGTTGTTTCTGAAAAACCATTGCATTTGTGACATTAAACAAACTGCACTATGAACGTAATAAGTTGCCGAAACATGTCTTTGTCTAAGGTGATACACATGGGACTTATGCTCTGGGGCTTGTAGGAGGTAGTGTCTGCTGATTACTGTTTTGAGTTAACTAGCCTTAAAAAAACTTAGGATACAACTGAATCCAGTATCAGCAGTATTTCCCCGTGCATTCAGCTGAAAAAAAAGAAAAGCGTGCTGTGTGTTTCTCAGCTCATTTTTTCACAAGCTAATTTGAATTTTCCAGCTTGCAAAGCCAAGGTTACTTTGACTCTCATAATTGCCAGGCACCAAGAACAGCCGTTCTCTTTTGCATTTATATATTTCCACATTTGGCAATGTTGTCTAGTCCTAAAAAAAACACATTTCTAAAGTTGCGAAGGAGAAAGGAAAGTCTCACTTAATCAAAACAAATTAAAACAGTGTTTTTTTTTGGTCGACTCAAGCAAATTCTTGCATTGAGAACTTTGTGTACGTTCAGTTTCCAAACTCCCATTTTAGGCCAAAGACCTTAAAGCCCCTGTTGTTCTCTAACCAGCATGATGGGACAAGGCTTCTGGAGATGAATGGAGATAGACTTTTAATGAAGGTATTTACTTTCACACATTTCAGCCATTTTTCTGGAAATTAAGTTACATAATAGGAAATTTTCCTCACTATTCATGAAGCCTGATGTGAAAAATCAGCAGGTCTGCAATGTGTGAAAATCAGTTTGAAGAATGTGTTAATTAGATGCGAGTAATGATGCTGTGGTTATTTAAAGGTACATGGTGTGTTTTTTCCTGCAATGTGCTAATTTGCTTCCTGCTACTGCAGAGTACAGAACCAGGGATTGAAAATCTGATCATGGGGGATGTGTAGTTGCCAGTCAACAGGATTAATCCTGTGAATATATGCATCTGGAGCTGCCCCAGGGAGGCCATGACAGTATTTAGCAGTGGTTTTCTTCTTGAAACTGTATGGTCTTCCCAGCAAAGAGAATGATCACAAAAGGAAGGATGACCTGAAGTGGTACACAAGGGAAAAGAAACAATATGAGTCAGCAGAAGGGAAGTCACAAGCATATGAAGAGCACAGCCACAACAGGGATAATGAGCAAAATGAACCTGAATTCTTTTGTTATGTAGTTTTTGTTTAAGATTTTTGAATAAACAGGAGTCGAGACAGAAGGTTAAATAAAAGTGGAAAAAATTCAAACTAATCCAACAGCCCACTGTAATCGGCAGTCAACAGTGACATGTATACAAATATGAAGAACCAGAGGCAGACATTACCCATTGCCCTAATCCATCTACATTTGACTTAAACACCAGAAATGCATGTGCTGCAAACAAGCTGTTTCTTGCCCATTGTAGCTAATAAGCTCATTTGAGTGGAAATATATGACAGAAGTAGGATCTGTGTAGATAGACACACGCTGCCTGCTCAACAGTGTGAATTTGATTCACATGTAAATATGGCGCATATATGTTTAAATGTATATATTTAGATCTTTGTATTTGTTGCTGGAAATAAACGTGCTGTTTGCTAAAATCTTTGTGTATCATATTTCCACTGAATAAATAAAAACAGTAGTAGAGACAGAAGGTAATAGAAAGGCGGAAAAAACTCAAACTATCCAACAGCCCACTGTAATCGGCAGTCAACAGTAGCATGCATAAAAGTGGAAAACACATCCTTCCTGTAGTGTGGAAAATACGAGAATCTACTATTAGGGATATGGTATCAGGGCACCTCGAAAATCAAAATGGTCCTGAAATTTGGGTCAGAGACTTCTTTCGGATGAACATCTCTGACCCGAGATTTTTTAACGAAATTACCTGTTGGTCCCGGAGGCGCCTGAGCATTCTTGTGCAAGGCCTTCTCTTCCCTCGCTTTGGAGCGCGCCCCCATCCTCCAGGTACAGACGAGGAAGGTGGAGTCATGTGTGACTGGACAACCAATCAGGTACAGTATTCTCATTAATAGCAATGAGAACTCTGTGTCTACAAGTTCTTATTGCTATTAATGAGAAAAAAAAACAAACACACTAAACACAACATAAAAATAAAAAACACACCTCACATAATTATAATTAATTGAAATTAAAGTTCATTAAATGTTTTAGAAAAAAAAATATTTTTTGGATTTTTGTTTAAAATATTTTAATAGAGTTTAAAATAAACTTACCTTAATGGACAGGGCTTTTAACATAAAAATGTGTGTTTAATTTGTATTTTTATGTGTTTTAAAACTCTTACACTGGTAAAAGTAGGCCATGCGCCTGCTTTTACCAGACACAGGAGTTCTAAGGACATTCGCTGGGCAAGAGATGGGCAAATAGCCCAATCTCGCCCGCGCGAATGTTCTGCTGCGGGGATGCGGAGGATCTGTCAAGCCAAAACTTGACAGATCAGAAAAGCTGGTTTTCGGTGCATGCTGAAAACTGGCTTTTGCAGGCCCTGCCAGGATGATACGTATTCCGTACGGATCCGGCAAAGCCGGAATTTTAGCCTCAATATGATTGGGGAGAGTCAACACTTATTTATGAAAGGGAAACCGTGTTTGACAAATCTGTTAGAATTTTTTGAGGTTGTAACCAATATTCCCTCTAAGCTGCATCAGTAATGGGAAAAGTCCCGCACAGGCCACTCACCTGCTTTTCCATTGTAAATACTGCACTTGCACGGAAATTTAAAGGGGCCGCAGTATAAAAGAAATGGGCCATGCAGAACAAAGCGGAGCTTACAGGGAACATTGGTTGTAACTAGCAGGGTAGACAAAGGGGTACCAGTGGATGTAATATATTTAGATTTTGGATTTGTTAAGGGAAGGTCGTGTCTAACTAACTTGATTGAATTTTTTGAGGAGGTAACAAGGAGGGTCGATGAGGGTAGTGCATTTGAAGAAGTGTATATGGATTTTAGCAAGGCTTTTGATAAGGTCCCACATGGCAGACTAGTCCAAGGCAAAGTGGCGAGCTGGATCCAAAATTGGCTCAGAGGCTAGAAGAAAAGGGTAACGGTTGATGGGTGTTTTTTGTGACTGGCAGGTTGTTTCCAGTGGGGTTCCACAGGGCTCAGTATTGGTTCCATTGCTTTTTGTGGTATATATCTATGATTTAGACTTGAATATAAAGGGTATGATTAAGAAGTTTGCAGATGATACAAAAATTAGCTGTGTGGTTGATAATGAAGAAGAAAGATGTAGACTGCAGGAAGGTATCAGAGAACTGGTCAATTGGGCAGAACAGTGGCAAATGAAATTCAATCCTGAGAAGTGTGAGATAATGCATTTGGGGAGGGCTCATCATCATCATAGGCAGTCCCTCAGAATCAAGGAAGACTTGCTTCCACTCTTAACATGAGTTCTTAGGTGGCTGTACAGTCCAATACGAGAACCACAGTCTCTGTCACAGGTGGGACAGATAGTCATTGAGGGAAGGAGTGGGTGGGACTGCTTTGCCACATGCTCTTTCCGCTGCCTGCGCTTGATTTCTGCATGTTCTCGGCGATGAGACTCGAGGTGCTCAACGCCTTCCCGGATGCTCTTCCTCCACTTAGGGCGGTCTTTGGCCAGGGACTCCCAGGTGTCAGTGAGGATGTTGCACTTTATCAGGGAGGCTTTGAGGGTTAACAAGGCAAGGGAATACACATTACATGGTAGGACACTGAGAAGTGCAGAGGAACAAAAGGACCTTGGAGTGCATGTCCATAAATTCCTGAAGGTAGCAGGCCAGGTAGATCAGGTGGTTAGGAAGGCATATGGAATATTTGCCTTTATTAGCCGAGGCATAGACTACAAGAGCAGGGAGATAATGCTTGAACTTTATAAAATGCTAGTTAGGACACAGCTAGAGTACTACGTGCACTTCTGGTCACCACATCACAGAAAAGATGTGATTGCACTAGAGAGGTGAAGGGTGCAAACTTTGTGGGAACCCTCCCCCCAGTGTTTGGACTCATTGGAAAGGAAATTTCATTTGGAACTATCTACCAGAAAGTTTGTAATTGTAAAGTACACATGGAAGAAACTACGAACTTTAATCGAATTTGGAATTTTACAAGACAAATTTAGTCTGTGTGGGCAGGGCTAGAGAACTAAAGGATGACTATCCTACAAATAAACCAATTTGAGTATTGAAGCTGTCTGGGGTATTGAAACTAAAGTAAATTGGAAAATTATGGATACTCGAAAATCCTTCTCCACAAGAGACATTAACATAGCAACAATTAACCCAGAGATAGCTAACCATCATCCAGCATATGCATAATAACAAAGGCCCATCCAGCCCGCATGAAAAAACCCAAGCACAAACAGACATTGCAAATACTAAGCTAATATTTCCATCAAGAAACAGATTTAGAAAATCAACACATCCGAGACAGGTTAACATTTTAATGAGCCCACCAAACTATGACAAAAAAATATCAAGACCACAAAAAATTACACAAAGAATATGGACTGATTTGGCGCGAAGATTAGAACAGCTCAAAATGTATAACTGGGCCCTGCTTAAACAAAGGGTATGCCTTATGCATGCTACTGCCTCAGAAGACACTGCTAGGGATGCTCAGCAGAAGGTATGTACACAGCAGCCTAGCATCAAGAAGGGAGAGAGACCACTGCAGCAGTTGTAACTAACTTCTCCAGCCTCGACGTCCTGAAATCGGAAAAGGAAGGAAGAACATCACCATTGCGGCAGCAACCGATCACAGCCAACGTGGTACCACCAAAACCATCGCGATCGACCAACTTCGAAACAAAACTCCACAAGGAAGAAACCGAAGAATCGAAAGTTTCCACTCTACAACCTAGGCCTGACTACCAACAGGTGAAAACATTATCTAAAAGGACGTTGAAACTTATTTCTAATGAAAAAAACGGGTACTTACCCCATAAGTCCAAAACGCGCCCTACTGCATCAGCGGACACCACCCAACTGAAGATTGTGATGTAAGAAGTCTTCTCCGATGTTCGGGGTACTACAAGCAGAACGTATAGAATCCAGCGAACCCCGAAATCGTGAACTATCGCCAACTGACCGTAAAGGATTGGTAAGCTGTTTGCCCTAGAGTCTAATCTAGTCAGTGTTAGGTATTGGGAGGTGGGAGGTGTATTATTCACTGTAACCCCTTTGAATGTGTGATGTACTGTTTTTTATTTGAGTGATTATAAGTTTAACATTGTAATTTCTTGTCTTTAATAAAACCAAAGTTCTTTTGCACCAAACCAGTTGTCTCCTGCGCTTTATCACATCCCCCAAATAAATCCAGAGTCGAGAACCCAGGGAGTGGGAGTGATTCGAACCGCTCAGAAGGTCAGAGGTGAACCTGACCCCCGAGACCACCCCTTACAGAGGGTACAGAGGAGATTTACGAGGATGTTGCCTGGACCGGAAAATTTTAGCTATGAGGAAAGATTGGATAGGCTGGGTTTGTTTTCTTTGGAACAGAGGAGGCCAAGGGGAGACCTTATTGAGGTGTATAAAATTATGAGGGGCCTAGATAGAGTGGATAGGAAGGTTCTATTTCCTTTAGCAGAAGGGTCACCAACCAGGCAGCATAGAGTTAAAGTAATTGATAGAAGGTTTAGAGGGGATTTGAGATTAAATATTTTCACCCAGATGGTGATAGGGGTCTGGAACTCACTGCCTGAAAGGGTGCAGAAAGAGGCAGAAACCCTCACCACATTTAAAAAGCACTTGGATGTGCACTTGAGGTGCTGTAACCTACAAGGCTACAGATCAAGAGCTGGGAAGTGGGATTTGGCTGGATAGCTCTTTGTTGGCCGACGTGGACACGGTGGGCCGAAATGGCCTCTTTCCGTGCTGTAAATTTCTATGAAGGTTTGGAAAAGCGTTTGCTAAGGCGCCACACAAAAGTTAATTACACAAAATTAGGGCTCATGAGATTGGGGGTAATATATTACCATAGCTTGAGGATTGGTAAACGGACAGAAAACAGAGAATAGGAATAAACGGGTTATTTTATGATGGGCAGGTTGTATCTAATGGGGTACCGCAAGGATCAATGCTTGGGCTACAGCTATTTACAATCTAAATCAAGGACTTACATGAGGGGGCCGAGTGTAATGTCTCCAAGTTTGCTGATGTTACAAAGCTGGGTGGGAAAGTAACTTGTGAGGAGGACGCAAAGAGGCTGCAAAGGGATATAGGCAGGTTACGTGAGTGGGCAAAAGGTGGCAGATAGAATATAATGTGGAGAAATGCAAAGCTATCCACATTGGTAGGAACATAGAAAAGCAGAATATTTTTTAAATGGTACAAGCTTGGGAAATGTTGGTATTCGGAGGGACCTGGGTGTCATTGTACACAAATCACAGAAAGTTAACATGCACGTATAGCAAGCAACGAGGAAAGCAAATGGTATGTTAGCCTTTGTTACAAAATGATTGGAGTATAAGAATAAAGATGTGTTACTGCAATTATATAGGGCACCTAGAGTACTGTGTACAGTTTTGGTCTCTTTACCTAAGGAAGGATATACTTGTCTGAGAGAGAATGCAAGAAAGGTTTACTGGACTGATTCCTGGGATGAGAGGATTGTTCTATGAGGAGAGATTGAGTAGACTATGCCTTTTGGGCTCAATTTTGGCCAGGAGTTGCTCCATTTTTTTTGG
This sequence comes from Pristiophorus japonicus, assembly GCF_044704955.1. Taxonomy (NCBI): domain Eukaryota; kingdom Metazoa; phylum Chordata; class Chondrichthyes; family Pristiophoridae; genus Pristiophorus; species Pristiophorus japonicus. The sequence continues at coordinate 183,406,402 of NC_091977.1, forward strand.
AATAACTTGATTTTTCTGCCGTATCATAAAAATCCCTATTTTGCACATTCAATTTGCGCCAGTGTAAGTGAGTTAGTTACGATTTTTTTAGTTTAGTTTTTCTCAAAAGGGGCGTTACCAGCCACCTATGCCAGTTTTGGCCATTTAGGTCACTTTGGCCAGCTAATAGTTACTGCAAATCTACTTAGGCCAGCGTATGTGGCCACTTCAGAAAACCCTTGCGGAGAGTTAAGAAATCAGCACAGGTAGATACATCAGAGGCCATTCGGTTTGGGATAGGGGCGGGAAGGGAAGTGGTAAGGACCTGCACCTAAAGCACCAAAACTTACAAAGCACTAAACTGTAGTATCCCTGCACCTTACTACAAACTCATATGAGGCATGGATATATCAGATACGGTCACTCTGTGACCTTCACCTTTATTGCCAGGACCAAGGAGTGCAGACTCTGGGTGGGACCTCCCCTTTTATACCTGGAAACCCAGGTGAGGAGTGTCTCCCGCAAGTTCATCCCCTGTGGTCAGGGTGTGCATTTCTAGGGTACAGGTACAGTGTGCATGAGTTACAGTTACATAACTATTGTCCTTGCAAGACGGTTAAATACATGACATCACTCCCCCCTTAAGTCTTTTTGCTTCAGAGGTTAAGTCTGTCAGGTGGTCGACGCTCTCTCGTGGAGCGCTGCAGTTGTGGCTCTGGTGGCTGAGCCTCGGCACGCGTCTCTGTCACTTGAGGTGATTCTGGCCTGTCCGGGCTGGCCGCAGGGACTGTGCATGCTGAGGGCTGTCTTTCTTGCTCGTACACTGGCAGTGGTGTGGGTGCCATCTCATGCTCTTCTTCAGGTTCCTCCGTGTCTATGCTGAACCTTTTCTTTACTTGGTCCAAGTGTTTGCGGCATATCTGCCCATTGTTTAGTCTGACCACCATGAGTCTATTCCCTTCTTTGCCAATTACGGTGCCCTCAAGCCACATGGGTCCCAAAGCATGTTTAAGAACAAATACCAGGTCATCTATTTCTATACACCTCCCCCTTGAGTTTTGGCCATGGAGCTCGGTTTGGGACTGGCGCTTGCCCTCAATAATGTCTGCCAGGGCTGGGTGAATGAGGGACAGCCGCATCTTGAGCGTGCGTTTCATGAAGAGTTCCGGTGGCGGGACTCCTGTGAGCGAGTGCGGGCGGGACCTGTAGGCCAGCAGGAGGCACGATAGGCGGTACTGAAGGGAGGGTCCTTGGATGTGTAGCATGCCCTGTTTTATGACTTGGACCGCCCGTTCCGCCTGGCCATTGGAAGCCGGCTTGAACGGCGCTGTCCGGACGTGCTTGATACCATTGCCCGACATAAACTCCTGGAATTCATGGCTGGTGAAACATGGGTCATTGTCGCTGACCAGGATGTCCGGCAATCCATGGGTCGCGAAAACCGTACGCAGACTCTCCACTGTGATGGATGTCGTGCACGAGTTCAATATGATGCACTCGATCCACTTCGAGTATGCATCGACAACGATCAGGAACATTTTTCCCATGAACGGGCCCGCATAGTCTACGTGAATACGTGACCATGGCCTGGTGGGCCAGGGCCACGGGCTGAGTGGGGCCTCCCTCGGGGTATTGCCCAGCTGGGCACATGTCGTGCACCTGCGAACCCAGTGTTCCAGGTCTGAGTCAATCCCCGGCCACCATACATGTGACCGGGCAATGGCTTTCATTAACACGATGCCAGGGTGCTCGCTGTGGAGTTCCCTGATGAACGCTTCCCTTCCTTTCTGGGGCATGACTACCCGGCTGCCCCATAGCAGGCAGTCGGCTTGGATGGAGAGCTCATCCATTCGCCTCTGGAACGGTCTGACTTCCTCGGGGCACGCCCTGTCCCCAGTCAGGACACATTTCTTTATCATGGATAAGAGGGGGTCTCTGTTGGTCCAGAGTTTGATCTGGCGGGCTGTGATGGGGGAGCCCGCAGTGTCAAAAGCCTCAACGGCCATGACCATCTCGGCGCTCTGCTCCGACGCCCCCTCGGTGGTGGCCAGTGGGAGCCTGCTGAGCGCGTCAGCGCAATTTTCGGTGCCTGGCCGGTGCCGTATGGTGTAGTCATACGCAGCCAGCGTGAGGGCCCAGCGCTGTATGCGAGCTGACGCATTGGCGTTGACAGCCTTGCTGTTGGACAACCGGGATGTTAACGGCTTGTGGTCCGTCTCTAGCTCGAACTGTCTACCAAAAAGGTACTGGTGCATCTTTTTCACACTGTAAACACAAGTGAGTGCTTTCTTTTTGACCATGCCGTACCCACGCTCTGCCTGGGAGAGCGACCTGGAGGCATAAGCCACCGGTTAGAGTCGGCCGTCATCGTTACCCTGCTGCAACACACACCCAACCCCGTAGAATGATGCATCGCATGTTAAGACCAGCCTTTTACAAGGGTCATACAAAGTCAACAGTTTGTTGGAACACAGCAGGTTCCTCGCTTTATTGAAAGCCCATTCTTGACAGGCCCTCCAAAACCATTCACAACCTTTACGCAGGAGCATGTGTAACGGCTCCAGCAATGTGCTTAAGTTCGGCAGAAAGTTCACAAAATAGTTCAAAAGTCCCAGGAATGATCGCAACTCCGACGTGTTGCCGGGCCTGGGCACCCGGCGGATCACCTCCGTTTTTGATTCAGTGGGCCGAATCTCGTCTGCGGCAACCCTCCTGCCCAAAACCTCGACCTCTGGGGCCAAAAACACACACTTGGCCTTTTTCAGCCGCAAGCCTATCCGATCCAATCGGCATAGCACCTCCTCCAGGTTGTGGAGGTGTTCTTCGGTGTCTCGACCCGTTATCCAGGATTGGATTTGAGCAAGCTTTCCATGTTTCTCTGAAAGATGGCTGCTGCCGAACGAATGCCAAATGGACAGCTGTTGTAGACAAATAATCCCTTGTGTTTCGTGATGGTAGTCAGAAGCTTGGATTCTTCAGCCAGTTCCTGAGTCATGTAGGCCGAAGTGAGGTCCAACTTCGTGAACAGCTTGCCACCTGCCAGCGTGGCAAAAAGGTCCTCCGCTCTCGGAAGCGGGTATTGGTCTTGCAGCGATACTCGGTTGATGGTGGCTTTGTAGTCACCACAAATCCTAACCGAGCCATCTGCTTTGAGGACGGTAACGATGGGACTTGCCCAGTCGCTGAATTCAACGGCCGAAATTATGCCCTCTCTAAGCAGCCTGTCCAGTTCACATTCAATTTTTTCACGCATCATATACGGCACCGCTCTGGCTTTATGGTGCACTGGTCTGGCATCCAGATTGATGCATATCACTACTTTCGTGCCTTTGGACACCAGGTTGAAACAGTGACCTGAATCTTTGCAGGACCTGTGAGCATGAACTTAGCTCCACGGATGAAATGGCGTGCACATCCCCCCATTTCCAATTCATCTCAGTTAGCCAACTCCTCCCCAAGAGGGCGGGGCCATTTCCCGGAACGATCCAGAGTGGCAGCCGGTTCTGTGATCCATTATGTGTTACCACCAAGTTTGCACTGCCCAGCACTGGGATGATCTCTTTGGTGTACGTCCTTAGCTGCGTCTCAATGAGTTCCAGTTTGGGCCTGCTAGCTCTGTGTGGCCATAGTCTCTCAAATTATTGGGCGCTCATGAGTGACTGGCTAGCTCCCATATCCAGCTCCATATGCATCAGTGGTGGGGAAAATGTTGGAATCAATTATTAAGAATGAAATAGCAGCACATTTGGAAAGCAGTGACAGGATCGGTCCAAGTCAGCATGGATTTATGAAGGGGAAATCATGCTTGACAAATCTTCTGGAATTTTTTTAGGATGTAACTAGTAGAGTGGACAAGGGAGAACCAATGGATGTGGTGTATTTAGACTTTCAAAAGGCTTTTGACAAGGTCCCACACAAGAGATTGGTGTGCAAAATCAAAGCACGTGGTATTGGGGGTAATATACTGACATGGATAGAGAACTGGTTGGCAGACAGGAAGCAGAGAGTCGGGATAAACAGGTCCTTTTCAGAATGGCAGGCAGTGATTAGTGGAGTGCCACAGGGCTCAGTGCTGGGACCCCAGCTCTTTACAATATACATCAATGATTTGGATGAAGGAATTGAGTGTAATATCTCCAAGTTTCCAGATAACACTAAACTGGGTGGCGGTGTGAGCTGTGAAGGGGATGCTAAGAGGCTGTAGGGTGATTTAGACGGGTGAGGTGAGTGGGAAAATGCATGGCAGATGCAGTATAATGTGGATAAATGTGAGGTTATCCACTTTGGGACAAAAATGCGAAGACAGAATATTATCTGAATGGTGGCAGATTAGGAAAAGGGGAGGTTCATCAGTCATTGAAAGTTGGCATACAGGTACAGCAGGCAGTAAAGAAGGCAAATGGTATGTTGGCCTTCATAGCTAGGGGATTTGAGTATATGAGCAGGGAGGTCCTACTGCAGTTGTGCGGGGCCTTGGTGAGGCCTCACCTGGAATATTGTGTTCAGTTTTGGTCTCCTAATCTGAGCAAGGACGTTCTTGCTATTGAGGGAGTGCAGTGACGGTTCACCAGACTGATTCCCGGGATGGCTGGACTGACATATGAGGAGAGACTGGATCAACTGGGCCTTTATACATTGGACTTTAGAAGGATGAGAGGGGATCTCATAGAAACATACAAGATTCTGACGGGATGGGACAGGTTAGATGTGGGTAGATTGTTCCCGATGTTGGGGAAGTCCAGAACCAGGGGACACAGGGGTAGGCCATTTAGGACTGAGATGAAGAGAAACTTCTTCACTCAGAGAGTTGTTAACCTGTGGAATTCCCTGCCGCAGAGAGTTGTTGATGCCAGTTCATTGGACATATTCAAGAAAGAGTTAGATATGGCCCTTACGGCTAAGGGGATCAAGGGGTATGGAGAGAAAGCAGGAGAGGGGTACTGAGGGAATGATCAGTCATGATCTTATTGAATGGTGGCGCAGGCTCCAATGGGTGAATGGCCTACTCCTGCACCTATTTTCTATGTGTCTATGTTTCTATGTTTCAAAGAAACTCTTCTGCTGATCATCTGAATTGTGTATAGTAATTCATGACTGGTACACTCATAATAAAGGATGAAACTGAGTACTGTGTACAATGAGCAAGTGTGACCTTAGCTCCTTTAATAAGACTCGAGAGTGCAGATACCTTGTGGGTTGCCTGCTTATATGCTGGGATCCCTTGGGACTCCAACAGGTGGGCGTTCTGGTGGTCAGGTGTCATGCAGGTTACACAGGTTTAAATACATTACATCACTCCCCTGTGAAGTCAATAGTACACTTATTTACAAGGTGAGACGATCTGGGGCTTTACGCTCCCTTGTCAATCGTCTCGGTACAAATGCGGGTGTGGGTGAGTTGGTTAGTTCTTCACTGGGCTGTTGGGCAGCCGGCCTTGCTGGGCTGCTGGGGATGATGAGTTCGGCTTCGTGGTCAACCATGATGTCAGTTGCCACTTGTGTGTGTGTTGGAGGGTCAAAGTTGGTGGTGTTCTCTTCGCGTTGTTCGTAGCTGTTGGTGAACCGCAATTCGATTTGGTCCAAATGCTTTCTGTGCGTTTGTCCATTGGCCAATTTGATCTGAAACACCCTACTCCCCTCTTTGGCTGTGACCGTGCCAGCGAACCATTTGGGATCATGTCCATAATTGAGCACAAACACAGGATCATTGATTTCAATATTTTGTGACAAATTTGTGCAGTCATGGTACACACTTTGTTGATGCCGCTTGCCCTCCACGTGATCATGGAGATCAGGGTGGACAAGACAGAGCCTTGTTTTGAGCACCCTTTTCATGAGCAGCTTGGCTGGGGGAACCCCGGTGAGTGAGTGGGGTCTGGTGCGGTAGCTGAGCAGTACTCGGGACAGCCGGATCTGCAGGGAGCCTTCCAACACACGTTTCAAACTTTGCTTGATGGCCTGAACTGCCTGTTCTGCCTGGCCGTTGGATGCAGGCTTGAATAGAACAGATGTGACATGTTTGATCCCATTGCAGGTCATGAATTCCTTGAATTCAGCATTGGTGAAGCACGATCCATTGTCGCTGACTAGGACATCAGGCAAGCCGTGCGTGGCAAACATGGCTCGTAAGCTTTCAATGGTGGCCGTGGATGTGCTTACAGATATTCAATCCATTTTGAGTAAGCGTCCACGACAACTAAAAACATTTTGTCTCGGAATGGGCTGGCATAGTCTACGTGGATCCTCGACCACGTTTTGGAGGGTCACAACCACAAACTTAACGGTGCCTCTCTGGATGCATTTCTCAGCTGGGAGCAAGTGTTGCACTGGCGCACGCATGACTCTAAATCTAGGCCACCACTCATGGGATCTGGCTATGGCTTTCAACATTACAATGCCTTGGTGGTTGCTGTGCAGTTCACATATGAACGTATCTTTGCCTTTCTTGGGCAAGACCACGCGATTGCCCCATAATATTCAGTCCGCCTGCAGGGACGACTCATCTTTGCGCCTGTGAATCGGCTTAATCGCCTCCTGCATCTCCACTGGGACACCAGACCAGCTCCCATGGAGGACACTGTTATTTTACCAAAGGCAGTAAAGGGTCCTGGCTGGTCCAGGTCCTGATCTGACGGACCATAACGGGGGACTTCTCGTTCTCGAATGCCTCCATGACCATGAGCAAGTCCGCTCGCTGTGCCATTTCCACCCCGGTGGTGGGCAATGTCAGCTGACTGAGAGCATCTGCGCAGGTCTCTGTGCCCGGTCTGTGGCGGATTACATAGTTGTATGCCGACAGTGTGAATGACCATCTTTGGATGCGGGCAGAGGCATTGGTATTAATCCCTTTGCTCACAGAGAACAGCGATATGGGCAGCTTGTGGTCAGTTTCAAGCTCAAACTTAAAGCCAAATAAGTACTGGTGCAATTTTTTCACCCCGTAGACGCACGGCAGAGCCTCTTTTTCAATCATGCTGTAAGTCCTTTTGGCCATGGGCAAACCCCTGGACACATAAGCGACCAGTTGCAAAATCCCCAATTCATTAGCCTGTTGTAACACACACCCGACCCCGTATGACGACCCATCGCAAGCTAGCAGTAATCGTTTACACGGGTTATACAGGACGAGCAGTTTGTTTGAACACAACAGATTTCTGACTTTCTTAAAGACAGCCTCTTGTGAATTCCCCCATACCCAGTCGTCTCCCTTGCGCAGCAGCACATGTAGGGGTTCAAGCAGGGTGCTTAACCCAGGTAGGAAATTACCGAAATAGTTAAGGAGTCTCAGGAACGACCGCAGTTCTGTCACGTTCTGTGGTCACGGCGCGTTCTTGATGGCCTCCGTCTTGGTGTCGGTGGGTCTGATGCCGTCCGCTGTGATTCTTCTTCCCAAAAACTCGATGTCCTGTGCCAGGAAAACACACTTCGAGCGTTTCAACCTGAGTCCCACGCGATCCAACCGACTAAGAACCTCTTCCAGATTCTTCAAGTGCTCCATGGTGTCCCGACCTGTAACCAATATGTCGTCCTGGAAAACCACTGTGCAAGGAACCGACTTTAGCAGGCTCTCCATGTTCTGCTGGAAGATTGCCGCGGCCGACCGAATCCCGAACGGGCACCGGTTGTAGATAAACAAACCTTTGTGCGTGTTGATGCAGGTGAGGCCTTTCGAAGATTCCTCAAGCTCCTGTGTCATGTAGGCCGAGGTCAGGTCCAGCTTGGTGAATGTCTTCCCTCCAGCCAGGGTCGCAAATAGGTCGTCTGCCTTGGGTAGCGGGTACTGGTCCTGCAGCAAAAAATGGTTAATTGTTACTTTATAGTCCCCGCAAAATCTAACCATGCCGTCCTCCTTAAGTACCGGGACAATTGGACTGGCCCAGTCATTGAATTCCACCGGCGCGCTGATGCCTTCACGTTGCTGCCTGTCCAGCTCAATTTCCACTTTATCACACATGACGTATGGTACCGCCTGAGCCTTGTGGTGGATGGGTCGCGTACCGGGAACCAAATGGATCTGCACTTTCTCCACCAGGAAGCTTCCAATGCCTGGCTCGAACAACGATGGGAACTTGCTCAGAACCTGGGTACATGAGCAACAGACAGAAGGGCAGAGCTGGCTACTGGGAGACAAAGGGTACGGCCTCACCATCTGGCTCATGACGCCCCTACGCGTAACCCGGATGGAAGCTGACCGTGAATACAACATGTCGCATATTACGACGTGCTGCATCATTGAGAGGATCATTGGCATACTGAAACAGCAGTTCCAATGCCTGGACCATTCCGGAAGCTACTTGCTGTACTCCCCTGAGATTGTCGGTCAGTTCACTGTTGTGTGCTGCATGCTGCATAACTTAGCCATCATGAGGCAGCAGCTGGTAGTGGAAGACCCACCTGCGGTGAGAGTGGCTGATGATAAGGATGTGGAAGATGCAGGTGATGAGCAGGAGGAGGAGGAGGATAATGATGACAAGGATGAGGAAGCCATGCAAGTGCCTGAGGCCGGAGCACGATGGCGGAGGTAGGTGGGTGATCATGCTCCTTTAACGATTGGTCGAGCCTTGCGCCAGCAGTTCATTCGTCAACGCTTTACTGATGCCTGAGGGATCAGCGACAACGATTCCACATGGACATGTTTATTGTTTGGAGCTGTTCCGTAATGTTGTGTTGTGTTAATGGAACATGATTCAGTTTTAATGTAAAATATATTTTATTCAAAAGTTTACGATGTATTTAACTTAACTTGAATAAAATTATTCTTGTATCAAACTTTACTTTAATATCACTCTTTAAGATCACATAAAAACTTTAAGATCACTTATAAACTAGTAAATTTACATAACTTACAAAAAACTTTAATTTGAGAACAGTTACAACAGTAACAATAATAATAACAACAACAGCAGCAGCAGCAAAGAAAGGCTGCACCATCTCTCATCCCCCTTATTCTCAGACCGCCCGCTGCGCTCGGTCTTGGACTCCCCACCACCCCTGCCCACAGGCGGTGGCAGTGTTTCTGGGCTTGGTACCAAGCTTATTCCTTCGAACATCTCGGGTAATGCGCACCTCTTGAGGTCAAGCGGCAAGTTGGTGGGCCCGGCTTTGGGTTCTTCAGAGACTGGTGTGGGGATTGCAGTGGGAGTGACAGTTGATTCTGTCAATGGGCTAGGGGTCTGGGTGTGTTCCCTTATTGCAGCAGCTAACTCCAACATGCTATCCCTCATGCGCCCTGACAGTGTCTCACCGGCCTACAACATTCCCTCCCTAATGGCCAGTGACGTGGTTTGCTCTACCTCTGATATTCCCTCCCTCATGGCCAGTGATCCTGCGTGAGAGCGTTTATCTGACATGATTACTAGTCAGCCACAAGGTCAGTGCTGGATGCTTGGTGACAAATGTTATGGCCTCGCCACCTGGCTGATGACCCCCCTGCGTGACACCCACACCGAGGCCGAGAAGCGATACAACGAGAGCCACAGAGCTACATGCAATGTGGTCCAGAAAACCATTGGTGTGCTTAAGCAGCGCTTTAGGTGCCTGGAGCACTCAGGAGGGGGTTACAATACAACCCTGAGCAAGTAGCTCAATTTGTGGTCGTGTGCTCCATGCTGGAGGGGCAAGAATTGCCAGAAAGGATGAATGGTCCACCTCAGGAGAAAGAGGAGGAGGAGGACGAGGGGCTGGATGCTGACGTCAGGCCAGACAATCAGGCTGACTATGTAACCATGCCCATGCCCCCCTTCAGACCACAGGAAGGGCCCGTGTTGGCTACATAGCTGCAAAACTCTTATGTCAACAGTTCATAAATGAGCGTTTTGCCTGAAAGAACGTTGCTGTTATTGACAAAGTTGACACACTGCTGTGTGTGCAGCTCAGACATCAATGGTGGGCATCACCTTGGTGCCAGTTTATGTTTAAGTTGATTCAAGTTAAGTGTAATTATACCCTTTCATCTTAAGGAATCACCAGTGTGTAATGGTGCAGCTATCTGAGACAATGCGCAACAAGGTTATGTTAAATAAAAAACATTTAATACCACCATTGGTCTGAAATCATAAGTATAACAGTGAAAAACACACCATCCCCACCCCACAACACATTTTAGAACATTGACATCAATCAATGGTCAACGTGTCCATCAACACAGAACACAAATGCAAAGCAGGAGGGTGGCCCCCATCCCACCAGACCTTACAACAAATTGCATACACCGAGATGGAGATATAACAAAGCCATCATCTGCGGACATGCAGCTCACTTTCTCCCCCCCCCGCCCAACCTTCTTCTCCTCACCTCTACCCCTTCCCCTCCTCGCTCCACGCCGCCTGGCCGAGGAACTCCTCAGGTGGTGCCTCATTGGGGGGGATGAAAGCAGAGCCGGTGGTTGCACGGATACGGGAGCAGGAGGTACCGAGGTGGAAACACTCTCGGATCCAGAAGCAAGATCTTGCTCCTGCCTCTCATGTGTCGTTGGCACTGGGGTGCAGAACCTAGGGGTGGAGTGCCGCGCTCCGGGACCACTGGGAATCCTGTGCCAGCAGTGTTAACATGTTCCTGGCTATCGCCTCCAGGGCCTCCGCCGTCCGCGGAACGTATTCCATCATGGTGCCGAGATATGCCCCTCAATGCCTGTAGGATCTGGTCACCAATGTCTACAGTCCTTCTGGACAACATTACCACCTTCTGTTCTCATCTGATGCTTGTGGAGTAGACCTCCGTGGGGTCGGCGCCGTCCTGGAGACAACTTGGGTGCCCTGTGGTGAGGTGCTTGGGCTCGGTACCTCCAGAGAAGGTGGGAATGGCCGGAGGAGCACTGGATGGCCTTGGGGTCGAATGCCTTCTGGAGCCTGGTGGTGCAGGCTCCTCAAAGTCCGTGTTGTCATCTGTAGAGAACGGACCCAGCAGATTGACAGGCAAGAATCGGTGCTCCTCAGCACCAGATGGAGGTGGCGAGTCCGACCCCACGACCCCACCTTCTGGCCTCGGTGGTCTTGCCTTGGGACGCGCTGCTGGCTGAGCTGCAAAACACAAATGAGGTTATTAGAGGAGAAGAGGGTGCTAGGGTCACAAGGTAAGTCCAGCGCTACACACAGCATACGCACGACAAAAGCACCACCGCTATCAAAATCATCACAGACATCACATTTCATGACCATCAACACATTCTACATTGCAATGATTCTCATGAGGTCAGCATTATTTAGAGGACACTTTTAGCAATCACCTTTCATGTATTATTATTTGGATATGAGTGGGTGTGGCATCGATTGACTTTACATCACGCAATGGTGTAAGCTTTACTCACGTGGCATCATTTCAGGGTCTGCAGCTGCCTGAGTGGCCGACCGGGGGTGCGTCCCGACAAATGCGAGCAACCGCTCCTCGATGTCAGTGAGGTCGATGATGACTGGTGGCCCCCCACCTGTTTGCCTCTGCTCGGCCCTATTTCTCGAAAGCTTCTTTTGTAAAAGGTAACAACAGGACGAGATGGCATGAGATCATTGCTTGATATCATAGCTAGGTACTGTCACAGAGACTAATACAACACATAACTGACAGATGTAATCATGATTATAATGAAAATGATAATTCGTGACCGTAGGCTTTGAGTACAACATTCCCGGTAAAAGTGAAAGTCCTCACATTTGATTATAGTCACTCATGACACTTACAAATCAAATTATATAAATATATAAGTACATGTAAATAAATGTAACACTTACTCTGGCAGATCCGACAAGGTCGTTCCAGCGCTTGCGGCATTGGTTGCCCCCACGCACCTCGTTGGTCGCCGACGAGACCACCTTGGCTATCTCGACCCATATCTTCTGGTAGGCCTTTGGGGTGGGCTTCCCACGCGCTCCCTGTGTCAAATCACCCCAGCGTGACTCGACCTCCTACAGGAGGGAGGCATTTGCCTCGTCCGAGAAACTCCTCACTCACTTTCATGCTCCCATTTGTTCCTCTCCCAGCTCATTGCTCTCACCACTGTCAGTCTCCACAGCGTGTTGAGTCACCTCCTCCACTTCCTCCATTATAGGCACCAAATTCGACAAAATATCTGGCTGGTAACAGCTAACTTTTTTCTCACAATTTTGTAAAAAGCTCGAAACTCTCCCTCCTACCTCCCAAAGTAGCCAAACAAGCACCCACACCACGCCCACTCACGCCTTCACTCCCTCTCTGCTCCCTCTCTCTCTGTCTTCTCTTATGCGCATGTAATGATGACCCCTGACCTCCTGAATCGCAGGAAACAAGCATTGCCATGTCATTGCTAAGGACAGTGACACATTACGGCAGAAGGTGAGAGAGATTTAACGCAAACGTCCATTTACGATCGCTCGCGGTAACGCCCATTTTTAAAAATGGAAACTAGGGGGTTTGAAAATGGGTGAAAATCCGGTGATCTGAAAATCCATATTTACCGCCCACGCCGGAAATAACACCCATTTTTGGGCGATCTGCACAAAAGTGGAAAATCTAGCCCCATATCCTCTCCATCACAAAGAACACTTTCCATTTCCATAACATTGCCTGTCTTCACCTACTCAGCTTATCTGCAGTTGAAACCCTCACCATGCTTTTGTTACCTCCAAACTTGATTATTCCAATGCTCGCCTGGCCAGCCTCCTATCTTTCACCCGCCATAAACTTGAGCTCATCTAAAACTCAGCTGCCCATATTTTAACCCACACCACATCCCATTCACCCCTTACCCCTGCTCTCACTGACCTACTTTAGCTCACAGTCCACAAATGCCTTAAGGATTTTCAACCTCCTGTTCAAACTCCTTCATGACATCACAACCTCCCTATCTCAGCAATCTCCTTCAGCCTCATCGTCTTTCAAGAACATTCTGTTCTTCCAATTGTGGCCTATTGTGCATCCTACACTCACTTTGGACCACTATTGGCAATCGTGCCTTCAGTCGTCTAAGCCCTAAGTTCCGGAATTCCCTCTCTAAATCGCTCCTTCTCTTCACCTCTCCCTCCTCCTTTAAGATGCTCTTTCAAACCTACCTCTTTGGACAAGCTGATATCTCCTTCTTTAGCTCAATGTCAATTTTTGTCTGATAACACTCCAATGAAGTATCTTGGGATGTTTTCCTGCATTAAAGGCGCTATATAAATGGAAGGTGCTGTTGTTGACATTTCAGTGCAGTACTGAGGGATCTTTTGGATGAGATATTAAACCAAGAAACTGTCTACACTCTGAGGTGGACATACAAAAACTCCCACGGCACTCTATGGCCAACATTTACTCCTCCACCTACACTGCCAAAGAAATAGATTAATGGGTCATTCATCTCTTTGCGGTTTGTGGGACCTTGCTGTATGTAAATGGGCTCTGTTGTTTGCCTACAAAATAAGTGATTATACTTCAAAAGTCATTAATTGGTTGCAAAGCACTTTGGGAACTATTTCTGTGCTCATTTCTAATGTAACTACAATTCAATTACTGGCAGAGACCACAATAATGTTGAGCTGTGGTGTGTTGAAAAGAATATGGCAAGACTTGAAGTAACAGGGCTTGAAGTACCAGAAATATTACTTCATAGCATGTCAATATTTTGCTCTGACTACAATAAAGTCAAATTATATATTCAAGACCAAAGCCTCAAGGTCTCACCACAAGATTACTTTAGCATTTTAAAAAACAAACAGAATTCAACAGAAGGACCTTCACCACTGGAACAGAGAAGCTGTACAAGCCAAGCATATTTATTGTCTTAAAAACATATGGGGCTTAATTCCATCACTTGCTGTGTGAAGCCATTCCTCACATATCAGCAGTCAAAAATGGCAGTTTTGCATCTGTGGCAAATTGACATGTTTACATCATGCTGCTCTGCATGTAACAGTAAGGAATATAGAATAATTGATTTTGGGGAGTAAATGACAGGATGTAATAACAACAATAACAATTACACTAAGTACTTTTGAAATATTGCCTGAAACACAATCATGAAATCAGCCTCTTCTACATGTTCATGTCCATAATACTAGCTGGACATTTTAATCTATCACATTTTGGGTTATGGTCCTATGTAAGGTAGAGCAGTAATAAATAAATATTAAAAATCAAATTTAAGAAGTTTTAACAGCACAGATTTGTGGGCTGTTAGATATTTACAAAATTGACAATGAAACATTAAAAAACAATTATTTTTGGAGAGTACTAAGTTGTTACTGCAATTTATTTTCAATATCGATGCACATATTTCTGATTTATTGTGAACTAGCAGCCTTGCAGGGTGCAGTTCCCACACTTGTGAAATACCAAAGTCTGTGAGCTGCAAATATTTCAGAAATGGCAAGCACACAGATTCAGTTGTTAATCTAAGGGATATTACTATGATTTTTGAGATGTTATTTTGTTGGTTCTTTGTTGGCTTGTTTTTGGTAAATTGAGGAAAGTGTTCATAGACATAATATTCAGAGAAGCTGATAAATGGAGAATGATGGATAACTGGAAATTATTACATGGAAGATGCACACCTGGAGCCAATGGGTTAAGGAAAATAAATCAAGAATAACACTGAGGGTTATTACTTGATTGGCTGATTTCAGTATAAACTATTTTGGTCTTCAGTATGTATTCAGTTTGTCTAACAGGCTCGAGCTTTTTAGATAGTTCAAGTTATCCTTGTTTTTTCTTATGTTGTTGCTATGGAACAGAATTAATGCTGTGGGTTTTCTAAGTGGCTGCAGAGTGGGCCAAAACTGAAGAAAATTCATCAAAGCCTTTCGGCTTTTAAAGCAAAATGTTCAAAAATAAACAGAACATGTAGTAAGTGATTGCGTTTTCAAAAAGTAGGCTACTCCTGTTCTGACAGCAGTTTGAGAAACAATGCCAAGATAGTGGCTGGGTAGAATTGTGAAGCACTGGTTGCGATGACACACATATATAAAGGGCAATAATCAAGTCGAGGAGTAGAAATTATATGAAGAACTACACCAATGAGACTTTAGTGGTTTATAACCATCACTGCTCCCTGAATTCATTCTATTATACCAGTGGTTTTAGTCAGTTTGGTCCATTGTTGCGCTAATAATATGTATCACTGAGGTCATCATTAGTCGGTCCATTCCGTAATCGATGCAAAAACGTGCAGCCCCAAAGCAGACGTGCTGACTTCTGACACCTGACTTTTCTAAATCATGACATTACCTCCTCTGGCTATTCTCATACTAGGATTCAAACTTTACACATCCGGTAGCCATTTTCTATTGCTAGCTTTCAGGTGAAAGTATTTGTTTTTCCTTCTTAATGACCTATAGTAATCATTCACTTGTGTTTTCATTTAAAAAATCCACCCATTTTACACCATGGAAACAGGTTCCGATGAAACGTTATTGACCTGAAACTTTAACCCTACCTTTCTTTCGCCACAGATGCTGCCTGACCTGTTGAGTGTTTCCAGCTTTTTCTGTTTTTAGTTCAGATTTCAAAGATCTGCAGTATTTTGCTTTTAGTAACTGTAGCTGCTCTCTATGCCATAGGTTTTCATTCAAAGGAATCCCATGGGTCACCAGATTTCTGTCCTCTAGGCACAGCCATACTGTGTGCTATGAACCTGATGTCTCAGAAATGATGTATTCTATTTATTTTATGTTTTCTGTACTTGTTGATATATTGGCATGTTATTTCTTTCGCTGCATATTAACAAAAAACATTTTCTGCATTGATGCCACTATTTTTCTTTGACACCGTCTGTCAGAAATTAGGACAGGGGCTCCTAGAGTTGTGTCAATACTTGCTGAGGGTTTCCCAGACAGAAATATTTGTAAGCCATTTCCCTACACTGTCCCACTACTCCTTCTCATTAAGATGAAACCTATTCTGACTTCCTGACTTGCAAACGTCACTCAAGAACATAAGAAATCGGAGCATGTGTAGGCCATACGGCCCCTCGAGCCTGCTCCGCTATTCAATAAGATCATGGCTGAAATTCTACATCAACTCCACTTTCCCACCCGATCCCCATATCCCTCGATTCTCTTAGTGTTCCAAACATCTAATGAGTCTTGAATATCGTCATAGGCAGTCCCTCCGAAGCGAGGAAAACTTGCTTCCACTCCTAAAGTGAGACTTTGGTGGCTGAAAAGTCCAATACGGGAGCCACAGATCCTGTCACAGGTGGGACAGACATTCGTCGGGGGAAGGGGGGGGGGGTGGGACTGATTTGCCGCATGCCCTTTCCACTGCCTGTGCCTGATCTCTTCACGCTCGCGGCGTTGAGATTCGAAGAGCTCAATGCCCTCCCGGATGCACTTTCTGCACCGAGGGCGGTCTTCGGCCAGAGACTCCCAGGTGTCAGTGATGATGTCGGACTTTATCAGGAAGGCCTTGAGGATGTCCTTGTAACGTTTCTGCTGCCCACCTTTGGCTCGTTTGCCATGAAGAAGCTCCGCATAGAGCAATTGCTTAGGGAGCCTCGTGTCTGGCATGTGAACTATGTGGCCTGCCCAGCGAAGCTGATCGAATGTGGTCAGTGCTTCAATGCTGGGGATGTTAGACTGGACGAGGACACTGATGTTGGTGCGCCTGTCCTCCCAGGGGATTTGCAAGATCTTGCGGAGACTTCGTTGGTGATATATCTCCAGCGACTTGAGGTGTCTTCTGTACATCGTCCATGCCTCTGATCCATACAGGAGGGTGGGTATGGTAGATTTGAAGGCCTGGTCTTCGAACACTCTTTTCCTCAGGCGGCCAAAGGCTGCACTGGCAACTGGAGGCGAAGTTGAATCTCCGCATCAATGTCTGCCTTTGTTGATAAGAGGCTCCCAAGGTACGGACTGAACAACCACAGCCCTCTGGAGTTGAGAATTTCAAAGATTCACAAGCCTCAGAGTAAAGAAATTTATCCTCATCTCAGTCCTAAATGGCGGAGCTGTTATCCTGAGATAATCCTTAGTTCTAGACTCTCCAGCCAGGGGAAACAATCTCTCTTCATCAACCCTGTCAAGCCCTCTATGAATTTTATACATTTCATAGAAACATAGAAACATAGAAAATAGGTGCAGGAGTAGGCCATTCGGCCATTCAAGCCTGCATCACCATTCAATAAGATCATGGCTGATCATTCCTTCAGTACCCCTTTCCTGCTTTCTCTCCATACCCCTTGATCCCCTTAACTGTAAGGGCCATATCTAACTCCCTCTTGAATATATCCAATGAACTGGCATCAACAACTCTCTGCGGTAGGGAATTCTACAGGTTAACAACTCTCTGAGTGAAGAAGTTTCTCCTCATCTCAGTCCTAAATGGCCTACCCCTTATCCTAAGACTATGTCCCCTGGTTCTGGACTTCCCCAACATTCGGAACATTCTTCCCGCATCTATCCTGTCCAGTCCCGTCAGAATCTTATATGTTTCTATGAGATCCCCTCTCAACCTTCTAAACTCCAGTGAATAAAGGCCCAGTTGATCCAGTCTCTCCTCATATGACAGTCCAGCCATCCCTGGAATCAGTCTGGTGAATCTTCGCTGCACTCCCTCAATAGCAAGAACATCCTTCCTCAGACTAGGAGACCAAAACTGAACACAATATTCCACGTGGGGCCTCACCAAGGCCCTTTACAGCTGCATTAAGACCTCCCTGCTTCTATATTCAAATCCCCTAGCTATGAAGGCCAACATACCATTTGCCTTCTTTCCCGCCTGTTGCACCTGCGTGCCCACTTTCAGTGACTGATGGATCATGACACCCAGGTCTCGTTGTACCTCCCCTTTTCCTAGTCTGCCGCCATTCAGATAATATTCTGCCTTTGTGTTTTTGCCCCCAAAATGGATAACCTCACATTTATCCACATTGTACTGCATCTGCCATGTATTTGCCCACTCACCTAACCTGTCCAAGTCACCCTGCAGCTGCTTAGCATCCTCCTCACAGCTCACACCGCCACCCAGTTTAGTGTCATCTGCAAACTTGGAGATATTACACTCTATTCCTTCATCTAAATCATTAATGTACATTGTAAAAGCTGGGATCCCAGCACTGAGCCCTGCGGCACTCCACTTGTCACTGCCTGCCATTCTGAAAAGGACCCGTTTACCCCGACTTTCTGCTTCTTGTCTGCCAACCAGTTCTCTATCCACGTCAGTATATTACCCCCAATACCATGTGCTTTGATTTTGCACATCAATCTCTTGTGCGGGACCTTGTCAAAAGCCTTTTGAACGTCCAAATATACCACATCCACTGGTTCTCCCTTGTCCACTCTGCTAGTTACATACTCAAAAAATTCCAGAAGATTCATCAAGCGTGATTTCCCTTTCATAAATTTCATTCTTCTAAACTCCAGAGAATATAGGCCCATTCTCATGGTGGTTCGTGGCGAGCTAAGAGATCACATGGCTTTCGGGCAGTGTGCGGAGTCCATATATTGTGATGCACAAGGCATCGCAGTTGTGTGCGACAGGCTGGATGGACCAGGGAATCTTTTCCTGTCTGTCATTGTTTGTATGTTCGTAAAAGACAAGAATATGGAAGTACAGCAAAACAGATGAACACTGAAGCAAAATACCCAAAAAGCACTGCTACATTATCAGCAGCATAATTTTAAAACATTATTTTATGAATTTGATTGATTTTACAACTATCCCAACCAATGCAATCATTTTCCTATGTATCTACTACTTCAGTGTACTTGCAATATTATTTCATTACTTAATGTCAATGTGGAACATCACGGAATCATACATTAAGCATGTGGCAGGAAATTTAATCTGTAGTAAAGACACATCAGTAAGAATGACATGTGGGTGCATCCTGTAGATATAAACACAATAGACGCAGACTTCTTATGCAAATGGAAGTTCCTTACAAGAGTGACAGATGAAACACAAGCATAATTATGATTACTTGCTTCGAAAAAAATTTTGAGCAAAGAAGTAAGCATGTATAGCAACAAAACTGTTAAGATTTCTAGCAACAACCTATCATCCTGGTTTGGTGTGGTAAACATTGCTGTAATAATGACGATCAATAAAAATATACCATTCTTGAAGACTAAGGTCATTACATTCAGAGCTGATATCAAACAGATTCAACAGAGAAAAGTATATAGCTCACTGTCCTGACTTTTTTTGCTTCTTATGTTTTTAAAAAGGTTTTTGTGTCTAGAATATTAATGAAAACCAGAGCTTTACAGCAGATTAATATAGGTTGTTAAAAACAGTAATCTTGGACAAGACACATTGCTGACTTTTCAGACTTAATCTGCACGCCTTGAACCCTTTTGTGAACAGCGCTTGTGCTGACTTTGATACAGCACTGCAAACCAATGAGCTGTCAGGAGCAGCCATTAGAGGGTTATTTAAAGGAAACTCGCCTGCATTCTGAGATTTTTTGCCTTCGGTTCTTTCTCGGCTATAACAGGGGATATCTGTAGCACCAGTCAGTCTCCACCTCATGATTGTGTTAAGCAGGTCACCGATGCCATATTTGCTAAATGGACAACTGGAAACTGCAATTTAGAGCTCTGCAGGGCACGTACAGCTGTTGGCTTCACCCATGTCTTGGGCCTCATTAACAGCACCCACATCATGCTGCTTTCATCATCACAAGGGCTTTCACTCAATGAATCTGCAACTGGTGTATGATCACCAGTAATGTATCATGCAGGTCAGTACCAGCTTTTAGGCCAGCTGTCATGATATTTTTATATTGTGCCAGTGCTCCATCCCCCACTTGGCTAATGAATCCTCTCAGGAACCCACGCGTAGTGGTTGAATTCAGGGCTCAAATTGTGTAAATTTTTAGAATTCTCAAGCAACAACTCCGCTGCTTCAACAAATCTGATGGATTCCTCCGATCCAGCCCAGAAAAGTGTCTCATATGATAGTAATTCGATGTCAGCTGCCTTATTTTGCTCTGCAACAGTGACAACATGTGGAGCCACAACTGGACAGTGTAGGATCCGTTCCTCCCATCCCAAGGATAAAAATTGGACTATTATAGATAAAAACTCAGAACTGCATTACAGCCCGCAAAAAGAGTTCGGCAGGAAAGGGTTAATTCAAACATTGCAGCCAAACCATCAGACATCATGAGAGACAATGATACAGGATATCTGCCATCAATCTAAATCATCAGAGGATGGCCATTCACACATTCAATGGTCCCGGACTCCCAAAGCAAGCGCTCTACTCAGAATTCCAACTCAGCCAAAGGTGGGCAGAGGAAACGTTACAAGGACACCTTCAAAGCCTCCCTGATAAAGTACAACATCCCCACCAACAGCTGGGAGTCCCTGACCGAAGACCACCCTAATTGGAGGAAGTGCATCCAGGAGGGCGCTGAGCACCTCGAGTCTCATCGCCGAGAGCAGCGGAAAGAGCATGCAGCAAACCAGTCCCACCCACCCATTCCCTCAACGACTATCTGTCCCACCTGTGACAGAGTCTGTAGCTCTCGTATTGGACTGTTCAGCCACCTAAGAACTCATTTTAAGAGTGGAAGCAAGTCTTCCTCGATTCCGAGAGACTGCCTATGATGATGGTCCCGGACATTGCAGTGAAACTATGACTCATCGAGAGATTGGACATCATCAGAGCACCAGAAGAGAGACATCCAAACCTTTAATGACATTCTGTTGGGACCAGGGAGTGGAAGTTGGAGACAATCCATCATCATCATAGGCGGTCCCGCGAACGAGGATGACTTGCTTCCATATGAGTTCACAGATGTTTCAATGAAGGGCCGGATGTTCCAGTCCTGAACTCCAATTGAGGGGGTGGAAGATGCCTGTGAGTGGATTTTTTTAACATGTGGTGGCCGTTGTATACCAGCCACCACACGGGCTTGACAAAGCTAGGCCTTTATTCAGTGGCAAAGGTTAACCAGGACAACTGGAAACCTGCTCTGCTGCACAGACCTAGTGAGCACACATATCGCAGTGTGGGTTGGCCCGTGCTGCCCCTGGGCCCTCGGCTCATCTGAACCCTGTACTTTCATTCACCGCACTTCCACCACGATCTCTCACCGCTCCTAAACCACAAACATTCGCCGCACCTCTGCCATGATCCTTCACTGCTCCTTCCCCACAAAAACACTTGCCGCATCTCCACCATGACTCCTTCACGCACTTCCCAAAAACCCACCTCTTTGACCAAACTGTCCCAATATCTTCAGATATGGCTCGGTGTCAAATTTTGTCTGATAATCACTCGCGTGAAGTGCCTTAGATCGTTTCACTAAGTCAAAGGCGCCATACAAACACAAGCTGTTGTTGAAAGACAACCCGCACAGACAATGGCATCTAAAGAGAAACATTCACACCTTCAATGGTTTTCTGTCTGAAAAGATACAGGGACATTCACACATTCCTCAACCATCGATACCAAGGAAGGTTCTGCATTGTGCTACACAGCGGGAGAGCTGATATCACAGGAGGGAACAGGAAATCTGTTTCGCGATCACAAGCTGGTTTTTGGAATAAAGGAGACCAATTTCGAAGGCACAGGAGCAGTACAGGAACAGAATCGAAACAGCAACAGAAGCCAGCGGTGCAAGCTGCAACTACGATCCGGGTCTAGAGTCAACCTCAACAACCAGCCGAGGAATTGGTGATTGTATGTTATTTCCAGTCAAATCAGAGAAGAGTTTTGTGATTTAGTCTGGGTAACTTTATATGTAACAGTCAAATCGCGGACGGGTTTAATTGTGTCAAGTTGTGCAAATGCAAATGACCCTTTTGTAGGGGTTTGTATTCTGGGGTTTGTTAGTCCAATATAAATCGTAATGATTTATACTGGGGAGGTAATTGTGTGTATGTTCAATAAAACCAATGAATCTTGGTTGAGCCAAAACCCTGTGCCATGTGTATGTTGTTCTTATAAATCCTGAAGTCAAAGAACTGTGTAACAGCTGACTAGGTAATTAAAAACCCTTACAATACATCCAATTTTGTGCTCTGGACAGGGGATGCTAGCTGTCGGAAGAGTAAAATCAGACAATTACATGCTGAAATCCTGGAGTGAATAGAATAATAAAATCATGCATCACAGAATGAGACCATTCAGCCCGTTGTGCCTGTGCCAGCTCATTGAAAGACCTATGCAATTAGTCTCACTCCCCAGCTCTTTCCCCATAGCCCTGCAGCAGGCGGTGCATTCCACATATAACAACTCACTGCATTAAAACAATTCTCCACAGCTCCCCTCTGGTACTTTTGCAAATTACCTTAAATCTGTTTACTGATCCTCCTGCCATTGAAAACAGTTTCTCCTTGTTTACTCTATCAAAACTGTTCATAATTTTGAACACCTCTAATAAGTCTTCCTCAACCTTCTGAGAGCAATCCCAGCTTCTCCAGTCTCTCCATATAACAGAAGTCTCACATCACTGGTACCATTCTGGTAAATCTTCTCTGCACCCACTCAATGGCCTTGACACCCTTACTGACGTGTGGTGACCAGTGTGCAGCATGAACACACAACTATCTGACTCAGAAGTGAATGTGTTACCAATGAAGCTAAGCTGACATCAAGCTGATGTCCCACTCCCTCCCTTTCTTTAGAGCCATACAGAGTTTAATTGACTTTTTGTGCACTTATTTTCTCTGCAGACTCAACTGTAATGACAGTATTACCAATTTGTGGTGTTGCTAAATCCCTGCTGTGCAATTGGAAAAGCTCTAAAATAACAAAGTTAAAAATAATGTTGTTCAGGACTTTTAGCATCCAAGGATATGATTCTCTCCATGGTTCCTCTTGTGTGTGCACATTAAAATCTCAGGAGATAGACTGACAACATAATGAGCACAATTTAGTTGGAAGTTATCATTACATAGCAATGCGCTCCTTCCTTGATGCATCGCTCAGGTTATTGGTTTTTATTTTCAAACGAATTAAATTGTAATAATGAAAAATTAAGACATTTAGACAACCTCTGACAATTATTATAAATAATATGATGTTTCAGATTTCATCAAATGTCTTTGTATTTATTTCAGTGCCTGAAATGGATGACATTTCTATTGATTGCAAGGTATTAAGAGGTGATGGCATCTCTTGATTGCTATTACACTGTATGTTCGCACTGATAATAGTATACATGGAATTTGATCTTTTGTGAAATACTGCAATGGGAGCCAAAGGACCTACTGGGCAGCAATGTGCAAACTGCATTTTTGGTCTGGTCAGGTGGGTTGATGCCTTATCCTGACCGTGGCCAGAATTAAATCATAGTCATCGTCCATAGCATTTTGTCTGAAACAAAATCTCACAAATTGATGTTCTATCCATCAGTAGGCATTTGTACTGCCTTTTCATTTTGCAGAACTACCTCTGGGGTGGGAGAGGGGGCAGACCTGCTTCTCTGGTAGCATTATAATAGAAGCAATGTGTTAGCTATTCCCAACAGTAATATCTGTTTGAACAATATTCAGGTTAACTAATGTTATAATCCTGTTGAGATTTCACCAAAATTGCTGAAAGGTGTCTGACATTAATAACAAGCTTATCATGCTGCTACTTTATGATAGTTCTACGTATAATTCTACTCAGATTAAAATATACCTTATCCAACATTGCTCTTGTCTTTGTCAATTTAAGTGATCAATATATCAAACTTCACTGCACCTATTAAAATAAAGGGATTCAGAAATCAGATTTTATATGGTTCTATATAATCATGCCACTATTGTATTGCTTTTAACACTAAATGGTGTCATGCACATATGTAGTTTGAAGCTGTTGTAGATCATAGATAGCCTGCACTAAAAGATGTCTCTGTAAAACTACAATTGTTAAGTATCGAATAACTCCACGAGGCTAAGTACGGTGAGTTAGTTCAGGCATGACCTTACTTCAGTTTATTTACTCTCAAAGTGAAGATCCAACATGGCTGCCAACATTATATTCACAGCTTGCACGTGTTTGCCAGTGACCATTAGGACTCTGACAATCGCGCCCTCCGGTGGCAGGTAAAACCAAGTTAACATACATAATATCATTCCCCCCCAAAGTCCTTGGTACAGGTTATATTTATAAATTGAGATGGTCCGGGGCCTTCAGCTCCCTGGTTGATCTTCTCAATTCGAACCCAAACTTGGGTGAGTTAGTAGGACCATTGCTGCATTGCGGAGCAGTCGGTCTGACAGAACTGTCGGGGAATGGTAAGTTTGTCTTCATGAATGACACAAGGGTCAACTGATGGTTGGATGTGTGCTGGTCGATGATGATGTCATCTTCAATTTGTTCTGGGTTGTCTGTGAATCGCAGTTTAGTTTGGTCGATGTGCCTTTTGCAGGTTTGGCCAATTAACAGTTTGACTACAAACACCCTGTTCCCCTCCTTGACCAAAACTGTGCCAGCAACCCACTTTGGACCATGACTATAATTCAGGACAAACACAGGGTCATGAACAGCAATGTCACATGATACGGCCGCGCGATCGTGGTATCATTGCTGCCGTTGCCTTCTGGTTTTAACATGATCATTGAGATCCGGGTGTATAAGGGAGAGCCTGCTTTTGAGGCCTCTCTTCATTAACAGCTTGGCAGCAGGGACCCTGGTGAGTGAGTGGGTCTTGTCCGGTAACTGAGCAGAATGCGGGACAGCAGGTCTGTAGGGAGCTGTGAGTCACGCATTTTAGGCTCTGCTTAATGGTTTGGACAGCCCGCTCCACTTGACCGTTAGACGCGGGTTTGAAAGGGGCAGACCTGACATGCTTGATGCCATTACGGATCATAAACTCGTGGAACTCTGAACTGATGAAACACGGTCTGTTGTCTCTGACAAGGACGTCAGGCAGGCCATGGGTGGCGAACATGTCCTGGAGGCTTTCAATAGTGGCTGTGGACGTGCTGGATGACATGATTACGCATTCAATCCATTTGGAGTAAGCGTCCACTACCACTAAAAACATTTTGCCGAGAAAGGGGCTGGCAAAGTCTATGTGGATCCTTGACCACGGTTTGGATGGCCATGACCACAGACTCAGCGGAGCCTCCACAGGTGCATTACTCAGTTGCATGCAAGTGTTGCACTGATGCACGCATGACTCCAAGCCTGAGTTAATGCCGGGCCACCAAACGTGAGACCTGGCAATGGCCTTCATCATGACAATGCCTGGGTGAGTACTGTGTAAATCTCACACAAAAATTTCCCTACCTTTTTTTGGCATAACAACCAGATTACCCCATAACAGACAATCAGACTGAATAGACAATTCAACGTTGCGGCGGCTATAAGGCTTAATTTCATCCTGTATTTTCCTGGGAATGGCAGACCAATTTCCATTTAGGGCACACCTTTTTACGCGTGACAGTACAGGATCCTGGCTTGTCCAGGTCCTAATTTAGCGAGCTGTGACGGGTGACCTCTCGCTCTCCAAGGCATCATGACCAGCAGCAAATCTGCGGGCTGCGGCATTTCCACCCCGGTTATGGGCAATGGTAGCCGGCTAAGCGCATGAGCACTGTTTTCAGTGCCTCGTCTGTGGCGGATGACATAATCATAAGCGGATAATGTCAATGCCCATCTTTGGATGCGGGACGAGGCATTGGTGTTTATACCTTTGCTCTCAGAAAACAATGAAATGAGCGGCTTGTGGTCTGTTTGAAGCTCAAATCGAAGCCCAAACAGATATTGGTACATTTTCCTAACCCTATATACGCATGCTAAAGCCTCTTTCTCCACCATACTATAGGCTCTTTCAGCCTTAGACAGACTTCTGGACACGTATGCAACTGGTTGGAGTTTGCCTGATATATTGGCTTGCTGGAGCACACAACAGACCCCATATGATGAGACGTCGCAGGCCAGCACTAACCGCTTACATGGGTCATAGTGTACCAGTAATTTATTGGAACATAGCAGGTTCCTGGCCTTCTCAAAGACTCTGTCTTGAGATTTGCCACAAACCCAGTCGTTACCCTTTCTCAGCAACATGTGCAAGGGCTCTAGCAATGTGCTCAAACTAGGTAGACAGTTACCGAAATAGTTGAGAAGACCCAGGAACAAATGCAGCTCCGTCACACTCTGGGGTCTGGGTGCATTCTTGATGGCTTTTGTCTTTGAGCCCGTAGGCCTGATGCCATCTGCTGCAATCTTTCTCCCCAGGAATTCGACTTCTGGTGCCATGAAAACGCACTTGGAGCATTTTAGCCTGAGTCCCACTCTGTCCAGACGAACCTCTTCCAGGTTGTGCAGGTGTTCGGTGGCGTCGCAATCAGTGATCATGATGTCATCTTGGAACACGACAGTTCTCGGGACAGACTTCAGCAAACTCTCCATGTTTCTCTTAAATATGGCTGCCGCTGAGCGAATTCCGAAAGGGTATCTGTGGTATATAAACAGCCCTTTGTGCGTGTTGATGCACGTCAGTTTGTTCGAAGATTCAACCAGCTCCTGTGTCATGTAAGCGGAGGTCAGGTCAGGTCCAATTTGGTGAACGACTTCCCCCCTGCTAGCGTTGCAAACAGGTCGTCAGCTTTGGGTAACAGATACTGATCCTGTATCGAGACTCGGTTGATCGTTACCTTGTAGTCGCTGCAGATCCTGACCATGCCATCACTTTTCAACACCGGGAAAATTGGACTGGCCCATTCGCTGAACTCGACTGGTGATATGATTCCTTCCCGTTGAAATCTGTCCAGTTCAATCTCGACCTTCTCCCTCATCATGTACGGAACCGCCCGAGCCTTGTGATGGATAGGTCTTGCATCCAGGCCAAGGTGGATCTGCACCTTGGCTCCCATGAAGTTGCCGATGCCTGGTTCGAACAACGAGGGAAACTTGCTCAGCACTTGAGCACATGAAGCATCATCCACTGATGATAAGGCTTTAATATCATTCCAGTTCCATTTTATTTTCTCAAGCCAACTCCTGCCGAACAGCGTTGGACTATTCACTGGAACGATCCACAACGATAAATCATGCACAGCTCCATCATACGATACCTTTACTGCCACACTGCCAATGACTGGGGGTATGAGCTCTTTGGTGTAGGTATGCAGCTTCGCATTGATTGGGCTCAGTTTGGGTCTTTTTGCCTTTGTGTCACACAGCTTTTTGAAAGCCCTCTGGCTCATTATTGACTGACTGGCACCCGTATCCAATTCCATGGATACTGGAACCCCATTTAATTTAACTTCCAGCATTATCGGAGAACTTTTGGTAAAAGAATACACCCCATACACTTCTTCATCCTGTACCTCGGGTTGAGTTGCCTGTGCTGCTTGACCCATGCTGGATCGATCATTCTCAACCACGTGGTGTGTCGCAGCATGCTTGCTCGGTTACAGACACATTCGTTGAAGATGACCCATTTTTGCACAGCCTTTGCACATGTATTGCTTGAATTGGTATTGATGGGCCCGATGATAGCCCCTGCATCACCAACAAAGCGAGATTTGATACACCCCCGATGGTGGACTTTGAGCAGTTACAGGTCGTACGAACACAGATGAGTCGGTCCTGCCATGTGCAGCTCTGCTTGCCAACGATATTATTTTATGCACAGTACTTGAGTTTTGATGCTGGAAAGATATCTGTTTCGAGTTTTCATCCATGGACATGCATGCCTGGGCGATCGTGATGGCCCTGCTCAGGTCTAGAGATTCAGCAGCCAGAAGCTCTCGAAGGATGACCTCGTGACTAATACCAAGCACGAAAAAGTCCCGCAGCATTTCCTCCAACGCAGCTCCAAAGTTGCACGGCCCAGCGAGACGTCTCAGGTCGGCGACAAATTCCGCCACGTCCTGGCCCTCGGAGCGATTGTGCGTATAGAAACGATACCTCACCATGATGATACTTTCCTTCGGTTTAAAGTGGTTCCGAACCAGCATACACAATTCATCGTAAGTCTTATCCATTGATTGAGTCGGTGAGAGTAGATTCTTGATAAGGCAATAAATTTTTGACCCACAAACGGTGAGGAGAACCACCCTGCGCTTAATTGCGTTATCGGTTCCTTCCAATCCATTGGCTACGAAGTACTGGTCGAGTCGATCACAGTGAAATCCTCCCAGTCTTCACCTTCCACAAATCTCTCCAAAATTCCAACAGACATGGTTGCGTGAAAGTTCGTATTTTTAACTCATCACCAATCGTTAAGTATCGAATAACTCCACGAGGCTAAGTACGGTGAGCTAGTTTGGGCATGACCTTACTCCAGTTTATTTATTCTCAAAGTGAGGATTCAACATGGCTGCCAACATTATATACACAGCTTGCACATGTCTGCCAGTGACCATTAGGACTCCGACAGTCACGCACTCCGGTGGTAGGTAAAACCCAATTAACATACATAACAGGTGTCATGCACATACATAGTTTGAAGCTGTTGATGATCATAGATAGCCTGCAGTAAGAGATGTCTCTGTAAAACTACAATTGTAATTGCCATTGACTCATGGAATACTAAAACTGTGTCCTCAACAGAGCAGCAAATTCACTTTAGACAAAAAACGTCTGTGCAAAAGAAAGACATCAATAATCCAGAGAATACTCCCTTTGTGTCAAGATTGATCTTCCCTGAGCATTATGTGCCGTGTGATTCTTTTTACATAGTCATTTCAATAAGGGACAAAAAGGTTAGAGCACAAATGTACTCTTTGTACAATGACATGCAAGCCGTGATCCTGACCAACGGATCCGCCACAGATCCAATTCACATATGGACCGAGGTCAAGCAAGGCTGTGTCATTGCACCAACGCTCTTCTCAATCTTCCTTGCTGCAATGCTCCATCTCGCCCTCAGAAAGCTCCCCACTGGAGTGAAGCTAATCTACAGAACAAAGAGGAAACTGTTCAACTTCCGCTGCTTTCAGTCCAGATCCAAGGCCGTCCCATCCTCTGTCATTTAATTACGATACTTGCATCAGTGCACACTCAGGGGCCGAACAAACCATCGTCAACACCTTCACAGAAGTATACGAGACCATGGGTCTTATATTAAACATCCGTAAGACAAAGGTTCTCGACCAACCTGCCCCCGCCACACAGTACTGCCCCCGATTATCAAAATCCACAACGAGGCCTTGGACAATGTGAATCATTTTCCATACCTCGGGAGCCTGCTGTCAACAAGGGCAGACGTCGATGATGAGGTCCAACACTGCCTTCAGTGTGCCAGTGCAGCCTTTGGTCACCTGAGGAAGAGAGTGTTTGAAGACCAGGATCTCAAACCCGGCACCAAGCTTATGGTCTACAAAGCAATAGTGATACCCGCCCTCCTAGATACTTCAGAGACATGGACTATGTACAGCAGGAACCTCAAAGCACTGGAGAAGTATCACCAACGTTGCCTCTGCAAGATCCTGCAAATCCATTGGCAGGATAGACGGACCAACATCAGTGTTCTCGCTCAAGCCAACATCCCTAGCATCGAAGCATTGACCACACTCAATCACCCTTGATGGACGGGCCACATCGTCCGCATGCCTGACACGAGACTCCCAAAACAAGCGCTCTACTCGGAGTTCCGACACGGCAAGCGAGCCCCATGTGGGCAGAGGAAACGCTTCAAGGACACCCTCAAAACCTTCTTGAAAAAGTGCAACATCCTGACTGACACCTGGGAGTCCCTGGCCCAAGACCACTCAAAGTATAGGAGAAGCAACCGGGAGGGCGCTGAACACCTTGAGTTTCTTCGCCGAGAGCAAGCAGAGGCCAAGCGCTAACAGTGGAATGAGCTCACAACAACCCAGGCACCTCACCCACGCGTCCCTTCAACCACTGTCTGTCCCACCTGTGACAGAGACTGTAATTCCCGCATCGGACTCCTCAGTCACCTGAGAACTCATTTTTAGTGTGGAAGCAAGTCATCCTCGACTCCGAGGGACTGCCTAAGAGAAGAAGAGATTCTTTGTAGAGCTAGAGCAATAACCCAAACTAAATCGTATGATAAAATTCTGTGAAATTAAAACATGTTTTTTGTTTAAAGTTTGATAGAAATAATTAACTTATTTCTATTGTTTAACTTTCTAAGGACTGCTACGATTATTTTCTATTTTTAAAGCTCACTTCAGGTTTACTGAACAATCTTTAGATTAATTGGGCTAAATGTTCTCCTTGGCTTCGTGATCAGGTAGTAAGAACACCAGAAGTACTTCAAGTTCTCTTTTCCCCCTTTTAGAAAATCATTAGCACAGATTTGCTACTGGTTTGGACAATTTTAATGGCAACAATAAATCTGCTTGGGAGCAGTAAATACTGCTAGTTCACTGTTTCATCTTGCACTTAATGGTAATGCGTGCTGCCAGTCATTAAGTCAATTAATTTAATTAAGGGACAGAATGATGAAAAAAATTAAAATTTTTCAAAGATAAATTTTATCCTTAAAACTTGGCTATAATTAGTCCAACTTGAAGTCACTTTGTTATCACCAGACACTATAAAATGTTCACAGAAGTACAGCTTGTACTCTATTTGTAATAATGATTCTAGAAGCAGCAGGGATATTGTTTGATACAGTAGAAACAGCTGCGCCATAACAACTGGGACCCATGAAGAACTGCTAAATGCTGTGGTCCCCTGGGTGGAGGATCTGAGCCAAGACCCAGGAGAAGTACAATGACACGTGATGTAGTCTTGGGGGCAGATTTTCCGGTCTTTTGTGCTCCGTTTTTCGCCCCAGAGCGCGGCAATGGCAGGGGTGAGGTCTCCGGCCGGGCAGTCAGCCTCCAGTGCCTCGCGGGGGTTTTCACAGCCGGTTTGTGGTGGCGCGGAGCAGTACCGCACGGAAGAGCTGTGCCGGTGTGCAACGCCACTGGTTGCGACACCGTCGCGCTTTTTGACTCCCGCTCGACCCGTACGCCCCGCAGTGACTGCCTGGGAAATCAAGCGGTCCAACCTATACCGACTGCAGAGAGGTAAGTAATGCCGACCTAAGATAGGTGTGATTGTTTTAACTTTTAATTTTTTTTGCGATTTATGTTGTTGTGACCTGGGCTATGTATTGGAAATGTTTCTGTGGGGTTTTTTTCCATTTCATTTTTTGTTCTCCCCAGGCGTCTCTTGGAGCGTTCCTGGACCGGCTCTTTAGCTCAGGATTTTCCCATGCTAACGCACTAAGAGATAAAATACCTCCCTTAGCGCTGCCCCCCAGACTCAGAGCCCAGCTGCCCAATTTTGATGACTGAGGTGCAAACTGTTTCCGGGCGCAAACCTTACTGCCTTGCCGCCATTACAGCCCCAAAATCATCAAAGCCAAAAATCCAGCTCTTGATGTCCCCTTCTTGTTTTGTTGTTTGCTGCATCAGGGAAATTTGGTAATCATCAGTCCTGAGCTAGGTGAAAGACAGTGTGTAGTTTGTGACACTTTTAGTGAATGGGGTGAGCACTGAGATAACTTCCTCAATAATGTAATCTGCTAAATCATCTTCTTGTATGCAACTGCTGTGGGTCACTCTGCATCTAGGCAAGGCCAGATGATGTAATATTTTAAGTTTTTGGACATTCTAGTCTGGCAGCATCTTGAATATCAGCGATGGTAGTCTAATAAATACTCTGAATTTTTGACAGGCTAGACCATAGGGTTCCTGGCAGTTTGTTACATCAATTATCAGAACAACCACCATGGAACTTTACAATGTTTTGCATTCCAGTCATACCAGACTGGACAGCTAGATTGATCATGTTATGTAGTGTATTGCATTTTAATCCCTGCTCTCTTGATCCGTTGTTTCTATTTGCTGATGTTTAATGTTTCTTGTTTATGCTCCTGCAGCTCTTATATTTCCCAGTAGATGTTCATGGGCTGATTTCTTGCCATGCTGCTTATAACATTTGGCTTGACTTGTGTTATTTATGTCCGTCTCTATGTGGTAAAAGACTCTGAGCCTGCAACCCATCTGTAACACACGGTCATGTCATTGTGCGAATTAACAGGCTGTATTGCTTACATACTCAAAAAGGCATCTCTCGTGATTTGGAAACAAGGACTAAACAAAACAAATTGAACAAAGAGAAGGCATCATTTCTTAAACAGTTTGAATTAATTAATGAAATAACTTGAAGTAATTAGTGTGGCATTTAATAGGATTGTAAAAAGGGATGTCATGCGACAAACAAATACAAGTTATTATACTATTGTGGAACAATGTACTTGACAATGTGCAGAAGAGTAATCAGTATTTTTGAAATAGCTCTGAATTTACATATTAAGATTTACATGAATTAGAGGAGGTGTCAACACTAAGGGAGGAATCTTTCGGGGTGGGGTGGGGGCGGTCAGTGCGGGTCGGGTGGGAAAGTTTTTTTTTGACAGCAAGTCGGGACTCTGCTGTCAACCCGCCACCACGCGCCTTTACCAAATGTTGGGTCTGTCAGTGCTGGACAGACCTGGCACACAGCGGCGGGGGAGACAATTGACATCATTAGTGGCTTGTTTACAGCCACTTAGCAATGGTTTTTTCCTAGCTTTTTGAATTTGACAGGTCGCCCATTAGTTTCTCGCTGTGCCTAGACCTTGAAGCTGAGGTGGAAGGTCATTGGCCATTGTTTCACCGATGAGTTGGAACAGCTTCAAATATCAAGTCAAAGCTCCCAGCTGATTGATAAATGTTCCCTTAGCATCTCTAAACTGCATTTCCACTACAGATTCAGAATGCTGCAAGTCTTTACACAAGTCTCCATCCAGTCTGACCTCATTACCTCTCCCACCATTGACAGATCGCTTCAGTCATCTTTACTTCGCCTGCTCCATTTTCCAAAATATTTTCTATCAGAGCAGGTTAAGTGCGTAACAAATAATGTTCTATCATCATTGGTGCACTTTATAGTCTCTCACCCTGGTCCTCAGAATCCCACCACAATCATCCCCAACACCAGCATCACCAGGCACACCAGCAGCACCAACAATAACACCAAGCTTCACCGCAATCAACTGAGGCTGCATTGGACACAGGGCATCAGCACTTGACCACATTGCTGCTCGGGAGGCCAGGGATGGTCTTACCATGGCCAGATTTACTTCACTTGACGCCGAACACCCTGGCTGCCACATGATGCGCCAGGTTTGTACCACTCCACGCCAACACCATAAAACATCCCTACAATGCCAAAGCCATACCTTTCACAATCATCAGCATTGCAGGGGTATCGTTATGTCTCACCATTCACTGTAATTCACTAAGCCACTTCCAAACATGCACACAAATCTGTCCAAGAAGGCAAAGTGTTGAAAATAAAAATTTCAATGTTTGACAGCGCAGTAACAGAAACTTCACATGAGCATTGGCTAAAACACGCAAGTGCCTATCTTTGTGTGTTAGTTGGTATGATTGGACTAGGATGAGGACGTGTGCGAGGGATGACTAGTGAGATAGGGAAGTGATAATATAGATAGAGAGGGATAGGTGGAGGTGCAAGGTAAGTTGGTGTGAGTAAAGATGTGCAGGAGTAGGGTCAGGAAGGCAGAGTGATGGGGATGTGTTGAGAGGCACAACAGGATGAGGTTGAGTGTGGCTTTGCAGTAACATTTCGTAATTTACTGAGATCATTGAAAGGTATGCGCCACTGCAGCCTGGTTCTCCTGACACCATCACTGATTGTGTTCTCCTGTCCAATGTGCAACAAGGCTGCGTTGATCTCCTGGGAAAGTCTTTTCTGCACATTGGAAGGGAAGAGAACCTTCCTACATGCTGTGATTCCTTCCATAAGCATATGGAAGGAGTCATGGGAGAGCCTGGGTGCAGCTCCGGCACCTTTATGCAGTGCTTGTCAGCGTTTGCAGCACTTCAATGCTGTAGAACACTGACAGCACAAATGTCAAAATAAATTTGCGCATGGTCCCTTTAAGGAAACCGACTGATGACCCCCTTCCTTCAATTGGCTGGGAAACATGCTAGGTGGGCTTAACAAGCCCAATCAGGGGAAAATCCTTCAACACAGCGGGCTTGAACCAGCAGTATGGCTGGAACTTGCCATCAACATTGCCCATCACGGACCCATTGAGGTTCATAAAATCCAGCCCCTAGTTTCTCTCTCCTACCTTTTATTGCATCGTTAAATAACTGGGATGGCCTTACCATCAGCGTGGACCAAAGGCTTCGCTGAGTGGGACCTCCCTCCTGGAGGTCAGGGCAGAATCTGGCTTCTCTGTTCATTCTCAGTATCGTCGAATGAAAGGTGATGGTTAGCCTGGTTTTGTGGCAGTAAGCCTTCAACAATTGCAGGTGGCGGGAGAGAAGCTAGTATAGAGTCTCTATACAGTTAGCTTTACCGAGGCCTAGAAAGTCAGGAGGTTTCTTCTCTTTGGGGTTTTTCTGCCACTTTAAATGCCTTGCTGCCTCTTCTGGTGTTGCAGCAATGGTCCACTGCAGCGTCACTTCACCTTTTTCTTCAGCATTCTCCAGCTCTCTTTCGGCAATGGGAATTCTTCGGAACCCCAGCCTGCATCTGAATGACCTCCAACCCAGGAAAATGAGGCGAAGTTGGAGGGGTGGGCAGAAACCCCACCACACCACTATTCCACCCCAAGACATCAGCCTGAGATCTTTAACATCCAGCAGAACAAATAGACAGTGCAAAGCAGTACAGTACAGAGAATCAAACCAAAAAAACTCAATCTATTCCAGTAGACGCATTTTACTTTTTAATTCAATGTAAAGATTAAGGAAGAAAAAAACAAATTTACATTATTATATAATTTGAAACAATGAGAGAGAGAGAGAAAGAGAAAGAGAAAGATCACTGTCAGAGCAGACAGTTCTGTAGAGGTGTTTTGGTGGCCCTTCAGTATTTAGTGAGCTGAACACCCTCACACCACAGCAAGGTCACACCAGCGAGTTGCCCTGAACTGTCACGAAGGCTTTGCTGATGTCACTGTATTTTCATAACTTTAATACCATGAATATAAGAAAAAATCTCAGAATGATGGAGGTTAAAAATCATAAATACTAGTTATGACAAAATGCATCAACAGTTGTTTGTTGCTCGTATCTCACACTTATCAAATCAAATTGAACTGTAAAACAATAGATTTGCTGGATTAAAAGCCTGATAGAGCTGAAGATAATGTATACGCTAAAATAGGCTCGCCTGAAAATTGCATCAGGTGGGCCTTGGGCTTTAATAGAGTGACCGAGGTCCACCTGACCCCCAAATCTCAATTACCGGTTACCAGTCGTTTGTTTTTCAGGTGAAGAACAGGTTGAAACTCACTGCCCTCCAACATTGAGCATATTTTTCTGCACACATTGGCCTAGAAATTCCGGCTGTTCTTCAAACGTGAAACCATCCAACATGGCAGCTGGGCCGCTTGTGGTCATTTTGTGCCACAAGTGCACGGGCCATCATATTGGATTGAGCTGCTTAGTAGGCATCAAGAATTTTCACATTTCAAGGTAAGTATGTTAAATGCTGATTAAATATTTACATAGCTTGCTGGCAAGCTGCCCAGTGCATCCAGCATTTCTTGGTGTATGCTCATCAGCCTTCTTTGGTAACTGGGACTTCAAAGTTAGTATCTGAGTCCTGTGCAACAGAGCTATTGTGCCATCTTGTCCTTTGGTGAGCTGGCACCTGTGATGTTCTTTACCCCTTGCCTAGCTCCTGTACACTTTTGTCTGGTGACATGAAGACCTGTCCTCGAGCCTAACTTCTAAAGTACACGAGGTGCCAGTCTCTGAGCTGGTACTTGCTACGGCGAGATTGAGTGATGGTGCATCCTCAGAAAGACTGGCCTCCTCTTCCTCAAGTGGTACAAAGGTATCTCCACATTTCAGCATCTGAAATGAATGAGAGAGAACAAGGGTTAGCTTTTAGTATGAAGGGAGAGCAGAAAGAGATAAGTGGCTGGCGAAAACAGCTGCAGTTCATCGTGCCGAGGGTGAGATAGAAGTAAGAAGGGAAAAAGAGGATAAGGTGTGAGGAAACCCCACGCGACATCTCCTCCAAGGTTGGCACTTGACATGGCCGTGAGGATTTTCTGCAGAGACTAAGAGAGCAATATTTTTATCTTGACAACTTTCATGAGGTCATTGAACTTTTTTCGGCATTGCAGCCACATCCTGGGAGATAAGCTCCTGGCACTGTCATTAGTGGCAGAGGTGTTGCCTTGAGGACTTTCTGTCCCCTGGGGGGAAAGAGATCTGTCTCTTTCTTTCCACTGCCTAGACCAGGGCCTCCAACATGGCATTTGGAGAACCTGTGTGTCCTGTTTGGACATCTTCCAGCCACCTTCTCCGATCTTTCCCTCCTGTTTCCAGTCAGAGTGAACCTCCCCTTTAAGAAGTGCTGGCTGCCTTTAAGTGGTGTCAGTACAGCTCAATTTCCATCTCATGACCCCCAACAGGCATGTAGCTAATGAATAGTGTGGGTAGTACTGGCTGCACACCTGCTCCACATTATAATAAGGGTCCGATACCAATTTCACGTGCTGTCTGGGTCCAGGCAAACAAGCACACGAACTTGCCCCCTTGGGTGCAATCTAAATATGTTTTACAATTTCTGCTTTTTGAGCATTGGAAGATTTTGTCAAATTACCAATGTTTATGTACTTCACAAGATGAGGACGAACTGTACTGAACGCACAACTAGCCTGTAAATTACTGTTTGCAATATTATTCTATGAATGCTCATTGTACTCATGACATTCCTTTTTCTTCTCTCTTATCACTTGAAATAAACACATCAGTTAAACCAATGGGCAGAAGAAGTTCATATGGAAGGGGTAAATTCTGTATGGTAATATCACAAGCAGTAAATCTGGTCTACGCCTTCCACTTTGGGCTCAGTGTCATATTAATTACTCCCAAGAACTAACATTGGATCCTTTGTAACTGATTTGATATGGTGCTGTGGTGCTGATAATGGACCTCTTGGGCCAAAATTGATGGCCTTGCCGCCCACTGTCGCCGACATTCCCCTTGAAGTTGCGCCCAGTGCCATTTTCCATTTGATGTGGAGCGGGCGGGAGAGGAGAACCGCCGGGAAAGCAGACGGCCGAGTGGTGCAACTGACCTTTTGCCCACCGAGATGCCATATTGATGCGGGTGGGAGTCAGCGGGAGTCGACGTCAAAATGGGGAAGGACTGCTGGCTGGAGGCTGTTCTATTCCTGATAGTGAGTATGAAGAGCTGAAAAAAAAGTTAATAAACAATTTTTTATTTTTTTCTTTACAGCGACTTACCTGGATGGAGTTCCATGAAGGTGTTCCAATGTTTTTTTTTGATGATTTTCCTTTTCAGGTCTTCGACTCTCCGTGGGCCCGACTCCACCCTCGGCGGCACTTGGGCGGCAAGCGCCTTTGCCGCCGAGATTGGGAGCTCCCGTCGGCTGCCGCCCAAATTGACGGTGTAAGTCCCTATTTTGCTGCCCGCCATCCTTTCAAGGACCTTTTTGATGAAAACCCCGCCCAAAGTACCGTCAGGTATCTAGGCAGCCATCAGTGGTCCTTTGGGCGGCACTTGGGTGGGCGGGTGCCTTCATCAATTTTGGCCCCCTTGTGTTCATCTATTGAATCGCAAAATAATCTCACAGATATATATTTTGATCAGGCTTAATTTTCATGCTTTCAGTGACCATTGTATTTAATATGCCTTAAATAACCTCAAAAATAACCACAATGTGCATGCACTGAAAATTGGCTTTTTTGATCTGTCAAGCTCCAGCTTAACAGATCCTAAGTATACCAGGAGCAAGGATATTTGCATGGGCAAGATTGCAGTATCTTGCCCATCAACTGTCCTCAAAACTCTCGTGCCTGAGAAAAGCAAAAGGACATAGACAGGCTAATTGAGTGGGCAAAAATTTGGCAGATGGAGTATAGAAACATAGAAACATGGAACATAGAAAATAGGTGCAGGAGCAGGCCATTCGGTCCTTCGAGCCTGTAACACCATTCAATATGATCATGGCTGATCATGCAACTTCAGTAATCCATTCATGTTTTCTCTCCTTACCCCTTGATCCCTTTAGCCGTAAGGGCCACATCTAATTCCTTTTTGAATATATCTAACGAACTGGCCTCAA
This sequence comes from Pristiophorus japonicus, assembly GCF_044704955.1. Taxonomy (NCBI): domain Eukaryota; kingdom Metazoa; phylum Chordata; class Chondrichthyes; family Pristiophoridae; genus Pristiophorus; species Pristiophorus japonicus. The sequence goes on from NC_091977.1 coordinate 183,444,312, forward strand.
CAACTTTCTGTGGTAGAGAATTCCACATGCCCCACAACTCTCTGAGTAAAGAAGTTTCTCCTCATCTTGGTACTAAATGGCTTACCCCTTATCCTTAGACTGTGACCCCTAGTTCTGGACTTCCCCAACATCGGGAACATTCTTCCTGCATCTAACCTGTCCAATCCCGTCAGAATTTTATATGTTTCTATGGGGTCCCCTCTCTTTCTTCTAAATTCCATTGAATATAAGCCTAGTCGATCCAGTCTTTCTTCATATGTCAGTCCTGTCATCCCGGGCATCAGTCTTGTGAACCTTCGCTACACTCCCTCAATAGCAAGAATGTCCTTCCACAGATTCGGAGACCAAAACTGTACACAATATTCAAGGTGTGGCCTCACCAAGGCCCTGTACAACTGCAGTAAGACCTCCCTGCTCCTATACTCAAATCCTCAAATTATGAAGGCCAACATGCCATTTGCCTTCTTCACCGCCTGCTGTAACTGTATGCCAACTTTCAATGACTGATGTACCATGACACCCAAGTCTCGTTGCGCCTCCCCTTTTACTAATCTGTCACCATTCAGATAATAATCTGCCTTCATGTTTTTACCACCAAAGTGGATAACTTCACATTTATTTACATTATACCGCATCTGCCATGTATTTGCCCACGCATCTAACCTGTCCAAGTTACCCTGCAGCCTCTTAGCATCCTCCTCATAGCTCACACTGCCACCCAGCTTAGCGTCATCTGCAAATTTGGAGATATTACATTCAATTCCTTCGTCTAAATCATTAATGTATAGTTTAAATAGCTGGGGTCCCAGCACTGAACACTGTGGCACCCCACTAGTCACTGCCTGCCATTCTGAAAAGGACCCGTTTATTCCCACTCTTTGCTTCCTGTCTGCCAACCAGTTCTCTATCCACATCATTACATTACCCCCGATATTATGTGCTTTAATTTTGCACACTAATCTCTTGTGTGGGACCTTGTCAAAAGCCTTTTGAAAGTCTAAATACACCACATCCACTGACTCCCCCTTGTCCACTCTACGAGTTACATCCTCAAAAAATTCTAGAAGATTTCCCTTCATAAATCCATGCTGACTTGGATCGATCCTGTCACTGCTTTCCAAATGCGTTGCTATTACATCTTTAATAATTGATTCCAACATTTTCCCCACCACCGATGTCAGGATGACCGGTCTATAATTCCCTGTTTCTCTCTCCCTCCTTTTTTTAAAAGTGGGGTAACATTAGCTATCCTCCAGTCCATAGGAACTGATCCAGAGCCTATAGACTGTTGGAAAATGACCACCAATGCATCCATTATTTCTAGGGCCACTTCCTTAAGTACTCTGAGATGCAGACTATCAGGCTCTGGGGATTTATTGGCCTTCAATCCCATCAATTTTCCTAATACAATTTGCTGACTAATAAGGATTTCCTTTAGTTCCTCCTTCTCGTTAGACCCTCGGTCCCCTAGTATTTCCGGAATGTTATTTGTGTCTTCCTTAGTGAAGACAGAACCAAAGTATTTGTTCAATTGGTCTGCCATTTCTTTGTTCCCCATTATAAATTCACGTGATTCTGACTGTAAGGGACCCACATTTGTCTTCACTAATCTTTTTCTCTTCACGTATCTGTAGAAGCTTTTGCAGTCAGTTTTTATGTTCCCTGTAAGCTTACTCTCATGTTCTATTTTCCCCCTCCTAATTAAACCCTTTTTCCACCTCTGCTTAATTCTAAATTTCTCCCAGTCCTCAGGTTTGCTGCTTTTTTTGGCCAATTTATATGCCTCTTCCTTGGATTTAACACTATCCCTAATTTCCCTTGTAAGCCACGGTTGAGCCACCTTCCCCGTTTTATTTTTACACCAGACAGGGATGTCCAATGTTGAAGTTCATCCATGTGATCTTTAAATGTCTGCCATTGCCTATCCACCGTCAACCCTTTAAGTATTATTCGCCAATCTATCCTAGCCAAATCACATTTCATACCGTCGAATTTACCTTTCTTTAAGTTCAGGTCTGTAGTCTATAAATTAACTGTGTCACTCTCCATCTTAATGAAGAATTCCACCATATTATGGTCACTCTTCCCCAAGGGGCCTCGCACAACAAGATTGCTAATTAATCCTCTCTCATTACACAACACCCAGTCTAGGATGGCCAGCTCTCTAGTTGGTTCCTCAACATATTGGTCTAGAAAACCATCCCTTATACACTCCAGGAAATCCTCCTCCACTGTATTGCGACCAGTTTGGTTAGCCCAATTTATATGTAGATTGAAGTCACCCATGATGATTGCTGTATCTTTATTGCATGCATCCCTAATTTCCTGTTTGATGCCATCCCCAACCTCCCTATGACTGTTTGATAGTCTGTTCACAACTCCCACTAGCGTTTTCTGCCCTTTGGTGTTCTGCAGCTCTACCCATACAGATTCTACTCATCCACGCTAATGTCCTTCCTTACTATTGTGTTAATCTCCTCTTTAACCAGCAACGCTACCCCACCTCCTTTTCCTTTCAGTCTATCTTTCCTGACTATTGAAAACCCCTGGATGTTGAGTTCCCAGCCTTGGTCACCAGGGAGCCATATCTCCGTAATCCCAATTACATCATATCCATTAAAAGCTATCTGCGCAGTTAGTTTATCCACCTTATTATGAATGCTCCTCGCATTGAGATACAGAGCCTACAGGCTTGTTTTTTTAACACTCTTTGTCCTTTTAGAATTATGTTGCAATGTGGCCCTTTTTGATTTTTGCCTTTGATTTTTCTGCCCTCCACTTTTACTTTTCTCCTTTATACCTTTTGCTTCTGACCCCATTTTACTTCCCTCTGTCTCCCACCATAGATTCCCATCCCCCTGCCCTATTAGGTTAAATCCTCCCCAAAAGCACTAGCAAACACTCCATCTAGGACATTGGTTCCAGTCCTGCCCAGGTGCAGACCGTCCGGTTTGTACTGGTCCCACCTCCTCCCAGAACTGGTTCTAATGTCCCAGGAATTTGAATCCCTCCCTCTTGGACCATTTCTCAAGCCATGTATTCATCTTAACTATCCTGCTATTTCTACTCTGACTAGCACGTGGCACTGGCAGCAATCCTGAGATTACTAACTTTGAGGTCCTCTTTTTTAATTTAACTCCTAGCTCCCTAAATTCAGCTTGTAGGACCTCATCCCACTTTTTACCTATATCGTTGGTACCTATATGCACCACGACATCTGGCTGTTCACCCTCCCCTTGCAGAATGCCCTGCAGTCGCTCCGAAGCATCCTTGACCCCTGCACCAGGGAGGCAACATCCTGGAGTCTTGTTTGCGGCTGCAGAAACGTCTATCTATTTCCCTTACAATAGAATCCCCTACCACTATAGCTCTCTCACTCTTTTTCCTGCCCTCCTGCACAGCAGAGCCACCCATGGTGCCATGAACTTGGCTGCTGTAGCCTTCCCCTGATTGGCCATTTCCCCCAACAGTACCCAAGTTGGTATATCTGTTTTGGAGGGAGATGACCGCAGGGGACCCCTGCACTACCTTCCTTCCACTGCTCTTCCTGTTGGTCTCTCATTCCCTATCTGTCTGTGTAACTTTTACCTGCGGTGTGACCAACTCACTAAAGGTGCTATTTACGACATCCTCAGCACCGTGGATGCTCCAGAGTCAATCCAAGTGCAGCTCCAGTGCAACAATGCTGCAGCTGGACACACTTCCTGCACACATAGTAGTCAGGGACACTGGGAACATCCCTGACTTCTCACAAAGCACAGGAGGAGCAGGAGTATAATGTTGGAAAGTGTGAGGTCATCCACTCTGGCAGAAAAAAATCAAAGAGCAAGTTATTATTTAAATGGAGAAAGATTGCAAAGTGCCACAGTACAGCGGGACCTGGGGGTACTTGTGCATGAAACACAAAAGGATAGTATGCAGGTACGGCATGTGATCAGGAAGGCCAATGGTATCTTGGCCTTTATTGCAAAGGGGATGGAGTATAAAAGCAGGGAAGTCTTGCTACAGCTATATAAGGTATTGGTGAGGCCACACCTGGAATACTGCGTGCAGTTTTGGTTTCCATATTTACGAAAGGATATACTTGCTTTGGAGGCAATTCAGGGAAGGTTCACTAGGTTGATTTCGTGGATGAGGGGGTTGACTTATGAGGAAAGGTTGAGTAGGTTGGGCCTCTACTCATTGGAATTTAGAAGAATGAGAGATGATCTTATAGACAGGTTAGATGCAGGAAGAATGTTCCCAATGTTGGGGAAGTCCAGAACCAGAGGTCACAGTCTAAGGATAAGGGGTAAGCCATTTAGGACCGAGATGCGGAGGAACTTCTTCACCCAGAGAGTGGTGAACCTGTGGAATTCTCTACCACAGAAAGTTGTTGAGGCCAATTCACTAAATATATTCAAAAAGGAGTTAGATGAGGTCCTTACTACTAGGGGGATCAAGGGGTATGGCGAGAAAGCAGGAATGGGGTACTGAAGTTGAATGTTCAGCCATGAACTCATTGAATGGCGGTGCAGGCTAGAAGGGCCGAATGGCCTACTCCTGCACCTATTTTCTATGTTTCTATGTCTATGAAACGTATAAGAATATAAGGGGGCTTGACAAGGTGGATGGAGAGAAGATGTTTCCACTGATGGGTTGTTAATCTGTGGAATTCACTGCCTCAGAAAGCTGTGGAAGCTGGGACATTGAATAAATTTAAGACAGAAATAGACAGTTACTTAAACGATAAGGGGATAAGGGGTTATGGGGAGCGGGCGGGGAAGTGGAGCTGAGTCCATGATCAGATCAGCCATGATCTTATTAAATGGTGGAGCAGGCTTGAGGGGCCGTATGGCCTACTCCTGCTCGTTTTTCTTATGTTCTTATGTTCTTATAGCCTACTTTTACAGGCATAAGAGTTTTAAAATACACAAAAACATTATAAAATAAAATGTAAAAATCATATTTTATTGTTAAATACCCTCCCCACTATGGTAAGGTTATTTTAAATCATAATTAAAAAACCTTTTTTAAAAATTGGAAAAATAAATTTTTTTATAATACATAAACAACTTTAATTTAAAGTAATTCAAATATGTGGTGTATTTTTTCTATTTTTTATTCAAGTTTTGTATGTTTGGGGGAGGTTTCTCATTCATAATAATGGGAACTTCAACTTACGGAATTCCCATTATTATGAATGAGAAAATACTGTATCTTGATTGGCTACCTAGAGCCATGTGATGGCTTCTCCAGCGCTGCGCACATCCTGTCATCCACGTGCTCCGACGCACAGAAGTGGAGGCCTCAGGATCGGGAACTCCCGTGGGCGCAGCAGGAACAGGTCGGTGCGCATCTTTTTTAACTTTTTTACCCGATCTCCCGCGGGAAGCAGCTGACTGGGATTTCTGAGTTAATGTTGATCTGTCACTGGGATGGACATAAAAACTCAGAATATGCTGCAATAATATTGCCATTATGAACTTCAGTGGGCTCTTGCAACAGTAACTTCTTAACCCAGTGCACCTAACCTGGATATTACATAGAATGCATAGCACAGAAACAAGCCATTCAGCCCAACAGCTCCATGCCAGTTCTGGTGCCATAACCACGCACCTCCATATTTCTAAAAAGAACATATCAGTCAAAAAAATGTTAAACCAAATAGTCATTTTTAAAGTAAATTTTATGCCTTTTTTCCACCCATTGGAAGAAGGTTGCTGGAGGCCAATCATCTCAGCCCCAGGGCATCGCTGTAGGTGTTCCTCAGAGCAGTCTCCTTGGCCCAACCATCTTCAGCTTCTTCAATAACCTTCCCTCCATCATAAAGTGAGAAGTGGGGATGTTTGCTGATGATTTTACAGTATTCAGTTCCATTCGCAGTTCCTCAGATAATGAAGCAGTCCATGCTGACACGCAGCAAGACTGAGACAACATTCAGGCTTGCACCGATAAGTGGCAAGTAACATTTGTACCACACAAGTGCCAAGCAATGACCTTCTCCAACAAGAGGGAGTATAACCACGTCCCATTGAAATTCAATGGCATTACCATCATCAAATCCCCCACCATCAACAACCTGGGAGGTCACCATTGAGCAGAAACTTAACTGGACCACCCATATAAATACTGTGGGGAAAGAGCAAATTCGACACTTTGGGGCCAAAATTGCCCCCCGCCCAAAACAGGACGCTGGCACCTCGTTTCAATGGTTTTTACTACAGCTGTGGTTGAGGTCACCTCTTGAGTGAGATTCCGCTCTTTGTCGATTTTTAAAATTCGGATCTAGAAGTCGCTCTACACTAAAGGGGCTGATATGCAGTGGTGGAAACACCTGAGAGGCAGAATTTAAATGCGAGCTGGAGCTCGAGCTGCACATTCATCGATCCACTTTCACTTCTCATGGATCAGAGACAGACCCGGACTGCAGCCAAGGAAAAAAAATAGTAATACTTCATTCAAATTAATAATTCGCAAAAGCGATTCTCCCTGGCCCGATCTTAAAAGGATCCGTTCGTGATTCTGGGCCCCAATAGCGGATGTCCATACCCAGAATGCACTGTGTACTTGAATATGCCCTATCCATTTTAGAGTGGGGTCATGGTTGCTGATCTCCACAAATCTTTTACCAAAGAAAGTGACCGGCGCTGCATCTTTCCGCTCCCGGTATCCAGAGTACAACGGCAGAGACGTTTTCATCTGACACCAATTGAGACGGCATTAGTAATTTTTGCAGCGGGGCATAAGGGAAATTGATGCTGAAACAGGCTCTAAACTTCATAGCACTGATTTACAGAGACCAGAAGATACCACGTTTTTAACTTTTATCTTTGATTCCTTTCTAAGCAGTATCGGATACATGTTGTGTATGTAAAATAGTATCTGATTACTATATAAATTTATGTTTATGCAATGTTCCCTCCAATTTTTTTCATGGCATGGTCCCTTTAAATTGGCTACATGGCCGGCCACTATGCATCTGTGCATGTGCAATATCTCTTCCAGGGGCAGGAGCTTGGGTACGGCTTGCGCAGGACCGTGCGATTAGTGAAACATTGGTGGGCGGCCTTCAACAGCTCACCAAAACTTGTTAAGTGGCCTTCCAGCCCAAATAATTGTTCACGTCTGTACTAACCACTATCGATTACAATCAGAATAAATTACACTATGGACACTTGTTACACCACCACAATAGTAAACCTGGAAAAAAACAATGGAGTCTACATTTTACATTCCTTGCTAAACTGGCACTATGGTCCTCAGTTGATAGAAATGTCACAAAATAATTTTTAAAAGCAGCAAATATCTTCTCATTTATAGAATGTGAAGCAGTACAGTAATATTTCTTTATTAGTCCTCTCATGATTTATTGGCGTCAATGTGTGTTTTCTCAAAACTTATTCTGTATCTCTTCATCTGAACACAACAAGGGCCTGAAATTCATCAGGAAGTAAGGTCCGCCCATTTCTCGGTGGTATTCCAGCAGGGCGTCGTTTAAAATTGTCGGAATACCGCCAAGACCGAAAAGCGCTGGTTTGGTGACAATTTTTTCAGCGGTATGCAAGCAGTGTGCAACGGGTGGTATGCAGTATTATAGTCGATCAAGATTGACTTTCTTGTCGATGGATGGTGCGGCACTGCACTGCACATGCGCAAATTTTTGGGTTTTTTGCCTTTTTTTCCACAGACGCTTTTTCCCCACAATTTCGGGGGTCAGGTGTCAACTGCGCATGCGCAGAGAGTTGAAGTCGAGGGCGAGAGAGTGAGAAGGAGCAGCAAAGTCTTCGAGGGTCAGTTGTATTCATCAGAGATTCAAGAGTCAAATAATATTAATAACAAATAATAATTATACAAGATCAACAATAATAATATATATTTTATAAATAAAAAATCATAATAAATATAAACGTAATGGAAATGCTGAAAAAGAAGTCAATGAGGAGGAACATCAAGAAGGGAGGTTGAGTGTGCCCAGCTTTGATGAGATGAAGCTACCTGCCCTGCTGGAGAATATTAGGGAGAGATACTCTGACTTAACCAAGGGTAGTCGTGGAAAGTCCCCCCAAAGGTATACAACAGAATATGGGACGAGATCGGGGAGGTTGTTTCTTTCACAAGTACAATGGTATGCACCAGGGAAAGGTGTCGTAAGAGGTGGAACAACCTGCTGAGGGTAGCAAGAGTAAGTAATGATTTTATATATGCACCCCCCCATGTGCCATGTACCATGTAAATGCAGGTTCAGTGTCACACGGATGATGTTATTTATCCCAAGGTTACGGCGATGTATTTGTGCTTTCAGGCAATGACAAGAGGATCAACCCAGTGTTTTGATGTGTGTGTGTGTGTGTGAGTGTGTGTGTGAACTAGCATGTCTGTGGTATTAAATGGATTGAAGATTTTTATTTTCATTTACTTCACTTTTCGCAGAAGAAGACATCTGCAATAGCAGCCGATCAATGGCGTACAGGGCGGGGGGCGGGGTGCGGGATGGGGGGCGGGAGAGGACCCCCAGTGCAAGAACCATTGATGGAGATTGAGATCCGTGCCTTGTCGCTGGTTGGGGATAGCAACTGTGCCACCACAGGCATTGGAGCTGACCCACTCACACAGGATGGTCAGTTCAAAACAATCCCCGGTCTGTGTTGCGGTCCTGTCATGTCATGTAATGTAACTGTAACTGTAATCTTGGCCACATGTAATGTAATGTAAGTTTATTGCACTGTAATGTTGGACTCATGTGATGAACTGCAATGTTGGGGGCATGTAATGCAATGCATATGTATATGTATATATGTATTGTCTGTCTGCGATATTTAATGCAGTAATGCAGCAGTGGTGGATATTTAAGTAAGACTGCGCTATGTCACTGTATTCATGTACTCATGAAACCATGACCACTGGTACCAAGCATTTTTAAATGTTGTTTTGTACTTCCAGATTCGGAGGATTCAGACCATACCTCCGCAGAGAGACCAGATGACAGACCCACTGTCTCCACCTCTGGCATCACCCAGCCCTCTCCGGACTTCAGCCCTGCCAGAGATGATGAAGAGGAAGAGCAGTTGATCCTGGAGCCAGTGGAGGTGCAGGTGGGGGTGCAGACAGAGGAGGATACATCATCTCCATGTGGGCCAGCTGGAACATCCTCCACCACCAACTCTATATTCATGGGGTTCCCCCATGGCTCCTCTGATTCTGCGGGACCAAGCAGGGTGTAGCAACATACCCCAGCATTGCAGCGTCTTTGCCACAGCGACGGAGGTTGGTGCAGAAAAGGTCCATTGCTGCGAGACAGATAGGCACGTACCAGGACATGGTGTGTCTGTCACAGGCCAGCTTCAAGATAGGTCAAGTGCTGCTCAAGACCATGGCTATGATAGCCGGAAACATCGCGGCGCTATCAGAATGAAAGTCGGAGGATATGTCACGTATGATCACTGCAATGGAGCGAACCACCGACTCCGTTGATGCCATGCAACAATCAACAGGATCGGGACATGGCGCGGAATCACCCCGTGCCATAGTAGACAGGTCGACAGCACCTGAGGGTGTGGAGCTGCCAGCATCTTCCAGCCCTGAAGCCATGCCTTCCACATCATGAGCTGCTCCTGAGGCCCCATTTATTGCGTCTGCAATGTCTCACCCCCAACGACAGCAACAGCACTCGGGATGCACTGCTGCACGCCGGCTTGGTACCACCACGGAGAGGTCCGGACTCAGGCAGTGGGAAAGGGAAGGACGGGAGTAAGAAAGGGTGGGGTGAGTTCGAAGGATTGGTGAGTACGCGGTCGAGGTCGAGGTCGAGGACAGTAAAGAGTGCTTTGTTGTAGCCACGTATTCATTGTTCATTTAAAATAGTTGAAGTTTGATTTTTAAAAGTTTATTTCAAGTTGTTAAAGTTTTAAAATTGTTAAATGTTGTTAAAGTTGTTACAGTTGTTCAAAGCTACAGTTATACGTTTTATAAAGTTTTACAATTGTTGTATATTTTTTACATTTTTACATAAATGCTTTAATTGAATTTAAGCATTCTTTTACAGTGGGGTAACAGTCATCAGGGTCCAAAAACGCAGCTCTCCACATTCAAGCAAAGCATTCATTTTTGAGCTGCTGATGTAACAATTCTGCTCCGCGTGCCCTCCGCTGTGGTGTTGGGGGGGGGGGGGCGGCGGGGGTTGCGGGGAGGGTGCCATGGGTTCATCTGGAAGCTCATCGTAGTCATCCTCCCTTTCATTTTCCTTTTCTTCCTCCTCCGTCTCCCGCACTCTCTCCTTAAGTAGTCCCGCAGTCCCCGCATGATTGCTAAATTATGCAAAATGCAGCACACCATTGTGAACTGAGCAAGCTGCTCAGGGTGGAATTGCAGCCTGCCTCCTGAGTGGTCCAAGCATCGAAAGCGCTGCTTCAGCACTCCAATTGTCTTTTCGCTAATATTGGGTGTGGCTATATGGCTCATTATATAAACCGTATCCTTTGACCCCCAGCATCCAGCATTTACCTTGTGGCTCAGACTTCAACAGGTCAGACACAGTGCTCTCACGCAAGATGTGCACATCATGGATGCTCCCTGGAAAGTAGGCATTCACTGCCATAATGCGCTGTGTATGATCGCAGACGAGCTGCACGTTGAGAGAGTGGAATCCCTTATGGTTTCGGTACACGTCCGTCTCCTGTAATGGTGCTCACAGGGCAATATGGGTACAGTCAGCAGCACCCTGCACCTTGGGGAAACCAGCAATGCGTGCAAATCCCAAAGCCCTCTCATTCTGTGCCTCCCTGACATTGGGAAGTTTATAAATTCCATCCGGCGTGCGTGCATTGCTTCGGTTACTTGTCGAACGCAGCGATGAGTAGCGTACTGAGAAATACAGCATATCTCCCCAGCCGATGCCTGAAAAGAACCTCATGCATAAAAGGAAAGTGCCGCAGTCACCTTCATCATGACAGAGAGTGCAGTAATGTCAGCTTGGATTTATGAAGGGGAAGTCATGTTTGCTCGAATTCCTTGAGGATGTAACGAACAGGGTGAATAGAGGGGAATCAGTGAAGGTTGTGTATTTGGGCATCCAGAAGGCATTTGACAAGGTGCCACATAAAAGGTTACTGCACAAGATCAAAGTTCATGGGGTTGGGGGTAAAAAATTAGCATGGATAGAGGATTGGCTACCTAACAGAAAACAGAGAGTCAGGATAAATGGTTCATTCTCGGGTTGGCAATCAGTAACTAGTGGGGGGCCGCAGGGATCGGTGAAGGGATCCCAACTATTTACAATCTATATTAATGACTTGGAAGAAGGGACCGAGTGTAACGTAGCCAAGTTTGCTGATGATACAAAGATGGCAGGAAAAGCAATGTGTGAGGCGGACACAAAAAATCTGCAAAAGGATATAGACAGGCTAAGTGAGTGGGCAAAAATTTGGCTGATGGAGTATAATATTGGAACGTGTGAGGTCATGCACTTTGGCAGAAAAAATCAAAGAGCAAGTTATTATTTAAATGGAGAAAAATTGCAACATGCTACAGTACAGTGGGACCTGGGGGTATTTGTGCATGAAACACAAAAGGTTAGTATGCAGTTACAGCAAGTGATCAGGAAGGCCAATGGAATCTTGGCCTTTATTGCAAAGGGGATGGAGTATAAAAGCAGGGAAGTCTTGCTACAGTTATACAGGGTATTGGTGAGGCCACACCTGGAATACTGCGTAGTTTTGGTTTCCATATTTGAGAAAGGATATACTTGCTTTGGAAGCAGTTCAGAGAAGGTTCAATAGGTTGATTCCGGAGATGGAGGGGTTGACTTATGAGGAAAGGTTGAGTAGGTTGGACCTCTACTCATTGGAATTCAGAAGAATGAGAGGTGATCTTATCGAAACATATAAGATTATGAGGGGGCTTGACTCTCTCTCCTGCGACAGTTGGAGCTGGTGCTCTCCACTCTCTCTCCTGTGACAGTTAGAGCTGGTGCTCTCCACTTTCTCTCCTGCGACAGTTAGAGCTGGTGCACTCCACTTTCTCTCCTGCGACAGTTGGAGCTGGTGCTCTCCACTCTCTCTCCTGCGACAGTTGGAGCTGGTGCTCTCCACTCTCTCTCCTGTGACAGTTGGAACTGGTGCTCTCCACTCTCTCTCCTGTGACAGTTGGAACTGGTGCTCTCCATTCTCTCTCCTGTGACAGTTGGAGCTGGTGCTCTCCACTTTCTCTCCTGCGACAGTTGGAGCTGGTGCTCTCCACTCTCTCTCCTGCGACAGTTGGAGCTGGTGCTCTCCACTCTCTCTCCTGTGACAGTTGGAACTGGTGCTCTCCACTCTCTCTCCTGTGACAGTTGGAACTGGTGCTCTCCACTCTCTCTCCTGTGACAGTTGGAACTGGTGCTCTCCACTCTCTCTCCTGTGACAGTTTGAACTGGTGCTCTCCACTCTCTCTCCTGTGACAGTTGGAGCTGGTGCTCTCCACTCTCTCTCTTGTGACAGTTGGAACTGATGCTCTCCACTCTCTCTCTTGTGACAGTTGGAACTGGTGCTCTCCACTCTCTCTCCTGTGACAGTTTGAACTGGTGCTCTCCACTCTCTCTCCTGTGACAGTTGGAGCTGGTGCTCTCCACTCTCTCTCTTGTGACAGTTGGAGCTGGTGCTCTCCACTCTCTCTCTTGTGACAGTTGGAACTGATGCTCTCCACTCTCTCTCTTGTGACAGTTGGAACTGGTGCTCTCCACTCTCTCGTCCTGTGACAGTTGGAACTGGTGCTCTCCACTCTCCCGTTGGTGTAGGAGGGAGGGCTTTAGTTTCCTGAACAATTGGGACCACTTCTGGGGAAGGTGGGACCTGTACAAGTCGGACAGGTTACACCTCAACAGAGACGGGACCAATGTTCTCGCGGGTGGTTGTGATAGTATGGTTGGGAGGGCTTTAAACTAGCTTGGCAAGGAGATGAGATCCCAGAAGAGGGCTCTGAGCTAATTAGAGTGGGTGAGAACTCAGATGAACAGAACCCCAAGAAAGAATGCAAAAGGCAGGAGGCAACAGAGCAGAGTAGCACTGGAGTAAGTGTAAACCACAAGGTGATTGGAAGGGACAATATGTATGAATATAAAGGGGCTACAGGAGGGGTCAAAACTAAAAATCATGGTTTAAAAACTGGTATTAAAACACTAGCATAAAGTAAATGAGTTGACGGCACAAATCATTACAAATGGGTATGATTTAGTGACCATTACAGAAACGTGGTTGCAGGGTGGCCAAGAATGGGAATTAAACATACAGGGGTATCTGACAATTCAGAAAGATAGACAAGAAGGGAAAGGAGGTGGGGTGGCTCTGTTAATAAAGAATGATATCAGGGCAGTTGTGAGAGATGATATTGGCTCAAATGAACAAAATGTTGAATCATTGTGGGTGGAGATTAGAGATAGTAAGGGGAAAAAGTCACTGGTGGGCGTAGTTTATAGGCCCCCAAATAATAACTTCACGGTGGGGCGGACAATAATCAAGGGAATAATGGAGGCATGTGAAAAAGGAACGGCAGTAATCATGGGGGATTTTAACCTACATATTGATTGGTCAAATCAAATCGCATGGGGTAGCCTGGAGGAGGCATTCATAGAATGCATACAGGATTGTTTCTTAGAACAGTATGTTACAAGGGAGCAAGCTATCTTAGATCTGGCCCTGTGTAATGAGACAGGAATAATAAACGATCTCCTAGTAAAAGATCCTCTCAGAATGAGTGATCACAGTATGGCTGAATTTGTAATACAGATTGAGGGTGAGAAAGTAGTGTCTCAAACGAGCGTACTATGCTTAAACAAAGGGGACTACAGTGGGATGAGGGCAGAGTTGGTTAAAGTAGACTGGGAACACAGAATAAACGGTGGCACAATTGAGGAACAGTGGAGGACTTTTAAGGAGCTCTTTCATAGTGCTCAACAAAAATATATTCCAGTGAAAAAAAAGGGCGATAAGAGAAGGGATAACCAGCCGTGGATAACCAAGGAAATAAAGGAGAGTATCAAATTAAAAACCAGTGCGTATAAGATGGCCAAGGTTACTGGGAAACTAGAAGATTGGGAACATTTTAAACGACAGCAAAGAATGACTAAGAAAGCAATAAAGAAGGAGAAGATAGATTACGAATGTAAACTTGCGCAAAACATAAAAACAGATCGTAAAAGCTTTTACCGATATATAAAATGGAAAAGAGTGACTAAAGTAAATGTTGGTCCCTTAGAAGATGAGAAAGGGGATTTAATAATGGGAAATGTGGAAATGGCTGAGACCTTAAACAATTATTTTGCTTCGGTCTTTACAGTGGAAGACACAAAAACCATGCCAAAAATTGCTGGTCACGAGAATGTGGGAAGAGAGGACCTTGAGATAATCACTATCACTAGGGGGGTAGTGCTGGACAGGCTAATGGGACTCAAGGTAGACAAGTCCTCTGGTCCTGATGAAATGCATCCCAGGGTATTAAAAGAGATGGCGGAAATTATAGCAGATGCATTCGTTATAATCTGCCAAAATTCTCTGGACTCTGGGGAGGTGCCATCGGATTGGAAAGCAGCTAATGTAACGCCTCTGTTTAAAAAAGGGGGCAAACAAAAGGCAGCTAACTATAGGCCGGTTCGTTTAACATCTGTAGTGGTGAAAATGCTTGAAGTTATCATTAAGGAATCAATAGCGGGACATCTCGATAGGAATAGTGCAATCAAGCAGACGCAACATGGATTCATGAAGGGGAAATCATGTGTAACCAATTTACTGGAATTCTTTGAGGATATAACGAGCATGGTGGATAGAGGTATACCGATGGATGTGGTGTATTTAGATTTCCAAAAGGCATTCGATAAGGTGCCACACAAAAGGTTACGACAGAAGATAAAGGTACGCGGAGTCAGAGGAAATGTATTAGCATGGATCGAGAATTGGCTGGCTAACAGAAAGCAGAGAGTAGGGATAAATGGGTCCTTTTCGGGTTGGAAATCGGTGGTTAGTGGTGTGCCACAGGGATCGGTGCTGGGACCACAACTGTTTACAATATACATAGATGACCTGGAAGAGGGACAGAGTGTAGTGTAACAAAATTTGCAGATGACACAAAGATTAGTGGGAAAGCGGGTTGTGTAGAGGACACAGAGAGGCTGCAAAGAGATTTAGATAGGTTAAGCGAATGGGCTAAGATTTGGCAGATGGAATACAATGTCGGAAAATGTGAGATCATCCACCTTGGGAAAAAAAACAGTAAAAGGGAATATTATTTAGAATGGGGAGAAATTACAACATGCTGCAGTGCAGAGGGACCTGGGGGTCCTTGTGCATGAATCCAAAAAAGTTAGTTTGCAGGTGCAGCAGGTAATCAGGAAGGCGAATAGAATGTTGGCCTTCATTGCGAGAGGGATGGAGTACAAAAGCAGGGAGGTCCTGCTGCAACTGTTCAAGGTATTGGTGAGGCCGCACCTGGAGTACTGCGTGCAGTTTTGGTCACCTTACTTAAGGAAGGATATACTAGCTTAGGAAGGGGTACAGAGACGATTCACTAGGCTGATTCCGGAGATGAGGGGGTTACCTTATGATGATAGATTGAATAGACTGGGTCTTTACTCGTTGGAGTTCAGAAGGATGAGGGGTGATCTTATAGAAACATTTAAAACAATGAAAGGGATAGACAGGATAGAGACAGAGAGGTTGTTTCCACTGGTCGGGGAGACTAGAACTAGGGGGCACAGCCTCAAAATACGGGGGAGCCAATTTAAAACTGAGTTGAGAAGGAATTTCTTCTCCCAGAGGGTTGTGAATCTGTGGAATTCTCTGCCAAAGGAAGCAGTTGAGGCTGGCTCATTGAATATATTCAAATCACAGATAGATAGATTTTTAACCAGTAAGGGAATTAAGGGTTATGGGGAGCGGGCGGGTAAGTGGAGCTGAGTCCACGGGCAGATCAGCCGTGATCTTGTTGGGTGGCGGAGCAGGCTCGAGGGGCTAGATGGCCTACTCCTGTTCCTCATTCTTATGTTCTTATGTTCTTATGTTCTTATTAATGTTGGGGAAGTCCAGAACAAGGGGTCACAGTCTCAGGATAAGGGGTAAGCCATTTAGGACCGAGATGAGGAGAAACTTCTTCACCCTGAGAGTGGTGAACCTGTGGAATTCTCTACCACAGAAAGTTGTTGAGGCCAATTCACTAAATATATTGAAAAAGGAGTTAGATGTAGTCCTTACTACTAGGGGGATCAAGGGGTATGGTGAGAAAGCAGGAATGGGGTACTGAAGTTGCATGTTCAGCCATGAACTCATTGAATGGCGGTGCAGGCTCGAAGGGCCGAATGGCCTACTCCTGCACCTATTTTCTATGTTTCTATGACAATGTGGATGCAGAGAGGATCTTTCTACTGATAGGGGAGACTAGAACTAGGGGTTATAATCTTAGAATAAGGGGCTGCCCATTTAAACTGAGATGAGGAGGAATTTCTTCTCTCAGAGGGTTGTAAATCTGTGGAATTCGTTGCCTCAGAGAGCTGTGGAAGCCAGGACATTGAATAAATTTAAGACAGAGATAGACAGCTTCTTAACCAATAAGGGATTAAGGGGTTATGGGGAGCGGGCAGGGAAGTGGACCTGTGTCCATGATCAGATCAGCCATGATCGTATTAAATGGCGGAGCAGGCTCGAGCTGCCATATGGCCTACTCCTGCTCCTATTTCTTATGTTCTTATGTTGTTATGTTGGTGGCACTGGGCTGCAGGTCTGCCTTAATGAGCTGGCAAATCTCATCGATCACCTCTTTTCAGAAGTGCAGCCTTCAAATGCACTAGCAATCGCTCAATTCCGAGTATGAACGCTTCTACCCGAAAATCCTTTGGGGCTAAGGCCTCCTCCTTATCATCAGTCTGTGATCATCTCCATTACCCTGATAACTCTGCTCAATAAACCTTCTCACATCTGGATCATCCATTCGGCAGGTTGTCAGCAATACAGGCTGAGATAGTACAGGCCCCATTCTTTTTAAATCTCCAGAATCTCCTCAAATATTCTGAGATAAACTCAAATGATTTTTCAATTAAAAAATATCAACTCAAATGCCTTCTATCTTGATAATGTACTCAGTACCAATAAAAATACCTTTCCCACTATAAATCACACTGTAAAGTGACTGTTCACCTCAGAAATACTGAGGTGCTGCTTTTGCTGACTGTTCCCAATTTCAAAATGGCGGCACTGACCATGACCATCCATTACCACCCACTTATGATCGAGTAAAACTACCTTTTCCAGGACGGTATGCAGCTCAGGTGGTATGTCAGTGGTATGTCATGAAACTGGCACTTTTTGGGAGGTATGCGGGCGGTTCTACCCAGCGGACGGTGTGCATACCGCTCGGTGGTATGTCAATGAAGAATCTTCCATCGAGCAGTATGTCGGCGGTATGTACCTGTTTTTTGACCAAACTTGCATTTTTGGGTGGTAAGCGGGTGGTAGTGGGCGGTATGCCGATGAATTTCGGGCCCCAAATCTTGACTTTGTGCAATCGTGTAAAACGGACTGATTTCAATGGAAATAAAAATTGGGAGAGATGTAAAACGGGCTGCTGACTTGCTATCACCCTTTTGGCACTATCGCACAAAGTCAAGATCGATCCCACTTTGAGCACAAATGTTATCAAAAATACATTGTGAATAAGAATTGTGAAACTAGGTCATAAATGCACATTGTATTACGAAGCATTTATGATCTGCATTCCAATTTTTTTGCTGAATTTCTACCTTCTTGATAATTCCGGCATACTAGCTCTCTGTATGTAATTCTTAAAAGGTCAGGAAGTGAAAAATCTGTGTTTACCCAATCAGTTTTGGAGGGATGACTGTGGCACAGTAAGTGGTGCAGCTGCCATATATTCCTTGTGTGAATCAGCAACCTCAAGTACCTTTGACAACAATGTAATGTCTACCATCTGCTCGGAATTTCATCTCAGAGTCTCAGCTATGGAACTTGCCATTCCCTGGTTCATCTATTTCAACTATCCCAGTCAAACATTGTTATTTACTTTGGATGGCAATAGTGAAAATTTGTACCTGTCCACATGAAGAAACTAAAGATAGAGCTCAATAACTACAGATAAGTATCGTTCAGTAAAAGCTCATGGAAAATAACATGATTGAGAAGCTGATGTGCTCACAACAGTCTTTGATCTGAGCTTCAGAGCAAATCGATCTCATGATCCAGAAGTGGAATAAATTGGTTGATGTCCAAACTAAGAGCAGTAATCCTCAACAGGATTTGATAGAATATAGCATCTCAGTCTCACTGAGAAGATGGCCCTTTGCAACATAAATAGTGAGCCATTGAATTGGATGTCCAGAAGGAACAAACAGTGAATCAGGACAAGTAGAGGTTTGGTTTCATATCATGGTACCTTCACAGGAGTCGTTTTGACAACATGCTTACAATTATAATGGCCCTAAAATTCCGGTCGGAGGGTTCCTTCAGCCGAATGCCTCTGACCCCAAATTTCTCTACGAATGTACCTGGTGGTCCCAGAGGCACCTTGGATTTCGGTCGGAGGCCTTCTTTCCACGCGCTTCGCAGCACGTCCACGTCTTCTAGATGTGGACAGAGAAGCTAGAGTCACGTGGGCCTGGACAACCAATCATGGTACAGTATTCTCTTGGCTAGTAATGGGAACTCCGATTTTACGAGTTCCCATTACTATCAATGAGAATAACCCCCTAAAACACCCAAACTCAACATAATAAATAAAAAAACACCACACATATTTAAAATTAATTGAAATTAAAGTTAATTAAATGTTTTGGAAAAAATATATATTTTGGGGATTTTTTTTTAATGTATTTTAATATGATTTAAAATAAACTTACCTTAGTGGAAAGGGTTTTTACTATGAAAATGTGTATTTAAATTTTATTTTTATATGTTTTAAAACTCTTACGCTGGTAAAAGTAAGCTATGCGCCTGCTTTTAACAGATGTAAGAGTTTGAAGGACATTCGCTGGGCAAGAGATGGGCAAATAGCCCAGTCTCGCTCGCTCATGCAGATGTCCTTCTCCCGGGGATGCGGAGGATCTGTCAAGAGATATCTTGACAGATCGGAAAAGCCGGTTTTCGGTTCATGCGCATTGCGAGGCCTCGCCGGGTCCGTACGTATTCAAGGCCGGAATTTCAGGGCCACGGTTTATTTTCATTTTTATGATTAAGTGGGTATCATTGTCTGTAATATCAGTGAGATGTAGATGGATTCTTCTTCTTCATTGAGATCATAACTGGAACTGAACATAAGAGTGGTTTCTGCTTCAACTACATTTTCATGCTTATGTACCATGAGACAATGAAAAAGAATACAAAGGGGGTGAAGTTGGTCTTGGATGGCAGCCCATTGGAAGCCAATGGAAAAGAAAATGCGGCAGGTGAAAAGCATAAGAACATAAGAACATAAGAAATAGGAGCAGGAGTAAGCCATACAGCCCCTCGAGCCTGCTCTGCCATTTAATCAGAACATGGCTGATCTGATCTTGGGCTCAGCTCCACTTCCCTGCCCGCTCCCCATAACCCTTCATTCTCTTATCGGTTATGAAACTGTCTATCTCTGCCTTAAATTTATTTAATGTCCCAACTTCCACAGCTCTCTGAGGCAGCAAATTCCACAGATTTACAATCCTCTGAGAGAAGAAATTACTTCTCAGCTCAGTTTTAAATGGGTGGCCCCTTATTCTAAGATTATGCCCTCTAGTTCTAGTCTCCCCTATGAGTGGAAATATCCTCTCTGCATCCACCTTGTCCAAAATGTCTGGAACACGACCTTGTTCCAACAGAGGGACAAGTACAAGGCATCATGGCTCTTGCTCCAAACACTGGCACCTGCTTGACTATGTAATCATTCGAGCCAGGCATTGCAAGGATGTGCGCATCACCCACGCCATGACAGGACTGCTGGACGGACCACCGCCTAATCCGTTCCATCTTCAACATCAATATAGCTCCAAAGCAACGACAACAGCAGAAGCAGTGCCGCAAAAAAATCAATGCCGGGGCACTCAAAGACCCAGCTAAGAGAGCCCTTTACAGCCAGCGCCTCACTGCTAACCTGGCGACCCTTGATGACCCCGAGACGCAGAATGCCCACAGAGCTTGGTCTTCCCTCCACGCCACCATAACCAGTGCCTGCAAAGAGACGCTCGGTCACTCAACCAGGAAACACCAGGACTGGTTTGATGAGAATGACCAGGAGATCCAAGAGCTAATAAATCGCAAGCGTAGGGCATTTCTGAGTCTAAAACAGCAACCCAACTTGGGAGCAGCAAAGCAACTTTACAGACAGCTTAAGGCCGAGGTCCAACAAAAAACCCTAAAAAATAGATGGTGGGTGAAGAAAGCACAGGAGATTCAGCAGCTGGCCGACAGCCATGAAGTGCGAGGATTCTTCACAGCAGTCAAGGCCACCTACGGCCCAAGCACCCAAGGCCTCAGCCCACTGCTGGCCAAAAATGAGGGGACAGTCATCAGGGACACCAAGCCAGTCAGGACTCGCTGGAAGTTACTTTGAAGATCTCCTGAACCGAGACTCTGTCTTTGACTCGAGTGTCCTCGACTCCATCCCGCAGCATGCTACCCGACACCATCTTAGCAAAACCCCAACCCTACGTGAGGTAAGTAAGGCCATCCACCAGCTCAAGAACAAAAAGGCAACGGAAGCATATGGAATCCCTGCTGAGGCACTAAAGTATGGTGGAGAGTCACTATTGGCACGAATGCATTGAAGGGATGCAAAATTCACAAGAAATCCCCCCAGTATTTGGGCTCATTCAAAAGGAAATTCAATTTGGGACTATCAACCAAAAAGTTTAGAACTCTAAAGTGCTTACTACGAACTACGAACTTTAACAGAATTTTGGATTTTAAAAGACAAACTCAAGGCTGTGGGCGTACCTACGGAACTAACAGGAGACAGACTGATTAGATGAGGCTACCTGGGTGTGAGAACTAAGTTAACCTGTCTGGAAGAATGAGTATTCAAAAACCCTTCCCCCACAAGAGACATTAACATCACAAAATCACCTAGAGGTAGCTACCCATCAACATGGGTCTGGACAACCATTTCAGCATATACATCACAAAGAGGCCCAATCCAGCCTGTATGTGAAAGACTAAGCACAAAAGGTCATTGCAATTGCCAAACTAATAACAGTTTTCGAACATCAACTCACCCAAAGCGTATCAATTTTTAATGAGCCCAACAAAATATTAAAAGAACCAAGCCAGCCAAAATTATACAAAGGATTTTGAACAGATTTGGCGGCAAGATTAGAACACTGAAATCGTACAACTGGTCACTGTTTTCAACAGAGGTTAGGCGGTTGCTAGGTAGCTACAAGGCTGCTACTACCTCAGGTGCCATACTACACCAGGTGTTATACTGTGAGTATGTCATCAAGACAAGGAGAGAAACCAACATGACAGTTGTAAATTAACTTCTCCAGCCTCGAAGTCCTGAAGTCCTGAAGGAAGGAAGAACATGACCATCGCAGCAGTGGCCGACCACAGTCAATGTGGTATCAAGGGAAAAACAATCGCGATCTACCATTAACTATCAAAAGGATTGGTAAGCGTAGTCCCTACCTGCCCTGGAGTCTAACCTAGCTAGAATTAGGTATTGGGAGATGGAAGGTATAATTTACTGTAACCCCCTTTGAATGTGTAGTGCATGCTTCTTTATTAGAATGATTTTAAGTTTGACGTTGTACCTTTCCTTGTATTGTCCTTTATTAGAGTGATTGTAAGTTTGGCCTTGTATTTTCTTACTAGAGTAATAAGCCTGTATTACTTCGACCGTAATAAAAACAAAGTTCTTTGCATCAAACCAGTGTCCTTTGCACTTTTGTGACATCCCCAAATAAATCCAGAGTATAGAACCCAAGGGAGGGGGCGTGATTCGAACCGCTCAAGCTGGTCAGAAGGGAACCTGACCCCCTCATAGAGACCACCCCTCTTACAGCATGACCTCATCTCTCTCATCTAGAAGGAGGAGAGCATGCTGGGAGATCTCAGAGATGCAGTAATCATGACCATCTTTAAAAAAGGGCCAAGTCCGCCTGCGGCAAATACAGAGGAATCTCCCTGTTATCAGCCACTGGGAAAGCCATCACTGGAATCCTCCTTAACCATCTTCTCCCCGTGGCTGAGGAGCACCTCCTGGAGTCACAGTGTGGATTCCGTCCACTATGGAGTACAACGGACATGATCTTTACGGCGCGACAACTGCAAGAGAAATGCAGGGAACAGCACCAATCCTTGTACACGGCCTTCTTTGACCTCACAAAGGCCTTTGACACTGTCAACCACGAGGGACTATGGAGCATCCTCCTCCGTTTCGGCTGCTCCCAAAGGTTTGTCGCCATCCTCCACCTGCTCCACGACGATATGCAAGCTGTGATCCTGACCAATGGATCCATCACAGACCCAATCCACGTCTGGACTGGAGTCAAGCAGGGTTGCGTCATCGTGCCAACCCTCTTCTCGATCTTCCTCGATGCAATGCTCCATCTCACACTCCCCGCTGGAGTAGAACTAAACTCCAGAATCAGTGGGAACCTGTTCAACCTTCATCAACTCCAGGCCAGATCCAAGACTGCCCCAACCTCACTCGTCGAGCTACAGTGTGCGGACAATGCTTGCATCTGTGCACATTCAGAGACTGAACTCTAAATCATAGTCAACATCTTCACTGAGACGTACAAAAGCATGTGCCTTACACTGAACATCCATAAGACAAAGGTCCTCCACCAACCTGACCCCGCCACACAGCACTACCCCTCAGTCATCAAGATCCACGACACGGCCCTGGACAACGTGGACCATTTCCCATACCTCAGGAGCCTAATATCAGCAAGGGCAGACATCGACGATGAGGTTCAACACCGCCTCAAGTGTGCCAGCACAGCCTTCGGCCACCTGTGGAAGAGTATTCGAAGATCAATCTGACACCAAGCTCATGGTCCAAAGGGCTGTAGTGATACCCACCATCCTGTATGGCTCAGAGACATGGACCATATACAGTAGATACCTCAAATCGCTGGAGAAATACCACCAACGATGTCTCAGCAAGATCCTGCAAATCCCCTGAGAGGACAGATGCACCAACGTTAGCATCCTCGATCAGGCCAACATCCCCAGCCTGGATGCACTGACCACACTCGACCAGCTCTGTTGGGCAGGCCATATTGTTCACATGCCTGACATAAGACTCCCAAAGCAAGCGCTCTACTCAGAAATCCTACACGGCAAGCGAGCCAAAGGTGGGCAGAGGAAATGTTTCAAGGACACCCTCAAAGTCTCCTTGATAAAATGCAACATCCCCACCGACACCTGGGAGTCCCCGGCTAAAGACCGCCCTAAGTGGAGGAGGAGCATCCGGGAGGGCGCTGAGCACCTCGAGTCTCGTCACCGAGAGCATGCTGAAAGCTAGAGCAGACAGGGGAAGGAGCGTGCGACAAACCTGTTCCACCCACCCTTTCCCTCAACGACTGTCTGTCCCACCTGTGACAGAGACTGTAATTCCCATATTGGACTGTTCAGTCACCTAAGAACTCACTTTTAGAGTGGAAGCAAGTCTTCCTCGATTTCGAGGGACTGCCTATGATGATGACCATGTGTAGATAATCCTAAAACTATCTTTAACCATTAAACAGATGATCGCAAAAGGAGTTGTTTTCTTACCCTGTTCCTTCTGCTATTAGTGCATTACCTGGAAATAGAAAACTATGAACTTAATCAGTATGTTTCTTTTGTATCTCAGTTGAACAAAATTGAAGGACACCTGAATGTACAACTCCCACATAGTTTATGCTTTAGCTTGAAGCTCCCTTAAACTACCTTGTAATATGAGTGGAATTCTCCCTGAAACATTGAACCTGAACTTTAAAAGAGGAAAGGGCTCCTTTTCAATCTTGATTAATATGTATCCTGTACAAAGTTCCAGATTATAATGACTAAAGTGCTTTCTTTCCTGCATAATCAACACCTTGTGATAAAATCATAGCGACCGTGAGGAGTTGTTATGTATGTAACTATGTAATGCTTGCCACCAGAGGGCGTGACTGTTGGAGTCCTAATGGTCACATGCACATATGTGCAGGGCCAGTATAAAAGGTTGGCTGCCATGTTGTTTAGGCACTCTGGAGTTGTAATAAAGAAGACTAAGGTCACACTAAGTTTAGCTCACAGTACTCAGCCTCGTGGAGTTCTTCTAGACATAATAACTGGCGACAAGTAACAGAATATGAACCTTCATACAACCATGGCTGCTATTGGAATATTAGAGAAATTCGTCAAGGGTGATGATTGGGAAGCCTTCATCGAGCGTCTCGACCAGTACTTCGTGGCCAACGAGCTGGAAGGAGACACTAACGCGGTCAAGCACAGGGCGGTTCTCCTCACCATCTGTGGACCTAAAATATACGGCCTCATCAAGAATCTGCTCGCACCGACAAAACCAATGGAGAAGGAATATACAAAGTTATGCACACTGGTTTGGGATCACCTCAAGCCGAAGGAGAGTATCCTCATGGCCAGGTATCATTTTTACACGCATCATCGCTCTGGGGGCCAGGACATGGTCGATTATGCCACTGACCTGAGACGCCTCACGGGACCTTGCAATTTTGGAGCTGCACTGGGGGAAAGGCTGCGGGACTTTTTCGTGCAGGGCATCAGCCACGAGGTCATTCGTCGAAAGCTGCTGGCTGCTGAAACGCTAGACCTGAGCAGGGCCATCGCGATCGCCCAGGCATGCATGGCTACAGACGATAACACCAAACAGATATCTTCTCAATATCGAAGCTCATCGGCAAGTACTGTGCATAAAATGTCATCGCTAGCAAGCCGAACTGCATATGGCAGGGCCTATACGTCTGCGGCTGTAAGACCTGTGATGACTCAGAGTCCTCCATCGGGGATGACTGTGAATCCATTAGCACCATGTTGGGCCCATTAATATCGATTCAAGCACTACGTGTGCAAAGGCTGCGCAATGATGGGGCACCTCCAGCGAATGTGCAAATGGCTACGACACGCCATGTGGCAGAGGATGATCGATCCGGCGCAGATCACGCAGCATAGGCAACTCAATCCGAGGAAGAAGTGTATGGGATTACATACCTTCACCACCAAGAGCCCTCCTATAATGCTGAAAGTGAAATTAAATGGAGTTCCAATATCCATGGAGTTGAACACGGGTCAATAATGAGCCAGAAGGCTTTTGAGAAACTGTGGGACAATAAGGCACAAAGGCCCAAACTGGGCCCAATTAATGCAATGTTGCGTACCTACACCAAAGAACCCATACCAGTCATTGGAAGTGCGGCAGTGAAGGTATCGTATGATGGAGCTGTGCATGACCTATCATTGTGGATTGTTCCAGGCAATGGTCCAACGCTATTCGGCAGAAGCTGGCTAGAAAAGATTAGATGGAATTGGAAAGACATCAAAGCACTATCTTCAGTGGATGATGCCTCGTGTGCTCAAGTGCTGAGCAAGTTTCCCTTGCTATTCGAACCAGGCATCGGCAACTTCACAGGCGCCAAGGTACAGATCCATCTAGGCCCCGATGCATGGCCCATCCATCATAAGGCTTGAGTGGTTCCGTACATGATGAGGGAGAAAGTTGAGATCAAACTGCACAGACTCCAATGCAAAGGAATCATATCGCCAGTCGAGTTCAATGAGTGGGCCAGTCCAATTGTTCCGGTTGAAAAGCGATGGCACGGTCAGAATCTGCGGAGACTACAAGGTAACAATGAACCGAGTCTTACTACAGGACCAGTACCCGCTGTCCAGTGCAGATGACCTGTTCGCAACGTTGGGGGGGGAAGTCATTCACCAATGTGGACCTAACCTCCGCCTACATGACACAGGAGCTGGCTGAATCTTCAAAAAGACTGACATGCATCAATATACAGAAAGGGCTATTTATATACTACAGGTGCCCTTTCGGGATTTGCTCGGCTACAGCCATTTTCTAGAGAAACATGGAGAGTTTGCTGTAATCTGTTCCGCGCACCATTGTGTTTCACGATGACATCCTGATCACCGGTCGTGACACCATCGAACACCTACACAACCTGGAAGAGGTTCTAAGTCACCCAGACAGAGTGGGACTCATGCTGAAATGCTTCAAGTGTGTTTTCCTGGTGCCAGAAGTCGAATTTTTGGGGAGGAAGATTGCAGCAGACAGCATCAGGTCCACAGAATCAAAGACAGAGGCCATCAAGAATGCACCCAAACCACAAAATGTGATGGAACTGCCTTCGTTCCTGGGACTCCTCAACTATTTTGGTAACTTTCTACCTGGGTTGAGCAGGTTGTTAGAGCCTTTGCACATGTTGCTATGTAAGGGTGACGACTGGGTTTGGGGCAAATCTCAAGTCACAGCCTTTGAGAAGGCCAGGAACCTCCTATGTTAAAATAAGTTACTTGTACACTATGACCCACGTAAACGTTTAGTGCTAGCTTGTGATGCCTCATCGTATGGGGTCGACTGTGTGTTTCAGCAAGCCAATGTATCGGGCAACCTCCAACTGGTTGCATACCTGTCTAGAAGTCTGTCTAAGGCTGAGAGAGCTTATAGTATGGTCGAGAAAGAGGCATTAGTAGGTGTATGTGGGGTTAAGAAAATGCACCAATACCTATTTGGCTTGAAACTGACCATAAGCCGCTCATTTCGCTGTTTTTAGAGAGCAAAGGTATAAACACCAATGCTTCATCCAAAGATGGGCACTAACATTATCCGCTTATGACTATGTTATCCGCCACAGACCAGGCACTGAAAACTGTGCCAATGCTCTCAGCTTGCTACTGGTCATGGATGCTTTTGAGAGTGAGGGGTCATCCACCACAGCTCACCAGATCAGGATCTGGACCAGCCAACATGGGAACTGGTAAAAAGTTGCGTCCAACATGGGAACTGGTGGGCCGTTCCCAGGGAAATGCAAGATGAAATTAAACCGTTTCACCGACGCAAAGATGAAATGTCCATCCAGTCGGATTGTTTCTAATGGGGTAATCGCGTGGTTTTGCCAAAAAAAGGCAGGGAAACATTTATACCCGAACTACACAGTACCCACCCAGGCATTATCATGTTGAATGCAATTGACAGGTCGCTTGTTTGGTGGCCTGGCATTGACTCGGATTGGAGTCATGCGTGCATCAGTGCAACTGAGCAATGTACCAAGGGAGGCTCCACTAAGTCTGTGGTCATGGCCCTCTAAACTGTGATCCAGGATCCAAGTAGATTTTGCCGGCCCCTTTCAAGGAAAGATGTTTTTAGTAGTAATGGACGCTTACTCCAAATGGATTGAATGCGTAATCATGTCATCCAGCGCGTCCACAGCCACCATTGAAATCCTCTGGGCCATGATTGCCACCCATAGCTTGCCCGACGTCCTTGTCAGCGACAATGGACCGTGTTTCACCAGCTCGGAATTCAACAAGTTTATGACCCACCATGGCATCAAGCATGTCAGGTCTGCTCCGTTTAAGCCCGCATCTAATGGTCAAGCAGAGCGGGCAGTCCAAACAATCAAGCACAGCATGAAACGTGTGACGGACAGCTCCCTGCAGACTCGCTTGTCTCACATTCTGCTCAGTTACCAGATGCAACCCCACTCGCTCACCGGGATTCCCCCGGTAGAACTGTTAATGAAGAGAGCCCTCAAAACCAGCCCTCACTAGTCCACCCGGATCTCAATGATCATGTGGAAACCCGGCGACACCGGCAGAACATGTACCACGATTGCGCGGCTGTTTCACGTGACATTGATGTTATCGACTCTGTGTTTATCCTGAATTATGGTCATGGTCCCAAGTGGGTTGCAGGCACTGTTTTGGCCAAGGAAGGGAATAGGGTGTTTATAATCAAACTGTTAAATGGCCAAACGTGCAGAAAGCATTTAGATCAGAACAAATTGCAATTTACTGACAACCAGGAACGACTTGAAGAGGACATCACCATCGACAATCCACCAACACATACCCAACCAGCAATCAACCTCGCTGTCAATCACGAGGATGAACCCACCATTCCTGACAGTCCGTTCAGACCAGCCGCAGTGCAGTGCAGCAATGGTCCGACCAACTCACACACGCCAGGGTTTGAACTTAGACGATCAACCAGGGAGCGAAGGGCTCCGGATCGCCTCAACTTGTAAATAACTTGTACCGAAGACTTTGGGGGGGAGTGATGTTATGTATGTAACTATGTAATACTTACCACCAGAGGGCGCAACTTTTGGAGTCCTAATCATCACCTGCACACACGTGCAGAGCCAGTATAAAAGATTGGCTGCCATGTTGTTTAGGCACTCTGGAGTTGTAATAAAGAAGACTAAGGCCACACCTGGGGCTCCTTGTGCATGAATCCCAAAAAGTTAGTTTGCAGGTGCAGCAGGTAATCAGGAAGGCGAATGGAATGTTGGCCTTCATTGCGAGAGGGATGGAGTACAAAAGCAGGGAGTCCTGCTGCAACTGTATAGGGTATTGGTGAGGCCGCACCTGGAGTACTGCATGCAGTTTTGGTCACCTTACTTAAGGAAGGATATACTGGCTTTGGAGGGGGTACAGAGATGATTCACTGGGCTGATTCCGGAGATGGGGGGGTTACCTTATGATGATAGATTGAATAGACTGGGTCTTTACTCACTGGAGTTCAGAAGGATGAGGGGTGATCTTATAGAAACATTTAAAATAATGAAAGGGATAGACAAGATAGAGGCAGAGAGGTTGTTTCCACTGGTTGGGGAGACTAGAACTAGGGGGC
Source organism: Pristiophorus japonicus (assembly GCF_044704955.1). NCBI lineage: Eukaryota > Metazoa > Chordata > Chondrichthyes > Pristiophoridae > Pristiophorus > Pristiophorus japonicus. The sequence continues at coordinate 183,473,109 of NC_091977.1, forward strand.
ACAGCCTCAAAATACGGGGGAGCCAATTTAAAACCGAGTTGAGAAGGAATTTCTTCTCCCAGAGGGTTGTGAATCTGTGGAATTCTCTGCCCAAGGAAGCAGTTGAGGCTAGCTCATTGAATGTATTCAAGTCACAGATAGATAGATTTTTAACCAATAAGGGAATTAAGGGTTACGGGGAGCGGGCGGGTAAGTGGAGCTGAGTCCATGGCCAGATCAGCCATGATCTTGTTGAATGGCAGAGCAGGCTCGAGGGGCTAGATGGCCTACTCCTGTTTCTAATTCTTATGTTCAGCCTCGTGGAGTTCTTCTATACATAATAGGAGTTATTTAATCAGCAGATGAAATTGTAGCTTTCGTGGATTTGCTCTGTTTAATTAGCAAACTAAAAAAGTTTGTGAACAAAGGAAAATACTGCAACTTGAGTGAATTACAGGAATTCTCAAAAGACTTTAAAAATAGTATGGAAAATAAAAAAATGATATGGCCGAGAAATTTACTAACCCCGTAAATGGGACCATTCGGAGGAATACAGGAAACACGCTAACTTCATGCTGCCTGCTCATTTCCTTGATTGCTCAGCAGGCGGACCAAGTTTGCAAGGCTAGCATCACTTAAAACTAGCTTGCACTACCTAAAGACAATCTACATCTCTTAAAGGGGTTTATTGAACTGGCTGGGTGTGCAGGAACAACAACTAATGATAGCACAACAGGGGAGAGAGAGCATGCACAAAGGTCCTCAGATGCAGCACTGGAGCCCATGGTGCAGGAGGTGGATAGGAGGAGAGAGGTCCTGTTTCCACAGGGGCCAGGAGGCCTCCAGATAAAATCGTAAATAACAATAGGAGCTGTCAATGCCAGCAGTGTAGCCCCGAGGACCTGGCTGCAGTGCAGGAAGAAGTTTAATGACCTCACACTAATCATCAAGGTCAGTGAATTAATCTTCAAATGTCATATTCCACCATCTGCACTACTAGCCTCATACGATGCTCAATGCATCACACCCCCATCACTCACCTTCCAATAATCTCTACCAAACATGACTCACATACTTCATAGCTTCATCTCACCCTCACACACTTACTACTGTTGCAAGCCTCACACCCATATCTCACAGCTTGCACACACTGCCAGCTACTCAAACATGACAGCTACATCACCCAAACACATTGCACCACACTCACTGATACACTCCCCTTTCTCTTGCAGAATAAGGTGGCTCACAATCACAGGCAGCATAGGCAACCCGAAGTTGCACAAGTGCGCCTGCATAATCTTACCCCCATGGAGGTGACTCAACTTGCCATTCTTTGCAGGGCAATCACTGAGCTGAAGCAATCCAAGATCCAAGCACTTCCCCCTCATTCTACAATCTCTTCTGATTTACAAGCTGCACATGGTGTAAGCATGTACCTCTTGCTTCCCTCCACCCCTCACCACAACCCCACACTTGAGCCTTTCTCAGTTCAGAGACCCAAGCAACACAACCTGTCCAGTCAACATTGGAAGAAGACAAGGCAGAGAAGAGTTATGATGAAAAGAAACACTGTCAACCAATCTAACATTGGCAGCCACCAGGTCCAATACTAGCTCTGCGTGGAATTTAGAGGGTAGATTTGAGGCGGGGTTTGCACGTGGTGCATCACCGGGCATGAGTGGGCAGCGCTAGGGCAGGGAAAAAGGGTAGCGCAGGTGCCAGCTCCCCAGAGGACGAGTCCTGCTACAGAGAACTCAGATGATGACTTCAATGGGGCGGCCTACAGAAGAACAGAAGAACAGAAGAACATAAGGAATAGGAGCAGGAGTAAGCAATTTGGCTCATTGAGCCTGCTCCGCCATTCAATAAGATCTGATCTGATCTTGGCCTCAACTCCATTTCCCTGCCCACTCCCCATAACGCTTGACTCCCTTATCGTACAAAAATCGGTCTATCTCCACCTTAAATATATTCAATGACCCAGCCTTCACAGCTCTCTGGGGCAGAGAATTGCAAAGATTTACGACCCTCTGAGAGAAGAAATTCCTCCTCATCTCAGTTTTAAATGTGACTCCCTTATTCTGAAATTATGCCCGCTAGTTCTAGATTCTCCCATGAGGGGAAACATCTACCCTGTCCAGCCCCTTCAGAATCTTATACATTTCAATAAGATCATCTTTCATTCTTCTAAACTCCAACGAGTATGGCCCCAACCTGCTCAACCTTTCTTCATAAGACAACCCCTTCACCTCAGGTAAGCTTATCGGTATGCACAATGAAATGCTTGGTGCATTGGCATGTCTGCCAGAAAGCCTGAACGCAATGTCAAGGAGCATGGAGGAGTCTAGCACTAACTTAGCACATACTGCCCACGTGCGGTTGGGTTGCACACCGGAGTCAGGAGCCAGGTGCTCAGTGGATAGCCCTTTTCACCCAGGAGCCACCCACTGGTTTGTTGCGGTGGCTCAAAGACTGAGGGAACAGCAGACTGGCGCAGAATAAAAGCATCATGACTGTTGCCAGGAAACCAGGCATTCACCATCATGATGTGCTGAGCATGGTCACACACCAAGTGCACACTTAGCAAGTGGCAACCTTTACGGTTGCGGTACATCTCAGTATTTCGATGCAGGGCCCACAAAGCCACATGTTTGCTGCACCATGGGGAAGCCCGCTATTCTGGCAAAGCCACATGCATGCTCTACCTGCTTCCCTCTGGTCAGAGAGAAGACAATGAACTCCCCTTTCCTGCGCCTCTGTGTCTGTCAACTCTCTTATGCAGCAGTGGACGGTAAACTGGGAGCTGTTACTGATGTCACCTGCTCCAGCTTGTAAAGATCCCGATGTGAGGAAATTCACAGCCATAGTCACCTTCACAGCCATTGGCAGTGCTGTCCTTGCCCCGGTCTGAGACATCTTGCATCTGGTCTCAAGAGGTGGCAGAGTTCTGTGAGAAACTCCATCGTAAACCACAGATGCCTCACACACTGCTTCTGCCTCAGGCTGAGGTAAGAGAATTGCCCTCGGAAGACCCTAGGTGGGTAAGGCCTCCTGCTCAGAGCCCTTCTCCCCTTGTCCTCCCCCTCCCTCTGCGAGCAGCTTGTCCTCTTCTTCGCTGGCTCTGCTCCATCTCTCTGTCATACTGCAGACCAAGGGAGATGACAACTGGACCACCCATGACTGGGAGCAAGTGGTCTGACCAGAACCCTTGAAGTCTGAACCAAGGCCTCCTCCACTGGCAGCACCACTCCCTCTCACACCAACTTTAAACAACTCTAAAAATCTGCAAACGCTTACACAAACTTAGACAGAGCCAGTAGAAATTAATCAGCAACTTATGTTAGAGTGGTTGCTGATCCCTTTAAATATCACTGATGGGGGGTCTTTGAGGCTGCTGAATGCATGTTTAGCTGTGCGAGGTTAACACAGAGCATTAACTCCAACGTTAAGGACAAAAATGGCAGCACGGGTGTCAAATCAGTCTTGCATGTTGATTAAAGTCACAATCTGCCTACTCTACATATTTCTGGCGCATGCTCCCAGCACCAATACTAACGCCCTCACTAACGTCCAACATACCCAAGTGCACGCATGTGGCGGGATGCCTTTTTCATCACAAAACAGCTCCTGTAGCATCAAAAAATCGTGTGCTATGGAGCCAAATTTTCTGCCCCCCAGTATTGCACCAGTCAAAATTTAATTTTATGCTGTAGTGGCACCTTCTTTGTCAATTTATGTTTTATTTGTGCCAACAGTTTATTGCTAGAAGCTGGATTAACACTAGTACAATAAATTTGCAACTATTTTGCACATTTCAAAGAAGATATGACCAGAATGACATTTTCCAGTACTAATAGGCTTCATTCATGCATTCACATAAATGTGAGGCCATAAGCTCAAGAATTAGCATTTTATTTATTTGTCAAGTTCTTGTAAGCATAAAATAAGCCTTTTAAATATTAAAACAATATGTGGATATTTTCTCCTTGCACAGACCAATGCACAGGAATTCACCAGAAGGGTAATTCTCTCTGTCTATTAGTTTGTTTTATAAGGCCATTGTTGACCTCCATTTCATTTGCTTTACTCTTCCTCATCTACAATGATTTTGACCCACTATTGGTTCATTTCATCTCAGCTTGCACCAAATTAATCACTGGAGTGCAATCTACTTAGTACAGTTGATTGTTTTTAGTGTTAGAGTCCACTAGAAAAGTACAAAGGACCATTAGTAGCAGATTTATGCTGTTGTGATCCATAGAGAATCCAGTGCACTGTCTGTGCATGAAACCAGATTAATCTGTCGTCCAAATGGACAGTGTGTTCATTTAACCATAGTTTTAATAGTTATAACCGGCACAATTTTGGTCAACCCGTATTTATGGCACACTGATCCTTTATGCGCCGACTATGTGCACTGGAAAGGGCGCCATAAAACTTTCTTAGTATCCTGGCCCCTCTGCCGAGTGTCCCAGGTCCTGGCGCGGTGTCCATGGTGGAGTGGGGGGTGCGGAGCTACAGCCGTCGCATGCGCAGTGGAGTCTGCGCGCATGCTCTTTGCCCTCCCAGCGTGTCCTGCAAGCTGTCAGCGGGACCTGATGTTCGCCGCCCCTAGCCGTGGCCGAATGGTCGCCCGCATCTGAGTGCAGTCTTGGCTGTCAGAACCCTACCCGAGATGCCGGCGAGCCCAGCCTTTCCTCTCCCTCCCACTCTCCCGATGCCGTCCCCCGATGCCGCTGAGCCCAGCCTTTCCTCCCTTCCCCCTCCCGATGCCGGCGAGCCCAGCCTTTCCTCTCCCTCCCACCCTCCCGATGGCATCCCCCGATGCTGCCGAGCCCAGCCTTTCCTCTCCCTCCCTTCCTTCTCCACCCTCCCCCCCCCCACGAGCCTCCCAATGCGTCGTTGCCGGCCTCCCCTATCCCACGCCGAATGGCCTCCCGTACAGGCCGGCCCGCTGCCTTCCCCGGCCCAAGGTAGGATTTACTTCAAATATTTAATTGTTAATCAATTGTTTACCTGAGTTCTTTATTTTTATTTAGTTATTTTAACTTTTATTTGGAATGTTTGGTGCTTGGGTGCAGGTCCTTACTTACCTGCGCCGATTTCTTAACTGCCCACAACGTTTTTCAGAGCTGGCCACATACGCTGACCTAAGTCGATTTGGTGTAAGTGTTAGCTGGCCAAAGTGGCATAAATGGCCAAAACTGCCGTAAGTGTCTGGGAACGCCCCCCTTTGAAAAAAAACGGAACTAAAAAAAGTCGTACCTAACTAAGTTACTCTGGAGCAAGTTTATTGGGGAAAATGGGATTTTTTAATGAACCTTCGAAAAACCAACTTACTCCAAAAAAATTGATGCAAGTCATGGCCAAAATTGGGGCCTTATATCTAAGATTATTTATAATTGGTTAATACTACTTCAGCCCTACTTTCAGCACTGAGTGTCTTTTGCAATTTACAAAATACCCATATATTCTCTCACACTGTATGATATTGGGGTGGAAATTCCGTCCTCCCGGATCCGTACTAAATGTGTACAGACCCGGGAAGGTATCGCAAAAGCCGGTTTTCAACACACAATGCGCATGCACTGAAAATCGACTTTTCTGATCTGTCAAGCTGGAGCTGGACAGATCTTCCATATCTCGGCAGCCAGGACATTTGCAAGGGCAAGACTGCGGTATTTACCCATATCTTGCCCAACGGATGTCCTGAAAACTCTTGCGCCTGATAAAAGCAGATGCATAGCCTACTTTTACAGGCATAAGAGTTTTAAAATACACAAAAACATTTTAAAATAAAATTATAAAAACACATTTTATTGTTAAAAACCCTCCCCACTACAGTAAGTTTTTTTTAAACCATAATTAAAAAAACTTTTTAAAGAATCGGAAAAATATATATTATTTTATAATACATAAATAACTTTAATTTAAATTAATAAAAATATGTGGTGTATTTTTTCTATTTTTCATTAGAGTTTTGTGTGTTTGGGGTGGGTTTCTCATTCATAATAATGGGAACTCCAACTTACGGAGTTCCCATTATTATGAATGAGAACATATCTTGATTGGCTGCCCAGAGCCATGTGACTGCAGCTCGAGCCCTGCATACTTCCTGATGTGCACGCGCTGCGACGCGCAGTCAGTGGAGGCCTCAGGACCGTGAATTCATCAGGGCGCAGCAGCTTCAAGTAAATACGCATCTTTTTTAGGTTTTTCCCTCGATCGCCCGTGGGAAGCAGCCGGCTGGGATTTCTGGGCCAATCATTTGAGATACAACACATACAATGAATCATTTTTGAAGCTGAGTGACAGATGCAATGTAGGTTAACATGCCAGCCAACTTGTGTACAACAACAGCAATTGAATGAACGACCAATTAATCTGTCTCAGATTTGCCCACTACTCCTGCCTTTCAGGACAGCTGCACATGCCAGGTCTTCCCCTCAGAGCACCATGCCTGTGGAAGTTGGTCGCTGAGACAGGCTGCCTCGGGATAAGCTGCATGGATGCAGCCAGTGGCGGATCCCTGCTTGGAGCAAGCTACCATGAAACAAATGCCACCTCAATTCCATAAGTCTTTTGAAACCATGAGGAGCCAACCACCTCTTGGCCCTCATAAGGCGCACAAAAATAGATTTTAAAAAATTCACGTGTAAGCACCTTGAGGGACAATGTTAAAATAGAGTAGGTTGATTTTCTGCACTTTGCAATTCACTGCAATAAAGTAGAACGTGTACTGAGATGGCACTTTGTAATTGATGGAGGTCAGAATCATGCAGGAAAGAGTACATACATTTGGTGCTGATGTCTTGACTCAGGTGACAATTATTGTCATGTAGGGGCAAAGAGAACTGATGTGTTGTCAAGTTGTAAGATGGATAGTGGATGTGGGAATGTCCTTTTATTTGAAGGTGGAGGAGAAGGAGGTAAGTCTCTGGTGTAAAAGATAGTCTGTTCCGCTATTCAATGAGATCATCGCTGATCTGTGACTTAACTCTTTATATCCGCCTTTGGCCCATATCCCTTAATACCTTTGGTTAACAAAAATCTGCGAATCTCAGATTTAAAATTAACAATTGATCTAGCATCAATCGTTGTTTGCGGAAGAGAATTCCAAACTTCTACCAGCCTTTGTGTATAGAAGTGTTTCCCAATTTCATTCCTGAAAGGTCTGGCTCTAATATTTAGATGATGGCCCCAGTCCAAGACTCCCCAACCAGCAGAAATAGTTTCTCTCTCTCTACCCTATCTGTTCCCCTTAATAACTTGAAAACTTATATCAAGTCACGCCTTAACCCGAATTGTGTAATCTCTTCTCATAACTTAACCCTTGGAGTCCAGGTAGCATTCTGGTAAATCAATGGTGCACTCCCTCCAAGGCCAATATATCTTTCTTAAGGTGCAGTGGCCAGAATTGCTCCAGGTGTGGTCTAACCAGGGATTTGTACAGCCGCAGCATAACTTCTACCCCCTTGTATTCTAGTCCTCTAGATATAAAGGCCAGTATTCCATTAGCCTTTTTTCAAATTATTCTTTAAACCTGTTCATGACATTTTAATGATCAATGTCCCTGGACCCCTCCCCCCTGTACCCCACCAAGTTCTTTGGACCTCCACTGTTTCTAGCTTTTCACCATTTAGAAAGTAACCTGTTTTATCCTTTTTAGATCCAAAGTGGATGACTTCACATTTGCCGACATTGAAATCCATTTGCCACAGTTTTTCCCATTTACTTAATCTATTAATATCCCTTTGTAATTTTATGCTTCCATCTACACTGCTTACAATGCTGCCTATCTTTGTGTCGTCAGCAAACTTGGCCACATGGCTTTCTATCCCATCATCTAAATCATTAATAAATATTGTGAATAGTTGAGGCTCCAACACAGATCCTTGCAGGACACCACTAGTCACATTCTGTCAATTAGAGTAACTACCCATTATTCCTACTCTCTGTCTCCTGCCGCTCAGCCAATTTTCCCAACCAGGTCAATAATTTGCTTACAATTCCATGGGCTTCTACCTTGGTTAACAGTCTCTCATAAGGGACTTTCTCAAATGTCTTCTGGAATTGATGTGTGGCTGGGGGTGGGAAAGCCGTTCCACCTGCTGAAACCATTGAGGTTTCTATTTCTGCTGAGAAGTGATTTTGCCCTTTAACACATTAACCTTTTAAGAACAGAAGAACATAAGAACATAAGAAATAGGAGTAGGAGTAGGCCATAAGGCCCCTCGAGCCTGCTCCACCATTCAATAAGATAATGGCTGATCTGAGCATGGACTCAGCTCCACTTCCCTGCCCGCTCCCCATAACCCCTTATCCCCTTATCGTTTAAGAAACTGTCTATTTCTGTCTTAAATTTATTTAATGTCCCAGCTACACAGCTCCCTGAGGCAGCGAATTCCACATATTCACAACCCTCTGAGAGAAGAAATTTCTCTTCATCTCAGTTTTAAATGGGCGGCCTCTTATTCTAAGATCATGCCCTCTAGTTCTAGTCTCCCCCATCAGTGGAAAGATCCTCTCTGCATCCACCTTGTCAAGCCCTCTCATAATCTTATAGGTTTCTACAAGATCACTCTCATTTTTCTGAATTCCAATGAGTAGAGGCCCAACCTACTCAGCCTTTCCTCATAAGTCAACCCCCTCATCCCCGGGATCAACCGAGTGAACTTTCTCTGAACTGCCTCCACAGCAAGTATATCCTTTCCTAAATATAGAAACCAAAACTGCACTCAGTATTCCAGGTGTGGCCTCACCAATACCCTGTATAGATGTAACAAGACTTCCCTGCTTTTATACTCCATCCCTTTGCAATAAAGGCCAAGATTCCATTCACCTTCCTGATCACTTGCTGTACCTGCATACTAACCTTTTGTGTTTAATGCACAAGTACCCCCAGGTCCCGCTGTACTGTAACATATGCTGCGTTCTTCCTCCCAGTAGTGGTCAGCCAACAAATGGCATTTCCTGGCCTCCAAACTGCCCTGCATGTGTCATGAGGGATGTGAGAGGAAATTGCAGTAGGATGATCGTGATTTTGCAATGATGGGTGTCAGGACTGCCGTGCCGCAAAGCTAAACTCAGGCCCACATTTGGTACTTTCTATTGAATATGTGGCACTTCATTTTTAACCTATTCCAGATAGGCTATTAACATATTCTGAGGCTTTGTTACATGACTGTGGATTGCTAATGGTTGATTAATAGTGCCTGAAAACAGGACAAAAGACTCCAGGGTCACCTTAGATTGATTTATACCCAGAATGCTGATTCACATCTGTAAAGTCCTGTTCCCTCAGTGCAGATTCACATGAGGCATGCAGTGAAATCAAGGTCACTCTGGACCTGCACCTTTATTTCGCAGCTCTGGACTGCTGCACTTGCCTGAGACCTGTCCTTATATACCTGTCTCTTGCAAGTGTACCCCTGGTGGTAAGGTATGCTGGTGGTTACACGTCATATCTTATTACAGTCATGTATAGCATGTTAGGATACAGTTATATATAATAATGTAAGATACATGACATCACCCTCCCCCAAGGTCTTATTGTCTTTATAGGTTCAGTCTCTCAGGTGGACTACGCTCTTGCATGGAGCGTCTGAGTTGTGGTTCAGTTGTTTGCCTTGGTGTCTGTTTTTCTTTGGGTGTGGTTGCTGGTATCTCGTCTGGGCTGTCTGTTTCGATTGGTGTGATTGTTGCTGACTCGCCTGGGCTGTCTGTTGGGATTGCCCTTTCCTCAGGCTGTTCCCTCTATCTGTCCACCAGGTGTGGTGCGAGTTCCACATTGTAGTTTGCCTCTGGTTCCGCAGTGTTGTTGGTAAATCTGCTTTTGACTTGGTCTACATGCCTCCGGCAGGTTTTGCCATTGTCCATCTGTACTACCAGTACCCTGTTTCCTTCCTTGCCCGTTACTGTCCCTGCAAGCCATTTGGGACCCCGGTCATAGTTTAGTACAAACACTTTGTCCCCTATCTCATTCCATCTCTCCCTCGAATTTCTGTCATGGTACTCAGTCAGCTTACTGCGCTTCGCCTCAACGATTTCGTGCATGTCTGGGAGGATTAATGAGAGCCTTGTTTTTAAAGTCCTTTTCATCAACAGTTGTGCGGAGGGGAATCCCAGTCAATGAGTGCGGACAAGATTTGTATGCCAGCAGCAGTTGCGACAGGCGACCCTGCAGCGTGGGACCTTGGATTTTAAGCATGCCTTGTTTAATGATTTGCACTGCTCTCTCCGCCTGGCCGTTGGAGGCCGGCTTGAACGGTGCCGTCTTGACGTGATTTATGCCGTGGTCAATTATAAAGTCTTGGAATTCTGCGCTGGTGAAGCATGGACCATTGTCACTGACCAATATGTCAGGGATTCCATGTGTTGCAAACATGGTTGCGAGGCTCTCCACAGTGGTGGAGGTTGTGCTCGAGTTTAAAATGGTGCATTCGATCCACTTTGAAAATGCATCTACAACTACGAGGAACATTTTGCCCATGAATGGGCCCGCATAGTCTACGTGCACCCGCGACCACGGTTTGGTAGGCCAGGGCCAGGGGCTCAGTGGAGCCTCCCTGGGGACATTGCTGAGTTGGGCACAAATGGTGCACCTTCGGACGCAGAGCACCAAGTCCGCGTCAATACCAGGCCACCAGACGTGGGATCTGGCTATGGCCTTCATGAGAACGATCCCCTGGTGCTCGCGATGGAGCTCCCGGACAAATGCCTCTCTGCCTCGCAGAGGCATGACTACTCGGCTGCCCCACATCAGGCAGTCTGCTTGTAGTGATAGCTCATGCATGCGCCTGTGAAAGGGTTTTAATTCCTCGGGGCAAGCATCGCGAGCCTCTGCCCAGTCACCGGTTCGGACACATTGTTTTACTAAGGGGATCGCTGGCCGTCCAGGCTCTGATTTGGCGAGCCGTCATGGACAAACCTGTGGACTCAAAGGCATTGATTGCCATGACTATCTCACAGTCCTGTTCGTCAGACCCTTCCGTGGTCACCAGGGGTAGTCTGCTGAGCGCGTCGGCACAGTTGTCTGTGCCTGGTCTGTGCCTTATGGTATAGTCGTAGGACGCCAGCATGAGTGCCCACCATTGAATTCGTGCCGAGGCGTTGCCGTTTATTGCCTTGCTCTCGGATAGGAGGGACTTGAGGGGCTTGTGGTCGGTTTCTAATGCGAACTTGGCCCCGAAAAGATATTGGTGCATCTTTTTGACACCATACACGCACGCGAGCGCCTCCTTCTCTACCATTCCGTACCCGCACTCCGCCAGCGAAAGTGACCTGGAAGCAAAAGCTATGGGTTGTAATTTGCCCACAATATTGACATGTTGCAAAAGGTACCCGACCCCATACGCTGACGTATCGCATGTGAGAACTAGCTTTTTACCTGGATCAAAGAAAGTCAAAACACTGTTGGAACATTGAAGGTTGCGTGCCTTATTGAAGGCACGTTCCTGGGCGTCCCCCCAAAACCAATCTCACCCCTTCCTGAGTAGCACGTGGAGAGGCTCCAGCAGCGTGCTCAAGTTCTGCATAAAGTTCCCAAAGTAATTGAGTAGCCCGAGAAAGGCGCGCAGTTCTGAGACATTCCGGGGCCTGGGTGCCAGGCGAATTGCTTGTTTTGGACTCTGTAGGGCGGATTCCATCAGCGGCAATCCTTCTGCCCAAAAATTCAACCTCGGGTGCGAGAAACAGGCACTTGGATTTCTTGACTTGTAGGCCAACCCGATCCAACCGCATTAGTACTTCCTCCAAATTACGGAGATGGGAGTCGGTGTCCCTGCCCATGATAAGAATGTCGTCTTGAAATACAACCGTCCCCGGGATGGACTTGAGCAGACTCTCCATGTTGCGCTGGAATATGGCAGCTGCCGACCTGATGCCAAATGGGTATCGATTGTACATGAAAAGGCCTCGATGTGTGTTGATGGTGGTGAGTAGCTTGGATTCCTCGGTCAATTCTTGCGTCATATACGCAGATGTGAGGTATAGTTTTGAGAAAAGTTTACCTCCAGCCAATGTGGCAAATAAGTCCTCCGCTCTGGGCAGCGGGTACTGGTCTTGTAGGGAGACTCTGTTTATGGTAGATTTGTAGTCCCCACAGATTCGTACGGATCCATCAGGCTTCATGACTGGGACGATGGGACTTGCCCAGTCGCTAAATTCCCCAGGTGATATAATGCCTTCCCGCAGAAGCCTGTCTAGTTCGTGTTCAATCTTTTCCCTCATCACATAGGGTACAGCTCTGGCCTTGTGATGGACTGGTCTAGCATCCTGTGTGATGTAGATTTTGACTTTGACCCCTTTGAAAGTGCCCACACCTGCATGAAAGAGATGTTCAAATCACTTTATAACCGTTGAGCAGGAGGTCCGTTCCTCTAATGACATGGCATGGACATCATCCCATTTCCAGTTTAGTTTTGCCAGCCAGCTTATCCCCAGCAGTGCTGGGGTGTCTCTGGTGACAATCCACAGGGGAAGTCAGTTCACTGTCCGTTTGTGTGTGACAGAGAGCATGGCGCTGCTGAAGACTGGTACGATTTCTTTGGTATAGGTCCTTAGTTTGGTGTTGACCCTTGTGAGTTTTGGTCTGTCTCTTTTATGCGGCCACAGTTGTTCAAATTGTTGAGCGCCCATGAGAGATTGACTCGCTCCCGTATCCAGCTCCATGTTGACAGATATCCTGTTGAGTAGGACCCTCACCATTATAGGAGGCGTCCTGTTGTAGGAGCAGTGGCCATTGATCGTGTTGACCCGCTGTACATCGGTGTCCTGGGTACTGTCCCCACCATCTTCTGGTCCGCTTTCCGACCCATCCGATTCGTATACCAGCCGAGCTGCTGTTTTTTTGCACATGCGGGCCAAATGCCCTGTATATTCACAATTTCTGCAAACAGCCAGCTGAAATCGACATCCCCTTGATGAGTGCCCACCTCCACACCTCCAGCACAGACCTGTTCCATTGTTCAAAGTGTTCCCAAAGAATGAGCTGCATCTGGCTGATCCCTCTTGAGCTTCTCTCAGTTTGTAGTTGATTGCTCGCATTGTGGGTTGATGAGGTGTGAACGGCCGTTCCTGTGGCCCTTGATGGCTTCTGCCTGCTGTCGAGAGCCTGTTCTCCCAGTTTTGTCTGTGTGTGGGGGTAGCAGCTTGTTTAGTGCTGTGAACTTCTTGTTCCGATATTTCGTTAGTTGTCGTACCTGCATTGTAAATCAATCTTGTTTCTTCTTCCCCTACCAAGAATGTCTGTGCAATCAGTGTTGTTGCGTCTAAGGTCAGGTTCTTGGTCTCTATGAGCTTTTGGAATATGCCTGCATCGCCTATTCCTTCAATGAAAAAGTCTCTCAGCATTTCTCTCCTCAGTTCATCGGAGAACTCACATAAAGTAGCCAACCTCCGAAGTTCCACCACGAAGTCGGGTATGCTCTGGCCCACACAGCGCCTGTAGTTGTAGAACCTGTGTCTGGCCATGTGTAGGCTGCTCGCTGGCTTCAGGTGGTCTCTTACCAGTGTGCTCAATTCTTCAAACAACTTGCTTGCTGGTTTCTCGGGTGCCAACAGATCCTTCGTTAAAGCGTATGTTTTCGAGCCACAGCTGGTCAAGAGATGGGCTCTTTTCTTGTCTGCCTTATCGTCGCCTAACCAGTCTTTAGTTACAAAGCTTTGCTGGAGCCTTTCTATAAAGTCCTCCCAATTGTCTCCCGCATTGTACTTTTCATCTGATCCGTTGTTCGCCATTCTGTGGATTCTGTAATCCCATAACTCGTCGCCACTGTAAAGTCCTGTCCCCTCAGTACAGATTCACACGAGGCATGTAGTGAAGTCAAGGTCACTCTGGACCTGCACCTTTATTTCACAGCTCTGGAATGCTGCACTTGCCTGAAACCTGTGCTTATATACCTGTCTCTTGCAAGTGCACCCCTGGTGGTAACTTATGCTGGTGGTTACAGGTCATATCTTATTACAGTCATGTATAGCATGTTAGGATACAGTTATATATAATAATGTAAGATACATGACAACATCAAATGTGTTTGACAGCTACAGAGATCACAAACACATGTACACTCATCTTCTGTTGCTCGTATTGCCTGGGGCTACTATTAGGGTTACGCAAATCTCTCATAGTTATCAACTTCTTTTATATTGTGCTCAATAGGGTGCTGAGCCAACAGCTCCTGACAAACAGCACTCGAGCAACTGCTGGTGTTCCCAGAGTAAACTTACCTGTTTGGATATCCGTAAGATCTGTGCTTCAGCATCCCACTACATAAAGACAGGAGTGAAGGACAGCTGCCTTTGGAGGAGTGAGGCCTGCCGCTGGAGGAATGAAGGCCTGCCGCCGCTGGAGGAGTGAAGGCCCGCCGCCGCTGCTGGAATGAAGGCCTGCCGCCGCTGGAGGAGTGAAGGCCCGCCGCCGCTGGAGGAGTGAAGGCCCGCCGCCGCTGGAGGAGTGAAGGCCCACCACCGCTGGCGGAATGAAGGCACGCCGCTGCAGGAGGAGTCATCAAAAATGAGCTGGTCGACTGCCTCAAAGTCTCCCCCTGCGGGGTTAACGAACGCCTCATGATTCTTCGACTCACCCTATCCCGGAATCAATGCGCCACAGTCATCAGTGCGTACGCCCCAACACTCGATGGAACAGATGAGACCAAAGAGGGTTTCTACTCCAATCTCGAATAATCCGTGTCCCGCATCCCTGCGGACGACAAAATGATCCTCCTCGGTGACTTCAATGCCAGGGTCGGCAAGGACACAGCCCTCTGGGGAGGCGTAATTGGCAGAGAGGGGGTAGGGAAAGCTAACTCCAGCGTTACCCTACCCCTGACAAAATGTCTACAACATGAACTTGTCATCACCAACACTCTGTTCCACAGAGGGACAAGTACAAGTCATCATGGCAACACCCTCGCTCCAAACACTGGCACCTGCTCAACTATGTCATCATCCGAGCCAGGGATCGCAAGGAAGTGCGCATCACCCGCATCATGACAGGAGCTGACGACTGCTGGACAGACTACCGCCTAATCCGATGCATCATTGACACCAACATAGCCCCAAGGCGGAGGGGGCAGCAGAAGCAATGCCGCAAAAAAGTCAATGCCGGGGCACTTAAAGACCCAGCTAAGAGAGCCTTATACTTTCAACGCCTCACAGCTAACCTGGCGTGCATTGATGACCGCGAGATGCAGAACGCCCACAGGGCTTAGGTCTGCCATCCAGGCCTCCATAACCAGTGCCTGCAAAGAGACGCTCGGTCACTCAACCAGGAAACACCAGGATTGGTTTGATGAGAATGATCAGGAGATCCAAGAGCTAATGGATTGCAAGTGCAGGCCATTTCTGAGCCTTAAGCAACAACCCAACTCGGGAGCAGCAAGGCAGCATTACAGATTCCACAAGGCTGAGGTCCAACAAAAAACCCAGGACATAAAGAACAGGTGGTGGATGGGGAAAGCACAGGAGATACAGCAGCTGGCCGACAGCTATGATATGCGAGGATTCTTCATCGCAGTTAAGGCCACCTACGGTCTAAACTTCCAAAACCCCACCTCACTGCTGGCCAAGAACGGGGAAACACTCATCAAAGACACCCAGGCAGTCAGGACCCACTGGAAGGAGCACTTCGAAGATCTCCTCAACCGAGACTCTGCCTTTGACGCGAGTGTTCTCAACTCCATCCCGCAGCATGCTACTCACCACCACCTCAGTAAAACCCCAACACTGCATGAGGTAGAAAAAGCCATAAGACAGCTCAATAAAAACAAGGCTACGGGAGTGGATGGAATCCCTGCTGAGGTACTGAAGTATGGCGGAGAGGCACTACTGGCGCGAATACATGACCACATCTCTCTCATCTGGAGGAAGGAGAGCATGCTGGGAGATCTGAGAGATGCAGTGATCGTGACCATCTTTAAAAAAGGGGACAAATCCGACTGCGGCAACTAGAGAGGAATCTCCCTGTTATTAGTCACTGGGAAAGTCGTCTCTAGAATCCTCCTCAACCGTCTTCTCCCTGTGGCTGAGGAGCTCCTCTCGGAGTCAGATTGCAGATTTTGTCCCCTATGGGACACAACGGACATGATTTTTGTAGCACGACAGCTGCAGGAAAAATGCAGGGAACAGCACCAGCTCTTGTACATGGCCTTCTTCGACCTTACAAAGGCCTTTGATACTGTCAACCGCGAGGGTCCATGGGGCATCCTCCTCCGTTTTAGATGCCCCCAAAAGTTCATCACCATCCTCTGCCTGCTCCATGACGACATGCAGGCCGTGATCCTTTCCAACAGATTCATTACAGACCCAATCCACGTCCAGACCGGGGTCAAACAGGGCTGCGTCATCACCCCAACCCTCTTCTCAATCTTCCTCGCTGCCATGGTCCACCTCACAGTCGACAAGCTCCCCGCTGGAGTGGAACTAAACTACAGAAGCAGTGGGAACCTGTCCAACCTTCGCCGTCTCCAGGCCAGGTCCAAGACCAACCCAACCTCTGTCGTTGAGCTACACTACTCGGACGACACCTGCGTCTGCGCACATACAGAGGCTGAACTTCAGGACATAGTCGACGTATTTACTGAGGCGTACGAAAGCATGGGCCTGATGCTAACTAAACATCAGCAAGACTAAGGTCCTCCACCAGCCTGACCTTACCACACAGCACTGCCCCCCAGTTATCAAGATCCACGGCGCGGCCCTGGACAATGTGGACCACTTCCCATATCTCGGGAGCCTCCTACCAACAAGGGCAGGCATTGACAACGAGATCCAACACGTCTCCAGTGCGCCAGTGCAGCCTTCGACTGCCTGAGGAAAAGAGCGTTTGAAGACCAGGCCCTCAAAACTGCCACCAAGCTCATGGTCTCATCATCATAGGCCGTCCCTCAGAATCGAGGAAGACTTGCTTCCACTCCCAAAGTGAGTTCTTTGATGGCTGAACAGTCCGATATGAGAGCCACAGACACTGTCACAGGTGGGACAGACATTCGTCGAGGGAAGGCGTCGGTGGGGCTGGTTTGCCACATGCTCCTTCCGCTGCCTGCGCTTGGCCTTTTTACGTTCTTTGCTTTGAGACTCGAAGAGCTCAACACCCTCCCGGATGCACTTTTTCCACCTCAGGCGGTCTTCGGCCAGGGTCTCCCAAGTGTCAGTGGTGATGTCGCACTTTACCAAGGAGGCTTTGAGGGTGTCCTAATAACGTTTCCACTGTCCTCCCTTGGCTCGTTTACCACGAAGGAGCTCCGCATAAAGCATTTGCTTCGGTAGTCTCGTATCTGGCATGCGAATTATGTGGCCTGCACAGCGAAGCTGATCGAATGTGGTCAGTGCTTCAATACTGGGAATGTTAGCCTGGTCGAGGACATTGATGTTGGTGTGCCTGTCCTCCCTGGGGATTTGCAGGATCTTGCGGAGACATCGTTGGTGACATATCTCCAGCAACTTGAGGTGTCTTCTGTACATCGTCCATGCCTCAGATCCATACAGGAGGACGGGTGTTACTACAGCCCTGTAGACAATGAGCTTGGTGGTAGATTTGAGGGCCTGGACTTCAAACACTCTTTTCCTCAGACGGCCGAAGGCTGAACTGGCACACTGGAGGTGATGTTGAATGTCTGCCTTTGTTGATAAGAGGCTCCCGAGATATGGGAAATGGTTCACGTTGTCGAGGGCCACGCCATGAATCTTGATGATTGGAGGGCAGTGCTGTGCGGTGGTGACAGGCTGGTGAAGGACCTTTGTCTTACGGATGTTAAGTGTAAGGCCCATGCTTTCATATGCCACAGTGAATACATTGACTATATCCTGGAGTTCAGCCTCTGAATGTGTGCAGACACAGGCGTCGTCCGCATACTGCAGCTCAATGACAGAGGTTGGGGTGATCTTGGACCTAGCCTGGAGGTGGCGTAGGTTAAACAGCTTCCCACTGGTTCTGTAGTTTAGTTCCACTCCAGCGGGGAGCTTGTTGATTGTAAGGTGGAGCATGGCAGTGAGGAAGATTGCTCTATAGGGCTGTAGTTATACCTGCCCTCCTGTATGGCTCAGAGACATGGACCATGTACAGTAGACACCTCAAGTCGCTGGAGAAATACCATCAACAATGTCTCCGCAAGATCCTACAAATCCCTTGGGAGGACAGACGCACCATTGTTAGCATCTTCGACAAGCCAACATCCCCAGCATCGAAGCACTGACCACACTTGATCAGCTCCACTGGGCAGGCCATGTAGTTCGCATGCCAGACACGAGACTCCCAAAGCAAGCGCTCTACTCGGAACTCCTTCATGGCAAACGAGCCAAAGGTGGGCAGCGGAAACATTACAAGGGCACCCTCAAAGCCTCCTTGATAAAGTGCAATATCCCCACTGACACCTGGGAGACCCTCGTCAAAGACCGCCCTAAGTAGAGGAAGCGCATCCGGGAGGGCGCTGAGCTCCTCAAGTCTCGTCGCTAAGAGCGTGCAGAAATCAAGCGCAGGCAGCGGAAGGAGCATGCGACAAACCAGTCCCACTCACTCCTTCCCTCAACGACTATTTGTCCCACCTGTGACAGAGACTGTGGTTCTCGTATTGGACTGGTCAGCCACCTGAGAACTCATGCTAAGAGTGGAAGCAAGCCTTCCTCGATTCCGAGGGACTGCCTAGGATGATGATGATGACATAAAGGCAGCTATAATGCAGGTTCTGAAGTCAGGTAGTTGAAGGGTTTGTTGTTGAAAATGCCAAAGTTTCTACATGGCTTGCGATATTCAAGCAAAATAAAAGAACAGTAAGAATCGGGCAGTGTTTGCTGCAAGAGGCATAACAGTACACCTCATCACTGAAATCTTCTTTTCTATGCAACACGTTCTACCTTTGACACCAGGGACTTACCTCCTTCTCCTCCACCTTCAAATAAAGGGGCATGCCCTCAGTCCACTATCCATCTTACAACATGACAACACATCAGCCCTCTTCACCTCTACATGCCAAAAACACAAACAAATAAGAATGTTTGTGCACATTTCTTGTAAAATCAGAATTTTACAACTTAGTCTGTTCAATTTTATTTTTAATGAACTTGTAAAATATGCAACCACAATAGCTTCAAACAGAGCCAAGTCCTTTGAACTTGGGTTAAGTTTATATTTTAATTGGGCAGTTAAATTTAATGGCCCGGAACCTGCGGTCCTCATGGTGGTGAACTGCCAGCATTCGCCGTTGTTTCGCCTTTGAATCTGACCCCCACCTTCGGGATTTAGCGCATGCACAGCCTAACGTGGAAATCCTGAAGCTGCGTTCTGTCATTCACGGTTCCGACACGGGCTGTACTATGGAACCTTGCCCCACCACCCACCCCAGAGTCAGCAATCAGTGAAATCGCTGATCTGAAAAAAACTTCTCCTTTTTCCGAACAAATATTGCTCTTAGAAACCCCATAAAAAGCTAAACCCATTCAAATGAGGTGTAACTGGGTTTTTAACGACGATCAGTGTAATAACTATTGATAAACAACTGTTCTGACCCTGAAAAACTAATTTTATAATGGGGGAATGTCAAATTTCTTCATTAAGTTAAGATTTTTAGATTTAAAAATTAATTTAAAAAGTTCTGATTTTACTAAAGTTTGTTCATGATATTTCAGCCTTTACCTTAAGCCGATGTGTATGTCCCAAAGTTAATTTCGCTCTCTGTAAAAAATTTTAAAAGGTGATTAATTATTAGTGCTTCCTATTTCCTGGTACCCTGTCTGCTAGAATTCAGCAATGTGATTGGTTTCATGCCATGGAGCCGACGACGAATGCCTTTGCTTCGCTGCTGATCGCAAATTACGGGTCTTTATCTATCGACACATGAACTGAATCTAAATTAGCCTTCATTATAAACCATGGGAGATTTTAGTTCAGATCATTTTGACAGAAATCAAATACAATTTTATAGGATTGTGACTATTCCTGAAGCTTTAGTTTGCCAATTGAACTGAAGAAGGGCTTAAATATGGTGGGCCCGAGTTTGGTCAAACGTATGTTCTGTCCATGTACCATTGAAAGGACCGCTAAGATCCTGGCGGTACTTTGGGTGGAAGTTTGGTGACAAAATGTGGGAAAAACCACCCGATGGAAAAAATGAGCCTTACACGCCGATTCTGGGCGGTAGCGGGCAGTAGATCGCATTCTGGGCAGCAAATGCAATCCTTGGCAAAGTAACGCCGAGGATAGGGCCTAGGGAGCAGGGAATGTCAAAAATAAAAAAATGTCAAAACATTAAAAAAAAACACTACAAATCCTTCAGAGGACCCATGCACCAAAATCCCTCCAAATGAAATAAAGAAAACAATTGCACTAACCTTTTCTTATAGGTCTTCATATTTACCGTTCAGGTAAGACCTGCCTCCACGCAGCAGTCTCTTCTGCTGCTGGAGTGGAGGACCACCTGGATCAAACTGAGGACTCAGCGGGCGGGAAGACTTCTGTCGGCCTTGTATGCTGGTGCAAGCCAGTGGATGCTCCCCAGCGGTCTTTTCTCCCCTCTGGCGTGAGGACCTGACCAAACTCGCTCAGAGGGGAGAGAGCCCAGAAAACATCGAGACCAGCGAGAAAACTCGGCGGTAGCCAGCGGTAAGTCGACTAAACCCAGGCCCGTTAAATCTTATCAAAAGTTTAATGGCATAACTGGAAAAAAATCTATATTAGATAAACCATGACCTTAAATGGAGCTTACTATTATCAGAGTTGTGTATTCTTGCAATGTCAAAACTTCCTATTATGTTTTAAAAATAAATACAGAACATGTTGTAAGTACACAGGAGTTAGTCATCACCTGTAAAAGAAAGATAGGTTATTGTCCCATCCTTCATCAGAACAGATGATAATATTCTGTTTAGTACACTATCTGTAAAGGCAGAGTCAGTCTTAGCAACAAATAAACTGATAATAATAGTTGCAGGGATGCAAAAGACACTGGTCCTCCTTATTTGTGTTTAAATATAATAATTTAAGGTTATTAGCAGAAGAACCAAAGGCAACATGAAGAAAAACTTTTTTAGGCAGCGAGTGGTTAGGATCTGGAATGCACTGCCTGAAAGCATAGTGGAGACAAATATAATCGTGGCTTTCAAAACGGAATTGGATAAGTACCTGAAGGAAAACATTTTTCAGGGCTACAAGAAAAGGGCGGAGGAATGTGATTAGCTGAAGTGCTTTTGAAGAGAGCCAGTATGGGATTGACGGGCTGAATGGTCTCATTTTGTGCTGTAAACATTCTATCAATCTATGGGCCCAAGTTTCCCCAACCCCTTTTTCCGGCGCACTAACACGAGATGCGTCGACTTTGTGTGCTCAAAACGGCACCAAAGAACTTCCTGCGTATTCTCGCAGCTCTCCTGTGTGTCCCGGGTCCTGGCACGGCGTTTCTGTTTGAGTGGGTGGCAGAGCTACAGCCCTGCGCTGAAAACAGTGCCGGCAGCTGTGCGCACGCGCAGTGGAGTCTGCGCGCATGCACAGTAACTCTTCACCCTCCCAGCGCATCCTGATGTTCGCCGCCTCTATCCCGGGCCGAGTGGCCTGCCTTCCCACGCTCACACCCCCATTGCCTGCATCCTCTGTTGTCAAGCTACAACTTGCACTGCACTGTGAGGTAGAGTAGAAAGGTTTGCATTGAAAAATATTCCCTCTAAATATTTTTTTTAGCTCAGAGATGTATGATGGGCTCAGTAGGTCAGTGGACAGTACTGTTGGTACCTGTACTGAGTCGTACAGATTAAAAAGCTCCCAGCTTAAATCGTCAATCTGTGCTGTGTTAATTGATTACTAAGGGCGCCACGCAAGTCTTCCACATCCTTGGGCTGGAATAGGAGAAAAATCAGAACTCCTACTCCTGATTATTAAGGACTGATCCTTGTTGGAAAAATACAGGTGTCGAATGAGGACTGGATTGGGTTCTGCTGTGGAGCCTCATGTCTTTGAACAGCGTGCTAACTGTCTGGTCCCCTGCATGAATAATGGCCTCTCCTGCTGCTTGTTGTGAGACTCCCGCCCCTAGCCCTGACCGAAGGACTTGCCGGTGCGTGCTGCAGTCGGCGAGGTAGGACTTTTTATTTTTTAGTAATTGATTTATTTTTCATTTATTATTGATGATGGTTTTTATGCTTCTTTAATGTTGTTGTGAAGGTGTTTAGTGCTTTGCAAAATCCGCTCACTTCCCTTCCCCCCGCTATCTCTGGCTACCTGCGCTGATTTCTTAATTCACTGCAAGGTTTTTCTGAGCGGACACAAGTGGCCACATACACTTGGAGTAACTTTTAGCTGGCTAAACTTGCTTAAATGGCCAAAACAGGCGTAAATGGGTGGTAATGCCCCCTTTTGAAAATTAAACGAAACAAAAAAAAAACCTAACTAACTCACTTACACTGGAGAAAATTAAATGAGCAGAATTGCGATTTTTAAGTTACTCCAAAAAAATCTTAAGTTGCTCCAAAAAAAACAGAGCAACTCCTGGGGAAACTTGAGCCCATATATGATTCTAATTATAGCATATGGGCCCATAATTTACAGTCAGCAGCAAAGCCATGGCTTCCCACAAAGATGTTATAGAGAGCAACAAAAAAAAGATTGGGGCTCCCACATGGGGAAAAGGTAACCCTGAAATAAAGAGGAACAAACTTTTTTTTCAAATAATAAGTTTCTTAAAGTTTCTTAAAAATTATAATTTTATGAAATGGATAAATTTGACACTCCACAAAATTAAAATCAGTTATTCAGGGCCACAACATTTGTTTAGCAGTCAATACGCTGTTAAAACCCCAATTACAGCTAATCCAAAAGGGTCTAACTTTTAACAATTACCGCGGAAAAGCCGAAGTTTTCGTCATTTTCACTGATTTCCCTGATTTCACTCTTTCACAGTGATTGGGGTGGGGTGGGGTGGGGTGCAGTGCAGCCAGTGTTGGAGCAGTGAATGACTGACCGCAACTTCAGGATTTAGGATGCGCATGTGCTTGTTCCTGAAGTTGCGGTCAGTTTCGAGGAGATAATAACAGTGAATGCTGCTCTTACCTGCCGCAAATTCCAGACCCATGTGCATTGTGGCATTTTTCTGATGCTCTTCAGGGCACTCTGATTGGGGCCATCAGCCATGGATGTCGGGAGTAATCTTTGTCACCCAGAAACCATCTGTGGAATTGATTCTCATGGTTGAAGAGATTAGCAAGGGCCGAATGCCAAAGTTGAAGCTAGCATGGCGTCTTCCTGTGTGTTCGGCATTGAATGAAGGATTCTCCGATTGCTGTCACAAACTATTGAGGGAGAGAAGCTCTTCCTTTTCACATAGCTTATGGAGTGTACCATGGGTGCCACTAATCACACCCTGTACCTGGGGGAAGCCAGCTATCCCATAAAACTGTGTAGTTTTTTTCTCTCAACTCTCTTGCTAAAATGCCCGAAGTTATGAATTAGGCTGTTCTGCTGTAAAGGATGGCAATAACCTGAAAAATGTACGACTGTGCTGCTCCCTGGCTGATGTTGTGGAGATCCCCTATGGCTGCCTGAAAGGACCTTGAGGGTGTTGGTGACCTTCACAGCCACTAAGAGAGCATTGTGGGCAGATGAACGTGGCTTAACGTTTTCCTGCAGAAGGTCAAAAAGATGGCCTATTACATACTTGGAAAAGCAAACTCTTCTTATGCAGAGCTCCTCAGAGAGAGAGGTTCTTGTATGTTCTGAGTTGTATATATATTGTTTGCATGGGGAGAGTGGGGGTGCAATATATATTGACTGCTTCTTCCTTGAATGGTGTCTGACTCCTTTTCCCCATCCTGTGTTGCCCCTCTTTTCTCTCTATATAATGACAAAGAGGCTCAAAGAACGCAAGGAAACTCAGGTGAAGTATTTCAAAGGTGCCCAAATGGCCATGATGGCTTACACCTACATTTTCTTGCTAAAAAGAAATTCTGTGTCTTTCTTGCATCGCAAATTGCCTCCTTATAACTACAGCAACAGGTGTTAGCAACACATTTTACTTTTTCATACTGGTATGGAATAAAGTTCATACAATGGCCGTGATATCTCGACATGCAGCAGGATCGATGCAGCTGGGGTTGGTGGCGTGTGAAAAGCCCGCTCCCGACTCGAGCCTGCCCTCTCTTCCGAATCTTCCGATGTTTGGGCTTGTTAAGCCCGCCCTGATGGCTTCCTGGCCAATTAAGAGAAAGTCTGATGACATCACTAGCCGGTTTCCTTAAAGGGTCCATGCACACAATGGTTTTGATAGTTCTGCTGGCAGTGTTCTGCAGCATTGAAGTGCTGCAAACACTGACAAGCACTGCACAGAGGTGCATGGCTGCACCCAGGCTCTTACATGACTCCCGGCAGATACTATGGAGGGAGTCACAGAATGCAGGGAGGTTCTCTTCCCTTCTCATGGGCGGAAGGAACCTCCCCAGGACACCCACGCAGCCTGGTTTCACAATGCACAGGAAGGCACAAGCAGGGATGTCATCAGGAGGACCTGGCTGCAGTGGCGCAAACCTTTCAATGATCACGAAACATTACCGCAAAGCCACACACAACCTCATCCTGCTGTGCCACTCATCACATCCCCATCACTCTGCCTTCCCTATCCTCCTACACATCCTTACTCACACCAACTTACCTTGCACCTCCACCCATCCCTCTCTCTCACTATCTACATTATCACTTCCCCATCTCACTAGCCACCCCTCACACTCATCCTTGTCCAATCATACCAACTAACAACACACAAGGGTAGGCACTTGGATCCTTTAGCCAATGTTCATGTATAGTTTATGTTGATGTGTTTTCAACATTGAAATCCTTATTTTCAGCACTTGGACAGATTTGTGGGCACCTTTGGAAGTGGTTTAGTGAGTTGTACTGAATGGTGAAACATAAAGGTTGTCATGTATGTAACCTTCATGTAACAACACTGCAATACAGTATATACTTGAGAAATGCACACCTTGACCACAGGGGGTGAACTTGTGGGAGACACTCCTCACCTGGTCATCCAGGTATATAAACGGAGGTCCCACGCAGGGTCATCACTTCTTGGTCCTGTGAATAAAGGTGCAGGAGTGTGACCTTGTCCATAGAATGTGCCTCGTGTGGATTTATGGCATTGTGTAGGGACTTTACATTGGCAACGAGAAACGGGAAACAACGACCCACGAGAATGGCCACCGGTAGCACAGAGGAACGGTACTGTGTTGGTGAGGACTGGGACGATTTCATTGAGAGGCTTCAGCAGAGCTTTATCACGAAGGACTGAATTGGGAGATGCAGCGGCCGACAAGCGAAGGGCTCATCTACTGACCAGCTGTGGATCTAAGACTTACGCGCTCATGAAAGACCTGCTAGCACCCGAGAAGCCGGCGGACAAAATCTTTGAAGAGCTCAGCAAGCTAATTACTGAGCACCTCAAACCGGCGAGCAGCATACACATGGCCTGACATAGATTTTATACCCACCGACGTCGGGAAGGACAGAGCATACCGGACTTTGTTGCGGACCACTGGCGCTTGGCCAGCCTCTGTAAGTTCACAGACGGCTGCAGGGAGGAGATGCTAAGGGATTTCTTTATTGAGGGCATCGGTCATGCCGGGATTTTCAGAAAGTTAATCGAGACCAAGGACTTGACACGATGGATCAGGGGGTCAATATCATAAATGCGACTCAGAGCCCAGCAGGCAGGCAAGGGCAGTTCGACACACCCCAGGCAGCAATAGACCCCAGAACAGGTTTTCAACACAGACAATGACAGGCTGAATGGACATTTACGCCATCCCAGTGGCCAATGCATTCTGGGATGGGGCCATTGACACCCACTAACAGGGTGCTCAAGAGCAGTCAAAGGGACAATCAGCGAGGAATGCCTGGTAACAGCTCTTTTGTTCACAACAATGGGAATTTCAGTTCATGCTGGAGGTGTGGGGGCAGACATACTGCTAGGACTTGCAGGTTTCAAAAGTTCGCCTGCAGAAATTGTAACCTCACTGGCTATTTAGCCAGAATGTGCAGGAAGCCTGTGACCAGGCTAAGTTACGAGGTGGATGGACCAGCAGAGGGATCTGCGAGGCAGGATGATGCCTGGGGCAAATCAATGGATGCTGAAGTTCAGTGTTCATGTGGCAAACATTCATAGCTCATATACTAAAACGTCACCTACGATGATGAAGGTGCTATTAAACGGCATCCCAGTACGCATGGAGCTGGACAAGGGGCCAGCCAGTCACTCATGAGCGTTCAACAATTTGAAAAGCTATGGACAATCAAAGCCAGCAGACCCAAACTAGAACGCATTGAGACTCAATTACGGACGTACACCAAAGAAATCATTCCAGTGCTAGGCAGTGCAACGTTGGCTGTCACACACAATGGATCAGTGAACCGGCTGCCGCTCTGGATTGTCCCGGGCAATGGTCCCGCACAGTTGGGGAGGAGCTGGCTGGCTGAGATGAACTGGAAATGAGGGGATGTGCATACAGTGTCATCTGTGGAGCAAAGTTCATGCTCACAGGTCTTACAGTAATTTGAGTCGCTATTCCAACCTGGCGTCGGGACGTTCAAAGATACCAAAGTAGTGATTCACATCACCCCGAACGCCAGACCAGTGCACCACAAAGCCAGAGCTGTGCCGTATGTGATGCGGGAAAAGATCAAGAGTGAATTGGACCGGCTGTTGAGAGAGGGCATCATCTCGCCTGTTGAATTCAGCGACTGAGCGAGCCCCATTGTTCCCGTCCTAAAAGTGGATGGTTCAGTCAGGATCTGTGGTGACTACAAGGCCACTATCAACCGGGTGTCACTACAAGACCAATACCCGCTTCCGACAGCGGAGGATCTTTTTGCCACGCTGGCAGGCGGCAAGCTGTTCACCAAGTTGGAGCTCACTTCAGCCTACATGACCCAAGAACTGGCCGATGAATCCAAACTACTGATCACAATCACCAAGGAACTGTTTGTTTACAACAGGTGCCCATTTGGCATTCGATCAGCGGCTGCGATCTTTCAAAGAAACATGGAAAGCCTGCTCAAATCCATTCCTGGAATGGTTGTATTCCAGGACGACATCCTTATCACGGGTCGGGACACCGAGGAACACCTCCACAACCTGGAAGAGGTGCTATGCTGATTGGACTGGGTAGGCCTTTGATTCAAGAAGCCTAAATGTGTGTTTTTGGCTCCCGAAGTCGAGTTTCTGGGCAGGAGGGTTGCTGCAGATGGGGTTCGTCCTACCGAATCCAAAACAGAGGTGATTCGACGAGCGCCCAGGCCCGGCAACACATCGGAGTTGCGTTCATTCCTGGTAGTCTTGAACTATTTCGAGAACTTTCCGCCAAACTTAAGCACATTGTTGGAGCTGCTACATGTGCTCCTGCGTAAGGGTTGCGATTGGTTTTGGGGGGACTGTCAGGAACAGGCTTTCAATCGGGTGCGTAACCTACTCTGTTCAAATAAGTTGTTGACCCTGTACGACCCCTGTAAGAAATTGGTTCTGACATGTGATGCATCGTCCTATGGGGTTGGGTGCGTGTTGCAGCAGTGCAAAATGAGGGGCAACTCAAACCTGTGGCTGATGCCTCCAGGTCGCTCTCTCAAGTAGAACATGGATATGGGATGGTTGAGAAGGAAGCACTCGCCTGTGTCTATGGGGTGAAAAAGATGCACCCGTGCCTTTTTGGCAGGAGGTTCGAATTAGAAACAGACCACAAGCCGTTAACATCCCTGTTGTCAGACAGCAAGGCTGTCAATGCCAATGCGTCAGCTCGCATATAGCGATGGGCTCTCACTCTGGCTGCGTATGACTACTCCATCCGGCACCGGCCCGGCACTGAAAATTGCGCTGAGGCGCTCAGCAGGCTTCCACTAGCCACCACTGAGGGGGCAGCGGAGCAAAGCGCTGAGATGGTCATGGCCGTTGATGCCTTTGACAGTGCAGGCTCCCCCATCACAGTCAAAATCTGGACCAACAGAGATCCCCTCCTACCTTTGATTAAGAAATATGTCCTGACTGGGGATTGGGCGCCCGCACACGGAGCATGCCCTGAGGAGACACAGGCAGATGGGTGAGCTCTCCATCCAAGCCGACTGCCTACTATGGGGCAGTCGGGTAGTCATGCCCCAGTGGGGCAGGGAAGCATTCATCAGGGAACTCTACAGCAAGCATCCAGGCATCGTGCCGATGAAGACCATTGCCCGGTCACACATTTTGGTCGGCGGGAATTGATTCAGACCTGGAACACTGTGTTCGCAGGTGCGCGATGTGTGCTCAACTGGGAAATGCCCCCAGGGAGGCCCCACTCAGCCCGTGGCCCTGGCCCACCAGGCCATGGTCACGCATTCACGTAGACTACACTGGCCTGTTCATGGGGAAAATGTTTCTCATTGTGGTTGATGCGTACTCGAAATGGATCGAGTGCATCATTTTGAATTTGTGCATGACATCCACCACTGTGGAGAGTCTACGTGCGGCCTTTGTGACCCATGGTCTGCCGGACATCTTTGTTAGCGATAATGGCCCATGTTTCACGAGCTACGAATTCCGGGAGTTCATGTCGGGTAATGACATTAACCATGTCAGGACAGCACCGTTCAAGCCGGCCTCCAATGGCCAGGCGGAACGTGCGGCCCAAATCATAAAACGAGGCATGCTCCGGATTCAAGGTCCCTCCCTTCAATGCCGCCTATCGCGCCGATCGCACTCGCTCACGGGGGTCCCGCCCACGGAGCTCCTTATGAAACGTACACTCAAAACTCGGCTGTCCCTCATTCATCCTGTCTTGTCCGACATTCTTGAAGGCAAGCACCAGTCCCAAAATGAGTACCATGACCGTAATTCAAGGGGGAGATGTATAGAAATTGGTGACCCCGTATTTGTTCTCAATCACGCTTTGGGGCCCAAATGGCTTGAAGGTACTGTAATAGACAAAGAGGGGAATAGGTTCATCATTGTTAAACTTAACAATGGACAGATGTGTTGCAAGCATCTGGGCCAAGTAAAAAAAATGTTCAGCATGGACTCTGAGGAACCTGAGGAAGATCATGAGATGGTATTCACACCACCGCCTGTGAATGAGCAACAAGAACAATCAGCAGCATGCGCAGTCCCTGCGGTCAGCCCGGACAGGCCGGAATCACCACAGGGGACAGACACGCAGGCCAAGGCTCAACAGCCAGAGCCCCAACTGCGGCGCTCCATGAGGGAACGCAGACCACCCGAAAGACTTAACCTGTGATCCCAATAAGACGTTGGGGGGAGGTGATCTCATGTAAGTAACCTTTATGTAACAACACTGCAATACTGTATATACTTGAGAAATGCACACCTTGACCACAGGGGTGAACTTGTGGGAGACACTCCTCACCTGGTCATCCAGGTATATAAAGGGAGGTCCCACGCAGGGTCATCACTTCTTGGTCCTGTGAATAAAGGTTCAGGTCATGGGGTGACCTTGTCCATAGAATGTGCCTCGTGTGGATTTGTGGTATTGTGTAAGGACTTTACCAAACCCCCCACAATGGTGATGAGTGTGAAAGGAATGGTTGGACATTGCCGGGATGCTTTATGGAGCTGGTGTGAGGTGGTGCCAATCTGGAGCATCATGTGACAGTTAGGGTGCACAGCATGAAGTGACGTAAATGTGGCCATGATGAGGCCATCCCTGGCCTCCCGGGCAGCAATGTGGTCAGGTGCTGATGCCCTGTGTCTTGTGCAGCATCAGGTGATGGCAGAGAAGTTTT
Organism: Pristiophorus japonicus; assembly: GCF_044704955.1. Taxonomy (NCBI): domain Eukaryota; kingdom Metazoa; phylum Chordata; class Chondrichthyes; family Pristiophoridae; genus Pristiophorus; species Pristiophorus japonicus. The sequence continues at coordinate 183,502,822 of NC_091977.1, forward strand.
GTTTTGCTGTTGGTGATGCTGGTGTGTTTAGTGATGTTGGTGTTGGGGTTGATCATGGTGGGATTTGAAGGACAAGGTGAGATCTTTTCAAGGGCACCGATGCTGCTGGAATAGATGGCAGGTGAAGTTGAGATGACAGAAGTGCCCTGTGAATGGTGAAAGAGGTTGCTCCAAGGAGGTGACAGTGAATAGAGAGTTCACTGCAAACACTTCCAAACTGCATACAGCTCAGAAGTTTCTTCCAAAACTTGAAGGCTTCAGCTTCTGAAATTGGAAAGTGGACAGCTGTGAAAAGGTAGCTTTTATAGCACTTCTGCAGCTGTCAACTAACCAAAGTGGTGGAGAGTTACTGAGAACCTGACTCCATTTACCAGGTATGAAACCCAAGGCATGACAAACCAGTCAAAAGGTTGGTACAATTTAAGTGTCTGCTTTTAACAATCTTAACTACCATTTAAATACTTTTTAATTATGTAAATTTCCTGTCCCACTGCTTGCTATCGGGTCTGCTATCCGAACGCAGATGTGACATTTCAGAAACTCACACGGAGGCAGGTTTAGAGCGGGATCCTGACCCACTGTCAATCAGGGCCATTTTGACAGTGGGCCCGCCTCCAAACCCGCACTCGCAGGGCTGGGAAGATTCCAGCCAATGTATCTGTAGTAGCAACCTACAAAATAGTGTTACAAAAAGACCTTACATGTATATAGTTCCTTTCATGCCCTTGGGATGTCCCAACATGCTTCACAGTCAATGAATTACTTTTGAAGTGCAGCTACTGTTGCTTTGTAGATAAATGTGGAAGCCAAATTGTGAACAGCAAGTTCCAATAAACAGCAATGAGATAAATGATTCGGTAATTTGTTGAAGAATAAATGTGACTGGGATACCTGGAGTGTTTCGTTGCTCTTATTTGTTTAGTGCAATGGAATCTTTTACATCCACCTGAAGAGCCAGATGGTTCCTTGGTTAACATTCTACCCAAAAAACAGAACTCCTTCAGAGTTGCATTGAAGTGTCAGCCTAGATTATGTTCTCGAGTCCGGGAGTGGGGCTTGATCTTCTGCTTCAGAGAAGAGAGTGCTACTACTGAGCGAAGCCAACACAGTAAAAGATGAAAAGGGCCTATTATGTAAATTTTTTCCAATAAATGCATGCGGTGGAAAGACAAATGCATTACATTTTGTGTTTTCCAGACTTTTCAGAAAGAATTGAAGCAGGCAGCAGCTGAATATTGATTACTGATGGCCAAGGTCAGTCCAATTCTTTTAGACATTGTGTAATAATCAGTCTAACTGGATAACTAAAGATCCTGAGAGAGACTATAGTGAGAATAAGTGACTTTCTATGCATACATGGAAATTAATTGACTCAACCATCTGCACTGAGGGATTCGAAATTGAGTCAGGTTAAGAATGAAAATCTGAGTCGCAAATCTGAGATTTCACTTAACAAGGACATTTTATGACTGCCTATTGCATCTGAATATTGTTTGACTGCTCGAGTTCAATATGAGCCAGCTAGAGGGAATCATAGAGGATCATTACTGGCAGTGGGTTAGTTGGAATTGGGCTAAATTAAAAATAAAGTTTGCCTTGCAGTTCTGCTAACTTGGTTTCAGTGATAATGTGGATGGAATTTCAGCTGGCACACAGCCATCTTTACACATTGTCATTGAGCTGGAAGAACAGCACTTATTCTGTCAGATCAAGTTCATATTCAAGTTAGCTGAATGTAAACTTAACCAAACTAGGCCTCTGGTCCCTGCCTACTTTATCCCGACTAAAAATAACTGAACAGAGTGAAAACAATAGTATAAGTACAGACATCTGTTTAGGAAGACACAGGAAATGTGGGCTGAGAAATATGGAAAATTTATTTTGGGATGCGGGTGAAGCAATATTAATAAGGACCCTTAATTGTTTTATTTAAATACATCATTGACCATCTATTGTGGTCTCCTTGGAGAACTATAAAAATAGCATATGAACAATTAATTCAGAACAAGCCACACTGAAAAACTCTGTTATAAAAAAGATTTTATTTCAAAGCAACCTAATTTCTAACGAACAATATATAGCAAAAGCAAAATGCTGCAGATGCTGGAAATCCAAATTAAAACAGAAAGTGCTGGAAACACCCAGCATGTCAGGCAGCATCTGTGGAAAGAGAATCAGAGTTAAGGGCCCCAATTTTAACTCATCTCAGCTGCCGGAAACTGGGTGGGGTGCAGTTGTAATAATACAAGACACTTATCGCTTCTGATCGCGCTGCCTTCCGCCCATGTCCTGATTTCAACATGAAGCTTGAGCAGGAATGGGGTGAAGTGCCGGAAAACCTGTGGGAGCTGGATCCTAGTCCAGAAGAGGGCCAGAAGTTAAGATTAGTTTTATCTGTAAGCCAGCAGGAGCAGGAGAGGCTCCTCTGGATCTCACAAGAAGCCTTGGGCCTCCCTTACCGTGGGCTACTCCACCTCCCGATGTTCAACAGAGCCTTTCCCCCACCTCCCAATCCCTGTCGATAGCTTTATCCCACTCCTGATCCCTGCACAGAGCTTTAAACCTCATCACTGCCTGCTGGAGACCGTTCATCCTGTTGCCAGATGCACACTCCAGCCCACAGGTCACCTATCTGTCCAGTTATCAGGCGGGACTCTGTATAGATTTATTTAAATGAGACCCTGCTATTAAGATTGGCAGGGCCTCCATGTTCCTGGCCTTGCTACCGAGCTACCCCCACACACTTCCCACCGCCCATGAAAATCGAGGCAAATGTTTCAGGTCGATGACCTTTTAGCAGAATTGGAAGAGGTTACAGATCAACAGCTTTTAAGCAAGAACCAAGCCAGGAAAAAGAGGGAGCAGGAAAATAACAAAAGAAAGAGATCTGTGATAGGCAGTTGGGCAGGAATCCCTTTTGTTCTCTGCTTTTTGGAGCACTACACTTTTCAAGCATTTATTATCTCATGGCTCACTAGTATTTTTAAGTAAAATCAATATCTTCAAATGTTGTGATATGCAAGATCCAGTGGGCTACAAGCTCAACTGATGTTATGTTCATTTCACATGATCTAACATCAAGAGATTGCAGTAAGTGTTCAAAGATGGTGAATGTTTAAAACATTAGCTAAAATAGGTCGGAAAAAGACACCTGGAGCAGTTTATTTTTCTATCACAAATTGTAAGCACTATTCTTATTTTACACATTGCACTTTAAGCATTGCAAATGGTAAATTTGTTTCAGCAGAAATAAAAGGATTTCAATCTAAAAATGTTTTGTCTCTTTTGGCACAAGGGATGCTAATTGGAAGAATGCTGTACCCTGTAGCATTCCCTGATGTACCAACACCTCTCATAGGACAAGCAATCGGTAGAATTTTTACCAAACTTGCCATTAGGACTTGAACTTTATGCAGCTGGAATGTAAATGCATTGTGGTGTATCAGATGAAATAAAAAAAACTCTACCACTGTCTCTGAGAGAACATTTGAGCTATTGGGAGCATGTGGACCAGCAACCCCATCTCTCTGATGGGAGGTCCATTTAATGGCCTGCAGATGTTGGGAAAGTGCATGCGGAGTGTCGCTCCTTCATTTAGTTACATTAATGAAGATTCCAGCTGTTTATAAATGGACCAGAAGAGACGGAAGGCCAGCTTAAAGGGGAAAAAGAGTTCTGAAAACTACAGCAAATAGGAAGATAGGTGCAGGAGTAGGCCATTCGGCCCTTCTAGCCTGCACCGCCATTCAATGAGTTCATGGCTGAACATTCAACTTCAGGACCCCATTCCTGCTTTCTCGCCATAGCCGTTGATCCCCCTAGTAGTAAGGACCTCATCTAACTCCTTTTTGAATATATTTAGTGAATTGGCCTCAACAACTTTCTGTGGTAGAGAATTCCACAGGTTCACCACTCTCTGGGTGAAGAAGTTCCTCCGCATCTCGGTCCTAAATGGCTTACCCCTTATCCTTAGACTGTGACCTCTGGTTCTGGACTTCCCCAACATTGGGAACATTCTTCCTGCATCTAACCTGTCTAACCCCGTCAGAATTTTAAATGTTTCTATGAGGTCCCCTCTCATTCTTCTGAACTCCAGTGAATACAAGCCCAGTTGATCCAGTCTTTCTTGATAAGTCAGTCCCGCCATCCCGGGAATCAGTCTGGTGAACCTTCGCTGCACTCCCTCAATAGCAAGAATGTCCTTCCTCAGGTTAGGAGACCAAAACTGTACACAATACTCCAGGTGTGGCCTCACCAATGCCCTGTACAACTGTAGCAACACCTCCCTGCCCCTGTACTCAAATCCCCTTGCTATGAAGGCCAACATGCCATTTGCTTTCTTAACCGCCTGCTGCACCTGCATGCCAACCTTCAATGACTGATGTACCATGACACCCAGGTCTCTTTGCACCTCCCCTTTTCCTAATCTGTCACCATTCAGATAATAGTCTGTCTCTCTGTTTTTACCACCAAAGTGGATAACCTCACATTTACCCACATTATACTTCATCTGCCATGCATTTGCCCACTCACCTAACCTATCCAAGTCGCTCTGCAGCCTCACAGCATCCTCCTCGCAGCTCACACTGCCACCCAACTTAGTGTCATCCGCAAATTTGGAGATACTACATTTAATCCCCTCATCTAAATCATTAATGTACAGTGTAAACAGCTGGGGCCCCAGCACTGAACCTTGCGGTACCCCACTAGTCACTGCCTGCCATTCTGAAAAGTACCCATTTACTCCTACTCTTTGCTTCCTGTCTGACAACCAGTTCTCAATCCATGTCAGTACACTACCCCCAATTCCATGTGCTCTAACTTTGCACATCAATCTCTTGTGTGGGACCTTGTCGAACGCCTTCTGAAAGTCCAAATATACCACATCAACTGGTTCTCCCTTATCCACTCTACTGGAAACATCCTCAAAAAATTCCAGAAGATTTGTCAAGCATGATTTCCCTTTCACAAATCCATGCTGACTTGGACCTATCATGTCACCTCTTTCCAAATGCACTGCTATGACATCCTTAACAATTGATTCCATCATTTTACCCACTACCGATGTCAGGCTGACCGGTCTATAATTCCCTGTTTTCTCTCTCCCTCCTTTTTTAAAAAGTGGGGTTACATTGGCTACCCTCCACTCCATAGGAACTGATCTAGAGTCAATGGAATGTTGGAAAATGACTGTCAACACATCCACTATTTCCAAGGCCACCTCCTTAAGTACTCTGGGATGCAGTCCATCAGGCCCTGGGGATTTATCGGCCTTCAATCCCATCAATTTTCCCAACACAAGTTCCCGGCTAATAAGGATTTCCCTCAGTTCCTCCTCCTTACTAGATCCCCCGACCCCTTTTATAACCGGAAGGTTGTTCGTGTCCTCCTTCGTGAATACCGCACCAAAGTACTTGTTCAATTGGTCCGCCATTTCTTTGTTCCCCGTTATGACTTCCCCTGATTCTGACTGCAGGGGACCTACGTTTGTCTTTACTAACCTTTTTCTCTTTACATATCTGTAGAAACTTTTGCAATCCGTCTTAATGTTCCCTGCAAGCTTCTTCTCATACTCCATTTTCCCTGCCCTAATCAAACCCTTTGTCCTCCTCTGCTGAGTTCTAAATTTCTCCCAGTCCCCAGGTTCGCTGCTATTTCTGGCCAATTTGTATGCCACTTCCTTGGCTTTAATACTATCCCTGATTTCCCTTGATAGCCACGGTTGAGCCACCTTCCCTTTTTTATTTTTATGCCAGACAGGAATGTACAATTGTTGTAGTTCATCCATGCGGTCTCTAAATGTCTGCCATTGCCCATCCACAGTCAACCCCTTAAGTATCATTCGCCAATCCATCCCAGCCAATTCACGCCTCATACCTTCAAAGTTACCCTCCTTTAAGTTCTGGACCATGGTCTCTGAATTAACTGTTTCATTCTCCATCCCAATGCAGAATTCCACCATATTATGGTCACTCTTCCCCAAGGGGCCTTGCACAACGAGATTGCTAATTAATCCTCTCTCATTACATAACACCCAGTCTAAGATGGCCTCCCCCCTAGTTGGTTCCTCGACATATTGGTCTAAAAAACCATCCCTTATGCACTCCAGGAAATCCTCCTCCACCGTATTGCTTCCAGTTTGGTTAGCCCAATCTATGTGCATATTAAAGTCACCCATTATAACTGCTGCACCTTTATTGCACGCACCCCTAATTTCATGTTTGATGCCCTCCCCAACATCACTACTACTGTTTGGAGGTCTGTACACAACTCCCACTAACGTTTTTTGCCCTTTGGTGTTCTGCAGCTCGACCCATATAGATTCCACATCATCCAAGCTAATGTCCTTCCTAACTATTGCCTTAATCTCCTCCTATATCTCTTTATACCTTTGGTTAACAAAAATCTATCAATCTCAGATTTAAAATTAACAATTGATCTAGCATTAATTCCATTTGTGGAAGAGAGTTCCAAACTTTTACCACCCTTTGTGTGTAGAAGTGTTTTTAACTTCACTCCTGAAAGGCCTCGCTCTAGTTTTAGACTATGCCTCCAGTCCTAGACTCCCCAACCAGCAGAAGTAGTTTATTTTTATCTGCCCTATTAGTTCCCCTTAATATCTTGAAAACTTTGATCAAATCACCCCATAAACTTCTAAATTTCAGGGAAAACAACCCTATTTTGTGTAATCTCCCCTCATAATTTAACCCTTGGAATCCAACATACTATTTGCTTTCTCAATTGCTTGCTGTACCTGCATGTTAACTTTCAATGATGTGTGTACAAGGACACCCAGGGCCCTCTGAACACCAACATTTCCCAATCTCTCACCATTTAAAAAATACTCTGCTTTACTATTTTTCCTACCAAACTTCACATTTCTTCTCATTATATTCCATTTTCCATGTTCTTGCCCACTCACTTAGCATGTCTATATTCCCTTGAAGCCTCGTTGCATCCTCCTCACAACTTACATTCTCACCTAGCTTAGTATCATCAGTAAACTTGGATATATTACATTTGGTCCCCTCATCCAAATCATTGATATAGATTGTGAATAGCTGAGGCCCAAGCACCGATCCTTGCGGCATCCCACTGGTTACAGCCTGCCAACCTGAAAATGAGCCGTTTATTCCTAACTCTCTGTTTTCTGTCCGTTAAACAATTCTCAATCCATGCTAGTATATTACCCCTAATCCCAAGAGCCCTAATTTTGTTTAGTAACCTCTTGTGTAGCATCTTACCAAATCCTTCTAAAAATCCAAATACACCACATCCACTGGTTCCCCTGTATCTATTCTACTAGTTACACCCTCAAAAGATTCTAACAGATTTGTCAAACATGATTTCCCTTTCATAAATCTGTGTTGACTCTGCCTAAGCCTATTATTATTTTCTAAGTGCCCTGGTACCACATTCTTAATAATAGATTCGAGCATTTTCCCGATGACTGATGTCAGGCTAACTGGTCTGTAGTTCCCCATTTTCTCTCCCCCCTCCTTTCTTAAATAGCGAGGTTACATTAGCTACCTTCCAATCTTCGGGAACCATTCTAGAATCTAAGGAATTTTGGAAGATGACAACCAATGCATGCACTATCTCTATCTCTATCGGCTTTCAGTCCCATTAATTTCTCCAGTACTATTTTTTACTAACACTAATTTCTTTCAGTTCCTTATTATTTCGGGAGGTTTTTGTTTCTTACATAGAAACATAGAAAATAGGTGCAGGAATAGGCCATTCGGCCCTTCGAGCCTGCACCACCATTCAATAAGATTATGGCTAATCATTCCCTCAGTACCCCTTTCCTGCTTTCTCTCCATTCCCCTTGATCCCCTTAGCCGTAAGGGCCATATCTAACTCCCTCCTGAATATATCCAATGAACTGGCATCAACAACTCTCTGCGGCAGGGAATTCCACAGGTTAACAACTCTCTGAGTGAACAAGCTTCTCCTCATCTCAGTCCTAAATGGCCTACCCCTTATCCTAAGACTATGTCCCCTGGTTCTGGACTTCCCCAACATCGGGAACATTCTTCCCGCACCTAACCTGTCCAGTCCTGTCAGAACCTGTACGTTTCTATGAGATCCCCTCTCATCCTTCTAAACTCCAGTGAATAAAGAACCAGTTGATCCAGTCTCTCCTCATATGACAGTCCAGCCATCCTTGGAATTAGTCTGGTGAACCTTCGCTGCACTCCCTCAATAGCAAGAATGTCCTTTCTCAGATTAGGAGACTGAAACTGAACACAATATTCCAGGTGAGGCCTCACTAAGGCCCTGTACAACTGCAGTAAGACCTCCCTGCTCCGATACTCAAATCCCCTATCTACGAAAGCCAACATACCATTTGCCTTCTTCACCGCCTGCTGTACCTAAATGCCAACCTTCAATGACTGATGAACCATGACACTCATGTCGCGTTGCACCTCCCCTTTTCCTAATCTGCCGCTATTCAGATAATATTCTGCCTTCGTGTTTTTGCCCCGAAAATGGATAACCTTACATTTATCCACATTATACTGCATCTGCCATGCATTTGCCCACTCACCAAACCTGTCCAAGTCACCCTACAGCCTCTTAGCATCCTCCTCACAGCTCACACCGCCACCCAGTTTAGTGTCATCTGCAAACTTGGAGATGTTACACTCAATTCCTTCATCCAAACTGTTAATGTATATTGTAAAGAGGTGGGGTCCCAGCACTGAGCCCTGCAGCACTCCACTAGTCACTGCCTGACATTCTGAAAAGGACCCGTTTATCCCAACTCTTTCCTTCCTGTCTGCCAACCAGTTCTCTATCCACATCAGTACATTACCCCCAATACCATGCGCTTTGATTTTGCACACGAATCTCTTGTGTGGGACCTTGTCAAAAACCTTTTGAAAGTCCAAATACACCACATCCACTGGTTCTCCCTTATCCACTCTGCTAGTTACATCCTCAAAAAATTCCAGAAGATTTGTCAATCATGATTTCCCTTTCATAAATCCATGCTGACTTGGACCGATCCTGTCACTGCTTTCCAAATGCACTGCTATTTCATCCTTAATGGTTGATTCCAACATTTTCCCCACTACTGATGTCAGGCTAATCAGTCTATAATTACCCGTTTTCTCTCTCCCTCCTTTTTTAAAAAGTGGTGTTACTTTAGCTTCCCTCCAGTCCATAGGAACTGATCCAGAGTCGATAGACTGTTGGAAAATAATCACCATTGCATCCACTATTTCTAGGACCACTTCCTTAAGTACTCTAGGATTCAGACTATCAGGCCCCGGGGATTTATCAGCCTTCAATCCCATCAATTTCCCTAACACAATTTCCCGCCTAAAAAGGATATCCTTCAGTTCCTCCTTCTCACTAGACCCACTGTCCCCTCGTACATTTGGAAAGTTATTTGTGTCTTCCTTTGTGAAGACAGAACCAAAGTATTTGTTCAATTGGTCTGCCATTTCTTTGTTGCTCATTATAAATTCACCTGAATCCGACTGCAAGGGACCTACATTTGTCTTCACTAATCTTTTTCTCTTCACATATTTATAGAAGCTTTTGCAGTCATTTTTTATGTTCCCTGCAAGCTTCCTCTCGTACTCAATTTTCCGCCTCTTAATTAAACCCTTAGTCCTCCTCTGTTGAATTCTAAATTTCTCCCAGTCCTCAGGTTTGTTAATTTTTCTGGCCAATTTATATGCCTCTTCCTTGGTTTTAACACTATCCTTAATTTCCCTTGTTAGCCACGGTTGAGCCACCTTCCCCGTTTTATTTTTACTCCAGACAGGGATGTACAATTGCTGAAGTTCATCCATGTGATCTTTAAATGCTTGCCATTGCTTATCCACCGTCAACCCTTTAAGTATCCTTTGCCAGTCTATTCTAGCCAATTCTCGCCTCATACTGTCGAAGTTACCTTTCATTAAGTTCAGGACCCTAGTGTCCGAATTAACTGTGTCACTCTCCATTCTAATAAAGAATTCTACCATATTATGTCACTCTTCCACAAGTGGCCTCGCACAACAAGATTGCTAATTAGTCCCTTCTCATTACACATCACCCAGTCGAGGATGGCCAGCTCTCTAGTTGGTTCCTCAACATATTGGTCGAGAAAACCATCCCTAATACATTCCAGGAAATCCTCCTCCACTGCATTGCTACCAGTTTGGTTAGCCCAATCAATATGTAGATTAAAGTCGCCCATGATAACTGCTGTACCTTTATTGCACACATGCCTTATTTCTTGTTTGATGCTGTAGCCAACCTCACTACTACTGTTTGGTGGTCTGTACACAACTCCCACTAGCGTTTTCTGCCCTTAGGTATTCCGCAGTTCCACCCATACCGATTCCACATCATCCATGCTAACGTCCCTCCTTACTATTGCATTAATTTCCTCTTTAACCAGCAAATCCACCCCACCTCCTTTTCCTCTCTGCCTATCCTTCCTAAATGTTGAATACCCCTGGATATTGAGTTCCCAGCCTTGGTCACCCTGGAGCCATGTCTCCATGATGCCAATTACATCATATCTGTTAACTGCTATCTGCGCAGTTAATTCGTCGACCTTATTCTGAATACTCCTCACATTGAAGCACAGAGCCTTCAGGCTTGTCTTTTTTACTCACTTTGCCCCTTTAGAATTTTGCTGTCATGTGGCCCATTTTGTTTTTTGCCTTGGGTTACTCTGCCCTCCACTTTTACTATTCTCCTTTCTATTTTTTGCTACTGCCTCCATTTTATTTCCCTCTGTCTCCCTGCATAGGTTCCCATCCCCCTGCCATGTTAGTTTAACTCCTCCCCAACAGCACAAGCAAACACTCCTCCTAGGACATTGGTTCCGGTCCTACCCAGTTGCAGACCGTCCGGTTTGTACTGGTCCCACCTCCCCCGGAAACGGTTCCAATGTCCCAGGAATTTGAATCCCTCGCTTTTGCACCACTCCTCAAGCCACGTATTCATCTGGGTTATCTTGCGATTCCTACTCTGACTAGCATGTGGCACTGGTAGTAATCCTGAGATTACTACTTTTGAGGGCCTACTTTTTAATTTAGCTCCGTGCTCCCTAAATTCGTCTTGTAGGACCTCATCCCGTTTTTTACCTATATCGTTGGTACCTATGTGCACCACGACAACTGGCTGTTCACCATCCCTTTTCAGAATGTCCTGCACCCACTCCGAGGCATCCTTGACCGTTGCACCAGGGAGGCAACATACCATCCTGGAGTCTTGGTTGTGGCCACAGAAACGCCTATCTATTCCCCTTACAATCGAATCCCCTATCACTATTGCTCTCCGATTCTTTTTCCTGCCCTCCTGTGCAGCAGAGCCACCCACGGTGCCATGAACTTGGCTGCTGCTGCCCTTCCCTGATGCGTCATCCCCCTCAACAGTAGCCAAAGTGGTGTATCTGTTTTGCAGGGCGATGACCTGTACTACCTTCCTTGCACTGCTCTTCCTGTTGGTCACCCATTTACTATCTGGCTGTGTACCCTTTACCTGCGGTGAGACCAACTCGCTAAATGTGCTATTCACAATATTCTCAGCATTGTGCATGCTCCAGAGTTCATCCACCCGCAGCTCCAGTGCTGCAATGCGGTCCGTCAGGAGCTGGAGGCGGATACACTTCCCGCACGCGTAGTCAGCGTCCCTGACTTCTCACATAGTACAGGAGGAGCATAACATGTGTTCGAGATGTCCTGCCATGACTTAACCCTTAGATAAACTTAATTTGGCAACAACAATGCTAAACATTACATAGAAACATAGAAAATAGGTGCAGGAGCAGGCCATTCGGCCCTTCGAGCCTGCACCACCATTCAATGAGTTCATGGCTGAACATGCAACTTCAGTACCCCATTCCTGCTTTCTTGCCATTCCCCTTGATCCCCCTAGTAGTAAGGACTACATCTAACTCCTTTTTGAATATATACTGATATATTACATACTGATATAGAAAAGAAAAAGAAAAACTACTTACCAATCACCAGCCAATCACTTACCCCCTTGGCTGTGACATCACCTTTTGATTTCTTTCTACTTTTTTGCCTCCCTGCTGCAGCTGCACCGGCTGGCCTTTATAGGCCTCCCGAAATCCCTGGACTCTCGCTGCTCCGAGCTCCCGCCTCTCTGACTGACTGCTCGATCTCCTGCTGCCCTTTTTTGGCCTCCAGAAATCCCCAGGCTCGCGCTACTCCGAGCTCCCGCCTCTCCAACTGACTGCTCGATCTCCTGACTGCTCAAATTCAATCTAAAATTCTACATAGTATGGTCACTCTTCCCTAAAGGCCCCTTTACTACAAGGTTATTAATTAACCCTTTCTCGTTGCACAATACTAGATCTAAAATAGCATGTTCCCTAGTTGGTTCCTCAACATATTGACCTAGAAAACCATCTTGTATAGATTCCATGAATTCATTCTCTAGTCCTCTAGATATAAAGGCCAACATTCGATTCGGCTTTTTGATTATTTTCTGTACCTGGTCATGTCATTTTAATGATCTATGTACCTGGACCCCCCAAGTCTCTTTGGACCTCCACTGTTGCTATCTTTTCACCATTTAGAAATGACCCTGTTCTATCCTTTTTAGGTCCAAAGTAAATGATCTCATATTTGCCTGCATTGAAATCCATTTGCCACAGTTTTGCCCATTTACCGAATCTTGTATATCTCTTTGTAATTTTATACTTCGATCTACACTGCTTACAATGCCCTCCTGTCGTCTTGGTTAATCCTTGCCACTGGACCAAGACCTAATGCTATCAAGCCCGTGTGGTGGCTGGTGTGCAATGGCAACCACACGTTAAAAAAATCCATGCACAGGCATCTTCTACCCTCCAAGATGTAGTTCGGGACCTGGAATATTAGGTCCTTCATTGAAACACTTGTGAACTCATTCCTTTTTGGCATGAAAGCAAGTCATCCTCTCTTCGAGGGACTGCCTATGATGATGATTACAATGCCATCTATCTTTGTGTCATCGTCAAACTTGGATATGTGGCTTTCTATCCCATCATCTAAATCGTTAATGAATATTGTGAATAGTTGAGGCCAAACACAGATTCCTGCGGGACACCACAAATCACATCCTGTCAATTAGAGTACCTACCCATTATCCCTACTCTCTGTCTCCTGCCGCTCAGCAAATTTCCCAAGCAGATCAATAATTTGCCTTCAATTGCATGAGCTTCAACTTTAGCTGACAGTTTCATATGAGGGACTTTCTCAAATGCCTTCTGGAGGTCCATATAAATAGCACCCATGGACATTCCCCTGTCCGCTACTTTAGTCACCTCTTCAAAATATTCAATCGGGTTTGTTAGGCATGACCTACCTTTTACAAATCCATGCTGGCACTCACCGATCAACTGAAAACAAGGGGGTTGAAATTTGGTTGTGGATACTGTCTGTTACCGCGCGTAGGAGGCAGCTAGCGGACAGCAAATGCCTACCGTCGTCGATAAGCGGCATCGACACCTCAACCTAAATTCAGTCGGCTCTTTGGCAGAGGTGCCAAGAGACAATGCTGTGCTGTCTTTTGCCATCCGCATGGTAACGCCAGCCAGTGTACAACGCCTCTTTGATGCCTATCGTGACATTTGCTTTGTATGGCTGCCATACAAACAGGAAAAAGTTGTCATAAAAAAGCAGATCTCGGGCGGAATCATCCAGAAAGGAAGGTAAGTTTTTCTCTTTATTTATTTCTGCATGTTTTCATTAGTTTCAAGAGTGGGGAAGTGTGTGTGTGGATTGGAGAAGTTTAAATTCTTTTCTTCTTCCCGTTTTTTTTCTAGTATGGCGACAACCTCCCGTCGGGAAATTCAGTCAGCTTCCTGAGCTCCCACCCGAGGATGAATATGCAACGCCACTTTTTAGCGCTGCTCTCTCATCTTTAGACGTAAAAACTGAATTTGGAACTTTAAGGCTGCGCCTAGTGCCTGGCGCTAAAATAAGCAATCAGGCAGTTATACCGCCTCATAAATGACGGTACCAAATTTTGACCCCATGGTGTTCAGTCACTCTGTCCTTAATTAGAGTCACGAGTAATTTTCCAACAACAGTTGTTAGGCAGGCTAACTGGTCTATAATTTTTTGTTTTCCCCCCCTCACCATTCTTAAGTGCACAATTTTCCAATCTAAAGGAATGATTCCTGAATTGAGAGAAGTTTGGATAATTATAGTTAGGGCATTCACCATGTTCTCACCTACTTCCTTCAAATCCCCGGGATAGAAACCATCTGGCCTTGGGACTTTGTCACTCTTTAGTGCCATTATTTTCTTCTTTCCTGTTCTAAAAACTACAGCAAATCTTCTATCAAAAGCTCAACTAAAACTGGTGGTAATGGATTAGTGGAGGGAAAGGAGCTCCTTTTCCTGCATCAGGAGACTTTGGGGTCTTCCCATCACCATCCCAATGGAGGCGTGATAAGAGAGGCTAGTAGGAGGGTATTAGGCTGGGAACCCGGGCACCAGCTGACCACTACCTTCCGTATAAGGTAGGCAAGGAAGGGGTGGTCTGCGACAGCGGGCGGTGGGGAAGGAAATTAAGGCTGGGGTGGACGCGTCGAATTTCCAAACTGCTTCTGCCTCTATCTAGCCCAATTTGGGGCAGGACAGTGAAGGACAATCTTTCCACATGCTAATTACAAAATGGCTATGGTTTATATAGTAGCATAATTGGAGAAAAGAATCAGAGCAAACAAGATCATAGAGTCATAGAATTATGGAATGATGCAGGACAGAAGGAGGCTTTTCGGCCCATCGTGCCAGTGCTGGCTCTTTGAGAGAGCTATCCAATTAGTCCCACTCCTCTGCCCTTTCCTAAGAGCCTGCAAATTTTCTCTTTTAAGTATTTGTCAAATTCTCTTGTGAAAGTTTTTATTGAATCTGCTTCAATCAACCCTTTCAAGCAGTGCATTCCCGATCATAAAAATTTGCTGTGGAAACACTTTTTTCCTCAGGTCGTATCTGTTTTTTTTCCCAGTTACCTTCAATCTGTGTCCTCTGGTTGCTGACCCTTCTGCCAGTGAAAACAGTTTCTCCTTATTTGCTTTATCGAAACCCTTTCTAATTTTGAATGCCTTTATCAAACCTTCACTTAACCTTCTCTGATCTAAGGAGAACAATCCCAATTTCTTTCGTGTCTCTACATAAGTGAAGTCTTTCATCCCTGCACCCTCTCTAAGGCCTTGGCCTTTTGTCCTAGTGTGGTGCCCAGAATTAGCCACAATATTTCAACTGGAGCCTAACCAAAGTTTTATAAAATAAAAACTGAAAATTCTGGAAATATTCAGCAGGTCAGGCAGCATCTGTGGAGAAATAAACAGATTTAATGTTTCAGGTCGATGACCTTTCGTCAGAACAATGTTTTATAAAGGTTTAGCATAATGTTCATGCTTCTGTACTCTATGCCTCTTGTTATAAAGCCAAGGATTCCGTATGCCTTTTTAACAGCCTTCTCAATTTGTCCTGCCACATGCCCAATCTCCCAGTTCTTGCATCCACTTTAAAATGGTATCATTTAGTTGATATTGCCTCTCCTCATTAGTCCTACCAAAATTAATCCCTTCACAATTCTCTGCATTAAATTTCATCTGCCATGGGCTAGAAATTGGGGCGCTAACTTTTGATAAATAGAAAATGTAGTGCCAGGCACTAATGATTTTCTCCTGCCAGGAAATTCAGCCATAGCACTCCAAGAGGGAAGTGGAGTGCTAAATCAAGCACTAACCGTTTTACTTAGGGTGCTAAAGTCCGAGAGCAGGGTAGTAGTGGCAGAGCACTAAACAATTTGGAGCGCATTGCTAACAGCATCAGAGGTTGCTTCCCTCGCTTAAAGGGAAGAGCCAATGATGCTGCACAAGCTAGTTGTTGGCAGTTCTGTGTTGCAAGATGACCTGTGCAACTGCCATTACAGCCCCAAACACTCTCACAAAGTGGAGGGCTTGGACATCTTGCCACAATGAATCATCAAAAGGCACCAGACTGGTGCAAATAATAAAGGTTGGTCTACCTGAAAACCATTCCCTTTAATTAGTGCTCCCCAAGCGGTCAGTTGACAGCACCTCCTCTTCCTGCTGTTGTTCATGCCCAGCGATACAGCAGAAGGTGCGAGGCAATTTCACATCCGGGCAGTTACAGGACGCTGAGCACTTTATGACATCACGATCTGCGAGGCGCTAGAGACCCAGGCGCTAAGAGTTAGCGCCAATGCTAAACTGGCACTAAAGTTCACGGGCATCACTGCAGGCGCGTCCACTTAGCGCCCCCCCAGGCGCTAACAAGAGGTGCTAAGCAGCTGAATTTCTCCCCTTTTGTCTGCCCATTTCACCAATTTGTCCATGTCCTCCTAAAGTCTGTTACTATACTCCTCACTGTTTACTACATTTCTGATTCTTGTGTCATCTGTAAACTTCGAAATTATACCCTTTACTTTTTTATATTCGTTCATGGGATGTGGGTGTTGCTGGCAAGACCAGCATTTATTGCGCATCTCTAATTGCCCTTGAGAAGGTGGTGGTGAGGCTTGAACTCACATATAGGCCAGACCAGGTAAGGACGTCAGATTTCCATCCCTAAAGGACATTAGTGAACCAGATGGGTTTTTCTGACAATCCAATGGTCACCATTACTAATACTAGCTTTTTATTCTAGATTTATTTAATTAACTGAATTTAAATTCCCCAGCTGCCATAGTGGAATTTGGTCTCCGGATCATTAATCCAGGCCTCTGGATTACTATTCCAGTAACATAACTATTATGCTACCCTTTAAATGGAGAGATATTACAAAATGCTGAATTACAGAGGGATCTGGGGGTCCTTGTGCATGAAACACAAAAAGTTAGCATGCAGGTACAGCAAGTAATTAGGAAGGCAAATGGAATGTTGGCCTTTATTGCAAGGGGGGGCTGGTGGAGTATAAAAGTAGGGAAATCCTGCTACACCTGTAGCTACAATAGAAATGTTGGAGAGACCACACCTGGAGTACTGCATGCAGTTTTAGTCTCCTTATTGAAGGTGGGATCATCTTCTTAGGCAGTACCTCAGAGTCAAGGAGGGATATACTTGCATTGGAGGCAGTTCAGAGAAGGTTCATGAGGTTGATTCCTGAGATGAAGGGGTTGTCTTATCAAGAAAGGTTGAGGAGGTTGAGCCTATACTCATTGGAGTTTAGAAGACTGAGAGGTGATCTTATTGAAACGTATAAGATTCTGAGGGGGCTTGACAGGGTTGATGCAGAGAGGATGTTACCCCTCATGGGGAAATCTAGAACTAGGAGGTATAGTTTCAGAATAAGGTGTCGCCCATTTAAAACAGAAATGAGGAAGAATTTCTTCTCTCAGAGGGTCATGAATCTTTGGAATTCTCTACTCCAAAGAGCTGTGGAGGCTGGGTCATTGAATATATTTAAGGTGGAGATAGACAGATTTCTGAATGGTAAGGGAGTCAAGGGTTATGGGGAGAGGGCAGGGAAGTGGAGTTAAGGCCAAGATCAGATCAGCCATGATCTTATTAAATGGCGGAGCAGGCTCGAGGGCCCAGATGGCCTACTCCTGCTCCTATTTCTTATGTGCTTATGGTTCTTATATAACCCATATACACAACTCCAATTCATGAACATATATCAAAAAGCACATTGTTCCCAACACTGACCCCTGGGGGACACTAGTGCAAATGGCCCTCCAGTCTGAAAAATAAATGTTCACCACAACTCTCAGCTTTCTGTCCTTCAGCTAATGTTGTCTCCACACTACCACCGCCCCTTTAATTCCATGGGCTTCAACTTTGCTAGCAAGTCTATCATGTGATACTTTGTCAAAAACACCTTTTGAAAGTCCATTTCAACAACATCAAAACACTATCCTCATCAAACCTCATCGGGGAACAGTAGCATAATTGCCATGTTACTGGACTAGTAATGCAACCATCTTCAGCCGGAAGTGCAGAGTGGATGATCCATCTCGGCCTCCTCCTGAGGTTCCCCCCATCACAGAAGCCAACCTTCAGTCAATTTGATTCACTCCACTTGATATCAAGAAACATTTGAGTGTACTGGATACAGCAAAGGCTATGGGCCCTGACAATATCCCAGCTGTCTTGCTGAAGAATTGTGTTCCAGAACTAGTAGGGCCTCTAGCCAAGCTGTTCCAGAACACCATCATCATCATAGGCAGTCCCTCGGAATCGACTATGACTTGCTTCCACTCTTAGCATGAGTCATTAGGTGGCTGTACAGTCCAATACGAGAACCACAGTCTCTGTCACAGGTGGGACAGACAGTGGTTGAGGGGAAGGGTGGGCAGGGAGCTTGGTTTGCCGCACGCTCTTTCCGCTGCCTGCGCTGGATTTCTGCATGCTCTCAGCGATGAGACTCGAGGAGCTCAGCGCCCTCCCGGATGCACTTCCTCCACTTAGGGCGGTCTTTGGCCAGGGACTCCCAGGTGTCAGTGGGGATGTTGCACTTTATCAGGGAGGCTTTGAGGGTGTCCTTGTAACGTTTCCTCTGCCCGCCTTTGGCTCGTTTGCCATGGATGAGTTCCGAGTAGAGCGTTTGCTTTGGGAGTCTCGTGTCTGGCATGCGAACTATGTGGCCTGCCCAGCGAAGCTGATCAAGTGTGGTCAGTGCTTCAATGCTGGGTATGGTGGCCTGGACAAGGCTGTTAATGTTTGTGTGTCTGTCCTCCCAAGGGATTTGTAGGATCTTGCGGAGACATTGCTGGTGATATTTCTCCAGCAACTTGAGGTATCTACTATACATGGTCCACGTCTCTGAGCCATACAGGAGGGAAGGTATTAGTATGGCCCTGTAGACCATGAGCTTGGCGACAGTTTTGAGGGCCTGGTCTTCAAACACTCTTTTCCTCAGGCGGCCGAAGGCTGCACTGGTGCACTGGAGGCGGTGTTGAATCGCGTCGGCAATGCTTGCTCTTGTTGATGGGAGACTCCCCAGATAAGGAAAGTGGTCCACATTGTCCAGGGCCGTGCCTGGATCTTGATGTCTGGGGGGCAGTGCTGTGCGACGAGGACAGGCTGGTGGAGAACCTTTGTCTTACTGATGTTTAGTGTAAGGCCCATGCTTTCATACATCTCGGTAAATACGTTGACTATGTACTGGAGTTCAGCCTCTGTGTATGCACAGACGCAGGCGTCGTCCACGTACTGTAGCTCGACAGAGATTAGAGTGGTCTTGGACCCGGCCTGGAGATGGCAAAGGTTGAACAGCTTCCCACTGCTTCTGTAGTTTAGTTCCACTCCAGCGGGGAGCTTGTTGACTGTGAGGTGGAGCATGGCAGCGAGGAAGATTGAGAAGAGGGTTGGAACGATGACGCAGCCCTGCTTGATTCCGGTCCGGACATGAATTGGGTCTGTGATAGATCCATTGGTAAGGATCACGGCCTGCATGTCTTCGTGGAGCAGGCGGAGGATGGTGACGTACTTTTAGGGGCATCCAAAACAGAGGAGGATGCTTCATAGACCCTCGCTGTTGACAGTGTCAAAGGCCTTTGTAAGGTCAAAGAAGGCCATGTATAAGGGTTGGTGCTGTTCACTGCATTTTCCCTGCAGCTGTCATGCTGCAAAAGTCATGTCTGTTGTGTCTCGGAGGGGACGAAATCCACACTGCGACTCCGGGAGGAGCTCCTCGGCCACGGGAAGAAGACGGTTGAGGAGGACTCTAGCAACGCCTTTCCCAGTGGCTGATAGCAGGGAGGTTCCTCTGTAGTTGCCGCAGTTGGACTTGTCCCCTTTTTTAAAGATGGTCACGATCACTGCATCTCTGAGATCGTCCGGCGTGCTCTCCTCCCTCCAAATGAGAGAGATGAGGTCGTGAATTTGCGCCATTAGTGCCTCTCCGCCATACTTCAGTGCCTCAGCACGGTTCCATCCACTACCGTAGCCTTGTTTTTTAGCTGTCTTTTTCTACCTCGTGCAGTGTTGGGGTATCACTGAGGTGGTGGCGGGTAGCATGCTGCGGGATGGAGTCGAGAACACTCGAGTCAAAGGCAGAGTCTTGATTAAGGAGATCTTCGAAGTGCTCCTTCCAGTGGGCCCTGACTGTCTCGGTGTCCGTGATGAGTGTTTCCCCGTTCTTGGCCAGGAGTGGGGTGGAGCCTTGGGAGTTTGGACCGTAGGTGGCTTTGACTGTGGTGAAGAATCCTCGCACATCATGGCTGTCAGCCAGCTGCTGTATCTCCTGTGCTTTCTCCATACACCATCTATTCTTTAGGTCCCGGGTTTTTTGTTGGACCTTAGTCTTTAGCCGTCTGTAATGCTGCTTTGCTGCTCCCAGGTTGGGTTCATGTTTAAGGCTCAGAAATGCTCTGTGCTTGCAATCTATTAGTTCTTGAATCTCCTGATTATTTTCAGTAAACCAGTCCTGGTGTTTCCTGGTTGAGTGACGGAGCTTCTCTTTGCACACACTGGTTATAGAGGCCTGGAGGGCAGACCAAGCAATGTGGGCATTCTGTGTCTCGGGGTCATCAAGGCACGCCAGGTTAGCTGTGAGGCGCTGGCTGTATAGGGCTCTCTTAGCTGGGTCCTTAAGTGCCCCGGCATTGACTTTTTTGCGACACTCCTTCTGCTGCCCCCTTCGCTTTGAGGCTATGTTAATGTCAATGATGGATTGGATTAGGCGGTGGTCCGTCCAGCAGTTGTCAGCTCCTGTCATGGCATGAGTGATGCGCGCATCCTTGCGATCCGTGGCTCAGACGATGACATAGTCGAGCAGGTGCCAGTGTTTGGAGCGAGGGTGTTGCCACGATGCCATGTATTTGTCTCTCTGGCGGAACAAGGTGTTGGTGATGACAAGTTCATGCTCTAAACATTTTGTCAGGAGTAGTGTACCGCTGGAGTTGGCTTTCCCTACCCCCTCTCTGCCAATCATGCCTCCCCAGAGGTCTGTATCCTTGCCAACCCTGGCGTTGAAGTCGCCGAAGATGATCAGTTTGTAGCCCGCAGCGACCACCCCACGTTAAAAGAAATCACGCAAGGGCATCTTCCACTCCTCTAACATGAAGTTCGGGACTTGGAACGTCAGGACCCTCATGGACAACCCCAGCAGCGACAGACCGGAACGCCGCACCGCCATAGTTGCCCGGGAACTTAGACGCTTTGATAGCGACATCTCAGCCTTAAGCGAGACCCAGCAGCCTGGGGAAGGCCAGCTCAAGGAACAAGGTGGAGATTACACCTTCTTCTGGAAAGGGAAACCAGAGGCAGAACGCCACCTCCACGGAGTCGGCTTTGCCATCAAACACGGGCTGGTCGACCGCCTCAAAGACTCCCCCTGCTGGGCTAACGAACGCCTCATGATGCTTCCAGTACAGCGACAACACCGGCAGCAATGCAACAATGTGGAAAACTGCCCAGGCATGTCCTGTCCACAAAAAGCAGGACAAATCCAATCCAGCCAAATACCGCCCCATCAATCTACTTTCAATCATCAGCAAAGTGACGGAACGTGTCCAGGGTCTGTGATGATTGGCCTCCAACAACCACAACCATCTTCCTTTGTGCTAAATATGACTCCAGCCAGCGGAGAGTTTTCCCCTGATTCCCAGTCCCTTCAGTTTTATTAGGGCTCCTTAATACCACACTCGGTCAAATGCTGCATTGATGTCAAGGACAGTCACTCTCACTTCACCTCTGGAATTCAGCTCTACTGTCCATGTTTGGACCAAGGCTGTAATGTGGTCTGAAGATGAGTGGTTCTGGTGGAACCTAAACTGAGCATCGGTGAGCAGGTTATTGGTGAGTAAGTGCCGCTTGGTAGCACTGTCGACAACACCTTCCATCACTTTGCTGATGGCTGAAGATGATTGGATTACTAGTCCAGTAACATAGCCACTATGCTACTGTTCCTTGATGAGGTTTGATGAGGATAGTGTTTTGATATTGTTTATACGGACTTTCTAAAGGTGTCCTAAATCCAACCATCTTCCGCTGCTTCATCAACGACCTTCCTTCCATCATAAGGTAGGGATGTTAGCTGATAGTTGCACAGTGTTCAGTTCCTTAGATAATAAAGCAGTCTATGCCCGCATGCAGCAAGACCTGGATGACATTCATGCTTGGGCTGATAAGTGGCAAGTAACATTCGCAACACACAAGTGCCAGGCAATGACTATCTCGAACAAGAGCGCCTCCAACCACCACCCCTTGACATTCAATGGCATTACCATCGCTGAATCCCCCAACATCAACATAATGGGAGTCACTATTGATGATAAACTTAACTGGACCATCCACATAAATACTGTGGCAACAAGAGTAGGTCAGCGGCTGGGTATTCTGCGGTGAGTGTCTCACCTCCTGACTCCCCAAAGCCTTTCCACCAGCTTCAAGGCACAAGTCAGGAGTGTGATGGCATACTCTCTACTTGCCTGAACAAGTGCAGCTCCAACAACACTCAAGAAGCTCGACACCATCCAAGACAAAGTAGCCCGCTTGATTGGCACACCCTCCACCACCAGCGCACCGTAGCTGCAATGTGTACCATTTACAAGATGCACTGCAACAACTCGCCAAGACTTCTTCGACAGCACCTCCCAAACCCGCGACCTCTACCACCTAGAAGGACAAAAGCAGGAGGCACATGGGAACACCATCACCTCCAAGTTCCCCTCCAAGTCACACACCATATATGACCGTTCCTTCATCGTCGCTGAGTAAAATCTTGGATCTCCTTCCCTAACAACGCTATGGGAGTACCTTCACTGTACAGACTGATGTGGTTCAAGAATGCGGCTCACCACCTGCTTCTTAAGGGCAATTAGGGATGGGCAATAAATGCTCCCCTTGCCAGCGATGCCCAAATCCCAGGAACCAATTAAAAAACCGTCTCAGTTACTTCATCAAAGGACTCAATCAAGTTAGTAAAACATGATTTGCTGTTAACAAATCCGTGCTGGCTTTCATTTGTTAACCCATATTTTTCCAAGTGCCAATTAATTTTGTCCCCACCACCCACGTTAGGTTAACTGGCCTATAGTTACCAAGTTTATCTCTCTTTCCTTTTTGAACAGGTGTGTAACTTTTGCAATCCTCCAGTACTCTAGCACCACAGCCATATATAAGGAAAATTGGAAAATTGTGGCCAGAGCCTCTGCAGTTTTCCAATGATGTTTTAAAATTGTTGTGTGTACAGTAAATGAATTGCTGTATGAAGATTTTTTCATGGAAAGCATCAAAGTCTTCTGAGTGGCATCTCGTGTTTGCTTGAGGACCTTAACGTAGCTAATTAAGTAACTAGCAGCTTGTATTACAGTAGATGACTGGCTGCATTTTCTGTAGTTTTGGACATATTTATACGGATTCTGGAGGTACTAGGACATGCTTTCTGCTTGATGTAAGCAGTTGTTATTTAATAAAGATAAGTACACCAGATAAATGCATTGAGTAACAGAGGAGACATATAAATAAAATATGAATAAGGTAAGAGGTAACAAGCACCAACTTGGCTATGAGTGCTAATCAACATGACAACAAAGATAGCGTAACAAAAAAAGAGAAAATTAACCAGAAAGGATACTGATTGCTTAATCAGGAAATTAAACATGCATGAAATCAAACTCTTTGAAGGCACAAAGAGAAGAGAACATGAACAATGAAAACATTTATGAGGATTTTGGTCCCATTTTTCCTTCACTTGTTATGCACGGCCCATATTTACTGGTAGATTTTCATGCTCATGCCATATTATTAAATATGTTGGATGACATTTAAATTGGAATGAATCCCTTTTTGTCTATCATAATTTATGTCACATTGCCAAAGTAGAACTGCACTGCATCTCCCATAAAGCACTATTGACTCGGATGTTGCAGTAAGAATATCAGAGAGGCTATCAGCGCTCACCGTTATTTTAAAGTAAATCAGGTAAATTCCGGTGTACGCACATGTGCAGATAAACCAGAAAATCAGGAAGCTGCTGTCTGAGTTGCCCTGCTCCTCCACAATCTTCGTTCTAACAGTACCTCACCAAGATACTCGATATTTAAATACACAGAAGGTGTGAATTTGAGGCACTTACTCACCAGTCACCCATTAACACGCCAGAAAAAGTTAGGGCTTGTCCATTCAATCTTAAGTGAATTTTTAACGGCGTGATACATTTTAATTACAGTCAAACAATCTCTCTGATACTGAAAATGTACTTTTACAAGTGTGGAGTCTCATTCGTCCAAATTTTAGATTTGTTGAGATTTAAAAAAAATAAAGAATTAAAATAATGTTTTTACATTTTCTTTCTGTCTCTTTTATCACTTTCTCTTAATTCTAACTTTCTTTCCCTCTCTTTATTTCACTTTCTGTACATGACTTTACATTGAATTAAATATTCTAACTGGCATTACCTGGTTTATGCTGCGTGCCACAGTGAAGATTCTTTAATCTGATTGGTTGAGGGGACACGCTGTAACTTGTGCTGTTCCCACAGGTCCCAGGTCCGCAAATTTTGCTGTAAAAGCCTATAGAAATTCTGTGGCCAAGTGTAAGTGTAATGAAAGGCGAGCGCTGTTCATTTGCCGCTGACTGTGAAATCCTGGCCATTGTTAAATTTAACCTAGTAGAAAATATAGCCTATAATGGGAAAACTTTTAAACAATTTTAATGGATTTAATGGATCTCAGTGACAGGAAGCAAAAGGTGATGGTGGATGGATGTTTTTCTGACTGCGAGGTGGTTTGCAGTAGTGTTCCCCAAGGGCCAGTTTTAGGTCCATTACTCTTTGCAATTTTTATAAATGACCTAGACTCAGGTGTAGGGAGCAGCATTATAAAGTTTGCAGATGATACAAAACTTGGCAACATACTAGATCATGATGAGGATTGCTATAGGATTCAGGATGAAATCGGCAGGATGATGCAATGGGCAGAAGCTTGGCAGATGGACTTCAATGCGGAGAAGTGTGAAGTGATGCATTTTGGGAGGACTAATATGGAAAGACAGTATAACATCAATGGCACGATTTTGAAAAGTATAAATGAGCAGGGAGCCCTTGGTGTGCATATACACAAATCCTTAAAGGTGGTGGGAAAGTTGATAAGGTGGTTAAGAAAGCATATGGGTTACTTGGGTTTATAAATAGAGGAATAGAATATAAAAACAAAGAGATCATGATAGAATATAAATCGCTGGTTAGGCCTGAGTGGGACTATTGTGGACAATCCTGGGCACCACACTTCAGGAAAGATGTAAAGGTCTCGAAAGGGTACAGAAGAGGTTTACCAGAATGTTACCAGGGTTGACAGACATCAGTTACGAGGAGAGGTTGGCAAAGTTAGAACTGTTCTCTTTGAGAAGATTAAGTGGTGACCTAATAGGGGCTTTCAATATGATAGAGAAAAACTATTCCCTCTGATGACTGTGTCAATAACCAGGGATCATGGATTTAAAATCATTGACTAAAGATCTAGTGGGGAGATCAGGAGAAATCTTTTCACACAGAGAGTTGTCGGGATCTGGACACTCTACCTGAAAAGGTGGCCGAACTTGATTCCATAAATAATTTTAAAAGGGAGTTGGACAGATACTTGAGAATGAAGAACTTACAGGGATATGGACAAAAGGGAGTGGTGTGGGACTAAACATGATTGTTCTTTGAAGGAGTTGGTGCAGTCACGGCGGGCCAAGTGACCTCCTTTTGTGCTGTGTTTCTATGGCCCTGATTTTCATGAGCTGCAAGACCCGCCCATTTGCCACCAAAAGGACTGCCGATGGCCGCCAAGAGTTTGCCTGAACGATTCCTCTAAAAGAGGTGGCAGTACCGCCCGACGGCAAAATAATGGCTTACGCCATCAATCTGGGTGGCAGCGGGCAGGAGCTCTCAATCTCGGTGGCAAATGCACTTGCCGCCCAAGTGCCACCAAGGATGGAGTCGGGCCCAGGGAGGAGGTAACTCTGAAAAGTAAAAAAAGATTAGCAAAAAAAAACACTGGAACGCCTTCAGGGGACTCCATCCAGGTAAGTCACTGGAAAAAAAAATGTTTTAAAGATGTTCACTAACCTTTTCCTTCATGTCTTCATACCTACCGTCAGGGTAAGAACAGGCTTCACGCAGCGGTCCTTCCCCCTGCTGGCGCCGACTCCCGCCGACTCCCGCCTGCACCAATCTAGTATCTTGGCGGGTGGGAGGCCAATTGCATGATTTGGCTGCCAGAGGACGTCAGTGGGCGGTTCCCGGCAGTGCTCCCCTCCCGCCCGCTCCAGCCCAAGTGGAAACAGGGAGAGAGAGGAAAAAGGCAGCAATACTCGGCGGCAGTCGGTGGCAGCAGGCTGCTGTGGGCGGTAAGGCACCAATATGGAGGCCTATGATTCTAACGGGGAAACAGCTGGACAAACATACCTTAAAAAGAAGCAGCCAGTATGGATTCAGGAAGGGAGGTCATGCTTAATTAGCTTGCTGGAATCTTTCCAAAGATATCACTGCTGTGACAGACAAGGGAATGCAGTCTACATTATATAGTTAGATTTTCAAACAAAATGTCATAAAAAGGTTCTGTGTTGTCGATTAATGTTAACATAAGCAGTTATGTAACAGGGTGGGAATGGGGAGGTAAAGCAGAGTGATGGACAGATCAAAACCAGTAAACTGGAAATAGCCATGAAGTAAAATTCTTTGAATTGTAAATGTGCTACAAGGTGAATATCCTCAGGATCAATCTCAGGACATCATATCATAAGTAACTTGAATGAGAGTGTCACAAACAGGATTTGTAAGTTTGCAATATTAGAGTAGAAATTGCTGTTGGAGGCTCCCCGTGGGCAGATGGCTCTGACCTGCAAAAAATCTATGAATTTACCTGGCTTGTAGATTCGCACTCCTGGACCTCTACGCGCGGCCTGCATACAGGCCCACGTATCCCAGGGGTGCATGCGGTTCGTAAGCAATCCTGGGATCATGTGGGCTGGCCCAACCAATAAAAGAAGGGGATCCTCATTTATACTTATGGTGTTGTACGGAATCATTATAAGTATGAATGGAGATCACTTAAAAAATACACGAACACATGAAATAAATAAAAAGAATTAACATATTTAAAATTAATTAAAATATCATTTAATTAAATATTTTAAGCAAATATTATGGGCCAGAAATTGCGGCCTCGCCGGGTCTGTATGAAGTGTGCACCCACCCGGTGAGGCCTCGCAAAAGCCGGTTCTTGGGGCGCGATGCACATGCACTGATAACCGACTTTTCTGATCTGTCAAAATTTCTTTAGAGACATTCTCCACATCCCCGGGAAAAGAACATCCATGCGGCAGAGATTGGGCTATTTTCCCAACTCATGCCCAACAAATGTCCTTCAAACTTTTACGCCTGGTAAAGGCTTACTTTTACCAGCGTAACACTTTTAAAACACAGAAAAATTAAATGTAATCATTCACTTTTATATTAAAAACCCTGTCCATGAAGGTAAGTTTATTTTTAACCCTATTAAAACACAGCATTTTTTTTCCCCCAATTTTGTTTTTCTAAAACATTTAATTACCTTTAATTTCAATTAATTTTAAACATTTGAAGTGTTTTTTAACTAATTGTGCTGTGTTTCTTGTTTTAGGGGGTTATTCTCATTGATAGTAATGGGACATCATAAAAACATAGGGCTAGACTTTCCACTAGGTGGCTAAGGGCCCAAAAATGGGCCATATTCCAGCGATGTGGGACGTCTCGGCCTTGCTGATCGCTGACACAAGGCCCATTTTTTTTTGCGATTTTCCACTAGGCCTTACCCTGGCAATGTCAAATGGGCGATGTGATTTTTCGGCGATCTCACGATCGTCCACCGAAGATAGAAGTAAATAAAAAAGCTTCCCTAGCAATGCTATTCTGCGCATGTGTGGGATTTTTTTTTGTGGTTGAGTTTCTTTGCCGTGTTTTGAGAGGTCAGGAGTCATCACACATGCTCAGAAGCATAGGGAGGGTCAGAGAGAGAGAGAGGGAGAAAATAAACGAGGAGGAGCTGTTTGTGTTTGCTGGAATTGATATTAGAATTTGGATTGATAAATAATCATTCCTATCGACTTATACTTATTTTTTTGCTCAATATTGAAAAAAAATACAATATAATATATTATATAATATATTGAAATATATTGAAATATGGAGGGAGATAGTGAAAGGAAACGGGCTAAACCCTTTAGCGAGGAGGCCAACGAGGCACTCGTTAACATAGTAAGTGGCAGGTGGGATGACTTGACATGGGGTGGGCATGGGAAACCTCCACCCCGTGCATATCAGAAAATATGGGTCGAGATTGCCGATGTCGTAATCTTGGCCTCGAATGAAGTACCTGACCAGTGCATGAAAAGATGGAACAGCTTGTTGGCAGCAGCCAGAGTAAGTTGCATTTTATATTTTAAATTTTAAATGTGTAATATTTAAATGATGCATACAAATTTTAATTGGAATCTTGAATGTCATTTCGTTATAGTATTAATTAATTAAATTATACATTAATTTATGCATCCTAACACTAAGTTGAATTTTATATTATGGAATATTGTTCATATTGTTCATATGCAATGCAATGCAAAGTTCTAATCTAACATTTAAATCTGTCAATCTTAAATGTTAATTAACAAGTCCATTAGCTTATGCCATGCAATGTTATCTTATCATTTACAGAAGAAAATATCTATCAATCGAGCTGAGCAGAGGAGGACGGGCGGCGGCTCTGCTCAGGTGCAGATTTTATCGGAATACGAGGAGCTTGCAGCCGCCTTAGTGGGGCCTGACAGCCGTTCGGCCACGACCCATGGTGTGGCCGAACCCACTCTTGAGTCTCATGAGTAATGGGAACTGTGCAATATGCCTAACATTATTAAAGACATCTTAAAAATATCTTAGTTATGCATGTAATGTCCTGCAATTATAATGCAATATGATATATACTTTTGATGTACTTTTGATTTACAAATGAGGTCATGTCAGCCCTGGTGAACCCTTGTGCATATGGGGTATTGAAAAGTATTCTTATGTTATGGGTTATTGAAAAATTGATATATATTGATATGTATGTTTACTAATAATGAGCACCGTTAATGTCCTAATAAGTTGTTTAGAAATGTCATTCGTCTTTTTAAGCTCAAGTGTCGTTAGAATCAGTGGACTCATCCACTCCTCCTGCACCATCAAATACCTCGCAGGAGCAAAAGGAGGAACAGCTGCCGACTGTGAAGCAAGAGGAGGAGGAGGAGGAAGACGAGGAGGAGGAGGAGGAGGAGCAAGAGGATGATATTGTTTTTGTGGGCGGGGGGAACAACCTGCGGCCATCTCTATTGAGATGGATGAGGCACCGGGACCAAGTGGTGTGTAGGTGGTGACGCCAAGGCACGAAATATTGCAAACGCTGACCCCACGGAGGTCGAGTCAGTGGGGTGAGCAATCACTTACCATGGAGGAGCAGACGGAGAGCTTGATATCCCTGTGCAGGGAGACGGTCGCGATCGGTCGTGACCTTATCCAGGGTTTCGCGGGTTTCTCCGCAAACTAGAGCCAGCTCGCCATGAACTGGAGCCAGTTTCCAGCAACCTGGAGCGAGTTCAGCATGAACTTCTCCAACTGCTCCTCCATGTAAACACAGGCAGCACGAGAGACGTTGGAGGCCATTTGTAAGCAAACTGTCGCAACCAATGCCCTTCGGCATGCGTTGATGGCTGCACACGGCGCTGCACCCCAAGGTGTCGTGTCAGCTCGCAGGGAGACCTCGAGCATGCAAGCGAGTATGGAGGACACAGTTCCTCCTGACTTGGAAGTGGAGCCTCAGGCTTTAACTTCCACTCCTTCACGGCAGGAAGTCTTGCCATCCCACACTGCACAACATGTTCATGTCGGTCAGCGTAGACCAAAACAGACGGGTGGGGTAAGAACATGGGGTGGAACAGGAGCTGGAGGGAAACATGGCCGCAGGTAGGGAGAGGGGTGTGTTTTTCATTGTTGAATTGTTTATTTTTGTTAGAAAATTGTTAGCGTTTTGTTCAATGCTCTTTGGGATTTGAGGGAAGGGTGGGTTGGGGGTGGGGGGAAGGAGTGGAGGGAGGGTGTTGTTAAATAATTTATTAAAATTAATTAGTTAGTTCTCTTTGTTAATAAAAAAAAATCTTTAATTCAACAAATGTTGTGCCTTCTCTCTTAGGGGGCAATTTTCGGGCCTCCTTTAGAACGGCGCACCTCCGAGAGGCACGTCTGTTTCGTGGAATAAAAAGTGTGCCTAATGCCTACCTCTGCATTCTGCGCTCCGAATCGGGCCCGTTCCAGTTCGGCGCCACGTACAAGCATCTGCGGGGGGCGGGGCCAAAGCGTGGTGCCGAAGATCTGCAAGCAGGGGGGCGGGGCTACCTCACAGCAGCAGATTTTGGGCTGGCAGCCCTGCGCATGTGTGCTGGAGCATGCGCGCATGCACAGTGTGATACAAACATTGGCACTCGGCCATCGCTGTGAGTGGCCTGACGTCGTCCCTGTCCCTGGCCGAATGGCCTAAATCGCAGCTCGGAGGCTGCTGCTACCGTCGCAGTGGGTGGCCTGATGTTGCCCCTGTCCCCTGGCCGAACAGCCTAAGTCTTCGCAGCTCGGAGGCTGCTGCTGCTGCTGCTTCAGACAGGTAGGAAAATTAAATGTATTTTTTATTTGCTTTATTTATCATTTATTATTCAGGATGGCTCTTTATTTGTAGAAGTGAAAGTGTTAAATGCTTGTAAAATTCCATAATTTCCCTTGCGCCCCCCCCCACCCACCACCCCCCTATATCTCGTTCCCTGCGCCTAATTTCTAAAGTGTAGTCAAGGTTTTTCTAAGCGTATAAAAATCTATACTTACTCCATTCTAAGTTAGTTTTGAGTAAGTTTTCACTGCCTAAACTTGCAAATCAGGTTGAAGTGGCTAGACACGCCCCCTTTTGAAAAAAAAATCTGTTCGACAATGAAACTATTCTAACTCACTAGAACTGGAGCAAACTAAATGCCGAGAATTGCAATTTCTAAAATGTTCCATTCTATACTAGTTGCTCCAAAAAAATAGGAGCAACTCAGGCTGAAACTTAAGCCCTTAGTTACATTAGTTAACAAATTTACAGTTGTTCATCCTTATTTGTATATTCCTTTATTATCGCAGTACTTTATTTAAACTTTACTTAAAGTAAGCATTAATGCCAATGATAGGCCAGTGCAGGCAAGACAACAAGGAAACCCCACGCAAATGAAACTTGT
This sequence comes from Pristiophorus japonicus, assembly GCF_044704955.1. Taxonomy (NCBI): domain Eukaryota; kingdom Metazoa; phylum Chordata; class Chondrichthyes; family Pristiophoridae; genus Pristiophorus; species Pristiophorus japonicus. Next base: position 183,534,020 of record NC_091977.1, read on the forward strand.
GATTAACCCTAACTGTAAATTAACTTTTGAATATCCACAATGATAGTTCATGCAACATGTTCATTAATGAGCTGCTGACGCAACAACTGCCCCTGGCCACTGGTCTTCGGGAGGGGGGTGGTGGTACCGGTGCTAGATCGCCAGGCTGATTGTAATCCCCTATGTCCTCGCCTGCATCCTCTTCCGCCCCTTCCTTCTCTTCATCCTCGCCGGCTGGCTCTTCTGTCTCCCCTCCTTTTGGAGGTGGACCTGCAGCCCGATCTGACATTACTTGTCCTCTCCTTATAGCTAGGTTATGCAGCATGCAACATACCACAATAAACTCTGCGACCTGGTCAGGGTGGTACTGTAGGCTGCTTCCAGAATGATCCAGGCATCTGAAGCGCTGCTTTAGGACTCTTTTCAACGATATTGTATGTCGCTATGTGACTTTCATTATATAATTTCTGTGCTTCAGTGATGGAATTACACAGAGGGGTCATGAGCCAACTGACAAGGCCATATCCTTTATCCCCCAGCATCCAACTGTGACCTTCTGGCTGATTGACAAACAGGTCAGGGATAGCATTTTCACGTAGGATGTGCGCATCATGGATGTTGCCAGGAAATGTCACATTTACTGTCAGGATTGTTTGATTGTGGTCGATAACAAGCTGCACATTTAGAGAGTGGAACCCCCTTCTGTTACGAAACACCTCCGCGTTCTTTAAGGGTGCTTTCAGGACAATGTGCGTGCAGTCTATTGATCCCTGTACCTTGGGGAAGTGTGATATCCTGTAGAAACCCAAAGCCCTCTCGGTCTGTGCCTCCCTGGTCATTGGGAAGCTTATGAAGTGCATCCTGCAAGCGTAAAGGGCTTCAGTCACCTGTCGAATGCAGCAGTGTGTAGCATGCTGAGAGATATGGCAGATGTCGCCAGCTGAAGCCTGAAAAGATCCCGATGTGTAGAAGGCTAGGGCAGCAGTGACCTTCACCTCAACGGACAGTGCGGTTCTGATGATACTGGAAGGCTACAAATGACCCTTGATGATTTGGCATATCTCATTGATGACCTCCTTCCGGAATCGCAGCCTCCTAAGACAAGCGTTTTCAGACAAGTTCAGGTAAGATTGCTTTTCCAAGTTGGCTGTACGGTCGCCTCCTCTGTCTTCGACTCTGTCTATGCATTTCTCTGCCACCTCTTCGATTGAACCTTTCAGTAACCAGTGTGTGAGCAGTTACAATTAATGGCAGGGAAAGTATAGGCCCCATATCACTATCAATAATTCCTTTCACTAATTTAAAATAATCGCTATACTCTCTAATCGCTGTACTCTATACTCTCTGTACTCTCTACACTGTATACCAGTCAGTTTAATAGGCCCTAACAATATCAGTAAATAATTTCATTATGTAAAAGCTATTTCCAAAATAATTTCACTATATAAATGCTATTTCCAAAATAACTCTATAATACCTACATTATATAATCTGATCTAATATTCTGAATAGAATTATCTTTAAATAACTCTCTAAATAACTCACAACTATTTAGCTCCTTTTCTGTTGCCTCCACCCTTCCTCCGATCTTCAAAATGGCATCCGTTGTGCCCATTTCCTTCTGTTAAGCCCAGTAAAAGCAAATATTTCTCAGCACTCTTTTGGGCTTTGCATCAGCCCAGCGAAGTGCATGCTAGGTGCCGGAACTTGGGATGGGCCTTGTGTGGGCGATTATTTCTGCGACCATTTCGGTGACGTGAATGGAAACTTGGGCACCTGTTTTTCCAGCGATGTTTTGGGCCTAGTTTCCGCTTTCTCATGAAAATGGGCGATAGAGGTCCATTTTGGGTGATAGATGGGCCTTAGATGGGCGATATGAAGTGGAAAGTCTAGCCCAAAGTTCCCATTTTTATCAATGAGAATACTAGATAGTGGTTGGTGGTCCAGCCCCACTTAATTCCAGCAGGTGCGTGTGTACATGGAAGACATTTTCCCATGCGCTGCACAGTGAATGAAGGCCTCAGACCGGAATCCTACATTCTCCGGGACCAACAGGCAGTTTTGTAGATTTTTTGGGGGTCACAGGCATTTGTACGAAGTAAGCATCCGACCGCAATTTTCAGCCGTAATTTAGCCATTAATATGTTTTAATGGGGCTACAAATAAACTTAGCTTAATGGACAGAATTTTTCATGTATAAATGTAGACTATAGAACTTTATTTTTCTATTTTTTTTAATTTTACACTGGTAAAAGCAGGCCTTACACCTGCTTTTACCAGGCGTAAGAATTTCAAGGGCATTCGTGATGCAGAAGTTGGGCAAATAGCCCAACTCTCCGCCCACAGAGGCCCTTTTTTTTCGGAGGTGTGCGATCTGTCAGGAGGATTCTTGACAGATCGCAAGTTTCGGGTTTCAGCACATGCGCAGTGCATGCCTAAACCCGGAACGTGCGGGGTCCCTACGGGCGTCTACGCATCTCATGCATGCCGCAAATTTAGCCACATTGTCATTGTAGGCTGAACAAATATGAAGACTATTACAATTAGATTCAGAAAAATTTTAAAAAACAGAGTTCAGTTGAGGACAAATACAGCACTGTGCACAAATATAGAAGAATTAGTATGGGATCAAGAGGCCAACATAGGGAGTATGTGTTGAATGGAATAGTCATACTGGATGTTAATTAGGAAAGAGATCTGGGGTTATTGGGAAAAAAAGTAACTTAACTGACCAATCCAATGAAAGAATTGAATAACATGTGGGCTATATGTTCAGTTTCATTGCATGGGCAGTAAACGAGCATAGCAGATTGCCCACCCATTGCAGAACCCATCCAATTTTCATTCTATTGAAATCAATGAAATGAAAATCAGTCAGATTTGATAATGGGCAAGTGATCCTCTCTACCAGATTATTGCCGTGAAGTGAAGATGAAAATTTACCCCATAGTTTGTATTGCCAAAGGATAGATTCCAAATCAAAAAGATAATGGGCACAATTTTGCTCAAGCCCATTTTCTGGCATATTGCCAGAGTTACGCCCATTTTTCTAGGCCAGAAATGCGGCAGAAATATTTTGCCAAAGTCTCCCCGATTTATAATTCAAATTTGGCGCCACACAGCATGTCTAGTCGCCTCGGGGGGAGGAGCCTGCTGACGGCGCCGAAAAACAATGCCGCACCTTCTGTGCGTGTGCGACAAAAGAAGTTACGTTTTGACGTTGTTGCAATGGACGCGCATGGTCAGTAAAGCTCCAAGTTGGCAATCGGCCATTTTTAAAGAGCCAATTGTGTGTGTGAGAAGGAGTGATGTGTGAGAGCATTGAAAAAATCAGATCTGCAGCAATACAAGATGCAACGCGGTGCAAGGACCAAACATTTCTTGCAGGATGAAGTGGAGACACTAGTTACTGTGATTGAGAACAGATGGCAGGAGCTGGACACCAGCAGAGGTCACATAAAAGTTCCACGCAAAGAAATTAAGAAATGCTGGAATCAATTTGCAGAAGATTACTGCGTAATGGTGACCACCACGAGATCTGGAGGCCAGTGTAAAAAGAAGTGGCACGACCTTGGTCAAGTAGTTAGTGTAAGTAATATTTTCAGTTATTCAATGCAATTGCAATTGTAAATGTGACCAGCTGTATATGTCCCACCCAGCAGAAAGACACCCCCTCGAAAAAGTTATGTCTTCATCTCTGTAAAGGAAGGTGGCACACAACAAACGAGAAAGAACCCAAACAGGAGGAGGATCGGCAAATCTGCACCCACTGACACCCTTGGAAGAGAGAGTCGCTGCTTTGATGGGTCCTGCCTGGAGAAAAGCAACCACCACTGCACAAGCTGGACCCACACTCGAGGGAGAGGATAAGTCCTGCAAATTCCACAGTCTGGCTTTACTAAATGTTAAGTGTTGCGCGGGCTAGCTATGCTTCAGTTCCTGGGGATATCTCCATCAGCTGCTCTTCGGTTGATGCAATGTGCTATCATTCATCATGGTCCTACACATCAGCCTGCTGCTTGGCCTGCACTGTGTGAGCCTACTCATGCCAGCCACCCTGTCCCCTCCTCTGCTGCTAACCATTTGGCTGTGTTCTTATATTTTGCAGAACTTGAGGTCGACTCTGACGATGTAGAAGAAAATTCAGATGAGGATCAGCCTGAACAGGATAACATCTTCGAATCCAACCCTTCAGACCAAGAACACGGGGGTGAGGGGGAGGGACAAGGGATGCAGCTGATGAAGCCCCCACTGTTCTACTGACTCTGGAGGAGGTGCCGCTCATTGTGGTGACAGCTCCTTCTGTGACTAGTGGTTTGAGTACTGGTGGGACATTCCATGGTTTCCGAATGTCCGAGCTGCGGGTCCCAGTAATGTGGTGCAGCAGGGCAGACCCAGGCCCCACCATCCCAGGCTGCGGGTCCCAGTGGTGAGGTATAGCAGGGCACACCCAGGGCTCCACCATCCCAGGCTGCGGGTCCCAGTGGTGAGGTATAGCAGGGCACACCCAGGGCTCCACCATCCCAGGCTGCGGGTCCCAGTGGGGCGGGGGGGAGGGGGGTGCATCGAGGCACACCCAGGGCCCCATCATCCCAGGCAGCGGGTCCCAGTGGTGGGGTGCAGCAGGGCACACCCAGGGGGAGGAGGGGAAGGAGAGCTGGACCGTGCATTCCTGAGGTGCAGGATCTAAAAGATGTGCTTCAGATGATGGCAATGAGTAGGGAGAGCATTGACCTTACGCGATCACTCCTGGACACCAGCAGTGGGGTGGGTGACAAGGTAGCCAGACTGTCAAGAGAAGTAACAGCAATCTCATGAGAAATGGGAACGATGTCAGTGAACATGAGGGAGGGAATGTCACAGGTAGGTGATGTGCTGTCAATGAACATCAGGGAGGGAATATCAGAGATGGTGCAAACACTATCACTGAACATGAGGGAGGGAATGTTGCAGGTCGTTGAGACACTGTCAGGGCACATGAGGGACGGCATGTTGGAGTTAGCTGCTGCAATAAGGGAACACGCCCAGACCCCACGTCCATTGATAGAATCAACTGCCACTCTCACTCCAATCCCCACACCAGTCTCTGAAGAGCCCCAAGCGTTGACCCCTCCACATTGCCGCCTGCTGCCCCCCACCGCCCCGCACCCCCCCCCCCCCAATCAACAGGTGCGCAGATGTTAGATGTTAGATGTGAGATGTTAGAAAGAATAAGCTTGGTACCAACCCCAGAAACACTGCCCCACTGCCTGCGGGCAGAGGTGGAGTCATCAAGAACAAGCGCAGCGGGCGGTCTTAGAATAAGGTGGAGGAGAGATGGGTGCAGCCTTTCTTTGCTGCTGCTGCTGTTGTTGTTGTTATTATTATTATTGTTACTGTTGTAACTGTTCTCAAATTAAAAGTTTTTTGTAAGTTAGGAAATTTACACGTTTATTAGTAAGTGATCTTAAAGTTTGTAAGTGATTGTGGACAGTTAAAAACATCCAGTTTATTTATCTGACCTTGAGATGCAGGAGCTGACAGTTCCGGATTTTAACCTGCTCAACTGCCCAGAGACGGTGTTTTTTATATGTCAGTAAGAAGTTACTGCACAAGACAAAAGCTCACAGGGTTGGGGGTAATATATTAGCGTGGATAGAGGATTGGCTAACTAACAGAAAACAGAGAGCCGAGATAAATGAGTCATTTACCGGTTGGCAATCAGTAACTAGTGGGGTGCCACAGGGATCAGTGCTGGGTCCTCAACTATTTACAATCTATATTAATGACTTGGATGAAGGGACTGTGTAATGTAACCAAGTTTGCTAATGATACAAAGATTGCAAGTGGAATAGAGTATAAAAGTAGACAAGTCCTGCTACAACTGTACAGGGTATTGGTGAGGCCACACCTAGAGTATTGTGTGCAGTTTTGGTTTTCATATTTATGAAAGGATATACTTGCATTGGAGGCAGTTCAGAGAAGGTTCACTGGGTTGATTTGGGAGATGAGGGGGTTAACTTATAAGGAAAGGTTGAGGAGGTTGGGCCTCTACTCATTGGAATTCAGAAGAATGAGAGGTGATCTTATCGAAACGTATAATATTATGAGGGGGCTTGACAAGGTGGATGCAGAAAGGATGTTTCCAGTGATAGGGGAGACTAGAACTAGAGGGCATAATCTTAGAATAAGGGGCCGCCCATTTAAAACTGAGATGAGGAGAAATTTCTTCTCTCAGAGAGTTGTAAATCTGTGGAATTCGCTGCCTCAGAGAACTGTGGAAGCCAGGACATTGAATAAATTTAAGATAGAGATAGACAGTTTTTTAACCGATAAGGGATTAAGGGGTTATGGGGAGCAGGCAGGGAAGTGGATCTGAGTCCATGATCAGATCAGCCATGATCATATTAAATGATGGAGCAGGCTCGAGGGGCTGTATGGCTTGGATTAATTGCAAACAGGCATTTAATCCAAGCCACAAAGGAAGATATTAAATGAGAAGTGAGAATAACATAAGAATATTCACCTAGTTCACATCTCTCAACTTGAATTTGCCTTTGATTGAAATAGAAGGTCAGGTTATAAACTAACAGTTCCCACAAGAGGAAACAAACAGAAATGAATTTTGGATTATGTGTTACAAATAAAGATTATTGATGTGCCTGACATTTGGAAACCTCCGATGTAATGCGGAAAGTCCTTTATACAGTTGGTGCTTTGAAAAGCAGTGAAACCTCAGTCATAAAAAGGTCACAGGTAATAACCTATATTACCAATCCTTGTAATGCCGGAGGCAACAAGATATTGCTTACACTGTCCGACCACTGTATACTTTCAACGCAGCAGAATTTCTAACTGAAGTAATACTAAAAAGGAATGTTGTAAAGCTGTCTTAGTATGATAATCCATAATTTGTGATGCCACTGTGAAATAGTATGAGAAGGTATATATTTGCCTTCCTGAAATTTTGACATTGCAATGCAATCTCATTACTTCTAACAATCACATTGTTGCATTAGTGGTCGAGCTGCCAGGCCTTTTTTTCCAATACAAGCACTTTCAGATGAAGAAAGCCTGATCTGAATTATAAAACACTTCTGTACAGAGGTACTTCATCATGTGAAGCCACAAAGGAAATACAAGTGGATTGGAAATAAAAGCTGTGGAAAATTATTTAAATATTCATTTTTTTTTGTTCAGCAAGTAATTTGTTGCAACATTGATTTTTTTCCCCAAAAATTTTCAACGCAAGTTCCAGACTTGTGTTAAAATATCTGAACCCTTAGAGTGTCGACAGATTCAAGCAAACTCCTTTGTCCCTGGGCCAATTAGTTTTGCTTCTTTTCAGTTGGTACATTCAGTTGTGGCCTGATTATGTCAATTGCGCCGCAACGGCATTTCAACTTTGGCATTCGGGAGGCCCGCATCGGGCAAAGGTCAGCAACATTCATTGATAGAAAAGGTTACCAGTCTATCAATATTCAGCTACTGCCTAATCACAGGAACACCATCATGCAGGTCTGTGGTAGGTACTCAGGGAGCTGCCAGGATGCTTCCATGCTGAAACAGTCTACCATTCCCCCCAAAAATAGGCCCTGTCGGGATCGTGACAGAATGGTTGCTTGGAGGACAAGTGATACCCCCTGCACTCTGGCTCATGACACCCACTCCACACCCAAGTAGCAAAGATACAATCAAAGCCAGGGCACAACAAGGATCTTTATAGAGCGCAGAATAGGACTGTTCAAGCTTTCAGCCGTGGTTCAGTGGTAGCACTCTCGCCTCTGAGTCAGTAGGTTGTAGGTTCATAATCCCACTCCAGAGAATTGAGCACAAAAATCTAGGCTGACACTCCAGGAGTGCTGCACTGCCTGAGGTGCCATCTTCAGATGAGATGTTAAACCAAGGCCCCATCTGCTCTCTCAGGTGGGCATAAAAGATCCCATGGCACTATTTTGAAGGTGCAGGGGAGTTATCCCCTTGTGTTCTGGCCAATATTTATCCCTCAATCAACATCACTAAAACAGATTAGCTCTCATTATCACATTGCTGTGTGTGGGAGCTTGTTGTGCGCAAATTAGCTGCCGTGTTTATGACATTACAACAGTGACTACACTTCAAAAAGTACTTAATTGACTGAAAAGCCTTCCTCCCGCTCTTCCTCCCGCTCTTCCTCCCTCCCTTCCTCCCGCCCTTCCTTCCTTCCTTCCTTCCTTCCTTCCTTCCTTCCTTCCTTCCTTTCTTCCTTTCTTTCACATTACTATGTGTCCTCCCTGTAATATAACCAGATAGCATATTTTGGCCTGCTGCATATTGTGCAGTATCACACCTGAACATGGAGGAGGAGCAGCAGCAGCAGTCATCAGACAAGAAAGATTTGGGGGTAGGAGAGGAATTAGCAGAGGACAGAGGGCAACCACAACGCAGCCGTGCAGCCAGAGATGTCAGGATTCGGCTCATAGCTCAACAATTCTACAGCGCTTCTCACATCCCTGTCCTGAGAATGAGTGAGCAAGAGGAAATGGAAGGAACAGTCCAGGAAATGGTTCACTGGAACGGAAGCTCACATCCAAGCTATGCTGAAGAGGACAGAAATGCAGGGATCGATTTTAACGCGGGGCATGATTGGTGTGCGGGCAGGCAGTACACCTGGACATCATGAAGCTCAGCTGATTTAACTGTCAGGCCTCATTTAATTGTTTTTAATCATTCTCTTGCTTGAAGATGGCAGGAATGATTTTAATGGTGTAACTAAGCAAAAATTGTTTCCACTGGCAGGAAGGTCAGTAACCAGAGGATACAAATTTATGATAATAGGCAAAAGAACCGGAGGGAACACAAAGAGGCTTTTTTTTAATGTGTTGATCTGGAATATACTGCATGATAGCAGCAACATTCAAAAGGGAATTAGATGTGTACTTGATGAGAAAGGATTTGCAGGGCTATTGGAGAAGAGCAAGGGATTGGGATGATTTGGATAGTTCTTTCAAAGAGTTGGCACAAGAGTGATGAGCATAATGTGCTCTTTCTGTGCTTGTTCTCTGATTACATGGCTCCTGGAACGGTGGGATGAAGAGTATATGTATATCACAACAATATGGGACAGGCTGGATGGACCAGTATTGTTATGTCTCAAATAAAGTAATGTAACTGAGTACTGTAGATGTGAGTAAGTGTGACCTTAGTTCCTTTATTCTAACTCCAGGGTGCTGGTACAGCATGGGAGGCCTGCTTATATACAGTGCTCCCAAGGGATGCTGGGATCCCTTAGGACTCCAACAGGTATGCCCTCTGGTGGCAGTATAATACTGGTTACATAGGGTTGCATACATAACATCACTCCTTCCCAAAGTCAATAGTACACTTATTTACAGGGCGAGACGATCTGGGGTCTTTCGCTCCCTAGTCGATCGTCTCAGTACAAATGCAGATGTCGGTGAGTTGGTTGGTTCTGCGCTGGGCGGCTTTGCAGCTGGCCTTGCTGGTCTGCTGGGGATGGTGAGTTCAGCTTTGTGGTGAAACTTGATGTCGGTTGCCACTTGTGTGTGTCGGAGGGTCAAAGTTAGTGGTGTCCTCTTCAGGATGCTTGTGGCTGTCTGTGATTTGCAGCTTGGTTTGGTCCAAATGCTTTCTGCAAGTTAGTCCATTTGCGAGTTTGACCTGAAACACCCTACTCCCTTCTTTGGCTATGACAGTGCCAGCAAGTCATTTGGGACCATATCCATAGTTGAGTACAAATACAGGGTCATTGACTTCAATACCGCGTCACAAATTTGCGTGATCATGGTACATGCTTTGTTGATGCCACCTGTCCTCGACGTGATCATGGAGATCAGGATGGACTAGAGAGAGCCTTGTTTTGAGCGCCCTTTTCATGAGCAGCTCGGCTGGGGGAATCCCAGTGAGCGAGTGGGATCTGGTGCAATAGCTGAGCAGGACTCGGGACAGGCGGGTCTGCAGGGAGCCTTCCGACATGCGTTTCAAGCTTTGCTTAATGGTTTGGAATGCCCGTTCTGCCTGGCCGTTGGATGCAGGCTTGAATGGGGCAGGTGTGATGTGCTTGATCCCATTGTGGGTCATGAATTCCTTGAATTCAGCGCTGGTGAAGGACGGCCCATTGTCGCTAACAAGGACATCAGGCAGGTCGTGCATAGCAAATATGGCTCGTAGGCTTTCGATGGTGGCACACTCAATCCATTTTGTCTAGAAACGAGCCAGCAAAGTCAACGTGGATCCTAAACCACAGTTTGGAGGGCCATGACCACAAACTTAGCGGTGCCTCCCTGGGTGCATTGCTCAATTGAGAGCAAGTGTTGCATTGGCGCACGCAAGATTCCAAATCTGAGTCGATGCCAGGCCACCACACATGGGATCTGGCTATAGCTTTCATCATTACTATGCCTGGGTGGGTACTGTGTAGGTCACGTATGAACATTTCCCTGCCTTCCTTAGGCAAACCACACGATTACCCCACAAAAGACAGTCCGCCTGTATGCACATTTCGTCTTTGCGTGTTGGAATGGTTTGATCTCTTCATGCATCTCTGCTGGGACGTTGGACTAGCTCCCATGGAGGACACAGTTTGTTACAAGGGACAGTAAAGATCCTGGCTGGTCCAGGTCCTGATCTGGCGGGCTGTAATGGATGACTTTTCATTTTCAAATGCATCCATCACCAAGAACAAGTCTGCAGGCTGTGCCATTTCCACCCCGGTGGTGGACAATGGTAGCCGACTGAGAGCATCAGCGCAGTTCTCTATGCCTGGTTTGTGGCGGATTACATAGTTATATGCAGACAGCATGAGCGCCTACCTTTGGATATGAGCAGAGGCATTGGTATTAATACCTTTGCTCTCTGAGAATAATGATATGAGCGAATTATAGTCAGTTTCTAACTCGAATTTAAGCCCAAACAGATACTGGTGCATTTTTTTTACCCCATTAGCGCATGCCAGAGCTTCTTTTTCAATCATGCTGTGGGCCCTTTCGGCCTTGGACAAACTCCTGGATGCATAAGCGACCGGTTGCAATGTTCCTGATTCGTTTGCTTGTTGTAACACACACCCGACCCCATACGAAGATGCATCGCAGGCTAGCACTAAACATTTACATGGGTCAAACAGAACAAGCAGTTTGTTGGAACATAACAGATTTCTGGCTTTCTCAAAAACAGCCTCTTGTGATTTCCCCCATACCCTGTCATCTCCCTTGCGTAGCAACACATGTAGAGGTTCTAGTAAGGTGCTTAACCCGAGTAGGAAATTACCAAAATAATTGGGGAGTCCCAGGAATGACCGCAGCTCCGTCACGTTCTGTGGTCTCGGCGTGTTCTTGATGGCATCCGGTTTGGCGTCGGTGGGTCTGATGCCGTCTGCCGCGATTCTTCTCCCGAAGAACTCGACCTCTGGTGCCAGGAAAACACACTTCGAATGTTTCAACCTGAGTCCCAAACAATCTAGCCGAATTAGAACCTCTTCCAGGTTCTGCAAGTGTTCGATGGTGTCTCGATCTGTGATCAATATGTCGTCCTGGAAAACCACGGTGCGTGGAACCGACTTTAGCAGGCTCTCCATGTTCCTTTGAAAAATAGCCACGGCCGATCGAATCCCAAATGGGCATCTATTGTAGATGGACACCTCTGTGCATGTTGATGCAGGTGAGGCCTTTTGAAGATTCCACCAGCTCCTGCGTCAAGTAGACCGAGGTCGGGTCCAACTTGGTGAACGTCTTTCCTCCTGCCAGCTTCACAAATAGGTCGTCTGCCTTGGGTAGTGGGTACTGGTCCTGCAGCGAAAAACGGCAGTCAGAGGCGGGACTTCGTGGCATCGGTGAGGCCTACAAAAGGCCCAGCGGCAGCGAGAGGCGGCGGCAGTCAGAGGCGGGAGTTTGTGGCATTGGTAAGGCCTACAAAAAGGCCCAGCGGCAGTGAGAGGCGGCGGCAGTCAGAGGCGGGAGTTTCTGGCGTTGGTGAGGCCGACAAAAGGCCCAGTGGCAGCGAGAGGCGGCGGCAGTCAGAGGCGGGAGTTTGTGGCGTTGGTGAGGCCTACAAAAGGCCCAGCGGCAGCGAGAGGCGGCGGCAGTCAGAGGCGGGAGTTTGTGGCGTGGGTGAGGCCTACAAAAGGCCCAGCTTGTGCAGATCGAGCCAGGAGAAAAAGCAAAAAAGAAGTAGAAAGAAATCAAAAGGTGATGTCACAGCCAAAGGGGTAAGTGATTGGCTGGTGATTGGTGAGTAGCTTTTCTTTTTCTTTCTTATGTCAGTAAGTAACCTGTTAACATTGTTATCGCCAAATTAAGTGTATCTAAGGGTTAAATCATGGCAGGAGAGCTCGGTCACGTGATATGCTCCTCCTGTACCATGTGCGAACTCAGGGACACTTCCGGTGTCTCTGACGACTACGTGTGCGGGAAGTGTATCAGCCTCCAGCTCCTGATGGACCGCATTGCGGAATTGGAGCTGAGGGTGGATTCACTCTGGAGCATCCACGATGCTGAGAATGACTTGATTAGCACGTGTAGCGAATTAGTCTTACCGCAGGTGAAGGGTCCACAGCCAGATAGGGAATGGAAGACCAGCAGGAAGAGCAATGCAAGGAAGGTAGTGCAGGGATCCCCTGCGGTCATCCCCCTACAAAACAGATACACCGCTTTGTGTACTGTTGGGGGGGGATGACTCATCAGAGGAGGGCAGCAGCAGCCAAGTTCAAGGCACCGTGGCTGACTCTGCTGCACAGGAGGGCAGGAAAAAGAGTGGGAGAGCGATAGTGATAGGAGATTCAATTGTAAGGGGAATAGTTAGGCGTTTCTGCGGCCGCAACTGAGACTCCAGGATGGTATGGTGCCTCCCTGGTGCAAGGGTCAAGGATGTCTCGGAGCAGGTGCAGGACATTCTGAAAAGGGAGGGTGATCAGCACATTGGTACCAACGATATTGGTAAAAAATGGGATGAGGTCCTAAGAGATGAATTTAAGGAGCTAGGAGCTAAATTAAAAAGTACGACCTCAAAAGTAGTAATCTCGGGATTGCTACCAGTGCCACATGCTAGTCAGAGTAGGAATTGCAGGATAGCTCAGATGAATACGTGGCTTGAGCAGTGGTGCAGCAGGGAGGGATTCAAATTCCTGGGGCATTGGAACCGGTTCTGGGGGAGGTGGGACCAGTACAAACCGGACGGTCTGCACCGAGGCAGGACCGGAACCAATGTCCTAGGAGGAGTGTTTGCTAGTGCTGTTGGGAAGGAGTTAAACTAATATGGCAGGGGGATGGGAACCAATGCAGGGAGACAGAGGGAAGAAAAATGGAGACAGAAGCAAAAGACAGAAAGGAGATGAGAAAAAGGGGAGGGCAGAGAAACCCAAGGCAAAAAACAAAAAGGGCCACTTTACAGCAAAATTCTAAAGGGTCAAAGTGTATTAAAAAGGCAAGCCTGAAGGCTCTGTGCCTCAATGCAAGGAGTATTCGGAATAAGGTGGATGAATTAACTATGCAGATAGCAGTTAACTGATTCGATGTGGTTGGCATCACAGAGATATAGCTCCAGGATGACCAAGGCTGCGAACTCAACATCCAAGGGTTTTCAACATTTAGGAAAGATAGATAGAAAGGAAAAGGAGGCGGGGTGGCATTGCTGGTTAAAGAGGAAATTAATGCAATTGTAAGGAAACACATTAGCTTGGATGATGTGGAATCGGTATGGGTGGAGCTACGGAATACCAAAGGGCAGAAAACGCTAGTGGGAGTTGTGTACAGACCTCCAAATAGTAGTAGTGATGTTGGGGATGGCATTAAACAGGAAATTAGGGGTGCATGCAATAAAGGTGCAGCAGTTATCATGGGCTAATCAAACTGGAAACAATACAGTGGAGGAGGATTTCCTGGAGTGCATAAGGGATGGTTTTCTAGACCAATATGTCGAGGAACCAACTAGGGGGGAGGCCATCTTAGACTGGGTGTTGTGTAATAAGAGAGGATTAATTAGCAATGTTAGCGTTAATGTTTTCTCAGAAGAATCACTCAACACTCAGAGTCGGTTCCAACGCCAATGCAGCCTTTATTAACGCTCAGCGGGGAGGAAGTCTCAGGACTGTATCCAGGCTTCTCTCCACTGAACAAAGGGTTTCATGGATCTTTATATGTTTTACAACAGTTTACTACAGTTACATACAACAGTTTACTACAGTTACATTAGACCAATAGCGTTAGTCTCTAAACGTAAAGTGGCTCATGTGTTGCCAAGAGATGTGTTGCTAAGGGGTGTGTTGCTAGGGATGACTCATGTGTCTTGTAACATGGCCTGGGCCTCTCTTATCTTACTGTCCTTGGATGCTGGCATTGGGTAGCCTCCTTATTAGAGTTACATATTCAGTACTTGTCAGCTCGGGCTGATTCATGCCCTCGTTATGTGATGTAGGCCCCTCTTATCTCTATTTCTCGGGGCTCTGCTGTGTGGAGTTATAATGGTTTGTTATAGTTATCTTGTATCCAACGCATTCCTGGCAGTGGGCCTCACAGGGTTATTGCTCGGTCAGCCTCAGTCAATAGTTCACAGCTTGACTACCTGATTTCCCATCATGCCTGGGCAGCCATTTTATGTGTGGCCACTTTAAACTTATATGAGTTTAGATATATTCAGCAGGTGCCTAATGCCTACAACAATTCCCTCCTTTCGGTAAAGGGACTAGTCCTAGTCCCCTTTTAACCGACCGCCCTACCTTTATTAGATTTTGTGCACGGCCCGGTACTCCCTTCCTCAACGTGCTGGCCAGTCACGCGGTTTCAGGAGTCCCGGTTGCTTAAATCAAATTGACAAAGGCCAAATTCTCCTGCCCCCTTATTAGACAGGCTTGTTTAGTATCCGGGGAACGGTCATTGGGCCCTCTTCGTTGTGCGTGGTGCCTGCATGTCTGGCAGGCCATTATGCCCCATGTTATTGCTAAGATCAATTGTATCCCGACCAGTATGTGTGAAATTATTCGAATCCAAGGATGGATGTTCACATTTATTCCCCAGTCCCAGACCTTTCTCCACCAACTCTGACTTTGTAAGTCTACATCGATATCTTCTTCCAGTACTTTGATTTTAGTTTGCAGTTGGTGGTAGAGCTTTACGGATTGACCCACTCTGAGCCTCAACTCTCGTAATAACCTGGGTGATATGCGCTTGCCCAATCGTGACAGGTCGTAGTGGCGTAGAGCAAAAGTTTGTCTGTGGTATAGGGCACTGCAGGTCATTATGAATGCTCTGTGGTAGAGACGCAGTATCTTCCCTTCCCTCCGTAGCCTGCCCTCGCGAAGTGCATGTGTGTGGGCACTATTTCTAGTACACACGCGTCGGTTCGGTTAAACCCGCACTCGTCTAGCTCACCTCGACCTACCGGGTGAGGGCATACTGTGATCTCCCCCCTTTGCTTGCAATCTGTTAGGGAAATCCCAGTAAGTATGTTGTTTCGATGAACGGCGGAGGTGGTGGTCAGGTAGTAACGTATGGAGACATTTTCCCGTATTACTCCGATATTCTCTAGTTGGTACAGGGGAAACGACCCTGAGTCCGGCGTGGCTATAGGGATCATCAGGACTATCCCTAGCCCAGTATTCCTACCCATCTGGCAATCTGGAATTGCTGGGTGTACTCGGGTCAGTCCCTTCAGAGTACAATTATCCAGTGTCCCCCTCTGGTTAGCCAACTGAGCCAGATGTGAACTGTCTATCCAATCGGGTACTTCCCCGCGTTGGATCTGGTCGAGATTGTGGCGGATCTGTCCCACCATCCACAGACCATAAGCGTGACAGAGTTGCCCCTGTCTTTGCTTTCCTGTATCTTCTTTTTCTCTATCAATGAGGTGATTGATGGTTTTGGCGTGAGCTTCCAGGACTGAGATGCCATCCAACTTGATTTCTGCACCCTCCTTTCCTAGGTTGGCTTGGTCTTCCTGGTTTTGCTCCACCCTCTCATTTAACCCCTTCATCACCCCTCTAAGCTGTTCCACCCTCTCATTTAACCCTTGTATGTCTATTTCCCTCTTTATCCTGGGGGCTGACCCCTGTCCTCGGAATCTACTGGCACCCATTGCATCGGCAGCCTGCTGCATTACAACTTTACTTAATACATTGTACATTTTCCTTGACTGTTCTGTACAGTATTCCAGCATCTGGATGCCTGAAATATTGATCAGGACAGGCACAATTTCATGTTTAACATTATCATACAATTTTCTGGTCCCTTAGTAGTTATGGAACAAGGCAGTTCCTCGGGCAATGTAGTGGTTCTTATGGGGCGCGGTGTCGGAGGGGGTGAGAAGCATACATACAATGATATTGCAGCCGCCCCCACCTCCTCGTAGTACCCACACAGCCCCACTCCCTTTTTGCAGATGACTAATTGCTGGGATTGTCCCGGAGACGTGCAAATTATGCCGAAAGTACATTCATCAGGCCCTTTGACATCCCTCCGTTTAATGCAGTGCTCCTTATACCCGTGGGGCACTGTACACATACTCTTATTCTTATTAGGATTCTTATTAGGATTCACTTGTAACCATGCATTAAAATAAGTCCTGTCCTTGCTCCAGTCCTTGGCTGCTGGGATGCACATTCCATCCATTAAATTAAATAAGACTCCATAGTTCATGTAGTTGTTTATTTCCTGATTGCGCTGCAATCCGTCAGTGTCATCCAGGTTACGTGCCTGTCGCAGGGCTATTCATATTATGAGGAGTGCCGTTTGTATTCCCATTCTGGTAGGTATTATCTGTCATTTTAAACAGACGGCCTGGTCGTCACCAGGGGTTAGGTTTTGCTCTACGAGTATCCCTGTCACCCTGCGAAATCAGAAGCACAAGGTTATAATCGAACCATTTCGAGTTGAATCTGTGGGGCGTGCGCCCGTGTCTTTACCCACTTAAATATTACCCAAACTCCTATTATGACCAAGGCCAAAGCTATTCCTCCGAACATCGTTGTCTGCTTTACCGTTAGGTTGGGTTTGTGGACTACACCTACCCACCGTGGGGTACATTGGCTCTGTTGCCATAGGTGATGATGCTATGGCTGCGCACTGCACTATCCGTCTAGTCCCGTTATCTCTTCCAGCCTGTTTATCTTAGCTTTTAACTCTTCAATTTGTTTTGTTTGAGTATCTATTTCTTTATTGTATCAGGCAAGTATTATTACATAAGCTAGTTCTGTTTTATTTAATAATAATTTTTTTTTTTGAATCCACCTCAGTATTTTCTGTGCTTTCTCTGAATATCTCAAAATCCCAATTCAAACTTTGTAATTTCAATCTTTATTTAAAACCTTTTTTTGTTTTGAGCTAGAAGCTTTCTTAAAAGGCATTCTTTATCTCATTCCGAGACTAAATTTATGTCTTTCAATCCAATGTAATCAATCATTGCATATTTTCTTTCGACAAGTAAATTCTTTTCTTTTAACCACCGGGACCAAGTATTTATTATGTTTTACTCAACAAACCTATCCTTTGTACATTTCCTAGCTCCGTAACTTATCATCCAAATAAATCCACACCTGCGTTTCTAACTTAAAATGTCTTAAAACTTCCCACATACAGGACATAAACAGACACTTGCATTCCTCTTCCAACCAGGCTTTCAGAAACATGACAACATAAAAATTCATTCCGCAGTCACAAAATCATCAGGCACTTCTCATTTAAAACAGACGTTCACAAAAGTCTCTCTTCTTTCCTATTAATCTTTTTTTTTTTAGCCGGCTCTATTCCTCTTCCATACTTCACTTAAGACAATCACCGTCAGTTTTTTTTATCTTAGCTTCCTATGTTAATTTACATGGGCTCGCAGTATCAAGATCACAGCCTTTTTTCTTTTTGACTTTCCGTTCCTTCTCCCACCATTCCCTTTGCTTTGCTGGTAGTTCCTGAGGATTCCACCCTGAGCTAATCATTTTTTCGATTAGCTTCTTTTGTTTTTCCGTGAGGTGGCAGGTAAGCGACCCTTCTGGTCCCCACTCGAGGTTACTTGTTTTCATGGCAATTCCTGGGTAGGACTAGTACCGTTAGGAATCTACTCTCAGAGGTTCGCTTCCTTCCTAGCGCAACTTGGAGTAGACTGTCTCCTAGCTACTGTCAGGTCACAAGTTCTGCTGTTACACAAACTTATACAATTTTTAAAATGCGTTTAAGCAATTTCCCGCAGTGCTCTACGCCTCCTTAACGATTACCTACCACCGCTCGGCCCGTTGGTCCGACCCTGTTCACAGGTTTGGATTCCATTAGCCGCTGTACACTGCTTGCTTCTACCCCGGGGTATTTCAAATTACATTACTGGTTCCGGAAGATGTCTCTCGGTATCACGATCCCACGGTCTAAGTGTGTTCCCTACGCCTACTTGGTTCCTGGCCGTCACGTGGGACAAAAGTCCTCTTAATTCAGGCTCAGGCTAGGCATTTGAGATATTAGACCGTCTCCTCGTGTCGATCAACCAGCTTCCACCTTCCGCACCCTTTATACTTAAAAATCGTTTTTTTATACTCACCCGGGTTTTTTCCAAGGGCGTCCAGCGACTCCGGGGAATCCTGCCGACTACGCCATTGTTAGCTTGAATGTTTTCTCAGAAGAATCACTCAACACTCAGAGTCGGTTCCAACGCCAATGTGGCCTTTATTAATGCTCAGCGGGGAGGAAGTCTCAGGACTGTATCCAGGCTTCTCTCCACTGAACAAAGGGTTTCATGGATCTTTATATGTTTTACAACAGTTTACTACAGTTACATACAACAGTTTACTACAGTTACATTAGACCAATAGCGTTAGTCTCTAAACGTAAAGTGGCTCATGTGTTGCCAAGAGATGTGTTGCTAAGGGGTGTGTTGCTAGGGATGACTCATGTGTCTTGTAACATGGCCTGGGCCTCTCTTATCTACTGTCCTTGGATGCTGGCATTGGGTAGCCTCCTTATTAGAGTTACATATTTGGTTCTTGTCAGCTCGGGCTGATTCATGCCCTCGTTATGTGATGTAGGCCCCTCTTATCTCTATTTCTCGGGGCTCTGCTGTGTGGAGTTATAATGGTTTGTTATAGTTATCTTGTATCCAAGGCATTCCTGGCGGTGGGCCTCACAGGTTTATTGCTCGGTCAGCCTCAGTCAATAGTTCACAGCTTGACTACCTGATTTCCCATCATGCCTGGGCAGCCATTTTATGTGTGGCCACTTTAAACTTATATGAGTTTAGATATATTCAGCAGGAGCCTAATGCCTACAACAGCAATCTCGTTGTGCGAGGCCCCTTGGGGAAGAGTGACCATAATATGGTGGAATTCTACATTAGGATTGAGAAGGAAACAGTAAATTCAGAGACCATGGTCCAGAACTTAAAGAAGGGTAACTTTGAAGGTATGAGGCGTGAATTGGCTAGGATCGATTGGAGAATTATATTTAAGGGGTTGACAGTGGATGGGTAATGGCAGACATTTAGAGACCGCATGGATGAATTACAACAATTGTACATCCCTGTCTGGCGTAAAAATAAAAAAGGGAAGGTGGCTCAACTGTGGCTATCAAGGGAAATCAGGGATAGTATTAAAGCCAAGGAAGTGGCATACAAATTGGTGAGAAATAGCAGCGAACCCAGGGACTGGGAGAAATTTAGAACTCAGCAGAGGAGGACAAAGGGTTTGATTAGAACACAAGAACATAAGAACATAAGAATTAGGAACAGGAGTAGGCCATCTAGCCCCTCGAGCCTGCTCTGCCATTCAACAAGATCATGGCTGATCTGGCCGTGGACTCAGCTTTAAAATGGTGCACTCAATCCATATTGAAAATGCATCAATGACTACGAGGAACATTTTGCCCATGAATGGGCCCGCATAGTCTACATGCACCCACGACCCCGGTTTGGTGGGCCAGGGCCAGGGGCTTAGGGGGGCCTCCCTGGGGGCATTACTGAGTTGGGCACAAATGGTGCACCGACGGACGCAGAGCTCCAAGTCCGCGTCAATGCCAGGCCACCAGACATGAGATCTGGCTATGGCCTTCATAAGGATGATCCTCGGGTGCTCGCGATGGAGCTCCCGGACAAACGCCTCCCTGCCTCATAAGGGCATAACTACTCGGCTGCCCCACATCAGGCAGTCTGCCTGTAGTGAGAGTTCATGCATGCGCCTATGGAAGAGTTTGACCTCCTCGGGGCAGGTATCGCGAGCCTCTGCCCAGTCACCGGTTAAAACGCATCTTTTAACTTGAGATAACATGGGGTCGCTGGTCGTCTAGGCTCTGATTTGGCGAGCCATCATGGGCGAACCTGTGGATTCAAAGGCATTGATTGCCATGACCATCTCACAGTCCTGTTCGTCGGACCCTTCTGTGGTCACCAGGGGTAGCCTGATAAACGCGTCAGCACAGTTGTCTGTGCCAGGTCTGTGCCTTATTGTGTAGTCGTAGGCCGCCAGCATGAGTGCCCTCCGCTGAATGCGCGCTGAGGCGTTGGGGTTGATTGCCTTGCACTCGGATAGTAGGGACGTGAGTGGTTTGTGGTCGGTTTCTAATGCAAACTTGGCCCTGAAAAGGTATTGGTGCGTCTTTTTGACACCATACACGCACATGAGCGCCTCCTTCTCAACCATACCATACCCGCGCTCCACCCGCGAAAGTGACCTGGAGGCATAAGCAACGGGCTGCAATTTACCCGCATCATGACGTGCCGTAAAACGCACTCGACCCCGTATGCTGATGCATCACACGTAATGACTAACTTTTTACCTGGGTCAAAAAAGGCTAAAACACTCTTGGAACATAGAAGGTTGTGTGCCTTATTGAAGGCGCGTTCTTGGGCGCCCCCCCAAAACCAATTGCACCCCTTTCTGAGTAGCACGTGGAAAGGCTCCAGCAGCGTGCTCAAGTTCTGCATAAAGTTCCCAAAGTAATTGAGTAGCCCGAGAAAGGCGCGTAGTTCCGAGACATTCTGGGGCCTGGGTGCCAGGCGAATTGCTTCGGTTTTGGATTCTGTTGGGCGGATTCCATCAGCGGCAATCCTTCCGCCCAAATATTCAACCTCGGGTGTGAGAAACAGACACTTGGATTTCTTAACTCATAGGCCTACCCGATCCAATCGACTTAGTACTTCCTCAAGATTGCGGAGATGAGAGTCGGTGTCCCTGCCCGTGATGAGTATGTCATCTTGAAACACAACCGTCCCCGGGATGGACTTGAGCAGACTTTCTATGTTGCGCTGGAATATAGCAGCTGCCGACCTGATGCCGAATGGGCATCGATTGTACACAAAAAGGCCGCGATGTGTGTTGATGGTGGTGAGTAGCTTAGACTCTTCGGTCAGTTCTTATGTCATATACGCAGATGTGAGGTCAAGTTACGAGAAAAGTTTTCCTCCAGCCAACGTGGCAAATAGGTCCTCCGCTCTGGGCAGCGGGTATTGGTCCTGTAGGGAGACTCTGTTTATGGTAGGCTTGTAATCCCCACAGATTCGCATGGATCCATCAGGCTTCATGACGGGGACGATGGGGCTTGCCCAGTCGCTGAATTCCACGGGAGAAATTATGCCTTCCCGCAGAAGCCGGTCCAGTTCATTTTCAATCTTTTCCCTCATCACATAAGGCACAGCTCTAGCCTTGTGATGGACCGGTCTGGCATTCTGTGTGATATAGATTTTAACTTTAGCCCATTTGAAGGTGCCCACACCTGGCTGAAAGAGATGTTCAAAACGGTTTAGAACTGTTGAGCAGGAGGTCCGTTCCTCTGACGACATGGCGTGAACATCATCCCATTTCCAATTAAGTTCTGCTAGATAGCTTCTCCCCAACAGGGCTGGGAGATCCCCGGGGACAATTCCAAGGGAAAGTCGGTTCACCATCCCTTTGTGTGTGACTGAGAGCATGGCGCTGCCAAGGACTGGGACGATTTCTTTAGTATAGCTCCTTAGTTTGGTGTCGATCTTTGTGAGTTTTGGTCTGTTGCTTTTGTGCGGCCACAGCTGTTCAAATTGTTGAACGCTCATGAGGGATTGACTGGCCCCCATGTCCAGTTCCATGTTGACGGGTATCACATTGAGTAGAACCCTCATCATAATTGGAGGCGCCTTGGTGTAAGAACAGTGGACATTGATTGTGTTAACCTGCTGTACCTCGGCGTCGCCTGCACTGTTCCAATCGTCTTCTGGTCCGCTTTCCGACCCTTCCGATTCATATACCAGCCGAGCTGCTGTTTTTCTACACATGCGAGCCAGATGCCCTGTGTAGTTGCAGTTTCTGCAAACGGCATGCTGAAATCGACACACCCTGGTTGAGTGCCTTCCCCCACATCTCCAACACAGACCGTTTCCATTGTTTCCGAAGGATGAGCTGCATCTGGCTGATTTCCCTTGAGCTTCTCTCAATCTGTTGTTGATTGCTCACATTGTGGGTTGATGAGGTGTGATCGGCCGTTCATGTGGCCCTTTATTTTGATGGCTTCCGTCACCACTGTCTGCTGTTGAAGGCCTGCTCTCCTGCCTTTGTCTATGTGTGGGTAGCGGTTTGTTTCACAATGTGAACCCCTTGTTCCGATGCCTCGTTGGTTGTCGTACCCGAAGTATATATCAGCCTCATTTCTTCTTCGCCTGCCAAGAACGTCTGTGCGACCAGTGCTGCTGCCTCTAGAGTCAAGTTCTTAGTCTCTATAAGCTTTCGGAATATGCCTGCGTGGCCTATTCCTTCAATAAAAAAAGTCTGTCAGTACTTCTCTCCTTAGTTCATTGGGGAACTCACATGAACTAGCCAGCCTCCGAAGTTCTGCCACGAAGTCGGGTATGCTTTGGCCCACACAGCGTCTGTAGTTGTCGAACCTGTGTCTGGCCATGTGTAGGCTGCTCGCTGGCTTCAGGTGGTCTCTCACCAGTGTGCTCAACTCCTCAATCGACTTGCTTGTTGGTTTTTCGGGTGCCAGCAGGTTTTTCATTAAAACATATATTTTTGAGCCACAGCTGGTCAAGAGATGGGCTTTTCCCTTATCTGCCTTATCGTCGCCCAGCCAGTCTTTGGTTACAAAGCTTTGCTGGAGCCTGTCTATAAAGTTATCCCAATTGTCTCCAGCATTGTATTTCCCATCTGAGCTGTTGGTAGCCATTCTGTGGATTCTGTGATCCCGAAACTCGTCGCCACTGTTAAGTCCTGACTCTAATGTACCGACTTACACGAGACACATGCTGAAGTCAAGGTCACTCAGGACCTGCACCTTTAATTCCAGCTCTTCAGTGCCGCACTTGCCTGAGACCTCCCTTTATATACCTCAGTGGGACAGGTATGGAGTGTCTCCTGCAAGTGCATCCCTGGTGGTAAGGTATGCTTATTGTTACAGGTCATATCCAGTTACATTCATGTGTAGCATGGTAAAATACAGTTATATACCATAATGTGAGATATATGACAACTACAAACACCCTATTCCCTTCTTTAGCTATCACCATGCCCACGATCCACTTCGGACCATGTCCATAGTTTAACACATACACAAGGTCATTCAGATCAATTTCCCGTGACACAGTGGCGCGACCATCATTTACATTTTGTTGCTGCCGGCTACTCTCTACCTGATTATGCAGGTTGGGGTGAACCAGTGAGAGTCTGGTTTTAAGTGTCCTTTTCATGAGTAGCTCAGCCGGGGGCACCCCTGTGAGCGACTGGGGTCTCGTGCGGTAGCTGAGCAGTGCTCGGGACAGGCGGGTTTGGAGTGAGCCCTCTGTGACTCGTTTAAAGCTCTGTTTGATGGTTTGTACTGCCCGCTCTGCCTGCCCATTAGAGGCTGGTTTAAATGGGGCCGAGGTGACATGCTTGATCCCATTGTGGGTCAAGAATTCTTTAAATTCGGCATTGGTGAAACATGGCGCGTAGTCACTGACCAGTATGTCAGGCAGGCCATGAGTGGCAAACATGGCCCTCAGGCTTTCAATGGTGGTGGTGGCGGTGCTTCCCGACATTATTTCACATTCAATCCATTTTGAAAAAGCATCCACCAAGAACATTTTACCGAGAACAGATCCGCATAGTCGACATGGATCCTCGACCATGGTCTGGAGGGCCAGGACCACCAACTTAGTGGTGCCTCTCTGGGCTCGTTGCTCAACTGAGCACATACGCTGCATTTCCGTACACAGGACTGTAAGTCAGAGTTGATACCGGACCACCACACATGGGATCTGGCTATCGCTTTCATCATTACTATACCCGGGTGTGTACTGTGGAGATCCGAGATGAACGTCTCCCTGCCCATTTTTGGTAGCACTACGCGGTTACCCCACAACAGGCAGTCTGCCTGAATGGACAGCTCGTCCTTTCGCCACTGGAACGGCTTGATTGGCTCTTGCATTTCAACGGGCCCAGCTCCCATGCAGTACACAGTTTTTTACTCGGGACAGCAGAGGATCTTGGCTGGGCCAAGTCCTAATCTGGCGGGCCGTGACAGGTGATTTATCATTTTCAAACGCTTACATGACCATCAACAAGTCTGTGGGCTGTGCCACCATCAACAAGTTTGCAGGCTGCACCATTTCCATCTCTGTGGTGGGCAATGGTAGCCGATTGAGAGCATCCGTACAGTTCTCGATGCCTGTCCTGTGGAGGATGGTATAGTTATATGCTGATAGCACAAGTGCCCACCTTTGTATGCGGGCTGAGGCATTAGTATTTATCCCCTTGATTTCAGCAAACAGGGATGTGAGGGGCTTGTGATCGGTTTCCAGCTCAAATTTGAGGCCAAACAGGTACTGATGCAGTTTCTTTACCCCGAACACACACGCTAATGCCTCTTTCTCAATCATGCTGTAGGCCCTCTCGGCCTTAGACAAGCTCCTGGAAGCATAGGCGACAGTTTGCAACTTCCCCACAACGTTAGCTTGTTGTAATACACACCCAACTCCATACGACGACGCGTCACATGCTAGCACAAGTTTTTTACATGGGTTATACAATACAAGCAGCTTGTTGGAGCATAAAATGTTTCTGGCTTTCTCAAAAGCAATTACTTGTTTTTTTTCCCGATACCCAGTTCTCACCTTTGCGCAATAACACATGTCGGGTGATCTAAAATGGTGCTTAACCCCGGTAGGAAGTTACCAAAATAGTTGAGGAGTCCCAGGAACGACCGCAGCTCCATGACATTCTGTGGCCTGGGCGCGTTCCTGATAGCCTCAGTCTTGGTGTCTGTGGGCTGAATGCCGTCTGCCACGATCTTTCTCCCCAAAAACTCCACTTCTGTTGCCATGAAGACGCATTTCAACCTCTTCAGCCGCAGCCCTACGCGATCCAGTCGCTGGAGGACCTACTCCAGGTTTGTAGGTGCTCGGCGGTGTCCCGATCCGTGACCAATATGTTGTTGAAAGACCACCATGTGTGGTACTGACTTGAGTAGGCTCTCCATGTTTCTCTGGAAGATTGCTGCAGCCGACCGAATTCCAAACGGGCATCTGTTGTAGATGAACCATTCCTTGTGCGTGTTGATGCAGGTGAGGCCCTTTGAAGACTCCTCCAGCTCCTGCATCATGTAGGCCGAAGTCAGGTCGAGCTTGGTGAACGTCTTGCCCCCTGCCAGCATCGCAAATCGGTCGTCTGCCTAAGATAGCGGGTATTGGTCCTGTAGCAAGAAACGATTAATAGTTATTTTATAATCGCCGCAAATCCTGACCGTGCCATCACTTTTGAGTACTGGAACAATCGGGCTGGCCCACTCGCTGAATTCCACTGGGGAGATGATGCCCTCGCGTTGCAGCCTGTCCACTCTCTCCCTCATCATTTGAGGTACTGTTCGCACCTTGTGGTGAATGGGTCATGCCTCTGGGACCAAATGGATCCGCATCTTCGCCCCGGAAAAGTTTCCAATGCCTGGCTCAAAAAGGGAAGGAAATTTATTAAGAGCCTGGGTACATGAGGCCTCATCAACATGTGATAGCGCTCGGATGTCATCCCAGTTCCAGCAGATTTTGCCCAGCCAGCTCCTTCCAAGCAGTATAGGGCCATTGCCTGGGACAATCCAGAGTGGCAGTTCGTGCACCGTGCCCTCGTAAGTGATCTTGACCATGGCGCTGCCCAGGACAATGATAAACTCTTTGGTGTACGTTCTCAGTTTTGTGTGGATGGGGCTCATGCCTTGTTGCACCACAGTCTCTCAAACATCTTTTTACTCATGATGGATTGGATAGCGCCAGTGTCCAGTTCCATGGCTACGGGTAAGCCATTCAATTTTACGTTTAGCATTATAGCTGGACATTTCGTCGAAAATATGTGCACCCCGTACTTCAGCATCTGCCTCCTCTCTCTGAGGCTCGAAATTGCTTTGATCCACCTTGGACCGATCTTTCTCTGCCACATGCTGATTACCAGGTTTTGCAGAGCTTGCAGCTGGTTTGCAAGCTCGTTGGAGGTGCCCCATTGTTCCACAGCTCTTGCAAACATACCCTTTGAAGCAGCATGAATAGGCTGAATGGAAGCCTCCACAACGCCAACAAGGTGTGAATTGCCTTGTATTCATCCTTTGTTGGGGACTCTGAGTCATCTGGGTCACCTGAGGCCTGCTGGCAGTTGCAGACTCATGGTTTCTGCCCTGTACATTTCTGCTCGCAAACACAGTTCCAGTTAATTTATGAACATTGCTAGCACTTGTGTGCTGAGAGATTTGTTTGGTGTTATCACTGGTGGACATAAATGCCTGTGCCATCGCAATGGCCTTACTGAGGGTCGGTGTCTCTACAGTCAAAAGTTTTCGTAGGATGGACTCGTGGACAATGCCCAGTACAAAAAAGTCTCTGAGCAATTGCTCCAGGTAGCCATCAAACTCACATTGTCCTGCAAGTCGCCTTAGCTCAGTGATGTAGCTCGCCACTTCTTGACCTTCAGATCACTGGCACATGTAGAACCGATATCTCGTCAGCAGCACGCTCTCCCTCGGGTTAAGATGCTCCCGAACCAGTGTACACAGTTCCTCATACGACTTATCTGTGGGTTGCACCGGAGCCAGAAGATTCTTCATGGGGCTGTAGGTCGGTGCCCCGCAGACCGTGAGGAGGACCACTCTCCTTTTTGCAGCGCTTCCTTCTCCGTCCAGCTCGTTGGCTACAAAGTACTGATCTAGCCGTTTGACATAGGCTTCCCAGTCCTCACCCTCCAAGAACTTCTCCAGGATGCCCACAGTTTGCTGCATCTTTGCGTTGGATTCGTATTCTCGTTGCCAGTTATTGTGTTCCTAACACAGATGAGGCTGCACACAGGGAGGTTAAAGTAACAGTGACCTCAGTCTTTAATAAGACACTCCAGAGTGAGGAACAGGCCTTCGGCGCCGGCTTATATACTGTGCTCCCAAGGGATGCTGGGATCCCTTGGGACTTCAGGGAATGAGCTCCCTGGTGGTGGAACATGGGAGTGCATGCTTTACAGATACACAACACTTCCTCGCCAAAAATTCGACTTCTGGCACCAGGAAAACACACTTGGAGCATTTCAGCCTGAGTCCCACTCTGTCTAGGTGACTTAGAACCTCTTCCAGGTTGTATGGATGTCCGATGATGTCACGACCAGTAATCAGGATGTCGTCTTGAAACACAACGGTACGCGGAACAGATTTCAGCAAACTCTCCATATTTCTCTGGAAAATTGCTGCAGCCGAGCGAATCCCAAAAGGGCACCTGTGGTATGTGAACAGCCCTTTGTGTGTGTTGATGCACATCACTCTTTTCAAAGATTCAGCCAGCTCCTGTATCATGAAGGCGGAGGTTAGGTCCAACTTGGTGAACGACTTCCCCCCCCCCGCTAATGTTGCGAACAGGTCATCCGCCTTGGGCAGCGGGTACTGGTCCTGGAGTGAGATTCGGTTAATCGATACCTTGTCTCCGCAGATTCTGACCGTGCCATCGCTTTTCAACAGTGGAACAATTGGACTCGCCCGCTCGTTGAACTTGACTGGCGATATGATTCCTTCGCGTTGGAGTCTGTCCAGTTCGATCTCGACTTTCTCCCTCATCATACACGGAACCACTCGAGCCTTGTGATGGATGGGCCACGCATCGGGGCCTAGATGGATCTGTACCTTGGCGCCTGTGAAGTTGCCGATGCCTGGTTTGAATAGCAAGGGAAGCTTGCTCAGCACTTGAGCACACGAGGCGTCATCCACTGAAGATAGTGCTTTGATGTCGTTCCAATTCCATCTAATCTTTTCTAGCCAGCTTCTGCCGAACAGCATTGGGCCATTGCCGGAACAATCCACAATGATAGGTCATGCATAGCTCCTTCATACGATGCCTTCACTGCCGCACTTCCAATGACTGGTATGAGCTCTTTGGTGTAGGTACGCAGCTTTGCATTAATCGGGCTCAGTTTGGGCCTTTGTGCTTTATTGCCCCACAGTTTCTCAAAAGCCTTCTGGCTTATTATTGACTGACTCGCACCATGTCCAAATCCATGGATACTTGAACTCCATTTAATTTGAATTTCAGCATTATAGGAGGGCTCTTGGTGGTGAAAGTATGTACCCCATACACTTCTTCCTCGGGTTGAGTTGCCTGTGCTGCGTGATCCGCGTCGGATCAATCATCCTCTGCCACGAGGTATGTCGCGGCATGTTTGCACATTCACTGGAGGTGCCCCATCGTTGTGCAGCCTTTGCACATGTAGTGCTTGTATTGATATTGATGGGCCCGGTGATTACCCCCGCAGCGCCAATACGGTGCTAATTGATTCACATTCACCCCCGATGGCGGACTCTGAGTAATCACAGGTCTTGCAGCTGCAGACGTATAAGGCCCTGCCATATGCAGTTCGGCATATTAGGAATGTCATTTTATGCACAGGACTTGCCGGTGAGCTTCGATGTTGAGAAGATATCTGTTTGGTGTTATCGTCCGTGGCCATGCTTGCCTGGGCGATCACGATGGCCCTGCTCAGGTCTAGGGTTTCAGCAGCCAGCAGTTTTCAAAGAATGACCTCGTGGCTGATGCCCAGCATGAAAAAGTCCCGCGGCAGTTGCCCCAATGCAGCTCCAAAATCGCAAGGTCCCACGAGACGTCTCAGGTCGGCGACATAATCTGCCACATCCTGGCCCCCAGAGTGATGGTGTGTGTAAAAACGATATTTGGTCATGAGGATACTGTCCTTCAGCTTGAGGTGGTCCTGAACCAGTGTGCACAACTCTGTATCTTCATTCTCCGTTGGTTTTGTCGGGGTGAGCAGATTCTTGATGAGGCCGTATATTTCTGCGCTTGGCCGCGTTAGTTCCTACTTCCAGCTCGTTGGCTATGAAGTACTGGTCGAGACGCTTGACAAAGGCTTTCCAATCATCACCCTCGACGAATCTCTCTAATATTT
This sequence comes from Pristiophorus japonicus, assembly GCF_044704955.1. Lineage (NCBI taxonomy): Eukaryota > Metazoa > Chordata > Chondrichthyes > Pristiophoridae > Pristiophorus > Pristiophorus japonicus. The sequence continues at coordinate 183,563,286 of NC_091977.1, forward strand.
CAACGGCAGCCATGGTTGCGTGAAGGTTCGTATTCTGTTACTCGTCGCCAGTTATTGTGTAGATAAGAACTCCACGAGGCTGAGTACTGTGAGCTAAACTTAGTGTGACCTTAGTCTTCTTTATTTCAACTCCAGAGTGCCTAAACAACGTGGCAGCCAACCTTTTATACTGGCCCTGCACGCCTGTGCAGGTGACCATTAGGAGTCCAACAGTCGTGCCCTCTGGTGGCAAGTATTACATAGTTACATACATAACAGGGGGCATGATCTTAGAATAAGGGGCTGCCCATTTAAAACAGAGATGAGGAGAAATTTCTTCCCACAGAGGGTTGGAAATCTATGGAATTCGATGCCTCGGAGAGCTGTGGAAGCTGGGACATTGAATAAATTTAAGACAGAAATAGACAGTTTCTTAAATGATAAATAGATAAGGGGTTATGGGGAGTGGGCAGGAAGTGGAGCTGAGTCCATGATCAGATCAGCCATGATCTTATTGAATGGCGGAGCAGGCTCGAGGGGCCGTATGGCCTACTCCTGTTCCTATTTCTTATGTTCTTATTATGTTCTTATGTACACACACACAGGCACACACACACAGACACAGACACAGTCACACACACACAGGCAGGAACGGTGCACGACTGGGGTTAAAATCAGGCGGGTTGACCTACTAGCTTGAGATGGATCCATTTCCACGCAACATCATTTTATCTTCACCGACTTTCAAGTTGGCCAAGGCTCCTTCTACAGTCAGATGAGGAATTATGTTATCGGCATGCCGTCATCAACTCGGGGTGGAGGGGGTGGTGGCGGGGGCTGGGGAGGGAGGCCCGTCTATTGATAAATCCGCCAGAGACACCTAGTAGAAGGTAGCAGAGTGTCCAGAGGAAGCCGTGGTATGTTCTGTTTTTTCAATTTTTGGGAAGATTCTTTCAGAGCCAGGAGGAGGAGGCATACTCCATGAAAGCCTTGGGATTCCCTTGCCGCGATCTTTCCATTCGCTCTCTTGATCGGTGGTGCAACCTTCCTCCAGCATTTACCTTTAAGATCCCGGCAGTAGCTCATGTCTGGACCAATTCTAGCTTCCACCCGTCAGCCCTGACGTCATTCTCGCTAGCTTCAGGTGAGAGACGTTTGTCAAGAATTGTGAACAAGTCCTTGTGCAAGAAATACCAAAAGCTAGCATGCAGCTACAGCAAACAATAAGGAAGGCAAATGGTATGTTGTCCTTTATTATAAGGGGGTTGGAGTATAAGAGTAAGGAAGTCTTGCTACAATTGTACAGGGTCTTGGTGAGACCACACCTGGAGTACTGTGCACAGTTCTGGTCTCCTTATCTAAGGAAGAATATACTTGCCTTAGAGGCGATGCAACAAAGGTTTACTGGATTGATTCCTGGGATGAGAGGGCTGTCTTATGATGAGAGATTGTGTAGAATGGGCTTATACTTTCTGGAGTTTAGAAGAATGAGAGATGATCTCTTTGAAACATAAGATTCTGATGGGGGTTGACAGGTTAGATGCTGAGAGATTGTTTCCCCTGGCTGGTGTGTCTAGAGCTAGGGGGCACAGTCTCAGGATAAGGGATCGGCCATTTAAGACAGAGATGAGGAGGAATTTCTTCTCTCGGAGGGTTGTGAATCTTTGGAATTCTCTGCCCCAGAGGGCTGTAGAGGCTGAGTCTCTGAATATATTCAAGGCCGAGATTGATAGATTTTTGGGGTCTAGGGAATTAAAGGGATATGGAGATCAGGCGGGAAAGTGGAGTTGAGGTCGATGATCAGCCATGATCTTATTGAATGGCGGAGCAGGCTCAAGGTGCCATATGGCCTACTCCTGCATCTGTTTCTTATGTTCTTATGTTTTTATTAAGAATGAAAGCAGTTAAAATTGGCCTTGCTTCTTTCCCGACTAACAGCGGGAAGGCTCAGCCAGTTTGCAGCGCACACTGCTGCATAACCAACATGACTATGAGCTTGAAACCGACTGATCTTTCTCCTTCGGGCCCCACACGCACCGATCCCACCCCGAGTTAAACTCGACCCCCCCACCGCATGAGAGTGTCTGACAAGAAGAAAATTCCAAGATACAAATGAGGATAATCCTACAGAGCAAAGTGTAGGCTGCCAAATAAGGATGGTGCTATACATGTTCAAAGGCATAAATGCCACTTAAGTTAAGATACACGTGTACCAATTTCATTGAGCACTTTAGTAAATGTGACTGAATTCAATCAGTAAAGGCACAAAGGGAAGGAATGAAAATGGTTGAGAACTAGTATAGCAGGTCAAAAAAGGTTAGGTAGAAAGATGCAGCTGATAAAATTGAAGACTATCTATAGTTATTAACACAGCCAGCTATCAAAACTGTCTTTAGGCAAGATACTTTGCAATAAAACAACTAAATGTGCTACACCCTAAAGTTTGCACTGCAAAATGTCCCCTCATTCAATGCAAATATTTTCTTCTCTTTACAGAAAAAGGTGGCACAAAATAGAAGGTGCAGTTTGGGGGGGGGGGGGGGGGAACTCAGCAGGGAAAACTTTCAGTCCCTTCAAAAAGGTGATAATGAGGCTGACAGTACATCACATGTCTGATACACAAGCTGAAGGAGAGGAACACATTCATTTGTGTCCCCGGTGCCGTGAAGCAATGACTGTTGTGTACTATAAAATGTGCCATGCGTTATCTGCACACCAACGACATGTTACAGGACTTAGCAAGCATGTGCCTTTTTATGTTACAAATGTATCAGAACCACAAGAGCAACAAGATATCGGTGCTCTCAACACCACGGGAGCGATTTTAACTTTGTGATTTAGATCGTACTACATGTCTAGCTAGGAAATAGAGGATTCTTCAGGAGTACAAATGGCAGTGCGAGTCACTACTTGCCTTCTTGCAGAGCAAGATAGGAAAAGTTAGTACCCAACTAGGTGATGATGTGCTGAAAAGGGCTTGTTGCTCTGTGTACTGCCACTGAACAGCATACAGCGTCAATGACATCTCAGATATGCAGACAGCAGGTACCGGTAGATGCTGCCAGTGTTGATATTGAGGCAGCGGCGTCCACAATCCAAGACACAATAAAGCCAGTATTGATATCCAAAGGACAACTCATTTAACTTGTCAGCAACTTTGAATAAGTGGTGATGCCATGATTTCCTTAAGATATGGACATAATGGCTGATCCTGGAAACAGTGCATTGACATACAGAATATTTGGTGATGACCAAACATCATTTGAAAGTGGTACCTTACTGTTGATGAATGGGTGCAGTCAAAAAGAATGACATATCTTTCACAAAACCCTCCAGCCTCCGAGTCCTGCTAGATCCTGGAGCTGAATTTAACGTGAGCTGCATGTCAAAACAGAACATCTATCATGCACTGTGCTGCAAATTGGCTGATCCATTGCCTGGAAAGACTCTTGTATAACAGTTGAGTGCCGTCATCGCTTTTTACTGTTAGTGGCAGTTGCGTACTGATGTTGCTCCTTGTTTCAGGAAAAGACATAATTCATCTATGGCTTCCTTGGTGAGGTGGAAGGGAAAAACCCATGATGCCGCACACCCAATGTGGAGCCGTGCTTGCAACAAGCGTTGGTCTGAGATAGGGCCACAATAAATTTAGCCTCTATGCTCTGTGTTTTCTATTAGCCTGGCATTCTACTGTCATCATGGGGATGCAGTAATACCCCAGTTAGCTCCAAAAATCCTTTGGTTCCGATCCCATTGCTGCTGACCCTGCTGGCATTGGCAAATTGAGTGGAAGGGAACCTAATCTAGACGGGGGATGTAAGTGCAAGTGCCACAGCGGATATATCTCCAGCACCTGCTTGTTGCACACAGCTGGGAAATTCTGCACCCGCCTGCCTTTGGAAAAGAGCTGCCAAAGCACCCCATCTCAGCCGTGTTCCTTTGAGAACAATATCTTTATAATTGGCACGATGTGGGCTGGAATACAAGTGGAAGTAAAGTTATATGTTCACTTTTAATTGATGATTGACAAGCCCTTAACAAGAATTTTAAATGTGTTGGTCAAACGTATTCCACATGAATTCACATTTAGTGGATAGATTTTAATGTTTTCCAGTGAAGTAAATTAAGTTAATTCTTTCAAATGATCTTAGCCAAAAGCTATGTGCATACTATTCTAATATATTTAGAGGAAACATGCAGTGAGTGATACAGATTCAAGCCCTAGTTATAATCTAACCTGCCCAGCGGGAATAGGTCGGTTTGGGTTAGATGCCCATTTTACACCTGTTATGTATGCAATAAAGGTACAAACTGAGTACTGTTTAACTGAACAAGGTACACCCTTGGCTCATCTTTATTACGGCCCAAAGTGCCTGACTCACAAAATGGCTGGCCTTTTATACCAGAACAGCACCATGTGCGTGCTGCTCAATGGCCTCCAACAATTACACCATCTGGTGGCTACAAACAGCATGTACATACATGACAATACCCTCCTCTGAGATCTTATCACAGCCTTTCACAGGCTGAGACGGTCCGGTGCTTTACGCTCCCGGGTTGATCGGCTCAGTTCGATTCGGTCCTTGGGTGAATGTTCGGAGTCTGTTGTGGCTGTGGGCTGGATGGCTGACTTGTTGGGGATGGCAGTGGCCATGTCAGGAATTGCAAGTCCATTTTTATTGAACAAGTCCGTGATGGAAATTCCGGGTTCACTGATGACCCTTGAGTCCACTGAAGGCTGCTGGTAGGTTGGTTGATCGTCGACAGTTTCTTCTTCCAACTGCTCTGGCTTGTCTTGTGCCTCAGCTTTGTTTGATCCATGTGTTTCCTGCAGGTTTGCCCATTCTTGAGCTTAATAACAAATACTCTGTTGCCCTCCTTGGCCATGACTGTACCAGTGATCCATTTGGGACCCTGACCATAATTCAACACATATACAGGATCATTGATAGAAATCTCGCGTGACACAGTTGCGCGATCGTGGTACCCTTGTTGACTCTGTCTTCTGTATTCAACATGATTACTTAAATCCGGGTGTACAAGAGATAACTTGGTCTTAAGACCTCTTTTCATCATGAGTTCAGCAGGCAAGAACCCTGTGAGTGTGCGGGATCTTGTCCTGTAACTCAGCAGTATGCAAGACATGCGGGTCTGCAGTGACCCTTGCTTTGCTTGATAATTTGTACTGCACGTTCTGCTTGCCCATTGGACGCAGGCTTGAACGGTGCTGACCTTACATGTTTTATGCAGTTAAGTTTTACAAACTCCTGAGGACGTACTGGATGACATGATTATGCATTCTATCCACTTTGAATAAGCATCCGCCACCACTAAAAACATCTTTCTCAGGAAGGGACCTGCAAAACCTACATGGATCCTGGACCAAGCTTTGGATGGCCATGACCACAGACTCAGCGGCGATTCCGCTGGTGCTTTGCTGAGCTGCATGCAGGTGTTCGACTGATGCATGCATGCTTCCAGCTCAGAATCAATTCCTGGCCACCATACGTGGGACCTGGCAAAGGCCTTCATCATCACTATACCAGGATGTGTGCTGTGTAACTCACACACAAACTTCTCTCTCCCTTTCTTGGACATTACAACACGGTTGTCCCACAATATGCAATCTGCTTGAATAGACAGTTCGTTCTTGCGATGAATGTACGGTTTGGCCTCCTCGCACATTTGCTTAGGTATGACAGACCAATCCCCTTTGACGATGCAACCCTTTACCACTGATAATATCGGGTCCTGGCTGGTCCAGGTCTTAACATGTTAAGCCATGACAGGGGTACCTTCACTCTCAAAAGCATCCACGATTAACATTAAATCTGCCGGTTGTGGCATTTCCACCTCTGGTATGGGCAATGACAACCGGCTCAAAGCATTGGCACAATTCTCTGTGCCAGGTCTGTGGCGAATGACATAATCATAGGCAGATAATGTCAGTGCCCACATTTGGATGTGGGATGAAGCATTGGTATTGATACCTTTGCTCTCAGAAAACAACAAAATGAGCGGCTTGTGGTCAGTCTCTAATTCAAACCTCAGACTGAACAAGTATTGATGCATCTTTTTAACATCATACACACTCACTAAAGCTTCTTTTTCGACCATACTGTAGGCTCTTTCTGCTTTAGACAAACTTTTTGATGCATACGTGACAGGTTAAAGTTTCCCTGACTCATTGGCTTGTCATAACACGCAACCAATTCCATATGACAATGCGTCACAGGCCAAAACCAAATGTTTACATGAGTCATAATGTACCAACAGTTTGTTTGAGCAAAACAGATTTGGTGGCTTTCTTGAAAGCTCTATCTTGCAATGCGCCCCACACCCAGTTGTTGCCTTTTCTCAATAGCATGTGCAGTGTTTCAAGTAAGGTGCTCAATTTAGGTAGGAAGTTACCAAAGTAGTTGAGTAGACCCAGGAACGAATGCAGCTCCATCACATTCTGTGGCTTGGGTGTATTCTTGATGGCTTTGGTTTTCACGTCAGTAGGTCTGATGCCATCAGCGGCGATTTTCCTCCCGAGGAATTCGACCTCCGGTGCAATGAAGACTCACTTCGAGCATTTAAGACTGAATCCTACTCTGTCCAAATGCAGTAGAACCTCTTCCAGGTTGTTCAGATGTTCCTTGGAGTCACGACCAGTGATCAGGATGTTATCTTGGAACACGACGGTTCTGGGAACGGATTTCAGTAGACTTTCCATGTTCCTCTGGAATATTGCTGCAGCCGAGTGAGTTCGACCAACTCCTGCGTCATATAGGCCGACGTCAAGTCGAGTTTTGTGAACGACTTCCCTCTGGCTAGCATCGCAAACAAGTCATCAGCCTTCGGTAACGGTTACTGATCTTGTTTCGAAACCCTGTTGATCGTAGCCTTGTATCTCCACAGATTCTGACTGTGCCATTACTTTTCAGCACAGGAACAATGTGGCTGACCCATTCATTAAATATGATCCCTTCACGCTGGAGTCTGTCCAGTTCAACTTCGATCTTCTCCCTCATCATATATGGCACTGCCCGAGCTTTATGATGGACAGGTCTTGCATCTGAGTCCACGTGGATCTGCACCTTGGCTCCCTTGAAGTTGACGATACTTGGTTTGAACAGTGAGGGAAACTTGCTCAATACTTGGGCACATGTATCTTCCTCCGACAACACTGGCTTTATGTCGTTCCAGTCGCATCTGATTTTCTCCAACCAGCTCCTGCCGAGCAGCATTGGGCCATTGCCTGGAACAATCCACAGCGGTAACTCATGAACTGCACCGTTATACGATACATTAATTTGTGCACTGCCAATCACCTTTATCAGTTCTTTGGTGTACATGCACAGCTTCGCATTAACAGGGCTCAGCCTGGGCCTCACAGTTTTAGTATCCCACAGCTTATTAAATGCCCTCTCGTTCATGATCAATTGACTCGCCCCTGTGTCCAGTTCCATTGATACCGGTATCCCGTTAAACTTCACATTAATCAAAATTGGTTTACTCTTGGTTATGAAAGAGTACATTCCATACCCTTCCTCCTCTGGCATCTCGGATTGCGTATCCGGATCCGCACTAGTCTGACTCATCCTCCATGTGGTGTGTCGCATGTCGCTTGCTCATCTGCGGACACTTGCGCTGGAGATGCCCCATTCTCAGACAGTCTTTGCAACTATATTGCTTAAATCGGCACTGCTGGTGCTGATGATTTCCACCACAATGCCAATGCAGAGAAGTCGGATACATTCCCGCTGGCAGACTTTGGGCAGCCACAAGTTTCACGAATGCAGCAGGATAGGCCCTGCCATGTACCGCTCTGCCAAACGCCGAATCAATCGCATTTACAGTACTTGCCGAGGTTCGGTTGTTCACCAATATTTGCTTTAAACTCCTGTCCGTCGTCATACATGATTGAACGATCTGGATGGCCCTTTTTAAATTCAACCCCCCCCACCACCAGAAGTTTGCACAGGATCACCTCGTGGTTGATACCGATAACGAAGAAGTCCCGCAATATGTCTGCCAAGACCGTCTCGAACTTGCAGGGTCCCACTAGATGTCTCAGGTCGGCGACAAATTCCGCCATGCTCAGGCCCTCCGATCGAACATGTGTATAAAATCTGTATCTCGAGATGATGATGCTGTTGCCTGGCTTGAAGTGCTCCCATACCAATGTACACAGCTCCTCGTATGTTTTCTCTGTTGGATTATTAGGCATGAGTAGATTCTTTATCAGACCGTAGATCTTTGAACCGCAAACAATGAGGAATATGGCCTGGCACCGATTTGCATCGCCGACCTCCTTCATTTTGTTGGCCACAAAGTACTGGTTCAAGCAGCTCACAAAGTCTTCCCAATCTTCTCCCTCCACGAATCGCACTAAAAATCCAATTGTCCTCATTTTGCAAACAAAGATTCTTGTATTCTTGTTGCCAAATGTTATGTATGCAATAAAGGTACAAACTGAGTACTATGCTTTATTATGGCCCAAAGTGCCTGACTCACAAAATGGCTGGCCTTTTATACCAGAGCAGCACCAAGTGCGTGCTGCTCAGTGGCCTCCAACAATGACACCATCTGGTGGCTACAAACAGCATGTACATACATGACAACACACCACCAGATTTTACCCTCAATTGACTTCATTGGAGAGTAAAATTTTGAATGAGGTGTAAAACAGGGTGATGAGTGAATAGGACTTTGTGCAAGTTAGGATATGGGCAGCAGAGTTTAGAATGAGCGCAAGTTTACAGAGGGTGAAAGTTGAATGGCCAGCCAGGCGAGCATTCGAATAGTCGAGTCTAGATTTAACAAAGGCATGAATATGGATGAGGTTTTCAGCAGCAGATGTGCTGAGGCAGGGATGGGGATGGGCAATATTACAGAGGTAGAAATAGACCATCTTAGTGATGGAGAGGATACAGGGTCAGTAGCTCAGCTCAGGGTCAAATAGGACAGTGAGGTTGTGAGCAATCTGGTTCAGCCTGAGACAGTGGCCAGAAACGGAAATGGAATCGGTAGCGAGGGAACAGTTTTTGTGGCGGGACCGAAGACAATGACTTTGGTTTTCCCAATGTTTAATTGAAGTACATTTCTGCTCATCCAGTACTGGATGTTGGACAAGCAGCCTGTCAACAGAGAAGAGGTGGTGAGCTAGAGCTGCTTGTCATCAGTGTACATGTGTAAGCTAACATTTTTGGATGATGTCGCTGAGTTGCAGCATATAGATGAGAAATAGAATTGGGCCAAGGATAGACCCTTGGAGTACTCCAGAGGTAAGACTGTGGGAGTAGAAAAAGAAGCCACTGCTGAGGTTTTTTTGGGCTATGACTGGATACAGAAGAATGGAACCAAGCAAGGGCAGTCCACTCAAGTGGACAACTCAAGACTCCTTTTCTCAAAAATTAACCATTTCTTCAAATCCCTTTAAATTGCCCCATCTACCTTCACCTCCAACACCAAGTATCATCTACAAGATGCACTGTAGCCAACTCGCCAAGGCTTCTTCGGCAGCACCTCCCAAACCACGACCTCTACCACCTAGAAGGACAAGGGCAGCAGGCGCATGGGAACACCACCACCTCCAAGTTTCCCTCCAAGTTACACACCATCCTGATTTGGAAATATATTGCTGTTCCTTCATCATCGCTCAATCAAAATCCTGGAACTCCCTTCCTAATAGCACTGTGGGTGTACCTTCATCACACGGACTGCAGCGGTTCAAGAAGATAAGGGGTAAGCCATTTAGGACCGAGATGAGGAGAAACTTCTTTACTCAGAGAACTGTGAACCTGTGGAATTCTCTATCACAGAAAGTTGTTGAGGCCAGTTTGTTAGATATATTCAAAAGAGAGTTAGATGTGGCCCTTACGGCTAAAGGAATCAAGGGGTATGAAGAGAAAGCAGGAATGGGGTACTAAAGTTGCATGATCTGCCATGATCATATTGAATGGTGGTGCAGGCTCGAAGGGCTGAATGGCCTACTCCTGCACCTATTTTCTATGTTTCTAAGAAGGTGACTCACCACCACAGTCTACAGTGCAATTAGGGATGGGCAATAAATACTGGCCCTGCCAGTGAAGCCCAGATCCCAGGAACGAATACACTTTTTAACAAGTCAGAAGAGCTTATGGAGTTTCTTTCTCTCTAAATCTGAGACCATGGGGCCTAAAATCCACAGCTGTTCTGGCAAACTGCTGTCATAATTTTGGAAGGACTCCACTGCAATGGCCATAAAATAGATCAGGAACTGGCAAGCTCAGGGTCTAAAGTCAAGGTTTCCTGGATGGCCTTGCAATTGCAGAACTTCCCCCCTGTCGCAACAACATAAGTGGGAAGGGTGCCAGAAGCAGGGACTCTGAATATCACTGTAGAAGACACTAAAAATATCCCAATCATGGATAATCAAGGGGCTATAGGGAGGGACGAGCTTAAAACAATCACTGTCACTAAAGAAGTACTCGGTAAAATAATGGGACTAAAGGCGGACAAGTCCCATGAACCTGATGGCTTGTATCCTAGGGTCTTAAAAGAAGTGGCTTCAGAGATAGTGGATGCATTGGTAATCTACCAAAATTCCTTGGATTCTGGGGAGATCCCAGTGGATTGGAAAAATGCAAATGTAACACCCCTATTTAAAAAAGAAGGCAGACAGAAATCAGGAAACTATAGACCAGTTAGCCCAACATCTGTCATTGGGAAAATGCTGGAGCCCATTCTTATGGAAGTAGTGGCAGGACATTTGGAAAAGCATGATGCAATCAAGCAGAGTCAGCATGGTTTTATGAAAGGGAAATCATGTTTGACAAATTTGCTGAAGTTCTTTGAGGATGTAATGAGCAGGGTGGATAAGGGGGAACCAGTGGATGTGGTGTATTTTAATTTCCAGATAAGGTACCACATAAAAGGTTACTGTACAAGATAAAAGTTCATGGCGTTGGAGGTACTATATTAGCATGGATCAAGGATTGGCTAACTAACAGAAAACAGAGAGTCAGGATAAATAGGTCATTTTCCAGTTGGCAAACAATAACTAATGGGGTGTCACAGAGATCGGTGCTGGAGCCTCAACTATTTACAATCTATATTAATGACTGGATGAAGGGACTGAGTGTAATGTAGCCAAGTTTACTGATGATACAAAGTTGGGAGGGAAAACAAGTTGTGAGGAGGACACAAAAAATCTTTCCATTATTTTTGCATGCATACCGTCCACTTAATGTCCATTTTAACACTGAAATGAGGTATAACACCCATATAATCGCCCATTTAGCCACAAAATGGAAACTAACGCCCATTTCTCAATCACTTATCCCTGAGCGTTACTTTTAGCATGTACTTAACGTCGATAAAAAATAATACTGCCCGCCCACTTTTTTTGGGCGGAAAGATCAGAATGGGCGAAACCAACGGCCATAATATCACCCAGCATTACTTTCAGCATTTAATTAACACCCGCGCACTTTTTTTTGTCGTAAAGATCAGATTTGCCGAAACTACCGTCCAAAATTTCGCCGAGAGTTACTTTTGGCACCTCGCACACATATCGCTGAAAATATCACTCGCCGAAAAAAATGGCGTGAAAAAGTTGCTCTCACCTGAACTAACCACAGCGGTATGGACACCATTTTGTAAATCGCAGGTCACTTCATTTAAAAGGCTGCTTCAACTTCTGGGGAGTTTTGATGTACTCAGGAGTTCTTTTAAGGTGATGTGAACATCTGAACAAACATCTTATCATACTGTCGATGATTGGAATTTAGTTTAGGTGGGGAATTTAGGTATAATACTGATAGTTATTTGAATGGGGCCTGTCATTTCTCAGCCTGTTTTGATGACTATAGAGATGGCAGAAGGTATATTCGACAGCATTATGTGCCCAGTCTAAGACATGCCAGACTGATCAGGAGGACGAGACCTTACACCCCACACACTTACAGGGAAAAGCAGTTTTACCTCAACTTGTCCGATAACCCCTGCCTTCGGAGACTGCGCTTCCACAAAGAGGTTATCGGTGAGATATGCCAGCTCATCAGGGGAAAGCTGCAGCCTCCAGCACCATCAGGACCGCACTATCCGTCAAGGTCAAGGTCACCGCGACACTTTCGTTCTAGCATCGGGTTCCTTTCAGGCCTCAGCTGGCGACATTTGCGCTATATCTCAGAATGACACACATTGCTGCATTCGACAGATCACTAAAGCCCTTTACGCACACAGGATGAACTTTATCAGCTTCCCCATGACCAGGGAGGCTCAGACTGAGAGGGCTCTAGGATTCTACTGAATTGCTAACTTCCCCAAGCTTCAAGGAGCAATTGACTGTACGCACATCGCGATGCGGGCACCTTTTCAGGATGCAGAAGTTCTTCGGAACCCAAAGCGATTCCACTCCCTGAATTTGCAACTCGTTGTCGACCACCAGCAAATTATTATGGCAGTGAATGCCAAATTTCCTGGCAGCATCCATGAAGCTCACATCCTGCGTGAAAGCTCGATATCTGACAAGTTTCAGCCACAAGGTCAATGCTGGAAGCTTGGTGACAAAGGATATGGCCTTGCCACCTAGCTGATGACCCCTCTGCGTAACACCCATACAGAAGCTGAGAAGCGATACAACGAGAGCCACAGAGCCACACACAATATCGTCGAGAAAACCATTGGAGTGCTTAAGCAGCGCTTTAGCTGCCTGGACCACTCAGGAGGCGAGCTACAATACAACCCTGAGCAGGTAGCTCAATTCATGATTGTGTGCTCCATGCTATACAACTTGGCTATTAGGAGCGGACAAGAATTGCCAGAATGGACTGATGGTCCACCTCAGGAGAGAGAGAAAGAGGAGGACAAGAAAGTGGATGCTGACCTCGGGCCAGACAATCAGGAACAGGCCCGTGGTGGCTACATAGCTGCAAGACTCTTACATCAGCAGCTCATAAATGAGCGCTTTGCTTGAAAGAACATTGTTGGTATTTACAAAGCTGTAACACTAATGTATGTGCAGTTCAAACATCAATGGTGGACATCACCTTGGTGACAGTTAAGGTTTAAGTTGATTCAAGTTAAGTTATACACTTTCATGTTAAGGAATCACCAGCGTGTAACGGTGCAGCTATCTGAGCCAACGCGCAACAAGGTTATGTTAAATAAAAAATATTTAATCCGAACATTTGTGTGAAATCATAATTATGACTGTAAAAACCACCCCACTCCATCCCCTCCCCACCCCACAAAAAATTCATCACATTTACATCAATCAAATGGTCAACATTTCCAGCAACACAGGACACAAATGCAAACCAACAAGGTACCCCCCCCCCCCGTACCCCGGATTTTACATAAAAATTGCTACAACAACATGGAAATATGACCAACCTATCACCTGCGGCCATGTACCTCACTTTTTTTCCCCCCCACCCTTCTTCTCTCCACCTCTACCCCTTCCCCTTCCCCTCCTAGCTCCATGCAGCCTGGCCGAGGAGCTCCTCAGGCGCGATGACGGCAGAACCAGTGGTTGGACGGAGAGGTTGGTCCCGAGGTGGGAATGTGCTCCGAGCCAGAAGTAAGATCTTCCTTCTGGCTCTCATGTGTCATTGGCAATGGGGGTGCAGCACCTTGGGATCCAGGACCACTGGGAGGCCTCTGCCACCAGTGTTCCTGGCTATCACCTCCAGGATCTCCACCATCCGCGGCACGTACTCTGTCATGGTGCCGGACATGCTGGCCAGCTGTTGGGATATGCCCTCCATTGTCTGTAGGATCTGATGACCTATGTCAACACTGCTCCTGGACAAGTGTACCATGTCCCTGTTAAGATTTACCGCTCGGGGAGCAGACCTGCCGCGTCTAACTAACCTCCTCTTGGTTGGCGCTGTCCTGGAGACAGTTCGGGTGGCGAGGTGCTTGGGCCCGGTAACTCCACGGTGGAGTTGGGAATGGCCCCAGTAGCACTAGATGGCCTTGGGGTGGAATGCGTTATGGAGCCTGGAGATGCAGGCTCCACAAAGTCCGCACTGTCATCCGTGGAGAACGGACCAAATAGACCCTTGCACGAGAATCGGTGTTCCTCAGCAAAAGATGTCCGATCGTCTGGCGAGTCCGGCCCCGCGCCCCCACCTTCTAGACTCGGTGGTCTTGCCTGGAGCCACACTGCTGGCTGAGCTGCAAAACACAAATTAAGTTATTAGAGGAGAAGGGGGTGCTAGGGTCAGAAGGTGATTCCAGCGCTACACACAGCTTATGCACGACAAAAGCACGACTGCTATCAAAATCACCACAGACATCACATTTTAGGACCATCACCAAATCCTGCATTGCAATGATTCTCATGATGCCATCATTATTTAGAGAACACTTTTATCAATCATCTATCATATATTATTGGTCAGATATGAGTGGGTGTGGCATCTATTGACTTTAAATCACACAATGGTGTATACTTTACTCACGTGGCATCACATCAGGTTCTGCAGCTGCATGCGTGGCTGACTGGGGGTGGCTCCCCACTAGTGCCAGTACGCGCTCCTCGATGTCTGTCAGCCCGCTGATGACTGGTGACCCGCCACCCGTTCGCCTCTGTTCGGCCCTATTCTTCGAAAGCTTCCTCTGTAAAAGGAACCAGCACGACATGGCATGAGATCATTGCGTGATATCATTGCTAGGTACTGTCACAGGCACTGATACAACACATAACTGACAGATGGAGTCATGATTATTATGAAACTTATCATTCTTTACCTCAAGATATGCTGTTGGGGAGGGGTTAAACTAATATGGCAGGGGGATGGGAACCTATGCAGGGAGACAGAGGGAAGTAGAATGGGGGCAGAAGCAAAAGATAGAAAGAAGAAAAGTAAAAGTGGAGGGCAGAGAAACCCAAGGCAAAAATTAAAAAGGGCCACATTGCAGCAAAATTCTAAACGGGCAAGGTGTGTTAAAAAGACAAGCCTGAAAGTTCTGTGCTTCAATGCGAGGAGTATTCGTTATAAGGTGGACAAATTAACTGTACAGGCAGCAATAAATGAATATGATATAATTGGCATCACGGAGACATGGCTCCAGGGTGACCAAGGCTGGGGACTTAACATCCAGGGGTATTCAACATTCAGCAAGGATAGACAGAAAGGAAAAGGAGGTGGGGTAGCATTGCTGGTTAAAGAGGAAATTAATGCAATAGTAAGAAAGGACATTAGCTTGGATGATGTGATATCTGTATGGGTGAAGCTGCGGAATACCAAAGGGCAGAAAACGCTAGTGGGAGTTGTGTGCAGACCACCAAACAGTAGTAGTGAGGTTGGGGGCAGCATCAAACAAGAAATTAGCGTTGCATGCAATCAAGATACAGCAGGTATCATGGGCAACTTTAATCTACATATAGATTGGGCTAAATAAACTGGTAGCAATACGGAGGAGGAGGATTTCCTGGAGTGTATTAGGGATGGTTTTCTGGACCAATATGTCGAGGAACCAACTAGAGAGCTGGCCATCCTAGACTGTGTGATGAGAAAGGACTAATGAGCAATCTTGTTGTGCGTGGCCCCTTGGGGAAGAGTAACCATAATATAGTAGAATTCTTTATTAAGATGGAGAGTGACACAGTTAATTCAAAGACTAGGGTCCGGAACTTAAGGAAAGGTAACTTCGATGGTATGAGACGTGAATTGGCTATAATAGACTGGCAAATGATACATAAAGGGTTGACGGTGGATAGGCAATGGCAAATATTTAAAGATCACATGGATGAACTTCAACAATTGTATATCCCTGTCTGGAGTAAAAATAAAACGGGTAAGGTGGCTCAACCGTGGTTAACAATGGAAATTAAGGATAGTGTTAAATCCAAGGAAGAGGCATATAAATTGGCCAGTAAAAACAGCAAACCTGAGGACTGGGAGAAATTTAGAATTCAGCAGAGGAGAACAAAGGGTTTAATTAGGAGGGAGAAAATAAAGTATGAGAGGAAGCTTGCTGGGATCATAAAAACTGACTGCAAAAGCTTCAATAGATATGTGAAGAGAAAAAGATTAGTGAAGACAAATGTCGGTCCCTTGCAGTCAGATTCAGGTGAATTTATAATAGGGAACAAAGAAATGGCAGACCAGTTGAACAAATACTTTGTTTCTGTCTTCACGAAGGAAGACACATATAACCTTCCAGAAGTACGAGGGGACCGAGGGTCTAGTGAGAAGGAGATCCTTATTAGGCAGGAAATTGTGTTAGGGAAATTGATAGGATTGAAGGCCGGTAAATCCCCAGGGCCTGATAGTCTGCATCCCAGAGTACTTAAGGAAGTGGCCCTCGAACTAGTGGATGCATTGGTGATCATTTTCCAACAGTCTATCAACTCTGAATCAGTTCCTATGGACTGGAAGGTAGCTAATGTAACACCACTTTTAAAAAAGGAGGGAGAGAGAAAACAGGTAATTATAGATCGGTTAGCCTGACATCAGTAGTGGGGAAAATGTTGGAATCAATTATTAAAGATGAAATAACAGCACATTTAGAAAGCAGTGACAGGATCGGTCCAAGTCAACATGGATTTATGAAAGAGAAATCATGCTTGACAAATTTGGAATATTTTGAGGATGTAACTCGTAGAGTGGCCAAGGGAGAACCAGTGGATGTGGTGTATTTGGACTTTCAAAAGGCTTTTGACAAGGTCCCACACAAGAGATTGGTGTGCAAAATTAAAGCACATGGTATAGGGGGGTAATGTCCTGACGTGGATAGAGAACTAGTTGGCAGACAGGAAGTAGAGAGTCGGGATAAACAGGTCCTTTTCAGAATGGCAGGCGGTGACTAGTGGAGTGCCGCAGGGCTCAGTGCTGGGACCCCAGCTTTTACAATATACATTAATGATTTAGATGAAGGAATTGAGTGTAATATCTCCAAGTTTGCAGATGACACTCAGCTGGGTGGCGGTGTGAGCTGTGAGGAGGATGCTAAGAGGCTGCAGGGTGAATTAGAGAGGTTAGGTGAGTGGGCAAATGCATGGCAGATGCAGTATAATGTGGATAAATGTGAGGCTATCCACTTTGGGGGAAAAACACGAAGGCAGAATATTATGCTGAATGGCGGCAGATTAGGAAAAGGGGAGGTGCAACGAAACCTGGGTGTCATGGTACATCAGTAATTGAAAGTTGGCATGCAGGTACAGCAGGCGATGAAGAAGGCAAATGGTATGTTGGCCTTCATAGCTAGGGGTTTGGAGTATTGGAGCAGGGAGGTCTTACTGCAGTTTTACAGGGCCTTGGTGAGGCCTCACCTGGAATATTTTCTTAGTTTTGGTCTCCTAATCTGAGGAAGGACGTTCTTGCTATTGAGGGAGTGCAGCGAAGGTTCACCAGACTGATTCCCGCGATGGTTGGACTGACATATGAGGAGAGACTGGATTGACTGGGCCTGTATTCACTGGAGTTTAGAAGGATGAGAAGGGATCTCATAGAAACATATAAAATTCTGACGGGACTGGACAGGTTAGGAAGAATGTTCCTGATGTTGGGGAATTCCAGAACCAGGGGACATAGTCTTAGGATAAGGGGTAAGCCATTTAGGAATGAGATGAGGAGAAACTTCTTCACTCAGAGAGTTGTTAACCTGTGGAATTCCCTACCGCAGAGAGTTGTTGATGCCAGTTCATTGGAGATATTCAAGAGGGAGTTAGATATGGCCCTTATGGCTAAAGGGATGAAGGGGAATGGAGAGAAAGAAGGAAAGGGTTACTGAGGTGAATGATGAGCCATGATCTTATTGAATGGTGATGCAGGCTCGAAGTGCCGAATGGCCAACTCCTGCACCTATTTTCTATGTTTCTATGTACACCATGAACACAGGCTTTGAGTAAACATTCCCGGTATAAGTGCAAGACATCACATCTGATTTTAATCACTCGCTGCACTTACAAATCAAATTATATAAATATATAAACGCATGTAAATAAATGTAATACTTACTCTGGCATATCCGACAAGGTCGTTGCAGCACTTGTGGCACTGGTTGCCCTCACGCACCTCATTGATTGCCGACGAGACCATCTTGGTTATTTCCACCCATATCCTCTGGTAGGCCTTTGGTGTGGACTTCCCACACCTACCCTGGGTCAATTGACCCCAGCATGACTCTATCTCCTGCATGAGGGGGGCATTTGCCTCGTCCGAGAATCTCGTCTCTCTTTTTCATCCTCCCAATTGTTCCTCTCCCAGCTCACTGCTTTCACCAGTGTCAGTTTCCACAGCGTGCTGTGTGGCCTCCTCCATCCCTTCCATTGTAACAACCAAATTTCCGCAAATATCTCGGTGGGAACAACTTAATTTTTGCTCAGAATTCTTTCTGCTGGTCGAAAATCTCCCTCCTACCTCCCAAAACAGCCAAACAAGCACACACACCACACCCACACACGTTTTAAGTTCCTCTCTGCTCCCTCTCTCTCTGTTTCCTATTCTGCGCATGTAATGATGACCCCTGACCTCTGGAAACGCGGGAAACGAGTGTTCCCATGTCGTTGCTATGGATGGCGACACTTTACGGCAGAAGGTCAAAAATATTTAACGCTAATGCCCATTTCAGATCACATGCGATAACGCCCATTTTAAAAAATGGAAAGTTAGGGTTTTGAAAATGGGCGATAGTCTGGCGATCTCAAAATCCATATTTACCGCCCACACTGGAAATAATGCCCATTTTTGGCTGATCTGCACAAAAGTGGAAAGTCTAGCCCAAAGACAGGCTAAGTAAGTGGGCAAAAATTTGGCAGATGGAGTATAATTTGGGAAAGTGTGAGGTTATCCACTTTGGCAGAGAAAAGAAAAAAGAAAATTATGATTTAAATGGAGAAAAATTACAAATGCTGCAGTACAGAGGGACCTGGGGGTCCTTGTGCATGAAACACGCAAAGTTAGTCTCATGTAACCTACTTGGCTACTGTTTGTACTATCACAAGGTGTGCCACCGGAGGGCACAGCAGTGGGAGACTTGTAGGTTACCTGCACAGGAGTGCCTGGCCTACTATAAAAGGCAGGCCACCAAGTGTGATCCTCACTCTGGGGTTATCAATAAAGGACGAATGTCACTATAGTTCAAGTACAACACACTGCCTCGTGGAGTCATTATCAGAGTATCCAAGGACATAACAATTGGCGACGAGATTACAACTTTCACGCGAAATTGGCTACCCTTTGTATGTTGCAGCAGTTCGCTGATTGTGATGATTGGGACGACTTTGTGGAGAGGCTCGACCATTTCTTCACAGCAAACGACCTGGCAGGAGACAACCCGGCCACACTGGCTGGCAAGCGCAGAGCTATCCTGTTAACCAGTTGTGGGCCCACCATCAATGGCCTCGTCAGGGACTTGCTGGCACCAGCGAAGACAATGACCAAGGTGTACGAGGAGCTCGTATCACTGATCCATGAGCAACTCAAGCCCAAGGAGAGCATCCTCACAGCCAGACACCAGTTCTATACCCACCGACGGCCCGTAGGTCAGGAAATCGGGATATAAGCCGCAGACCTCAGGAGGCTGGCGGCACCGTGTGATTTCAGCAACCACCTCACCGAAGCGCTGCAGGACATTTTTGCAGGACTTCTTCACAAGCTACTGTCGGCGGATACCACAGTCACACTGCAGACGGCCATCTCTGTGAGCCATGCATTCATGACCTCGACCTGCGGCTCTTGGCAGATGATTCACCCTCAGGACTCAAACCCGACAGGTACTCTGCATCGAGTGGCGCCTTTTAGAGGCTGGACTGTAGAATGCGAACCCTTTCAGGGAAGAGAGAACAGGCCCCCCGAGTCCCTTAACTCAGAGTCCGCCGAGGGAGCCAATCGAGTAGCTCCATGCTGGTGCTGTGGAGGGAATCACATGGCTCACCAATGCCGTTTTTAAAAACTATGTATGCAAAGGTTGCAGCACAAAGGGCCACCTCCAGTGAATGTGCAAGAGAAATATGACTCTGTGTCGATGAAGAGTCTGCAGATGGCCATGAATCCAGCACAGATTATTAAACAATAGGCAGAGAGGCAGCTCAGCCCCACGACGAGGTATATAGCATGTTTACCTGCACCACCGAATGTTACCCGTTGAGGATGGAAGTCGAGATAGATGGCGTTCCAGTCTTCATGGAAGTGGACACGGGGGTGAGCTAGTCAGTAATGAATCAAGAAGCCTTTGAGAGGCTATGGGACAATCAAGCTGAACAACCCAAGTTGGTCCCGGTTCAGGCAAAGCTGCGCATCCACACTGACGAACTCATCCCAGTCATTGGTAGTGCGGATGTTAAGGTACTCCATGATGGCGCAGTGCACAAGTTACCTCTGTGGATTGGTGCAGGTGGTGGACCAACGTTACTTGGAAGAAGGTGGATGGAGAAGATCCATTGGAAGTGGGAAGACTTCGCCCCTCCAGCGATCGATGTCCTCTGTGCTCAGAGGCAAAGCAAGCCCTCATCTGAGGATGGATCGGGCACCAGAGAGCAGACTAGCACAGCACCCGAGGCACAAACTGCCCAGCATGGCTGCGTGGAGATGATTCAGCTGGGACGACCCGAGCACGCCTTCCAGGCTCCAGTGGCAGGACTCCGGAGAAAGAAAATCGGATCCAGAGGCGACTTCCCAGTTTCGGAGGCAGAACCCGGGGAGAAAAGGATCACCGACGTCGACATCGTGGATGGAGGAAAGATGGCGCCCAAACCACGAGGTGATGCGCCAAAGAAAAATATGGCGGTGGCCAGGCCACTAGGTGCAGCGCTGATGGAGCAACACGTGGCACCAAACAGAGACGGGGATTGGGGTAAAGAAAGCAAGGGTCTCTAAAAGGAGGCCTGCAACCCACCACACTTAACGGGACAGTTCCACACACTCAAGCAATGTAATAGCAACTGTGAGTTAGAGATAAAATGTCTAACTGATGAACAGAGTTGTGTACATGCAATAAGCAAGGAAAAGTCGCGTGATTGCGATCATGTAAAATGTGTAAGTCATCATCAGAGTCATGTACATGCAATAAGCAAGAAAAAGGCACTCGATCGCGATTATTTAAGGAGGGATATACTTGCATTGGAGGCAGTTCAGAGAAGGTTCACTTGGTTGATTCCTGAGATGAAGGGGTTGACTTATGAAGAAAGGTTGAGCAGATTGGGCCTGTACGCATTGGAGTTTAGAAGAATGTGAGGTGATCTTATTGAAACATATAAGATAATGAGGGGGCTTGACAAGGTAAATGCAGAGAGGATGCTTCCACTTATGGGGGAAACTAGAGCTAGGGGGCATGGTTTCAGAATAAGGGTTCACCCATTTAAAACTGAGATGAGGAGGAATTTCTTCTCTCAGAGGGTTGTAAATCTGTGGAATTCTCTGCCCTAGAGAGCTGTGGAGGCTGAGTCATTGAATATATTTAAGGTGAAGATAGACAGATTCTTGAGCGATAAGGAAGTAAAGGGTTATGGGGAGCGGGCAGGGAAGTGGAGCTGAGCCCATGATCAGATCAGCCATGATCTTATTGAATGGCGGAGCATGCTCGAGGGCCTACCCCTGCTCCTATTTCTTATGTTCTTATTTTTCTTATTTGTCGGCAGACTCCGTTTTGGGTGCTGGGCTGCTGGCCCGGTTGATCGCGTGCTTGGTTTCCCAGTGGTGGCCACCAAAAGGCCTGCAGAGTGCGCAGTAGCCCACTCCTTTATTGGAAGCCTTGCTCGCAAGTGAGTGGCTATTCTGGAGGGAAATATGAAGGTGAGATCCTGCAGAGCTCGGGGCCACTGGAGACTGAGGTGAGCGTGATGAGAAGGAGATTGGTGAATAATGTCAACTAAGATTGGATTAGATCTTGTGCCAGTAAATTAAGCAGCTGCAGTGGTAGGTGAAGAAACTTGCTGTCACATGACTACTAAAAGGGTCTTAATGCCAGGAAGCTATCGCCCTCATGATTTTTTTGGACCAGTGGCTGGTATTCTTGTTAGGTAAATATTATAAAATGAAGGTGCTCATTCTGGCACTGTGCACTCACTTCAAATATTACCTGGTAATATTTGCAGCAACATATGTTTTGACACAAACATCATTCCCTTTGTAAGTAAGAAATAATGGCTTATAATTTGAGGTCAGCGACGAAGCAAAAGCACTTGACCCTGGCCCCGAAGAAAGCTGCCTACAGAAATCTTGCAATCTCTGTGGCGAGAAGTTTGCCTTTTTCAACGTTCAACTGATTTCAGCGCTCTGTAATGGGAATTCCTGGTGCGATGCTGCTGTGACGTCAACAAACTGTCTAAGCAGCCAATCACATTGCAGAATTCTCACAGACAAGGAACCCGGAAATGAGAAGCTGCTTTTATCCATACTTTAAAAAAATATTACATGAATGAACTTTAAAAGTATTTTTTAAGTTTATAAAAAGATTGCTAATTTTATTATAATGGACAAATTGGGCACTCCACAAATATAAAAAAATATAGTTTTTCCGGGCTAGAACATTTACCAATCAGTATGCTGTTAAAATCCCAATTGCACCTATTCCAACAAGGCTTAACA
Source organism: Pristiophorus japonicus (assembly GCF_044704955.1). Classification (NCBI taxonomy): domain Eukaryota; kingdom Metazoa; phylum Chordata; class Chondrichthyes; family Pristiophoridae; genus Pristiophorus; species Pristiophorus japonicus. Next base: position 183,585,776 of record NC_091977.1, read on the forward strand.
TTTAATGGGGTATTTAACAGCAATATTAGCGAGGAAAAGCACAAGTTTTTGTCAGTTTCACTGATGACACTGATTACCAGCTATTGAGCAGGGTGGGGGGCTGCAGGGAGCCAGTGTCGCAGCAGTGAATGACTGACTGCAACTTCAAGTTTTCGGTATTCAGATGTGTAGGCATGCTCAGAAAGTAGGTGTACTGTTGGTGTTCTGGAGAGGAAAATCTCTACTCAATAATTTGTTGCCTTACAGCTGGCAGTCACTCGGCCTTGGTCTTCCTCATCATCCTCTTCTTCCTTCTCTCCTTCTTTATCACCCTCCTGCACTTCTTCCTTCAGTGGTGCCTGCAAAGCTTGACTCCTCTGAATTGGATAATTGTGTAACATGCAACAAACTATTCCAGATCTGGAGACTCACTTGGGGCTATGCTGCAGGATTCCTCTGGATTGGTCCAGGCACTGAAACCTTTGCTAGAAGATGCCTGCGGTGCTCTCAGAGAGGGCTCTAGTTTCTGTGGCTCATTGCATCAGCACAGTGTCTATGCCTGGATTCCTGATAGGAATTGTGTGCCAGGGGTAGAGAACTAAGAATTAGGAGCAGGAGTAGGCCATTTGGCCTCTCAAGCCTGCTCCACTAAGAGGATACCCTAAGGAGCCAATATGACATCTGCTGATCTGGAGGGGAAGACAGGGGGATTGAGGACGAGTGCAATATGAAGGCATCATGACTGCTGCCAGGAAACCAGGCAGAAACATACATTATTTGCTCTATGTTCACACACCAGCTGAACATTTAGAGAGTAGAAATAATTTCTGTTACAAAACATAGCTATTTCTTGACGGGGACAACGTAGGGCAACCTGTTTGCATTCAAGGAGGCCTTTCAATTGGGGAAACCAACCAATGCAAGCAAATATGACAGCTCCGCCCTGCTGATCAGCAGTCTGCATTGGGTAGGTGATGTATTGCTGTCTCCTTGTGAAGGGGGCATTCATCACCTGCTTAATGGCCACATGAACAGCAAATGAACTGATGTCGCTTATGTCGCATCTTCCAGCCTGGAATTAGCTGGTGGTATAGATGCTGAGGGACACCGTAACCTTCATAGCAACAGACAACACTGTGTGTGCCCTGGTGTTTGAGTTCAGTTCCTGTATTAACAGATGACATAGGCGTGTGACTGCCTGCCCACTGACCTGCTGAAATGCAACCTTCTCACATGCTGCTCCTCCGTCCTGTTGAGGTAAGAGATATTGTTGCGATGTATTGCATGCTGCAAGGCCTTCTTTGTCCTTGCCTCCTTATCCCTTGTTTGCACCTCTGCAGGTCTATTTGCTGCTGTTCCAACTGATGTGGCCACCTCAATAGTAATCCTTGTAACATTCCCATCTTTCCCAGTCTTCCTGCAGCAGTGTACAACTGTAGCTATGTCAGCTCTCCAACGGAAATTTAGTAGCAAGGGCCCAAGTTTGCCCAGGAGATGCTCCGTTTTTTTTGGAGCAACTAGATTTTTTTGGAGTATCTTAAAAATCGCAAATCTGCCCATTTAATTTGCTCCAGTGTAAGTGAGTTAGTTAGGTTTTTTTTTTAGTTTTTTTTTCAAAAGGGGGTGTTACCAGCCACTTATGCCTGTTTTGGCCATTTAAGCAAGTTTAGAGAGCTAAAATTTACTCCAAATTAACTTAGGCCAGCGTATGTGGCCATGTGTGGCTGCACAGAAAAACCTTGCGGTGAGCTAAGAAATCAGCGCAGGTAAGTACATTTAAAGCACCAAGCACCAAAAGCAGTACATTTAAAGCGCCAAGCACTAAACAAAGCACAAAAATAAGCATTCAACAACAAATAAAAAATACAAGGAAAGCACCAAGACTTACAAAGCACTAAAGAAAGCACAAAAAGTAATAAGCAATTAATTAACAAATAAAAAATAGAAGGAACCCTACACCTAAAGCACAAACTGAGAGATTTGTTAGCGATAAGTTTAAACATTGTTTTCTCATCTTTCCTTATGAAAGAGCAGCAGAAACTATTGTCCACAGAGACTGACCAGGGCTGCCCCCCCCCCCACCGATTTTCAACCCTTTTTGGGCAGGAATTTTTTCCCTTTTTGCCCATTTTTCGTTTTTTGATCGGGCTTTAAAAACAGCAGCCTGAACCCTGGCAGAGGCATGGGACTTCGGCTCCCTCGCGTGAGGAACCGTAGACAACTCCATTTAGCCCCGAAAGGAGTTCGGAGATCAGCCGACACGCCCAAGTTCAGCCCTGGTGGAGGTTGGGGGCGGGTCAAATTATTAACCAAAAGTCGAGACTTGGTCGCTGGAGAAACTAAGTGCCAGGCTAGATAAATCATTAACCAGAAGTCGCTGGCGAGACAGAGGCGACCAGGGCTGAAGGTTGAGGCCAGCCATAGCCGGGAGAGTCAAAATTCCCATTTCTGGAAGTCCGATGAGGTCGGATTCGGCCACCTTACCGGGCCTGCAGTTGAAAGTTTACCACTTTGGGATGGGGGAAGGGTGAAGGAGAAAAGCAGGGGAAAAAAATCAACAGGTTGTTCAAATTATTTCAGTTAATATACAGCTGCTTTAACGACCTTAATATTAAAATATTTATTTTAAAATACAAGAATATATTGACATGATACACCCGGTTATCCTCCTTATCCGTAACATTGCCTGGGAGCCACTTGGACCCTTGACCATGGTTAAGTACATACATAGGGTCATTTACAGATATGTCACGTGACACTGTGGTGCGGTCGTGATACCACTGCTAGCGTTGATGTTGGGTTTCGACATGATCGTTAAGGTCAGGATGGATGAGAGAGAGCCTGGGTTTGAGGCCTCTCGTCATCAATAGTTCCACAGGCAGGACCCCGGTGGCTTTGTCCTGTAACTGAGCAGTATGCGTGACAGGCACCTGTTGTAAATAAACAGTCCTTTGTGTGTGTTGATGCACGTAAGTTTCTTTGATGATTCAACCAGTTCCTGTGTCATGTAGGCCGATGTTAGATCCAATTTGGTGAACGATTTCCCCCCCGGTTAGCGTTGCAAACAGGTCATCAGCTTTCGGTAGCGGGTACTGACCTTGTTTTGAAACTTGGTTGATGGTGACCTTGTAGTCTCCACAAATCCTGATCGTGCCATCACTCTTTAACATGGAACAATGGGGCTGGCTCATTCATTAAATTCGACCGGTGAGATGACCCCCTCGCATTGTAGCCTGTCCAGTTCGAGCTCGACCTGTTCTCTACATGTGCGGGGCCGCCTTGGTTTTGAAGCTGCCAATTCCCGGTTCAAACAGTGAGAAAAATTTGCTCAGCACTTGAGCACACAAATCATCATCCGCTGACGAAAAGCTCTGACATCGTACCATTTCCATTTTATTTTCTCGAACCATCTCCTGTCGAATAACGATGGGCCGTTGCCCGGGATAATCCATAACGGTAGATCATGAACCGCTCCCTCGTATGACACACTTACTGCTGCACTACCGATCACTGGTATAAGCTCTTTGGTGTAGGTATGCAACTTCTCATTTATCAGACTCAGCTTGGGTCTCTCTGCCTTGGTCTCCCACAGCTTTTCAAAAGTCCTCTGGCTCATTATCGATTGACTCGCACCCATGTCTAATTGCATGGATACCGGCACGCCGTTTAATTTTACCTCCATCATTATCGGTTTGCTCTTTGTTAGGAATGCACGTACGCTATATACTTCCTCCTCGGAGCTCTCAAATGCCTCGGGCTGCATCGCCAGAGTCACGCTGAATTGATCATCATCCACGTGGTGTGTCACAGCTCGCTTGCTCTGCTGTGGACACGTCTGCTGAAGATGCCCCGCCTTTGCGCACCCTCTGCTTACATACTGCCTGAAGCAGCACTGGTGGGGTCGGTGATTGCCCCCGCAATGCCAACACGTTGAGTTTGGATTTGCTCCTGATGGCGGGCTTTTGCGGCTTCCTTTCTCACATACGCAGTCGAGTAGGCCCTCGATGGCGAACTTTGAGCGGCTCCCGTTCTCACTTATACAGTCGAGTAGGCCCACGATGACGAACTTTCAACGGCTCCCAGTCTTGCAAATGCAGTTGAGTAGGCCCTGCCATGTGCTGCTCTGCTGGCCGTCGATACAATTTTGTACACAGTACTTGCCGTGGAGTTCCTGTTTTGTCCCGATATCTGCTTCGTGCTTTTCCGTGTGGACATGCAAGCCTGGGCGATGGTGATGATCTTGCTGAGGTCTGGCGTCTCCGCAGCCAGCAGCTTACTTAAGATCACCTCGTAGTTGACCCCGATCACAAAAAAGTCATGCAGCATGTCTTCCACTGCAGGCCCAAATTTGCAAGGCCCTTCAAGACGTCTCAGATCTGCAACAAATGCCTTCTGGACGAACTTGCATATAGAAGCGATATCTGGATATGAGGATTCCTTCCATGGGTTTAAGGTGTTCCCGAACTAGAGCACACAGTTCTTTATAATCATTTTCTGTAGGAAGAGTGGGTGAGAGCAGATTCTTGATGAGTGCATAGATCGTGGGGCCACAGAAGAACTGCCCTGCACTTCTCTGCATCCTTGTCTTTGTTTAGGTCATTTGCCACGAAATACTGGTCAGGATGATCCGTGAAATCTCCCCAATCCTTTCCCTCATTGAATCTCTCGAGAATTCCAACAGTACTCGATTGTGCTGTGCTCGCCATACTTTTGCGTGGGTTCGTATTTGCCACACCGCCAGTTGTAGTGTATGAAATGATACAATGAACTCCGTACTATGAGCCAGTGACTAAGTGTAACCTGGTCAGTCTTTAATGGCTTCCAAAAGTGAAGATACAAAGGTGAAGTTCAGGTTATATACTGGGCCCAGCACGAGTGTACCTATGACCCTAGCACCTCAAGTGCTTCATATTGGTGGGCAGACCTTATGTACATACATTACACTTGCAACTTCAAATTTCCTGATTTATCACTTGAAATTAATATGATTTCTCCTTTTCCGACACATAAAAGTTACAATTCACAATACTCCTCCCCCCCCGATTAAAACTCAGTCGCCCCGCACCAACTTGTTTCTTGTAGCCCTCAGCGGCCGGCCTGTGCAGCAGGCCATTCGGTCTGGGATAGGGGCAGGATGCGTTCTTCAGGCATCATCATTACAATCATGGAAGGAACTACTGCACATGCGCGCACACTCTAGCGCGCATGTGCAGAAGTCCCTGCACTGTTTTCAGCGCCGGGACCTGGCTTGGCCCCCCACTGCTTCTGCTGCACCACACCAAAGGTCTGTGACATTCCAGGAGCGGGCAGAATACCGAGGTAAGTTTTCGGCACGGTTTTTCTTCTACAAAGTCAGCGCACCTCACGGAGGTGTGCCGTTTTAAGCGGGGGAGCAAACTTGAGCCCAAAGATTTTCCAAACTCAGCCAAAGCAGCCAAAAAATAGCTCCAAAAATCCCCAGCACACAAAGATAACTGACCAGAGACTTACCTTAATGGAGTTGGGGCTCTGTTTAAATACCACTGATACAGCCTGCACCCTTAGTGTTCGCGGTCGGGTTTAGGAATGATCAAATCAAATGCTCCAAAGCACCAATTTTCCAATAGTTTCCTAATTAACTGAAGCCCTATTTACATATTTTAATATGCCAAGGGTTACCTTCAACGGCCGCCATGTTGGAGTACCTTAACCAAAATGGCAGCCTCTGCATTTTGTTTGCACTTCCAGAGTGGGACGTATCGCTGCTAATTTGATATGTGGAATGCCAATTAAGGGCTCGAAAACTGAGTGAAACACATTCAAATTTCTACCCCTTATTCTTTGAATCCTCATCTGTTGTACTGTATTGCTTTAAGTATTTGATTGATATGTACTGTGTCAAGCACAAATTCAGAAAACATGATTTAACCGATGACCATTGTTAACAGTCATCAATTTAAGCTGAATCAAAAAAGTTGCATCAATCTGAGTGCATTCCCCAGATTGCCCAAGATGGTTTTTTTAATCAAAATTGTAATCATTTTTACTGATGCATATTATATATATATATCTAATGATTACCAATTTTACTTAAATATATAAAACTAATAGTTAATTCAATACATAAAATATGTAGAGCTAAAAATAAACCTTTTGCAAGCCTTATAAATATTCAGATTGAATCTGTTGAAGTTGTATGTGACCTTGGGGTTTTCAAGAGATGCATTACTCAATTCAAATGGTTTTCAGTCATCTACGCTTTCATGATGGGAAACCTGTGCACAAAGACATGGTCAAGCGCATTCAATAGGAAACAAATCAGATTGCGTTGCACTGTACCAATACATATATATGTGCAGAAAAGAGGACTATTAAATATCATTACAATAATGATCTTAAAAGAGAAATGTCATCAGAAATTCACTCTATCTTCAAAAATGTAGATAATCACAGGAGCCTCACAGGGATGTTGCTGTTTTCCCTGGAAGTGAATGTGAGATAATTTTTGATAATTCCAGACTGACCTCCTGTCTACATACTTTGGCAAGTTGCTAACAATCTATGTTTATACTCGCACACACTGCTCCCCCTTAAAAAAAAGTCACCCCATATAAGCATTGAAACGAAAATAGTAAAGCTTGGTATTACTTTAATTGAGTAATACCAAAATGTTTCTTTTGATTACGTACAAACTTGATTATATATCATGGTCCTCTCAGAAAGTTCAGTCCTATTAGGAAAGAGGAATGTCATTCTAACTCTTCAGAATAATTTGAAAGCAGATGCCAGCGCCATGCTAATCATACTTTCTTATTCAGAACAACTAACAGAAGTGTAACTTGGATAGAATCCAAAACCTCTGAATGGGGTAATACGATCATTCAGTAGATTAAGCAATTCAAGTTGAGCAATGACACTCCTCTTGTGGTTTATAAGCTAAATGAATTTTACGTGGAATGACTGAGCAGTATAGATAGAAAAAATATTTTTAAAATAGGTTGAAAATTTTAACTGTGTGCATCCTGTCCTTCAAAATCAGCACTCCTCCTTGGCTACATTATTGAAACCTGAAGTATCCATAATAATTTTGAAAAGGAATCTTTGTAGAATCATAGAATGATACAGCATAGAAGGAGGTCATTCAGCCCATCATGCCTCTGTTGGCTCTTTGGTAGAGCTATCCCATTAGTCCCACTCCCCTGCTCTTTCCCCGTAATTTTTTCCCTTCTAGTATTTAGCAAATTCTCTTTTAAATGTTGCTATTGAATCTGCTTCCACCACCCTTTCAGGCAGTGCATTCCAGATCACAACATCTCACTGTGTAAAAAATGTTTCGTCATGTCATCTCTGGTTCTTTTTTCCAGTCACCTTAAATCTGTGTTCTTTGTTTACTGACCCTTCTGATGGCATACTGTGGGGGAGGGTATCGCAACATACCCACACCCGACATCCACATGTTGGCACTTCCCAAGAATGGTCAATGGATTGGAATTCATGATTTTTGAACACCTCTATCAATCTCCTCTCAAGCTTCTCTGCTCCAAGCAGAATAATCTCAGTTTCTCTAGTCACACAACTGAAGTCCCTCATCCCAGGTACTATTCTAGTAAATCTCTTCTGCACCCGCTCCAGAGCCTTGACATCCTTCTGAAAGTGGGATTCCCAGAATTGAAAACAATACTTCAGCTGAGACCTAAGAAGTGCTTTATAAAAGTTTATCATAACGTCCTTGCTGTTATACTCTATGGACTCGATTTTTGGCTGATTTGTGCCCCATTTATCACCTCGGCGGGGCACAGAAACGATTCTTGGGGCGTGAAACGAGGCACACAAGTATTTGCGCCTGGGCAGAATTTTTGGCAATGGTTTTGCGGCGGCACTAAAATTTAGCGCCCTGACGCTGTTTTGACCGTTTGGATGACGTAAGTCGTCATGCATCGTGGAACTTTCGAGCATTTCACCCGATTTAGCATGCGCCCGAGAACCCACCAGAAAAAACCAGTCAGACCCAGGGCACACCAGGCGTTAACAGCGCCATCTTGAAAACGGAGGAGAAAGTTGCAGTTCTGATGAATTAAAAGCATTGGGAGAAGATCGCTGCGTTACTGCATACTTTTGATTGTGAAGTTTATGTGAGTTTATAGTTTGTTTTAAAGGACATTTAAGGACATTTTAAAAGATGGGGGCCATGCTATGTCAGGTGTCAGTAATCCTGGCTGCTATATTTATACGGCATCGAGTTGGAAGAGGGCTTATTGATGATCATTTTCAACATAATCAAAGAGGTCACAGACATATGGGGAGGAGACCTTACCCCCCCCAAAAGTTTACAGGAAACATCGTTCATACCTGCAGCTCTCTGAAGGCTGCACTTCCGAAAAGAGGTGGTCACAGAGAAATGCCAACTCATACAGGCAGACCTACAGCCTACCAGCGGCAACAGGACTGCACTGCCCGTTGAGGTGAAGGTGACTGTGGCACTTGCCTTCTATGCTTCTTTTACTCCTTTCAGGCATCAGCGGGGCATATATGCTCCATCTCACAGCACACTACATATTGCTGCATTCGCCAGGTGACTAATGCACTGTACGCACACAGGATGGACTTCATAAACTTCCCAATGACCAAGGAGACCCAAAATGAGAGGGCTGTAGGTTCTGGATGATTTGTTGGCTTCCCCCAGATTCAGGGTGCCATTGACTGTATGCACATCGCCCTGCGAGCACCTTTACAGAATTCAGAAGTTTACTGAAACCGAAAGGGATTCCACTCCATGAACGTACAAATCGTCAGCGCATCATGGCAGTCAATGCCCAATATCCAGGGATGCTTTCATCTTGCGTGAGAGCACTGTCTCAGGCCTGCTCAAGCGTCAACTGCAAGGCCTGAGCTGGATGCTGGGGAACAAAGGTTACTCTGCAGGCTGCCTGCAATACTCCCCTCAGCTGGTCTATGAGTTCATTGTGGTGTGCTGCATGCTACACAACTTAGCCATCATGAGGGGACAGGATTTGCCAATAGGGATTGCAGGACCACCTCAGGAGAGAGTGGGGGGTGGGGATAGGAGGAGGAGGAAGATAAGGAAGAGAAGCCTGGCGAGGAACCCATGCCACCATCACCACCACCTTCCCCCTGCCCCCCACCATAACCGCAGGGGAGGCACTATGGAAATTTCGCCGCTGCAAAAGCCTTACATCGGCAATTCATAATTGAACGCTTTGCTTGAAGACTGAAGTTTGACCGTTGCCTGGTCATTCTATCCCACCATGTTGACTATTCCCCCTCTTATTCTGCAAATGAAACACTACACAGGAATGGTTAAGATAAACAAAAGAATGCATTAAACATTGTAAACTTTGTCAACTGTGTAAACTTAATTGTGAAGTTTAACATAACTTAGCTGCATCCAGCAGTGTGGTCTGTTGTCGAACTACTATACGCGGACGACACTTGCGTCCGCGCACATTCAGAGACTGAACTCGAAGTCATAGTCAACATCTTCACTGAGGCATACGAAAGCATAGGCCTTACACTAAACATCCATAAAACAAAGGTCCTCCACCAACCTGACCCCGCCACACAGCACTGTCCCCAGTCATCAAGATCCATGGCGCGGCCCTGAACAACGTGGACCACTTTCCATACCTCGAGAGCCTTTTATCAACAAGGACAGACATCGACGATGAGGTTCAACACTGCCTCCAGTGCGCCAGTGCAGCCTTCGACCTCCTGAGGAAAAGAGTGTTCAAAGACCAGACCCTCAAATCTGCCACCAAGCTCATGATCTACAGGCTGTGGTGATACGTGCCCTCCTGTATGGCTCAGAGATGTGGACCATTTACAATAGACACCTCAAATCGCTGGAGAAATACCACCAATGATGTCTCTGCAAGATCCTGCAAATCCCCTGGGAGGACAGACACACCGACATTAGCGTTCTCGATCAGGCCAACATCCCCAGCATCATAGCACTGACCACACTCGACCAGCTCCATTGGGCGGGCCACATTGTTTGCATGGTTGACACAACTCTCCCAAAGCAAGCGCTCTACTCAGAACTCCTACGTGGCAAGCGAGCCAAATGTGTGCAGAGGAAACGTTGCAAGGACACCCTCAAAGCCTCCTTGATAAAATGCAACATCTCCACTGACACCTGGGAGTCCCTGGCCAAAGACCACCCTAAGTGGAGGAAGAGCATCCGGGAGGGCGCTGAGCACCCCGAGTCTCGTCGCCGAGAGCATGCAGAAACCAAGTGCAGGCAGCGGAAGGAGCATGCGGCAAACCAGTCCCACCCACCCTTTCATTCAATGACAGTCTGCCCCACCTGTGACAAAGACTGTAATTCCCATATTGAACTGTTCAGTCACCTAAGAACTCACTTTTAGAGGGGAAGCAAGTCTTCTTCAATTTCGCGGGACTGCCTATGATGATCATTCAACAACAACAACAACATTATGAACAACATAAATCAGAACATAATAACAGCACATAAAACATAGGATGCATCCAGCATCCACAACATAATGCAGCAACCACTGCCCCACTATATTTTACCACCGGCTTCCCCCCCCACTTTCCCCTTATCACTCTCCCTTGCTTGCTGCTCCTAACCCAAGTGATAACAAGATGGCATGCAGCAACGTTGTCAGAGCACTGCAATGTTGGCGGGGAGAGACAATAGAGATGCTGCCTGGGGACAAACCAGACTATCTCGGGGTATGGAAGGCCCGGCTTCTGACTGGCGAGCCTCTTCATCAGCGTCGACAGTTACAAGTGGTTATGGTTTGGGTTTGACACTGGGGAACACAGAGAGTATGGTGGGAAGGTTTATGGATTGCGTCACCTGCCCAAGCTGAAGCAGAGCTTGTGCCTGTGATGCACCATATGCCACAAGACTTCATGCCACACTCTCCGGGACTCCAGAGTTAAAAATTAACTTCCGAATGTACTAGGGGACAATGGGTCTAGTGACAAGGAGGAATTGAAGGATATCCTTATGAGGCAGGAAATTGTGTTAGGAAAATTGATGGGATTGAAGGCCGATAAATTCCCAGGGCCTGATAGTCTGCATCCCAGAGTATTTAAGAAGTGGCCCTAGAAATAGTGGATGCATTGGTGATCATTTTCCTAGAGTCTATTGACTCTGGATCAGTTCCTATGGACTGGAGGGTAGCTAATGTAACACCACTTTTAAAAAAAGGAGGGAGAGAGAAAATGGGTAATTATAGACCTGTTAGCCTGACATCAGTAGTGGAGAAAGTGTTGGAATCAATCATTAAGGATGAAATAGCATCGCATTTGGAAAGCAGTGACAGGATCGGTCCAAGTCAGTATGGATTTATGAAAGGGAAATCATGCTTGACAAATCTTCTGGAATTTTTTGAGGATGTAACTAGCAGAGTGGACAAGGGAGAACCAGTGGATGTGGTGTATTTGGACTTTCAAAAGGCTTTTGACAAGATCCCACACAAGAGATTGGTGTGCAAAATCAAAGTGCATGGTATTGGGGGTAATGTACTGACGTGGATAGAGAACTGTTTGGCAGACAGGAAGCAGAGAGTCGGGATAAACAAGTCCTTTTCAGAATGGCAGGCAGTGACTAGTGTAGTGCCGCTGGGCTCAGTGCTGGGACCCCAGCTCTTTACAATATAAATTAACGATTTAGATGAAGGAATTGAGTGTAATATCTCCAAGTTTGCAGATGACACTAAACTGCGTGGCGGTGTGAGCTGTGAGGAGGACGCTAAGAGGCTGCAGGTTGACTTGGACAAGTGAGGTGAGTGGGCAAATGCATGGCAGATGCAGTATAATGTGGATAAATGTGAGGCTATCCATTTTCGGGACAAAAACACGAAGGCAGAATCTTATCTGAATGGCGGCAGATTAGGAAAAGGGGAGGTGCAACGAGACCTGGGTGTCATGGTTCATCAGTCATTGAAAGTTGGCATGCAGGTACAGCAAGTGGTGAAGAAGGCAAATGGTATGTTGGCCTTCATAGCTAGGGGATTTGAGTATAGGAGCAGGGAGGTCTTACTGCAGTTGTACAGGGCTTTAATGAGGCCTCACCTGGAATATTGTGTTCAGTTTTGGTCTCCCAATCTGAGGAAGGACGTTCTTGCTATTGAGGGAGTGCAGCGAAGGTTCACCAGACTGATTCCAGGGATGGCAGGACTGTCATATGAGGAGGGACTGGATCAACTGGGCCTTTATTCACTGGAGTTTAGAAGGATGAGAGGGGATCTCATAGAAATGCACAGGATTCTGACGGGACTGGACAGGTTAGATGCGGGAAGAATGTTTCCGATGTTGGGGAAGTCCAGAACCAGGGGACATAGTCTTTAGATAAGGGGTAGGCCATTTAGGACTGAGTTGAGGAGAAACTTCTTCACTCAGAGAGTTGTTAACCTGTGGAATTCCCTGCCTCAGAGAGTTGTTGATGTCAGTTCATTGGATATATTCAAGAGGGAGTGAGATATGGCCCTTACAGCTAAGGGAATCAAGGGGTATGGAGAGAAAGCAGGAAAGGGTTATTGAGGGAATGATCAGCCATGATCTTATTGAATGGCGGTGCAGGCTCGAAGGGCCGAATGGCCTACTCCTCCACCTATTTTCTATGTTTCTATGTTTCTATGTCACTGCTGGAGGCCACCAGCCTTGCGTGGGAATTAATGCCTCGCAGGTTTCACGCCTCGCACCGACAATCTGCGATGCTACCTCTGTAATGGTCGCAGTGAGACTGTCGATGCTTGCGGGAATCATACCGAAGACACCAAGGAGCTGACGGGTGAGCTGGATGCTCTCCCTGGGCAGTGCCACCATGTCAATTCCACGTCTGCCTGAATGTCAGCAGACCAACTTTGCTGATTCACCCTCCAGAGAGATAGCATATGGGATTCGATCCCAGAACTGCGTTGCTGCACGCCACTGGTCCCAGGAGCCTCAGAGGCGTCAATCCCCGAGAAAGTCATGTCGTTGTCCTCAGACGAGGCGAGTGCCTGTGATAAAATCGGTGGATTGCAGCTGCGCCGGAGCTGGCTGATCGGTATCCTCCTCCTCCTCTTCTTCCTCCTCCGCCAGACGATGGCCTGACGTGGAGTGTTGCCTTGAGGGATGCTGCGGCTGTAGCTGGTCATCTGGAAGTTGAAAGGAACAGATGAGTGGTTAGCAGCAGGGGAGGAGGCAGGGAGGAAGGTCGTATAGCACAGGCTCATTTGAAGGACCGTCGTTACTCCATTCTATCTCGTCCACAGATACTGCATGAAATTGCCCCAACCCAGTCCAGGGAGTGTGCAGGACTTAACCTCAGTTTCCGAGCGGGGGTCAATGCCCCCAGTGGTAGTTGCCCGACCTGTGATGCCGATGGGGTCTGCCACTCATTCCTCGATTTTGGTGAACATAAGTACATAAGAAATAGGAGCAGGGGTAGGCCATTTATCCCTCAAGCCTGCTCCACTATTCAATAAGATCATGGCTGATCTGATCTTGGCCTCAACTCCACTTCCCTGCCCTCTCCCCATAACCTTTGACTCCCTTATCATTCAAGAATTTGTCTATCTCCACTTTAAATATATTCAATGACCCAGCCTCCACAGCTCTCGGGAGTAGTTAATTCCACAGATTCACGACGCTCAAAAAAGAAATTCCTCCTCATTTCTGTTTTAAATGGGTGACCATACCCCCTAGTTCTAGATTCTCCCATGAGGGGAAACATCCTCTCTGCATCTACCTTGTCAAGCCCCCTCAGAATCTTATAGATTTCAATAGGATCACCTCCCATTCTTCTAAACTCCAATGAGTATAGGCCCAGGCTGCTCAACCTTTCTTCATATGACAACCCCATCATTTCAGGAATCAACCTCATGAACTTTCTCTGAACTGCCTCCAATGCAAGTATATCCCTCCTTAAATACGGAGACCAAAACTATATGCAGTACTCCAGGTGTGGTCCTACCAATGCCCTGTACAGTTAGAGCAGGACTTCCTTTCTTTTATACTCCATCCCCCTTGCAATAAAGGCCAACATTCCATTTGCCTTCCTGATTACTTGCTGTATCCACATGCTAACTTTTTGCATTTCATGTACAAGAACCCCCAGATCCCTCTGTACTACAGCATTTTGTAATTGTTCCCCATTTAAATAATTTTATTTTTCCTACCAAAGTGGATAACCTCACATTTTCCCACATTCTAGTCCATCTGTCAGATTTTTGCCCATTCACTTAGCCTATCTATATCTCTTTGTAGATTCTTTGCATCCTCCTCACAAATTGCTTTCCCACCTATCTTTGTTTCATCAGCAAATTTGGCTACATTACACTCGGTCCCTTCATCCACGTCATTAATATAAATTGTAAATAGTTGAGGCCCCAGCACTGATCTCTGTGGCACCTAACTAGTTACAGTCTTGCCAACCTGGAAATGAGCCATTTATCCCATTTTCTGAGTGGCAGGGACTGAGGCGGACTGCCACCTGTCCAAACCTGCTCGCGCCGATTAAGGGACTTCTTTGACAACAAAGTTGAAATTGGGAATGGTTCCAAGAGGATCCATCTGCTCTTGTGGCACACACAAATAGCCACCAAAGCACTTGTACATACTGTCTGAATGTAATACAGTCCTCTGTTTAAAGGCCTTGGAAGTTGCACGTGGTTCCTCAGAAGGAAATCGAAGTGCGGAGACATCTTATGAGATCTCAGAAAGCAATCTTAATAATGTGTAAAGATCATTCATGGCACATTAAGCCTACCTATGTGTCATGCATTTTAGGAGGCAACCCAGAGTGCTGAGAGACAGCAACAGCATGAGAACACCCACAGACTGCTGACAGGCACCAAAAGCATGAGAACAAATAGTGTATCAGATTTATAATTGAAGTAATGAAGGAGTGCATGAATAAAAATTGTACTCACTCTAACGACCCTAGAAAGATCATTGAACTTATTTCTGCACTGTGTGCCAGTCCTGACCACTGTATCTGAGGCAGAGACCTCCTCAGCGATTCCCCTCCAAATGTATTTGAAAATGGATGGCAGTGGTCTAGATCCACTCCTGCGATGTAACTCCTGTCATCTTCTCTCCACAGCCCCCACTAGAGATTCGTTAGTCACCTGGCTGAATCACTTGGCACACTATCTCAATTCCTCATCCTCCATCATCAAAATCCAATGTTAAAATGACTGATTCAGTCCCGGGTGTACTTGCATGCGCGCGGTCACACCATACATTAGCGTTTGTGATCGGACAGCAGACCAGAAGCACGGGAAGAAAAACAAATTGCGCCTGCGCAGAATGGTCGATTTTTTTAGCGCCGGAACTTTTGGCTCTGGTGCACAAATTGTGTGGTGCAACGTCAGAGTTAGTATTAATGCTCCATGTGAACTTTCATTTGGCGAAAGTTGTACGCATTGATGCTAATGTTAACCCAGTGCTAAATTTTGGAATTCGCCACAAATTGTGCCCGAAAGCGGGGAAAAACGCAAAAAGCCGAAAATCCAGCCCCATGCCTCTATTAATAAAGCCAAGGATCCCATATGCTATTTTAGGAGTCTTCTCAACTTGTCCTGACACCTTCTGTGTTAAATTTCATCTACCACGTGTCTGCCCATTTTACCAGTCTGCCCAACTCCTCCTGAATTCTATTACTATCCTCCTCGTTGTTAACTATATTTCTGAATTTTGTGTCATTTGCAATCTTTAAAATATGCCCTGTATACCCAAGTCCAGGTCATTAATATATATCAAAAAAAGCAGTGGCCTAATACCAACTCTTGGGGAACACTACTGTATCCTTCCCTCTAGTCTGAAAAACAACGATTACACCGCTACTTACTGCTTTCTGTCCCTTAGCCAATTTTATATGCATGCAGCCACTATCCATTTAATCCCATTGGCTGTAATTTTGCTAACAAGTCTATTATGTGATCACATGATCATGTGCACAACATCAACTGCGCTGCCCTCATCAACCCTCTCTGTTGCTTCATCAAAGAACTGGATCAAGTTAGTCAAACATGATTTGCCTTTAACAGATCCATGCTGACTTTCATTTATTAGCCCACACTTTTCTAAATGCCAATGAATTTTGTCCTGGATTATTGTCTCCAGAAGTTTCCCCACCACTGATGTTAGGCTGACTGGCCTGTACTAGTTGAGTTTATCTCTCTCCAATGTCCCGCTAAGCTGCCCAGCCGCGCTGCCACGCAATGCTCTGGAGGTTCTGTGAAGGCTGCTCTCTGGCTTTTATATGGGAGAAACCGCGCACGCGCAAAAATTTGATTGGGCCTCGTATCCATTTAAAAGGACCGCGTGCCAAACATGAGGAAATACTTTCTCTCTCCCCTTTTATAACCAGGAGTTTAACATTTGCAATCCATCATCCTCGAGCACAGTCCCGTATCCAAGGAGGATTGGAAGATTGTGGCCTGAAGCTCCGCAATTTCCACCCTTACTTCCCTCCCTAACCTAGGATGCATCCCATCCGGACCGAGTGACTTTTCTACTTTGAGTACTGCCAACCTTTTAAGTATCTGTTTTTATCTTATCCAATATTGCTGCAACCTCCTCCTTTATTGCTACATTGGCAGCAACCCCTTCTCTGGTGAAGACTGATGCAAAATACTGATTGAACCCACCCTTCCTTTGACTACCCTTTTACTATTTATATGTTTCTGAAAGACTTTTGGGTTCCCTTTGATATTATTTGTGATAAAATGTGATATTTTAAACACAGAAGCACATGATGAGTGTCTCTTGAGATGTGATTTCCTCTTTTCATGTGTCCGGCTGGTATGTTTTTTTTTAAGAAGCTTAGATACTCAGCATTTCACAACATCTTATAATATGTTGAGAGCCATTGTGTAATGAAGTAGGTCATTATTTAAGCATCCAGTTCAGAACAATCACACAATCCTAGTCATTTGAATGAACAATATTTCACAAAAAATGATGCAGGCATTGTGAAAAGAAATGATTAGAATTAGAATGAATTTTGCAATGTTGCCATGGCAGTGAATTATATATTACAGTTAGTCACTACCAGTTCTTATTGTATGATTTCCTCTTACATTAACAACTCTTTGTCCTTGTAACTGAATGGAAGATTGGTCACCAGTAGGCATTTCCAGTCAGCACATAGCATAGTTAACATAGCAACGTGATCTGACAATAGTGTGAATAGCTCGACAGACAATGCACACATACTTTCCCGTTTTCAGTTTGCCTCATATAAACAAACATGAAAGGTAGGATTTAAATTTCATTGATGTGGGAGGTTTTTCCAAGGTCAAGAGGAAAATCTTCAGCACACAGTCATGGTGAGACTGGAGCGGGCAGAAAACCTGATTTCCACCCCAGTTGAGCATGGGAATGGTATTTGGGACAGGTACCACTGTGAACCTTTATAGGTATAAGTGTTCTGTCTTGAGTACAGTAATTACCCCGTCCCTGGGACATGTACAGGGATTACAGCTATCAACATGGATGGATGAGGATTCTGCTCAACCATACTTTCGACCTCCAGGAATTTTATAACCATGCAGTTTTAAAATGACCCAGACTTTTAAGTATGCACAGTTTGATGTAGCATTTGCTTTTGTCTTTCATCTAGGTTTCTCTAGGTGGCACACTCTAGTCAGTATAGAAATTTCAAGATAAGGAAGGTAACTGGATGGTGTAGGATAGAAGGGACATGGGGGCAACTTCTGGTATAGCAATGGCCTGTAGAAGACAACAGGCTTTATGTGAACAAGGCTGTGATCAATGTCCTTGCTGGGAGTGTAACTAGGCTTGTGGAGGAAGGTTTAAACTAATGTCGTGAAGGATGAAAAAAAATAAGATGAGGAAGTAGAAAGGAAAGTAAATGGGTGTAGGACAAGAACAAAAGAAAAACAGGAAAGTAAAAAGGAGACGATCACAAGGAGGGGTAATTAAGAAGAGTAAGATTGCAAAAACAAAGAAAAAGGTGGGACTCCCAAATCTAGAAGCCCCTGGATGCCAGGAGGTACACAGGGTAGGATAAGGTAAAAAAGGAAAGATAGGATAATGCAAAAATGGTCAGATACCGAGATCTAATTATTGCAGAAAGCGTAGAGGAGTATAGAAAGTGCAGAGGTGAAATTAAAAAGGAAATTAGGAAAGCAAAGAGACAGCATGAAAAAATATTCACAATAAAATCAAGGAAAATCCAAAATGTTTTGTAAATACATAAAGAGCAAGAGAATAACTAAAGAAAGAGTAGGGCCTATTGGAGACCAAAAAGGTAACCTGTGTGTGGAGGCAGAAGACATGGGTATGGTTCTTAATGAACACTTTTTTGCATTTGTCTTCACAAAAGAGAGGGATGACACAGACATTGTAGTTAAGGAGGAGTGTAAAATATTAGATGAGATAAACATAGTGAGAGAGGAAATATTAAGGAGTTTAGCATTGTTGAAAGTAGATTAATCGCCAGACTTGGATGAAATGTATCCCAGGCTGTTAAGAGAAGCAAGGGAGGAAATAGTGGAGGCTCTGACCATAATTTTCCAATCTCTATTTCTAGGTGTCATGCCGGAGGACTGCTAACGTTGTAACATTGTTTAAAAAGGGAGAAAGGGATAGACCGAGTAATTACAGGCTAGTCAGCCTAACCTCAGTGGTGGGAAAATTATTGGAAAAAATTATGACAAGATAAATCATCATTTGGTAAGGCACAGATTAATCAAGTACAGTCAGTATGGATTTGTTAAGGGAAGGTCGTGTCTGACTAACTTGATTGAATTTTTTGAGGAGGTAACAAGGAGGGTTGACAAGGGTAGTGCATTTGAAGTAGTCTACATGGATTTTAACAAAGCCTTTGACAAGGTCCCACATGGCAAACTGTAAAAGTTACCAATATTTCGCAAAGATTCCTTGTACCTTTCCCCTGCAAAGGAAAAGAATCCCTTTTTGGACTTTTAAATGAGTTTAAAGGGCAGACGAGGCCTGCAGGGGATAAAAGGGGATGCATTCATGGAGAAGCCCCCCCCCGCCCCGCGCCAGTGTTTGGACTCATAGGAAAGGGAATTTAATTTGGAACTCGATGAATATTTTGGTATCCTAGGAAAAACTCTGAGGAAGATACCTAAGAGCTTTACAAGTTCTCTAAAGAAGCATGTTGAAAGAGACTGCCAGAACAGAGGATGGGACTTCACTCAGGAATTGGGTATTGGAGCTAATTCAATTTGTCTGGGAGAATGAGTCGATCGATAACTAACAAGAACTGTGAGGCATAAAAATTCGCTCTCTAGGACATAAACGCATCAAGAGCTATCAGGCTAATCACCGGAGACCATTATTGGCATGCATGTGCAAACAGACCTATAGAAATCACGGGCCTGCCAAATGGCCCAAGAGTTTAAACATTGCTTCAACAATGCCAACCGGTGATTTTCCACATGACCACATCATAATCAAATTACTGCTGAACAAGCCCGCCAAATTCTGACAAAGAAGAGAACTCAAAACTAATGAGCAGCTCCCTTCAAACAAAGAGCTGGGCCAGATTTGGCGGGAGATAAGGAAGTCTTTTTGGGGTATATCTATTCCCAGTTTTACAAGGGAAAATACTCAAGCAGCAGGAGGTAGGGAGTGATGAAATGGAGCAGTGGAGAAAAGTACAAGAAACCATCAAGGACCGACCGAGCATGCCGACAGCAAGAGGCCCACAAAACGGAAAGTCATCAGCAACCAAATTGACAACCCGGGCCACCACAACTAGCGAAATGACCAACCGAAACCAACTCAGCAAAAACCGAAGAATCGACATTTATTTCCACTCTACAATCTACTTCTGAACGGCCAATGGGTGAGAAATTACCTAAAAGGACGAACTAAAACTATTCCTCACCAAAGAAAGTTGGTACTTACCCCATACATCCAAAACGCAACTTACCGCATCAGCAGACTCACCCCAACTGAAGACTACGCAGTCCGAAGTCCTCTCCTCCATCCGTGGCATGGCTCGCCGAGAAGGCAAAGTGCAGTGAACCCCAAAACCGCGATTCACCGGCAACTGTCAAAAAGGATTGGTGAGCATAACCCCCTGAACCTCCAGAGCTATAACTTAGTTAGTTCGGGGAATTGGGAGGGGGAGGCTGGGATAACATGTGTAAATGTATCTGCCTTCTCCTCTTTACCCCATTTAGAGTTTAAGCTGTATTCTTTTCCCCACAGGCTGTATTTTGACATTTTATTCAATGTGTTGTACCCTTCAGTGTGTATTGGTATCACTCTTCTGTGTGTGTTATTAAAGGTGTGCCTTTTACTTCTTTTTAAACTCAACAAAGCCATACCTGCTTCCTACCTTGAAACTGATTGTCTGTCCAAGTCTGTCACAGGCCCTTCATGATTCCAGAGTCTAGAACCAAGGGTGTGGGGGCGATTCGAAACCGCTCATATAAGGTCAGAAGGGAAAGCTGACCCCCTGAAAACCACCCCTTACAGGTAATGGCAACCACGAAGGGACACTGGGGCAAGGGACGTGATAAGAGAGAGACTGGTTTCAGGAAAAGAAGCAAAATGGAAGAGGGGATTTCCATTGTGTTTAAGAGGGTAAATGTGGCTAAGGAGTGGGTACTCGATCTATTGTATGCTGAGCGTCCAGAAGATGCTGCAGCTCAATGGACCGAAAGCAAGGACCATAAAAGGTCAATAGAGAAGGCCATTTAGCTAATTTGCCTTCAGCGACAGATCCAGCTTCGAGATGAGGAGAATGAGAAATTAAAGGGAGTATTGAGGCAGGCAGAAGAGAGGTTTAGTGCAAGGGCCACAGTCGGGGAAAGACTGTGGACAGAGGTGGGACAGTTAAAGGAAAGTAGAGAGCTCATTAAGAAAGGCTCAAAACCCAACTGGACCTTTTACATTGTCAGATTATTGAAGCCAAGAATAGCGAACTGACGTTGCAGGAAGAGAATTCCTGCCTCACCAAGCAAGTTAAAGAGTACGGGGAGAGGGTGAGAGACATTCAGGTAGCCAGTACCAGGGAATTTGAGGCAGGAGACCACGGCCCCTGCCAGCAGCAGATCCAAAGCTTGAACCTTGCTCAATCCGGGCTAAAGGCATGGTGTGCCTGATAAACCCGGGTTTAGCCCAGGAACACCTGGTAGAGCAAGGAGAAACCCCTCAGTCACCGCCTGCAGCTCCCAGGAACGGCCCGGAGCAGCAGGGGTGTCAGCCAGAGTGCGGAGCAGGCAAGGATTGCGAACTACCAACACCGGCAGCCCCGAGTTTTAACTCGGCTTGGCAGCAAGGGGAAGCGGGCGAGCCAATACAAGACGGGCCAGAACCAGAGCCAATGCACCCGGTCCAGCAGCAAAAGTTTGGCCCGCCTGGTGCTGATGGGGCAGCAGGACCACTAGAAAGCAACTTTGTAGTACCCCACGACCCCCAAAAACTGAGGGCTATGATAGGCCACCTAAGTAAGCTCACCCAACAGGGGGATCCCTCGGTACACTTGCTGGAAGTGGAACACACAGGGGATATTAACGGGTGTGACGATTCAGAGCAGGCTAAGCTGTTGCTCTTCTCACTAGACACCAAGCTGTGCCATTCCCTCTCTGCAGACAGCAGAAAGGGGTGAAGCGCGTACACTGCGGTTAAGGAGGAGGTTCTAGAGGCCATGGGTATGAACGACGGGAGTCCTTTCTCCCGAGTGGAGAAAACAGTGCAGCTCTATGGGGAGACTCCACAGGCTTTCGCCGACAGGTTGTGGCCGGTCTATGAAAGGGCCTGTAGTGGGGTTCTTGACCGGGCTCACCTGAACCCTAACGAGCTGGCTCACTGGCTCCGCAACCTGGTGGCAAACAGCTTACCTGGAGTAAAGGCAAAAGCTGAGGTCTGGTTCGATTCAAGAGATCCCAGGACCACCGAGGAGACAGTGGTCAGACAGTTGACCCTGGCTTACCGTAACGGTAGAGGGACAGAGGAGCCCTCCTCTAAAGGGAAGGTCCATGAGATTAAACCCAGCCAAGGCAAGAGAGTGGCATCAGGAAGTTGGGAACCCTCCCCACAAAAGGGGCGAGTGTTTTGGGTGTGGGAAAAGTGGGCACTGGAGGAAGGACTGTAGGGATCCCTGGAAAGAGAGTAAGGGAAAGGCCCCGCCAGCCCCAGCCCGTAAGGCCGGGGCAAGAACACCCGACTCATATGAGACACTCGTAGCCGCCCTACAGACACTTATAAATGGACAGGGAGCAGTAGCTACCGCAACCGGTGCAGTAGCCGGTACGGCAACACCCTCTGCTCCAACCCACCCAGATGCATGACTAGAGCCAGTGCAGCCTGTGTACCTGTGTTCCCTAGAGTATGATGCCTGGAGGAGACCGTGCGTTACGATGGAGGTGGAGAAAGTGAAAAGGACCTACCTGCCAGATACTGGTGCTTCCAGCACCCTTGTATATGCAGATAACCCAGCTACCTCACCTCTATCGAACGGGGTCCCGTACAGTCTAGTGGGGTTCACAGGCAATGAGCAAACTGGTTCATTTTCCATCCTGCTCACCATTCAGTTAGGAACACTCAAAACCAAATGGAAGTGCGTCCTTAATGAATGGGAGCAGAAGGGAAAAGGGATCCTGGGGGCTGATTTTATCATTAGCCACCAGATCCTAGTGGATCACAGGAACCACTGTCTATGGGGAGCCATAGGGACAGACAGGGAAAGTGAGGTGGCGGTGATCCCAGAAAAAGGGGCCAAGGGATCGTTGTGTACCATGAAGCCAAAGGAGGGTTACGACTTGGAATTATTGGTCAGTAACACCCCAGTGGAGTACCAGGCGTATGTACGGGTACACCTTGCAGCATTCGCCACCCACAAACATGACTCTGGTTTGGTAACGGGGGTGGGAGTTAGTATAGAAGGGGACCCCATGACCCGGCTACAAAAGCAATATAACTTCCCCAGGGAGGCAGAGGCAGACCTGACAACGGCGCTGGGATCACTGGGAGAGCAAGGGGTGTTAAGACCAATAACTACCCATGTGAACTCTCCACTGTGGCCAGTTAAGAAACCAGACAACTCATGGAGGGCCACCGTGGACTATCGAGTACTAAATACGAATATCCCTGCCTGTAGCAGCCGTAGCGGATCTTATAGGGAGTATTTGAGCATCCTTGACCACTCTCACGGTGCTGGGCATTTCAAATGGGTTCTGGTCCATTCCTTTAAAATGGGAGGACCAGTACAAGTTTGCCTTTACCTTTAAGGGCCAACAATACACATGGAACTGTCTTCCCCAAGGCTCCCACAACAGCCCCAGCATTTTTCACCAATGCATGGCGAACTGTTTAAAGGGCTTTAGCAGACCCCAGCAGTTGGTGCAGTGTGTGGATGACCTGCTCCTGTTTACCGATCAGGGGGAGGAGCATGGCCCACTGCTGGCCGAGCTGCTGGAGCTGTTAAAAGAAGAAGGGTTTAAAGTAAACCCCAAGAAGGCACAGATCGGCCAGAAGGAAGTCAAATTCCTGGGGCTGACTGTGCATGCTGGGGAAAGGGCCATAGACAAGGCTAGAAGGGAGGCAGTACAGGATTTACCGGCCCCCAACACAGTGACAGGGATATGATCCTTTCTAGGACTCACCGGGCACTGCAGAGATTTTATGGAGGATTATGCAGCCAATGCAGCCCCTCTGTTCAGGCTCCTACACAAGAGTGTAGAGTGGGACTGGGATGAGGGTTGCGAGGCAGCATTTAATCAGCTCAAGAAGGACTTACAGACCGCGCCAGCCTTGGGAGCGATAGATGAGGGAAAGGAGTTTTTCCTGGAAGTGGCAGCCAGTGGGGACAGCCTGAGCTCTGTAAAGTCCTTACACAATACCACAAATCCACACAAGGCACATTCTATGGACAAGGTCACTCCATGACCTGAACCTTTATTCACAGGACCAAGAAGTGATGACCCTGCGTGGGACCTCCCTTTACATACCTGGATGACCAGGTGAGGAGTGTCTCCCACAAGTTCACCCCCTGTGCTCAAGGTGTGCATTTCTTACGTATATACAGTATTGTAGTGTTGTTACATAAAGGTTACATACATGACATCACCTCCCCCTCAACATCTTATTGGGATCATAGGTTAAGTCTCTCGGGTGATCTGCGCTCTCTTGTGGAGCGCCGCAGTTGGGGCTCTGGTTGTTGAGCCTTGGTATGCGTGTCTGTCACCTTTGGTGATTCCGGCCTGTCCGGGTTGACCGCAGGGACTGTGCATGCTACTGAATGTTCTTGTTGCTCGTTCACTGGCGGTGGTGTGCATACCATCTCATGATCTCCCTCAAGTTCCTCAGTGTCCATGCTGAACCTTTTTTTTACTTGGTCCAGATGCTTGCGGCATATCTGCCCATTGTTAAGTTTAACCACTATGACCCTATTCCCCTCTTTGTCTATTACAGTGTCCTCAAGCCATTTGGGCCTCAAAGCGTGATTGAGAACAAATACGGGGTTATCAATTTCTCTACATCTCCCCCTTGAATTTCGGTCATGGTACTCGTTTTGGGACTGGCGCTTGCCCTCAACAATGTCGGACAGGACTGGATGAATGAGGGACAGCCGAGTTTTGAGTGTTCGCTTCATGAGTAGCTCCGCGGGCGGGGCCCCCGTGAGCGAGTGTGGTCGGGACCTACAGGCCAGCAGGAGGCGCGATAGATGGCATTGAAGGGAGGGTCCTTGAATCCGGAGCATGCCTTGTTTTATGATTTGGACTGCACGTTCCACCTGGCCATTGAAAGCAGGCTTGAACGGTGCTGTCATGACATGGTTAATGCCATTACACGACATGAACTCCCGGAATTCATAGCTTGTGAAACATGGGCCATTATCGCTAACAAGGATGTCCGGCAAGCCGTGGGTCGCAAAGACCGGGCGCAGACTCTCCACAGTGGTGAATGTCGTGCACGAATTCAAAATTCTGCACTCGATCCATTTCGAGTACGCATCGACCACAATGAGAAACATTTTTCCCATGAACGGGCCTGCATAGTCGACGTGAATACGTGACTATGGCCTGGTGGGCCAGGGCCACGGGCTGAGCGGGGCATCCCTGGGGGCATTACCTAGCTGGGCACACGTTGTGCAGCTGCGAACACAGTGTTCCAGGTCTGAATCAATTCCAGGCCACCACACATGTGACCGGGCAATGGCCTACATCAGCACGATGCCTGGGTGCTCGCTGTGGAGTTCCCTGATGAAGGCTTCCCTGCCTATCTGGGGCATGACTACCCGGCTGCCCCATAGTAGGCAGTTGGCTTTGATGGAGAGCTCATCCATCCGTCGATGAAACGCTCTGACCTCCTCAGGGCATGCTCCGGTGCGGGCGCCCAATCCCCAGTCAGGACACATTTCTTAAACAAGGATAGGAGGGGATCTCTGTTGGTCCAGATTATGATCTGGCGGGCTGTGATGGGGGAGCCTGCACTGTCAAAGGCATTGACAACCATGACCATCTCAGCGCTTTGCTCCACTGCCCCCTCAGTGGTGGCCAATGGAAGTCTGCTGAGCGCGTCAGCGCAATTTTCAGTGCCGGGCCGGTGCCGCAGCGAGCATGAGAGCCCATCGCTGTATGCAAGCTGATGCATTGGCATTAACAGCCTTGCTGTCTGACAACAGGGATGTTAACGGCTTGTGGTCCGTTTCTAATTCGAACCTCCTGCCAAAAAGGTACTGATGCATCTTTTTCATCCCATAGACACATGCGAGTGCTTCCTTCTCAACCATCCCATATCCCCATTCAGCTTGAGAGAGCAACCTGGAGGCATAAGCCACAGGTTGTAGTTGGCCCTCAGCATTGTACTGCTGCAACACGCACCCAACCCCATCGGACGATGCATCACACGTCAGAACCAATTTCTTACAGGGGTCGTACAGGGTCAGCAACTTATTTGAACAAAGTAGGTTCCGCGCCCGATTGAAAGCCCGTTCCTGACAGTTCCACCAAAACCAATCGCAACCCTTACGCAGGGGCATATGTAGCAGCTCCAACAATGTGCTTAAGTTCTGCAGAAAGTTCCTGAAATAGTTCAAGAGTCCCAGAAATGAACGCAACTCCGATGTGTTACAGGGCCTGGGCGCTCGTTGAATCGCCTCCGTTTTGGATTTTGTAGGCCGAATTCTGTCTGCAGCAACCCTCCTGCCCAGAAACTCGACCTCGGGAGCCAAAAACACACACTTAGATTTTTGAATCGCAGGCCTACCCGGTCCAGTCGGCGTAGCATCTCCTCCAGGTTGTGGAGGTGTTCTTCGGTGTCACGACAGGTGATGAGGATGTCGTCCTGAAATACAATTGTTCCGGGAATGGATTTGAGCAGGCTTTCCATGTTTCTTGGCCGCTGATCGAATGCCAAACGGACACCTGTTGTAACCAAACAGTCCCTTGTGCTTGGTGATGGTGGTCAGTAGTTTAGATTCGTCGGCCAGTTCTTGGGTCATGTAGGCTGAAGTGAGGTCCCAACTTGGTGAACAGCTTGCCGCCTGCCAGCGTGTCAAAAAGGTCCTCCGCTCTCGGGAGCGGGTATTAGTCTTGTAGGGACACCCGGTTGATCGTGGCCTTGTAGTCGCCACAGATCCTGACCGAGCCACCCGCTTTTAGGATGGGAACGATGGGGCTCGCCCAGTCGCTGAATTCAACGGGCGAGATGATGCCCTCTCTCAGCAACCGGTCCAACTCGCTCTCAATTTTCTCTCGCATCACATACGCACAGCTCTGACTTTGTGGTGCACTGGTCTGGCGTACGGGGTGATACGTATCACTACTTTGGAACCTTTGAACATCCCGACGCCAGGTTGAAATAGTGACTCAAATTGCTGTAGGACCTGTGAGCATGAACTTCGCTCCACAGATGACATGGCGTGCACATCCCCCCATTTCCAGTTCATCTCAGCTAACCAGCTCCTCCCCAACAGTGCGGGACCATTGCCCGGGACAATCCAATGTGACAGCCGGTTCACCGATCCATTGTGTGTGACCGTCAACCTTGCACTGCCTAGCATTGGAATGATTTCTTTGGTATACATCCGTAATTGCGTCTCAATGCGTTCTAGTTTGGGTCTGCTGGCTTTGAGTGGCCACAGCTTTTCGAATTGTTGAACACTCATGAGTGACTGGCTGGTCCCCATGTCCAGCTACATGCATACCGGGATGTCGTTTAATAAAACCTTCATCATCATTGGTGGCGTTTTGGTATATGAGCTGTGAATGTTTGCCACATGAACCCGCTGAACTTCAGCATCCATTGATTTGCCCCAAGCGTCATCCTGCCTCGCAGACCCATCAACGGGTTCATCCGCCTCATATATTAGCCTGGTTACAGGCTTTCTGCACATTCTGGCTAAATGGTCACTGAGGTTACAATTTCTGCAGATGAACTGTTGAAACCTGCAAGTCCTGGCAGCATGTCTGCCCCCACACCTCCAGCATGAACTGAGATTCCCATTGTTGTGGAACAAAAGAGCTGTTACAAGGCATTCCTCGCTGATTGTCCCTTTGACTGCTCTTGAGCACCCTGTTAGTGGGTGTCAATGGCCCCATCCCGGGCCGCATTGTCTACTGGGATGGCGTAAATGTCCATTCAGCCTGCCATTGTCTCTGTTGGAGAGTTACTCTTGGGTCTATTGCTGCCTGGGGTGTGTTGAACTGCCCTTGCCTGCCTGCAGGGGGTCTGTGTCGTGTTTATGATATTGACTCCCTGATCCATCGCCACGTTGGAGGCAGAATTGCGCGCGTATATTATCTTGGTTTCCTCCTACCCCGCCATAAATTCTGAGTCATCAACGCCGCCGCTTCCAAGGTCAAGTCCTTGGTCTCAATTAGCTTCCTGAAATCTCAGCATGACCAATTCCCTCAATAAAGAAATCCCTTAGCATCTCCTCCTTGCAGGTGTCTGTGAACTTACAGAGGCTGGCCAAGCGCCGGAGGTCCGCAACGAAATCCAGTATGCTCTGTCCTTCCCGACATCGGTGGGTATAGAGTCTGTGTCGGGCCATGTGTACGCTGCTCGCCGGTTTGAGGTGCTCACCGAATAGTTTGCTGAGCTCTTCAAAGGTTTTGTTCGCTGGCTTCTCAGATGCTAGCAGGTCTTTCATGAGCGCGTAAGTCTTGGGTCCACAGCTGGTCAGCAGATGAGCCCTTCGCTTGTCAGCCGCTGCATCTCCCAGCCAGTCCTTCATGACAAAATTCTGCTGAAGCCTCTCAATGAAATCGTCCCAGTCCTCACCAGTACCGTTCATCTGTGCTGCCGGTGGCCATTCTCATGGGTCGTTGATTCCCGTTTCTCGTTGCCAATATAAAGTCCTTACACAATACCACAAATCCACACAAGGCACATTCTATGGACAAGGTCACTCCATGACCTGAACCTTTATTCACAGGACCAAGAAGTGATGGCCCTGCGTGGGACCTCTCTTTATATACCTGGATGACCAGGTGAGGAGTGTCCCCCACAAGTTCACCCACCGTGGTCAAGGTGTGCATTTCTTACGTATATACAGTATTGCAGTGTTGTTACATAAAGATTACATACATGACAAGCTCAGTGCTGCTTCAAGAGTTGCACGGCCAGTTGAGACCGGTGGTTTACTCCTCCAGGATCCTTATAGATGTGGAGAAGGTGTACTCCAACTGTGAGAGACACCTCCTAGCCACACATTGGGCAGTGAAAAGATCCTTGATCGTCATGGGAGGATCTCCTCTAACACTCCTAACCCATCACACACCTACTCAGATGCTCCTAGATGGGAAGGATTAAGGACGGGACGATGAGCAGAGCCCGCATTGCTCGCTAGACCCTGCTCCTCCCCCAGATGGACTTCAGAGTAGAAGGCCCCGGCGAGCTAAGGGTCGCAGCCAACCTAGTCTACCCTGGGAAAGCCCACAAGTGCTCCATAGAAGGGGTATGGGAGGTGAACATTGGCCTTCGGGCTGGGTTACACCCTGCAGGCCAGAACATCTATGTGGACGGGTCCAACACGGTGTCTGCTGGCGAGCGACTCACTGGGTGTGAAGTCTGTGACCCAAGGGCAGGTATTGCCCTGGCAATCAAGCTCCCCAGCACCATGAGCGCCCAGCATGCTGAACTCTCCGCCGTAATGTACGGGGTGACCCACCCCGAGGAATTCCCTACCCCGTACACGATTTGCTCGGACAGTATGTTCACCCCTGCAATTTGTGTACGGAGTACCTGGCTATCTGGTCCCATCGCAGATACACGTCCGCTGACAGGAGACCCCTGGCAATAAAGCCCCTGCTGGAGAAAATCATGATAGCGGTGGGGAAAGAGGGAAAGGTCTACATACATAAGGTGAAGGCCCATTCAAAAACCGAACCCCATGCAGAGGGAAACCAAAAGGCTGACAAACTGGCCAAAGAAGGTGCCCGCACGGGAAAGTTCTGGGACCCCTATGACACCGGCCGCATAGCAGCGGTCAAGAAGAAGAACAGGGCAGCAGAGAGTACAGGGATAGCTTTGGCCCCGGACTTAAAAACAGTTCAGGCACAGGACCCAGTCCTGAAAGCTGTCCTGAACGCACTAGCTAGAGGAGAGAGAGTAGAAGGTCCGTTCGGCACAGCAGCCATTACCGTTAAGGAAGGCATGCTGTTTAAAGAGGGACAATGGGTCATGCCGCAACAGCACCAGAGGGAATTCCTAAAACTGGCCCATGAGGGTCCAGGAGTGGGACACCCCGGGCCTGAGACCACCTGGCAACGGGTGGAACAGGCAGGATGGTAGCCGGGACTCAGGGAGGATGTCCGCGAGTTCTGTGCGAACTGCCTGGTGTGTGCTGCGAGCAACCCTGACCCACTGAAAAGGAAGGTGTCCCTAGGACACGTCAGGAGGGTGGAGGGACCATGGCAGTCAATCCAAATTGGGCTCCTACCCACCGCCCAGGGAGGCTACAAATACTGCCTAGTCCTGGTGGACGTGTTCTCAAAATGGATTGAAGCCTTCCCCTGCCGAACAGCCACCGCACTAGGGACAGCTAAGTTTCTAGTGAGGGAAGTGTTCTCCCGGTGGGGACTTCCACAGTATGTGGAGTCGGACCAGGGGAGCCATTTCACCAGGCAGGTAATGCAGGCAACCCTTAAGGTGCTTGGCATTGAGAGGAAATGGCACGTTGCCCACAACCCACAGCCATCTGGTATTGTGGAGCGTTTAAACCGCACCATTAAAGAAAGGCTGCGGAAGGAAACGGGAGACTCACCCCAAAAGTGGGTGGAGGTCTTACCGTTGGTCCTAATGGGGATCCGAGCCAGCCAGTCAAAGAGCATGGGGTATTTTTCCAATACGAGCTCATGACTGGCCGGATAATGCTGACCCCCACCATGTCCTAGCCCCGGTGCTCACAGAAGGTCAGCTCAGAGAGGTGAACCGGGACCGATTTGTCAGAAACCTGTTTGAACACCTCAGACAGATTCACTGGCAGGCTGCTAGTAACATGGGCAGACAGCATTGGAGTAACCGATTGCTGCTAGAACCCAGCAAACACCACGAATGGGAGATAGGGGGCCAGGTCATGCTTAGGAACTATGCTCAGGTCGGGGTTTTTGAAGCATTATATATGGGGCCATACAGCATTGTCGACAAGGCAAGCCCGATGGTCTATGCCATAAAGCTGCCCCGCCGTACTAAGTGGTTCCACATCAACCAGTGCAAGCTGTACAACCCAGGGTCAGCCAAGCAAAGAGGGCAGCCGGGAGGGGTGAACCGTCCTCAGGACGGGGACCCTCCGTTGGCCGCCCCCGACAGTGGAGGGCCCACAAGGAATGTGACAGGCTCAGAAACCATGCCTATAGGGGCGGTGAATTGCACTACTGGAGGGGCTATCCCACCCATCGTTTGGGATTCGGACGCACCCCCAGTAACCGAAGCCCTGAGAAGGACCCTTCGTACACCAAGGCCAAAGATACCGTGGTCACCGGCATCTGAGTCTCAGCGATTCTATCCTAGGAGAAGGGCAGCCCGACAGGAAAGGCCGAAGGTCAGAAGTACAAAAGTCACTCAGAGTAGGGACCCCCAGCCAGCCGCCTCCAGCGGTGAGAGACTCACAGGAGCAGTAGCAACAAACAGAGACAAGGGTCTCCAGCTCACCGGCTGCGGGGAAACCCTAGCATCCAGGCGGCTATCAGGCCGCACAAGGCATGGGCCCGACAGGGATTAACCAGGCCACCCGGAGATGGGTGGCGGTTGTACATCGCTCTAATTTTTAGTTTAAGGCAGCTAGCTGACTGCACCATTTTACATTTTAAGTTTAGTTTAGAATTAAGGTTAATGTTGCAGTAATGTTTAGGTGATTGTTTTGAGTTTGTCTTGTGTGTCAGCCAGCCTGAGAGTAGTTCTCAAGGGCAGGGCAGTCTGTTCTGTGTGTTTTACAGGAATGGAAAGGAGGGAAGGAACCAAGCTTAGAAGGATCCTGTGTCTGCTCACCCTGGCAGGGGTAAGCATCGGGAACCGAGGTGACGTGGAGGAATCCCGCATTTATGGGTGCTCGGGAGGGAGAGCACCAATGGTGACTACCGGAGATGGCACACAGGAGGTGGAGGAGATTGCTGTTTATTTCCACGAGGGACGGTGGCCAGGGTGGCTGGGGTCTAACTCCCCCCGATACTCCCGCCAGGACGGGTTCACCTACGGAAAGGCTTCCATCCCATGCCCCAGGGTACAGGTCGTTGTGGCGCGGGTTAGTGTAACCGAGGGAAAACGGGTAGGCCTTACCTGTAAAGAACAGATTCCTCTGGATAGGTGGTGGTAGCTCAGAAAACTGAACAGTGACATGGGAGACTTCACAGCCAATTGGGAATGGCTGGGGAATGATACCTACCGGACTATCACGGGGACACAGAGGGGAGTGAACGTGTGTTGGAATAAGTGGTGGGAATCGGAACAAGGGATCTATGTCTGCATGTGGGGGTCAGAGGGTCTGTCCCGCAGGCATATCGATCGCCTTTGCAAGAAGATGGCAAGATAACGGGGAAGGGATGGGATGGGACGTAAGTCAGCTTGCATGTGAGGTCCTCTACGCCCCGGTCCCAGCTAACGTCACTGAACTGCTAGCACGCCCCAAAAAACTCTTGCCTACAATCCCGACTGGACGTACAGTAACTGATAGGTGTCCTACCAGCACCGAGGGACCAGGGAATGGGCAGTCCTCATACCAACTGACAAGGTACTCTACCAGAGGGTACACTACGCCGTAGCTTCAGTCATCCTAAACCTAACTGAGGTGTACTTACCTGGATGGTGCCCCAAGGAAACAGAACTATTATACCAAGTATTGCTGCGAGACATGTTTAAAAAAATTTATGAGTTAGACTTTGGTAATGTAGACAAAGCAGACTTATATACATTCTACGCCAAAACCGACAAGGGTACCAGGAGACACAGGAGGGGAACCTGGAATGACATTTTCACAGCATATAACACGGGATCCTCGGTGGTGAATAGTCTAGATGACATGGAACTACAACTACAAATAAATACTCCAAAGAACCAGCTACATAAAATCCTAAAAGAGGAAAACACAGTGGTGGGCTCGGAACTACATGAGGATCAGGCCATGACAGTTCATTTGAAAGAAATCATCGAGGAAGTAGAAAGACATGCTAAAACGGTAAATGCACTCATACGGGAGGACAGGAATGCTTCAGATCAGGCTGCACAGAACGAGGTGTGCGTGCTGTACGGGGCATGTTGCTGGGTGAGGGTCGCAGCAAACTGGAGGATTTAAAACAAGGTTTAGTCCCCTCCTGGATCAGCAACAAGCACCTCGCAGCCCTCCACCCGTTTAGTAATTCGCTGAGCCCGTGTCAACTCCGTCTAGCTTCGGAAGCCTACCCTGTCCCAGTGGACTGCGGGCGTTCCAATCACATTATCACACCGGTATACAGGGTGGAGAATATTGGGGTCATTCAAGGGGGTGCACACATCCGTTATTCAGTGGGCCCACCTTATGTCATAAAGTGGGAGCATGCTATGACAGGTACTGACCTCTCTGGATGCCGGAGCCGGGACACGCACATAGTGCTGTGTCCCCAGCACTTGAACGCCTAATTGAGACCACACTGCGGGTTTAAAGCTGCTGCTGCACAACCTATCAACTGTACCATGGAGGTAATGGCACAAGACCATGTTCCCCACAGATAGCATACATAGGAGGTGGGACATATTGCGTTATCACCAGTGCACCCCAGTACCAATATGGACAACACATATGGTGTCTGGTGAGTGAAAGCAGTTTTTGCTTTAAACCTGAGGCAGAAGTTCGAGTGGCCCAAGAACGGATTGTCCCCATTCCTGAACCCTCCACTATTCACCTCACTGTAACAGAAAACTTTACCAACTTACAAAACTATGTCACACATTTCGGCAATTTCTCCTCCACCCGAACATCTTACCTCTTTGTTGAAATCTGTGGAAGTATCGCAAAAACATTTCTACACAAGAGAGCAAAAGACAACCATAATAGAGGGCGAGATTTCAGACAACACAATTCCACCCTGGTAGGACATTCTCAACAATATAGAAGTCGCTCCTTGGATTAGGATAGTCTCCCATCTTTTAGTGGTTTGCCAGCTTGGAATAATTCTGTATTTATGGTGTTCTAAGTGTAGGGGGAGAAAACAAAAGCGCTGATCCAGACATTACCGGGTGGTGGACAAACCTCAGGAGACCAATTGATGTTGTTTAATTTTAATCTATGTTCTTCCTTCTGTAATGTGGTTGTACGTTGCCTACATGCTGGTGAATATAATGTAATTGAAATGAAATGTAACTGTGCTGAAATTCAATTCTAGTGATTGAACCCCCTCCAAGCTGGGAGGGTGTAAATGTAAAAAGTTTATACCTGTAAAGGGAAAAGTGTGTATCTATGGTGATGTTGCATAAGTGTAATGCATATTCTGGTTATTAGTTTAGTTAATTTACGGGGAAGGTTATCTCTTGCGAGTCAGGAATTTTGCTCGCCTGGAAGATGATACCATAAGTGGTATGGTATCACAGGGGGGACTGTAGAATTTACCAATATTTCGCAAAGGTTCCTTGTACCTTTCCCCTGCAAAGGAGAAGAATCCCTTTTTGGACTTTTAAAATGGGTTTAAAGGGCAGACGAGGCCTGCAGGGGATAAAAGGGGATGCATTCATGGAGAACCACCCCCCCACCCCGCCCCTCCACCCAGTGTTCAGACTCATAGGAAAGGGAATTTAATTTGGAACTTGATGAACATTTTGGTATCCTAGGAAAAACTCTGAGGAAGATACCTAAGAGCTTTACAAGTTTAAGATCTCCAAAGGAGCATGTTGGAAGAGACTGCCAGAACAGAGGGTGGGACTTCACTCAGGAATTGGGTATTGGAGCTAATTCAATTTGTCTGGGAGAATGAGTCAATCGATAACTAACAAGAGGCATAAAAATTCGCTCCCTGGGACATAAACGCACCAAGAGCTATCAGGCTAATCACTGGAGACCATTATTGGCATTCATGTTCAAACAGACCTATAGAAATCTCGGGCCCAGCCATACGGCCCAAGAGTTTAAACATTGCTTCAACAATGCCAACCGGTGATTTTCCACATCATAATCAAATTACTGCTGAATGAGCCCACCAAATTCTGACAAAGAAGAGAGCTCAAAACGAATGAGCAGTTCCCTTGAAACAAAGAGCTGGGCCAGATTTGGTGGGAGATAAGAAAGTCTTTTTGGGGTATATCTATTCCTAGTTTTACAGGGGAAAATACTCAAGCAGCAGGAGGTGGGGAGTGAAGAAATGGAGTAGTGAAGAAAACTACAAGAAACCATCAAGGACTGACCGAGCACACCGACAGCAAGAGGCCCACAAAACGGAAAGTTGTCATCAACCAAATTGACAACCCGGGCCACCACAACCAGCGAAACGACCAACCGAAACCAACTCAGCAAAAACTGAAGAATCGACATTTATTTTCACACTACAATCTATTTCTGAATGGCCAACGGGTGAGAAATTACCGAAAAGGACTAACTAAAACTATTCCGAACCAAAGAAAGTGGGTACTTACCTCATACGTCCAAAACATGACTTACCGCATCAGCGGACTCACCCCAACTGAAGACTACGCAGTCCGAAGTCCTCTCCTCCATCCAGGGTACAGCTCGCCAAGATGGCAAAGTGCAGTGAACCCCAAAACCGTGATTCACCGGCAACTGTCAAAAGGGATTGGTGAGCATAGCCCCCTGAACCCCCAGAGCTATAACTTAGTTAGTTTGGGGAATTGGGAGGGGGAGGCTGGGATAACTTGTGTAAATGTATCTGCATTCTCCTCTTTACCCCATTTAGAGTTTAAGCTGTATTCTTTTCCCCACAGGCTGTATTTTGACATTTTATTCAATGTGTTGTACCCCTCAGTGTGTATTGGTATCACTATTCTGTGTGTGTTATTAAAGGTGTGTATTTACTTCTTTTTAAACACAATAAAGCTGTAAAGTCCTGTCCACTCAGTACAGATTCACACGAGGCATGTAGTGAAGTCAAGGTCACTCTGGACCTGCACCTTTATTTCACAGCTCTGGAATGCTACACTTGCCTGAGACCTGTCCTTATATACCTGTCTCTTGCAAGTGCACCCCTGGTGGTAAGGTATGCTAGTGGTTACAGGTCATATCTTATTACAGTCATGTATAGCATGTTAGGATACAGTTATATATAATAATGTAAGATACATGACATCACCCTCCCCCCAAGGTCTTATAGTCTTTATAGGTTCAATCTCTCAGGTGGTCTACGCTCTCGCGTGGAGCGTCTGAGTTGTGGTTCAGTTGTTTGCCTTGGTGTCTGTTTTTCTTTGGGTGTGGTTGCTGGTATCTCGCCTGGGCTGTCTGTTTCGATTGGTGTGATTGTTGTTGACTCGCCTGAGCTGTCTGTTAGGATTGCCCTTTCCTCAGGCTGTTCCCTCTGTCTGTCCACCAGGTATGGTGCGAGTTCCACATTGTAGTCTGCCTCTGGTTCTGCAGTGTTGTTGGTAAATCTGCTTTTGACTTGGTCTACATGCCTCTGGCAGGTTTTGCCATTGTCCATTTGTACTACCAGTAGCCTGTTTCCTTCCTTGCCCGTTACTGTCCCTGCAAGCCATTTGGGACCCCTGCCATAGTTTAGTACAAACACTTTGTCCCCTATTTCATACCATCTCCCCCTCGAATTTCTGTCATGGTATTCAGTCAGCTTACGGCGCTTTGCCTCAATGATTTCGTGCATGTCTGGGAGGATTAATGAGAGCCTTGTTTTTCAAGTCCTTTTCATCAACAGTTGCGCGAGGGGGAACCCATGCAGTAAGTGCGGACGAGATCTATATGCCAGCAGCAGTCGCAATAGGCGACCCTGCAGCGTGGGACTTTGGATTTTAAGCATGCCTTGTTTAATGATTTGCACTGCTCTCTCCGCCTGGCCGTTGGAGACCGTTTGAACGGTGCCGTCTTGATGTGATTTATGCCGTGGTCAATTATAAAGTCTTGGAATTCTGCGCTGGTGAAGCACGGACCATTGTCACTGACGAATATGTCAGGGATTCCGTGCGTTGCAAACATGGTTGCGAGGCTCTCCACAGTGGTGGAGGTTGCGCTCGAGTTTAAAATGGTGCATTCAATCCACTTTGAAAATGCATCTACAACTACGAGGAACATTTTGCCCATGAATGGGCCCGCATAGTCTACGTGCACCTGCGATCACGGTTTGGTAGCCAGGGCCAGGGACTCAATGGAGCCTCCCTGGGGGCATTGCTGAGTTGGACACAAATGGTGCACCTTCGGACGCAGAGCTTCCAAGTCCGTGTCAATACAAGGCCACTAGACGTGGGATCTGGCTATGGCCTTCATGAGAACGATCCCGGGTGCTCGCGGTGGAGCTCCCGGACAAATGCCTCTCTGCCTCGCAGAGGCATGACTACTCGGCTGCCCCACATCAGGCAGTCTGCTTGTAGTGATAGCTCATGCATACGCCTGTGAAAGGGTTTTAATTCCTCGGGGCAAGCATCGCGAGCCTCTGCCCAGTCACCGGTTAGGACACATCTTTTTACTAAGGATAACGTGGGGTCGCTGTCCGTCCTGGCTTTGATTTGGCGAGCCGTCATGGGCGAACCTGTGGACTCAAAGGCATTGATTGCCATGACTATCTCACAGTCCTGTTCGTCAGACCCTTCCATGGTCGCCAGGGGTAGCCTGCTGAGATCGTTGGCACAGTTGTCTGTGCCTGGTCTGTGCCTTATGATATAGTCGTAGGACGCCAGCATGAGTGCCCACCGTTGAATTCGCGCCGAGGTGTTGCCGTTTATTGCCTTGCTCTCGGATAGGAGGGACATGAGGGGCTTGTGGTCAGTTTCTCACGCGAAATGGTATTGGTGCATCTTTTTGACACTGTACACGCACACGAACGCCTCCTTCTCGACCATTCCGTAACCGCGCTCTGCCCGTGAAAGTGACCTGGAGGCATAAGCTATGGGTTGTAATTTGCCCACATTATTGACATGTTGCAAAACGCACCCGACTCCATATGCTCACGCATCGCATGTGAGAACTAGCTTTTTACCTGGGTCAAAGAAAGTCAAAACACTGTTGGAACACAGAAGGTTGCGTGCCTTATTGAAGGCGCGTTCCTGGGCGTCCCCCAAAAACCAATCGCACCCCTTCCTGAGTGGCACGTGGAGAGGATCCAGCAGTGTGCTTAAGTTCTGCATAAAGTTCCCAAAGTAATTGAGTAGCCCGAGAAAGGCGCGCAGTTCTGAGACATTCCAGGGCCTGGGTGCCAGGCGAATTGCTTCTATTTTGGACTCTGTTGGGCAGATTCAATCAGCGGCAATCCTTCTGCCCAAAAATTCAACCTCGGGTGCGAGAAACAGGCACTTGGATTTCTTGACCCGTAGGCCTACCGATCCAACTGCTTTAGTACTTCCTCCAAATTACGGAGATGGGAGTCGGTGTCCCTGCCCGTGATAAGTATGTCGTCTTGAAATACAAATGTCCCCGGGATGGACTTGAGAAGACTCTCCATGTTGCGCTGGAATATGGCAGCTGCCGACCTGATGCCGAATGGGCATCGATTGTACATTAAAAGGCCTCGATGTGTGTTGATGGTGGTGAGTAGCTTGGATTCCTCGGTCAATTCTTGCGTCATATACGCAGATGTGAGGTCTAATTTTGAGAAAAGTTTACCTCCAGCCAATGTGGCAAATAAGTCCTCCGCTCTGGGCAGTGGGTACTGGTCCTGTCGGAGACTCTGTTTATGGTAGATTTGTAGTCCCCACAGATTCGTACAGATCCATCAGGCTTCATGACTGGGATGATGGGACTTGCCCAGTCGCTAAATTCCACAGCTGATATAATGCCTTCCCGCAGAAGCCTGTCTAGTTTTATGTTCAATCTTTTCCCTCATCACATAGGGTACAGCTCTGGCCTTGTGATGGACCGGTCTAGCATCCTGTGATGTAGATTTTGACTTTGGCCCCTTTGAAAGTGCCCACACCTGGCTGAAAGAGATGTTCAAATCGCTTTATAACTGTTGAGCAGGAGGTCTGTTCCTCTAATGACATGGCATGGACATCATCCCATTTCCAGTTTAGTTTTGCCAGCCAGCTTCTCCCCAGCAGTGCTGGGGGGTCTCTGGGGACAATCCACAAGGGAAGTCGGTTCACTGTCACTTTTTGTGTGACAGAGAGCATGGCGCTGCCGAGGACTGGTACGATTTCTTTGGTATAGGGGTCCTTAGTTTGGTGTTGACCTTTGTGTGTTTTGGTCTGTCTCTTTTATGCGGCCACAGTTGTTCAAATTGTTGAGCGCCCATGAGAGATTGACTCACTCCCGTATCCAGCTCCATGTTGACAGATATCCCGCTGAGTAGGACCATCATCATTATAGGAGGCGTCCTGTTGTAGGAGTAGCGGCCATTGATTGTGTTGACCCGCTGTACATCGGTGTCCCGGGTACTGTCCCGACCATCTTCTGGTCCACTTTCCGACCCTTCCAATTCGTATACCAGCCGAGCTGCCATTTTTTTGCACATGCGGGCCAAATGCCCTGTATATTCACAATTTCTGAAAACAGCCTGCTGAAATCGACATCCCCTTGATGAGTGCCCACCCCCCCACCTCCAGCACAAACCTGTTTCATTGTTCAAAGTGTTCCCAAAGAATGAGCTGCGTCTGGCTGATCTCTCTTGAGCTTCTCTCAGTTTGTAGTTGATTGCTCGCATTGTGGGTTGATGAGGTGTGAACGTCCGTTCCTGTGGCCCTTGATGGCTTCTGCCTGTTGTCGAGAGCCTGTTCTCCCGGTTTTGTCTGTGTGTGGGGGTAGCAGCTTGTTTAGTGCTGTGAACTTCTTGTTCCGATATTTCATTAGTTGTCGTACCTGCATTGTGAATCAACCTCGTTTCTTCTTCCCCTACCAAGAATGTCTGCAACCAGTGCTGCTGCCTCTCAGGTCAGGTTCTTGGTCTCTATGAGCTTTCGGATTATGCCTGCGTGGGCTATTCCTTCAATGAAAAAGTCTCTCAGCATTTCTCTCCTCAGTTCATCGGAGAAGTCACATAAACTAGCCAACCTCCGAGGATCCGCCACGAAGTCGGGTATGCTCTGGCCCACACAGCGTCTGTAGTTGTAGAACCTGTGTTTGGCCATGTGTAGGCTGCTCGCTGGCTTCAGGTGGTCTCTTACCAGTGTGTTCAATCCTTCAAACGACTTGCTTGCTGGTTTCTCGGGTGCCAACAGATCCTTCATTAAAGCGTATGTTTTCGAGCCACAGCTGGTCAAGAGATGGGCTCTTCTCTTGTCTGCCTTATCGTCGCCTAACCAGTCTTTGGTTACAAAGCTTTGCTGGAGCCTTTCTATAAAGTCCTCCCAATTGTCTCCCGCATTGTACTTTTCATCTGATCCGTTGTTCGCCATTCTGTGGATTCTGTAATCCCGTAATCCGTCGCCACTGTAAAGTCCTGTCCCCTCAGTACAGATTCACACGAGGTATCTAGTGAAGACAAGGTCATTCTGGACCTGCACCTTTATTTCACAGCTCTGGAATGCTGCACTTGCCTGAGACC
Organism: Pristiophorus japonicus; assembly: GCF_044704955.1. NCBI lineage: Eukaryota > Metazoa > Chordata > Chondrichthyes > Pristiophoridae > Pristiophorus > Pristiophorus japonicus. The sequence continues at coordinate 183,625,780 of NC_091977.1, forward strand.
TGTCCTTATATACCTGTCTCTTGCAAGTGCACCCCGGGTGGTAAGGTATGCTGGTGGTTACACGTCATATCTTATTACAGTCATGTATAGCATGTTAGGATACAGTTATACATAATAATATAAGATACATGACAAAAGCCATACCTGCTTCCTACCTTGAAACCGATTGTCTGTCCAAGTCTGTCACAGTCCCTTCATAATTCCAGAGTCTAGGACCAAGGCTGTGGGAGCGATTTGAAACCACTCATATAAGGTCAGAAGGGAAAGCTGACCCCCTGAAAACCATCCCTTACAAAACTGGTCATGAAATTAAAAGCCCATGGGATTCAAGGGAAAGTGGCAAGTTGGATCGAAAATTGACTTAGTGGCAGGAAGCAAAGTATAATGGTCAATGGGTGTTTTTGTGACTGGAAGGCTGTTTCCGTGGGGTTCCACAGGGTTCACTAATAGGTCCCTTGCTTTTGTGGTGCATATATTAATGATGTAGACATCAATGTAGGGGGCATGATTATCAAGTTTTCCGATGATATAAAAATTGGCTGTGTGTTTGATTGTGAGGAAGAATGGTATAGACTGCAGGAAGATATCGAAGGACTGGTCAGGTGGGCAGAAAAGTAACAAATGGAATTCAATCTGGAGAAATGTGAGGTAATGTATTTGGGGGGCGGGGGGGCTAACAAGGCAAGGGGAGAAACAATAAATGATAGGATACTGAGAAGTGTTGAAGAACAGAGGGACCTTGGAGTGCATGTCCACAGATCGCTGAGGTTAGCAGGACAGGTAGATAAGGTGGTTAAAAAGTCATACGGGGTACTTTTTTTTATTAACCAAGGCACAGAGTATAGGAGTAAGGGAGGTTATGCTTGAACTGTATAAAACACTAGTAAAGCCACAGCTTGAGTACTGTGCACAGTTCTGGTCACTACATTGCAGAAAATATGTGATTGCACTAGAGAGGGTACAAAAGAGATTTATGAGGATATTGCCAGGACTGGAGGATAATTTTAGCTATGAGGAAAGATAGGCTGGGGTTGCTTTCTTTGGAACAGAGGAGGCTGAGGTGAGAATTAATTGGGGTGTATCAAATTATGAGCAGCCTAGATAGAGTGGATAGGAAGAACCAATTTCCCTTAGCGGAGAGGTCAATAACCAGGGGACATAAATTTAAACTAATTGGTAGAAGGATTAGAGGGGGGTTGAGGAGAACTTTTTCACCCAGAGGGTGGTGGGGGTCTGAAACCCTCATTACATTTAAAAAGATATGCACTTGAAGTGCCATAACCTACATGGCTATGGATCAAGAGCTAGAAATAGAGATTAGGCTGGATGGCTCTTTTTTTGGCAAGCACAGATTGATGGGCCAAATGGCCTCCTTCTGTGCTGTAAACTTCTATAATCCTATGAACATTATACCCAGAATTGAGTGGTATGGTTTTAAGTGCACAAAGCAATCAAAACAAAGTTGGAGAGTCACAATTAATAATAACTTTGGAAGAATGTGGTATAGAAGTCAGAATACTTAACAATCCTGATTGTAACATTTTCACAAGAGTCAGAGGGAAAAAAGATTGCAGTATTAATAAAAGATTCTGGGACCAAAATTGCATTGAACATCTGCTACAACTCCAGCAGGGGTATGGCAGCAGGGCTGCAAACAAGGCCGGTATCCAGATCTTGACCTTCATGCCGAGTTTCTGAAGTGTCTTGTGAGGGGCGGAGCCTCCTCTCAAAATTACAATGCTAATGAAGTGGAGGGGGCAGGGTCAAGGTGGGTACTCGCACCATTGAGAGTTCTTGCGACCTAGCTCTCTCAAAGGCCTGGACGAACAGTGGTAACCTGTATACCCGGTGAGATGAGGCCTATGGCTGCTATCCCAGAACTGGGGTCTACCTGGGGGTTCAGGCCAGGCTTCTGAAGACAGGTCAGCCAAAATATTTTTGTTATTAGTCATCATGGCTTGTTCATGCGAACACAATTTGTCCACTATATGCGATGAACGGTATCATGCTTGATATTGACAGAGTTTGTGCCAACAATTGTATTTAAAATGTTAAGTCAGTCTTTACATTAGACTCTGTACTGCTGGTAATTAATATGCCCCTGGTTACACCTTTTCCATTTTTACTATAGGTTTGAGTGATTTCCAAAAGACATTTTCTACCAAAGAATTTAAGTTAATTCAAACAAATGTTCTCCATGACTGCAACGTAATATGGCATTTAAAAATGCATCAAGACTGGATATCGTTTAAAAAAGCTACTGAATTTAGACCATTGGTGCAGCTTGATATTTTATGGAGTAGTTGTCTGACCAAAAGGTAAAAAAAATTAAATTAATCAAACAATTTGGGGGGAATTTTAACCCCCAAGGACAGATGAGAGGTAGAAATTTTAGAATTCTCAAATCCGCCCATAACCTGCCCGCTTCCGCTTTTACTGGAGGCAGGTCAGGAGGTGGCTAACCAATCTGTTCTCAGAGGCAGGTTGGTCAATCAAATCTTTAAAGCAGGTTGCGTGCCTTCATTTTAACTTCATTTTTATTTTTAACCCATTAGGCAATGTTTCCCGGGGCTCGAAAAGCCCATCAGGTTAAAGGTGGCGAGTGGGGACAGATCTATGAGGTAAGTGCCCTTACAGCACTGCTTGTGGACCAGGAGGAGCATGAGTGTTTCCCCGGTTCCCCAAGCAAACCTCTTAAACTTCCCGCAATCAGACCTTGTGATGTTTTATTCCTGCAACCACGATGTTTGACTCCCCCACCCTGCAGTGATTGCCGACTCCCCTATATCCCTTGATGTCTGTTTTCCCCATGCCCCCCGTGATGTCCAACAACCCTCCCCATGATGTCCGACTCTCCCCCACCTTCTGCGACCGCTGACTCCCCCACCCAATGCGATCTCCGACTCCCCTACACCCCTTGATGTCTGCTTTCTCCATGTCCCCTGCAATGTCCAACAACCTTCCCTGTGATGTCCGACTCTCCCCCACCTTCTGCGACCGCTGACTCCCCCACCAACTGCTATCTCCGACTCCCCTACACCCCGTGATGTCTGCTTTCTCCATGCCCCCTGCAATGTCCAACAATCCTCCCCGCGATGTCCGACCCCCCCCACCCCCGCGATCTCTGAGTCTGTCTCATCTGGTGGGGTAAGTGGTGCATTTAACTAGTGGCAGCAACCTCAGTATAATTGCTGAAATCGTATCCCTGAGGATTTTCCGGGCCTCCATGTCAGTGCGAGTGTATAAGGATATTGTATTAGGCTGTGTTAAGGCAGAATCCACATGATCAGAATTAGATAATAGGAAGAAATAGTACAACTTCCACTTTTAAACTGAAGCTCCTCTCTATGTAATCTTCGCCAGCACCACAACCCCCCGAGATGGCTGCGCTCCTTTAACTCTTCCCCCCCTGAGCATCTCTGATTCTAATCGCTCAACCATTGGTGGCTGTGCCTTCTGTTGCCTAGGCCCCAAGCTCTGGAACTCCCTGCCTAAACCTCTCTCCCTCTCTACCTCTCTTTTCTCTTTGAAGACGTCTCTTAAAACATACCTGTTTGACTAAGCTTCCTGCGCTAATTTCTACTTATGCAGCTTGGTGTCAATTTTTAATCGCATAATACTCCTGTGAAGCACCTTGGGATGCTTCACAAAGTTAAAAGCGCTATGTAAATACAAGTTGTTGTTGTTGAGAGGACGCTTCCCAGGTAATTCCCTGGGTATTTCTCCTACACAAGGCACAGCAGTTAAAATGTCATCGGGGTCCTGTTGACATCATTCAAACCTGAGTCTAACGGGCACCTCATCTGTCGCCTAAACCAGTGATGTTAGCATTGCAGATTGACGGGAAAGAAGCAGAAAATAGGGCTGCTCCATTCTAACTGTTCGCCAGCTCCATTTCCGTTGAGCAAAGAGAGATAAAATGCCCACTTATGAAAAGAGACTAGAGATACTGAGACGACTTTGTCTAGAGCAGAGAAGTTTAAGAGGGGGTTTAATAGAAGTTTTTTTAAAATAATGAAGGGACTTTATAGTGTTACTAGGGAAAGACTATTTCCTTTTGGTTGAAGAGTCAGTGACAAGAAGTCATCAATATAAAAGTTGCTGCCAGGAGAGAGAGGAGAAAGATTAGGAGAAATTCCTGCAGAGGGTTATTGGAGCATTGAATACTTTGCCACAGGAATACCAAGGCCGAGAGCACTGCATCTTTTCAGGGAAGAATAGGCAAATATTTTAATCCAAGGAAGATACAATTATTGGGACCAAAATCGATGAACCGCCGATGGCCGCTGAGGTACCTGAAGGTACTTTGGGCGGGGTTTTCGTCAAAAAGGTCCTTGAAAGGACAGCGGGCGGTAAAAGAGGGACTTACACCGCCAATCTGGGCGGCAGCCGGCGGGAGCTCCCAATCTCGGCGGCAAAGGCATTTTCCACCCAAATGCTGCCAAAGATGGAGTCAGGCTCATGGAGGGTCGAAGACTGAAAAGGAAAATCACCAAAAAAAAACATCGGAACACCTTCAGGGGACGCCATCCAGGTAAGTCGCTGTAAAGAAAAAAATTAAAAAATGTTTACTAACCACTTTTTTCAGCTCTTCATACTCACCGTCGGGGATAGAACAGCCTCCAGCCAGCGGTCCTTCCCCATTCTGGCGCCGACTCCCGCCCACGTCAATATGGTATCTCGGTGGGCGGGAGGTCAGTTGCACCACTCGGCCATCCACTGACGTCAGCGGGCGGTTCCTGGCGGTGCTCCCCTCCCACCTGCTCCACACCAAATGGAAAGTGGCACTGGACGCAATTTCAAGGGGAATGTCGGCGGCAGTGGGCAGCATTCGGCAGCAGTGGGCGGTGAGGCCATCAATTTCAGGCCCAATATTTTGGCAAAAAAGCAGTGTAGTGATATTAGGTTTGGATGGTTTTTCCAAAGGGCTGGCACAGACATGATTCGCTGAACAGCCTCCCTCTGTGCTGCAAGCTTCTGTGGTTCTGCGGTTAAAAAGTCAACCTAAAAATATTACCAAGAAACACAGCAGGATTAATTTTAGCTTTGAACGACGATGTAAAACAAGCAAAATCGAATGAGCCGCCCATTATACTGCTTGCCTGATTTTCCTTTCCAGTGAAATCATCGGCCAAAGTTAAAACTATCCCAAATAAGCAGCAAATAATGAGGGTGTATTAAAATATATATTAATAAAATGTTAAAAAATTACCTGACTTTCAATTCTTTCTTGAAATAAGAGAAAGAAGAAAAATATACAGGACAAGTAAATCTGTAAAGCACTCCAACAACCTACCGATAATTGACCAAGCACTAAGACAAAAGAATGAGTTACTGTCATTGTCTTGACATTAATTACTTGCTAATTATATCTTTAATTCAATGAGGAAGTATGTTTCACATTTCCACTAGTGAATTGTGTAATTCATATTAGGGATCTTAAATCACTGTAAAAAATACTTACGTAGGATAGCACATCTGTCACCTAAACTCTGGATGTTATATTCAATGATGCCTGTTGACAATAGTGATATGGATGATTCGAAGTTTCAGATTATTGAACAATAAGAAAGGTTTGGCGAGCTTGATTTGTTCTCATTAGAAGAGAGGAAATTGAGGACATGCTTCAAGTGTATACAATCATGAATGAAATTGATAAGATGAACACAGGGAAGCTTTTTGTGCAGAACCAGATGAATAACATACCATGATTGTCAATTGAGAAAATTGTAAGCTAAATACAAGGTCATTGCTACGCTGAGTATAACAGCAAGACTACTTCTCGGATTCAGGTTCAGTCCCTCATACCTCTGATTTCCTCACTTTACCCATAGAGCGTTGATAAGTAAAGACTAATGTTTCAACGCATGGTAGGTGAGAAAGTAAAATGGTTAATTCATGGCATATTATTAGAACAGAACCAGGCTATTTGACCCATCAAGTCTACTTTGGTATTTTTCTCCATATGAGCTATGTAATCTAATTTTATTAACTTGCTCGCTCTTCATGCTCTTTATTATTCTCTTTTTCGAGCAACTATCTACTCCCTCTGGAAAGTGCTTACGGGCCTGGATTTTAGCTTGTGGGCGTGTACCATGCAGGGGTGCTGTTTTGAGGTTGGGAAACCCGGAAGTATGGGTTTCCCGATCGTCCTGCAGTTTTTAACTGCAGGACATATTTACATTTTTTTCCCTCGGTGTCTTGCCCACAGCCGGCCTGATTAACAGGCAGGAGACCTATCAGGCGGGAATTCCTACAGCATAAGGCCTGCTGAGAGCAGGTAGTCTATTGGGGGTGGGGGAGGGGGGGATGCGAGGGCGCGGGGGTGGGAGAGATCATCTGTTGGCGGGTGGTCCGATCACTGATGGGTGGGGGAAGTGTTTCCAATTGCAGAGGAGGAAGCAGACAGATCCCGGGAAGGGGTTGGTTACTGGGTAGCTTGTTGGGCCTGGTGGAAACACACCTGCTCCTCCTGGCCCAAAAGCAATGCTATAAAGGCACTTACCACATGGATTCAGCCCTTCTCGCCTCCTTTCAACTTCTGGGTTTCCGAGGGTTTTAAACAACCCCCATGTAAATAAATATTTCTAATCCCCATAATTTTTGTGATTATCTTAAAGTTGTACACTCTGGTTACTAGGCCGCCAACCAATGGCATCAACCTATCGCCATTTCCCCCATCATAACCCTTAACCATTTTGAACATTCTATCTGATTCCCTATTAACCGTCTCAGTTCCAATGAAAAAACTCTAAAGGCTAGACCTTCCTTTATTATCGCTATCGCCCAAAAATGGGTGATATTTCTGTTGTTCATATTTATTGCAGTAGTGTTGCTCCTCATACATATGCCTGCACAGCGTAAGCATTTTCATGCCTCCACTTCTCTTCTACTAACCTCAATTATGTTTTCCAGCTCCCCAGGCTCCCCAGGTGCAACATAGGAACCTGGAAGCCCCTGGAGCATCACTCCACTTGCTACAGGTCATGTTGACCATGGGGGAAGGTACAACTGAGGAGGATGATAAACCTCAACCGTGAGGCATCAACTAAAGGTTCTGCAGTACCTGCGGCCATGTCATCTTCAACGGATGAAGTAGTGGGGCCAAGCGGCTTGCAGCAGGCCACTCGAAGTGGTCCAGTGCATACGGCAACTCTGCGGAGGTTGGGTCGGCGAGGTAGGCATGCACAGCGACAGGCAGATGTGAACCAGCTCATGGTGTCTCAATTGAGGGCAAGTGTCGAAATTGGTCGAGAGCTCCTCCAAGCGATTGGTGGGTTGACCGGCAACATTGCCACACTATCGGCGCAAATCTTGGAGGATATGGCGCAGATGATTACGGCAATGCGGCGAATAACTGACTCCGTCGATGTCATGCGGCAGGCGATGGTTTTGGGATATGGCACTGCACCCCAAGGTGCCGTACCACCAACGTTGAAGATGCGAGACAGGAGAAAGCATTTGCTTCTGACTCAGAAGACGTTTCTTCGGAGATGTCTTCGCCTGGGGCCCAAGAGTTGAATCTGCCAAAAGTCACCTGCCCCCACTTCCCCCCGCCCCCCCACCAGCAGTGCTCGAGGTGCCCTACTGCAAGACAACTTGGCGTTAGTGGGGGTAGAAGGGGGAGTGTAATGATAAAGAGGGGGTTATGATGAGGGGAGAAAGGGGGAATGAAAGAGGTAGAGGGAAGTGTGGCCGCAGGTAGGCGGAAATTCATTTGGTTGGGAGGGGGGGTCCTTATTCTTGTGACTGTTTTTATTGTTATTAACATTGTTGACTGTTGGGAGGTAGTTGTTGTTATTGTTATTATTGTTATTAAAAATTTGCTGAATGTTGGGGGTAGGAGGGGATTTTTGCACAGTTATATTATATATTTTTATTGTTATTGAAAATTTATTGCTGTGTGACTGTTGGGGGTGGGGGGGGGAGATGGGTGTTTTACAGTTTGCTTAAATTTTTTTTAATCTTAATTGTTAAATTATTGAAGATTTTTATTTAACTTTACAATTGTTGTGCGGTGTCTTCTAATAATGTACGGTTGAACATCAATACAAGGGTTGCAAACAATGGCCAGGCCAGGCAAGGATGAAACATAACGTAACCCAACTATTACTGTCACCAACGTAAGTTCACGCAAGGCGTTCATTTACAAGCTGCTAACGCAACAGCCTTGCGGCTGTGTAACAACCACGCAGCTTTTCCAGTGTGTAGGGGGGATTGGGGGCATGGGTTAATTGTCAGGCTGATTGTCCTCCCCGAGGTCATCATCCTCCTGCTTCTCCCCCCTCCACCTCCCCTCTCTCCTGAGTTGGACTAGCAGTCCCATCTGGCAATTCTTGACCTTTCCTGATAGCTAGGTTATGCACATGCAGCACATCACAATGAACTCAGCGACCTGCTCAGGGTGGTATTGTAGGTCGCCTCCTGAGTGGTCCAGGCATCTGAAGCGCTGTTTCAGTACTCCAATTGTCATTTCGACGATATTGCGTGTGGCTATATGACTTTCATTGCAGCGCTTCTCGGCTTCTGTCTGAGTCTTTCGCAGGGAGGTCATGAGCCAGCTGGCAAAGCTATATCCTTTATCCCCCGCATCCAACCGTGACCTTGTGGCTGACTCTTAAACAGGTCAGAGACAGTGCTCTCACGCAAGATGAGCGCATCATGGATGCTCTCTGGAAAATGTGCATTTACTGGCATGGATATTTGCTTGTGGGAGACAACGAGTTGCACATTCAGGGAGTGAAATCCCTTTCGATTACGATAAACCTCTACATCCTGTAAAGGTGCTCACAGGGCGATGTGTATACAGTCTATTGCTCCCTGCACCTTGGGGAACTTTGCAATTCTCAAGAACCCTAAAGCCTTCTCACTCTGTGCCTCCCTGGTCATAGGGAAGTTTATAAAGTCTATCCTGCGTGTGTAAAGGACTTCAGTCACCTGTTGAATGCAGCAATGTGTGGCGTGCGATGCAGCAAATGTCGGCAGCTGAGGCCTGAAAGGAGCCCGATGCATAGAAGGAAAGTGCTGCAGTAACCTTAACCTCAATGGATAGTGCGGTCGTGATGGCGCTGTTCGGCTGCAAGTCTCCCTTAATTAGCTGGCATATCTCACTGATGACCTCTCGGAAGCGCAGCCTTCTAATGCACATGTTATCGGACAAGTCCAGGTATGACCGCATATCCCTGTAAATGCGTTGGGTGTAAGGTTTCCTCCTCCTCAGCAGTCTCCCACCTCTTTGATTGGGCACATAATGCTCTTCAATGAACCTTCTCCCATCTCTATTCTGCAGCATGTGAGTCGTCATCAGTCGTGGTTGAGAAATTACAGGCCCCATCACTATCAATCACTATAAATGCCCTAATCTGTCTTCAAATTTCCTAAATTGTCCTCAACAAACACAATATAAACTCGAAATTGACCAAAATGTGATTAGATGATTGGCAAGATTCCAAAATGCCCTTAAAATCACTCAAAAATTACTTCAATGTTCCCATCAACTCGAAGCAGGCTTTCATTAAACTTCCTCCGACTTATAAAATGATGTCCATACTGCCAGGTTAAGGACAGGTGAGTGCAGCTTTTCTTAAGCGTCTTTTTGGGCAGGCGATCATTTGGTGATATAGGGGCAAAATGCTGAAAGTAGTGCTGGGCGATAATCTAGCCGATATTTGGGCATTAGTTTCCATTAGAAACATAGAAACATGGAAAATTACAGCGCAGAAGGAGGCCATTCCGGCCCATCGTGTCAGCGCCAGCCAACAACGAGCCACACGGCCCTTGGTCAGCAGCTCTAAAGGTTCCATATAAACCTATAAACAATGACGGAAAGGCAAAGAGCACCCAGCCCAACCAATCTACATCACCACAACTGCGACACCCCTTATACTAAAACATTCTTCACTCCACCCCACCCGGAGCCATGTGATCTCCTGGGAGAGGCAAAAACCAGATAAAAACTCAGTCCAATTTAGGGAGAAAGAATCTGGGAAAATTCCTCTTCGACCCATCCAGGCGATCGAAACTAGTCCAGGAGATCACCCTGGCCGTATTCTATTCCCTGCAGTACTTACCAGTATATCTGCACCGTCCAACAAAAGGTCATCCAGTCTAATCCCAATTACCAGCTCTAGGTCCATAACCCTGCAGGTTACAGCACTTTAAGTGCCAATCCAACCATCTCTTAAAAGTGATGAAGGTTTCTGCATCCACCACTCTTCCAGGCAGCGAATTCCAGATCCCCACAGCCCTCTACGGAAAGAAACCCCCCTCAAATCCCCTCTAAACCTTCCACCAACCACCTTAAAATTATGCCCCCTTGTAATAGACCCCTCCACCAATGGAAATAGACCCTTACTATCCACTATGTCCAGGCCCCTCAATATTTTGTACACCTCAGTGAGGTCTCCTCTCAACCTCCTCTGTTCCAATGAGAACAAACCCAGCCTATCCAAACTGTCCTCGTAACTAAGATTCTCCTTTCCAGGCAGCATCCTAGTAAATCTCCTCTGCACCCTCTCTAGTGCAATCACGCCCTTCCTATAATACGGCGACCAGAACTGCACGTAATACTCCAGCTGTGGCCTAACCATGGTATTATACAATTTAAGTTTCACCTCCCTGCTCTTATATTCTATGCTTCGGCCAATAAAGGCAAGCATTCCATATAACTTCCTAACCACCTTATCCACCTGGCCTGCTACTTTCAGGGATCTGTGGACAAGCACTCCAAGGTCCCTTTGTTCATCTACACTATTAAGTGGCCTACCGCTTAAATGTGTATACCCTTTCCTTATTAGCCCTCCCAAAGTGCATCACCTCACACTTCTTTCAATTAAATTCCTTTTGCCACTGCTCTGCCCACCTGACCAGCAGATTGATATCCTCCTGCAGCCCATGACTTTCCTCTTCATTATCAACCACACGGCCAATTTTAGTGTCGTCTGCAAACTTCTTAATCATACTCCCTATATTCAAATTTAAATCGTTGATAAACACCACAAAAGGCAAGGGTCCCAGTACTGAGCCCTGTGGAACCCCACTGGAAATATCCTTCCAGTCACAAAACCATCCATAAATTATTACCCTTTGCTTCCTACCTCCAAGCCAATTTTGGATCCAACTTGACACTTTGCCCTGTATATGGGCTTTAATCTTCATGACCAGTCCACCATGTGGGACCTTATCAAAAGCTTTGCTAAAGTCCATATACACTACATCGTATGCACTGCCCTCATTGACCCTCTTGGTTACTTCCTCAAAAAATTCAATCAGGTTAGTCAGACACGATCTTCCCTTAACAAATCTGTGTTGACTGACCCTAATTAATCCTTGCCTTTCCAAATGCAGATTTATTCTGTCTTTCAGGACTTTTCCCAATAATTTTCCCACCACGGAGGTTAGGCTGACAAGTCTGTAATTACTCAGCCTATCCCTTTCTCCCTTCTTAAACAAGGGTACTACATTAGCAGTCCTCCAATCCTCCAGCACCATGCCCAGATCCAAAGAGAGCTGGAAAATGATGGTCAAGGCCTCTGCTATTTCCTCTTTTACTTCACTCAACAGCCTGGGATGCATTTCACTCTTAATACTTCCTCTCTCATTATATTTCATTCAGAATATCACACTTCTCTTCGATAGCAGTCTCTACATTGCCCCTTTCCTTTGTGAAAACAGATGCAAAGTATTCGTTAAGAACCCTCCCTACATCTTCCGCCTCCACACAAATATTACCCTCATGGTCTAAAATAGACCCTACCCTTTCTTTAGTTACCCTTTTACTCTTAATATATTTAAAGAACATCTTAGGTTTTCCTTAATTATACTGGCCAAGAATTTCTCATGCTCTCTCTTAGCATTCCTAATATACTTTTTAATTTTGCCTCTTAATTTCTATATTCCTCCAAAGATTCTATAGTATTTAGCCGTTGATATATGACATAAACGTCCCTTTTTTTCTTAATCCTCCCCTGTAAGTCCATAGACATCCAGGGGGCTCTAGAATTATTTTTCCCAGTCTTTTTCTTTAAGGGCACATGTTTGGCCTCAGCCTTCCATCTCTCCTCCTTAAATGCCTCCTACTGTTCCAACACAGATATACCCAAAAGTAGCTATTTCCAGTCCACCGTGACCAAATCACTCCTTAACTTAGCAAAATTAGCTTTTCCCCAATTCGGAACTTTTATTCCAGGCCTATTCTTGTCCTATTCCATAACCAATGAATCTGACTGAATTATAGTCACTGGCAGCCAAGTGCTCTCCCACTAATACCCCTTCAACCTGCCCAGCTTCATTTCTCAAAACTAAATCCAAGACTGCCCCCTCTCGTATTGGGCTTGCTACATACTGACTAAAAAAGTTCTCTTACATAGAAACATAGAAACATAGAAAATAGGTGCAGGAGTAGGCCATTCGGTCCTTCGTGCCTGCACCACCATTCAATATGATCATGGCTGATCATACAACTTCAGTACCCCATTCCTGTTTTCTCTCCATACCCCTTTATCCCTTTAGCTGTAAGGACCACATCTAACTCCCTTTTGAATATATCTAATGAACTGGCCTCAACAACTTTCTGTGGTAGAGAATTCCACAGGTTCATAATTCTCTGAGTGAAGAAGTTTCTCTTCATCTCGGTCCTAAATGGCTTACCCCTTATCCTTAGACTGTGACCCCTGGTTGTGGACTTCCCCAACATCGGGATCATTTTTGATGCATCTAACCTGTCCAATCCTGTCAGAATTTTATATGTTTCTATGAGATCCCCTCTCATTCTTCTAAATTCCAGTGAATATAAGCCTAGTCGATCCAGTCGTTCTTCATATGTCAGTCCTGCCATTCCGGGAATCAGTCTGGTGAACCTTCGCTGCACTTCCTCAGTAACAAGAATGTCCTTCCTCAGATTAGGAGACTAAAACTGTACACAATATTCAAGGTATGGCCTCACCAAGGCCCTGTACAACTGCAGTAAGACCTCCCTGCTCCTATACTCAAATCCTCTTGCTATGAAGACCAACATGCCATTTGCCTTCTTCACCGCCTGCTGTACCTGTATGCTAACTTTCAATGACTGATGTACAATGACACCCAGGTCTTGTTGCACCCTCCCTTTTCCTAGTCCGTCACCATTCAGATAATATTCTGCCTTCCTGTTTTTGACACCAAAGTGGATAACCTCACATTTATCTACATTATACTGCATCTGCCATGCATTTGTCCACTCATCTAACCTGTCCAAGCCATCCTGCAGCCTCTTAGCATCCTCCTCACAGCTCACACTGCCACCCAGTTTAGTGTCATCTGCAAACTTGGAGATATTACATTCAATTCCTTTGTCTAAATCATTAATGTATAGTGTAAATAGATCGGGTCCCAGCACTGAATCTTGCGGTACCCCACTAGTCACTACCTGCCATTCTGAAAAGGACCCGTTTATTTCTATTCTTTGCTTCCTGTCTGCCAACCAGTTCTCTATCCACGTCAATACACTACCCCCAATACCATGTGATTTAATTTTGCACACTAATTTCTTGTGTGGGATCTTGTCAAAAGCCTTTTAAAAGTCCAAATACAGCACATCCACTGATTCTCCCTTGTCCACTCTACTAGTTACATCCTCAAAAAATTCTATAAGATTTGTCAAGCATGATTTCCCTTTCATAAATCCATGCTGACTTGGACCGATCCTGTCACTGCTTTCCAAATGCGCTGCTATTACATCTTTAATAATTGATTCCAATATTTTCCCCACTACCGATGTCTGGCTGACCAGTCTATAATTCCCTGTTTTCTCTCTCCCTCCTTTTTTAAAAAGTAGGGTTACATTAGCTTCCCTCCAATCCATAGGAACTGATCCAGATTCTATAGAATGTTGGAAAATGACCGCCAATGCATCCACTATTTCTAGGGCCACTTCCTTGAGTACTCTGGGATGCAGCAATCAGGCCCTGGGGATTTATCGGCCTTCAATCCCATCAATTTCCCTAACACAATTTCCTGACTAATCAGGATATCCTCCAGTTCCTCCTTCTTGCTAGACCCTTGGTCCCCTAGTATTTCCGGAAGGTTATTTGTGTCTTCCTTCGTGAAGTATTTGTTCAATTGGTCTTCCATTTCTTTGTTCCCCATTATAAATTCAGCTGATTCTGACTGCAAGGGACCTACATTTGTTTTCACTAATATTTTTCTCTTCACATATCTATAGAAGCTTTTGCAGTCAGTTTTTATGTTCCCTGCAAGCTTACTCTCGTACTCTATTTTCCCCCTCCTAATTAAACCCTTTGTCCTCTGCTGAATTCTAAATTTCTCCCAGTCCTCAGGTTTACTGCTTTTTCTGGCGAATTTATATGCCTCTTTCTTGGATTTAACACTCACCCTAATTTCCCTTGTTAGCCACGGTTGAGCCACCTTCCCCCTTTTGTTTTTATGCCAGACAGGGATGTACAATTGTTGAAGTTCATCCATGTGATCTTTAAATGTCTGCCATTGCCTATCCACCGGATGCATTTCAAGAATTCCGCACCCTCTATACCCTTCACACTAAATTTGTCCCAATAAATATTTGGCTAGTTAAAATCCCCTACTAGTACTACCCTATGTTTTTTGGACTTCACAGCAATTTGCCTACATATTTGCTCCTCTATCTCCATCCCACTGTTAATACATGCCCAGCAGTGTGATCACCCCTTTGTTTCTTTTCAATTCAACCCATATGGCCTCATTTGATGATCCCTCAAACACATCATCGCTCCTCACCACTGTAATAATTTCTTTAATCAGTACCGCAACCCCCCTACCTGCCCCCTTTATTAGCCCCCTCTCTATCTTGTCTAAAAATCCTGTAGCCAGGAATATTGATCTGCCAAACCTGCCCCTCTTTCAGCTATGTCTCTGTAATGGATATGTCATACTCCCAAGTGTTTACGTGTGCTCTTAGCTCATCCGCCTTATTCGCTATACTCCTTGCATTAAATTATATACCATTTAGCACAGGAAGACCCCCTTGCTTAGTACATACTAAGCCCTGTTTCCTCTGACTTACAGATTCGCTTTCTAGATTCTTGCTATCCAATTTCAGCTTTACTTCCTTCCCTTTTGAATTTGTTCTCAGGTTCCCATCCCCCTGCCAAGCTAGTTTAAACGCTCCCCAACAGCACGAGCAAAACTTCCCGCGAGGATATTGGTCCCGACGCTGTTGAGGTACAACTCGTTTGGTTTGTACAGGTCCCATCTCCCCCAGAAGTGGTGCCAATGCCTCAAGAATTTAAAGCCCTCCCTCCTACACCAATTTTCCATCCATGTCATCATCCTGCCTATCCTTCTATTCTTATACTCATTAGTACGTGGCACCGGTAGTAACCCGGAGATTACTATCTTTGAGGTCCTACCCTTTAATTTTCTTCCTAGCTCCCTGAATTCTTCCTATAGGACCTCATCCCTTATTTTACCTATGTCATTGGTCCCGATATGGACCATGACCTCTAGCTGTTTACCTTCCCTTCCCAGAATGCCCTGCGTCTGCTCTGAGACATCCTTGACCCTGGCACCAGGGAGGCACAAAACCATTCAGGAGTCGCATCTATGGCCGCAGAAACTCCTGGCTGTTCCCCTAACTATAGAATCCCCTATCACTCGAGCTTTTTTGTTCTTCGTCCCTCCCCGCTGTGCAGCTGGGCCACCCATGGTACCTCGGAATTGGCTCTGGCTGCACTCCCCAGAGGCACTATCGTCCTTACTGATACTCAGAAGTGAATATTGGTTTGAAAGCAAGATGGACTCACGGGGGGACTACTGCGCCACCTGCCTAGCACACTTACTATGTCTGGTGGTCACCCACTTCCCCTCTACCTGCACGCCTTTAAACTGCGGGGTGACCACCTCCTGAAACGTGCTATCCACATAGTTCTCAGCCTCGCGGATGCACCTTATTGACTCCACCCGCTGCTCCAGCTCTGAAACGCGGAGCTCGAGCAGTTGAAGGTGGAGACACCTCCTGCACACATGGTTGTCTTGGCTGCGTGAAGCATCCAGGACTTCCCACATGCCACAGGATATGCACTTCACGGGACTGAGCTGCACTGCCATCCCTCTAGTTAGCCTTTTCTAGTTTAAAATCTACTTAAAAAGAAATAGGGAAAAGAGAGCTACTTACCAACTCATCTCACCGACCTCCGAGGCCTCCAAACTCCCGATCTCTGAACTCCCGACCTCACAGGGCCTACCTATTTGCCGACCTCCCGATTCACCGACCTCAGGGCCTTACTGACTCGCCGACCTTCCGATGCGCCGACCTCCCGACTTGCCGACCTACCGACTTGCTGACCTCGGGGCCTTACCGACTCGATTTTAGTTGCCAGAAGGCTCCTGATATAAAAGAATCTTCAAATTACTGAATAAAGCTGGGTGAAACTTACAAAAAACCACTGAAACGGCACTAACCTGACAGCTGTGAGTAATTACTGATGATCCATTGAAATAAAATCCCTGGAGCTGGCTTCCTGGTGCTGCATGCCAGGTCTCCCTGACAGTGTTTACTGCAGACAGTGAGGTAACTGGCGAGAATCAATTTGCAAATTGGGCAGTCAGTGAGTTTTGCACACTCACTGACGTCACTTACCTGCCATTGACGTTTCCACCGATAACTCTTACCAGTGGTGTTATGAGGGGGCGAGGGGAGGGTGGAGGCGGATATGGCATACAGCGCTAGATTCACCTCACCCCAGTGATACTGGTCCAGTGCCCCATTAGTGCCAAAAGCAGGTGCTAAGGGGACTAATTTATCCCCATTAGATTTTAATTGCTCTACTATTGGAGGCCATGCCTTCAGCTGCCAGGGCTCTAAGCTCTGGAGTTTCCTTTATGAACCTCTGTCTCTATACCTCTTTTTCCTCTTTTGATACGCTCCTTGGGACCCATCTCTTTGTCCAAGCTTTAGGTCATCTGATCAAAACTTTTTACCAGAGCATACTATTATCTCCTTATCATCTTATGTGGCTCTGTGTCAAATGTTGTTTGTTAATGCTCCTGTGAAGTGCCTTGGGATGGTTTACTATGTTAAAGGTGCTATGTAAATACAAGTTGTTGTTGGAAGCATGTCTGTCTTGATTGCTGACCTTCTTGCAATTTACTTATTGATGCATTTGAGGGGAAGCTAGATAAGTCAATGAGAGAGTAAGGAGTAGAAGGATATGTTGATAGGGTGAGACGAAGTAAGGTGGAGGGAGGCTTGAGTGGAGCATGGACACTGGCATAGACCCATTGGGTCGAATGGCCTGTTTCTGTGCTGTAAAGGTTATGGAATCTTACGGGATAGCTGTTGGAGGATCCATTGACACAAATTGGACTGCAGCAGTTCAAGAAGGCAGCTCACCACCAACTTCTCAAGGGCAATTAGGGATGGGCAATAAATGCTGGCCTTGCCAGTGACACCCACATCCCGTGAATTAATTAAAAAATGCCATGCCAAATGACGTAATGTGTTTGGAAATTATAGAGTGCAGCATTTAAAAAGCTAATGCTGGCTGAACATTGCAGCACCATGCTGTTGGGGCAGCAGTTATATAAGAAATCCCCTCAATTTACTGTTAGCTATCGCCCCTGGATGAGCCATGAGTGTTTTTATCCTACTTTTCAAGAATGACTTCAATTGAAGTCCAAATATTTAACCAGGAAATTATGGGCTATAACGCCATTGGCCCTCATTATATGTATTTTAATTAGGTGCATGGGGATGATATCATATTTTAATTAGGCGCATGGGGACTCCTGTGCAAATTGCAGGAAAGGACAAATTGTATTTGGAAACTTGCAGAATCTATTTTGGGTAGAAAACCAGCAAAAATGTCTTCCACCCCATTTTGCAGATCAGTCAAATGAGTTGCTCTGATTTTATTCCCCAGAAGATGGTGTGAAATGATTGTCACCTCCTAAATCCATGCTCATCTTTTCCACAACTCCATAGTTGAATCTTTCCAGTCAGGTTTCTCCCCCTGTTACAGCACTGAAATGTGCCTAATCAAAGTCACAAATGATAGCCTCTGACTGTGACATGGTGCACTATCGCTTTTCATCCTTCTCAACCTCTCTGCAGCCTTTGGCACAGTTGATCACACCACTTTCCTTCAACTATTTTAGTTGTACACTTGAAACAAATGTCCCTGCAAAAGGGGGGGGTCACACTCCAAAATAATTTTTTTCCAGTGCCCCTTTTTTTGGGGGGGGGGGGGTGGTGGGTTAGGACACTAAAAAGAGAAATTATACAAGTGCACCCTGGCTTAAAGGGGGGCAGGGGGCACTAAAACCAGCAAATTAAACAAATTAAACTTTAAACTTAAATTATCAAATTTAAATTTGGTTGCTGGGGGTGATGATACACTCCAGTCCCTCTGGAGCCCACCCCTCACGGAAGGCCGCGAGCGTACTGGTGGACACCGCGTACTCCATCTCCAGGGACACCCTGGCTCGGATGTAACTACGCAAGAGAGGCAGGCAGTCGGGCTGAATGACCCCCTTGACCGCCCGCTGCCTGGACTGGCTGATGGCCACCTTGGCCAGGCCCAGGAGCAGTCCTTCGAGGAGGCCCTCTGACCTGCCCGCTCCCCTCCATACAGGGTACCCAAAGATAGGAGTGTGGGACTGAAGTGCAACCCCAGAATTTGAGGAGCAGCCCCTTCAAATAATGGAAGAGGGGCTGCAACCTCGCACACTCCTTAAAAACATGGAACACGGACTCTTCCAGACCGCAGAAATTGCAGGTGGCCTGGGAGTCGGTGAACCGATTTAAAAACTTATTGCAAGGGACTGCTCCGTGCACCACCCTCCAGGCCAAGTCCCCAATAAATAATGGGAGGACTCCCGCGTCGAGTGCACTCCATTGGGGACCTCCGCCTCCTCCGGATGGCAAATTAGTGCGCCATGGCGTGTCCGGACGGAAGACGAGGATGGCAAGGTGGGGAATGTGCAAGAGCAGCGCTTATAGGAATCCCCTCCGCGCAGAACTGAAAGGCACGGAGGGGATTTCCCCGAGAAGGCTCAAGTTGTGACGGAGGTTTCGGGGCTTGGCGCCGATGAGGAATTCTTTCCGGGTGGGGGTCAGTTCGGACGGGATCCCCCCATGTGCTTGAGCCCCCTCGACACACCTAATGGAGTCAGGGCCCAGTGCTGTTTTTAGCAACTCGATGGCATTGGCCGACACTCCTTCAATGCCCCTCCTCCATTATCCAGCTGAGAGAGAACTACCCTCACCTGGTTCCACTCTTACCTATCCAATTGTAGCCAGTGCATATCCAGCTTTCCACCCCCACATTATTACCTCAAGAATCTATTAAGAATCTACCCTTCGCCCCCACTCTGAAGCGCCTTGGGATGTTTTCCTATGCTAAATATGATGTTGTTTGTTGTTCTGTTTTTGTTTCTTTTTTGATACTCTTCTTGTTCTGTTTTGTGTTCACGTGTGTGTCATGAACCTTTCTGAATTCATGTGCCTGACTAGCAACTTCTCTCCTAGCTGAAGAACCAGCATTGATCAGTGGCTGTGTAGCTAATTAGCAAACAGTTGCATTTCCTCTTCCACTGCTGATCCCAAACCTGAAATTCAGAATTTTGGCCATTTTTGTTGAAACCAAATTCTAGACACCTGAGGTGGGGTGGGCGGGCAAGTGTAATTACTTATATGCAAAGAAAAGCAACCAGATAATGAAATTACTGGTTCAATATGCAGTTTGCATAACTGCTGTCAATTTGAAGTCTGACTAGTTCATCCTTTTGTATAAATAGAAAGCAAAAGAAAATCCTGCAAATGCTGGAAAATCCTGCAAATGCTGGATCTCTGAAACAAGAACAGGAAAAGCTGTAACACACAAGTCAGTTAGCATGTGTGGAATGAACAATCAGGACAAAGATTGATTCTGGGCCCATCTTCAGTTCTGAAGTAGGGCTCAGCCTGAAATGTTGCCCTGTTTGTTCTCTCCACAGGGGTGACTGATCTGCCGTGTGTTTCTGTTTTTTTGGTTTCATTCCTCTATATATTTTAGATTGTTTTGTGTTGCTGGAACCAGGTGTGAAATTCCACTTATTCCTGTGCTCCATATGAAGGTGAAATGTTTAATTCCTAATGGTCTGAAACACATGAAAGTAATTCATTTAGATACTGCTGGGCAAAAAATCCTTGATACATTTTTTTAAAGATAAGATGGAAATGAAAGGAACAGGAAAAATAAATGAAGGGGTCAGAGTTAGTTGACCTGGACGTAAATGACTCCAGAAGGTATTGATATTGAAGAAAGAAAGACTAAATGATTGTAGATAGTGATTGGGATTAAAAAAGGGAGGGTAGAACATTTTTGGGGTGAATAAAGTGAAATGAACAAGCAACTGGTTTGAAATCAGTAAGAAGGCAAAAGAGCAAAAGATTTTGAAAAATATGTGTGAAATATAAATGAATGATCAAATTTAATATTTAGGATTTCAGTTCTGACAATCGTGTCAGTAAAGATTCCATTGTGTTTTTGGTAAAATAAGTGAAATCTGGAGCCAACTCAAAATATAAGTGTATGCTGGATATGTCCAGCAATATATCTGGAGGAGCAACTTCCCTTTTATTATTTTAATTCTCATGTCCTTTTCGTTTTAGTTTCATTGGGCAGCATATTTGCTATTTACTGCTGCAGTTTGTAGGACTCCTGAGGCAAGCATAATCCTGAAATCAACAATAACATTTTTGATACACCAGTTGGGAGGGAAAATAATAAAAGAAGTGTTTATAACATTATAAAGTGGATCTCATAGTTGCAACTTAAGCATTCCAAATGTAGTTGACGCTCATTTCTACAGCTATCTCTCCTGAAAACACGCCAGCATTGAAGTGACTAGTTACTTCAAACAGACATTCTCTTAAAACCATAGAAACATAGAAAATAGGTGCAGGAGTAGGGCATTCGGCCCTTCGAGCCTGCACCGCCATTCAGTAAGATTATGGCTGATCATTCACCTTAGTACCCCTTTCCTGCTTTCTCTCCATAACCCTTTAGCCATAAGGGCCGTTTCTAACTCCCTCTTGAATATATTCAATGAACTGGCATCAACAACTCTCTGCAGTAGGGAATTCCACAGGTTAACAACTCTCTGAATGAAGAAGTTTCTCCTCATCTCAGTCCTAAATGGCTTACCCCTTATCCTTAGACTATGTCCCCTGGTTCTGGACTTACTCAACATCGGGAACATTCTTCCTGCCTCTAATCTGTCCAATCCCGACAGAATTTTAGATGTTTCTATGAGATCTCCTCTCATCCTTCTAAACTCCAGTGAATACAAGCCCAGTCGATCCAGTCTCTCCTCATATGTCAGTCCTGCCATCCCGGGAATCAGTCTGGTGAACCTTCGCTGCACTCACTCAATAGCAAGAACGTCCTTCCTCAGATTAGGAGATCAAAACTGAACACAATATTCCAGGTGAAGCCTCACTAAGGCCCTGTACAACTGCAGTAAGACCTCCCTGGTCCTATACTCAAATCCCCTTGCTATAAAGGCCAACATACCATTTGCCTTCTTCACCGCCTGCTGTACCTGCATGCCAACTTTCAATGACTGATGTACCATAACACCCAGGTCTCATTGCACTTCCCCTTTCCTAATCTGCCACCATTCAGATAATATTCTGCCTTCATGTTTTTGCCACAAAAGTGGACAACTTTCCATTTATCCACATTATACTGCATCTGCCACGCGTTCGCCCACTCACCTAACCTGTCCAAGTCACCCTGCAGCCTTTTAGCATCCTTCTCACAGCACACACCGCCACCCAGTTTCGTGTCATCTGCAAACTTGGAGATATTACACTCAATTCCCTCAGCCAAATCATTAATGTACATTGTAAATAGCTGGGGTCCCAGCACTGAACCCTGCGGCACTCCACTAGTCACTGCCTGCCATTCTGAAAAGGACCGTTTATCCCGACTCTCTGCTTCCTGTCTGCCAACCAATTCTCTATCCATGTCAGTATATTACCTCAAAACTATGTGCTTTAATTTTGCACACCAATCTCTTGTGTGGGACCTTGTCAAAAGCCTTTTGAAAGTCCAAATATACCACATCCACTGGTTCTCCCTTGTCCACTCTACTCGTTACATCCTCAAAAAATTCTAGAAGATTTGTCAAGCAGGATTTCCCTTTCATAAATCCATGCTGACTTGCACCGATCCCGTCACTGCTTTCCAAATGTGCTGCTATTTCACCTTTATTAATTGATTCCAACATTTCCCCCACTACTGATGTCAGGCTAACCGGTCTATAATTATCCGTTTTCTTTCTCCCTCCTTTCTTAAAAAATGGTGTTACATTAGCTACCCTCCAGTCCATAGAATTGATCCAGAGTCGAAAGACTGTTGGCAAATGATCACCAATGCATCCACTATTTCTTGGGTTACTTCCGCAAGTTCTCTGGAATGCAGGCCACGGGGATTTATCGGCCTTCAATCCCATCAATTTCCCAATCACAATTTCCTGCCTAATAAGGATTTCCTTCAGTTCCTCCTTCTTACGAGACCCTCGGTCCGCTAGTATTTCCGGAAGGTTATTTGTGTCTTCCTTCGTGAAGACAGATCCAAAGTATTTGTTCAACTGGTCTGCCATTTCTTTGTTCCCCATTATAAATTCATCTGAATCTGACTGCAAGGAACCTACATTTGTTTTCACTAATCTTTTTCTCTTCACATATCCAGAGAAGCTTTTGCAGTCAGTTTTTATGTTCCCAACAAGCTTCCTCTCATACTCTATATTATCCCCGTCCTAATTAAACCCTTAGTCCTCCTCTGCTGTATTACAAAATTCTCCCAGTACTCAGGTTTGCTACTTTTTCTGGCCAATTTATATTTGTTCTTCCTTGGATTTAACACTACCCTTAATTTCCCTTGTTAGCCATGGTTGAGCCATTTCCCCGTTTTATTTTTACTCCAGACAGGGATGTACAATTGTTGAAGTTCATCCATGTGATCTTTAGCTGTTTGCCATTGCCTATCCACAGTCAACCCTTTAAGTATCACTTGTCAGTCTATTCCAGCCAATTCACATCTCATACCATCGAAGTTACCTTTCCTTAAGTTCCGGACCCTTGTCTCTGAATTAACTGTGTCACTCTCCATCTTAATAAAGAATTCTACCATATTATGGTCACTCTTCCCCAAGGGGCCTCGTACAAAAAGATTGTGAATTAGTCCTTTCTCATTACACATCACCCAGTCCAGGATGGCCAGCCCTCGAGTTGGTTCCTTGACATATTGATCTAGAAAACCATCCCTTATACACTCTAGGAAATCTTCCTCCACCGCATTGCTACCAGTTTGGTTAGCCCAATCAATATGTAGATTAAAGTCGCCCATGATAACTGCTGCACCTTTATTGTACACATCCCTAATTTCTTGTTTGATGCTGTCCCCAACCTCACTACTACTATTTGGTGGTCTGTACACAACTCCCACTCGCGTTTTCTGCCCTTTGGTATTCCGTAGCTCCACCCATATTGATTTCAAATCATCCAAGCTAATGTTTTTCCTTACTATTGCATTAATTTCCTCTTTAACCAGCAACGCCACCCCACCTCATTTTCCTTTCTGTGTATCCTTGCTAAATGTTGAATATCCCTGGATGTTGAGTTCCCAACCTTGGTCGGCCTGGAGCCATGTCTCCATGATGCCAATTACATCATATCCGTTAACTGCTAATCCGTTAATTCGTCCACATTATTCCGAATACTCCTTACATTGAGGCACAGAGCCTTCAGTCTTGTCTTTTTAACACCCTTTGACCCTTTAGAATTTTGCTGCAATGTGGCCCATTTTACTTTTCGCCTTGGATTTCTTTGCCCTCCACTTTTACTTTTCTTCTTTCTATCTTTTGCTTCTGCCCCCATTCTACTTCCCTCTGCTTCTCTGCATAGGTTCCCATCCCCCTGCCATATTAGTTTAACCCCTCCCCAACAGCACTAGAAAACACTTCCCCTAGGACTTTGGTTCCGGTCCTGCCCAGGTGCAGACCGTCCGGATTGTACTGGTCCCACCTCCCCCAGAACCAGTTCCAATGTCCCAGGAATTTGAATCCCTCCCTTCTGCACCACTCCTCAAGCCACGTATTCATCTGAGCTATCCTGCAATTCCTACTCTGACTAGCACATGGCACTGGTAGCAATCCTGAGATTACTACTGAATCAACCATCTGATTCATTAACTTAAACAGATAGTTTTGCATTGCTTGTCGTAATTTATATTACAGTTTATATTATTCATAACTAATTTTATGATTCTTACTTTAAGTTATAGCTGTTGGTTACATGCTTTCAATAATAAATAAAACACATCAGTAAAGGAAGAACTGACATTGATGTATCATTTTATTATGGGCTCAGGATGTGCCAAAGCACTTTATAATAGATTGTTTTAAAAGTGCAGTGACTGTTGATATGTAAATAAACACAGCAGTCAATTTACGTACAGCAGAATCCCACAAACAGCAAATGAACAGATGACTATTGTGTTCCTAGCACAGATAAGACTGCACACAGGGAGGTTAAAGTAACAGTGACCTCAGTCTTTATTAAGACACTCCAGCGTGAGGAACAGGCCTTCGGGGCCGGCTTATATACAGTGCTCCCAAGAGATTCTGGGATCCCTTGCGACTTCAGGGGATGAGCTCCCTGGTGGCGAAACATGAGAGTGCATGCTTTACAGATACACAACATCATTCCCCCACCAAATTCAAAGTGAAAACTATTTACAAGGTGAGATGGTCGGGAGCCTTTCTTTCCCTTGTGGACCGCCTTGGTACAAATGTCTGTTCCGGTGTGTTGGCTGTGCCCTTGCTGGGCTGGCGTGTTGTTGGCCCTGCAGGGCTGCTAGGTGAGCCTGGCCTTGCTGCGTTGTTGGGCGTGATGGGTTTGATTTCCTGGTCCTGCGTGGTGTCGTTGATCCTTTGGGTGTGTGTTGTGGGCTCGAAAAAGGTGGTGTCTGCTGTGGGTTGTTCAGGGCAGTCTGTGAACCGCAGCCTCGTTTGGTCCAGGTGCTTTCTGCAAATTTGTCCATTGTGTAGTTTGACTACAAACACCCTACTCCCTTCTTTAGCTATCACCGTGCCCGCGATCCACTTGGGACCATGTCCATAGTTTAGCACATACACAGGGTCATTCAGATCAATTTCCCGTGACACAGTGGCGCGACCATTGTTTACATTTTGTTGCTGCCGCCTGCTGATCATGTAGATTGGGGTGAACCAGCGAGAGTCTGGTTTTAAGTGTCCTTTTCAGGAGTAGCTCAGCTGGGGGCACTCTTGTGAGCGAGTGGGGTTGCGTACGGTAGCTGAGCAGTACTCGGGACAGGCGGGTTTGGAGTGAGCCTTCTGTGACTCATTTAAGGCTCTGTTTGATGGTTTGTACTGCCCGCTCTGCCTGCCCATTGGAGGCTGGTTTAAACGGGGCCAAGGTGACATGTTTGATCCCATTGCAGGTCATGAATTCTTTAAATTCGGCACTGGTGAAACATGGCCCATTGTCACTGACCAGTATGTCAGGCAGGCCGTGGGTGGCAAACATGGCCCTCAGGCTTTCAATGGTGGCAGTTGTGGTGCTTTCCGACATTATTTCACATTCAATCCATTTTGAAAAAGCATCCAGCACCACCAGGAACATTTTACCAAGAAACGGGCCTGCATAGTCGACATGGATCCTCGACCATGGTCTGGAGGGCCAGGACCACAAACATAGTGGTGCCTCTCTGGGCGTGTTGCTCAACTGAGCATATATGCTGCATTACCTACTCAGGACTCTAAGTCAGAGTCAATACCGGGCCACCACACGTGGGATCTGGCTATCGCTTTCATCATTACTATGCACTGGTGTATGCTGTGGTAGTCCGAGATGAATATCTCCCTGCCCTTTTTTGGTAGCACTATGCGATTACCCCACAACAGGCAGTCTGCCCGAATGGACAGCTCGTCCTTTCGTCACTGGAATGGCTTGATTGGCTCTTGCATTTCAATGGGGATGCTGGCCCAGCTCCCATGCAGTACACAGTTTTTTACTAGGGACAGCAGAGGAGCTTGGTTGGTCCAAGTCCTAATCTGGTGGGCCGTGACAGGTGAGTTATCATTTTCAAATGCTTCCATGACCATCAACAATTCTCTGAGCTGCGCCACCATCAACAAGTTTGCAGGCTGCGCCATTTCTACCCCCGTGGTGGACAATGGTAGCCAACTGAGAGCATCCGTACAGTTCTCAGTGCCTGGCCAGTGGCGGATGGTATAGTTATACGCTGATAGTGCGATTGCCCACTTTTGTATGCGGGTTGAGGCATTAGTATTTATCCCCTTGTTTTCAGTGAACAGGGATGTGTGGGGCTTGTGATCGGTTTCCAGCTCAAATTTGAGGCCAAACAGGTACTGATGCATTTTCTTTACCCCGAACACACACACTAATGCCTCTTTCACAATCATGCTGTCGGCCCACTCGGCCATAGACTAGCTCCTGGAAGCATAGGCGGCAGGTTGCAACTTCTCTGCAACGTTAGCTTGTTGTAATACACACCCGGCTCCGTACGATGACGCGTCACATGCTAGCACAAGTCTTTTACACGGGTTATACAATACAAGCAGCTTGTTGGAGCATAAAATGTTTCTGGCTTTCTCAAAAGCAATTACTTGTTTTTTTTCCCAATACCCAGTTCTCGCCTTTGCGCAATAACACATGTAGGGGCCCTAAAAGGATGCTTAACCCCGGTCGGAAGTTACCAAAATAGTTGAGGAGTCCCAGGAACAACCGCAGCTCCATGACGTTCTGTGACCTGGGCGCATTCCTGATAGCTTCTGTCTTGGCGTCTGTGGACCGAATGCCATCCGCCACGATCTTTCTCCCCAAAAACTCCACTTCTGTTGCCATGAAGATGCATTTCGACCTCATCAGCCGCAGCCCTATGCAATCCAGTCGCTAGAGGACCTCCTTCAGGTTTTGTAGGTACTCGGCGGTGTCCCGACCTGTGACCAATATGTCGTCCTGAAAGACCACCCTGTGTGGTACCGACTTGAGTCGGCTCTCCATGCTTCTCTGGAAGATCGCTGCAGCCGACCCAATTCCAAACGGGCATCTGTTGCACATGAACAGTCCCTCGTGCGTGTTGATGCAGGTGAGGCCCTTCGAAGACTCCTCCAGCTCCTGCGTCATGTAGGCCGAAGTCAGGTCGAGCTTGGTGAACGTCTTGCCTCCTGCCAGCGTCGCAAATAGGTCGTCTGCCTTAGGTAGCGGGTATTGGTCCTGTAGCGAGAAGCGATTAATAGTTACTTTATAATCGCCGCAAATCCTGTCGCCTTAGCTCGACGACGTAGCTCGCCACTTCCTGACCTTCAGATCGCTGGCACGTGTAGAACCGATACTTCGCCATCAGCATGCTCTCCGTTGGGTTAAAATCCTCCCGAACCAGTGTGCACAGCTCCTCTTACGACTTATCTGTGGGTTTCACCGGAGCCAGAAGATTCTTCATGAGGCTGTAGGTCGGTGCCCTGCAGACTGTGAGGAGGACCGCTCTCCTTTCTACAGTGCTTCCTTCTCCGTCCAGCTTGTTGGCTACAAAGTACTGGTCTAGCCATTCGACAAAGGCTTCCCAGTCCTCACCCTCCGAGAACTTCTCCAGGATGCCCACAGTTTGCTGCATCTTTGCATTGGATTTGTATACTCGTCGCCAGTGATTGTGTTCCTAACACAGATGAGACTGCACACAGGGAGGTTAAAGTAACAGTGACCTCAATCTTTATTAAAACACTCCAGATTGAGGATCAGGCTTAGGGGCTGGCTTATATACAGTGCTCCCAAGGGATGCTGGGATCCCTTGGGACTACAGGGGATGAGCTCCCTGGTGATGGAACATGGGAGTGCATGCTTTACAGATACACAACAATGACCAGATAATTTCATTTGACTAATACATTTAAACAATGTGTAATTAATGAATCATGATACCACAATCAAGGAATGGGGTGGGAGAGACAATGATAGTGACGAAAGGTCATCGACCTGAAGCGTTAACTCTATTTCAATCTTCTCAGATGCTGCCTGACCTGTTGAGTATTTCCAGCATTTTTATTACTGATACTGTTCATTTCTATCCCTTTCATACATGATTTGGGATGAACCTGGGGCTTAAGCAAAATTATAATTGGCACCAATCGTCTCTTGCTTAATAAAAGTCAGTTTCTTATTGTCATAGGCACACTTGTCTTTTGTCTTATCCCCATTGGGAATGGGAATGAAAGTTAAGGGAATGGTCAACAGAAATGAGCAAATTCACAACAGGAAATGATTGTTCCTGCACTGTTGGGTGGCGGGGGCAGGAAAGGATAGAAAATTCCAAAGATTCACAACCCTCTGAGTGAAGACATTTCTGTTCATCTCAGTCCTAAATAGCCAACTCTTTATCCTGAGAATATGACCTCTAGTTCTCGGCTCTCTAGGCAGGCAAAACAACCTCTCAGCATTATATTCCATCTTGCCCACCCATTTAACCTGTCTATATCCCTTTTCAGCCCCTTCGCATCCTGCTCACAGCTTACTTTCCCACCTAGCTTTGTATTGTCAGCAAACTTCAATATGTTACACTCGGTCCTCTCAGCTAAATAATTGATATAGATTGTAAATAGCTGAGGCCCAAGCCCTATATAATTGCAGCAAGACTTTCTTACTCTTATACTGCAAACCCTTGAAAATAAAGGATAACATATCATTTGGTTTCCCAATTGCTTGCTGTACCTGCATGTTAACATTCTGTGATTCTTGTACAAGTACATACAAATCCCTCTGAATACCAACATTTCCTAGGGGCCAAAATTCATCAACTCACCGCCCGCTGTTGCCGATTGCCGCTGACCTTCCTCTGGAAGATCCTCCCAGTGCCACTTTTGGGGTGGCCTGGAACAGGCAGGAGGGGAGAGCCGCCGGGAACCGCCCGCTGACGTCAGCGGATGGCCGAGTGGCGCAACTGATCTCCTGCCCGCCTAGCTCCCATATTGATGCGGGCGGGAGGCGGCGCCAGAACGGGGGCGAACGCTGCGAGGAGGCTGGATTGTATGAAGAACCTGAAAAAAAGGGAACATTTTTTTTTACCACAGTGACTTACCTGGATGGGATCCCCTGAAGATCTTCCGATAGTTTTTTAATTTTTTACTGATGATTTTTTTTTCAGCTGTTCGACCGTCCGTGGGCCCGACTCCATCCTCGGCTGCGCTTGGGCGGCAAGAATTGGGCGGCAAGAATTTCCTTAGAGCGACTCCAACTCCACTGTCATAACTTTGCTGGAAATCTGGTGGAAACTCTGTTTACACACGTTTCCATGAGTTTCTATCAGGATGGATCACAATTGGCCCATCAGGAGCAACTCTGAGAAAATTACCAGCCATAATGTGACTTCAGTAACTTGGTCATAGGAATTTTCTTTTCAAATCATTTTCTTTTCGTCCTCTTGATGGGCCTATTGTGATCCATCACCTTGCTATTAAATCCAGCTTGCTGAATGTTAAATGGCCCTCCACTGCCTTGGCAATGCTGAACGCCAGGAATACAATGGCATTAACATTTAATTTGAATGCACCTCCCAAATATGTTGTGGCGGAGAGCAGCGGATACGTACAGTGGAATCCGAAGGGTCAATCAAATGTCCCCACACCCTATTTCCTGTTCTTAGCCACTCTGAAACTATCCACAATGGGTGGAATAAGCTCAGAAAATCAAAGTCAATACCTCCTTAATAAGAAAAAGCCATTTAATTGGATTGTGAAACAACTGTCGTTGAACTCAGCTTTAAGCAACAATATGACTACGAAGAACAAAAAAATGCCCTTTGACAGAAAGTCAATGTTACAATAGCTTGGTTGCAAATTACTTTTGGAAGATTTCGGAAATATCCCTAACTTTAGTTTGGCAGATAATCTGCAAAAGTGCTATTTTCCTTCATAGTACTTATGTCCTGAAATTGTCAAGCAGGGGTGAATACACAACTGTGATTTAAGTTTGCAAACCATAAATGGTATTTCTTATAAACAATCTGGTACTGACGAAAATGTAACATTTTTAATTGCCTACAACCTGAGAAAGCACTATTCTTAAGAATATGTTGTGGTTAATACAGCAGCAATGTCATATGTGCAGGAGAGATTGCACGGTTCAATTAAATTGTTTAGATGTGCATCTTATGTATTCTGGGCACGTTATATTCTCAGGCAAGAATTTTTTGTTCAATCCAATGTCAGTGAAAAAGCTGACTGAAAATAATAGAATCGATTCCTGCTAACATTGATCTCCAATTAAATGTATATCCGTTTGAAACATAATTTTGACTTAAGTATAGATTTCAAAAACTCATACACCATCTCATTCACTTCCATTGCATTCAATCACTGACCCAAGCATAAATCAATGTTGTTTTAATTTCTCAGCACACTAAATATAGTCAATCCACTTGCTTAATTTCACCTAGACACAACAGCTCAATTTAGAAATGTAAGCAATTTCTGTAAAATATATTTTTGGTACCTGTATTTCTTGGTTTTATATTGGATTGCTAAATGAATGATTAACTAAATATACAGCAAATTAGTTATTTACTCCTGTGGTTTATAGAGATCCTCAGATAAGCATAATCCCCAAATCAACTATAACATTTTTGAAACACCAGTTTGGATTCATTAGGATTTAACTGCATCGTTACAAATGTGTGGCTTTGTAACATAAATTGAGAGGCAATAAACTATTATCCCAGTGTAATATCCTCTGTTTCTGTTCCTTTGCAGCTACCTCTATTTATTCTCATTCTCAACAATCCTTAGAAATGTCTCCAACTGTAGCAGGGCAGAAGAAGCATCTCACTGCATGTTGTGAACAAGAAAAATGAAAATAAAAGCAAAAGAAATGACACCCTAGATCAACTCTTTTTTATAGACAGTTTTAAACGAACAGCTTGTAGTCTTTGAAATACATGATTTTAAGTCTTGGCTAGCTGGATGGAGATTCTGACTCTTGCACCTGATTATAAGGAGTTCATAAATACCAGTGTGATACCTTACACATACTTTCCTTTACTTTTCTTCATGTTACAGTTCCTCTGGTGCGAATAGTTTGACTCGACAGTTGGACTAATTGCCATAAGTGGTGTGATATCTTTGACACAGCTACATAAGCACATACACTTATAAGATGGCTCCTAACAGAACTGAGGCATATGACCTTGCCACATGACCTTTTATGATAATTACATCAGTAGTTGTTATGACATCAGTAGTCCACTAGGTGGAGCTCTATATTACTTCTCTCTCCTTATTGAAGAAGTTAATCATGACAAAATAATCATTATACATAACTTGCATGGTATACACAACAAAAGATATGAACTTATTTTTCCATATTTACAAATCAAACTTAACCACTGTTTTTCTGTTTTGAAGAGGATATCTTCCTTCTTGAACAGAATTTTCCAATCTTATTTTAGGACTCAGACTCATTCTAAGCTGAGCCCGAGGAGAGTTTTTCTCGAAGGGCTGACCATGATCTACATTTTGAGTCTCTACACCTTCAGACTGTTTGTCTGCCTGACTTGGACTCAGACTTAAACTCTGACATATTCTTGGACTTATTTTTAGTATAGCTGATGTAGGATTTGCTGCGGGTACTCTACTTGTAACAAAACTATCTGACTTATTAGAATAAATTGAATCATTCCAACTTTCAACTCCTTCCACATCTGTAAGTGAAATGTGAACTAACCTAAACTTTCCATGATCTTGACCAAATATGTGCAAGGGCCACATATCTTCACTACTCTTCCTGGTAACCACTTTAACCACCTTTGGTGATGGTTCTTCACTCTTACCTTCTGATTCAATTTCACACCTCTCTCTTACTCTACCTCTATCATGACTCGCTTTCTGCCTTAATTGTTTCTCTTCTACTGACTGTGCCAAGTTTGGCTTTAACAACGAGAACCTGGTTCATGGCTGTTGTTTGAGAAAAGACTTTGCTGGTGTTCTACCAATAGTTGTATGAGGAGTATGCCGCTAAGTAATCAGAAAATTTGCTAGTTTGTGGTCCAATGACAACTGTCCAATCCTTGGATTTGGACCCAATGTTTGCTTGATGAGGGCACATTTTACATTTTGTACTGTGTACTCTGCAGCACCATTTGAAACAGGATGGTATGGTGGAACTTTGGTATATTTCACACCATTTCTGCTCATGAACTATGCAAATTCTTCTGAACAAAATCAGATACAATTTTTTCTGAGAGGCCATATGAAGAAAACAATCTTCATAAATTGTCTAGTGTTTTACTATTTGTTTTTTTTCACATGGGATTGATAGTCACACTTCGAATGACTATCAATCACAATGAACAATTGCTGTCCTTCTAGCTCAGCAAAATCTATATGCAAGCTTTGCCACATGCTGGGAATGTATGGAGAAAGAGTCAGACTGAACACTGTGAGCTCAAAGTAAAGTGTGACCTTAATCTTTTATTGTAGGTCTCCAGAATGCCTCTGCAACCTGTGAAGACTTCTTAAATACCTGTGCTCCCAAGGGATTATGGGATCCCTTGGGACTCTGGGGAATAAGCCCTCTGGTGACTGTACAGAGTAAATACAAGTCCACATATTGAACAACATTCCCTCCCCAAAGTCAATAGTGTAACTATTTACAATGTGAGTTGATCTGGGGCCCTTCTTGCCCTGGTTGATCGTCTCGGTGTGAAAGCTGGTGTTGTTGAATCATTTGTTGGGCCCTCGCTGGGCTGCTGTGCAGCTGGCATTGCTGGGCTGCCTGGTGTGTTGGGCCCTGCAGGGCTGCTGTGGATGATGGGTTCTGCTTCGTGGTCAACCGTGATGCCAGTTGCCATTGGTGTGTGTGTTGGGAGATCAAAAAAGGTAGGGTCCAAGGTGGGTTGCTCAGGATAGTCCGTGAATCTGAGTTTGATTTGGTCCAAGTGTTTCCGGTGAATGAATCCATTTGAAAATTTGACCCGAAACACCCTGCTCCCGTCTTTGGCCATGACAGTGCCAGGAAGCCACTTGGGACCTTGTCCATAATTTAATACAAATACAGGACCATTGATTCAATCTCGCGTGACACATTGCGCTATCATGGTATGCACTTTGTTGAAGCCGCCTGCTCTGTACCTGTTCATGTAGATCAGGGTGAACTAACGAGAGCCTTGTCTTAAGGGGTCTTTTCATGAGCAGTTCAGCATGAGCAGGTGGGATCCCAGTGAGTGAGTGTAGTCTCGTGCGGTAGCTAAGCAGCACTCGGGAGAAGCGAGTCTGCAGTGAGCCTTCAGTTACCCTCTTCAAGCTTTGCTTGATGGTTTGCACTGCTCTCTCTGCCTGACCATTGGACGTTGGTTTAAAAGGGGCAAGTGTGACGTGTTTGATCCCGTTATGGGTCATGAGTTCTTTGAACTCAGCACTGGTGAAACATGGCCCGTTGTCGCTCACCAGGACATCGGGTAAGTCGTGTGTGGCAAACATGGCCCGCAGGCTTTCAGTGGTGGCAGCGGACATGGTAGCCAACATTATCTCACATTCAATCCACTTGGAGTACGGGTCTACAACCACAAGGAATATTTTACCCAAGAATGGGCCTGCATAGTCGATGTGTACCCTAGACCACGGTTTGGAGGGCCAAGACCATAAACTTAGCAGCACCTCCCTGGGTATATTGCTTAATACCGGGCCACCACATGTGGGATCTGGCTATCGCTTTCATCATTACGATGCCTGGATGGGTACTGTGGAGGTCATTGATGAAGGTTTCTCTGCCCTTCTTGAGGACCACTACTCGATTGCTCCACAGAAGGCAGTCTGCCTGTATAGACATTTCAATTTTGCCCCGCTGGACCGGCTTTATCTCTTCCAGCATTTCTACTGGGACACTGGACCAGCTCCCGTGAAGCACACAGCTTTTGACTAGAGATAATAAGGGGTCCTGGCTTGTCCAGGTTTTGATTTGCCGGGCAGTGACGGGGGATTTCTCACTCTCAAATGCTTCCATAACCATGGCTGGATCTGCGGGCTGCACCCTTTGCACCCACATGGTGGGCAATAGCAGCCTACTGAGAGCATCGGCGCAGTTTTCTGTGCCTGGCCTGTGGCGAATGGCGTAGTTGTATGCGGACAACGTGAGCGCCCATCTCTGGATGCGGGCTGATGCATTGGTTTTTTCCTTTTACTCTCGTAAAACAGGGATTTAAATGGCTTATGATCAGTTTCCAATTCGAATTTTAGCCCAAACAGATATTGATGCATTTTATTTACTCCATAGACACACGCTAACACTTCTTTTTCCATCATGCTGTAGGCTCTCTTGGCCTTAGACAGACTCATGGATGCATAAGCAACCGGTTGCAGTTTCCTGAAATCATTGGCTTGTTGCAATACACACCCGACGCCATATGACGACGCATCACATGCTAGTACCAAACGCTTACATGGATCATACAACACAAGCAATTTGTTTGAGCATAACAATTTTCTCGCTTTTACAAAGGCATTTTCTTGGTTTTTGCCCCAAACCCATTTGCCCCTTTTTCGTAGTAAGACATGTAGTGGTTCGAGCAGTGTGCTGAGACCCGGTAAGAAGTTACCAAAGTAGTTCAAGAGTTCCAGAAACGACCGCAGCTCCATCACGTTCTGTGGCCTCAGAGCGTTCTCGATTGCCTCCGTCTTCACGTTGGTGGGCCTGATGCCGTCCGCTGCAATCCTCCTTCCCAGGAACTCCACATTAGGTGCCAGGAAAACGCACTTCGAGCGTTTTAACCTGAGCCCCACGCGGTTGAGTCGACTAAGAATCTCCTCCAGGTTCTGCAGGTGCTCGACTGTGTTCCGACCTGTGACCAAGATGTCGTCCTAGAAGACCACGGTGTGCGGGACCGACTTCAGTAAACTTTCCATGTTTCTCTGGAATATCGCAACCATTGATCGGATTCCAAACGGGCATCTATTATAAACAAAAAAAACCTTTGTGTGTGTTGATGCAGGTGAGGGCCTTCGATGATTCCTCCAGTTCCTGCATCATGTCGGCTGAAGTCAGATCCAGCTTCATGAACGTCTTTCCTCCCGCCAGCATTGCAAAGAGGTCATCGGTCTTTGGTAGTGGGTATTGGTCCTGCAGGGAGAAACGATTGATAATTACTTTGTAGTCACCACAGATTCTGACGGTGCCGTCTCCCTTGAGGACTGGGACAATAGGACTGGCCCACTCGCTGAACTCGATCGGTGAAATGATGCCCTCTCGTTGCAGCCGGTCTAGCTCGATCTCTACCTTTCTCTCATCACGTATGGTACTGCTCTCGCCTTGTGATGGATGGGTCGCGCCCCCGGAATTAGGTAGATCTGCTGTTTTGCTCCTTAGAAACATAGAAAATAGGTGCAGGAGTAGGCCATTCGGCCCTTCTAGCCTGCACTGCCATTCAATGAGTTCATGGCTGAACATGCAACTTCAGTACCCCATTCCTGCTTTCTCGCCATACCCCTTGATCCCCCTAGTAGTAAGGACTTCATCTAACTCCTTTTTGAATATATTTAGTGAATTGGCCTCAACAACTTTCTGTGGTAGAGAATTCCACAGGTTCACCACTCTCTGGGTGAAGAAGTTTCTCCTCATCTCGGTCGCTTACCCCCTTATCCTTAGACTGTGACCCCTGATTCTGGACTTCCCCAACATTGGGAACATTCTTCCTGCATCTAACCTGTCAGAATTTTAAATATTTCTATGAGGTCCCCTCTCATTCTTCTGAACTCCAGTGAATACAAGCCCAGTTGATCCAGTCTTTCTTGATAGGTCAGTCCCGCCATCCCGGGAATCAGTCTGGTGAACCTTTGCTGCACTCCCTCAATAGCAAGAATGTCCTTCCTCAGGTTAGGAGACCAAAACTGTACACAATACTCCAGGTGTGGCCTCACCAAGGCCCTGTACAACTGTAGCAACACCTCCCTGCCCCTGTACTCAAATCCCCTCGCTATGAAGGCCAACATGCCATTTGCTTTCTTAACCACCTGCTGTACTTGCATGCCAACCTTCAATGACTGATCTACCATGACACCCAGGTCTCGTTGCACCTCCCCTTTTCCAAATCTGTCACCATTCAGATAATAGTCTGTCTCTCTGTTTTCACCACCAAAGTGGATAACCTCACATTTATCCACATTATACATCATCTGCCATGCATTTGCCCACTCACCTAACCTATCCAAATCACTCTGCAGCCTCAGAGCATCCTCGTTGCAGCTCACACTGCCACCCAACTTCGTGTCATCCGCAAATTTGGAGATACTACATTTAATCCCCTCGTCTAGATCATTAATGTACAGTGTAAACAGCTGAGGTCCCAGCACAGAACCTTGCGGTACCCCACTAGTCACTGCCTGCCATTCTGAAAAGTACCCATTTACTCCTACTCTTTGCTTCCTGTCTGACAACCAGTTCTCAATCCATGTCAGCACACTACCCCCAATCCCATGTGCTTTAACTTTGCACATTAATCTCTTGTGTGGGACCTGGTCGAAAGCCTTCTGAAAATCCAAATAAACCACGTCAACTGGTTCTCCCTTGTCCACTCTACTGGAAACATCCTCAAAAAATTCCAGAAGATTTGTCAAACATGATTTCCCTTTCACAAATCTATGCTGACTTGGACCTATCATGCCATCTCTTTCCAAATGCGCTGCTATGACATCCTTAATAATTGATTCCATCATTTTACCCACGACTGAGGTCAGGCTGACCGGTCTATAATTCCCTGTTTTCTCTCTTCCTCCTTTTTTAAAAAGTGGGGTTACATTGGCTACCCTCTACTCCATAGGAACTGATCCAGAGTCAATGGAATGTTGGAAAATGACTGTCAATGCATCCGCTATTTCCAAGGCCACCTCCTTAAGTACTCTGGGATAGTCCATCAGGCCCTGGGGATTTATCGGCCTTCAATCCCATCAATTTCCCCAACACAATTTCCCGACTAATAAGGATTTCCCTCAGTTCCTCCTCCTTACTAGACCTTCTGACCCCTTTTATATCCGAAAGGTTGTTTGTGTCCTCCTTAGTGAATACTGAACCAAAGTACTTGTTCAATTGGTCTGCCATTTCTTTGTTCCCTGTTATGACTTCCCCTGATTCTGACTGCAGGGGACCTACGTTTGTCTTTACTAACCTTTTTCTCTTTACATATCTATAGAAACTTTTGCAATCCGTCTTAATGTTCCCTGCAAGCTTCTTCTCGGACTCCATTTTCCCTGCCCTAATCAAACCCTTTGTCCTCCTCTGCTGAGTTCTAAATTTCTCCCAGTCCCCGGGTTCGCTGCTATTTCTGGCCAATTTGTATGCCACTTCCTTGGCTTTAATACTATCCCTGATTTCCCTTGATAACCACGGTTGAGCCACCTTCCCTTTTTTATTTTTACGCCAGACAGGAATGTACAATTGTTGTAGTTCATCCATGCGGTCTCTAAATGTCTGCCATTGCCCATCCACAGTCAACCCCTTAAGTATCATTCGCCAATCTATCCTAGCCAATTCACGCCTCATACCTTCAAAGTTACCCTGGTCTCTGAATTAACTGTTTCATCCTCCATTCTAATGCAGAATTCCACCATATTATGGTCACTCTTCCCCAAGGGGCCTCGCACAACGAGATTGCTAATTAGTCCTCTCTCATTACACAACACCCAGTCGAAGATGACCTCCCCCCGAGTTGGTTCCTCAACATATTGGTCGAGAAAACCATCCCTTATGCAGGAAATCCTCCTCCACAGTATTGCTTCCAGTTTGGTTAGCCCAATCTATGTGCATATTAAAGTCACCCATTATAACTGCTGCACCTTTATTGCATGCACCCCTAATTTCCTGTTTGATGCCCTCCTCAACATCACTACTACTGTTTGGTGGTGTGTACACAACTTCCACTAACGTTTTTTGCCCTTTGGTGTTCTGCAGCTCTACCCAGAAAGATTCCACATCATCCAAGCTAATGTCCTTCCTAACTATTGCATTAATCTCCTCTTTAACCAGCAACGCTACCCCACCTCCTTTTCCTTTTGTTCTATCCTTCCTGAATTTTGAATATCCCTGGATGTTGAATTCCCAGCCTTGATCATCATCGAGCCACGTCTCTGTAATCCCAATCACATCATATTTGTTAACATCTATTTGCACAGTTAATTCATCCACCTTATTACGGATACTCCTTGCATTAAGACACAAAGCCTTCAATCTTGTTTTTTTAACACCCTTTGTCCTTTTAGAATGTTGCTGTACAGTGGCCCTTTTTGTTCTTTGCCTTGGGTTTCTCTGCCCTCCACTTTTACTCATCTCCTTTCTGTCTTTTGCTTTTGTCTCCTTTTTGTTTCCCTCTGTCTCCCTGCATTGGTTCGTCCCCCTGCCATATTAGTTTAACTCCTCCCCAACAGCACTAGCAAACACTCCCCCTCGGACATTGGTTCCGGTCCTGCCCAGGTGCAGACCGTCCGGTTTGTACTGGTCCCACCTCCCCCAGAACCGGATCCAATGCCCCAGGAATTTGAATCCCTCCCTGCTGCACCACTGCTCAAGCCACGTATTCATCTGCGCTATCCTGTGATTCCTACTCTGACTAGCACGTGGCACTGGTAGCAATCCCGAGATTACTACTTTTGAGGTCCTACTTTTTAATTTAGCTCCTAGCTCCTTAAATTCATTTCATAGGACCTCATCCCTTTTTTTACCTATGTCGTTGGTACCAATGTGCACCACGACAACTGGCTGTTCTCCTTCCCTTTTTAGAATGTCCTGCACCCGCTCCGAGACATCCTTGACCCTTGCACCAGGGAGGCAACATACCATCCTGGAGTCTCGGTTGCGGCCGCAGAAACGCCTATCTATCCCCCTCACCATTGAATCCCGTATCACTATCGCTCTCCCACTCTTTTTCCTGCTCTCCTGTGCAGCAGAGCCAGCCACGGTGCCATGAACTTGGCTGCTGCTGCCCTCCCCTGATGAGTCACCCCCCTCAACAGTACTCAAAGCAGTGTATCTGTTTTGCAGGGGGATGACCACAGGGGACCCCTGCACTACCTTCCTTGCACTACTCTTCCTGCTGGTCTTCCATTCCCTAGCTGGCTGTGGACCCTTCTCCTGCGGTAAGACCAACTCGCTACATGTGCTACTCACGTCATTCTCAGCATCGTGGATGCTCCAGAGTGAACCCACCCTCAGCTCCAATTCCGCAACGCGGTCCGTCAGGAGCTGGAGGCGGATACACTTCTTGCAGATGTAGTCGTCAGGGACACCGGAAGTGTCCCTGAGTTCCCACATGGTACAGGAGGAGCATATCACGTGACCGAGCTCTCCTGCCATGACTTAACCCTGAGATACACTTAAATTGGCAACAACAATGTTAAAAGTTACTCACTGTTATAGAAGAGAAAAAAGAAAAACTACTCACCAATCACCAGCCAATCACTTATCCCCTTGGCTATGACGTCACCTTTCTATTTCTTTCTACTTCTTTTTTGTCTTCTCCCTGTAGCTGTACAAGCCACGCCTCTCCACGCACCTTCTCGACGCTGGGCCCCGGACTCCCTGCTATGCCTGTTATAGGCCTCTCACCGAAGTCCCGACTGCCTCTCCACGCACCTCCTCGACGCTGGGCCCCGGACTCCCTGCTGTGCCTTTTATAGGCCTCTCACTGAAGTCCCGACTAACCCTCCACGCACCTCTCGCCGACGCTGGGCCCCGGACTCCCTGCTGTGCCTTTTATAGGCCTCTCACCAAAGTCCCGACTGCCTCTCCACGCACCTCTCGCCGACCTTGGAATTTCCCGATGCCTGGTTCGAACAGCGAAGGAAATTCACTTAAGAACTGGGCACACGAAGTGTCATCAGCGGGTGATAGCGCTCGGACGTTGTCCCAGTTCCAGCATATCGTTCCCAGCCAGCTCCTGCCAAGCAACATGGGACCATCGCCCGGTACCACCCAGAGTGGTAGCTTGTGCACTGCTCCATTATAGGAGACCTTTACGGTCGCTTGCCGATTACAGGAATCAGTTCTTTAGTGTAAGTTCTTAGTCTCGTGCGAACTGGAGTTAAGACTGGCCTAGAGACCTTGTTGCATCACAACCTTTCGCAAGTCTTTTTGCCCATGATGGACTGGCTCTCACCCGTGTCCAGCTCCATTGACACCGGGAGTTCATTTAGTTCAACATTCGGCATTGTCGGGGGACAATTCGTGGTGAATGTGTGCATCCCATGTACCTCTACCTCCTCTATCCGAGGCTCTGCTTCGTAGTGATCCTCTGTGGATCTGTCGCCCTCTGCAACGTGGTGGTTTGCAGGTTTAACAGGCTTAGCAGCTCACCTGCACACTCGTTGGAGGTGTCCCATTGTTCCATAGCCCTTGCAAACGTATCCTTCGATTTGGCATGAATGGAAACGATGATCACCCCCGCAGCGCCAACAAGGTGTTAATGGCCTTGCATTCATCACCCTTGATGGTGGACTCTGAGACATCTGCGGAGTGTAGTTGCAGATATGTGCGACCTGCCTTGTACGTTATGATTTGAAAACAACATCACTTTGTTCACAGTACTTGTAGCAGCACTTATGTGCTGAGAGATTTGTTTCGTATTGTCACTGGTGGCAATGAACGCCTGGGCTATCGCTATGGCCTTCCTCAACGTTGGGGTCTCTGCAGTCAAAAGCTTGCGAAGTATGGTTTCGTGGCCAATGCCAAGTACGAAAAAGACTCTGAGCATGTGCCCCAAATGTCATTCAAATTTGCAATATTCTGCAGGGCGTCTCAGCTCGGCAACATAACTCACCACTTCCTAGCCTTCAGACCTTTTGTAGGTGTCGAACCGGTACCTTGCCATCAGTACGCTTTCCTTCAGATTCAAATGCTCTCAGACCAGCGTGCACAAATCCTCTTATGATATCACCGTGGGTTTCGCTGGAGTGAGCAGATTCTTCATGAGGCCATACGTTGGTGCCCCACAGATGGTGAGGAGGATCGCTCTACGTTTGGCAGCGCTCTCTTCAACATCTAGCTCGTTGGCCACGAAGTATTGGGCGAGTCGCTCCACAAAAGTTTCCCAATCATCTCCCTCCAAAAATTTCTCCAGGATGCCCACTGTTCTCTGCATCTTTGGGTTCACTATCTGTATCTCATCGCCAGTTGTAGTGTGTGGAGAAAGAGTCAAACTGAACACTGTGAGCTCAAAGTAAAGTGTGACCTTAGTTTTTTATTGCAGGTCTCCAGAGTGCCTCTCCAACCTGTGAAGCCTTCTTAAATACCTGTGCTCCCAAGGGATTATGGGATCCCTTGGGGCTCCGGGAAATGAGCCCTCCATGGCTGTAATGGTACTGATGATAGTTTATTACTCACCGATTGACACATAGTACACTGACTGATGATGTATTCTATCTCTTTATCTAAACCTAGCCACCATAAGTAACTGCGTGCAAAACAGTTGGCCAAGCACATTCCCAGGTGCTGGTCATGATGATCTCCTGAACTTATTTGGGATAACCACTCTTGCTCCTCACATGATACAGTCTTTATCCACTGACAATTCTTCCCCTGACACCTGGTTTAGCCATCAATTTGCTATGTAATCATACACCTTTGACATAACTGGGTCACTTTTGTTTGCTCTACCAATCTCTTCAACTGTGACTGGCAGTTCATCAATGTATGAAAAAAAGAACACTTATTTCCTATCAAGTGTAACTTGTGATGGGGATGGCAACCTGGACATTGCATCAACATTACTGTGATCAGCTGATTGTCTGTACTCAACATCATACGTATATGCTGAAAAATAATCAATGTATTGGGTAGATTACACTCTAGAATCTGGTTTATGGTTACTTTATAATCACCACACAACCTTACCTTTCCATTTGACTTAGGAACAACAACAATGGGTGTAGCGCAATTGCTTAGATCTACCTTAGAAATATTCTCAGCTTCGAGTCTTTTGAGTTCTTGCTCAACTTTCTCCTTGAGTGCATATGGTACGGGACGTGGCTTGCAGTAAACTGGTCTTGTGTCCTTCTGCACTCTGGCTTGTCTCCTGCCACTACTATGAGAGGCAAGTTCTCAAACTGATCTTTGTCTTTCAAAGGTACGGTGATACGTCCTACAATAGGTATTTGGTCTCTTGACTAGCCTTGCAGCTCTGTCTTTGATTTCTCCAGTCGAAAATCATACAACTTGTCATGGTATAGCGATTTTGGTACTACACTCATGGATGCACCAGTGTCGATTTCCATGGGTATCCTAGTTCCAGCAACATCTACTTGGATGATGATACTTTGCGAATCGCTGTTAGATACCTTTGCACTCCTGATGATATGTATCTCCAGAACCTCTTCATCCTATTGCTTCTCTTCAATGCTATGTAGTGTCTGGCAATTTTTACTTCTAGCTTTGAAAGTCAGTTTACTCTTCAGTCAGCTTGCCGTCACAAGGTGCCCAGTTTTCTTGCAATAGAAACACTCTGCCTTCACATATGGACAGCTTTGAGCAATGTGTTGTCCCAGAAACTAATAGCACAACTTCAATGCACTGTTACCTTGGTCAGTTGCTGAGGCCTTGGTGCCCAACTGCCTTTTACTTTTAGCCTGCAGCCAATTCACCTCAGTTGTCTGACGATTGGAAATGGCGCATAATTCTCGGAAGTATTGGTCGGCCATATCCATTGATATAGCTGGCTGACAAGCTAAATCAAAAGTCAAGCTAGGGATTGTCAACAATTTACTTCTGATTCCGTCATTTTTCAATCCACAAACAAAGCAGACATGCCATGTTCGGTGCTGAAAGTTTCCAAAATGACAGTGAATGGATACCTTGGTCCTCTGAATCCCACCACAACCAGCCCCATCACCAACATCAAAAGGCACAACAGCATCACCAACAACAACACCAACCTTCTCCGCAATCACCTGATGCTCCACAGGACACAGGACATCAGCACCCGACCATATTGCTGCCCACGATGCCAGGGATGGCCTCACCATGGCCAGATTTACTTCACTTGGATGCTGTACATCCTGGCTGCCACATGATGCACCAGGTTGACACCACCCCACACCAAGACCATAAAGCATTCCTACAATGCCCAAGCCATTCCTTTCAAACTCATCACCATTGCGGTGGTACCGTTATGTCTGCAACTCACTAAGCCACT
This sequence comes from Pristiophorus japonicus, assembly GCF_044704955.1. Lineage (NCBI taxonomy): Eukaryota > Metazoa > Chordata > Chondrichthyes > Pristiophoridae > Pristiophorus > Pristiophorus japonicus. The sequence goes on from NC_091977.1 coordinate 183,669,000, forward strand.
TAAGAATATAAGAACATAAGAAATAGGAACAGGAGTAGGCCATACGGCCCCTTGAGCCTGCTCTGCCATTTAATAAGACCATGGCTGATCTGATCATGGATTCAGCTCCACTTTGCCACCCGCTCCCCATAACCCTTTATCCCCTTATCGTTTAAGAAACTGTCTATTTCTGTCTTAAATTTATTCTATGTCCCAGCTTCCACAGCTCTCTGAGGCAGCAAATTCCACAAATTTACAACTCTCTGAGAGAAGAAATTTAAATGGGTGGCCCCTTGTTCTAAGATCATGCCCTCTAGTTCTAGTCTCCCCCATCAGTGGAAACGTACTCTCTGCATCCACCTAGTCAAGCCCCCTCATAATCTTATACGTTTTGATAAGATCACCTCTCAGTCTTCTGAATTCCAATGAGTAGGGGCCAACCTCCTCAACCTTTCCTCACATGTCAACCCCCTCATCCCCCGAATCAACCTAGTGAACCTTCTCTGAACTGTGTCCAAAGCAAATATATCCTGTTGTAGGCATTAGGCACCTGCTGAATATATCAAAACACTAGGCATTAGGCACGTGCTGAATATATCTAAACTCATATAGATTTAAAGTGGCCACATATAAAATGGCTACCCAAGCATGATGGGAACTCCGTTAGTTAAGTAATGAACTGGGGCTGACCGAGCAATGACCGAGCAATGACCCTGTGAGGCCCACTACCGGGAATGCCTTAGCTCACTCACTTGAGACAAGATAACTATAAACGAACCATTATAGTACCTGATGTGGAATGTCCTTTGACTAAGGACTTCACACAGCAGAGCCTGAGGAACAGAGATAAGGAGGGGGCCCACCTCACATAACGAGGTCATTAATCAGCCCGAGCTGACAAAAAACAAACATACAGCCCCTGAGGTATCAGGGGAATTGTATTGGGTTAAAGAAACCTATATATAATCTATAATCATTATGATTGGATTGTGTCCAGCCGAAGTGGGCTGAGTAACTGTAAAGAACTATTGTAAAACATATAAATATCGATGAATGTCTTTGTTCGTTGGAGAGAAGTGCCTGGATCCAGTCCTGAGGCTTCCTCCCCGCCGGAGGAAATAAAGGCCGCATTGGCGTTGGAACCGACTCTGAGTGTTGAGTGATTCTTCCGAGAAAACATTCACGCTAACAGTGGCGTCACGAACAGGATTTTGAGGTCGCTGAACGCTCTTGGAGAAACCGGGTGGGTATACCTTAAACAAAATTTTATAACGGGTGCGGAAGGTGGATGCTGGTTTATCGACACGAGGAGACGGTCCAATATCTCAAAAACCTAGCCTGAGCCTGAATTAAGAGGACTTTAGTCCCACGTGACGGCCAGGAACTAAGTAGGTGCCGGGAACACACTTGGACCGTGGGATCGTGATACCAAAAGACATCTTCCGGACCCATTAGTGTGATTTGAAATATACCCCGGGGTAGAACCAAGCGGTGTACAGTGGCTAACGGAATCCAAACCTGTGAACAGGGTCGGACCAACAGGCAGAGCGATGGTAGGTAGTCATTAAGGATACGTAGAGCACTGCGGGAATTGCTTAAACGCATTTTAAGAATTGTATAAGTTTGTGTAACAGCAGAACTTGTGACCTGACAGTAGCCAGAAGATGGTCTACTACAAGTTATGCTAGGTAGAAAGCAGACCTCTGAGAGTAGATTCCTAACGGTTCAATCCTACCCAGGAATGGCCAATAAAACAAATAACCTCGAGTGGGGACCAGAAGGGTCCCTTACCCGCCACCTGGCGGAAAAACAAAAGAAACTAATTGAGAAGATGATTAAGTCAGGATGGGACCCCCAGGACCTGCCAGCAAATCAGCGGGAATGGTGGGAGAAGGAAAAGAAAGATAAAAATGAAAAGGCTGTGGTCTTGATACTGCGAGCCCACTTAAAACTAACAGAGAAAGTAAATCAATATGTAAGAAATAAAAAAAAAACCTGATAGTGATTATCTTAAGTGAAGTATGAATCCAAGAATAGAGCCGGCCAAAAAAAAAATTAATAAGCTTTGTTGAATGAAGAGAGACTTTTGTGAATGTCTGTCGTTGAGAGTCCTTGTGTGATATTTTGACTGCAGAATGAATTTTTTTATGTTTTCATGTTTCCAAAAGCCTGGTTGGAAGAGGAGTGCAACTGTCTGTTTTTTTTTTAGCTCCACCCACTTTTCCAAACAGAGTGAAAGTTTTTTTTAACCCTTTGTAGTGTTGTCCTGTATGTGGGAAGTTTTAAGACATTTTAAGTTAGAAACGCAGGTGTGGATTTATTCGGAGGATAAGTTACGGAGCTAGGAAATGTACAAAGGATAGGTTTGTTGAGCAAAAGATAAAAAATACATGGTCCTGGTGGTTAAAAAAATAAAGAATTTATTTGACACGCTCACTTACTTGTCGAAAGAAAACACGCAATCATTGATTACATTGGGTTGAAAGACATAAATTTAGTCTAGGAATGAGATAAAGAATGCCTTTTTAAAAAAAACCTTCTAGCTCAAAAAAAAAGAGTTTTAAATAAAGATTGAAATTACAAAATTTGATTTGGGATTTTGAGATATTAAGAGAAGGCACAGCAAAATACTGAGATGGATTCAACTAAAAAAAATTTAAAATTTAATTATTAAATTAAATCCCTTAAAGAAAAAAGGAGAAATAAAACTAAAAGGTTTGGAAACAATCTAGAAATACCTTCACGGATCAGATCAAACTCCTGGGCGAGTGGTGAGCTATCTATGAAGGTGTAAAAGGGACTTTTGAAAAATTTTGGAACAGCAAGCTTTAGCAGTTTAGAAAAAACATTTGAAGAAAGGTGATCTGAAAAAAAAGGACGTAACGCACTAATTAGGTGTTGAAAAAAAACGGGGGTGTTTGTGATGGAAAAAGACATAACTTACTAAATACTAGTTGATATTGACTGTGAAAAAGATATTGGTTTAATTGGAAAAATAATTTTTTTGGAGGAGGTAAAAGACACTCTACATTGATAATGATTTTAAATTATGAGAAAGTTTCACTGCAGTTTGAAAAGATTTCCAAAATGGACAGTGTTTATCAAGAAAAGTCCCGAACAGTCTAAACAAGCAGGAGAGTTTTGAAAATAACGAGGAGAAAAGATCTAAGCTATGCGAACTCAGCACAGAAAGAAAAAACTGGGAATTAGAGAATCTTACTGAATTTTTAAATTCTTATAGAAAATGGAACTGGCACGGATGTTTAGATTTTGTGCTGAGAGAGAAATAAAACACAAGATTTGCCCAGTGAACGGGACCGTAAAAAAACCCCGAAATGTTGGAATGTATGAAAATAACAAGAAAAGATCTAAGCTATGCTAACTCAGCACAAAAAGAAAAAATGGAACTGGCACAGAAGTTTAGATTTTGTGCTGAGAGAGAAATAAAAAAATTAAAAAATTTAATTTCAGTAAACAAAATAGCTATTAAAAATGTGTGGTCTCGTTTTAAATCAATTAAAAAAAAAATAATTCTTTGGCAAGTACTTGAATTAGAAGTTAAGAAAAAATTGGAGTTTAATCTAAAATGCTGTCTTTCCCAATGAGAAGAGTTTTATTATGACGACTTTACTAATGATTTCTGCTGTTTTAACGGATTTCTAATTTCTAAGCAAGTTTTGAAGGCACAAAGACTTAAAAAAAAAATAATTTTTCGGATGATTACGTGAAGTCACGTAATGACATCAGGCTTTCTTACAAACCTGTAAAGGAATTAACCCTTTCCATTGACAGCTGTTTTATACTGGACATTATTAATTTGGATTTCTTAATAAAATAAAGAAGACTCACCTGACAGACAGAGGAAATGGTGGAATATTCAGAATAAAAATAAAACGGAACTAGCTGGTCAAGAGTTAAAAGCTAAGATAAACAGGCTGGAAGAGATGTTTTAAAAAAACGGGACTAGACGGATAGTGCAGTGCGCAGCCATAGCACCATCACCTATGGCAATAGAGCCAATGTACCCCACGGTGGGTAGGTGTAGTCCACAAACCCAACCTAACAGTAAAGCAGACAGCGATGTTTGGAGGAATAATGGTGGCATTGGTGTTGATTGGAATTTGGATAATATTTAGATGGGTCATCGTGCAGGCTCGAGCACAGCAGGCTCAAATGCAAAACTGACGGCAGCCCAGACAGGGACATGAAGTGATAGAGATGGTACGACTATAAAGAATATGGTTAACCTAACCCTTACCTCCGATTCCACAGAGTGACAGCGACACAAGTAGACCAGAACCTAACACCTGGTGACGACCAGGCTATCTGTTTAAAATTTTCAGATAAAACACTCACCAAGATGGGACCGCAGTGGTGACTTCGACTCTGGGGACTCATGATACTGGGAACCTCAAGACCCACGCAAACACTGGATGATACCAACGGATTGCAGCGCACTCAGGAAATAAACAACTACATGAACTATGGAGTCTTGTTTAATTTAACGGATGGAATGTGCATCCCAGCAGCCAAGGATTGGAGCAAGGACAGGACTTATTTTAATGCATGGTTACAAGTGAATCCTAATAAGAACCGGGTATGTGTACAGTGCTCCATGGGTATAAGGAGCAGCTGCATTAAACGGAGGGATGTCAAAGGGCCCAATGAATGTACTTTCGGCATAATTTGCGCGCCTCTGGGACAGTCCCAGCAATCAGTCATCCGCAAAAAGGGAGTGGGTCTGTGTGGGTACTACGAGGAGGTGGGGGCGGCTGCAATATCATTGTATGTATGCTTCTCACCCCCTCCGACACCGCGCCCCATAAGAACCACTACATTGCCCGAGGAACTGCCTTGTCCCATAACTACTAAGGGACCAGAAAATGGGATTGTAATGTACAACGAAGGGGAATTATTGTATGATAATGTTAAACATGAAATTGTGCCTGTCCTGATCAATATTTCAGGCATCCAGATGCCGGAATACTGTACAGAGTAGTCAAGGAAAATGTACAATCTATTAAGTAGAGTTGTAATGCAGCAGGCTGCCAATGCAATTGGTGCCAGTAGATTCCGAGGACAGGGGTCAGTCCCCAGAATAAAGAGGGGAATAATTAATGATGTTGCTACCGGCTTCAATACAGGGACCTCCGTAGTAAACTCGATAGACATACAAGGCTTAAACGAGAGGGTGGAACAGCTTAGAGGGGTGATGAAGGGGTTATTAGAAAGGGTGGAGCAAAACCAGGAAGACCAAGCCAACCAAGGAAAGGAGGGTGTCGAAATCCAGTTGGATGGCATCTCAGTCCTGGAAGCTCACGCCAAAACCATCAATCACCTCATTGATAGAGAAAAAGAAGATACAGGAAAGCAAAGACAGGGGCAACTCTGTCACGCTTATGGTCTGTGGATGGTGGGACAGATCCGCCACAATCTCGACCAGATCCAACGCGGGGAAGTACCTGATTGGATAGACAGTTCACATTTGGCTCAGTTGGCTAACCAAAGGGGGACACTGGATAATTGTACTCTGAAGGGACTGACCCGAGTATATCCAGCAATTCCAGATTGCCAGATGGGTAAGAATACTGGGATAGGGATAGTCCTGATGATCCCTATAGCCACGCCGGACTCAGGGCCGTTCCCCCTGTACCAACTAGAGAATATCAGAGTAATACGGGAAAATGTCTCCATACGTTACTATCTGACCACCACCTCCGCCGTTCGCCGAAACGACATACTTACCAGGATTTCCCTAACAGAATGCAAGCAAAGCGGGGAGATCACAGTATGCCCTCACCCGGTAGGCCGAGGTGAGCTAGACGAGTGCGAGTTTAACTGAACCGACGTGTGTGTCCTAGAAATAGTGCCCGCACACAGGCACTTCGCGAGGGCAGGCTACGGAGGGAAGGGAAGAGACTGCGTCTCTACCACAGAGCATTCATACCAGTATAATGACCTGCAGTGCCCGATACCACAGCCGAACTTTTGCTTTGCGCCGCTACGACCTGTCGCGATCGGGCAAGCGCATATCACCCAGGTTAGGCGCCGGAAGCCCGAAGTTATTGATGTAACCGATCAGCTCCACGATCATTTGCAGGATTATGACGAGCCAGAGCAGGTCCCTATCCCACATCTAACCGAAGTATTACGAGAATTGAGGCTCAGGGTGGGTCAATCCGTAAAGCTCTACCATCAACTGCAAACTAAAATCAAAGTACTGGAAGAAGATATCGATGTAGACTTACAAAGTCAGAGTTGGTGGAGAAAGGTCTGGGACTGGGGAATAAATGTGAACATCCATCCTTGGATTCGAATAATTTCACACAACTGGTCGGGATACAATTGATCTTAGCAATAACATGGGGCATAATGGCCTGCCAGGCATGCAGGCACCACACACGATGAAGAGGGACCCATGACCGGTCCCCAAATATAAACAAGCCTGTCTAATAAAGGGGCAGGAAGATTTGGCCTTTGTCAATTTGATTTAAGCAACCGGGACTCCTGAAACCGCGTGACTGGTAAGCACATTGAGGCAGGGAGTACCGGGCCATGCACAAAATCTATAAAAGTAGGGCAGTCAGTTAAAGGGGGACTAGGACTAGTCCCTTTACCGAAAGGGGGGAATTGTTGTAGGCATTAGGCACCTGCTGAATATATCTAAACTCATATAGGTTTAAAGTGGCCACATCTAAAATGGCTGCCCAAGCATGATGGGAACTCCGTTAGTCAAGTAATGAACTGGGGCTGACCGAGCAATGATCGAGCAATGACCCTGTGAGGCCCACTACCGGGAATGCCTTAGCTCACTCACTTGAGACAAGATAACTATAAACGAACCATTATAATACCTGATGTGGAATGTCCTTTGACTAAGGACTTCACACAGCAGAGCCTGAGGAACAGAGATAAAGGGGGGGGGGGCCCACCTCACATAACGAGGTCATTAATCAGCCCGAGCTGACAAAAACCAAACATACAGCCCCTGAGGTATCAGGGGAATTCTATTGGGTTAAAGAAACTTATATGTAATCTATAATTGTTATGATTGGATTGTGTCCAGCCGAAGTGGGCTGAGTAACTGTAAAGAACTATTGTAAAACATATAAATATCGATGAATGTCTTTGTTCGTTGGAGAGAAGTGCCTGGATCCAGTCCTGAGGCTTCCTCCCCGTCGGGGAAAATAAAGGCCACATTGGTGTTGGAACCGACTCTGAGTGTTGAGTGATTCTTCCGAGAAAACATTCACGCTAACATATCCTTTCATAAATATGGAAACCTTCCAAAGGTGCACTTAGATTTGTCCAAGAAGGCAACGTGTTAAAATAAAGATTTCAATGTTTGACATCACATCAACATAAACTTTACATCAGCATTGGCAATAATACCCAAGTGCCTATCCTTGTGTGTTGCTAGTTGGTATGATTGGACAAGGATGAAGGTGAGAGTGAGGGGTGGCTAGTGAGATGGGGATGTGATAATGTAGATAGAGAGGGATGGGCGAAGGTGCAAGACAAGTTGGTGTGAGTAAGGATGTGCAGGAGTAGGGTAGGGAACATTGATGGGGATGTGATGAGTGACACAGCAGGATAAGGTTAAGTGTCGCTTTGCAGTAACGTTTCGTGATCCACTGAGATCATTGAAAGGTTTGTGCCACTGCAGCCAGGTCCTCCTGATGACATTCCTGCTTGTGCTCTCCTGTGCAATATGCAACCAGGCTGTGTGGGTGTCCTGGCGAGGTCTCTTCCGCCCATTGGAAGGGAAGAGAACCTCCCTGCATTCTGTGATACCATAAGCATCTGGAGGGAATCATGGGAGAGCCTGGGTGCAGCCGTGCACCTTTGTGCGGTGCTTGTCAGTGTTTGCAGCACCTCAATGCTGTAGAACACTGACAGCACAACTGTCAAAATATATGTGGGTATGGTCCCTTTAAGGAAACCAGCTGATGATGCGCCATTTGATGACATCATCAGACCCGTTCATCATTGACAATGCTCGGGCCTTCATCCATCGACAATGTTCGGGCCTTCATCCATCAACGATGCTCAGGCCTTCATCCATCAACGATGTTCGGGCCTCCCTTCCTCCAATGACGCTCTGGCCTCCCTTCCTCCAACGACGCTCTGGCCTCCCTTCCTCCGGTGATGTCCTGGCCTCCCTTCTTCCAGCGACATCCTGGCCTTCCTTCATCCATCGATGACATCCTGGCCTCCCTTCCTCCATCGACGCCCTGGCCTCCCCCCGGCCGCTGGCCCCACTCAACGGCAGAGTCTCTGTCGAGCACGTGGTGTGCACAATGGCTGTGGTCACTCTGACCTCTCTGACCTCCCCTTCTTCCATAAAATGGACCTCTGACCTTCCCAATGCCTGCCCTCAGCCAGGCCTCTGATCTCTTACCATCTCACCAAAGGGAGCTGCTCAGTGCCGAGCTTACGGCCCGCATCTCGCCGTAGGCAATTAGGCTCATATAGCAGTGCCTGGTCTCCAGTTGTCTTGGATCCCCTTGCCACTGGACCAAGACCTTGTTCAGCTAAGCCCGTGTGGTAGCCGGTGTGCAATGGCCACCCCACATTATAAGATCTCACGCACAGGCATCGTCCTCCCTTCAATATGAAGTTCAGGACCTGGAATGGCAGGACCGTCATGGACAGACCCGCTTCCTTTTAATTGGCCGGGAACCTTGCAGGGCAGGCTTAACAAACCTGAGGTAAGATCGTCGGAGGCCAGGATCGCCAAGGGCATCGCCCGCCCCAGACCCACCAAGTTGGAAAATCCAGCCCCGTGTGTTTGAATGATGTCACAATGTCTTGTGTAGATGAGGAAGAGGAGAGGGCCAAGGGCAGATCCTTGGTGCCTCCAGAGGTAATGTTGGAGAGATGGAAAGATAAACCATTGCTAGAGATGTTCTAGTTACGATTTGATAATTAAGACTGAAACCAAACGAGTACGGCTCAATGAACTGCAAAATGGAGGAGAGGCAATGGAGGAGGAGGATGAGGTCGACCATGTCAAAGGCTGCACAAAGGTTAAGGAGCTCGAGGAAGGAAAATGCACCATGGTGACAGTCACAGAGACTGTCATTTGTGATTTTGATTAGAGCTATTTCAGCACGATGGCAGGAGCGGAAACCTGTTTTGAGCAATTCAAATATAGAGCTGCGGGAAAGATGGCACGTGTTTGCGAGGCTGCAACACATTGAAGGTCTTTGGAGAGAAAAAGGAGATTGGAGATGGGTCAGCAGCTTGCAAAGGTAAAGGGGTCGAGTATGGGCTTTTTGAGGAGGGTGGTGATGATGGCTGTTTTGAAAGGAGGGCTCAATCCAAGATCTGTGCTAAATGAGCTGATCAAAGGTAGAATAGCAGTTGGAAAACTACACTTGATCAGTAAAGACGCCTGCTGGTGATTGCTATCCAGTGACTCCTGTGTGTGTGGATGTGTGTAGGTTGTCTGTAAAACTCTCCATGTAACCCTCTGATACTCACTGGCCAGACTTACATGTGAAGAGCACCCCCTTAGGCTGCTTGTCTGTAGAACTATACTCCAACCTTTGCAAGACAGCACCTTTTGAAGAGTAGGAGAGTAATTTTGAGGGGAAAGCAATCAAAATTATATAAAAAAAAACACAATTAAGATACCAAAATTATTGCTGTGGTGATTGATCATATAAGCTGCTTTCATAAAAGTCAGCCATAGCCAGATCAGTAAATGTGCCTAAAAATGATATTTTAATCAAATGAAATTGCTTAAACAAATATTATTTGTATTATATAAATGGAGTAGATGGTAAGGATGTATGATTTGCAGAAAATAAATTAATCATTGCATATAGCTGACCCACATCTGTGATACTGGTGAGTTATGCAGCTGGTGGTATTGTACTCAGTGTCTGTCCCAAGTCCCAACGAGCGACAAGCTGATCCTCCTTGGCGACTACAACGCCAGAGTCGGAAAAGACACTAACCTCTGGGGAGGTGTGATTGACAGAGAGGGGATAGGGAAAGCTAACTCCAATGGCACCCACCTCCTGATGAAATGCTTAGAACACGGCCTCGTCATAACTATTACCCTGTTCCGTCAGAAGAACAAATATAAAGCTGCACGGCAACACCCTCGCTCCAAGCACTGGCATCTGCTAGACTACGTCATCTTCCGAGCGAGGGAGCGCAAAGACATGCGCATCACCCATGCCGTGACAGGAGCTGATGACTGCTGGACGGACCATTGCCTAATTTGCTCTGTCATCACCATCAACAATGCCCCAAAACAGCGACGACAACAGAAACAATGCCGCTGGAAAATCAACGCCGGTGCACTCCAAGATCCTGCTAAGAAAGCCCGATTCAGTCAGTGCCTCACTACCAATCTGACGACTCCCAGTGACCAAGAGACGCAGAGTGTCCACAGTGCCTGGTCAACCCTGAAGGCTTCCATAATCAGCACCTGCGAAGAGTCGCTCGGTCACTCGACCAGGAAACACCAAGACTGGTTCGACGAGAATGACCAGGAGATCCAGGAGCTAATATGCCACAAGCACAAGGCATTCTTGGACTGGAAGCAGCAACAGAACTCGAGGGCAAGAAAGCAGTTCTACAGACGTCTGAAGGCCGAGGTCCAACAGAAAATCCGCGGCCTAAAGAACAGATGGTGGGTGGAGAAAATGTAGGGGATCCAGTAACTAGCCGACATGCGTGGATTCTTCAGCGCAGTCAAGTCCACCTACGGCCTAAGCACCCAAGGCCCTATCCCAGTGCTAGCCAAGAATGGAGAGATACTCATCAAGAACAGTGAGGCAGTCAGTGCCCACTGGAGGAAGCACTTCGAAGATCTCCTGAACTCCATCCCGCAGCATTCTTCCCGCCACCATCTCAGCACAACCCCAGCCCAACACGAGGTAGAAAAGGCCATCCGACAACTGAAGAACAGCAAGTTATCAGAAGCAGATGGAATTCCCGCCGAAGCACTAAAACATGGCGGTGAAACACTACTGGCGCAGATCCATGAGCTCATCTCTCTTATCTGGAAGGAGGAGATCATGCCAGGAGATCTCAGAGACACTGTAATCATGATCATTTTGAAGAAAGGTGACAAGTCCGGCTGCGGTAACTACAGAGGAATCTCCCTTCTGTTGACTACCAAGAAAGTCATCGCAAGATTCCTCCTGAATCGCCTTCTTCCTGTGGCTGAAGAACTCCCAGAGTCGCAATGCAGATTCCGCCCACTAAGGGACAAAATGGACATAGTCTTCACCGCGCGGCAGATACAAAAGAAATGCAGAGAACAGCACCAACCCCCTGTACATGGCCTTCTTCGATCTCACAAAAGCCTTCGACACTGTCAATCGTGAGGGATTATGGAGCATCCTTTTCGGACTCGGCTGCCCTCAAATATTTGTCATCATTCTCCGCCTGCTCCACGATGACATGCAAGCCGTGATGCTGACCAACAGATTCACCACAGACCCATTCCACGTTCAGACCAGGGTCAAGCAAGGCTGTATCATTGTACCAATGCTCTTCTCCATCATCCTTGCTGCAATGCTCCATCTCACCCTCGGCAAGCTCCCCGCTGGAGTGGAACTAAATTACAGGACAAATAGGAATCTGTTCAACCTCCACCACCTCCAGTCCAGATCCAAGATCGTCCCATCTTCCATCATCAAACTACAATACGCGGACGACGCTTGTGTCTGCGCACACTCGGAGGCCGAACTCCAAGCCATCGTCAACACCTTCACTGAGGAGTACGAGAGCATGGGCCTTAAACATCTGTAAGACCAACCTGCCCCTGCCACACAGCACTGTCCCCTGGTTATCAAAATCCACGCGAGGCGTTGGACAACGTGAACCATTTTCCATATCTCGGGAGCCTACTGTCAACAAGGGCAGACATCAACGACAAGGTCCAACACTGCCTTCAGTGTGCCAGCGCAGTCTTCAGTCGCCTGAGGAGGAGAGTGTTTGAAGACCAAGACCTCAAACCCGGCAACAAGCTCATGGTCTACAGAACAGTGGTGATACCTGCCCTCCTATATGGCTCAGAGACATGGACTATATACAGCAGGCACGTCAAAACATTGGAGAAGTACCATCAACGCTGCCTTCGCAAGATCCTTCAAATCCATTGGCATGATAGGCGCACCAAAGTCAGTGTCTTCGCTCAGGCCAACATCCCCAGCATTGAAGCACTGACCACGCTCGATCAGCTCCGTTGGGTAGGCCACATCACCCACATGCCTGACACGAGACTCCCAAAACAAGTGCTCTACTTGGAGTTCTGACACAGCAAGCGAGCCCCAGGTGGGCAGAGGAAACACTACAAGGACACCCTCAAAGCCTCCTTGAAAAAAATTTAACATCCTCATAGACACCTGGGAATCCCTGGCCCAAGACTGCCCAAAGTGGAGGAAAAGCATCCGGTAAGGTGCTGAACATCTCGAGTCTCTTTGCCAAGAGCAAGCTGACGGAGCGCGTGGCAACCCAGGCACCCCAACCACCCATTCCTCCAACCACTGTCTGCCCCACCTGTGACAGAGACTGTAGGTCCCGCATTGGACTCTTCAGTCCCCTGAGGACTCATTTCTAGTGTGGAAGCATGTCATCCTTGAATCCGAGGGACTGCCTATGATGATGACTGGTGAGTTATGCAGCTGGTGGGACTGTACTCAGTGAATTTTTGTAACTCATCTGTTCCTAAGGTGTGTCTCCTATCTAACCATTTTCCATTAAGTGATAACCTTTTTGCCATACCATTTTATTCATTCATTAAGAATGTTCACTTATCAGGAGTTCACAGTGTAGTCGCCATACAAACTCTGCTCAAACTATATTGCTCAATTTGTTGCATGCTTTAAATTGTAATGGAACTGCCTTGATGTAGATTTGTTCAAACTGTAATTACTTTCAACAATAGTTTAACAGATTGTTGAGATATCAAGGGCTGTGAAGCATCCTATACTGAAGGTAATGGCATATGATAATGTTATTCTTACTGTTAACAGCAGTTTATTTGTGATTTGTTGCATGGACACAAGGGTAGACATTCTGGTCAGCAATGCTCACATCCAAACACTTAATGCATTTGTACGATGTTCTTGTGGGCCCTATAGTTATAGAATCCTAGAAATTTACAGCATGAATTTCAGCCCATCATGTCTGCACTGACCGACAAAGAGCTATCCAGTTGAATCCCACTTTCAAGGTCTTGTCATGTAATGGGAACCCATCAGTTAGAGATCAGGTGAACTGGACAGTGCTCAAGCCATCATCCTGGATGAGATAGCCCCAGAGCACGGGAACCTCAGGACAAAGGAAGCTATTGGTCACCCAGACTCGTTGGAGCCTTTATCCCCAGGAAGAGCCTAGTAACAAAGGCACAGGCTGGAGATGTAATTCATGCTCTTTAATTGGACTGCCTCAGGCAAAGGACTGATTTTTGGTACGAGGATTCAGCAAGCATTTTTCAGGTATAAGATAAGGCAGTTTGCTGCCATTTCTCTCTCTCTCTCCTCTTCTACGCTTGCTTGCTTTGTTCAACGCATTCAAGGACCAAGCACTTCATCTGGGATGGAGAGAAGAAATTATCATCTACGAGCAAAGAGAGCCTCGCTATTTTGACTGGGAAGCTGACCTTGAGATTGGGACTTGGAAACCACAGATTGGTACGGAACCAGAATTACACCTCATCGTGAGAAGCAGCGAGTAAGCCAAAGGGGTAACTGGTGAGCATTATCCCAGCCCACACATCCTTAAGACCACCACATAGTGTGAAGGGGTGTCGTGTGTCCCAACCAAGCCATAGGGATTTAGTGGGGATGTTTTTGCGCGGATCAAAGGCGTACACACAGTCTGTTGGACAGATTCGATGGTGCCCTTTTGAGTCACGCAGGGGTGTTTTAGTTGTGGCTACTTCGCGATAGGGGCTTGTTCAGACAGGCCAGTGTTGTGTGTTGTACTGTGTTTGTTTTATGCCACCAGGGTGTGTTTTACTGGGTGCACGTATGTGCTATAACTTGAATAAAAGCATTTTGACAGTTGAGACCCAAAGATCGGTCTATAACTGAGTATTCTGTTCACTAATATAATTCCCAGGTCTAGAACTGTTGTAAGGGGGTGATCCAAAACCAACCAAGGGCAAAACCACTTACAGAATCTGGCGACCGTGGCAGGAGCCTGGTTTGAGTGAACAGACAGTTATGGAAGATCTAAAGGTCAAGAGATCGGCAATGGGGGATAAGATTTCCTCGTACGTATTCTGAAAGTTAATATAACACAGCAGTGGGTGTTAGACATGTTGCTGGCTGAGAGTCCTGAGGACAAAGCTGCTGAATGGATGGGGAGTAAGGAGCACAAAAAGACAAAAGAAAAGGCCATTTGACTCCTGTGTTTGCAGAAGCAAGTCCAGCTGCTCAGTGAGCTGGTTGGTAAGCTTAAGGCAGAGCTCCAAGAGTCAGAGCAGCAGTCAGCTGCAAGGGCCACATTGGGGGACAGATTAGTGGATGAGTTACGTGAGGAGAGGCAGGAAAGGCGCACTCAGGAGGAAACCTCCCGTAACACCGGAGAGTACCTGCAATGCCAGGTCACCGAGGCCAAGCTCAACGAGCAGGCTGTACGGGAGGAGAACACCCGCTTAACAGATAAAGTTGGCGGGCTGGAGGGGCAACTGAGAGATTTTAAGACAGCTTACAGAGTAGCTAACAGTAGGGGGTTTGAGCGTGGGAATCACTGGCCCTGCCAAGAAGAAATCCAAAGATTGACTCAAGCTCTATCCAAAGCCAAAGGCATAGTTTGCTTGATGGCCCCGGGGGAAGCTCGGGAGGACTGGGAAGAGGAAGAAGATAGCAAGGATTGAGGGCAGGGTAGGTACGTCCGACCACCACCTGAAGCGCCACCAGGACCGATGTGTCCCAAACGATAGCAGAAGTAAGGTCCGCTCAGAGACGGAGGGGGTCAGGGCATGCTGCAAAGCGATTTTGTGGTTCCATTCACCACCCTGTAGCTGCAGAATATTTTCCAGTCCTGGAGAAATTTGTATGCACCTTTGCAAATGGCTTAGTGAGTTGCTGTGAATGGTGAGACATAGCGGTACCCTTCGCAATGGTGATGAATGTAAATCGAATGGCGTGGTCATTGTAGGGATGCTTTCTGGTGTTGGTGTGGGGTGGTGCCAACCTGGTGCATCATGTAGCAAATATATAGGTGTGCAGCATCTAGTTAACTAAATCTGGCTATGATGAGGCCATCCCTGGCCTCCCAGGCAGCAATGTGCTCGGGTGTTGATGCCCACTGTCTTGTGCAGCATCCGGTAATTGCGGAGAAGGTTGGTGTTATTGTTGGTGCTGCTGGTGTTGAGGCTCATCATGGTCAGATACTGAGGACCAAGGTGAGACAGTATAAACATCACCGATGTTGATAGAATAAATGGCAAGTGAAGTAGAGATGAGAAGCAATCTGTCAATGCGGAGAGAGCTTCTTCCAATGAGGTGACACTGGATGGAGACTTTGTTTGAAAGAATTGCAGCCTGCCGAAAGCTCAATCTGTGTGCAAAATCAGTGAGAAACAGCTTCTGCCTGAGGAAAGTGATCAGCTGTCAGGTGGGACCTTTTATAGTACATTTTGTTATATATGTGGACTTGTATTTGCTCTGTACAGCCACCAGAGGGCTCATTCCCCGGAGTCCCAAGGGATTTGCTCTGTACAGCCACCAGAGGGCTCATTCCCCGGAGTCCCAAGGGATCCCATAATCCCTTGGGAGCACAGGTATTTAAGAAGGCTTCACAGGTTGGAGAGGCATCTGGGGACCTGCAAAAAAAGACGAAGGTCACACGTTGCTTTGAGCTCACAGTGTTCAATCTGACTCCTTCTCCATATACAACAACTGGCGACGAAATACAGATAGCGAAATTTTCGGAGGGAGATGATTGGGAAACTTTTGTGGAGTGACTCAACCAATACTTCGTGGCCAACGAGCTAGATGAGGAAGAGAGTGCTGCCAAACGTAGAGCGATCCTCCTCACTGTCTGTGGGGCACCAACGTATGGCCTCATGAAGACTCTGCTTACTCCAGCGAAACCCACGGAGAAATCGTACGATGATTTGTGCACACTGGTCTGAGAGCATTTGAACCCAAGGGAAAGCGTGCTGATGGCGAGGTACCGGTTCTACACCTACAAAAGGTCTGAAGGCCAGGAAGTGGTGAGTTATGTTGCTGAGCTGAGACGCCTTGCAGGTCATTGCGAATTTGAAGGACATTTGGAGCACATGCTCTTTTTCTTACTTGGCATTGGCCACAAAACCATACTTCGCAAGCTTTTGACTGTAGAGACCTCAACCTTGAGGAAGGCCACAGCGATAGCCCAGGCGTTCATTGGCACAAGTGATAATACGAAGCAAATCTCTCAGCACACAAGTGCTGCTACAAGTACTGTGAACAAAGTGATGTTGTTTTCGAATCATAACGTACAGAGCAGGTCACACATACCTGCAGCTACACGTCCACAGATGTCTCAGAGTCACCATCAAGGGTGATGAATGCAAGGCCATTAACACCTTGTTGGCGCTGCGTGGGTGATCATCATTTCCATGCATGCCGACTCAAAGGATACGTTTGCACGGGCTATGGAACAATGGGACACCTCCAACAAGTGTGCAGGCGAGCTGCTAAGCCTGTTAATCCTGCAAACCAACACATTGTAGAGGAGGACAGATGCACGGAGGATCACGATGAACCAAAGCCTCAGGTTGAGGAGGTACATGGGGTGCACACATTCACCACGAATTGTCCCCCGATAATGCTGAATGTTGAACTAAATGGACACCTGGTGTCAATGAAGCTGGACATGGGCGTGAGTCAGTCCATCATGGGCAAAAAGACTTTCGATAGGTTGTGGTGCAATAAGGCCTCAAGGAGAGTCTTAACTCCAGTTCACATGAGACTAAGAACTTACACTAAAGAACTGATTCCTGTAATCGGCTGTGCTACCATAAAGGTCTCCTACGATGGAGCGGTGCACAAACTATCACTCTGGGTGGTACCGGGCGATGGTCCCATGCTGCTCAGTAGGAGCTGGCTGGGAAAGATACGCTGGAACTGGGACGACATCCGAGCGCTATCGCCCGCTGGCGACATTTTGTGAGACCAGGTCTTAAACAAATTTCCTTCACTTTTCGAACCAGGCATCGGGAAATTCCAAGGAGCAAAACTGCAGATGGGGGCACGACCTATCCAACACAAAGTGAGAGCAGTACCATACATGATGAGAGAAAGGGTCGAGATCGAGCTCGACCAGCTGCAAAGAGAGGGCATCATTTCACCGATCGAGTTCAGTGTCCTATTGTCCCAGTCCTCAAGGGAGAATCTGTGGCGACTACAAAGTAACTATCAATCATTTCTCCCTGCAGGACCAATACCCACTACCAAAAGCTGATGACCTCTTTGCAACGTTGGCGGGAGGAAAGACGTTCGTGAAGCTGGATCTGACTTCAGCCTGCATGATGCAGGAACTGGAGGAATCATCGAAGGCCCTCACCTGCATCAACACGCACAAAGGTCTTTTTGTTTATAACAGATGCCCTTTTGGAATCCGATCAGCAGCGGCGATATTCCAGAGAAACATGGAAAGTTTATTAAAGTCGCTCCCGCACACCGTGGTCTTCCAGGACGACATCTTGGTCACATGTCGGAACACAGGCGAGCACCTGCAGAACCTGGAGGAGATTCTTAGTCGACTCAACCGCGTGGGGCTCAGGTTAAAACGCTCGAAGTGCGTTTTCCTGGCACCTAATGTGGAGTTCCTGGGAAGGAGGATTGCAGCGGACGGCATCAGGCCCACCAACGCGAAGACGGAGGCAATCGAGAACGCACCGAGGCCACAGAACGTGATGGAGCTGCGGTTATTTCTGGGACTCTTGAACTATTTTGGTAACTTCTTACTGGGTCTCAGCAGCCTGCTAGAACCACTACATGTCTTACTACAAAAAGGGGGCGAATGGGTTTGGGGCAAAAGCCAAGAAAATGCCTTTGTAAAAGCGAGAAAATTGTTATGCTCAAACAAATTGCTTGTGTTGTATGATCCATGTAAGTGTTTGGTACCAGCATGTGACGCATCGTCATATGGCATTGGGTGTGTATTGCAACAAGCTAATGATTTCTGGAAACTGCAACCAGTTGTTTATGCATCCAGGAGTCTGTCTAAGGCCGAGAAAGCCGACAGAATGATTGAAAAAGAAGCGATAGCGTGTATCTATGGGGTAAAGAAAATGCATCAATACCTGTTTGGGCTAAAATTCGAATTGGAAACGGACTATAAGCCACTTATATCCCTGTTTTCCGAGAGTAAAGGGATAAATACCAACGCATCGGCGCACATCCAGAGATGGGCGCTCATGTTGTCCGCATACAACTACGCCATCCGCCACAGGCCAGGCACAGAAAAGTGCACCGATGCTCTCAGTAGGCTGCCATTGCCCACCACGGGGGTGGAAATGGCACAGCCCGCAGATCTAGCCATGGTTATGGAAGCATTTGAGAGTGAGCAATTCACCCGTCACTGCCCGGCAGATCAAAACCTGGACAAGCCAAGACCCCTTATAATCTTTAGTCAAAAGCTGTGTGCTTCATGGGAGCTGGTCCAGTGACCCAGTGGAAATGCAGGAAGAGATGAAGCCATTCCAGTGGCGCAATGATGAAATGTCTATACAGGTAGACTGCTTCTGTGGGGCAATCGAGTAGTGGTCCCCAAGAAGGGCAAAGACACCTTTATCAATAACCTCCACAGTACCCACCCATGCATCATAATGATGAAAGCAATAGCCAGATCCCACGTGTGGTGGCCCGGTAACGATGCGGACTTAGAGTCTTGCGTTCACAGATGTAATACATGCTCACAGTTAAGCAATGTACCCAGGGAGGCGTCGCTAAGTTTATGGTCTTGGCCCTCCGAACCGTGGTCTCGGGTACACGTCGACTATGCAGGCCCGTTCTTGGGTAAAATGTTCCTTGTGGTTGTAGACGCGTACTCCAAGTGGATTAAATGTGAGATAATGTCGGCAAGTACATCCACTGCCACCACTGAAAGCCTGCGGGCCATGTTTGCCACACACGGCTTACCCGATGTCCTGGTGAGCGACAACAGGCCATGCTTCACCAGTGCTGAGTTCAAATAATTCATGACCCGTAACAGGATCAAACATGTCACATCTGCCCCGTTTAAAACAGCATCCAATGGTCAGGCAGAGAGAGCAGTGCAAACCATCAAGCAAAGCTTGAAGAGGGTAACTGAAGGCTTACTGCAGACTTGCCTATCCCGAGTCGTGCTTCGCTACCGCACGAGACCCCACTCACTCACTGGGATCCCACCTGTTGAACTTCTCATGAAAAGAGCACTTAAGACAAGGCTCTCATTAGTTCACCCTGATCTACATGAACAGGTACAGAGCAGGCGGCTTCAACAAAGTGCATACCATGATAGCGCAAATGCGTCACGCGAGATTGAAGTCAATGATCCTGTATTTGTATTAAATTATGGACAAGGTCCCAAGTGGCTTCCCGGCACTGTCGTGGCCAAAGAGGGGAGCAAGGTGTTTCGGGTCAAACTTTCAAATGGACTCATTCACCGGAAACATTAGGACCAAATCAAACTCAGATTCACGGACTACCCTGAACAACCCACCTTGGCTCCGACTAGTTTTGATCCCCCAACACACACACCAGTGGCAACTGACACCATGGTGGACCATGAAGCAGAACCCACCATCCACAGCAGCCCTGCAGGGCCCAACACACCAGGCAGCCCAGCAAGGCCAGCTGCACAGCAGCCCAACGAGGACCCAACAAATGATTCAACAACACCAGCTTTCAAACTGAGACGATCAACCAGGGCAAGAAGGACCCCAGATCGACTCACATTTTAAATAGTTACACTATTGACTTTGGGGGGGTATGTTGTTATATATGTGGACTTGTATTTACTCTGTACAACTACCAGAGGACTCATTCCCCGGAGTCCCAAGGGATCCCGTAATCCCTTGGGAGCACAGGTATTTAAGGAGGCTTCACAGGTTGGAGAGGCACTCTGTAGACCTGCAATAAAAGACTAAGGTCACACTTTGCTTTGAGCTCAGTGTTCAGTCTGACTCCTTCTCCATACACAACACATTTCATCCTGCCAAATTATTCAGCTGGAGTAATGGCCACTCAACGCCCGCCTCAGGTTTACAGATCTGCTTCCCGTGACCATGCAGGGAAACTTAAAATGTAAGATGAAAAAGGCTCTTAAGTGCCTGTAAACTACCTGATTATGATTTCAATTAGTTCACCCGCCGCTGTCGATCGAGTTGGCTCCACGATGACAGATGTGTCTGGGAGAAAGCCGTGTGGAGACAGGTTGTCAGCGGGTTCCTGATCCACTGACAAAAATAACACCTTTCCCACCCAGCCCACTACTGATTGCGCCTGCTACCACCCCGGAAAATTCATGCTCGCGTTGCATCTTTCTTTGGGATTTCCGTGACTATTTTTCCATGGTTACGGTAAAAAAGCAGGAGAACCCTGTGAAAGTTCACAACACCCTCCGCCACCCCCGAACCCCCACAACCCACACCCCGCCAACCTCTTAGCTGCTCATTTAAAAATTGGAAATCCTGCCAAGCTGCCACTGAGAGACATGACAGAAATAAGGAATGTGTGTACATAGCAAATAGATTATAGATATATGTCTCTGCCTTTCAGTTACATTTCAAACATTAGTTTATGCATGTGAATTTTAATTCCATTCTTTGTTTTTGCACATTTACAACACTCAAAGGCTTTGTTAGACCTATTTTCAAACAGGAAGAATGGCATTTCTCTAAAGATTTCAGTTATTTAATCCACAAGGATAAGGCTTTATTCAACCATCACCTCGTCTTCACTGTTGAATTCCCCGTTTGGGTTCGACTGCATGCTGGGGCATGTCCGAATGCCCTTGTCTGCTTAGAGAACTGTGTGCCGCATTAACAATGTTGACTCCCTGATCGTTTGCCGCATTTGAGCCAAGATTTTTGCCATAAATCATTCTGGTCTCTTCCTCCACTGAGATAATTGTCTGGGCTATCATGGCCACTACTTCCAAGGTCAAGTCTTTGGTCTCAATCAGTTTCCTGAAAACCTCAGCGTGCCCGATGCCCTCAATAAAAAAGTCTCACAGCATCTCCGCTCTGCATGCATCTGGGAACTTACATAGGCTCGCCAGTCGCCGGAGATCTGCCACGAAGTCAGGAACGCTTTGCCCTTCTCGCTGCCGGTGCATGTAAAACCAGTGTCTCGCCATGTGCATGTTGCTTGCCGGTTTAAGGTGTTCCCCGATCAACTTACTGAGCTCTTCGAACGTCTTGTCCGCCAGCTTCTCTGGCATTAGAAGGTCCTTCATCAGGGAGTATGTTCTGGATCTACAAACCGTCAGGAGATGAGCCCTGCGTTTGTCGGCTGAATCCTGTCCCAACCATTCCTTAGTGACAAAACTTTGCTGTAGTCTCTCAATAAAGTCATCCCAATCATTACCAATCATCACAGTACCTCTCTTCTGTGCTGCTAGTGGCCATGCTCGCGTAGTTTAAATCCCAGTTTCTCGTCGCCAATAATATGTCCTTACTATACAGTATAAATGCACACGAGGCCCATACTTGAGAAAAGATCACTCTGTGACCAGTTACCTTTATTACCAAGACCTCAAGAGACAGACAGTGGGTGGAGCTTCCCCTTTTATACCTGAAAGTCCAGGTTAGGAGTGTCTCCCATAAGTTTGCCCCCTGTGGTCAGTGTTCTCAAGGTATACAACTTAGGTCAGCTTATACATGGGTTACAATGATAGTTGAATACATGACATTCACCATGCATTAACCCCAATGTTTATTACATCCTAATGGCTATACTAAATGTGAACAAAGTAACAACTGCAGTATAATTGCATTGGGCAAAAGAGGGCAAATCATTGAAAAGGTGTGTAGATGCAGATTTTAAACATTCCTAGTAGATTGTTGCTGCAAACTATATGTACTCTGAAAGTCTTGCTTTTTGCTCTATTCAATTCAGCACAATCAGCAGGCTCTTGAGATGATTTCTGTACAGACAGATACAAATTGAACAGCCAAAGAATAATTCACCATTTCACTTGGCCTGACAATAATCTGCTGTGCACCGTGTTGAAGCAGATAATAAAATAAAATCTACAGGCCCTCAAATGAACTCTTGCATAAGCATTGATATCACATACGCAGCAACAGAATACAAATACTTTTAGACACAATAGGAAACAGTTTTGTTGTGAATTTTATGAGTAGCAGGATTTGCACACAGCAAGGTCCCACAAACAGGAAATTAGATAACTAACAGATTTGTTTGGTTAAGGTCAAAGTATTAGCCATGTTATTTTTTGCATCTTCTTGAAGAGGCCTCAGTTGAACATTGAATCCAAAGGACTGTAGCTTTCCTTCAGTTCTGCATTGAAACTTCAGCCTAAATTATCCAATGAGGTGTTGGACTGGGACTTGAACCGACAGCCTTGCTAACCCAGAGGCAAGAGTGCGAACAAGTGAGCCAAGCTGAAATGTATCACTAAACATGGTATTCAGCTCTATAATTCAAGTACAGGTGCAGCGTCCCGAATCCGGAACCCTCGAGACCGTGGCCGTTCCGGATTTTGCTTTTTGCCATGTTTTGGAACGTCTTTCTGATGTCACAAATCCAGAAACACCCAAGCCCAGGTTCGGGTGTTTCTGGATTTTGGAACGTCAGATGGCGTGTGGGGTGCTCGTCAATGAGGTGTTCGGGTCGCCGGGTGTGGCCCTGCCACCGTGGAAGTGTTCGGGCGGGGCCTCACCACTGTGGCATTGTTCGTGTGGAGCCCGCCAAACAGGAGGTGTTCGCGCCGGGCCCCACTGAGGAGATATTCGCGCAGGCCCCGCTGAAGAGGAAATGTTTGCGCAGGGCCCCGCTGAGGAGATATTCGCGCGGGCCCCGCTGAAGAGGAAATGTTCGCGCAGGGCCCCGCCGCTGAAATGTTCGCGCGGGCCCCGCCACTGTGGAGCTGTTCGGGCCGGGCCCGGCGCGGAGAAGGTGTTCGTGCGGGCCGGTGAAGTGAGGCCTGAGGTCGGGCGAGGGGCGGTGAGGAGAGGCCCGAGGGGCGATGCAGCGAGGTCCAAGTTTGGGCGGCGGCGAGGGGTGATGTGGTGAGACCCAAGGTCAGGCAGCAGCGGCAGTGAGGCGAGGCCTGAGGTCGGGCAGCAGCGGCAGTGAGGCGAGGCCTGAGGTCGGGCAGCAGCAGCAGTGAGGTGAGGCCTGAGGTCAGGCAGCAGCGGCAGTGAGGCGAGGCCTGAGGTCGGGCAGCAGCGGCAGTGAGGCGAGGCCTGAGGTCGGGCAGCAGCGGCAGTGAGGCGAGGCCTGAGGTCGGGCAGCAGCAGCAGTGAGGTGAGGCCTGAGGTCAGGCAGCAGCGGCAGTGAGGCGAGGCCTGAGGTCGGGCAGCAGCGGCAGTGAGGCGAGGCCTGAGGTCGGGCAGCAGCGGCAGTGAGGTGAGGCCTGAGGTCGGGCAGCAGCGGCAGTGAGGCGAGGCCTGAGGTCGGGCAGCAGCGGCAGTGAGGCGAGGCCTGAGGTCGGGCAGCAGCGGCAGTGAGGCGAGGCCTGAGGTCGGGCAGCAGCGGCAGTGAGGCGAGGCCTGAGGTCGGGCAGCAGCGGCAGTGAGGCGAGGCCTGAGGTCGGGCAGCAGCGGCAGTGAGGCGAGGCCTGAGGTCGGGCAGCGATGGCGGTGAGGTGAGGCCTGAGGTCGGGCAGCAGCGGCAGTGAGGTGAGGCCTGAGGTCGGGCAGCGATGGCGGTGAGGCGATGTCCGAGGTCGGGTGGCAAGGTGAGGCCCGAAGTTGGGCAGCGGCGAGGGGTGGTGTGGCAAGGCCCGAGGTCGGGCAGCGGTGGCGAGGTGAGGCCCGAGGTTGGGCAGCAGCGGCATCTCAAGTTCGGCAGGGTCCAGATTCCGGAACATTTTACTGATTCCGGACAACCCTGCCACCAATCGGTCCGGAGTCCGGATTCCGCAACATTCCGGATTCCGGAACTCCCGATATTAGACGCTGCACCTGTATTTGTTTTGCATGTGTGGCTTGTTATAAATTTGCAGAACTGTACCAGGAACACAAAGTTTGCTTTAAAATAAAACCTTAGCGGTAGAAATGCAAAAATGATCCTGCCGATCACGGTCACAAAGCTTCTCAGCATTGTACTGAATAATATTTCTGGCTTTTAAAAAATCTACTCACAGTTTATTAAGTAGTTTGGTTGTTTTTAATTATGCCAGGTCTGTCCACATTTTTCTCAGAGATAGGAAGATTATTTGATTATTCTTCAAGTCTAAGAAAACTTCCTGCTATCTTCAGACTTGAGATATAATGAAATGGGTGTCAGTTTGACTCAGTTGGTAATATTGTTGCCTCTGGGCCAGAAGTTTGTGGATTTAAGATCCAGGACTTGCTCACTTAATCTAGGCTGACATACCACTGAAGTACTGAGTGATACTCCATTTTTGGAGGTGCTGTTCTTTGGATGAAACATTAAACCAATGTCCCACTTGTCTGTACAGATGTATGCTGAAGTTCCCGTGTCTCTGGTTAAACAGGAGCCGGGAGTTCTCCAACATACCTTTCTGACTAATAACAGATTAACTGGTCATTCATCTAATTTCTTCATGTGGGATCTTATGTGTAACAGGGTTACTGCATTTACCTACTCAGTATCACAGAATCATACAGCACAGAAAGAGGCCATTTGGCGCATTGGGAGGAATTTTAACCCCCCAAAACAGATGCGTTGGGATCAGGTGAAAAGTTAAAGAGGTAAAAATCTGAATCCGACCCTAATCCACCTCCAACTCGCCACATCCAGTTTTAACGCTGGCGGGACAAGGGGCGGGCAGTCAGCCCACTCCCAGAAGGTAGGTTGGCACTTTAAATATGATAATGAGGCCGGAAGCTTCAGATTTAACCTCCCCCCTGTACACACCTACCCAGAGTCATAAATCCGACCTCCCCCACCGAGGTCAGGATCGGACTTCCCTCCCGGGGCCAGGGATTGGAACCCCCAGGATCGGAACCTCCCTGCCCCCCACCGGGGTCAAGGATCGGACCAACCCCTCGGATCAGACCACCTCCCTCGGGTCAGGGCTTGCGCCTATCTGGGGTTGAGGCCTGGATGCTAGCTGTCAATCAAGCTGACTTCCGGGCGGCAAACCTGTCTGCGATATTAATTTGAAGGCAGTTTCCGAGTGTGTGGTGGTGGAAGTGTGAGGGAGAAACCCAAAAGTCAACTCAGCAAGTCGGGATCTGCGCTCGCAACTGAATTGAAGTAGTAAATTTTGACTTCCTGGTTTCGCGTCTCCAAGCTGTGCAATGAGTGTGATGCACTTCACATGGTCATCTCAGATCTATTTAAAGGGACAATGTACCATGGAAATTGGAAGAGCCAAGAGGTGTTTACAATGAATGCTGAACATAGAGCAAGGATATCACCCAGATTTAATGATGCATCCCTGGAATTACAGCTGGGTGCAGACAGGAGCAGAAGTGACATATTTTCCCCAGCAATGGGAGGAAGAAACCTATAGCTGCCTTCAAGAAGGCATAGTTGGAAGTAGTTGAGGAGGTGAGCAGCAGGAGCATTGTGCCCCTGTCTAGAATGCAGTGCAGGAAGCGCTTTAATGACTCAACCAAGTCAGGAAAAGTGAGCACACTTGCTGATTCGCCTACATCCTGTGGTTTAAGCTCCCACCTCCCCTTCACTCTGTCTTGCCAAGTGAACTCCATTACATCACACCTCATACTCATTCAACTTTCAACAGCACCCAACCTTCACTTTCTATGCAATTCATCACTTCCCCATTTATCCAGCCACTGTTGCCACTCACCTCAATTCTTATGCACTCTCGCCAAATGAACTGCATCCATTGAGTGAATATCTGAAGTTCAGTCATTCACAGGTATGTTTTCTTTCCCTTGTTGAAGGAGAGCACAAATTGCAAGGCAGAGGGAGAGGACTTGAGGTGTCCCATCACAGATGCAGAAAAGTAAGCCATGGAGACAAGTGGCACATCTGCGTCCCATTTAATTGGAGATGGAGAGACAGGAACTCACAGATATCTGATGACAGAATTACAAATATCTCTGACACACATGCTGACCTTATTTCATCAATGACTAAACTATGAGAAAACTGAGTATGGTGTGTGTCAAGATTGTGACTTACAGCACATGTTGCAAGCAAAAGTCACCTCCCCTTTAAGAGATGTAGACTGCCTTTAAGTTGTGCAGGATAGGTTTAATTGGAGCTAGCCTCGCACGAACCTATGCCCCCTGCAGAGCGTTCAGCCACTCAGCAGCTCGGTCAGTGCTTAGCTGAATGCTACAATCATGCAAAGTAGCAGACAGCACGAATTTTATGTACTGCTTTCAGTCTTCCGAAAGGACATGAGTTCCTATCACATCCCGATTCCTGCGCCCATTTTCGTGGGCGACGGAATTTCTAGGCCAGCTTCTCCAGTCTCTCCACATAACGGAAGTCTCTTATCGCTGATACAATTCTAGTAAATCTCCTCCGCACCCTCTCCAAGGTCTTGGTATCCTTCCTAAAGTGTGGTGTTGGACACAATATTCTAGCTGAGGCTACTCTATTGTACTCTATTCCTCTAGTTATAAAGCCAAGGATCCCAGAAGCTTTTTTAACAGTCTTATCAACTGGTCCTGCCACCTTTAAAGATTTGTGTATGTGAACCCTCAGGACTCTCTGTTCGTGCATCTCTTTTAAAATGGTACCATTTAATTTATATTGCCGTATACATAATGGCAGTCACTGCAGCTCCAAGTAATCCATTGCGTGTGAAATGCTTTGAGATGTTGCTGAGACATTTAATAAGGCACCATATCATTTTTCCTAATGTTCTGCAGTGAACCCTTAATGATGTGACTCGTATTCAGGATGTAGTTCACTTCAGTGACATGTAATTTAAGCATGTAAGATCTGTAAAGTGGAGGATTGTAAAAGGAGTACTCAAAGACTTTGTGATTAATGTTCACAACAGAAATTGCAATAGAAACACAATTTGAAAAAAAAAATGTTTCAAGAAGAGTACACTGAGTTGGCAGAAATATGAAAAAATCTATACTCCACAATCAACGTTCCCTATTTTTTGTCTTGATAGAAACCATGATTAAGTATAATGTTCACACCAGTCTGTGAATCAACTTAGAGAAGAAGCACAAAGCATTTTTAATATAGGCTCCTCCATTTATTTATGCAATGCTTAAAATAAACTGTATGCAAATCTCTTACTTGCTGCGTCATTTTTTTCCTTACTGCTTTTTAGCACACACACAGATTCATGCCCCAAGATTCATGCTCTGCAAAAAAGAAAAGTGGCTTAGTTTGAAACAAAGACTTACAATCTCATCAGCATTTACATGTTGCTGGAATTAGAAGTGTTCAGCTTCACATCCTCAACAACAGTTGTACAATGGATTAACTGAACAGGACAGAAAAATGTTGGTACATTGAATTCTGATTGAATAATGCAAATTCAATTTAATGTGCAAGTTACAGTACACTTTACATAGAGGGACCAGACAGTGTGCTGCAGTTTGGGAGGAGGGTCAGAATATTGCTCAAAGACATTTTTGGGGCAGTATTTTTTTGAAGAAAGTTGGAGAGAGATGTGACAAGGCATGGTTTAGCAAGGGCATTCCAGAGTGGTGCAACTGTAAAAGTCTATCACCAGCGGTGGAGTGAAGAGCGGGGAATGCACATATAGTCAAAGTCAGAAGAGCTATGTGTGTGAGAAGGGGCATAGAGCTGGAGGAGTTGTAATAGCATGGTGTGGCAAGGAAGAACTTCTAGATCATGACAAGAATTTGAAACCAATTGGGATATAGGAAGTGGGAGAGATAAGGGTGATAAGTGAACAGGACCTCGGGTTGGATGATGTGTTGGAGGCAGAGTTCCTGACAAGTTACTTTGTCCTTTATTTGTCCATCTGGAAGATGGTTTACCTCGACTCACTCAGAGTTCTAGCCTCAACTAGTCCACTGGGACCACACTTGAGCTGGGGAAATGGGAATTCAAATGAAAAGAATCCCTGCTCCCGGCTCCGCCTCTTGACCCAACCCCTGATGTAATAGAAACATAGAAACATAGAAATTAGGTGCAGGAGCAGGCCATTCGGCCCTTCGAGCCTGCACCGCCATTCAATAAAATCATGGATGATCATTCAGCTTCGGTACCCCGTTCCTGCTTTCTCTCCATACCCCTTAATGCCTTTGGCCGTAAGGGCCATATCTAACTCACTTTTGAATATATCTAACAAACTAGCCACAACAACTTTCTGCGGTAGAGAATTCCACAGGTTAACCACTCTCTGAGTGATGAAGTTTCTCCTCATCTCGGCCCTAAATGGTTTACCCCTTATTCTTAAACTGTAAACCCTGGTTCTGGAACCCCTACCACTAACCTGTCCAATCCCGTCAGAATTTTATATGTTTCTATGAGATCCCCTCTCATTCTTCTAAACTCCAGTGGATACAAGCCCAGTTGATCCAGTCTCTCCTCATATGTCAGTCCTGCCATCCCGGGAATCAGTCTGGTGAATATTAGCTGTACTCCCTCAATAGCAAGAACGTCCTACCTCAGATTAGGAGACCAAAACTGCACACAATATTCCAGGTGTGGCCTCACCCAGGCTCTGTACAACTGCAGTAAGACCTCCCTGCTCCTATACTCAAATCCACTAGCTATGAAGGCCAACATGCCATTTGCCTTCTTCACCGCCTTCTGTACCTGCATGCCAAACTTCAATGACTGATGTAACATGCACCTCCCCTTTTCCTAATCTGTCACCATTCAGATAATATTCTGTCTTCCTGTTTTTGCCACCAAAGTGGATAACATCACATTTATCCACATTATACTGCATCTGCCATGCATTTGCCCATTCACCTAACCTATCCAAGTCACCCTGCAGCCTCTTAGCATCCTCCTCACAGCTCACACTACCACCCAGTTTAGTGTCATCTGCAAACTTGAAGATATTACACTCAATTCCTTCATCTAAATCATTAATGTAGATTGTAAAGAGCTGGGGTCCCAGCACTGAACCCTGCAGCACCCCATTGGTCACTGCCTGCCATTCTGAAAACGACCCGTTTATCCCAACTCTCTGCTTCATGTCTGCCAACCAGTTCTCTGTCCACATCAGTACATTACCCCCAATATCATGTGCTTTAATTTTGCACATTAATCTCTTGTGTGGGACCTTGTCAAAAGCCTTTTGAAAGTCCAAATACACCACATCCACTGGTTCTCCCTTGCCAACTCTACCAGTTACATCCTTAAAAAATTGCAGAAGATTTGTCAAGCATGATTTCCTTTTCATAAATCCATGCTGACTTGGACCGATCCTGTCACTGCTTTCCAAATGTGCTGCTATTTCATCTTTAGTAATTGATTCCAACATTTTCCCCACCGCCGATGTCAGGCTATGCGGTCTATAATTCCCTGTTTTCTCTCTCCCTCCTTTTTTAAAAAGTGGTGTTACATTAGCTACCCTCTAGTCCATAGGAACTGATCCAGAGTCAATAGAATGTTGGAAAATGGTCACCAATGCATCCACTATTTCTAAGATCACTTCCTTGAGTACTCTGGGATGTAGCCTATCAGGCCCTGGGGAATTATCAGCCTTCAATCCCATCAATTTCCCTAACACAATTTCCTGACTATTAAGGATTTCCTTCAGTTCCTCCTTTTCGCTAGACCCTCGAACCCCTAGTATTTCTGGAAGGTTATTTGTGTCTTCCTTAGTGAAGACAGATCCAAAGTATTTGTTCAATTGGTCTGCCATTTCTTTGATCCCCATTATAAATTCACCTGATTCTGACTGCAAAAAACCTACATTGGTTTTCACTAATCTTTTTCTCTTCACATATCTATAGAAGCTTTTGCAGTCAGTTTTTATTTTCCCAGCAAGCTTCCTCTCATACTCTATTTTCCCCCTCCTAATTAAACCCTTTGTCCTCCTCTGCTGAATTTTAAATTTCTCCCAGTCCTCAGGTTTGCTGCTTTTTCTGGCCAATTTATATGCCTCTTCCTTGGATTTAACACTATCCCTAATTTCCCTTGTTAGCCATGGTTGAGCTACCTTCCCCGTTTTATTTTTACTCCAGACAGGGATGTACAATTGTTGAAGTTGATCCATGTAATCTATAAATGTCTGCCATTGCCTATCCACTGTCAACCGTTTAAGTATCATTTGCCAGTCTATCCTAGCCAATTCAAGTCTCATACCATCGTAGTTACCTTTCATTAAGTTCAGGACCCTAGCCTCTGAATTAACACTGTCACTCTCCATCTTAATAAAGAATTCTACCATATTATGGTCACTCTTCCCCAAGGGGCCTCGCACAACAAGATTGCTAATCAGTCCTCTCTCATTACACAACACCCAGTCTAGGATGGCCAGCTCTTTAGTTATTTTTCGACATATTGGTCTAGAAAGCCATCCCTAATGGACTCCAGAAAATCCTCCTACACCGCATTGCTAGCAGCTTGATTAGCCCAATCTATATGTGGATTAAAGTCACCCATGATAACTGCAGTACCGTTATTGCACACATCCCTAATTTCCTGTTTGATGCCATCCCCAACCTCACTACTACTGTTTGGTGGTCTGTACACAACTCCCATGAGCATTTTAATAGAAACATAGAAACATAGAAACATAGAAACATAGAAAATAGGTGCAGGAGTAGGCCATTCGGCCCTTCTAGCCTGCACCGCCATTCAATGAGTTCATGGCTGAACATGCAACTTCAGTACCCCATTCCTGCTTTCTCACCATACTCCTTGATTCCCCTAGTAGTAAGGACTTCATCTAACTCCTTTTTGAATATATTTAGTGAATTGGCCTCAACAACTTTCTGTGGTAGAGAATTCCACAGGTTCACCACTCTCTGGGTGAAGAAATTCCTCCTCATCTCGGTTCTAAATGACTTCCCCCTTATCCTTAGACTGTGTCCCCTGGTTCTGGACTTCCCCAACATTGGGAACATTCTTCCTGCATCTAACCTGTCTAACCCCGTCAGAATTTTAAACGTTTCTATGTGGTCCCCTCTCATTCTTCTGAACTCCAGTGAATACAAGCCCAGTTGATCCAGTCTTTCTTGATAGGTCAGTCCCGCCATCCCGGGAATCAGTCTGGTGAACCTTCGCTGCACTCCCTCAATAGCAAGAATGTCCTTCCTCAGGTTAGGAGACCAAAACTGTACACAATACTCCAGGTGTGGCCTCACCAAGGCCCTGTACAATTGTAGCAACACCTCCCTGCCCCTGTACTCAAATCCCCTCGCTATGAAGGCCAACATGCCATTTGCTTTCTTAACCGCCTGCTGTACCTGCATGCCAACCTTCAATGACTGATGTACCATGACACCCAGGTCTCGTTGCACCTCCCCTTTTCCTAATCTGTCACCATTCAGATAATAGTCTGTCTCTCTGTTTTTACCACCAAAGTGGATAACCTCACATTTATCCACATTATACTTCATCTGCCATGCATTTGCCCACTCACCTAACCTATCCAAGTCGCTCTGCAGCCTCATAGAATCCTCCTTGCAGCTCACACTGCCACCCAACTTAGTGTCATCCGCAAATTTGGAGATACTACATTTAATCCCCTCGTCTAAATCATTAATGTACAGTGTAAACAGCTGGGGCCCCAGCACAGAACCTTGCGGTACCCCACTAGTCACTGCCTGCCATTCTGAAAAGTACCCATTTACTCCTACTCTTTGCTTCCTGTCGGACAACCAGTTCTCAATCCATGTCAGCACACTACCCCCAATCCCATGTGCTTTAACTTTGCACATTAATCTCTTGTGTGGGACCTTGTCGAAAGCCTTCTGAAAGTACAAATATACCACATCAAATGGTTCTCCCTTGTCCACTCTACTGGAAACATCCTCAAAAAATTCCAGAAGATTTGTCAAGCATGATTTCCCTTTCACAAATCCATGCTGACTTGGACCTATCATATTACCTCTTTCCAAATGCACTGCTATGACATCCTTAATAATTGATTCCATCATTTTACCCACTACCGATGTCAGGCTGACCGGTCTGTAATTCCCTGTTTTCTCTCTCCCTCCTTTTTTAAAAAGTGGGGTTACATTGGCTACCCTCCACTCGATAGGAACTGTTCCAGAATCAATGGAATGTTGGAAAATGACTGTCAATGCATCCGCTATTTCCAAGGCCACCTCCTTAAGTACTCTGGGATGCAGTCCATCAGGCCCTGGGGATTTATCGGCCTTCAATCCCATCAATTTCCCCAACACAATTTCCCGACTAATAAGGATTTCCCTCAGTTCCTCCTCCTTACTAGACCCTCCGACCCCTTTTATATCTGGAAGGTTGTTTGTGTCCTCCTCAGTGAATACCGAACCAAAGTACTTGTTCAATTGGTCCGCCATTTCTTTGTTCCCCGTTATGACTTCCCCTGATTCTGACTGCAGGGGACCTACGTTTGTCTTTACTAACCTTTTTCTCTTTACATATCTATAGAAACTTTTGCAATCCGTCTTAATGTTCCCTGCAAGTTTCTTCTAGTACTCCATTTTCCCTGCCCTAATCAAACCCTTTGTCCTCCTCTGCTGAGTTCTAAATTTTTCCCAGTCCCTTGGTTCGCTGCTATTTCTGGCCAATTTGTATGCCACTTCCTTGGCTTTAATGCTATCCCTGATTTCCCTTGATAGCCACGGTTGAGCCACCTTCCCTTTTTTATTTTTACGACAGACAGGAATGTACAATTGTTGTAGTTCATCCATGCGGTCTCTAAATGTCTGCCATTGCCCATCCACAGTCAACCCCTTCAGTATCATTCGCCAATCTATCCTAGCCAATTCACGCCTCATACCTTCAAAGTTACCCTTCTTTAAGTTCTGGACCATGGTCTCTGAATTAACTATTTCATTCTCCATCCTAATGCAGAATTCCACCATATTATGGTCACTCTTCCCCAAGGGGCCTCGCACAACGAGATTGCTAATTAATCCTCTCTCATTACACAACACCCAGTCTAAGATGGCCTCCCCCCTAGTTGGTTCCTCGACATATTGGTCTAAAAAACCATCCCTTATGCACTCCAGGAAATCCTCCTCTACCGTATTGCTTCCAGTTTGGTTAACCCAATCTATGTGCATATTAAAGTCACCCATTATAACTGCTGCACCTTTATTGCATGCACCCCTAATTTCTGCCCTTTGGTATTCCACAGCTCTACCCATACACCTTATAAGGGGTGGCCTCACATGGCTGACTGGCAAATCGTGGAAGTGGTGGAGGCCTAATGCTGCCAGGTCCCTGTCATTTCCCAGTGAGCTCTGCTGGCATTGAGGGTGGAGGCTGGCCTAGCCCCCGAGCAATTTCAATGCTTGTGTTCCAATTTCTAACTGCACTAGCAGTGGCAGGCATTCAAGCTGGACAAGTATTCTTCCTGAGTAACTGAGTTTGGATGCATTAAGTTGTCTAAACCATTGGATTTTTATTGGCCTTTTTTTAATGCTAATTATTCTGTGTATAGGCTTAGGAGCATATATTCAACAGTCATGAAAAATTAAGTACAATGTTCCAGTTTGGCACTAATGACTTGGAGTGGTCCGTTTTATTGATGTTTTCACTTATTGTTCACTTATTGTTCAAATTTCTGTTTCTCTCTGTAAACCAAATTTCCTATTTAATATGCAATCCTTACTTTAAAAATATGAATGTTGTGTTATTTTTTCTAGGCTATTCTTAATATACTTTGGAAGTGAAAATACAAGTCTTAATTTTATACTTGAAAATCAGCAGTCTGTACCTGAAGGTTAAAATGACAGGGGTTGGAGTGAAGCACTTTTTGATTAACCACTGTTGTCTGTGCTAAGGACTTTTAAACTGATAGGAAATAGATTTTATCTGTATTATAGGATGAATGTCCACTGATAGTGAAGAAAGATAGATTATCTACTTGTAATTCAATCTAAAGGTTACTTATGGAATTGCTAAAACCTTCATCACAACTGCCAGGTTAACTGAATGGATTTAGAATCTATCCTAAAAGTTTTCAGTGCTCAGGATTGTTAGTTTGTAATGTAAAAAGTTGCTTACAGATATAGATAGGGCCATATATTCAGACTGTCAGCTACTAGGGGACTTTAAGACAATTTCATGATGATAACTGCAGTTAATGTAGAGCCAATTGTGCCTCATTTTCAGCTTTGCTGCGTTTTAACTAATGTTTGACCCTAGGCTCGACCAGATTACCTTAACATAGAAACATAGAAGCATAGAAAATTGGTGCAGGTGTAGGCCATTCAGCCCTTCGAGCCTGCAACACCATTCAATATGATCATGGCTGATCATGCAACTTCAGTACCCCATTCCTGCTTTCTCTCCATACCCCTTGATCCCTTTAGCCGTAAGGGTCACATCTAACTCCCTTTTGAATATATCTAACGAACTGGCCTCAACAGCTTTCTATGGTAGAGAAATTGGAAGAGATTGAGTGGCAGAGCAGAGTCATGGCAGTGGGGGGATACAGTGTAGTCCAGCGGAGCAGCGCGGTTCTGATGTCAGAGGAGTCCAGGAAATAAAATGTGAGTCCTAGCTGTTTAAAACAGCAAAGGTAAAAACAGTAAAAACAGGGTTGGGGGATGGGCAATGTGGGTTGTACAGTTGGCATTAATTTGTAGCTTGTACTTTCAGATATACCCACAATTAGGAATAGGAAGTCTTAAGACGGAGGAGACTTGTAGGAAGGAAGGGCAAAGGATGGCAATGCATGACCATGGATAGAGTTGCAAAGGAGATGCATTTAGTCAGCAGCTGCTAGCCCAAGAGCCACCTTGTAGAGTCTTGGATGCAATGGAAAATGTCAGGTATTTTTTGATATAAAAGGTGAAATCCTGTGTGTGCAGCTATCATGCCACATGTGGCACATTACATCCAATCAATAAACGTTCACTAGTTTCTACTGACAAGATTAAGAAAGTATTATCACTCGCCATGGATGAACCTGGGCCATCTGGAGTGAAACTGTGCACTACACACAACACATTACAAATATTGAACTGATCAATACAAGTACAGTGATTCATGCACTTAAAAAATTTAACCTAACATCATCCCAAGAGGATGTCCTGAAACTAATAATATTACCAGTGCAAGAAAGCAACCTGAATTAATTTCTGATAAATTACAAGATTAATAGAGCTCTGGTGAATATGAAGAAGCTGGTGGGTGAAGAGATCAGGTAGGCATAGACCGCAGGTATGTTTGGAAACCTGAGTTTAAATGGACAAGCTTATAGAAACATAGAAACATAGAAACATAGAAAATAGGTGCAGGAGTAGACCATTCGGCCCTTCGATCCTGCACCACCATTCAATAAGATCATGGCTGGTCATTCACCTCAGTACCCCTTTCCTGCTTTCTCTCCATACCCTTTGATCCCTTTAGCCGTAAGGGCCATATCTAACTCCCTCTTGAATATATCCAATGAACTGGCATCAACAATTCTCTGCAGTAGGGAATTCCATAGGTTAACAACTCTCTGAGTGAAGAAGTTTCTCCTCATCTCATTCCTAAATGGCTTACCCTTTATCCTTAGACTATGTCCCCTGGTTCTGGACTTCCCCAACATCGGGAACATTCTTCCTGCATCTAACCTGTCCAGTCGAGTCAGAATTTTATATGTTTCTGTGAGATCCCCTCTCATCCTTCTAAACTCCAGTGAATACAGGCCCAGTTGATCCAGTCTCTCCTCATATGTCAGTCCTGCCATCCCTGGAATCAGTCTGGTGAACCTCCACTGTGCTCCCTCAATAGCAGGAACATCCTTCCTCAGATTAGGAAACCAAAACTGAACACAATATTCCAGGTGAGGCCTCACTAAGGTCCTGTACAACTGCAGTAAGACCTCACTGCTCCTATACTCAAATCCCCTAGCTATGAAGGTCAACATACCATTTGCCTTCTTCACCGCCTGCTGTACCTGCATGCCAACTTTAAATGACTGATGTACCATGACACCCAGGTCTCGTTGCACATCCCCTTTTCCTAATCTGCCGCCATTTGGATAATATTCTGCCTTCATGTTTTTGCCACCAAAGTGGATAACCTCACATTTATCCACATTATACTGCATCTGCCATGCGTTTGCCCACTCACCTAACCTGTCCAAGTCACCCTGCAGCCTCTTAGCGTCCTCCTCACAACTCACACCGCCACCCAGCTTAGTGTCATCTGCAAACTTGAAGATATTACACTCAATTCCTTCATCTAAATCATTAATGTAGATTGTAAAGAGCTGGGGTCCCAGCACTGAACCCTGCAGCACCCCACTGGTCACTGCCTGCCATTCTGAAAATGACCCGTTTATCCCAACTCTCTGCTTCCTGTCTGC
Organism: Pristiophorus japonicus; assembly: GCF_044704955.1. Classification (NCBI taxonomy): domain Eukaryota; kingdom Metazoa; phylum Chordata; class Chondrichthyes; family Pristiophoridae; genus Pristiophorus; species Pristiophorus japonicus. The sequence continues at coordinate 183,705,477 of NC_091977.1, forward strand.
CAACCAGTTCTCTGTCCACATCAGTACATTACCCCCAATACCATGTGCTTTAATTTTGCACATTAATCTCTTGTGTGGGACCTTGTCAAAAGCCTTTTGAAAGTCCAAATACACCACATCCACTGGTTCTCCCTTGTCCACTCTACCAGTTACATCCTCAAAAAATTCTAGATTTGTCAAGCATGATTTCCCTTTCATAAATCCATGCTGACTTGGACCGATCCTGTCACTGCTTTCCAAATGCGCTGCTATTTCATCTTTAATAATTGATTCCAACATTTTCCCCACTACTGATATCAGGCTAACCGGTCTATAATTACCCATTTTCTCTCCTCCTCCTTTCTTAAAAAGTGGTGTTACATTAGCTATCCTCCAGTCCATAGGAACTGATCCAGAGTTGATAGTGGGGCTGCCATTTGCGCCCCTTCAGACGTGGCAGAGTGGAGACCCCTCTTTCTTTGTTCTTTGGAAGAAAATTCAGTTCAACAAGAGAAAGCCAAGCTGGTAAGGTTGCACTGCAGATGCCTGACACCCACCGCTGACACTCTTAAACCACATTGTATAACAACTGTGCTCATACCTGAGCTGATCAAGGAGCAAGGAGCTTCTCAACAGAAGCTGTCACAGAATTGTGCCACCTGCTGGTGCCCCGCTCTGTGCAATGCCTGAGGCACTCAGTCTCACCACTGTCCTTAACTTCTATGCTGGGGATGTTCAAGCCACACAGCTGCTCACAGGTGCTCCCAGCTCAACACAGAGCACCTGAAATAAAAACAAAAATTGCCGGAAATACTCAACAGATCAGGCAGCATCTTTGGAGAGAGAAACAGAGTTCACATTTCAGGTCGATGACCCTTCGTCAGAACTGGAAAAAGTTAGAGATGTAACAGGTTTTTAAGCAAGGAAAAATGGGAGGGGAGGAAAGAACAAAAGGGAAGGTCTGTGATAGGATGGAAAGCTGGAATGATTAAGAGACAAAGGGATGATGGTGCAAGGCAAAAGAAGATGGTAGTGGGACAAGTTAAGAAACAAAAGGTGAGTCTAGACAGGGTATAAATAGAAAAATCATCAGCAGCTGCCATGGGAAAGAGAGAAAAAAACAGGAAAAAAATATATAATAAAATAATAAGTAAATAAAAATAGGGGCAGGGATTACGCTCTGAAATTGTTGAACTCGATGTTAAGTCCAGAAGGCTGTAAAGTGCCTAAATGAAAGATGAGGTGCTGTTCCTCGAGCTTGTGTTGAGCTTCATTGGAACAGTGTAAGAGGCCGAGGATGGAGAGATCAGAGTGGTAATGGAGTAGAGAATTAACGTGGCAGGCGACTGGAAGCTTGGGGTCATGCTTATGGATTGAATGAAGGTGTTCTGCAAAGCGGTCACCCAATCTTCGTTTGGTCTCCCCAATGTAGAGGAGACTGCATCTTGAGCAGCGAATACAGTGTACTAAATTGAAAGAAGTACAAGTAAATCGCTGTTTCACCTAGAAGAAGTGTTGGGGGCCCTGGACAGTGGGAAGGGAGGCAGTAAAAGGGCAGGTGTTGCATCTCCTGCACTTGCACGGGAAGGTGTCATGGGAAGGGGAGGGGTTGCTGGGGGTGATTGCGGAGTGGACCAGGGTATCGTTGAGGGAGCGGTCCCTTCGGAATTCTGAAAGAGGCTGGAGGGGAAGATGTGTTTGAACACCTACTTGCCTGTCGGCTGCTACAGTGTGGTTGAATTTCCATGGAGGTTGTTTTGCTTGTCTACCGTTGCTTTGGAGCAAGAGACACTGAAACACCTGCACACCATTTTTTCCAGGGTTTCTGCAGCTCATTCGCCGAAGTTATAGTGGAAGTAATCCTGCACCTTAATTTCTCCTTTATTTTCTGTTCAGTGTGCAACCCTCCTTACCTATAAAGCCTTGGGGTATTCTGTTACCTGAAAATTGGTACAGAAATTGTAAGTCCTTATTAGTAATTTGTAGGAGGGTGGCTGCTGTGACATTATTTATTTAATCAATTTCAGAAAGTTGTCTGTTAAGGAACGGGTTGTGAGAAGCAGAGGCTGAGGCATAGTTTTGAGTTTGAAAAAAATATTTTAACTGGATGTAACTCTATTACACTTGTGATGAGGAAACTTCAAGAGCCAGCTGCCAAACCACTAGAGCTTACTGGTCAGACGGAAATAATGCAATTTTCTTTCAGCTTTTTGCTAAAACAGATTGGCAAATTAAAGTGTCATTATCCACTCTGTGAACAGAATACTTATTTAAAGTGTCAGCGTCCAAACTGTTGTAAACATGTAAGACCATTCTACATCCTTTCATGCCTGTAAATTTCAACATGCATCACACAGACAATGGATAGATATTTATATTTTAGCACACATTGCAGAATTAGTGCAGAATATTAATCATTTTTAACATCTAAAATAATGAATATATACAAAGTTGACTGAGAAAACTGGTGGCTATCCCTGAACTATTTAGTCTTCAGATACTAATGCTGAGAATATTATGATTTTGGTTCATACTGATAACAACGTATATTCAGCACCAAAATCATTGAGGATTTTAACTGGGGGTAGGATTCGGGTGGGTGGGGGGTGGTGCGAGTGTCAACACACCCATACCCGCAAGCTACTCCCGCTAATGGTATCAGTTTGCTGTCTGGGCTATTATAAATTCTGGGCCTCAGTTACATCCCATGGCCAGCTGTTCACCTGAAGCAAGCAGTTGGTCGGTTGCCAGAAGGCGAAGATCGGGCTGCCTGGTGGCCATCCACTGGCATGAGAGTTGGGGATGGGGTTAATTCGCGGGAGTTGTTTTCAGTAGGGTCTTACAGGTGGAACAGGGTGGAGTCCGGGGCAGTAGACCCTAGTCTATCCTTTAGGGACTGATGGAGCATTCCCACTGATCCTGGATATTAAAACTTACCTTGTAGGGCTTCTACTTCTTCCCCAACCGGTTTCCCTGAGGGGGGCCACTGCGACAGGCACCTTGTTCAGTCGACAGTTAAAATATCACTGGGGTCCTAATGGCATCATAGAACTCTGATTTGCACATATTAAAAAGGCACCTCAGGCAGGAGTCTTGGCCACCTAAAAAAAAGTGCTTATTTATGGTAGCGGCAAGCAGGAATGGAGTGATAATTTTCAGAGGTGATTTTTACTGCACGGCTACTCCATTCCCACGGCACAGAGTGAGTTTAAATTTCCCCCATTGTGTAGTGTTGCCAAATACAGAATGGGTCCATGTAAACAGTCTTTAGGGATACCCACATAAACAGGTAATCTGTCATTTCAACAGCCGTGTTCCAGTTCCAGAATGACAGCAAAACCACCATCCCCATGAGCCCTTATCTTGCATAGCAATCTTTTATGTGTCACCTTATTGAAAGCCTTTTGGAAATCTAAATACACTACATCCTCTGGTTTCCCTTTATCTACCCTACTGGTTACATCCTCAAAACCTTTAAGAAATTTGTTAAACACGATTTCCCTTTCATAAAACCATACTGACTCTGCCTAATCATATTATGATTTTCTAAGTGCCCTGCTACTAATTCCTTAATAATGGATTCCAACATTTTCCCGATGACCGATGTTAGGCGAAGTGGCCTGTAGTACTCTATTTTCTCTCTACCTCGTTTCTTGAATAGCGAGGTTACATTTTCTACCTGCCAATCCACTGGGACCGTTCCTGAATCTAGGGAATTTAGGAAGTTCACAACCAATGCATCCACTATCTCTGCAGCCACCACTTTTAGAACCCCAAGATGTAGGCTATCAGGTCTAGGGGATTTTTCAAGGTGTTCAGTCACCCTATCCTTAATTATAGACTCTAATCATCATCATAGGTGGTCCCTCGAACAAGGATGACTTGCTTCCACACCAAAAGGGACGAGTTCACAGATGTTTCAATGAAGGACCCAATATTTCAGTCCTGAATTCCAGGGGTGGAAGATGTCTGTGCGTGAATTTTTTTAACGTGTGATGTATATTGCACATCAGCCACCACACGGGCTTGACAGAGCTAGGCCTTTATCTAGTGGCAAGGGTTAACCAGGACGACTGGAGACCTGCTCTGCTGCATGGATCTAGAGTGCACACATATCGCAGTGTGAGCTGGCCCATGCTGCCCTGGGCCCTTGGCTCTTCTGGGCCCTGTACCTTCATTTGCCACACCTCGCTCTCTTGCTGCTCCTCCACCACAAAACATTTGCCGCACCTCCACCACGATCTCTCACCGCACCGCACCAAACATTTGTCGCACTTCCACCACGATCACTCGCTGAAACTCAGCCACGATCCCTCACCGCTTCCCCGCCCCAATCATCCGTCGCATTTCTGCCTCAATCTCTCGCCGCTTCTCTGCCTCAATCATCCACCGCACCTCCGCCATGATCTCTCGCCACTCTCAAGGACATCCTCAAAGCCTCCTTGATAAAGTGCAACATCCCCACCGGCACCTGGGAATCCCTGGCCCAAGACCGCCCAAAATGGAGGAAGAGCATTCGCGAGGGCGCTGAGCACCTTGAGTCTCATTGCTGAGAGCATGCATAAATCAAGCATAGACAGTGGAATGAGCGTGTGGCAAACCAGGCTTTCCACCCACCCTTACCTTCAACCATTGTCTGCCCACAGAGGGCCATCGACTGCACGCATGTCGGACTGAAGGCGCCACAACACCATTCTGAACTGATTATCTACAGAAAGTGGTACCACTCCCTGAATGTTCAGTTGGTGTGCGAACACTAGCGAAGGATCCTGGCAGTTGATGCCAGGTATCCAGGCAGCAGCCATGATGCCTTCGTCCTGCGCTAGAGCAGTGTGCCTGCCATCTTCACCGGCCCAAACCAGGACTGTGGGTGGTTGCTTGCTTGAGGATAAGAGATATCCCCTGTCCACTTGGCTACTCCTCTGCAGTAACTTCCGAACAACAGATGTTAGGCTAACTGGTATGTAATTCCCTAGTTTCGCTCTTTCGCCATTCTTAAATAGTGGAGTGACATCCGCAATTTTCCAATCTAAAAGTTCGGTTTCTGAAATGAGGGAACTTTGGAAGATTATAGTTAAGGCATCGGCAATGTGCTCACCTCCTTCCTTTAAAACCCTGGGATGGAAACCATCTGTTCCTGGGGATTTGTCTCTCTTTAGTGCCATTATTTTCTTCATTACTGTTATTTTGCTTAGATTAATTTTGTTGAGTCCTTGTCCCCAATTCAATATTAATTTCCTTAGGATTTCCGGCATGCTATCCTCTTCCTCTACTGTAAATACTGACACAAAGTAATTATTCAACATGTCCACCATTTCCTTATTATCATAGACAATATCACCGTTATCAGTTTTCAAGGGCCAACATTGCTCCAGACCACCCTCTTTTTCCTAATATAATTGTAAAAGATCTTTGTGCTGATTTTGATATCCCTTGCAAGTTTCTTTTCATGCTCCTTTTTGTCACTCATTGCTATTCTTTGTATCTTTCCAATTTGCCAGGATCTGTCATTTTTTTTGAATTTATGTATGCTTTTTCTTTTAGTTTTATGTTGTCTCTTATCTCTTTTGTTGTCCATAGCTGTTTTTTTTTCGCAAGTAGGGGGCCGAAATTGCACTGTGCCTGAAACAAGGTGCATGCACCCCCATTTCTAAGTTTTTTAAGGCCATGGTGTTTGAGGTGGCACCTTGAGTGAAATTTCGCTCTTTGTTTTTTTTCCCTCGGATCCGGATATCGCTCTTAATGGGGGTGGATATACAGCGGTGACACCACTAGAGGGGCGGTACTAGAGAACACCAGTAGAGGACACCGCTAGAGAACACCAGCGGCAGGTTGGGGCCATAAAAGGAGCAGCGAGCAGCGGCCTGCGAGCAGCGTGGAGGCATACTACTCCAGGGAGCAGCACGAGCTGCGACGGCAGTGAAGAGTGACGTCATCAAGGTCCAGGTCGGTGATTGGAGCGTGGGCAGATACAGCAGGAGCGGCGAGAGACTGTGGAGGGACGTGATCGGGGCCCAGGTGAGGCGTGAGTTTGGGGCCACGGGCCCAAGGGCAGCACGGGCCAGCCCACACTACGATATGTGTGCGCACTAAGTCCTTGCTGCAGAGCAGGTCTCCAGTCGTCTTGGGTAAACCTTGCCACTGGACCAAGACCTAGCTCTGTCAAACCCGTGTGCAACAGCCACTACACGTTAAAACAATTCACACACAGGCATCTTCCACCCTTCAGGATGTAGTTCAGGACCTGGAATTTTAGGTCCTTCATTGGAACACCTGTGAACTTATCCTTTTTGGAGTAGAAGCAAGCCATCCATGTTTCGAGGAACTGCCTAAGAGAGGAAAGAGAGAGAGGGGCAGAGGTTTAGGGCAGTGCATAGTGGCCGCCGCAATGACATCATCACGGCACTGCGTCACCATGGTTCTCCCCTTCACTTAAAGGGGAGAGCCTGCACAATCTTTAAACTTTGGTCCACTGGGCCATCAGGGAGGGTTTTGGCCGGGCCAGCTGCCCAGCTCCCAAGAGGGGTTGCCAGGATGCCTGTTGGCGGCCTGGCCTAACCCAGGGGCCTAATTGTCGGGCCGACATTGCAGTCAGCCAACAAAAAGAAATACATGGCGGCAAAGGCAGTAGGTCCTCCCCTTTAAGGGAAGCCACACCGCCATTGCAGAAGGCCACAGCCTCACTGGACTGCCGAGAAAAAGCATGTTTTGGCACTGCCTGGTGGGCTGAAGATCTTCACAGCAGAATTTTACCGTGGGGAGAGTAGGTCGGCAGTGCGCACTGTGATGATGCACTTAGCATGGATAGGCAGCAGCATGGTGGGAAGGGGGGAGTAGGGCACTGCCCGGAAAATACGGGAACGCAATTTTGATAATGGTGGCAATTACACGAAAAGTCGGCAGCCATTGCCCTCCGCAGCATGGCTGATACTTTCCAGTATTAAGGGGCCTTAAGGAAAGGGGCAATTTTGGCCCCTAGATCTCTTGCCCCCTTAGGGGTATAAACTGGTTCTGTATCACGTTAAATTCTTTTTTGATACCTCCCACTGATCTTCTGTCATTTTACCCATTAACGAGAATCCTCCTCAACTGTCTTCTCCCTGTGGCTGAGGAGCTCCTCCCGGACTCACAGTGCAGATTCCGTCCACCACGGGGTACAACGGACATGATCTTTACGGTGCAACAACTGCAAGAGAAATGCAGGGAACAGCACCAACCCTTGTACATAGCCTTCTTTGACCTCACAAAAGCCTTTGACACTGTTAACCACGAGGGACTATGGAGCGTCCTCCTCCGTTTCGGCTGCCCCCAAATGTTTGTTGCCATCCTCCGCCTGCTCCAATACGACATGCAAGCTATGATCCTGACCAATGCATCCACCACAGGCCCAATCCACATCCAGACCGGGGTCAAGCAGGGCTGCATTATCACGCCGACACTCTTCTCAATCTTTCTCGCTGCAATGCTCCATCTCATGCTCAACAAGCTCCCCGCTGGAGTGGAACTAAACTATAGAACCAGTGGGAACCTGTTCAACTTTCGTCGCCTCCAGGCTAGATCCAAGACTGTCCCATCCTCTGTCGTCGAATTAGAGTACACAGACGATGCTTGCATCTGCGCACATTCAGAGGCTGAACTCCAAATCATCAACATCTTTACCGAGGCATACGAAAGCATGGGCCTTACACTAAACATCCGTAAGACAAAGGTCCTCCACAAACCTGACCCTGCCACTCAGCACTACTCCCTGGTCATTAAAATCCACGGCGCGACCTTGGACATCATGGATGACTTTCCATATTTCGGGAGCCTACTACCAGCAAGGGCAGACATCGACGACGAGGTCCAACACCGTCTCCAATGCGCCAGTGCAGCCTTCGGTCGCCTGAGGAAGAGATTGTTCGAGGATCAGGCCCTCAAATCTGGCACCAAGCTTATGGTCTACAGAGCTGTAGTGATACCCGCCCTCCTGTATGGCTCAGAGACATGGACCATAGACAGCAGACACCTCAAATCATTGGAGAAGTACCACCAACAATGTCTCCGCAAGATCCTGCAAATCCCCTGAAAGGATAGATGCACCAACGTCAGTGTTCTCGCTCAGGCCAACATCCCCAGCATCGAAGCACTGACCATGCTCGACCAGCTCTGTTGGGCGGGCCACATTGTCCGCAAGCTCGACACAAGACTCCCAAAGCAAGCGCTCTACTTGGAACTCCTGTTCGGCAAGCGAGCCCCAGGTGGGCAGAGGAAATGTTTCAAGGACACCCTCAAAGCCTCCTTGATAAAGTGCAACATCCCCACCGGCACCTGGGAATCCCTGGCCAAAGACCGCCCTAAGTGGAGGAAGAGCATCCGGGAGGACGCTGAGCACCTTGAGTCTCGTCGCCGAGAGCATGCAGAAAATAAGCGCAGGCAGCGGTAGGATTAAATGGCAAACCAGTCCCACCCACCCTTTCCTTCAACCTTTGTCTGTCCCACCTGTGTCAGAGACTGTAATTCTCATATTGGACTGTTACAGTCACCTGAGATCTCACTTTTAGAGTGGAAGCAAGTCTTTCTCGATATCGAGGGACTGCCTATGATGATGATGATGATAACAGATTACTGTGGATAGTTTTTGTCTCATCACAATGCCTAAATCTAGAATCTTAGTAGCTGTTTCATGTTTCTCCCTTTCAAACACTACGTTGAAGTCGATCAAGTTATGATCGCTATTAGATAAATGTTGACGCAATGTTAGGTTTTTAACTAAATCTGGCTCAGTATTCATTATTAAATCTAATATGGCATGCCCCCTTGTTGGTTCCAGGACATACTGTTGCAGAAAACTATCCTGGGCACACTCAAGAAATTCACTATCTTTCTGACATGTCTGCTTATCCCAATCTATATGGAAGTTAAAATCCCTGCAAATTTGATCTGTAGACTGGCAACAGTTAGTAAATTCAATAGTGACCCTAAAATTGTCACACACACACACACACATAAACAGAAATACACACACACACATAAACAGAAATACACACACACACATAAACAGAGATACACGCACACACATAAACAGAGATACACACACACACATAAACAGAGGCACACACACACATAAACAGAGGTACACACACACATAAACAGAGAAACACACACACACATAAACAGAGATACACACACACACATAAACAGAGAGAGACACACACACACAAACAGAGATACACACACACACATAAACAGAGACATGCACACATAAACAGAGAGACACACACACACACATAAACAGAGAGACACACACACACAAACAAAGATACACACACACACACATACATAAACAGAGAGACACACACACACACACAAACAGAGATATACACACACACACATAAACAGAGAGACACACACACACATAAACAGAAAGACACATACACACATAAACAGAGATACACACACATAAACAGAGAGACATACACACACATAGAAACATAGAAACATAGAAAATAGGTGCAGGAGTAGGCCATTCGGCCCTTCTAGCCTGCACCGCCATTCAATGAGTTCATGGCTGAACATTCAACTTCAGTACCCCATTCCTGCTTTCTCGCCATACCCCTTGATCCCCCTAGTAGTAAGGACCTCATCTAACTCCTTTTTGAATATATTTAGTGAATTGGCCTCAACAACTTTCTGTGGTAGAGAATTCCACAGGTTCACCACTCTCTGGGTGAAGAAGTTCCTCCGCATCTCGGTCCTAAATGGCTTACCCCTTATCCTTAGACTGTGACCTCTGGTTCTGGACTTCCCCAACATTGGGAACATTCTTCCTGCATCTAACCTGTCTAACCCCGTCAGAATTTTAAATGTTTCTATGAGGTCCCCTCTCATTCTTCTGAACTCCAGTGAATACAAGCCCAGTCGATCCAGTCTTTCTTGATAGGTCAGTCCTGCCATCCTGGGAATCAGTCTGGTGAACCTTCGCTGCACTCCCTCAATAGCAAGAATGTCCTTCCTCAGGTTAGGAGACCAAAACTGTACACAATACTCCAGGTGTGGCCTCACCAATGCCCTGTACAACTGTAGCAACACCTCCCTGCCCCTGTACTCAAATCCCCTTGCTATGAAGGCCAACATGCCATTTACTTTCTTAACCGCCTGCTGTACCTGCATGCCAACCTTCAATGACTGATGTACCATGACACCCAGCACACACACATACAAACAGAGACACACACATAAACAGAGACACACACACACACACATAGCCTATCCATGCACAGTGATGCTCTGACTTTCAGAGGAAACCAAGGTTAGCACGGTGATGGGTAAATATAATTGTGTGACCAGCAAGGAGGACGACCAGGAGGAAAGGTGATTTGGGGGGAGGTTAGCAGTGGTCGTGATGGAAGGGAAGTGATAGCCAGTTGCGACTCGCATAATTTGAATGTGGAGTTGCGATGAGCACTTCTGCTCCTCTCGGCTCCACATTCAGGTACGTATATTTTGAACACTTAGCCTTGTTGGTTGCGGTTCCTTTCAGGACCCCTTTTTAGGCCACATGTAGACCTGCTTTTCTTGAATGCAGCTGGCCTGCCACCTTATTTGCATATACAAGGGACCCAACGCCTGTTTCTGGCATGGGCCCTGCACGCCAATATTTTCTGCCTATACCAATATGGTGGGCGGCGCACTTCTGGCTCGTGATGTCCGTGCACTTCCTGCGTTCCATATTGAAGCACGAGGAGGCTGTTTAGCAGCTGATAAACCATAGATACACAGTTGAATGTCATGGCCACCATGTTTTCTCAGCAAGATGCAGAAGAGCAGCAGCTTTTGGAGGTGTCAGCATCTGGTCCCCAGATTTTTTGATGAGTCAGTGGAGGTGCTGCCAGCAGAAGTGACTGACTGATGGGTTATGTCTCCTGTTGCCATGTTGAAGTTGAAAGTCTTGTCCAAATGCTTGCCATTCCACCACAAAGAAAATCAAAGCTGTTACTGGACATGATAATTTACTTTCCTGTGGCAGATCTGGAGAAGGATTGGGAGAGGCCTGGGAGCAAAGTGCAACAAGAAGCACTGTAGATAAAACTGCAGATTCAAAATAAACCACCTTAACCTGAGCAGAAAATCATAACACGCAACTGAAAAATAATAAATAAAAATTAATAAAGGTGAACAGATTCTGACTTTCTATGCATAATGTAAATGAGGATTGATCAATGTCCATCATAAGAGGTTATATAGAAAGAAATACTTACATTTATATAGCACTTTTCACAACCACTGGATGTCCCAAAGCCTGTTATAGCCAATGAAGTACTTTTGAAGTATAGTCACTGTGGTAATGTAGGAAATGTAGCAGCTAATGTTGCACACAGCAAGTTTCCACAAACAGCAATGTGATAATAACCAGATAAATTTTTTTGTGATATTTTTAGTGATAAATATGACTATATATCACAAAATTAGGATATATTGCATTCTCACCCACTCCAAGATATTTAATGAGCATTAGTTGAAATTGTTATTTAAATTCACTTGTTCCAAGTTCCATTGCACATTTTGTCACAAGTTTGTAAACATGTTGGGGGTATTTTAACTGGATGCACTTGGTGAGAAACTAACATGATCAGATCGACTTTACTGAAAAGTAAAATTGGGTGTGGTGTAAAACAGGGTGTGATTGTGTCAGTTCCTCACTGGGTGAGTGATGTTAAAATTACCCGTTTGATTTCTTGATGGTAATTCACAGCCATAGAAAAATGTCTTTATCAATTTAGTTGATTGCTGCTTCCTTGTCAATCTTAATTTTAGCAATAATAGACATTCTGTAACTGACAAATAAGCTGTGGCCTTCATTATCATCTGCTTAAGAAGGCTAAATCAGAATAATGTAATTATATTTCTTTCTTTGACAGCTGTAAACTAATCAAGATTCCACTGACGATTTTGCAACCTCGTCCCATAATGCTTGGAGAGAAAGATAATTTCGAGTATTTTTTGATATGGTAAATGTATGCCTCACCTGCAAAGATTAAGGAAGGTTGTTCTGTTATTCGGTGGTGCTAATGCATAGATCACCACTATGTGTTTAATTTGTTTTTAAAAAACACTGTTTAAGACAAAAACTTTGCAAGTATATTTCTCTTGCATGAAGTTTAATCCCCATTTCATGAGCAAGGGTGAAATGAGCCCGTGGTCGGAGCTGCTGCATCACGGTATCCCAGTGGACACCACATTGAGGAGGCCGTTTTGCGTGTTGCTACTGAAGGTGCCTGTTTCGTTGCCTGCATAACGATCTTTTTAATACTTTGGGGGTTGAGTTCACTAGCATTAATACATCTTTCACGGAAATATTTCTACCATTATGTCAGTTTATGCTTTTATCCCAGTTGAGCTATCAATTTTGCAGATTTAACAAGAGCTTTATTTATGGCTGAGTAATTATCCCAAAGAATCTGCAAAAACAGGGCAAAAGAAAGCATTCGATAAGGTGCCACATAAAAGGTAACTGCACAAGATAAGGGGGCCAAAATTCAGGTTCTCAAATAGACCCATTAATACCCGCTTGTGGCAACCATTCCTAAAAATCGAATGGCCGCCACTTTGGGGTCAACAGGCCAACCCGATCTAAATTTAGATCGGGGATTTTTTGGCCTGGACCCCATCCCGCCCAAGTAGTTGCACCACCAATAAAAAAATACTTACCCATCGATTTTCAGCTGAATCCATCGATTCCCCCGCCGCGCTGTGCCCCCGGCAGGTTTTTCTGTCAGTGCACCATCTCCGAACTGAGTGCGACCCGGCAATGCGGCCTCCCTTAAAGGAATGGAAACATTTTTGCCAGACGACTTGCCGATCAGCGGGCAAAATACTGCATCTGGAATCGGCCAGGCCGCCAACTGGGGGCCTGGCACCCCCTCTTGGGTCTTTATTGCAAGGGGGATAGCGTAAAAAAGCAGAGAAGTCCTGCTACAACTGTACAGGGTGTAAGAACATAAGAACATAAGAATTAGGAACAGGAGTAGGCCATCTAGCCCCTCGAGCCTGCTCCGCCATTCAATAAGATCATGGCTGATCTGGCCGTGGACTCAGCTCCACTTACCCGCCCGCTCCCCGTAACCCTTAAGTCCCTTATTGGTTAAAAATCTATCTATCTGTGACTTGAATACATTCAATGAGCTAGCCTCAACTGTTTCCTTGGGCAGAGAATTCCACAGATTCACAACCCTCTGGGAGAAGAAATTCCTTCTCAACTCGGTTTTAAATTGGCTCCCCCGTATTTTGAGGCTGTGCCCCCTAGTTTTAGTCTCCCCGACCAGTGGAAACAACCTCTCTGCCTCTATCTTGTCTATCCCTTTCATTATTTTAAATGTTTCTATAAGATCACCCCTCATCCTTCTGAACTCCAACGAGTAAAGACCCAGTCTACTCAATCTATCATCATAAGGTAACCCCCTCATCTCCGGAATCAGCCGAGTGAATCGTCTCTGTACCCCCTCCAAAGCTAGTATATCCTTCCTTAAGTAAGGTGACCAAAACTGCACGCAGTACTCCAGGTGCGGCCTCACCAATACCCTATACAGTTGCAGCAGGACGTCCCTGCTTTTGTACTCCATCCCTCTCGCAATGAAGGCCAACATTCCATTCGCCTTCCTGATTACCTGCTGCACCTGCAAACTAACTTTTTGGGATTCATGCACAAGGACCCCCAGGTCCCTCTGCACCGCAGAATGTTGTAATTTCTCCCCATTCAAATAATATTCCCTGTTTTTTTTCCCAAGGTGGATGACCTCACACTTTCCGACATTGTATTCCATCTGCCAAACCTTAGCCCATTCGCTTAACCTATCTAAATCTCTTTGAAGCCTCTCTGTGTCCTCTACACAACCCGCTTTCCCACTAATCTTTGTGTCATCTGCAAATTTTGTTACACTACACTCTGTCCCCTCTTCCAGGTCATCTATGTATATTGTAAACAGTTGTGGTCCCAGCACCGATCCCTGTGGCACACCACTAACCACCGATTTCCAACCCGAAAAGGACCCATTTATCCCGACTCTCTGCTTTCTGTTAGCCAGCCAATTCTCTATCCATGCTAATATATTTCCTCTGACTCCACGAACCTTTATCTTCTGCAGTAACCTTTTGTGTGGCACCTTATCGAATGCCTTTTGGAAATCTAAATACACCACATTCATCGGTACACCTCTATCCACCATGTTCGTTATATCCTCAAAGAATTCCAGTAAATTAGTTAAACATGATTTTCCCTTCATGAATCCATGTTGCGTCAGCTTGATTACACTATTCCTATCTAGATGTCCCGCTATTTCTTCCTTAATGATAGTTTCAAGCATTTTCCCCACTACAGATGTTAAACTAACCGGCCTATAGTTACCTGCCTTTTGTCTACCCCCTTTTTTAAACAGAGGCGTTACATTAGCTGCTTTCTAATCCGCTTTCCAATCCGTATTGGTGAGGCCACACCTGGAGTACTGCGTACAGTTTTGGTCTCCGTATTTAAGGAGGGAAATACTTGCATTGGAGGCAGTTTAGAGAAGGTTCACTAGGTTGATTCCGGAGATGAAGGGGTTGATTTATGAAGAAAGGTTGAACAGGTTGGGCCTATACTCATTGGAGTTTAGAAGAATGAGAGGTGATCTTATTGAAACATATAAGATTCTGAGGGGGCTTGACAGGGTAGATGCAGAGAGGATGTTTCCCCTTATGGGGGAATCTAGAACTAGAGGGCATAATTTCAGAATAAGGGATCACCCATTTAAAACGGAGATGAGGAGGAATTTCTTCTCTCAGAGAGTCGTGAAGCTTTAGAATTCTCTACCCGAGAGCTGTAGAGGCTGGGTCATAAAATATATTTAAGGTGGAGATAGACAGGCTTTTGAACGATAATGGAGTCCAGGGTTATGGGGAGCGGGCAGGAAAGTGGAGTTGAGGCCAAGATCAGATCAGCCATGATATTGAATGGTGGAGCAGGCTCAAGGGGCCAAATGGCCTACTCCTATTCCTATTTCTTATGTTCTTATGTTCTGATATTGCAAAATGAGTGAAAAATCAGCAGTGCACCTGCTTAAAGCCCATATTGGGAGGATAGAACCACTTTCATGATTTGGCCTTATTTAAAAGGTGCTTGGATGGGCACTTAAAGTGCCGTACCCTGCAGGGTTACGGACCTAGAGTTGGTAAGTGGGATTAGACTGGATAACCTCTTGTTGGCTGGCACAGATACGATGGTAAGTATTGCAGGGAATAGAATACAGCCAAGGTGATCTCCTGGACTATTTCGATCGCCTGGATAGGTCAGAAAGGAATTTTCCAAGATTTCTTTTTCCCCAATTTGCCTGGGTTTGTATCTTTTTTGTGCCTCTCCCAGGAGATCATATGGCTCTGGTTGGGGTGGAGTGTAGAATGTTTCGGTGCAAGGGGTGTCGCAGTTGTGAGGGGTGGTGTGGTTGGGCCGGATGCTCTTTACCTTTCCGCCTTTGTTCATTGTTCATAGGTTTATATGTAACCTTCAGGGCTGCTGACTGAGGGCCATGTGGCTCTTTTTTGGCCGATGGGGACGCAATGGGTCGAAATGGCCTCCTTCTGCGCTGTAGATTTCTATGTTTCTGTGTTTGTAAATGCAGCTGGTGAACTGCCAGCCCTGAACAGGGATTCTAGAACAGTTGAACAGTTGTTGGAGGATAGAAATCAGCCACCTCCTCCACCTAGTCACCTGGCAGATAGGGGCCTGGGCAGGGAGCCTGTCCTGAAGGGAGAGGGGGAGAGGGAGCATGCATGGGCCGGCAGTGGGCCACAGTAATTTTGTGGTGCCTGGAGGAGTCCTTCTGCTCCTTTATGCTCCACAAAATAAAAAATAAACTTTGGGGCTAATTTGTGGAATGGCCACCAGAGGTTCCATTAAGGGGCCACTAGTTAGGCTAGTTCAAATGACTCCCGCACAAAACAGATGGGTCTGCTGTTCTCATTTACTTGGGTGACCATATTTTCAGAACAAAATCCGGGGACACATAGGCCGCGATTTCCCCTACCTTGGCGGGTCCAAAGCGATTGGGGTCGGTGACAGGTCCCGACCTCGCTGCTGGCTCCAGCCGTTCTGTGAAATGATTTTAACCTGATTGGGCTTGTTAAGCCCACCCAGCGAATTTCCCGGCCAATTGAAGGCAGTGAGTCTGATGACGTCCTTTGATGATGCGTCATCAGCCGGTTTCCTTAAAAGGACCATGGCCAATTTTATTTTGACATTTATGCTGTCAGAGTTCTTCAGCATTGAATTGCTGCAAACACTGACAAGCACTGCACAAAGGTGTACGGTTGCACCCAGGCTCTCCCATGATTCTCCACATATGCTTATGGAGGGAGCTGCAGCATGCAGAGAGTTCTCTTCCCTTCCCATGGGCAGAAAATACCTCCCCAGGAGATCAACAAAGCCTGGTTGCACATTGCATAGGAGGACACAAGCAGGGATGTCATCAGGAGGACAGGCTGCAGTGGTGCAAATCTTTCAATGATCTCAGTAAATCATGAAACGTTACTGCAAAGCCACACTCAACCTCACCCTGCTGTGCCACTCATCACATCCACATCACTCTGCCTTTCCTACCCTACTCCTGCATATCCTTACTCACACCAACTTATCTTGCACCTCCACCCATTCCTCTCTCTATCTATATGATCACATCCCCATCTCACTAGCCATCCCTCACACTCACCCTCATCCTAATCCAATCATACCAACTAACAACACACAAGAGTAGTCACATGAGTGTTTCAGCCAATATTCCTGTAAAGTTTCTGTTAATGTGCTGTCAAACATTGAAACTTTTATTTCAACACTTTGCCTTCTTGGACAGATTTGTGTGCATCTTTGGAAGTGGCTTAATGCGTTGCAATGAATGGTGGGACATAACGGTACCCATCACAATGGTGATGAGTGTGAAAGGATTGACTTGCACATTGTAGGGATGCTTTATGTTGCTTTATGGTGTGGGGTGGTACCAACCTGGTGCATAATGTAGCAGCCAGGGTGTACAGTGTCAACTGAAGTGAATCTGGCTATCTCTGATCTCCCAGGCAGCAATGTGGTTGGGTGCTGATGCCCTGTTTCCTGTACAGCATCATTTGATTGCGGAGAAGATTGGTGTTGTTGTTGGTGCTGCTGGTGTGCTTTGTGGTGCTGCTGTTGGGGCTGATTGTGGTGGGACTCTGAGGACCAAGGTGAGATAGTTTTAAGGGCACCAATGCTAATGTAATTGATGACAAGTAAAGTAGAGATGACTGAATCAATCTGTCAATGTTGAGAGAGGTTGTTCCAATGAGATGATACTGATAGAGAGTTTGCTCCAAACACCTGCAAGCTGCATAAAGTTCAATTTCCCTTCCAAATGGCAGTAAGCAAATATTTTTGATCTTGGAAAGTGTACAGCTGTGAGATGGGAGCTTTTATAGCACATTTTCTGGGATCAAGTAATGAAATAAATTCATGGTCACACAACTCCCGAGGTCCTTAACTGACGTGATCCCCAAGCAATGTAGATCCCACAGACAACCTAGTAAAATAGTAAGGTGAGCTCAACATACTGTTTAAAGGGCTGTTAACAAGGTCATAATGACCTAAATTGCCTCCCCCACCAGTGTGTGTCAGATCTGTTCAGCCCTGACAGACCCAACATCCAGGAACGTAGCTTGTTGGTAGGCTGACTGCAGATTCCCGACCCGCTGTCAAAATTAAAAATTTCCCCACCCGACCCGCCACCAAATGCACCTGATGAACCCCCCCGAAAAATACCCCCCCCATAAGGTGGGAGCACAGCAAAGTAGCCAGGATGGAAAATGTAGTTTGTGCAGCATAGCAAGGCAAAACTTTTTAGTAGCACATAAACACAACAAATGCAAAACACATGTGCATATAATTACCGCATTGTGACGTCATAGAAGTAGAAAGAAATCGAAAGGTGACGTCACAGCCAAGGGGGTAAGTGATTGGCTGGTGATGGGTGAGTAGCTTTTCTTTTTTCTTTTCTTTATCAGTAAGTAACATTTTACATTGTTGTTGCCAAATTAAGTTTATCGAAGGGTTAAGTCATGGCAGGACAGCTCGGACACGTGTTATACTCCTCCTGTACTATGTGGGAAGTCAGGGATGCTTCCGGTGTCCCTGACGACTACGTGTGCGGGAGCTGTATCTGCCTGCAGTTCCTGACGGACCACATTGCGGCACTGGAGCTGCAGGTGGATGAACTCTGGAGCATCCACGATGCTGAGAATGATGTGAATAGCACATTTAGCGAGTCGGTCATACCGCAGGTAAAGAGTACACAGCCAGATAGTAAATGCGTGACAAACAGGAAAAGCAGTGCAAGGAAGGTAGTGCAGGGATCCCCTGCGGTCATCCCCCTGCAAAACAGATACACCGCTTTGGGTACTGTTGAGAGGGATGACTCATCAGGGGGGAGCAGCAGCACCGTGGGTGGCTCTGCTGCACAGGAGGGCAGGAAAAAGAGTGAGAGAGCGATAGTCATAGGGGATCCGATTGTAAGGGGAATAGATAGGCGTTTCTGCGGCCACAACCGAGACTCCAGGAAGGTATGTGCCTCCCTGGTGCAAGGGTCAAGGATGTCTTGAAGCGGGTGCAGGACATTCTGAAAAGGGAGGGTGAATAGCCAGTTGTCATGGTGCATATAGATACCAATGATATCGGAAAAAACGGGATGAGGTCCTACGAGACGAATTTAAGGAGCTAGGAGCTAAATTAAAAAGTAAGAATTCAAAAGTAGTAATCTCAGGATTGTTACCAGTGCCACGTGCTAATCAGAGTAGGAATCGCAGGATAGCTCAGATGAATACATGGCTTGAGGAGTGGTGCAACTGGGACATTGGAACCAGTTCTGGCGGAGGTGGGACCAGTACAAACTGGACGGTCTGCACCTGGGCAGGACCGTAACCAATGTCCTCGGGGGAGTGTTTGCTAGTGCTGTTGGGGAGGAGTTAAACTAACATGGCAGGGGGATGGGAACCTATGCAGGGAGACAGAGGGAAATAAAATGGAGGCAGAAGCAAAAGATAGAAAGGAGAATAGAAAAAGTGTAGGGCAGAGAAATCCAAGGCAAAAAATAAAAAGGGCCACATTACAGCAAAATTCTAAAAAGACAAGCCTGAAGGCTCTGTGCCTCAATGCGAGGAGTATTCGGATAAGGTGGACGAATTAAGTGCGCAGACAGCAGTTAACGGGTATGATGTAATTGGCATCACGGAGACGTGGCTCCAGGGTGGGAACTCAACATCCAGGGGTATTCAACATTTAGGAAGGATAGGCAGAGAGGAAAAGGAGACGGGGTGGCGTTGCTGGTTAAAAAGGAAATTAATGCAATAGTAAAGAGGGACATTAGCCTGGACGATGTAGAATCTGTATGGGTGGAGCTGCGGAATGCCAAAGGGCAGAAAACGCTAGTGGGAGTTGTGTACAGACCACCAAACAGTAGTAGTGAGGTTGGGGACAGCATCAAACAAGAAATAAGGGATGTATGCAATAAAGGTACAGCAGTTATCATGGACGACTTTAATCTACATATTGATTCGGCTAACGAAACTGGTAGCAATGCGGTGGAGGAGGATTTCCTGGAGTATATTAGGGATGGTTTTCTGGACCAATATGTCGAGGAACCAACCAGGGAGCTGGCCATCCTAGACTGGGTGATGTGTAATGAGAAGGGACTAATTAGCAATCTTGTTGTGTGAGGCCCCTTGGGAAAGAGTGACCATAATATGGTAGACTTCTTTATTAAGATGGAGAGTGACACAGTTAATTCGGAAACTAGGGTCCTGAACTTAAGGAAAGGTAACTTCGATGGTATGAGGCGTGAATTGGCTAGAATAGACTGGCAAGTGATACTTAAAGGGTTGACGGTAGATAAGCAATGGCAAACATTTAAAGATCAGATGGATGAACTTCAGCAATTGTACATCCCTGTCTGGAGTAAAAATAAAATGGGGAAGGTGGTTCAACCGTGGCGAACAAGAGAAATTAAGGTTAGTGTTAACACCAAGGAAGAGGCATATAAATTGGATAGAAAAAACAACAAACCTGAGGACTTGGAGAAATTTAGAATTCAACAGAGGAAGACTAAGGTTTTAATTAAGAGGGGGAAAATAGAATACAAGAGGAAGCTTGCAGGGAACATAAAAACTGACTGCAAAAGCTTCGATAAATATGTGAAGAGAAAAAGATTAGTGAAGACAAACGTAGGTCCCTTGCAGTTGGATTCAGGTGAATTTATAATGAGGAACAAAGAAATGGCAGACCAATTGAACAAATACTTTGGTTCTGTCTTCACGAAGGAAGACACAAATAACCTTCCGGAAATACTAGGGGACCGAGGGTCTAGTGAGAAGGAGGAACTGAAGGATATCCTTATTAGGCGGGAAATTGATGGGATTGAAGGCCGATAAATCCCCGGGGCCTGATAGTCTGAATCCCAGAGCACTTAAGGAAGAGGCCCAAAAAACAGTGGCTGCATTGGTGATCATTTTCCAACAATCTATCGATTCTGGATCAGTTCCTATGGACTGGAGGGTAGCTAATGTAACACCACGTTTTAAAAAGGGAGGGAGAGAGAAAACGGGTAATTATAGACCGGTTAGCCTGACATCAGTAGTGGGGAAAATGTTGGAATCAATCATTAAGGATGAAATAGCAGCGCATTTGGAAAGCAGTGACAGGATTGGTCCAAGTCAGCATGGATTTATGAAAGGGAAATCATGCTTGATGAATCTTCTGGAATTTTTTGAGGATGTAAAGTGGATGTGGTGTATTTGGACTTTCAAAAGATTTTTGCACATGAGATTGGTGTGCAAAACCAAAGCGCATGGTATTGGGGGTAATGTACTGACGTGGATAGAGAACTGGTTGGCAGACAGGAAGCAGAGAGTCGGGATAAACAGGTCCTTTTCTGAATGGCAGGCAGTGACTAGTGGAGTGCCGCAGGGCTCAGTGATGGGACCCCAGCTCTTTACAATATACATTAACGATTTAGATGAAGGAATTAAGTGTAATATCTCCAAGTTTACAGATGACACTAAACTGGGTGACGGTTTGAGCTGTGAGGAGGACACTAAGAGGCTGCAGGGTGACTTGGACAGGTTAGGTGAGTGGGCAAATGCAAGGCAGATGCAGTATAATGTGGATAAATATGAGGTTATCCATTTTGGGGGCAAAAACACGAAGGCAGAATATTATCTGAATGGCAGCAGATTAGGAAAAGGGGAGGTGCAACGAGACCTGGGTGTCTTGGTTCATCAGTCATTGAAATTTGGCATGCAGGTACAGCAGGTGGTGAAGAAGGCAAATGGTATGTTGGCCTTCATTGCTAGGGGATTTGAGTATAGGAACAGGGAGGTCTTACTACAGTTGAACAGGGCCTTACTGAGGCCTCACCTGGAATATTGTGTTCAGTTTTGGTCTCCTAATCTGAGGAAGGACATTCTTGCTATTGAGGGAGTGCAGCAAAGGTTCACCAGACTGATTCCAGGGATGGCTGAACCATCATATGAGGAGAGACTGGATCATCTGGGCCTTTATTCACTGGCGTTTAGAAGGATGAGAGGGGATCTCATAGAAACGTATCAGATTCTGACGGGACTGGACAGGTTAGATGCGGGAAGAATGTTCCCAATGTTGGGGAAGTCCAGAACCAGGGGACATAGTCTTAGGATAAGAGGTAGGCTATTTAGGACTGAGATGAGGAGAAACTTCTTCACTCAGAGAGATGTTAACCTGTGGAATTCCCTGCCGCAGAGAGTTGTTGATGCCAGTTCATTGGATATATTCAAGAGGGAGTTAGATATGGCCCTTACGACTAAGAAGATCAAGGGGTATGGATAGAAAGCAGGAAAGGGTACTGAGGGAATGATCAGCCATGATCTTATTGAATGGCGGTGCAGGCTCAAAGGGCCGAATGGCCTACTCCTGCACCTATTTTCTATGTTTCTATGTTTCTATACTATTGAAGCACTTTCAGGCACCATTTATAAATAATACAATAACATTTTTCAGTCCATTGTCCTGAAACTGTGATTGTATCTAACTGTATGATATGCATATATTCCAATGAATAATGCTCTAGTTTATACAGGGACGAGTTTCATGAACCACGGACTCTTCTGGAGACATTGTTTGCCCGGGGATACAGTATCTCATCCAGGGAATGTCCCCGGAAAACGGGAATGTTAAGTCACCCTATCATTTACAGACCTGCCAGAAAATTACATCAGGCAGCCCCAAGGCATCCAAGGGACAGTCGAGGTTGCCACATTATTTTCCTCTGCTGCTTTCAGGTATAAAACAGGCGTGTGGCAGTTGCAAATTTCTCTATGATAGAGACTCAACTTAAATTCCAGAGTGTTCAGTTTTATTAAGCATTATTTGGAGAGTTAAGACTGCTAAGTAAGAGCAGCCCCACATAACACGTTCTACGAACCTCGGCCTAGAACTTGGCCTCCTTTGTGCCTCCCATTAATACCTCAAGGGGGCGATAAGTGGATGCTAATGACTTACCGACTGGGCATGGCAAAATTCCTGCTAAATTCCCCGTGAGGTTTGTGCGAAAATATCATGCGCCTGGAGATCGTGATATCATCGTTCCGTGCATCGCCCCGGTAGCACCCTGTACCCGAACTTTGGTTCCGATTCCTGCAGCACCGCCAGATGACAACACTGACAGCTGCAGGAGACGTTGTTCAGGACATTGGGAGATGGGGGGGCACAAGATAATGGGGATGTTGGTGCGAGAAAGAAAAAAAAATTCCCAATGCACAATGACTATTTTTCCGATTTTTCCTTGGCCGTGATTGATCAGCCCGGCACTCTGCTGGAGTGCTTGTGGCTGATCGGGCCGGATCACGGCTGCCAGCTAACTCGTTCCAATGCAAAGCCTACCCTTTAAGGGCCCTTCCCTTTAAGGGTCCTGGCAATGGTGCACTGGACATTGTGCAGCGCTGCACCACTACCACCCCACCTGCCTGGTTTAGTGCTCCAAAGGAAGTGTTAGCGTTTGATTTAGTGCTTCACTTCCTCCCTGGAGCGCTAACACCCAATTTAGAGAAAGCTGAGAATTATTAGTGCCTGGCACTAATTTTTCCAGATTTCAAAAGTTAGCGTCCTGTTTAAATTTCTCCCCGTTAGCTTCTTCAAATTCTACCTGATCAGCTTTTAGATTTATATTCATATCAATTTCAAAATTAATTGGAATTAGATATTATTTTAATAAAGCGCAGCATTCACTGTGGATGCTGAGTCAATTGAAATCGTCAAGAGTGATTTTGATAGATTTTTGTTTTGGAAGTGTATCTCGGGATATAAATCTAAGGAAGGTAAATAGAGTTGAGGTACAGATCAGCCATGATCTAATTAAATGGACAGACCCGAGGGGCTGAATGGTCTACTCCTGTTCCTAGATAATAGTTATTTTTCCTGCTCAGTCAGCAGTAGGAAGTTTATTTGTGAACCAGGAACTTTGAAGAAATACTTTCTATGCAGTTTATCAATAGAAAAAATGTTTTGGCACTCTACCAGTGATGATGAAGGCATGCAAACACTATTCTAAAAGTTCAATTTGTACAAGCAGTAGTACAGTAAATACATTTTTAGCGGAGTCCTTATAAACATTCAGATAATTTGACCAAAACTGCAGACAGACAGGTAACTCTCACCAACTGTTAATATCCTTAAAGTTGCATGAACACGGGTAACTTTATGACTTGTGTTGCAGTAACCAAATTTTTCAACAAGTGTTAGCAACTTATACAACTATAAATAATAGGAAACAATTGCTGCTGCCCCCTTTGCAAAGGGTAAACCTTGAACTCACACTTACTGGTGAGACATAAGCTGTGATTTATTGTCTTGGCACATACTTTTTGCAAAATTGCTGAATTTGAAAGATTCACAAAGTACAGTGACCGTGATCATAGCTGCAGCGATGACTCATGTGCACTGATCTGAAACTATTGTTCAATCTCCAACATGGCCCTTCATCATGTTCCCACAGTAAGCAAGTGAGTTGACCAAAGCAAATTTTTCATGAAGTATTGATAGTATCAGAATGATGACTTTCATATTACAACAAATTTTAAGGTTTGAAATCTCAAGAGATGAAAATGCCAGCACTGTTACGTTGCTTAAAAGTGCTTGGAGTATTTGATTGATTGACGAATAACAAACTTTACAAGCACCAAAGTAGTAAAATCATGGCCCTGAAATTCCGATGTCCCGGGTCCGAACGAAGTTCCTACGGACCAGGGAAGGCATCGGAAAAGCTGGGTTTCAGCACGCAATGCGCATGCGCTGAAAAGCGGCTTTTCTGATCTGTCAAGTTTCTGGCTTGACAGATCTTGCGCATATCGGGAGCGAGGACACTTGCAGGGCAAGATTTCCAATATTTACGAATATCTTGCCCTGCAAATGTCCTTTAAAATCTTGCGTCTGAAAAAGCAGGCGTGTAGCCTACTTTTACAGGCACAAGTGTTTAAAAATACATAAAAACAATAAAATTAATTAAATAAAGACGTATGAAACATACTTTATTGTTAAAAACCCTCCCCACTATGGTAAGTTTATTTTAAGGCATCTTTAAAAAAAGTCAGGAAAATATTATATTTTAAAAGAACTTTAATTTAAATGATTCTTAAATATGTCGTGTATTTTTTTATTTTTATTAATTTTTTGTGTGTTAAGGGGATTTCTCATTCATAATAATGGGAACTCTAACTTACGGAGTTCCCATTATTATAAATAAGAAAATACTGTACCTTGATTGGCTGCCCAGAGCCATGTGACTACAGCTCCAGCCCTGTGCACGTCCTGACATGCACGTGCTCCAATGCGTAGAAGTGAAGGCCTCAGGCTCGGAAGTTTGAGCGGGTGCAACAGCAACAGGTAAGTGCGCAGTTTTTTACCTTTTTTCTTTTGTTTGCCCATGGGAAGACCGCTATCGGAATTTCAGGCCCATTATTTTTAGTAAAATGTACCTCCTCTGATACTGTTCTCCATTCTTAGTGACATAAATGACATGATCGTGAGGGATAACATCAGCCACTTCTACTGTTCCTCCAGGATTGTCAAGTTTATGCTGATAATATATTAGAATACACTTTTATGTGACTGGATGTGAGGGAACATTTAGCATGATAAAGGACATATATAGAGTTAAAAGTCAATTAATGCTAATTTATTGAATTAGCAACGAGAATAAAATAACTGCAGTAGAAAATCTAAATTGTAAATCAAAATGGTTGAATCTACATTGTAAATTGAAATGGTTGCCATGTAAAAATGTACAGAGGTCATCATCTAAATTATTTAAAAAACAGATTTTATTTTTTACTTAGAGCAGGGGGCCGACGATTCGACATGTTAATAGACACAGGGGCATTGGTGTCCCTCACTAACCTCGACCTGCCCACCACCCGACGATCCATTACAATTCAGGGAGTAGGGGGAAATAGAACGATTGCATACCAGAGCAAAACACAATTATTAGAAGTAGATGGTATAATGCTACCGGTCCAGTTCTGGGTATGCCCAAATCCAGAGGGTACTGTATTGGGAATGGACTTACTCAACGAACTAGGTACGATAGTTGACAGACAAAAGAAGCAAATAATTTGGACAGCAAGAAAGGGGCACAAGGATAAAATGACTGGGAAGTGGGTCCTAGTGAGAAACGTAGCCACAATAGGTAATTCGGGTGCGTTAGCTAGGGATTGGTCTGAAGATGGGATGTTGGAGTCACTGTGTCAGGCCATCCCAGCGGTCTCATTAATATCATGCCCGAGAAAATCATGGGGCCAATGCACCCTCCCCACAAACAATATCCAATCAAACCAGAGGCCATGCGGGCCACTGAGAAAATATTAGAAGCGCTGGTGGAACAGGACATATTACGACCAACAGTATCGGTTACAAATTCCCCGATGTGGCTGGTTAAAAAGCCTGATGAGAGCTATCGACTAACTATAGATTATACGGCCTTGAATAAGGTAAGGAACACCCTATCGTAGCCAGCCCAGCTACGATTTTCAACGGTCTAAGTCCAGAGCACAAAATTTTCACAGGTTTAGATATAGCCAATGGATTTTGGTCAATTCCCCTGGACCCCGAGTCCCAGGAAAAGTTCACCTTCACCTCCAAGGGCAGACAGTACACGTTGACTCGACTCCCTCAGGGGTTCCATAACAGCTCGAACATTTTCCACCGGGTTATGAGCACAGCCCTGGAGGAATGCTATTTAACCCCGTACAACAGCACGATCCTACAATATGTAGATGACATCCTAATAGCCTCGTCAAATGACCGAGAGCACCTGGGAGCCGTAGTAATGTATTGAGGACATTAGAAAAGGCTTGTCATGTATTCAACCAGCATTGTAACCCATGTATAAACTGACCTAAGTTGTACACCGTGAGAACACTGACCACTAGGTGGGAGACACTCCTAACCTGGACCTTCAGGTATAAGAGGGGAAGCTCCATCCACCTTGTGCACTTGAGTGCTAAGGAATAAAGGACAGGTCACAGACTGACCTTCTCTCAAGCATGGGCCTCGTGTGCATTTATACTGTGTAGTAAGGACGTATCAATGGCGACAAGAAACTGGGATTTAAACCACGCGAGCATGGCCACTAGCAGAACAGACGAGAGGTACTGTGTTAAGGAATGGTTGGGACAGAGATTCAACATTGTTAAAGCAGCACACAGTTCTCCAGGCAGACAAGGGCAGTCAGGCATGCCCCAACATGTAGCCAAACCCAGAGGGGGAGTTCGACAGAGACAATGGCAAGCTGAACAGCGATTCATGCCATTGCAAGGAACAATGCGGCCAGTAATGGGGCCATCAACACCTGTTAATGGTGCACTCAAGGACAATAACAGGGGCAGTCAGGGACGATCGACTGGCAAGGGACCTTTTGTTTCAAACCGCAACTCATGCTGGAGGCGTGGAGGCATACATTCAGCCGGAGTTTGCAGAGATGAGCAAAATACCTGCAGAAATTGCAGAAATGGACACTGGGGGAAATCGCTGGAAGCTGAAGTTCAGCGAGTTCATGTGGAGCACGTATACAGTTCATACACCAGGACGCCACCGATAATGATGAAAGTGCTCCTCAATGGCATCCCAGTATCAATGGAGTTAGACACGGGTGCCAGCCAGTCCCTGATGGGTATCAAACAGTTCAAAAAGTTGTGGGCATCCAAGGCCAGGAGGCTAAAATTATCGGCAATTGACGCACAGCTACGGACTTACACAAAGCAGATCATTCCAGTGCTAGGCAGCGCCACGGTAGTCATGACCCACAAAGATTCAGAGAACAGGTTGCCACTCTGGATTGTCCCAGGGGACGGTCCCGCACTACTGGGGAGGAGTTGGCTTGCTGTCATGAACTGGAAATGGGGCGATGTCAATGCAATTTCCTCTGTGGAGCGAGTATCATGCTCACAGATCCTGGACAAATTTGACTCATTATTTCAACCCGGCATTGGCACTTTCATGGGGGCCAAGATAGTGATTCACATAAACCCGGACGCCAGACCAGTACATCACAAGGCCAGAGCGGTGCCGTACGTGATGCGGGAAAAGATAGAAGGTGAATTGGACCGCCTGTTGAGGGAAGGCATCATCTCGCCAGTCGAATTCAGTGACTGGGCGAGCCCGATTGTGCCAGTGCTCAAGGCGGATGGGTCGGTCAGGATATGTGGCGATTACAAGGCCACCATCAATCGGGTGTCACTCCAAGACCAGTACCCGCTACCGAGAGCGGAGGACCTCTTTGCGACGCTATCCGGTGGCAAACTTTTTTCAAAATTGGACCTGACCTCAGCTTACATGACCCAAGAGCTGGCGAGTGAGTCGAAGAAGCTGACCACCATCACGACACACAAGGGGTTGTTTGAGTACAACGGATGTCCGTTTGGGATTCGCTCGGCCGCCGCGATCTTCCAACGAAATATGGAAAGCCTCCTCAAGTCGATTCCAGGGACAGTGGTTTTTCAGGACGACATCCTCATTACGGGTTACAATACTGAAGAACACCTCCACAACCTGGAGGAGGTGCTACGCAGACTGGACCGGGTAGGGCTGCGACTGAAAAAGGCGAAGTGCATCTTCCTAGCTCCAGAGGTAGAATTCTTGGGGATGAGGGTAGCAGCAGACGGGATCAGCCCTATTGCATCCAAGACGGAAGCGATCCAGAGAGCACCCAGACCCCGTAACACGACGGAGCTGCGTTCGTTCCTGGGGCTCCTGAACTATTTTGGTAACTTTCTTCCCAAATTGAGCACGCTGCTAGAGCCGCTACACGTGCTCCTACGCAAAGGTCACGAATGGGTCTGGGGGGACAGCCAGGAAAGGGCTTTTAATAGAGCACGCAATTTGTTATGTTCCAACAATCTGTTAACGCTATATGACCCATGTAAGAAACTTGTGTTAACGTGCGATGCGTCGTCCTATGGTGTCGGGTGTGTGTTGCAGCATGTCAATGCCAAGGGTCAGTTGCAGCCGGTAGCTTATGCCTCCAGGAGTCTGTCCCAGGCAGAAAGGGGCTACGGGATGGTAGAAAAGGAGTCGCTCGCATGTGTATATGCGGTAAAGAAAATGCACCAGTACCTGTTTGGCAGGAAATTTGAGCTGGAGACAGATCACAAACCCCTAACGTCCCTTTTGGCCGACAACAAGGCCATAAATGCAAACGCATCAGCCCGCATACAGAGGTGGGCACTCACGTTAGCTGCCTATGACTACACAATTCGGCACAGACCGGGCACCGAAAACTGCGCCGATGCACTCAGCAGGCTCCCACTAGCCACCACTGAGGGGGCTACCGAGCATGGTGCTGAGATGGTCATGGCTGTTGAAGCTTTCAGAAGCGAAGGCTCACCCGTGACAGCCCGTCAGATTAAAGTCTGGACAAATAGAGACCCGCTATTGTCTCTAGTCAAGAAATGTGTCCTGAATGGGGACTGGGCAGCCACGTACAGGGCATGCCCTGAGAAATTTAAATGATCCTGTTTTTGTCCTCAACTACGCTGCAGGGCCCAAATGGCTCGCAGGCACTTTGGTTGCCAAAGAGGGAAATAGGATTCTGGTAGTTAAACTTACCAAAGAAGCAGAGGAAGAACACGATATAGAGTTCATTCCACCACAGGTGACCGAACACCGGAACCAAAGGGAGGAGAGCCCAGTCACTGTGGGCAGTCCGGACAGGCCTGAGGCACTGCAAACAGCAGACACTCAGGCCAGCGCCCAACAACCGGAGCCCCAACTCAGGCGCTCTACAAGGGAGCGTAAACCACCAGAGAGACTCAACCTGTCATCCCAATAAGACTTTGGGGGGGGGAGGTGATGTCATATATTCAACCAGCATTGTAACCCATGTATAAACTGACCTAAGTTGTACACCGTGAGAACACTGACCACTAGGTGGGAGACACTCCTAACCTGGACCTTCAGGTATAAAAGGGGAAGCTCCACCCACCTTCATCAATTGAGTGCTAAGGAATAAAGGACAGGTCACAGACTGACCTCTCAAGCATGGGCCTCGTGTGCATTTATACTGTGTAGTAAGGACGTATCAAGGCTGGATTTAAAATAAACCCCAAGAAGGCACAAATCAGGCAGGCTCGGGTGTGGTATTTGAGACATGATATAAGTCACGGAAGTAAGACACTTCCAAAGGATCAAAAAACAGCCATCGCTGACATGTCCCGACCCACCACAGTGCGAGGAGTGCAGCGAGTAATGGGCTTGTTCAATTACTGTAGAAATTTCATTCCCCAATTCGCGACCATAGCCAAACCCGTTCAGCGCCTGGTAAAGGGAGGAAAGCCAGGAATGGAGCAGGTAGAATGGGGAACAGAGCATGAAGAAGCATATGAAAAACTAAAGGTCAGCCTGCTGACAGCCCCTGCCTTAAAATTACCAGACATGGTCAAACCATTCCACGTATACTATGATCTCGACGGGGGCTTTTACAGCGCCGTAGTAACTCAAGAGAAAGGGGGAGCAATGAGACCAGTCGCCTATTACTCGACACAGGAGTCCCCGGTGATAAAGGGACTCCATCGGTGTGTGGCTGCCCTTGACTGTGCCGCTTGGGCTGCGAGAATATGCGAACCAGTGACAATGTCAGGACACTTAGTTTTACACACCAAACACAGTGGAACTGTTGAATACCGGGAGATTAAAAACGGTGTCCGACGCCCGTCGGGCCACATGGGAGGCGGTGTTACTACCCAAAGACCAGTCCATACGGATAATTAAGGACATAGGATTTAACCCAGCCAAGGGAATAATGACTGAGGGAGAGCCCCATCAGTATCAGACAGAAATAGACCAGGGGATAGAAGGAGAAATAGCCAATGAACCCCTGACCGACGCCGACCTAACTCTTTATGTGGACGGGTCCCGATGGTATATCAACGGACAGTTCCATACTGGATGGGCAGTGGTAGACCAAGACGGCACTACCCTCCTACGGGGAGGATTGGAAGAAACGGTATCCGCTCAAGTGGAAGAACTCGTGGCTCTGACGAAAGCTGTGAAACTAGCGAAAGGAAAGCGTGTAAATGTCTATACCGACAGTCGATATGCGTTTGGAGTAGTACACGACTATATGACAGCGTGGAGTAGGCGAGGATATGTAACTTCAGGAGGGGGACACATTAAACATGAAAACATAGTATAGGAATTAGTGGAAGCAGTTAAACAACCTGCCACAGCAGCCGTGATAAAAATCTAAGCACACCAGAAGGTCGAAAGTAGGGAGCAGCAGGGAAATATGTTAGCGGATCAAGCAGCCCGGAGCGCAGCAGAAGAGGCTGAGCCCCAGATAATACAAGTAGCCGCGGTAGGACCAGGGAAATTAAACATTCGAAGGGTGCAGGAAGAGAGCAGCCCGGAGGAGCGATCCCGATGGGAACGTCAAGGGACAGCTATTGGGGAAGATGGAGTATGGAGAAAGGGACAGCAGATAGTCGCCCCACCGTCTATCCAGACTGAACTACTCAGACTGCACCACGAGCCGGACCACACCGGACAGGACGGGATGTTGAACCGTCTACTCAAAGACTGGTGGTGGACCGGGATAGGGCGAGATGTGGCGAAGCATTGCCAGCGTTGCATAATATGCGCCCAGCATAACCCAGGGAAACCCATAAAGGTTAAGATGGCGCATCAGCCGCGTCCCAAAGGTCCGTGGGAAAACCTACAGATCTATTTCACTGGATCCCTACCCAACAGTTGGGGAAAGAAATACTGCCAGGTAATTATTGATCAATTCACCCAATGGGTTGAGGCTTTCCCCACCGGGATTGCAGGGCATCCACGGTCACGCGAATTCTCGCTTTCGACATAATCCCGCAATGGGGAGTACCCCTCCAAATCGACTCGGATCAAGGTACCCATTTCACGGGCCAAGTCCTGAAGTGGGCGTGCGATTTGTTGGGAATCCGACAACGATTCTATATCCCATACCACCCTCAGAGCTCAGAAATGGTAGAGAAAATGAACCGCACCCTCAAGACGGCAATTGCGAAGGCCATAACTGAGGCAGGGAAGGGATGGGTGGATGTCCTACCCTGTATATTAATGAGACTCAGAGCCACCCACAATCGAACCACCGGTTTAACCCCCTTCGAGCTAATGACAGGAAGGGCCATGAAATTCCCCGAAGATATCATAGTGGGTGGGGAGGAGATGGGACCCTTACGAGATCGGATTAAACAATATATAAAACAATTAGATTCACAGCTGAAAGAATTATGACAAGAGGTAAGGGACCAACAAGCCATTCGTGCCATAGAGACCCAAGACCAGGGGAAGGCCGACCCACACCTCCCACAGATAGGGGCAAGGTTCTGGTACGAGTCACCCCAGGATTTGCCCCAAAATGGATCGGACCCTACGACATCATTTTGACTAGCGATACATGTGTATGCATCGACATGAGGGGAACGGGCCGGTGGAAACATTGGTCCCAACTTTAAAAATATAACTAAAGAGACAATGGCTGAGCCAAAGATAGTACCTATCGATGAGAGCGCCTGGTATGCGCAAAGGTATCAGGAGTGGTTTAACACACTAAAAGATGGGATGTTTGGAGGATTAATGGTGGCATTGATGTTGATTGGAGTTTGGATAATATTTAAGTGAGTTATGGAACGGGCTCGAGCACAGCAGGCTCAAATAATAGAGATGGTATGAATATAAAGAATATAACCTAACCCTTACCTCTGATCCCACAGAGTGACCACGACACAAGTAGACTAGAACTTAACACCTGGTGACTACCAGGCTGTCTGTTTGAAATTTGCAGATAAAACCCACCGAGATGGAACCGTGGCAACTGTTTCAACTCATAACATTGGGAGCCTTGAGGCCCATGCAAGCACTGGATGATACCGATGGATTACAGAACACGTAGGAAGTAAACAACTACATGGACTATGGGGTTTTGTTTAACTTAATGGATGGAATATGCATCCCAGCAGCCAAGGACTGGAGCAAGGACAGGACTTATTTTAATGCATGGCTGCAAGTAGACCCGAATAAGGACAAAGTATGTGTGCAATGCTCCACGGTACAAGGGACAGATGCATTGGGCAATGGGAGGCCAGTGGACCCGATAAATGTACCTTTGGAATAGTTTGTGCGACCCCTGTTAAACCTCAACCTATGGTTATCTACAGGAAGGGGGTGGGGGTGTGCGGATATTATGAAAAGATAGAGGCGGCCGCCGTATCTCTGTATATATGCTTTTCACCTTCCCCAACACTGCGCCCCTTGAGAACCTCCACCCAGCCGGAGACATTGCCATGCCCCACAACTAATAAGGGACCAGAAAACGGGATTGTACTGTTCAATGAAGGTGAACTATTGTCTGATAATGTTAAGCACGAAATTGTGCCTATTCTGATCAATATCTCAGGCATACGAATGCCAGAATATTGTACGGAACAGGCAAGAAATATGTAGGGTGTATTGAGTAGAGTTGTAATGCAGCAGGCTGCCGATGCCATGGGTGCCAGTAGATTCCGAGGTCAAGAGTCATTTCATAGGACTAAGAGGGGACTAATTAATGATGCTGCTACCGTTTTTTAACACCGGAACCTCAATAGTAAACTCACTGGAGATACAAGGGCTTAACGAAAAGGTGGAGCAACTTAAGGGGGTGCTGAAAGGATTATTAGAACGAGCTGAGCAGAATGAGGAGGATCAAGCCAAGTTAGGAAGAGAGAGTGCAGAAATCCAACTGGATGGAATTTCTGTTCCAGAAGCTCATGCCAAAATGATTACTAATCTTATTGACAGAGAAAAGGAGGATGCTGGAAAGCTTAGACAGGGACAACTCTGTCATGCTTATGACTTATGGATGGTGGGACAGATACAGCACAACCTTGATCAGATCCAAAGGGGGGAGGTGCCTGCTTGGATCGACAGCCCACACCTGGCTCAATTGGCCAAGCGAAAAGGGACACTGGATAACTGTACTCTGAAGGGACTGACCAGAGTATACTCGGTGATCCCAGACTGCCAATGGGCAAAGCTACCGGAGTGGGACTAGTCCTGATGATCCCCATTGTCACACGAGTCTCGGGACCGTTTCCCCTGTACCAGCTAGAAAATATCGGGGTCATACGGGAAAATGCCTCCCTCCGTTACTACCTGACCACAACCTCTGCTGTCCGCAGAAACAACACACTCTATGGGATCTCCTTAACGGGTTGCAAGCAAAGGGGTGACATTACAGTGTGCCCTCACCCGGTGAGACGAGGAGAACTAGACGAGTGCGGATTCAATTGAACCGATGGATGCGTATTAGAAATAGCACCTGCCCACACACACTTTGCTAGAGCAAGTTACGGAGGCAAAGGAAAATACTGTGTCTCTACCACAGAACACTCTTATCAGTATAATGGCCTACAGTGCCAGATCCCACAGCCGAACTTTTGCTTTATATTTCTACGACCCATCACTATTGGGCAAGCTCATATTATCCAGGTTAGACGCCGAGGTACTGAAATCATTAACGTTACCGACCAACTCCACGATCACCTGCAGGATTATGACGAGCGAGAACAGGCCCCTATCCCACATCTAGCTGAGGTACTAAGGGAACTAAGACTCAGAGTGGGCCAGTCTGTCAAGCTCTACCACCAACTACAGACAAAGATTGAAATACTAGAGAAGGATACCGACACAGAATTACAGGATGAGAGTTGGTGGAGGAGGGTTTGGGACTGGGGAATTAATGTAAACATCCATCCCTGGATTCGAATAATATCGCACATACTGGTCGGAGTACAGCTGGTCTTAGTATTAACCTGGGGCATCATGGCCTGGCGATCCCGCAAACATTATGCGCAGTGACGGAGTATCAGAACAAGGGCTCAAGTAAACAAAGGGACCTGTCCAGCAGGCGGACAGGGGAATTTGAACTGTATCAATTTGATCTAAACAACTGGGACTCCTGAAACCACATAGCTGGCCAGCATGTCGGGGCAAGGAGTACCGGGTGGTACACGAAAATATAAATAGAGTAAACAAATTATGTTGTCGGTTAAAGGGGACTAAGATTAGTCCCTTTACCGAAAGGGGGGATTGTTGTAGAGCATTTTCAAAGGCAAAGGCACCTGCTAAAAATATGTATGTATGTGTAAAATTGTAGCCAGATCTAAAATGGTTGCCAGAGATTCCGCAAAGCACTAGGGGAATTTGACTAACCAGTTTGGCTAACTTTCTGGGTAATTGATGACACTGCATTTCCTTGTATAGGTACACTGGAAAGGGCAAGCTCAGCAGATCTCCCTAATCAACAGACCCCAGACAAGATGTCCTAGCAGAATACTGAACAAAGGGGTTCCTGTAACTGTGTTACCATACAAAGAGATTCCTGTAATTGCATTAAGATAAGGAGGTTAAATGCAGAACTCAAGGACAGTAGAGATAAGAGGGTTTGGAGAACATCACAAGAACATGAGTAAGCTCCAGCTATGATCACGCAGTCTCCTGGTGCCTGGGGGGGGGCAATTCCATTGGCCCAGAGGAATCAATTTGAAATCTATAATCATTATGATTGGATTGTGTCCAGCCGATATAGGCTGGGTAATTGTAGTGAACTGTTGTAAAACATATAAATATCGATTGTTCGGCGGAGAGAAAGTGCCTGGAGTAACCCAGCAGCTTCCTCCCCTACGGCGTAATAAAGACCGTTTTGAAATTGAAACCGACCCAGAGTGTCGAGTGATTCTTCCAGGAAAACATTCGCGCTAACAGATGCATTGCTTATTTTAGGCACTTGCAGCTCATACTGTTCAAATAATGTAAAATTTAGATCAGAAATAAATAATCTGCCAAAATCATCAGTGTAACAATTATTGCAAATAAGCATGTTTTAAACCTCTTGTCATGTTTAATGATTTAGAATTAAATATAAAGTCATTTCTGCTGCTCTACATACCCAAATGAATCCCAATACACAGCCATATCTGCTTTTGTTAAAACAAATTAATATAAGCTACTTGAGAAAAAAATATTGCAAAAAGTAAATAACTTAGCATATAAATATTTCACATTCATATAAATTTAGTAAATATACAAATCCAAATATTATTAAAAATCAGCATATGGTTTTCACAAACATCCACCACACAAAGTGGAGTTCATGGCAAGAAGCAACTCATAGAACTGAAGAATGGTTACAGCACAGAAGAAGGCTCGTCGAACCGGTGGCGACTCTCAGCAGTCCCATTCCCCTGCCCTTTCCCCAGAGCCCTGCAATTTTTTTTACTTCAGATAATTAACCAAATCCCTTTTGAAAGATAACATTGAGTCTGCCTCCGTCCCCTTTCAGCCAGTGCATTCCAGATCTTAACCATTCACTGCGTAAAAAAGCTTTTTCTTATGTTGGCTTTGGTTCTTTTGCCAATCACCTTAAATCTGTGTCCTCTGGTTTTCAACCCTTCTGCCAATGGGAACAGATTATCTCTATCTACTCTGACCACACCCCTCATGATTTTAATATTACCACCTTAAAATGGTAATATTACGTCAAAAGGATAATGGCTACACTGCGATGGTGTCTGAATATGAAGAGTTGGGTGCACCATGCTCTACAGTTAGGGGAATGGCAAAATAAATTAGAGATGCAGCCTCTCGCAGGTTCTCAGAGTGGGCACCATCGTGCCTTTATTGAAGGAGTATTGAAACAGCAACAGACAGCTGTGTGTCTTCGGGACGCAAGCTGCCACTAAGATCCGAGCCTACAGTCAACCTCAGCAGACAGCCGTTAACTGATGATTGTCTGTTTTCAGCAGACTGAGCGGCCCCCGGCCTGCGAGCACCAACGCAGAAGGCCGGGGAGCGGAAGGAGCAGCGTGGCAGCATACCACTCCAGGGAGCAGCAGGTGCTGGAGCAGGAGAGCAATGGCAGTGAAGAGGGACGTCACCAAGGTCCAGGTCAGTGATTGGAGCGTGGGCAAGTACAGCAGGAGCGGTGAGGTCGGGGCGAAGGAGCGGCGAGAGAGTGTCGAGTGATGTGACCAGGGCCCAGGAGAGGCGTGAGTTCAGGGCCAGAAGAGGCGAGGGCCCAGGGGCAGCACGGGCCAGCCCACACTGTGATATGTGTGCGCACTAGGTCTGTGCAGCAGAGCAGGTCTCCAGTCGTCTTGGTTAATCCTTGCTACTGGACCAAAACCTAGCTCTGTCAAGCCCATTTGGTGGCTGGTGTGCAACGGTCACCACACGTTAAAAAAATCCACGCACAGGCATCTTCCACCCTTCAAGATTTAGTTCGGGACCAGGAATTTTAGGTCCTTCAGTGAAACACCTGTGAACTTTTTGAAGTGGAAGCAAGTCATCCTCGATTCGAGGACTGCCTATGATGATGATGATGATTTTGAACACCTTTATCAAATCTCTTCTCAATCTTCTCTGCTCCAAGGAGAACAACCCCAGCTTCTCCAATCTATCAATGTAACTGAAGTCCCTCATTCATGGAATCATTCTCATAAATCTTTTCTGCACCTTCTCTAAGATCTTGACATAATTCGGAAAGTGTGGTTCCCAGAATTGGACACAGTACTCCAGTTGGGGCCAAACCAGTGTTTTATACAGCTTCATCATAATTTCCACACTATGGGCCCAAATTTCCACAGCCGCCTAGAGCGGCGTAGTTAGGGGTGGCACGCCAACATTTTGGGGCAAAAAAAGCACCAAAAATGTACCTGGTAATTTGGCTGCTCCCTCGTCATCCGGTTCCATCGGCGTGGCGCTGCAGAGCCTGCGGAGGGCGGAGCTTCAGTCGTGCATGCTCAGTGCAGCCGGCATGGGGGTGGGGCTTGGGCCCAGAATCTTGTGGAGTGCTGGCAGGGGGACGCATGTCCATTTGAGCGTGCGCGCATGTGCAATGGGTGTTTCAGCGTGCACGCATACGCAGTGGAGCAGGAAGCTTGGCAATCGGCCAATTAAAGGGAGAGCGTCCTCATTAAAATTGGCAATGGACCATATATAAAGGTAAGGTCTAAATAGTGATTTTTGTGTGGCTGAAGGAGCGGAAAGGAGTGCTGGATGGGTGGAAAAAAGGTGAGAACTGTGATTTTTGAACATTATCTGAGTGTAAGTCCAATATATGAATGGTGCAAGAGCGTGCAACACAAACAAAGAATTTTCTCCATGAGGAAGTGAAGAAACTAGTGACTGTAATTGAGGAGAAATGGCTGGAGCTGGATATCAGCAAGAGTGGCCCCACAAAAGTTTCACCCAAGGAAATGAGAAGAAGATGGAAACTAGTTGCAGAAGAATACTCCGCAAGGATGAATACCAAAAGATCTGGAAGCCAGTGCAAAAAGAAATGGCAGGACATTGGTCAAGTAATGAGTGTAAGTAATACCTTCATCTTTAAATTGAATTACAATTGAAAATGTGACCATCTGTTTGTGACCCACCCATCACAAGCGCACCATGTGTGAAAATTAATATTTTCATCTTTACAGAAGAAATTGGCCCACAACAACAGGGAAAGACTTAGGATCTGCACCAACTGTCACCCCTGGAGCAGAGGGTCACTGCCTTGCTGAGTCACACCAGCAGAAAAAGAATCAGCTCTGCACAAGCTGGACCCACACGCTAGGGTGAGGGTGAGTCATTAAAATGCATAGTCGCCCTTCAAATCAACCTGCTGACTGGCCTGCTATGCGTCAGGCTACTCATACCATCCATCCTGCCCCCTCCTGTGCTGCTAACCATTTGACTGTTCTGTTGTATTTTGCAGAAGACGAAGACACTCGTCAACATCCTGAAGTTCCACCAGAAGACCCAGATGTGTGTGCTCCAGATCAAGGCGGGTGGGGGGAGGAGGGATCCATGGAAATATGTTCACGGGAGAATGCTGACCGCGATATGGATCAGTTCATAGTACAGGGCATCACACCGCCAGAAACCTCCATGAGTTCCACGGCGACATTCCATGGGTTCACAGCCTCCGAGGTTGTGGGTCCCAGTGGCGGTGGTGAAATGCATGTTGGGACACCCAGTACCCCACCGCCCAACCTGTGCCTCGCACTGGAGGGGTGCCACCAGGCAGACCCAAGGCGAGAGGAAGGAGAAGCCGACCTGTCTGTCCTGAGATGCAGCCCTCAGGAGAAACATAGAAACATAGAAAATAGGTGCAGGAGCAGGCCATTCAGCCCTTCTAGCCTGCACCGCCATTCAACGAGTTCATGGCTGAACATGAAACTTCAGTACCCACTTCCTGCTTTCACGCCATACCCCTTGATCCCCCGAGTAGTAAGGACTTCATCTAACTCCCTTTTGAATATATTTAGTGAATTGGCCTCAACTACTTCCTGTGGTAGAGAATTCCACAGGTTCACCACTCTCTGGGTGAAGAAGTTTCTCCTTATCTCGGTCCTAAATGGCTTACCCCTTATCCTTAGACTGTGACCCCTGGTTCTGGACTTTCCCAACATTGGGAACATTCTTCCTGCATCCAACCTGTCCAAACCCGTCAGAATTTTAAACGTTTCTATGAGGTCCCCTCTCACTCTTCTGAACTCCAGTGAATACAAGCCCAGTTGATTCAGTCTTTCTTGATAGGTCAGTCCCACCATCCCGGGAATCAGTCTGGTGAATCTTCGCTGCACTCCCTCAACAGCAAGTATGTCCTTCCTCAAGTTAGGAGACCAAAACTGTACACAATACTCCAGGTGTGGCCTCACCAAGGCCCTGTACAACTGTAGCAACACCTCCCTGCCCCTGTACTCAAATCCCCTCGCTATGAAGGCCAACATGCCATTTGCTTTCTTAACCGCCTGCTGTACCTGCATGCCAACCTTCAATGACTGATGTACCATGACACCCAGGTCTCATTGCACCTTCCCTTTTCCTAATCTGTCACCATTCAGATAATAGTCTGTCTCTCTGTTTTTACCACCAAAGTGGATAACCTCACATTTATCCACATTATACTTCATCTGCCACGCATTTGCCCACTCACCTAACCTATCCAAGTCACTCTGTAGCCTCATAGCATCCTCCTCGCAGCTCACACTGCCACCCAACTTAGTGTCATCCGCAAATTTGGAGATACTACATTTAATCCCCTCGTCTAAATCATTAATGTACAATGTAAACAGCTGGGGCCCCAGCACAGAACCCTGCGGTACCCCACTAGTCACTGCCTGCCATTCCGAAAAGTACCCATTTACTCCTACTCTTTGCTTCCTGTCTGACAACCAGTTCTCAATCCACGTCAGCACACTACCCCCAATCCCATGTGCTTTAACTTTGCACATTAATCTCCTGTGTGGGACCTTGTCGAAAGCCTTCTGAAAGTCCAAATATACCACATCAACTGGTACTCCTTTGTCCACTTTATTGGAAACATCCTCAAAAAATTCCAGAAGATTTGTCAAGCATGATCTCCCTTTTACAAATCCATGCTGACTTGGACCTATCATGTCACCATTTTCCAAATGCGCTGCTATGACATCCTTAATAATTGATTCCATCATTTTACCCACTACTGAGGTCAGGCTGACCGGTCTATAATTCCCTGCTTTCTCTCTCCCTCCTTTTTTAAAAAGTGGGGTTACATTGGCTACCCTCCACTCGATAGGAACTGATCCAGAGTCAATGGAATGTTGGAAAATGACTGTCAATGCGTCCGCTATTTCCAAGGCCACCTCCTTAAGTACTCTGGGATGCAGTCCATCAGGCCCTGGGGATTTATCGGCCCTCAATCCCATCAATTTCCCCAACACAATTTCCCGACTAATAAAGATTTCCCTCAGTTCCTCCTCCTTAATAGACCCTCTGACCACTTTTATATCCGGAAGGTTGTTTGTGTCCTCCTTAGTGAATACTGAACCAAAGTACTTGTTCAATTGGTCTGCCATTTCTTTGTTCCCCGTTATGACTTCCCCTGATTCTGACTGCAGGGGACCTACGTTTGTCTTTACTAACCTCTTTCTCTTTACATACCTATAGAAACTTTTGCAATCCGCCTTAATGTTCCCTGCAAGCTTCTTCTCGTACTCCATTTTCCCTACCCTAATCAAACCCTTTGTCCTCCTCTGCTGAGTTCTAAATTTCTCCCAGTCCCCAGGTTCGCTGCTATTTCTGGCCAATTTGTATGCCACTTCCTTGGCTTTAATACTATCCCTGATTTCCCTAGATAGCCATGGTTGAGCCACCTTCCCTTTTTTATTTTTACGCCAGACAGGAATGTACAATTGTTGTAATTCATCCATGCGTTCTCTAAATGTCTGCCATTGCCCATCCACAGTCAACCCCTTAAGTATCATTAGCCAATCTATCTTAGCCAATTCATGCCTCATACCTTCAAAGTTACCCTTCTTTAAGTTCTGGACCATGGTCTCTGAATTAACTGTTTCATTCTCCATCCTAATGCAGAATTCCACCATATTATGGTCACTCTTCCCCAAGGGGCCTCGCACAATGAGATTGCTAATTAATCCTCTCTCATTACACAACACCCAGTCTAAGATGGCCTCCCCCCTAGTTGGTTCCTCGACATATTGGTCTAGAAAACCATCCCTTATGCATTCCAGGAAATCCTCCTCCACCGTATTGCTTCCAGTTTGGCTAGCCCAATCTATGTGCATATTAAAGTCACCCATTATAACTGCTGCACCTTTATTGCATGCACTCCTAATTTCCTGTTTGATGCCCTCCCCAACATCACTACTACTGTTTGGAGGTCTGTACACAACTCCCACTAACGATTTTTGCCCTTTAGTGTTCTGCAGCTCTACCCATATAGATTCCACATCATCCAAGCTAATGTCTTTCCTAACTATTGCATTAATCTCCTCTTTAACCAGCAATGCTACCCCACCTCCTTTTCCTTTTATTCTATCCTTCCTGAATGTTGAATACCCCTGGATGTTGAGTTCCCAGCCTTGATCATCCTGGAGCCACGTCTCCGTAATCCCAATCACATCATATTTGTTAACATCTATTTGCACAATTAATTCATCCACCTTATTGCGGATACTCCTTGCATTAAGACACAAAGCCTTCAGGCTTGCTTTTTTAACACCCTTTGTCCTTTTAGAATTTTGCTGTACAGTGGCCCTTTTTGTTCTTTGCCTTGGGTTTCTCTGCCCTCCACTTTTCCTCATCTCCTTTCTGTCTTTTGCTTTTGCCTCCTTTTTGTCTCCCTCTGTCTCCCTGTATAGGTTCCCATCCCCCTGCAATATTAGTTTAACTCCTCCCCAACAGCACTAGCAAACACTCCCCCTAGGACATTGGTTCCGGACCTGCCCAGGTGCAGACCGTCCGGTTTGTACTGGTCCCACCTCCCCCAGAACCGGTTCCAATGCCCCAAGAATTTGAATCCCTCCCTGCTGCACCACTGCTCAAGCCATGTATTCATCTGCGCTATCCTGCGATTCCTACTCTGAGTAGCACGTGGCACTGGTAGCAATCCCGAGATTACTACTTTTGAGGTCCTACTTTTTAATTTAGCTCCTAGCTCCTTAAATTCTTTTCGTAGGACCTCATCCCTTTTTTTACCTATGTCGTTGGTACCAATGTGCACCACGACAACTGGCTGTTCTCCCTCCCATTTCAGAATGTCCTGCACCCGCTCCGAGACATCCTTGACCCTTGCACCAGGGAGGCAACATACCATCCTGGAGTCTCGGTTGCGTCCGCAGAAACGCCTATCTATTCCCCTCACCATCGAATCCCCTATCACTATCGCGCTCCCACTCTTTTTCCTGCCCTCCTTTGCAGCAGAGCCACCTACGGTGCCATGAACTTGGCTGCTGCTGCCCTCCCCTGATGAGTCATCCTCCCCAACAGTACTCAAAGCA
Source organism: Pristiophorus japonicus (assembly GCF_044704955.1). NCBI lineage: Eukaryota > Metazoa > Chordata > Chondrichthyes > Pristiophoridae > Pristiophorus > Pristiophorus japonicus. The sequence goes on from NC_091977.1 coordinate 183,747,849, forward strand.
GTGTATCTGTTTTGCAGGGGGATGACCACAGGGGACTCCTGCACTATCTTTCTTGCACTGCTCTTCCTGTTGGTCTTCCATTCCCTATCTGGCTGTGGACCCTTCTCCTGCGGTAAGACCAACTCACTACACGTGATACTCACGTCATTCTCAGCATCGTGGATGCTCCAGAGTGAATCCACCTTCAGCTCCAATTCCGCAACGCGGACCGTCAAGAGCTCGAGGCGGATACACTTCCCGCACACGTAGTCGTCAGGGACACCGGAAGTGTCCCCGAGTTCCCACATGGTACAGGAGGAGCATATCACATGACCGAGCTCTCCTGCCATGTCTTAACCTTAGATACCCTTAAATTGGTAATAACAATGTTATAGTTCACTTACTGATATAAAAAATAAAAGAAAAGCTACTCACCAATCACCAGCCAATCACTTACCCCATTGGCTGTGACGTCACTTTTTGATTACTTTCTACTTCTATTTTGCTTTCTCTCCCGCTGTAGCTGCACCAGTATGCTTTTGACAGGTCGCTCCCCTCTCACCAACTGCCGCTGGCTCTCGATCTCCCGCTGGGCTTTTGACAGGTCGCTCCCCTCTCACCAACTGCCGCTGGCTCTCGATCTCCCGCTGGGCTTTTGACAGGTCGCTCCCCTCTCACCAACTGCCGCTGGCTCTCGATCTCCCGCTGGGCTTTTGACAGGTCGCTCCCCTCTCACCAACTGCCGCTGGCTCTCGATCTCCCGCTGGGCTTTTGACAGGTCGCTCCCCTCTCACCAACTGCCGCTGGCTCTCGATCTCCCGCTGGGCTTTTGAGAGGTTGATCAGGTTCTGTCATTGGGGTAGGAGACCAATGCCCTCACAAGATCACTCGTGGCGGCCGTCAGTGGGGTGCGTGATGAGGTAACGACACTGACGGGTGAAATTTCAGCACTGAGACGGGAACTGAAGACGGGCATTTCAGAGGGTGTGCAAACGATGGCAGATGCCATGAGGGAGCTGGCTTCTGCAATAAGGGCACAAAGGCCGGATACCCAAATGCCACTCCCACTTCAATCCATGCACCAGCCACCAGTGAGTTCCAAGCCAGGCCCCCAACCCCGCCCCACCACCATCACCGACCCTATGAGGAAGTGCACTTTCCCTGAGATGTGGGTGAGGGATGGGTGCAGCCTTTCTTTGCTGTTGTTTCTGTTGTTGCTGTTGTTGTTGTTGTTGTCGCTGTTGTCGTTGAAGTGCACTGTAAAATATCCAATAAAATATAATTTGCATTAAAACTGAATCATATTCCATTAGGACCACAAAACATTGAGGGACAAATGTAAAAAGTAAAAATCCCTCACCCTTACAGTCATGCATGCTTGCTGCCCCGAGCCCTGGCCGAAGGGTTGGCGGTGCATTCTACAGTCAGCAAGGTAGGACTGCTCTATTTTCAGTAGCTGATTTATCTTTCATTTATTTTTGATGATGTTCTGCTAAAGATGTTGTGATGTTGTGCTGATGTTGTGAAGGTCTTTAGTGCTTTAGAATCCTCTAACTCACCTCTCCTCCCACCCTCTCCCCCTATCTCTGGCTACCTGCGCTGATTTCTTAAATGTAGGTAAGGTTTTTCTGTGCCTACAAAAGTGGCCACATACACTGGCCTAAGTTAGTTTGGCGTAACTTTCAGCCGGCCAAATTTGCTTCTATGGCCAGAAGAGGCATGTGGCTGGTCACACCCACTTTTGGAGAGAAAAAACGAAACTAGAAAAAACCTAACTAACTGACTTACACTGGAGCAAGTTAAATGGTGAAATTTGCGATTTTTAAGTTACTCCAAAAAAAGCTACTTACTCCAAAAGAAATGGGGCAATTCCTGGGGAAATTTGAGCCCTGTTCCTCTATTTATTGAAGCCCAGGATCCCATAAGCCTTTTTAACTGCTTTCTCAACCTGCCCTGCCACTTTCAATGATTTATGCACATAATTTCAGCCCGACTTACAAGGACATCCTAAATCATATCAAGGTGTCCACAGTCAACTGTGAAATGATGGTCTGGAGATAATAAGAATGCAAGATTATTCTCATGATTGACATTTTGCAGCCTATGCCATTTAAAATACTAAAGTACGCCCATGGTTTCAACATGTATGCATTGATTACCCTTTCTTTGGCTCCGATTATAATTCCGAGATGGGAAGAGAACAGCGGGGAGGATTTGCGGACTGGAAATGCAGAAGGTTTTCCTGCAGGTCCTGCCAAAATTAACATCAAAGGAAGGCCCAAGGGCTCTCACTAATTTTTCACTGCCAGCCACCACATTTCAGGTGAGAAATGGGTGGGTGGTAGTCAAAAATTGCCCCTGTTATCTGGCAGATGCATTAAGATAGCCTGAAATGTTCTCACACATGTATTAGAGTTACATTTTAATACTGCTATAAATATTAATGAGATATAAATTAGCACACGCACCCATATAAAATAGGCAATTAGGGTTGGACACCCTTTCAGCTGACAGGAAGTCAAAGAGAGATCAGCTTACTCATACTGTATGCAAAAATAGACTTTAACTGCGGGTTTCTGAGACCTGAATTTTTCAGTCTTGTTTTCCTTAATAATTTCTTTATTATCTGAGGATTATGTCTCAGATTTTAAGCAGCAAGATTAATTAGGGCCAGCTTTCTGATGCTGATGTCTTGAAACGAGATTCATGCTCAGCGATATTATGCTGTAATGATGTTACATCTGTAAAATCCCAGCCTAGATTTGGCCTGCTTGTGGTAGTTCAGCACAGAGTGAAAAATATCACACAGTTGCAGTTCTTGAATGCTGCTTCATTATTGCAGGCAGAAAACTTAAAATGGTTGGGCAACATTATGAGGAATTCCTTTTTCTAATGTTGCTTTCGATGTGATTCTGCAATATATGCAGAAAGAAAGCATGCCCTGTTTTGGACCCTAGGGCACTGTTACAACTTTTAGGTCTGCATAAGATATTGGCCCTGAATTTGCGATTGGAGGTGTACCTCCGGAGTACGCCTCCGACCCGAGAAATCTTTCCGAACTTACCTCCTGGCTCCAGTGATGGAGAGATCGGGTCTTGGGCCTCCAGGCGTACGCTTGTATAAAGGCCCACAGATCCCAGGGGCACAGGCAGTTTCGGAAGCTTCTCTGGGATCACATGGGCCAGGTCCCCCAATGAGAATGGAGGATTCCATTGCAGTCATTTGTGAATGGAATCCCCAAATAATTAATCAATTTAGACAACTCTAATAAAAATAAATGTTCTAATTTTCAAATTTAATTAAAAGTCCCTTCAATACATCAAATACAATAAAAATGTAATTTTTTGAAAAATAATTTTAAAGATTTTAATCTGGGCCAAAAAATGTATAAAATAATTTCAAGTGTTTGTGCATCAGTTTTTATTTAACATTTTTTTAATTTAGGATTTATATTAACACTTACGCTGGTGAAAGCAAGCCCAACGCCAGCTTTTACTAGCCAGAAGAGTTTCATGGGCATTTGCTGGGCAGTAGTTGGGCAAATAGCCCAACTCTGCTCCAGCGAAAGTGAATTTACTTTGTCACATGTATGCTGATAACACCCAGCTCTACCTCACTATCACTTCTCTCAACCCCTCCATGGCCTCTAAATTGTCAGACTGCTTGTCCGACATCCAGTTCTGGATGAGAAATTTTCTCCAATTAAATATTGGGAAGACCGAAGCCATTGTTTTTGGTCCCCACCACAAACTCTGTCTAGCCATTGACTCCATCCCTCTCCCCAACTTCTGTCTGAGGCTGAACCACATTGTTCGCACCTTTAGTGTCATATTTGACTCTGAAATGAGCTCTCTACCACATATCTGCAGCATAACTAAGACCACCTCCGTAACATCGCTGGTCTTCGCCCTTGCCTCAGCTCATCCGCTGCTGAAGCCCTCATCCATGCCTTTGTTACCTGTAGACTTGATTATTTCAATGCACTCCTGGCTGGCCTCCCACATTCTGCCCTACGTAAACTAGCGGTGATCCAAAACTACCCGTGTCCTAACTCGCATCAAGTCCCGCTCGCCCATCATCATCATCATCATAGGCAGTCCCTCGGAATCAAAGATGACTTGCTTCCACACCTGAAGTGAGTTCTTTGGTGGCTGAACAGTTCAATATGAGAACCACAGACCCTGTCACAGGTGGGACAGATATTCCTCGAGGGAAGGGGTGGGTGGGACTGGTTTTCTGCATGCTCCTTCCGCTGCCTGCGCTTGACCTTTTCACGCTCTCGACATTGAGATTCGAAGAGCTCAACCCCCTCCCGGATGCACTTTCTCCACCTTGGGCAGTCTTCAGCCAAGGACTCCCAGGTGTCAGTGGGGATGTCGCACTTTATCAGGGAGGCTTTGAGGGTGTCCTTGTAACATTTCCGCTGCCCACCTTTGGCTCATTTGCCGTGAAGGAGCTCCGCATAGAACATTTGCTTAGGGAGTCTCGTGTCTGGCATGCGAACTATGTGGCCTGCCCAGCGAAGCTGATCGAGTGTGGTCAGTGCTTCAATGCTGGAGATGTTAGCCTGGACGAGGACACTGATGTTGGCGCACCTGTACTCCCAGTGGATTTGCAGCATCTTGCGGAGACATCGTTGGCGATATATCTTCAGCGACTTTTGGTATCTTCTGTACATCGTCCATGCCTCTGATCCATACACCCATCACTCCTGTGCTCGCTGACCTAAATTGGCTTCCGGTTATGCAATGTCTCGATTTCAAAATTCTCATCCTTATTTTCAAAATCCTTCCATGGCCTCTCTCCTCCCTATCCCTATAATCTCCTCCAGCCCCACAACCCCCTGAGATGTCTGCGCTCCTCTAATTCAGTCCTCTTGAGCACCCTGATTATAATCGCTCAACCATTAGTGGCTGTGTGTTTTGTTTCCTAGGCCCCAAGCTCTGGAACTCCCCACCTAAACCTCTCTGCCTCTTTACCTCTCTTTCCTCCTTCAAGACGCTCTTAAAACCTACCTCTTTGACCAAGCTTTTGGTCACCTGCGCTAATTTCTACTTATGCGGCTTGGTGTCAAATTTTTAAAATCTCATAATACTCCTGTGAAGCGCCTTGGGATGTTTCACTACGTTAAAGGCGCCATATAAATACAAGTTGTTATTGTTGGTTCGTAACTTACCAGGTTGCAAGTTCCAGGTTTTCGCACATGCCTTTCAGAAAGCTGAGCATACGCTGTCATTGGGTGTGCAAATTCTAGGCCAACCTCTTGAGTTCAGCAGAGCTGGTCGATCAGTAAATGGTCCGAGCATTTTAGGTTCAGGTGTATACCCATCGTGCCCAATATTAGATCCGATCAGCGTAACCTCTGAAGCATAAAATTAATATCCTCTCCTGATCTGACCTCGATACCATGCCCTCATGTACACATCTACAATGTTTCAGGAGACAAACTGAAGATACTTTAATGAAACAAATCATGAATGATGAGAGAATTCAGTTCATGGATAGACTAGAGAAGCTGGGGTTGTTCTCCTTGGACCAGAGCAGGCTAAATGAAGATTTGATAGAGGCATTTAAAATCATGAAGAGTTTAGATAGAGTAAATAAAGATAAACTGTTTCCAATGGCTGAAGAATCAATAATGAGAAGGCACAGATTTAAGGTGATTGGCAAAAGAACCAGAGGTGACGTGAGGAAAAACTTTTTAACGCAATGAGTGGTTAGGATTTGGAACTCACTGTCTGATTGGGAGTGGACACAGATTCAATAGTAGCCTTCAAAAGAGAATTGGATTACTACTTGAAGAAGAAAACATTGCAGGAATATGGGGAAAGAGCGGGGGAGTGGGACGAACTGGATTACTCTTCAAAAGAGCCGACGCAGACTCAATGGGCCAAATGGACTCTTTCTGTTCTGTGCCATTCTATGATTCTATGAAGCTACTTTAGTTTAGGTAGCAAATAGACATGCAGAATAATAATTTCATTCCAGGGTTAAATTAAAGAAAAGAACAAAAAATAGGAAATGCAGGATGATCTTTTGTACTAAAAGGGTGGGTAAATATGTAGAACTGATTACCAGCAAGGGTGCTGGAACAAGAAACCTTAATGTGTTTCAAGAGGAACTAGATAAGTTCAGGGTTTAAATGGGATTCAGGGTTATTAGAAATGCACAAAGGGGATATTGTCGATAGGTGGGCTAGGTAGAACAAAGGTATTCTCCTGCCTTAAACTGCTATTATGATACTATGTTAGAATTAAAACTCAATAAATAATTTGAAACTCCTCTTCATGAAAATAACTAAATCAATCTTGCTACACTCTCCATTTAAGTGGGCTAACTTACCCTTTTGTTGTCAGCCTCCTGGTTTTGACCAATCCTGAACTTAAATTGTGTGAGTTGTCCATCACTTGGACTTAGACCTAATTGCACTTACTGGCCGTGATTTCACCCCCATAGCACCGGTACTATTGGCCCTTTTTTATTAAAAAATGGTGTCCACCTCACTCCCGCCAAATTTCTGCTCGGCATGCCCTGTTCGCCAGCTTGGTGAGGACGGTGCATGAGTGCACCTGCAGAGTGGGCAGATTGAGACGACAGTCAGCGTGTAAGGTTAATTTGATGCACGACGTGCCATTTTCGACATCGCCGCTCCACTCAACACCCTCTCCTAAACATGCACAGCTGAACTTGCTGGTAAGTTGCTTCTTTCTTTTGTACTCGCTCTTGGAGAATTTGTAGGAGTACTGGGTTGCTGTAATAAATTTTAAAAGTTGTTAAAGTGTGCAGGGAGTGCTGCTGGATGTGGGGAATGATTACCCACTTGCTCCAGTCACGGGGGCTCTACTCGCCATCCCCCTCTTGCTGCAGCAGAATAAGAAGATGAAGCAGAGACAACACAGAAGACAAGCTGCTCGCAGAGGGAGGAGGAGGAGGGGGAGAAGGGCTCTTAACAGGAGGCTGTATATACCTAGAATTTCCAGGAAGCATGTCTGCTATCTGCACCTAAGCCAGTGTATTCAGAGGCTCCGCTTCACCAAAAGGAGGTGGGCACAGAAATCTCCCGCATCTTGGAAACAGACCTGCAGTCTCAGAGCAGGGCGGTGACAACACAGCCAGTGGCCCTCAAGGTGACCATAGCCTTCAATTTTTTCACCAGGCTGGAACAGGTGACATAGCAAATATCGCACAGTTCGCAATCCATCGCTTGATCCGGGAGGTCACAGAGGGGACTTCATTGTCTGCAGCAGAAGACTACAGATGGGCTTGCAAAACAACCTCAAGCAGCTCTGGATCCAGAAGACCCAGCTACAGACTGCACCACCTCGGTATGGGCAGCAGCTGTCTGGGCTGGCTGGCTGACAGGTAACAGCAAGGGCACTGGTAAAAGTACGAATGCAGTCACCCTGGGAGAGGACAGCATTTTCATGCTCCACATAGCCACTGCCACTCCCCCGGGGCAGCATCTCAGCAATCCAGATTGCGAGACTGCTATGACAGCCTGCAACCCTTTCAACATTGGTAAACACAGCAACGATGGCAGCAGTGTGTGCTTGCGTGACAGAAGTCTGAGCTTCCACTGCAGCACTCAGACGTTGGGTCGCTTCTGCTTGTGCTACTATTGTGAGACATCAGCCATCAGACCTTGCATCGTGGGTCCACAAGTGCACTAATGGAGTTGTACATCATTTCCATCCTGGAAATTATGGGCTATAAACACTGCGCAAAGCCCTGTATAGAGTTGGTGCCGGACTCCTCCATGCTCCTTGACAGTGACAACGGGCTCTCTGGCAGGTCTGCCAATGCACTGTATTTCTGTGTGCATGCCCATGACCCTTCTTCTGAAGGCCACCCCATCGATGCCGTCATCTGAGTCCTCTGCAGCAGAATTCATGCGCGAACTCGCCCTCCGAGGAGCTGGCACCTGAGTTACCCTTTCCACCTGCTCTGGCTGCAGGCCACCAGTGCCCAGTGGCTCATCACAGCAGATCCCACGTCTATACTACCTTCTAAAGTATGCGCAGAGCCAGTTTCTGAGCTGGTGCTTGCGAGCATCAGAATAAGTGATGGTGTCTCTTTTACACCATCATTTTCCTCTTGCTCATCGTGCACTGGCTGGCCAAGTTGGAGTTCTTGGGTATTTGGAAGGAGAAGGGCACATGGGTAGGGTTGTGTAGAGGGGAGGGGGGAAGCAAGATGTGCATGCTTACACCATCAGCAGCTCGTTAGTGAGAAGAGATTGTGGGTTGAGGGGGAAGTGGGATGTGAGAAGGAGGATTAGGTGTGATCATATCATCATCCTCAATGGATTGAGCCTTGCCTTTGCTACAGCCTCAGTGATGACCCTTCCAATAATGTCAAGCATTGTCTCTTCCAACTGGATAAGGGTATCCAGACTTGCCCGTCCTCTGCCGGTTAGCTGCTGCTGCCTGTGATTATGAGCCACCTTGCCCTGCAAGAGAAAGGGATGTGTGTCAGTGAATCTGGTGCAATGTGTTTGCGTGATGTGTCTGTCATGGTTGAATAGCTGGCAATGTGTGCAAGGTGTGAGAATCCTGGCAGTGACGGCTTCGGCTATCTGCTCTCACTGCCTTCTCACTGCGTGTCAGAAGCTGTGAACCCAAGGAAGGTTGCTGAGGAGCTAATGGAGGGCTCTGGCTGCGTGATGCCCTGTGATATGTCCTGATCGATATCGTGGTCAGCATTCTCCTGAGCACACATTTCCATGGACCCCTCCTCCCCCAAACTGCCTTGGTCTGGAGCGCATGCATACGGATCCTCAGGATCTTGAGAAGTGCTGTCTTCTTCTGCAAAAGACAACATAACAGTCAAATGGTTAGCAGCACAGGAGGGGGCAGGATGGGTGGCCCGAGTAGTCTCATGCATAGCAGGCCAGTCAGCAGGTTATTCTTTTTCTGCCAGTGCAAGTCAGCAAGGCAGCAACCCTTGGTTCCAGGGATGTCAGTTGTTGCAGATTTGACGGACCTCCTCCTGTTCTAGTTCTCTCCCTCTTGTTGTGGGCCAATTTCTTCTGCAAAGATGAAAATATCACCTGTCAGACATGGTCCGCTTCTGATGGGTGGGACACATACAGATGCTCACATTTTCCACAGCAATTTAATTAAAAGATGAAGATATTACTTACACTCACTACTTGACCAACGCCCTGCCATTTCTTCTTGCACTGGCTTCCAGATCTTGTGGTGTTGACCCCAGCGGAGAATTCTTCGGCAACGAGGTTCCACCTTTTCCTCATTTCCTTGGGGGAGACCTTTGACGGGCCACTCTTGCTGATATCCAGCTCCAGCCATTTCTCTTCAATAACCGTCACTAATTTCTCCATTTCCTCATGGAGGAAATTATTGGTTCTTCTTGCACGCTCTTGTGCCATTCGTCTATTGGACTCAAACACAGGTAATGTTCAAAGATCACACTTACACCTCTCTTACACTTATCCAACACTCTTTTCCACTCCCTCAGCCACACAAAAATCAATATTCAGACCTCACCTTTATATATGCTCCATAACCACTTATCTTAGGATGCTCTCCCTTTAATTGACTGATTGCCAAGTTTCCTGTTACACTGCGCATGCGCGCAGACTGAACCGTCCATTGTGCATGCGCGCACACGCAAACGGTCATGCGTGCCCCTGCCGGCACTGCACGACACGCTGGGCCCAAGCCCCATCCCCTGCCGGCCGCGATGAGCAAGTGCAGCCGAAGCTCTGCTCCCCCCACACTCTGTTGCGCGACGCCGATGGATCCGGACGATGAGGGAGCGGCCAAATTCCGAGGTAGATTTTGGTACTTTTTTTCCTCCAGGAAGTCGGCGCACTGCATCGAGATCTGCTGCTCTAAGCGGCTGGGAAATTTGGGGCCATAGGGCTCAAATTTCCCCAGGAGTTGCCCCGCTTTTTTTGGAGCAAGTAGCTTTTTTTGAAGTAACTTAAAAATTGCAAATTTCCCCATTTAACTTGCTCCAGTATAAGTCAGTTAGTTAGGTTTTTTTTCAGTTTAGTTTTTTTTTCTCCCAAAAGGGGCGTTACCAGCCACTTACGCCTCTTTTGGCCATAGAAGCAAATTTGGCCAGCTGAAAGTTACTCCAAACTAACTTAGGCCAGTGTATGTGGCCACTTTTGTAGGCACAGGAAAACCTTACCTACATTTAAGAAATCAGCGCAGGTAGCCAGAGATAGGGGGATGCGGGAGTGGGGGGGGGATGGTGCGGAAGGTGAGTTAGAGGGTTCTAAAGCACTAAACACCTTCACAGCATCAGCACAACATCACAATATCTTCAACACAACATCTTCACAACATTATCAAAAATAAATGAAAGATAAATCAGCTGCTGAAGATAGAGCGGTCCTGCCTTGCCGACTGCAGAATGCTCCGGCTAGCCCTTCGGCCAGGGCTAGGGGCGGCAGGCACGCATGACTGTAGGGGTGAGGGATGTTTTTTTTTTACAGTTGTTCCTAAATGTTGTGTGGTGATAATGGAACATGATTCAGTCTTAATGCAAAATATCTTTTATTAGATATTTTACAGTGCACTTCAACAACAACAGCAACAACAGCAAAGAAAGGCTGCACCAATCCCTCACCCACATCTCGGGGTAAGTGCACTTCCTCATAGGGTTGGTGATGGTGGTGGGGGCGGTGGGGGTGGGGGTGTTGGGGGCCCGGCTTGGGTCTCACTGGTGGTTGATGTGTGGATTGAAGTGGGAGTAGCATTTGAGTATCCGGCCTTTGTGCTCTTATTGCAGAAGCCAGCTCCCTCATGGCATCTGCTATCATTTGCACACCCTCTGAAATGCCCGCCCTCACTTCCAGTCTCAGTGCTGAGATTTCTCCCAACAGTGTCGCTACCACATCACACACCCCAATGATGATCACCACGAGTGATCTTGTAAGGGCATTGGTCTCCTCACCCAGTTACATTACCTGATTAACATCTGATGAAGGATGCATTTCAGAAGAGACTGGATGCTTCTCCTTCTGCTCACCGTGGGTCTGCCTAGTGGCACCCCTCCAGTGTGAGGCACAGGCTGGGACGGTGGGGCATTGGGTGTCCCAACATGCATTTCACCACTGCCACTGGGGCCCGCAACCTCGGAAGGTGTGAAACCAAGGAATGTCGCCACGGAGCTCATGGAGGTGTCTGGCAAAGTGATGCCCTGTACCATGGACTGATCCATATTATGATCAGCATTCTTCCGTGAACACATTTCCATGGATCTCTCCTCCCCCCCCACCTGCCATAGCCTGGACACACGCATCTGGATTTTCTGGTGGATCTTCAGGATGTTCAGGATTGTCTTCTTCTTCTGCAAAATACAATAGAACAGTCAAATGGTTAGCAGCACAGGACGGGGCAGGATGGGTGGCATGAGTAGTCTCACGCGTAGCAGGCCAGTCAGCAGGTTGATTTGAAGGGCGACTATGCATTTTAATGACTCACCTTCACCCTCGCGTGTGGGTCCAGCTTGTGCAGAGCTGATTCTTTTTCTGACGGTACGACTCAGCAAGGCAGCAACCCTCTGTTCCAGGGGTGATAGTTGGTGCAGATTCTAAGTCTTTCCCCTTTGTTGTGGGCCAATTTCTTCTGCAAAGATGAAAACATAACTTTTCACACATGGTGCGCATCTGATGGGTGGGACACATACAGATGGTCACATTTACAATTGCAATTCCATTTAAAGATGAAGATATTACTTACACTCACTACTTGACCAACGTCCTGCCATTTCCTTTTGCACTGGCTTCCAGATCTTGTGGTATGCACCCCTGCGGAGTATTCTTCTGCAACTAGGTTCCATCATCTTCTCATTTCTTTGTGGGACCACTCTTACTGATATCCAGCTCCACCCATTTGTCCTCAATGACAGTGATTAATTTCCCCACATTCTCATGGAGGAAATTCTTTGTTCATGTTGCACGCTCTTGCGTCATTGGTGTATTGGACTTACACTCAGGTTATCTTGAAAGATCACAGTTCTCACCTTTCTTCCATCTATGCAGCACTCCTTTCCACTCCCTCAGCCACCCAAAAATCACTAGTTATACCTTACCTTTATATATGGTCCACTGCCAATGCTGTTGGGGCCCTGAGGACGCTCTCCCTTTAATTGGCCGATTGCCAAGCTTATGTTGCATTGCACAATGCTGGAACGCGCATCGCGCATGTGCGCACGCTGAAATGGACATGCGTCATCCTGCCGGCACTCGAGGAGACACTGGGCCAAAGCCCTGCCCACCTGCTGGCTGCGCTGAGCAAGTGCCACCAAAGCTCCGCCCCCCACAAGCTCTGCAGCACCATGCCACGGGACCAGAACGATTAAACATAGAAACATAGAAACATAGAAAATAGGTGCAGGAGTAGGCCATTCGGCCCTTCTAGCCTGCACTGCCATTCAATGAGTTCATGGCTGAACATGCAACTTCAGTACCCCATTCCTGCTTTCTTACCATACCCCTTGACCCCCTTAGCAGTAAGGACTACATCTAACTCCTTTTTGAATATATTTAGTGAATTGGCCTCAACAACTTTCTGTGGTAGAGAATTCCACAGGTTCACCACTCTCTGGGTGAAGAAGTTTCTCCTCATCTCGGTCCTAAATGGCTTACCCCTTATACTTAGACTGTGACCCCTCGTTCTGGACTTCCCCAACATTGTGAACATTCTTCCTGCATCTAACCTGTCTAAACCCATCAGAATTTTAAACGTTTCTATAAGGTCCCCTCTCAATCTTCTGAACTCCCGAGAATACAAGCCCAGTTGATTCAGTCTTTCTTGATAGGTCAGTCCCGCCATCCCGGGAATCAGTCTGGTGAACCTTCGCTGCACTCCCTCAATAACAAGAATGTCCTTCCTCAGGTTAGGAGACCAAAACTGTACACAATACTCCAGGTGTGGCCTCACCAAGGCCCTGTACAACTGTAGCAACACCTCCCTGCCCCTGTACTCAAATCCCCTCGCTATGAAAGCCAACATGCTATTTGCTTTCTTAACCGCCTGCTGTAGCTGCATGCCAACCTTCAATGACTGATGTACCATGACACCCAGGTCTCGTTGCACCTCCCCTATTTCTAATCTGTCACCATTCAGATAATAGTCTGTCTCTTTGTTTTTACCACCAAAGTGGACAACCTCACATTTATCCACATTATACTTCATCTGCCTTGCATTTGCCCACTCACCTAACCTATCCAAGTCGCTCTGCAGCCTCATAGCATCCTCTCGCAGCTCACACTGTCACCTAACTTAGTGTCATCCGCAAATTTGGAGATACTACATTTAATCCCCTCGTCTAAATCATTAATATACAGTGAAAACAGCTGGGGCCCCAGCACAGAACCTGCGGTACCCTGCCATTCTGAATAGTACCCATTTACTCCTACTCTTTGCTTCCTGTCTGACAGCCATTTCTCAATCCATGTCAGCACACTACCCCCAATCCCATGTGCTTTAACTTTGCACATTAATCTCTTGTGTGGGACCTTGTCGAAAGCCTTCTGAAAGTCCAAATATACCACATCAAATGGTTCTCCCTTGTCCACTCTACTGGAAACATCCTCAAAAAATTCCAGAAGATTTGTCAAGCATGATTTCCCTTTCACAAATCCATGCTGACTTGGACCTATCATGTCACCTCTTTCCAAATGCGCTGCTATGACATCCTTAATAATTGATTCCATCATCTTACCCACTACCGATGTCAGGCTGACCGGTCTATAATTCCCTGTTTTCTCTCTCCCTCCTTTTTTAAAACGTGGGGTTACATTGGCTACCCTTCACTCGATAGGAACTGATCCAGAGTAAATGGAATGTTGGAAAATGACTGTCAATGCATCCGCTATTTCCAAGGCCACCTCCTTAAGTTCTCTGGGATGCAGTCCATCAGGCCCTGGAGATTTATCGGCCTTCAATCCCATCAATTTCCCCAACACAATTTCCCGACTAATAAGGATTTCCCTCAGTTCCTCCTTACTAGACCCTCTGACCCTTCTTATATCTGGAAGGTTGTTTGTGTCCTCCTTAGTGAATACCGAACCAAAGTACCGAACCACGTCTCCGTAATCCCAATCACATCATATTTGTTAACATCTATTTGCACAATTAATTCATCCACCTTATTACGGATACTCCTTGCATTCAGACACAAAGCCTTCAGGCTTGTTTTTTTAACACCCTTTGTCCTTTTAGAATTTTGTTGTACAGTGGCCCTTTTTGTTCTCTGTCTTGCGTTTCTCTGACCTCCACTTTTTCTCATCTCTTTTCTGTTTTTTGCTTTTATCTCCTTTTTGTTTCCCTCTGTCTCATAAACATAGAAACATAAAAATAGGTGCAGGAGTAGGCCATTCGGCCCTTCGAGCCTGCACCACCATTCAATAAGATCATGGCTGATCATTCCTTCAGTACCACTTCCTGCATTAGTTCCCATCCCCCTGCCATATTAGTTTAACTCCTCCCCAACAGTACTAGCAAACAATCCTCCGAGGACATTGGTTCCAGTCCTGCCCAGGTGCAGATCGTCCGGTTTGTACTGGTCCCACCTCCCCCAGAACCGATTCCAATGCTCCAGGAATTTGAATCCCTCCCTGCAGCACCACTGCTCAAGCCACGTATTCATCTGTGCTATCCTGCAATTCCTACTCTGCCTAGCACGTGGCACTGGTAGCAATCCCGAGATTACTACTTTTGAGGTCCTACTTTTTAAGTTAGCTCCTAGCTCCTTAAATTCGTTTCGTAGGACCTCATCCCTTTTTTTACCTATGTCGTTGGTACCAATGTGAACCACGACAACTGGCTGTTCTCCCACCCTTTTTAGAATGTCCTGCACCCGCTCCGAGACATCCTTGACCCTTGCACCAGGGAGGCAACATACTATCCTGGAATCTCGGTTGCGGCCACAGAAATGCCTATCTATTCCCCTAACAATTGAATCCCCTATCACTATCGCTCTCCCATTCTTTTTCCTCCACTCCTGTGCAACAGAGCCAGCCACGGTGCCATGAACTTGGCTGCTGCTGCCCTCCCCTGATGAGTCATCCCCCTCAACAGTACTCAAAGCAGTGTATCTGTTTTTCAGGGGGATGACCGCAGGGGACCCCTGCACTTCCTTCTTTGCACTGCTCTTCCTGCTGGTCTTCCATTCCCTATCTGGCTGTGGATCCTTCTCTTGTGGTATGACCAACTCGCTACATGTGCTACTCACGTCATTCTCAGCATCGTGGATGCTCCAGAGTGAATCCACCCTCAGCTCCAACTCCGCAACGGGGAGCGGCCAAATTAAAAGGTAAATTTTCAGTGCATTTTTTGCCCCACAAAGTCGGTATACCACGGCTAACTATGCCGCTCTAGGTGGCTGTGGAAATTTGGGTCCATAGAAACTAGGAGCAGTAGTAGGCCAGTCGGCCCTTCACGTCTGCATCGCCATTCGATATGATCATGGCTGATCCTCTATTGCAAAACCTTATTCCCACTTTTTCCCCACACCCCTTGATACCTTTTGTTTCTGGAAATCTATCTATCTCCCTCTTAAATATATTCAGTAACTTGGCATCCACAGCCTTCTGTGTTGGAGAATTCCATAGGTCCACCACCCTCTGAGTGAAAGAAATTCTCCTCATCTCGGTCCTAAATTTCCTACCCCGTATCCTGAGACTGTGACTCCTTGTTCTAGACTTCCCAGCCAGGGGAAACATCCTCCCCGCATCCAGTCTGTCCAACTCGGTCAGAATTTTATATGTTTCAATGAGATCCCCTCTCATTCTTCTAAACTCTTGTGAATACAGGCCTAGTCGACCCAATTTTTCCTCATACAACAGTCCTGCCATCCCAGGAATCAGTCTGATGAACCTTCGCTGCACTCCTTCTATGGCAAGTATATCCTTTCTTAGGTAAGGAGACCAAAACTGCACACAATACTCTAGTTGCGGTCTCACCAAGGCCCCGTATAACTGTAGTAATACATCCTTGCTCCTGTACTTAAATCCTCTTGCAATGAAGGCCAACATACCATTTGCCTTCCTAACTGCTTACTGCACCTGCTTTCAATGACTGGTGTAAGCACACCCAGGTCCCTCTGTACATCGACACTTCCCAAGCTATCACCATTTAAATAAAACGTTGTCCTTATGTTTTTCCTTCCAAAGTGGATAAGAACGTAAGAACATAAGAATTAGGAACAGGAGTAGGCCATCTAGCCCCTCGAGCCTGCTCCGCCATTCAACAAGATCATGGCTGATCTGATTTATCCACATTATACTGCATCTGCCATGTGTTTGCCCACTCACTCAACCTATCTAAATCGCCTTGCAGTGTCTTTGCATCCTCCTCACGATTGGCAATCCCACTTAGTTTTGTGTCATCAGCAAACTTAGAAATAGTACATTTGCTTCCCTCATCCAAATCATTTGTATATATTGTGAATAGCTGGGGTCCAAGCACTGATCCCTGTGGTACCCCACTAGTCACTGCCCGCCACCCCAAAAAAGACCTGTTTATTCCTACTCTCTGTTTCCTGTCACTTAACCAATTTTCAATCCATGCCAATACATTACCCCCAATCGTATGTGCTTTAATTTTACACACTAACCTCTTACGTGGGACTTTATCAAAGACCTTCTGAAAATCCAAATACACTACATCCACTGGTTCTTCCTTATCTATTCTATCGGTTACATCCTCAAAAAACTCCAGTAGGTTTGTCAAACGTTATTTTTCTTTCATAAACCCATGTTGACTTTGCTTAATCCCGTTGATATTATCTAAGTGTGCCATTATCACATCCTTTATAATAGACTCCAGCATTTTCCCTACTACTGATGTCAGGCTAACCGGTCTGTAGTTCCCCGTTTTCTCTCTGCCTCCTTTTTTAAATAGTGGGATTATATTTGCCACCCTCCAATCTGCAGGCACTGTTCCAGAATCTATGGAATTTTGGAAGATGACAACCAATGTTTCTACTATTTCCATGGCAACCTCTTTTAGTACTCTGGGATACAGATCATTGGGCCCTGGGGATTTATCTGCCTTCAATCCCATTAGTTTCTCCAGCACTATTTTCTTACTAATGATCATTTCCTTTAATTCCTCTTGCTCACTTGATCCTCGGTTCCCTAGCATTACTGGGAAGTTATTTGTGTACTCTTGCATGAAAATAGAACCAAAGTATTTATTTAATTGTTCTGACATTTCCTTGTTCCCCATTACAAATTCTCCTGTTTCTGTCTGTAAAGGACCTACATTTGTCTTCACTAATCTTTTTCTTTTTACATACTTGTAGACACTTTTTCGGTTGGTTTTTATGTTCCTTTCAAGTTTACTCTCATACTCTATTTTTCCCCTGTAATCAATCTCTTGGTCCTTTTTTGCTGAATTCTAAACTGCTCCCAATCCTCAGGCTTGCTACTTTTTCTGGCAGCTTTGTATAACTCCTCTTTGGATCTAATACTATCCTTAATTTCTTTTGTTAGCCATGGTTCGGCCACTTTTCCTTTTGTATTTTTATGCCAGAAAGGAATGTATACCTGTTGCAATTCATGCATTTGTTCTTTAAATATTAGCCATTGCCTATCTGCTGTCATGCCGTTTAATGAATCTTCCCAATCTATCACAGCCAATTCATTCCTCATACCTTTGTAGTTTCCTTTGTTTAGATTTAGGACCCTAGTTTCGGATTGGACTACTTCACTTTCCATCTTAATAAAGATTTCAATCATGTCATGGTCATTCTTCCCGAAAGGACCCCACACAACAAGACTGTTAATTAACCCCTTCTCGTTACACAATACCCTATCTAGGATAGCCTGTTCCCTAGTAGGCTCCTCAACATACTGGTCTAAAAAACCATCTCGTACACACTCCAGGAATTCATCTGCCACAGTATTATTTCTAATTTGGTTTGGCCAGTCTATATGTAGATTAAAGTCACCAATGGTTATTGTAGTACCCTTGCTACATGCATCTTTAATTTCCTGTTTGATACCATCCCCTACACTACCACTACTGCTTGGAGGCCTATAGACAACTCCCACCAATGTTTTCTGCCCCTTGGTGCTCCTTAGCTCCATCCAGACTGATTTTACATCTTGATTTTCTGAGCCAATATCCTTTCTCACTATTGCTCTGATTTCATCCTTTACTAACAACACCACACCACCCCCTTTTTCTTTTTGCCTGTCCTTCCTAAATATCAAATATCCTTGGATATTCAGTTCCCAACCCTGGTCACCCTGCAACCATGTCTCCGTAATTGCAACTATATTATATCCGTTTATATCTATTTGTGCTGGTAATTTGTCTACCTTATTGCAGATGCTTCGTGCATTCAGATACAATGCTTTCAAATTTGTCGTTTTAACATTATTAGACATCTTAACATTATTTTGTACTATAGCCCTATTTGTCTTGTCACTATTTTTTCTTACCTGGACCCTATTTGTTAGTGCACTCTTGTGTTTGTATGCTCTGTCCCTTCCTGATATAATCTGATTATCCTTACCACAATCACTTTCCTGCATTGCTTCCTTTTCTTTTCTCTTCAGCATTCTAGATTGCTCTCCACTGCGACTGTCCTCCTCACCACCACCAGTCCCCCTCCACCCCCACCTTATTTAGTTGAAAGCCCTGTCTACCTCCCTAGTTAGTCGGTTTGCTAGAACTCTGATCCCAGCATAGTTCAGATGTAGTCCATCTCCACGGAACAGCTCTGTCTTTCCCGAGTATTGGTGCCAGCGCCGCACGAATCAAAGTCACCAAGGCTTCTTCGGCAGCACCTCCCAAACCCATGACCTCTACCACCTCGAAGGACAAGGGCAGCAGGTGTATGGGAACACCACCACCTCCACATTCCACTCCAAGTCACACACCATCCTGACTTGGAAGTATATCGCCATTCCTTCATCGTTGCTGGGTCAAAAATCCTGGAACTCCCTCCCTAACAACACTATGGGAGCACCTTTACCACACAGGCTGCAGCAATTCAAGAATGCGGCTCACCACCACCTTCTCAAGGGCAATTAGGGATGGGCAATAAATGCTGGCCTTGCCAGCAACGCCCACATTCCTTCAATGAATAATAAAAAAGTAACATTTGCGCCACACAAGTGCCAAGCAATGACTATCTACAACAAGAGAGAGTCTAACCACCACCCCTTGACATTCAAAGGCATTACTATTGCTTAATCCTCAACCAACAATATCCTAGGGGTCACCATTGTCCAGAAACTGAACTGGACCAGCCACATAAATACTGTGGCAACAAGAGCAGGTCAGAGGCTGAGTATTCTGCAGTGAGTGTCTCTCCTCCTGACTCCGCAAAGTCTTTCCACCATCTATAAGGCACAAGTCAGGAGTATAATGGAATACTCTCCACTTGCCTGGATGAGTGCAGCTCCAACAACACTCAAGAAGCTCGACACTATCCAGGGCAGTTCAGCCCGCTTGATTGGCACCCCATCCATCACCTTAAACATTCACTCCCTCCACCACTGGCACACCGTGGCTGCAGTGTGTACCATCTATAAGATATACTGTAATAACTCAGCAAGGCTTCTTCGACAGCACCTCCCAAACCTGCAACCTCTACCACCTAGAAGGACAAGGGCAGCAGGTGCATGGGAACACCATCACCTGCAAGTTTCCCTTCAAGTCATACACCATCCTGATTT
Source organism: Pristiophorus japonicus (assembly GCF_044704955.1). Classification (NCBI taxonomy): domain Eukaryota; kingdom Metazoa; phylum Chordata; class Chondrichthyes; family Pristiophoridae; genus Pristiophorus; species Pristiophorus japonicus. Next base: position 183,767,500 of record NC_091977.1, read on the forward strand.
GGAAATATATTGCCGTTGCGTCATTGTCACTGGGTCAAAGTCCTGGAACTCTCTCCTTAACAGCACTATGGGAATACCTTCAAGAAAAATGCTGGCCTTGCCATCCCGGGAATGAATAAAATAATATATTTGGCTTGAAAGTTAATTCGTATACTGGATCCTCCTGTCATAGAAGAAAATATTATTATCTGATGTCAATTAATTCTTACTATCTGTGGCATGGCCCTGAATGAATGCATTAATCTTCTGTGAATTGCTATTGCATTTTTGGACAGGTAAAATGCCACGGCTTGCTTCAAATTTGACTTTGCCATATTTGGGCACATAAAATGCTATCTTATGGTTTTATATTAACAGATGAATATTAAGCACTTGCAAACTACTCACTTTAGCTCCGCTCCAAGCCAGAAAGAAACCAACTTATCTTCATTAACTAGAAGGCAATCAATTTGGGGCTGAATAAATACAGCCTGCAACACCTCAGATACACTGTAGCAGTGGTGGGGCTGCAGGTGGGTAGTGTAGGGTGGGAGATAGTCCCCAGATGGGTCATGAATGGCTGACAGGGGGAATGGACTGGAGGAGAGGCAGAGTCCTGGTACAAAGGCAGAAAATAAATCCTGCTGCTTCTGAAAGGAGCAATGGCAGCACTGGATGAAACAAGCTACCTGCAAAACAAGGACAGCAGCCAGATTGAAGAAACAAGAAGCAAACTTTCTTATCCTTTATTTGTTCTGGGATCATAGGCAACATTAACAAGACAGTTGTCATCTCTGGGTTCATCAAGAGTCAATCACATAATGTGAAAATAGAGTTAGTGGAATTGACCTAGTAGATGGCAGGTTCCACCTCCTGAAAAACATCAGAGAAACAGCTGGCATTTTAAAAAACTCTATAGTGTTCATTGTCAATTTCTGGTGCTAACCTACAATTTACCGGATTTGCTGAATTCAATTTCATAAGTTACTATTATTGTGTCTGTGAGCACTCTAGTAATGACTCCACGAGGCAAGGCATTGTACTTGAACTGTGGTGACCTTTGTCCATTTATTGCAGCTCCTGAGTGAGGGTACAGTATGGTGAGCTCCCTTTTATACCTGGTTACCTGTCGTGTACAGGTGATCCCTCGGTCTCAACCAGTTGCACCCTCTGGTGGTACAAGCATAGTGTACACAGTGTGAAGGTACATCCAGTAGTCTTATGTAACTGTACATTGAGTGTACAGGGAGTATACTTATATTATACATACACAACATCACTCTCCCTTAAGTCTTGTGCCACTGGCCTTTACATTGTGTGCTCTGGCCCTAGACTTGAGTGGCCAAAGCCCTTTCACCTTGTCTATGCTTTGACTTGGCTCTCTCCCTGTTGACCCCCAAGTCCTTATTGCCACAACATTGGGAAATAGTCAGCAGTGGACGGTTTGAGGCTACAGTGGGGGTTGAGTGGGTTCTGGGTGTGATCCATGTGGGTCCATGGCTACATACATCCATTTTCCATGAGTGTGGCTCAACATCTGCATGTGCATACATGTACAGAAAGAAAGAAAAAAATAAAGATAGGATTGATTACATCACTGTTTGGTTTCTGCAGTCGTGGAACAAGTACATTTTACAGGTAAGGTACATACGTGGTATCACAGTCTTGCCCCTGGGTTGTGTTGGTGCAGATGGGTGAGGACACTATTCCAGAATGACCGGACTGAGTCCAGGTTGTCTGATGGCGACGCTGTGCCCCCTGCAGCTGGGTGGCCTCGGATCGCTTACCTGGCTCAGTCTCAGGGCCTTTGCCGTTGCCTAGTGGCGGGCAGAGCCACAGGAGTGTGTGGCCTCTCTGTCCTCCTTTGAGGGCTGTGGTGTCTCCCTGCTGCCCTTCAGCAGTGGTGGGAGCCTGGTCATCCCAGTCCCATTGGGAGAGTTGCAGGGTGCTAGCCTCTTGCTCCCAGTACTGGCCCTGGTGGCCAGTGTAAGGGGTGGTGTGTGGGGTCAGTTTTGCTTCTGACCTTATGAGTGGTTCGAATCGCCCCCACTCCCTCTGCTTTAGACTCTGGGCTTATTTAGGAGATGTGACAAAATGGTGCAATAGACAACTGGTTTCTCGGTGCAAGAAATGTATGTTTTTTATTCAAGAAGAATGAATACACCTTTTATTAAAAACTGAGAAAACTTATCACTTTAAATGAGAGAAAACTTATCACTCTAATGGGGAATCCTTTACTAAAATACAAGAGAATACCCAGCAGTACAAAATCTCCCACCTCCCAATTCCCTTATCTAGCTAAGTTAGGCTCTGGGGCTTCAGGGACTATGCTCACCAATCCTTCCTTGACAGTTGGTAATGGGTCCCGGTTTTGGGGTTCGTTGGATTTTGTTGATTCTGCTAGCTGTACCCTGAATGTAGGAGAGGACTTCTTGCTGCGTGTTCCTCAGTTGGGTGGTGTCCGCTGATGCGGTAGGGCGCGTATTGGATCTATGTGGTGAGTACCCACTTTCTTCCTTCAGCAGTAGGTTTTAAAGTTCTTTTAGGTAATGTTTTACCTGTTGGTAGCTCAGGGATAGCTTGTAGAGTGGAAACAGCTTGCAAATCTTTGGGTTTTCGTCGCGTTGACTTCACTTTTGAAATCGTTGGTCACGGTGACTCAATATTACCAATTTGGTTACTGGTAATATCTTGGTGGTTGCTTCGTGAGCCTCTTGCTGCCGTGGCGTGCTTGGTGTCCTGGTCGCTTGTGATACTGTCTTGGTTGATGTTCTGAAGAACCAAGTTAATGAAGCTGATGTGCTGATCATGAAGTCTGCCAGGCCTGAAGCATACGAAGCTGGTGTTGAAGCAAAGTGCAGCCCTGACTTAAAAACAGGCCTCAATTATACCTTGAGAGGCTTCCTTATCTGTGCGCCAAATCAAGCCCGGTTCTTTGTTTAAGTTTTGGCGAGCTCGTTGAGTTTTGGCGGGATTGTTACTGGTAACTTGATTGAAAATGTGTCAATTGCTGGAATTATTGTTAAAGTTAGTTTCTGATGTCGAGTTGTCTGCCTGGGTCCCAGCTTTCTATGCCGGCTGGAAAGGTGATTAGCATAATGCATGTGTTGGATGGGTTCTGTGCTTGGACTGAAACTGTACTTCCTTGGATCAATTGTTGAAATGTAAATGTCTTCTAGGGGGCAGGTTTCGAGGGTAAACAGTTCCCCAGCCAATTTGATTAACTCAAATGTCCCCAGATAGCTTGATTAGCTCCAATATCCAAACTGGTCTTTTAGAGGTTGAACCCACCCCTTTTCTTACAGCCCTTTTCTCACAGACCCAACATTCACCTTTTAAAAATCCCAAACTTGGTTAAAGCTTGTAGATTTCTTCCATCAGCACTTTAAGATCCCAAACTTTCTGCTTAATAGTCCCAAATTGAATTTCCTTTTCAATGAGTCCAAACACTAGGGGGTTTCCACGAATTTTGGAATCTTACACCAGAGAGGTAGGGACGATCAGGGGTAGGGTACCGGTAGTGGTGCCTTTGTCTTCCGCTGATCGCTGGCCCTGCAGCTGGTATGCTCCCTCTGTGTGTGGCCATACTCCCTGGGGCATCACATTGGTCCCAGAGACGCAGGCTACATGATCGGGTAGCCCGCTTGACTTGGGTGCTTCCGATGGGAGGTTGCCCTTGGTTTTGTCGGCATACATGTAGAACCCGGCATCGCACATCATTACTTCATTTACTTTCACAATACATTGGTTCTGACTTCAATCGCCCGACTTAACACGGTTAGTTGCATTTACATACTTGAATTTGTCAATTACATCGCTTACATATGTATCACCAGCATTGCTGTGTAAAGAGTGGAACTGTCCCTTTAATTGTGATGGGTTGCCGGTCTCCTTTAAAAGGGCCTTGCAATCTTTACCCCAATCTGGTTCGCTGCTCGGCATCACATGTTGCTCCATCAACGCTGCCCCTTGTGGTCTGGCCACCGCCATCTTTACTTCAGGCGCTTCACCTTGTGGTGCAGGCGCCATCTTCTTTCTCTCCACGAGGTAGGCTGCGGTGATCCTTTTCTCCCCAGGTTTTGCCATGGAAGCAGGGAAGTTGCCTTCTGCGCCGATTTTCTTCCTCCGGAGTCCTGCCACTGGAGCCTGGAAGGTCAGGTCAGGTTGTTGCGGCTGGATCATTTCGCAGTTGGGTTGAGCAGTCTGTGTCACCTCCACGCAGTAGAGTTGAGCGGCTGGTTTCTCCGGTGTTGTGCTGGATCCAAATTTGGGACCATGTAGGACCTCGATCGCTGGAGGCTGGAGGTTTTCCCAGCTCCAATGGATCTTTTTCATCCATCTTCTTCCTCACAGTGTTGGACCATCACCAGCAACGATCCACAAAGGTAACTTGTGCATCGCGCCGCCATGGGACACCTGGACATCCACGCTGCCAACGATTGGGATGGTGTCGTTTGTGTAGGTGAGCAGCTTCACTTGGATCGGGATCATTTTAGGTCGTGCGACTGGATTGTCCCAGCATTTCTCAAAGGTCGCCTGATTCATCAGTGACTGCCTCGTCCCTTTGTCCACTTCCATCATGATTGGAACATCGTTGATTTCGACTTCCATTTTCAACGGGGGACTCTAGGCTAGGTGGTGCAGGTAAAAACTTCGTACGCCTCATCGTGGGCTGAGCTGCCTCATGGACTCTCTCTTCATCGACTCAGTGAGTGCAATTTCTCTTGCACATTCGCTGGAGGTGGCCCTTTGTGTTACAGCCTTTGCATATATAGTCTTTATAGTGGCACTGATGGGTCCTGTGATTTTCTCCACAGCACTAGCATGGGGTTAGCCGGTTGGCCATATGTGGCGGACTCAGGGTTGCGGGACTCGGGGTTCTGTTCCCTCTACCCTGAGAGAAACTGCTAGCAGCAGCCTTGTCTCCAAAAGACGGCAGTCGGTTCACTGTACTTGCCGGGTTAGAGTCCTGGGGATGAGTCATCCGCTTAAGTTTGAGTTGTTCCTGTATCAATGTTGTTGTTGATTTCTGGATTCTTTTACCTCAATCTGGTTCAGCAAAATTACTGAAACGAATACCGTTTGTGCTTTAAACAAAGCAAGCTTTTATTTAAAAAGCAAATCCCGATCGGGGACTTTATCAGACAGAAGGAATGCAAGTCTATTCGAACGCACACACTTCCTACGGACAAAGTGACGTTACATTGTAAAGGGACGATGGTTATACATTTTCGGCAAAAGATAACAAGATAGGGCTAGAGTGACATCCTAGTCCAGCCTATCCTCTTAGATCCCTCTTTCCCTTTGTCCACTCATAAGTCGACCTAAGTATGGTCTGATTTTAAACAAAGACCTTCTGTTAATGTTTCAGGTTAATCACATGATTTAATAAGACCTTGAGGTTTTTCTGCAAGCTGTGGGTTTTGTTTCAATATGTGTTAGTGTTGTAACATTTCGCAGTCTCGAGTCTGAGATGTCATGGCTATTCCTCCATGAATTCTTTGTTAGCTTATACTGTCCCTATACAATTCCTACGTTCTCAACTTCAACGTCTCTATACATTTTTAAACATTCACATTCCCCCCTTTTATCATTCCATGATAACACTTAGGATCATTCTAGGAGTATCGCATTCATCTGTTCACACCCTATTTCCTGAATCATATTGTTGTTAGTGTCGAGTAGTTCTTTAGTTCGTTGGATCATAACTTGGGAGCCCTTGACCACAAGAGGGTTTGCTAACCTTGCCATCATTACTTTACAACAAAGGTTAAGGCAACCAACAATTAGATAGGATCTCCAAGATCCATCTGATAGCCAATCAAACCAGCTAGATCCTTCTGCTGGTGTGGATAACTTCTTCACCTCCCTTCTTATGTGATCAGCGAGATTGGTTATGTTTTCTGAACTATCAGGAATGTAAGTGCAACATTCAGATCCTATCAGGGCACACATTCCCCCTTTCTCAGCTAACAGGTAATTGAGGGCCATTCGGTTTTGTAATGCTATGGTCCTTATTGCTACCATTTCAGCTGTGATGCCCTCCAGAGCTTCAGCAGTATTGTATTGGCCCCCCTCCTCTCGTGATAGTTTGGCTCTGAATCCATCTGACAGTCTCAGTTAGGGTTAGTGGAACGGGGTGCAAAGGAATTCCCCCTTTGGAATGTATAGGGAATGTGAACACGCCCAACATCTAGAAAAGTTCCCATTTTGCGCATAAACATAAGACATGTACAAAAAGGTGTTTACATGGAGCTCTCGTCTCTGTCTCCCCTCCCATGCGCCAAAACTGTCATATATCAACACTATTATACAGACTGTGGCATACAGACAGTTTCATCTTATGGCTCAGGATTCAGATAAATAGTCCAATTATTTTGCTGATTAAAAGAGTTCAGTTTTCCCGTCTCTCTTCTCAGGTCACCGTCGGTGTAGCTGGCTGTCTATCACTACGGGTAAAAGTTCAAACTGGTCCACGTTCCAATTAGGATGCCAACGGCCTTGTTCAGCTATGGAGAAGAGGAAGTCTGGAACAGAAACAGGAGTTAGAATAACCAGTAAAATAGGTTCGTTAGAGGGTGGTGAGCTTGCAGCAGTGCAGGTGAACCCAGGCACTTTTCCCCTCAACCTTGGCTGCAGTGGGGGTAGTGAGTAACACCTGAAAAGGCCCCTCCCATTGTGGCTCTAATCCCTTCCGAATCCATACTTCCCTGGTGCCACGAGGAACAATTCGGGTAAAACTGGGAGGTCGAGGTGAGCATCTTAAACCTGGTTATGAGCTAGTCGCAGAGCCTGAGTCAGAGAAAGAACATAGGTGGTCATCAGTCGAGCTGAGATACCATATCTAGGAACAATTTCCCTCATTAACACCTTAACAACAGTTTGAGCCTTATTGTCCAGGGTAAGGTAGGCTTCAATCCATCTGCTAAACACATCTACTATTACTAACACATATTTGTAACACTGAACTTTTTGCAACTCAATGTAGTCCAACTGAAATGTCTCAAAGGGACTTTCGGGTAGGGGTGTTTTACCCCAATCACAGGGGACTCCCTTCCCTGGATTATGTTGCTGGCAAACCAGGCAACGACTACTGATGTTCTGGGTGAGCACCTGGAGTCTAGGGTGCCACCAAGTAGCCAAAAGTGTGTCACTCGTGGTCCTTGCTCCACAATGAGTAGCAAAATGCATACATTCAATAACCCATAGAGCCAACTCGTCAGACATGCAAGTCTGTTCCACGGGAGTGGTCCAGAGTTTAGAAACATTGTCATAAGTACATCCATAATATTTCCACAACAGTTTATCTTTTTCAGGAGCGTCCTCCTGTGCTTTAATAACATCTTGGATGGTTGGCATTGGTTTTTCCGAGGCTAACTTATCCTTCACAGGATTTTTAGTCTGACTCATCATTTTGGGCACTACCATCTGTTGGTCACGAGAAGCCTGTTTAGCCTCTTTGTCAGCACAGTGGTTCCCTATATCAACCGGGGATTTTCCGGTGGTGTGGGCGGTACATTTAACAATGGCAATGTGCTTGGGGAGCATGAGGGCTTGCAACAAATCAGATACTAGTTGCTTATGGGATATCTCATTCCCCTGTGTGGTTAGGAATCCCCTATTTTTCCATAATTGTCTGAAATCATGGGCTACTCCAAAGGCATACCCAGAGTCAGTATAGATAGTGACTTTGAGATCTTTGGCCAAGATACAGGCTCGGGTGAGGGCGAATAGTTCAGCTTGTTGGGCGGAATAGGCGGTCTCAAAGGCGGCAGATTCCACGGTCTGATTCTCCTGGTTTACTATAGCGTATCCAGAATTTCGTCTGCCTTCTGGGTCAATGGAAGAACTTCCGTCTACATACATAATACAGTCTGGATCTTCCATTGGTACATCAACTAAATCCTCCCTGACTGATGTGGCCTCCTGAATTAAAGATAAACAATCATGACTGGGTTCTTCCTCATCTTGGGGTGGCTCGGTAAGAAAACAGGCCGGATTGATGGCAGTACAGTGCCGAAAGGTCAGCCTTGGATTGCCTGTGATTTCAGTGGGTTCTGTCGGATAGAGGGCCAGTCCACATTGCCCTGCACTGGGCTCTCAATCGGATCCATGGGAGTATAACCCACTTGGGAGTGGTCCTCTGCCCACACATGAGGATCCACATAGTCAGGTATTTGCACATCCCGGCTGGTAGGGTCAGCCTCGTCTATAGCCTGGCGCACCATAACTTCACTGGTCTGTTCTCTGGTGCCTGGCCCAAGCAAAGGTGAGGTTTTGCTCTGTCTCTGAGCATGGGGGACATCGATTGCTGGAGTGAAGAGGTCTTCCCATTTCCACTGGGATCGTATGCTAGGGTCACGTGATAGGGTGCCTGCAGCAGGTCCAGAGACCACCACTGAGGGGTTCTAGTGGTATACTGCCGCTTAAGGGTTCCCTGTTTTACAATAATTCCATCATCTCCACACTCCAAATGCAACTGGAATTTGCAGAGGAGGTCTCTAGCCATCAAATTACAGTCCAGATTGGTTGTGATAACAAATCGATGTTCCACCGATTCTTCCTGGTAACCCATTTTAACCGGTTCTGACACCGGGAATGTAGAAACTTGTCCCAGGAATCCTGAAAGTTCCTGTGTTTCAGTAGAGGCAGGGAGTTTAAGCTTTGATTGTACAGAAGACATGAAGGCTCCCGTATCTATCAAGAAGGGTTGCCACTCATTCAGAATTGGTTCGTCGTCCGGGGAGGATCCCTGCACAATCAAGCTCCGTAGTCAATCGGGGGACAATTGACCAAAGGGGTTGTTCTGGGAGAAGTTAGTGTAAGATCCTCCTCTCCCCCCTTGCCCCCCTCCTCTTCCTCCTCTTCCTTTTCCATGCTGACGGTAGGGGCAATTTTTATTCCAATGTCTTTCTTGCCCACAAATAAAGCATCCATCTCGTCTTTCCCAGCCCCGACCTCTTCCCATACCAGGCCGGGGACAGTAGGGAGGTTTATTAGCAGGGCTCGGGCCGTTTGGTTGTTTAGTATAACCGTATCCTTCCTTATCCATCCAATCCTGTATGCAACACTGCGGTTCTATTGGTCCTTCCTCCCGAGATGGCTCTTCCTTTCTAGTCACGTATTCAGTCTTGACCCGGGTTGGGGGCGCACCTCCCCCCTCCCCTTTCTTTTCCTGCCAATAATATCTAACCACCCTTTCCATCTGGGCTTTACTGTTATCTGCCCAATTCATATTATTTGTCCGGATAGCGTGAGCAATCGAATAGGGCAGGCACTGAAGTAGGATAGCGCAGAATTGAGGAGAATCCTCTCCTGCCCTGAAGGCATTATCTCCTGATTGACTCCTGTATATTTCAATCGGCAGTTTCTTCACGCTTGGGTTTAGTTTCTAATACTGTGGCCATACTGATGGGCTTCTGAAGGGTCGTGGTGAGAGAATTGAAGATAGCGTTTAGGCGATCCTGGATATCGTTAGGATGAGCAACCAACAATGCATCATGAGTAGCACATCCTAGGTGAGTTAGAAATCGGGTGTGTTCAGTTGGGCTCAAAGTTTGCTTTACCAAGGTCTACAGGTCCCTTGATTCTGCATTTGATTGGTGTCGGGACTTTGGGATCTTGGAAATCATTTCTAGGTCGGAGGATGTTTCGGAGCTGTCTGACTGCTTGACAGTTCTGCGTCTCGATCGGCGGGGGTGTTTGCTATGTCTTTCACAACTTGGACTGGTAGATTGACTAGAAGATTTACGGGATTTGTGAGATCTGGTCCTTTCGGCTATATTGCTTGTGAACTGGGGATCCGAATCGCTATCAGAGGATGAGGAGTCAGTTTGGGTTTGTTGCTTTGTTGATATGGAGTTATTTTTAACTCCTCTCGACGGAGTGTAAGGTGGAGGGTGTTTGGAAGAGGACTGGAGCAAAGGGCCAGGGGGTGCGGGAGGCACCGTTGGGCGCTGAGTCAGTGACCGCTCATCAATTTCATCATCAGCCTCGGTTAACACAAAGCCAGCCATTTGACTACGTAGTCGGTCAATACTTTTCTCAGAGGTCCCAGAGGATCTCTTAGTAAGTTTCTCGTGTGCACATTCTTTTTTTAAGACGTCTACAGTTTTAACATGTGTTCCCTCTGTCAATGAGAGTCCTAATTTAATAGCATTTACTTGCCAACTTGACAGAAGTGATGCATCTTTTAATTTTTGACAATAGTGTCGCCATGTTGCAATTAACTTTTTTGTCCCCTTTTCCTCGTCCCCTTCTCCAAATTAATCCCTGTGCTTTTTTTGCTACCTCTACGCTTCTAGTGCCCCCTAGAGGCCACTGGTCATCTCCTAATAATTTGTTCAGGGCTCCTGATAATTTTCTAAAGTCTTCAGCTCTTTCAGGGAATTCCTCACATAACTTTTGTAGTGGACTATCTGCATCCGTTGTTTTATCCAACTGATTACCCATTTTCATGCTGCCCCTCGTATTACCGTGTCGTTACGCGTTCGCGTCGTCGTGCGATTTGAACAAACTTAAAATAAACACAGACTTTACTGAAACTAACACTGACTTTGAACAAACTCAAAATAAACAGACTTTACTAAAGCTAACACTGACTTCTGCGTCGCCCCACGGTTCACGTCGCCGCGCGATTTGAAACACTTAAAATAAACAGACTCTACTAAAGCTAACACTGATTTCCGCATCGCCCCGTGGTTCACGTCGCTGCGCAATTTGAAACACTTAAAATAAACAGACTCTACTAAAGCTAACACTGATTTCCGCGTCACCCCGCGGTTCGCGTCGCCGCGCGATTTGAAACACTTAAGATAAACAGACTCTACTAAAGCTAACACTGATTTCCGCATCGCCCCACGGTTCATGTCACCGCGCAATTTGAAACACTTAAAATAAACACGGACTCCCGCGTCGCCCCGCGGTTCGCGTCGCAGCGCGATTTAAAACACTTGAAATAAACAGAGACTTACTGAAACCAGCACTGACTTTGATATCACCCTGCAGTTCGCGTGCTGCGCGTTCGCGTCGGCCCATGTTCACTCGGCCGTGCGCTCGCGCCGCCGCACGTGCCGCGTCGCTATGCATTTCATGCTGCTGCGCGTCTGCGTTGGCCCACGTTCACTCGGCCGCACGCTCGTGCCGCCGCACGTCCCACGTCGCTGCGCGTTCGCGCTGCCGTGCACTTATCTCACCCTACCTTTCAAGTTGCTGCGTGATTTAAATTCAATCAGTGCCTAGACGGGCCAAGTGATATACGAGGTCGACGTCACACCTGACTTGAACACCTATCCTCTACTTAATTCCCCATAAGCCTTACTTAATTCCCTGTGAGCCTAATTTTCTAAATTTGATTTCTTATGAGCCTTATTTAATTTCTTTTAGTCTCCAAATTTCCCCATCCTTTCGCGTCACTACGCAGTTTAAATCCAATCAGTCAATGAAAGCCCTAATTTAATGGAGTTTTTCTGCCAACTGGACAGGAGTGATTTTTTTTTTAGACTGCAGTGGAATTTTTTTCATAATTTAAAATCTCAGAACATTTTTTTTCTTCAGCACCTATTTAGTACGTTACTTTTTTTTTGTCTTTTCCATAACTAGAGAGAAGTCTGGCATGTAGGCTGTGGACTGCTTTTCGTTATCTCAATTGTTCCAGCCTCAAGGTCGTGTTATTTAACATAATTTTTTTTTGAATCCTTTTGAATCCATCTCAGTTGTTTTGCTGTGCCTTCTCTGACTGTTTTCTTTCGACAAGTAAGTGAGCATGTTAAATCCTTTTTTTTAACCACCGGGACCATGTAATTTTTTCTTTTTTTTTTACTCAACAAACCTATCCTTTGTGCATTTCCTGGCTCTGTAACTTATCATCCGAATATACGTAATTCAATAAGGTTCACACTCTTAAACTTCCCACATACAGGACAACACTACGAAGGGTTAAAAAAAACTTTCATTCTGTTTGAAAAAGTAGGTGGAGATAAAACAAAGTATGGTCTGATTTTAAACAAAGACCTTCTGTTAATGTTTCAGGTTAATAACATGATTTGATAAGACCTTGAGGTTTTTCTGCAAGCTGTGGGTTTTGTTTCAATATGTGTTAGTGTTGTAACATTTCGCAGTCTCGAGTCTGAGATGTCATGGCTATTCCTCCATGAATTCTTTGTTAGCTTATACTGTCCCTATACAATTCCCACGTTCTCAACTTCAATGTCTCTTTACATTTTTAAACATTCATATTGTGAGCTCCTCATATATTTTGGTCATTGTTTTCACTGGGGTTAGCAAGTCCCTGACAAGGCCATAGATGTGGGCCCACAACTGCTGAGCAGGATAGCTCTGTGCTTATCAGCCAGCAAGGTTGGGTTGTCTCCCGTCAGGTCGTTCGCGATGAAAAAGTGTTCACGCTTTTCCACAAAGGCCTCCCAATCTTCCCCATTGGCGAATTGTTGAAACAAGCCAAGGTTAGCCATTTTCGCGTGGAAATTCGTAATCTCGTCGCCAGTTATTGTGTCTGTAAGCACTCTAGTAATGACTCCATGAGGTAAGGTATTGCACTTAAACTGTGATGACCTTAGTCCATTTATTACAGCTCCTGAGTGAGGGTACAGCATGGTGAGCTCCCTTTTATACCTGGTTACCTGTCGTGTACAGGTGACCCCTAGGTCTCCACCAGTTGCACCCTCTGGTGGTACAAGCATAGTATATACAGTGTGAAGGTACATCCAGTAGTCTTATGTAACTGTACATTGAGCGTACAGGGAGTATACTTATATTATATATACACCACTATGGCGAAATTTGAACTCACAACCTCTGACTTACTATTGCGCTACCTTAACAGATGGGCTACCATACCAAACCTGCATTTTCTACTAATGGAGAAATGCAACTAGAGTGATGATCTGCTTGGGGGCTTTGGAGACCCACAAAAAATGTGGTGTGCACTTTTTGAGGGCGGTGGCTATGGCACTGTGTGCCAACTTCTTGATATCCAGGGCTCCTTTGCAATGCAGGAAGAAATGTAATGACCTTATCAGAGCACCCTTCCTTGTTACCTCCTTAGATGTGTGCTGCTCCTTCATTCATTATCCTAGTGGTACCAGAGAAGTTGGAGATGAAAGTAGGACATGACAGTGGAGAGTGGAGACTTTGGAGTTGCTGTACTCAGATCTCTGAAACCCTGCTCTAAAAAGGATACACACATAGAGGCACTGAGGAGCATCTTGGAGGGCTTGAAAAAGATGGCAAGGTCACAGCAAAGTCCACTGCCATCCTCAGCATCAATATCTGAGAAGTATTTGACACAATGCAGCGCTACCTGGAGTGAGTGATGGCACCATGAAGGTTTATATCCGTCTGTCCATAGAGGGAAAATCTTTTCTAAAAGTCTCTGAATCAGTCTCCTTGCTTGGGGGTCTATCAGAGCAATGCCAGGGTCTGGGAAACACATGGGTGGGCAGCAGAATTCCCATTGACATGGGTCAGGCAGATACTTAAGAAGTGCCCCCCTCCAATGGCACTTCCATCTTCTGGCCCTATATAAGTGAGGTGTCTTCCTACTGACCCGGTAAACTCCAGTGGAGGGACAGTGCTGGGGGCCACTGACAAGCACATTCCCACCATAAGCTGCCAGGATTGCCACCTGTGACATTTTGGGGCTTTCTCTTTTTCAGACTTGAATGTCCAGAAAGACATCTCAAAGCTCTTTACAGGGCAGAGGAAAAGATCAGCGGGAAAAAAAAGGCAAAGTTAAAATTTCGTGGTTTAAAGCACGGTCAAAGCAAAAAGAATTGAGGAGGCTTTGAAAGCAGAGAGGCAAGTGTTAAAGTGAGGAGTCTTGGGAAGGACGTTCCATAGGACAGGGATGAAATATCTGAATGACTGGCTAGCAGTAGTGGAGCATAGGAAGCAGAGGAAGAGGAGTAAATGGGATAAAACAAGCAGAGGTGTGTGAAAGCACTCATGACTGGAAGCGATCACTGAAGCAGAGTGGGTGAGGCTATGGAGGCATTTTAAAGTGAGGACAAGATTTTTTAAAGCAACTTACTGGAAAACAGGGTCACAGTGGAAACTGGCAAGCACAGGGGTGATGGAGTTCGGGACTTTATGCAGGTGAGGATGTGGGCCATGGTGAATAAATTGTAGTTTGTGAAGAGTTTGAACAAAGCTGGCCTGTGAGGAGAGGTTTGGAGAAGTTAAACCTTAAGTTAATAGAAGAATGGATTTGTATTTTGGCAACGATGATGGGAGATGTATGAACTTAAATAAACAATGTTTGAGAGGTGAAAGAAAGTGATCTTGGTAGTGGATTGTATGCAGAAAAAGAAGTTCAAATACCTTAAGGTTCTACACCTATACACTAAGCCTGATGTGACAGCAAAAAAGGATCATGCGTTCAAGTATAGAGTCACTTCAGTGCTGGCAGGAGCCAAAGAATGTAGGCCTGGAATTTGCAGTGGGTAATAATGGCGAACTAAAAGCGGACCATAGTTTCAGTTTTTCATGAGATAGGTAGCTGGAGAGACAGTTAAACAAGCAAGCACAGGATGAAAATGGCGATAGGCAAATTCATGACAGATGTCAGAAAGTTCGTCTTCACACAAAGAATGATTAGCATGTGGAATACACTTCTGAGTGGAGGCAAAACCCATAGAATTAATTGAGAAACAGTTGGATGCTGTGCTGGGGAATTATTGAGCTGGTATGGGCCAAATAGTTTTCCTGATTCATATACCTCCTGTGACCTTGTGATGTTGAAGTTTCATTAATGGATTGAGAATGAGGTCAGAGGTCAGGTTCCAACTACGAGAAATACTGTAGTAGGAAAAGATGGAGTGCCAATGTAAAGATATAGATAAGTGAATACAGATTGTTTTGACCGTAACAATAAAAAAACCTCTAAATACTTGAATAAAATTAAGAATAATTAATAAAAAGTAATAGTGTTGACTGATGGTGCATGTTAAGAGGTAACAGTCAGATGATACTAGATTCGGAAATGAAAAGCCAGCAGCTTATAAAAATGAGCTTGCTCTGTAGTTTTTCCTTACATCTTTGTGCAAGCACTTTTCTATGTTAAAGAAACTTAGAAATATAGAAACATAGAAAATCGGTGCAGGAGTAGGCCATTCGGCCCTTCGAGCCTGCACCACCATTCAATAAGATCATGGCTGATCGTTCCACCTCAGTACCCCTTTCCTGCTTTCTCTCCATACCCCTTGATCCCTTCAGCTGTAAGGGCCATATCTAACTATCTAACTCCCTCTTGAATATATCCATCAACAACTCTCTGCGGCAGTGAATTCCACAGGTTAACAACTCTCTGAGTGAAGAAGTTTCTTCTCATCTCAGTCCTAAATGGCCTACCTTTTATCCTAAGATTGTGTCCCTTAGTTCTGGACTTCCCCAACATCGGGAACATTCTACCCGCATCTAACCTGTCCCGTCCCGTCAGAATCTTATATGTTTCTATGAGATCCCCTCTCATCCTTCTAAACTCCAATGTATAAAGGCCCAGTTGATCCAATCTCTCCTCATATGTCATCCTGCCATCCCGGGAATCAGTCTGGTGAACCTTCGCTGCATCCCCTCAATAGCTAGAACGTCCTTCCTCAGAATAGGAGACCAAAACTGAACACAATATTCCAGGTGAGGCCTCACCAAGGCCCTGTACAACTGCAGCAAGACCTCTCTGCTCCTATACTCAAATCCCCGAGCTATGAAGGCAAACATACCATTTGCCTTCTTCACCACCTGCTGCACCTATATGCCAACTTTCAATGACAGATGAACCATGACACCCAGGTCTTGTTGCACCTCCCCTTTTCCTAATCTGCCGCCATTCAGATAATATTCTGTCTTCGCGTTTTTGCCCCCAAAGTGGATAACCTCACATTTATCCACATTACACTGCATCTGCCATGCATTTGCCCACTCACCTAACCTGTCCAAGTCACCCTGCAGCCTCTTAGCATCTTCCTCACAGCTCACACTGCCACCCAGTTTAGTGCCATCTGCAAATTTGGAGATATTACACTCAATTTCTTCATCCAAATCATTGATGTATATTGTAAAGAGCTGGAGTCCCAGCAATGAGCCCTGCGGCACTCCACTAGTCACTGCCTGCCATTCTGAAAAGGACCCATTTATCCCGACTCTCTGCTTCCTGTCTGCCACACAGTTCTCTATCCACGCCAGTATATTACCCCAATACCATGTGCTTTGTTTTTGCACACCAATCTCTTAGGTGGGACCTTGCCAGAAGTCTTTTGAAAGTCCAAATACACCACATCCACTGGTTCTCCCTTGTCCACTCTACCAGTTACATCCTCGAAAAATTCCAGAAGATTTGTGAAGCATGATTTCCCCTTCATAAATCCATGCTAACTTTGACCGATCCTGTCACTGCTTTCCAAATGTGCTGCTATTTCATCCTTAATAGTTGATTCCAACATCTTCCCCACTACTGATGTCAAGCTAACCGGTCTATAATTACCTGCTTTCTCTCTCCCTCCCTTTTTAAAAAGTGGTGTTACACTAGCTACCCTCCAGTCCATAGGAACTGATCCAGAGTCGATGGACTGTTGGAAAATGATCACCAATGCATCCACTATTTCTAGGGCCACTTCCTTAAGTACTCTGAGATGCAGACTATCAGGTCCTGGGGATTTATCGGCCTTCAATCCCATCAATTTCCCGAACACAATTTCTCGCCTAATAAGGATATCCTTCAGTTCCTCCTTCTAACTAGGCACTCGGTCCCCTAATATTTCCGGAAAGTTATTTGTGTCTTCCTTCGTGAAGACAGAACCAAAGTATTTGTTCAATTGATCTGCCATTTCTTTGTTCCCAATATAAATTCACTTGAATCCGACTGCAAGGGACCTACGTTTGTCTTCACTAATCTTTTTCTCTTCACATATCTATAGAAGTCAGTTTTAATGTTCCCGGCAAGCTTCTTCTCCTACTCTATTTTCCCCCTCTTAATTTAACCCTTTGTCCTCCTCTGCTGAATTCTAAATTTCTCCCAGTCCTCAGGATTGTTGCTTTTTCTGGCTAATTTTCTGCCTCTTCCTTAGATTTAACACTTTCCTTTTTTCCCTTGTTAGCCACGGATGAGCCACCTTCCTCATTTTATTTTTACTCCAGACAGGGATGTACAATTGCTGAAGTTCATCTATGTGATCATTAAATGTTTGCTATTGCCTATCCACCATCAACCCTTTAAGTATAATTTGCCAGTCTATTCTAGCCAATTCACGCTTCAAACCATCAAAGTTACCTTTCCTTAAGTTCAGGACCCTAATTTCTGAATTAACTGTGTCACTCTCCACCTTAATAAAGAATTCTGCTATGTTATGGTCACTCTACCCCAAGGTGCCTCGCACAACAAGGTTGCTAATTAGTCCTTTCTCATTACACATCACCCAGTCTAGGATGGCCAGCTCCCTAGTTGGTTCCTCGACATATTGATCGAGAAAACCATCACTAATACACTCTAGGAAATCCTCCTCCACCGCATTGCGACCAGTTTGGTTTGCCCAATCAATATGTAGATTAAAGTCACCCATGATAACTGCTGTACCTTTATTGCACACATCCCTTATTTCTTGTTTGATGCTGTCCAAACCTTACTACTACTGTTTGGTGATCTGTACACAACTCCCACTGGCGTTTTCTGCCCCTTGGTATTCCGTAGTTCTACCCATACCGATTCCACATCATCCAAGCTAATGTCCTTTCTTACTATTGTATTAATTTCCTCTTTAACCAGCAATGCCACCCCGCCTCCTTTTCCTTTCTGTCTATCCTTGCTAAATGTTGAATACCCCTGGATGTTGAGTTCCCAGCCTTGGTCACCCTGGAGCCATGTCTCCGTGATGCCAATTATATCATACCCGTTAACTACTATCTACACAGTTAATTCGTTCACCTTATTCCGAATACTCCTTGCATTGAGGCACAGAGCCTTCAGGCTTGTCTTTCTAACACACTTTGCCCCTTTAGAATTTTGCTATAATGTGGCTCTTTTTGCTTTTCGCCTTAGGTTTCTCTGCCCTCCACTTTTACTTTTCTTCTTTCTATCTTTTGCTTCTGCCCCCATTCTACTTCCCTCTGTCTCCCTGCATAGGTTCCTATCCCCTTGCCATATTAGTTTAACTCCTCCCCAACAGCACTAACAAACACTCCCCCTAGGACATTGGTTCCGGTCGTGCCCAGGTGCAAACCGTCCCACCTCCCCCAGAACCGGTTCCAATGTCCCAGGAATTTGAATCCCTCCCTTCTGCACCACTCCTCAAGCCACATATTCATTTGAACTATCCTGCGATTCCTACTCTGACTAGCACGTGGCACTGGTAGCAATCCTGAGATTACTACTTTTGAGGTCCTATTTTTTAATTTAGCTTCTAGCTCCCTAAATTCGTCTTGTAGGACCTCATCCCGTTTTTTACCTATATCGTTGGTACCTATATGCACCACGACAACTGGCTGTTCACCCTCCCTTTTCAGAATGCCCTGCACCCGCTCCGAGACATCCTTGACCCTTGCACCAGGGAGGCAACATACCATCCTGGAGTCTCGTTTGCGGCCACAGGAACATCTATCTATTTCCCTTACAATTGAATCCCCTATCACTATAGCTCTCCCACTCTTTTTCCTGCCCTCCTGTGCAGCAGAGCCACCCACGGTGCCATGAACTTGGCTGCTGCTGCCCTCTCGTGATGAGTCATCCCCCTCATTAATACCAAAAGCAGTGTATCTGTTTTGCGGGGGATGACCGCAGGGGACCCCTGCACTACCTTCCTTGCACTGCTCTTCCTGTTGGTGATCCATTCCCTATCTAGCTGTGTACCCTTTACCTGCGGTAAGACCAACTCACTAAACGTGCTATTCACGTCATTCTCAGCATCGTGGATGCTCCAGAGTTCATCCACCCGCAGCTCCAGTGCTGCAATGCAGTCCGTTAGGAGCTATATAAATGCTTGTTAAGATTAAAGTGATTACTATTCTGATCAATTAATGCTTGATACTTGTGTGGCTAGCAATTTGGTTAGGACAGCAAATGATCCCTGTGCTCGGCTGGAAGGAGATGGAGGCAGTGGTGGCTTTGTCCAACAGTGATGTCACAATTTTGCAGGTATCCGTTTAGTTGATTGAACAGCCTCGAACAGCCTAGATACACACTGATCCCGAGCCTGCAGTAGGTGTGCAAGTGCCTGCAGACATATTTAGTGATATTGGGCCCAAGATTCCTCAACCTCTTTGTCCGGAGCACTAACACGAGTTGTGCCGACTTTGTGCGCTCAAAACAGCACCAAAAATCTTTCCGCGTAATCTGGCCATTCTTCTGTGTGTCCCGGGTTCTGACACGTGCTTCTGTTTAAGTGGGTGGTGGAGCTACAGCCCTGCACCGAAAACAGTGCTGGCAGCTGCGCGTATGCACAGTGGAATCTGTGCGCATGCGCAGTAGCTCCTCGCCCTTCCAGTGCGTCCTGGCTCCAGACCCGATGCTCGCCGACCCTATCCCTGGCCAGAGTGATGACCCAATGTTCACCGCCCCTATTCCGGGCCGAGTGGCTTGCTGCACAGGCTGGCCGCTGCCTTCCCGCGTTCAGTACAAAATTACAATTTATTTCAGTACTCATTGTGATATCTGAGTAATTGTGACACTAGGGCAATGGTCTTTCTTTCTGCCTGAAGCGATTGTTATCGTGTTTCCAAAATACAGTCTTTTTTTATTACCAAACTACATTAATCAGTCCCATTAAATCTGACAGCCAATTGAGGTTTAGTCATTTTTTTTAAATTGCTGCTATCTACACATTGAGGGTGATGCTAATTTTGGAGTGAAGTCTATGCCCACGGCAGGACCCCTGCATTGACAGATTCTTTCAAGCAACGACCTGGGTAGGCTTGCCAGGAAGCCCTGGGGAGCAGAAGCAGGAGCTGGACCTCGGAGATCTCTTCTGCTGCTGGCTGCGAGCCTCCCCTAGGCCTGGCCGAAGGGCTTTGCTGGTGCGTAATCCAGTTGGCGAGGTAGGACATTTTATTTCTTATTACTTGATTTATTTTTCATTTATTATTCTTTATTAATGATGGTGGTTTCTATGATTCTTTATTGTTAAAAGTGAAGTGTTTAATGCTTTGGAGAATTCTTTAACTTCCCTTCCAACCCCAATCTCTGGCTACCTACGCTGATTTCTTAATTCACCGCAGGGTTTTTCAGAACATACAAAAGTGGCCACTTACGCTGGCCTAAGTTAGTTTGGAGTAACATTTAGCTGGCTAAACTTGCTTAAATGGCCAAAACAGGCGTAAGTGACTGGTAACACCCCTTTTGAAAAAAAACTGAACTAAAAAAAAAACCTAACCAACTCACTTAAATTGGAACAACTTAAATGTGGAGAATTTTGATTGTTAAGTTACTCCAAAAAAATCTAGTTGCTCCAAAAAAAAATGGAGCAACTCCTGGGAAATTTGGGCCCTATGGTGAGTCAGGCAGTCCAGTTGTGCTACCTGCTGATCTCCACTGCCTTGCTTTCTTTCATCTTGTATCAATTGAATAATACATCAATTGGGGCATTTTCAAAGCAAGTGCTATTATTATTTATAAACTGTTCTGCCAACCAGCACAAGAGTCTGGATCATGCAGTAAATGGATTTTTGCTCATAGAGCTTCAGTGAACAGTTTAGGCCCAGCGGGGGCAGGGGGGGGGTGTAGTGGGGGTGAGGGGTCAGGGAACGGCAGGGGAGGATCGGAAATCAGCTGAGGGTGAGGAGGGTGTGCAGTATTGGTCGCGAATCGTGGATCAGTGAGTCATGATTCGGGGTTCGGCAAGGAGAGTTGGGGGCGGGGGAGGGAAGGAGAGTATCGGGGCCAGCCACTGGAGGATTGTGGTTGGTCCCAGTATCATCGGTGGGGTGGGGGAGGGGGAGAGGAGACCTCATGGTAGGGATTGGAGGCCTGGAGAAAAGATCGAAGGCCTCATGATGGGGTTTCCAATCGTGGGGGGTGGATTAGTTGGGGACCCTGTATCCAGGAGGGAGGAAGAAAGCCACTTACTTCTGGGATCCACCAGGCTCGCCTCGGTTTTACTGCCGGTTTTCACGAATTGTGTGAAACCCGTCCACCTGCAGTTAAAAAGCAAATGAGGGTGAAAAAAGAGGCTTCCAGCCTCATTGCAGTATTTAACTTGACGTACCACCCCCTGGCAGCAGCTTGGTCGCCCGCTCCCATCCCGCCTCTGTTAAAATCGGAAGTGGGCGGGTTGGAGGCGGGATCAGGTCAGGAATCCCATTTTTAGCAATTTAGCTGCCCCCACGCTCCAAACCCATTAATTTTTTTGAGGGAAAATTCTAGCCATAATGGCGGCACTAAAATTGCAGGTCGCAGACTTCCAGCAAGGAGTGGCTGGAACTGTGTGCCACCAAGTTTTCCAATCCCCACCCACCCAAGTTTTGCCGATGGGGATGATCTCATTGGCTGTAAAAGTTCTCCTCAAAAATGTCTGCTCAAACCTCATTGGTGGGTACCAAAAAGTAGCTTTTTTAGATGAATGGGTTTATATGATTGGGGTTTGTTTTTTCTACCAGCTGGAGTAAAGATGCTGTTGGATCAGGGGAAAACATGACATTTTAAGAGATTTGTAATAACAGAGTTTATAATTAGAAAGTTTGAACATAATCCATAAGAGAATGTAAGGTAACATATCTGAGAACAGCTCACTCCATTCAAACAATGACCTACTATTAGTATTTTGTCACTGTCAGAACGAGAAGGATTAATCACTACCTCTGCCCAAGAGCATTATAGGTACCTTCTGGCTTCAAATTGAATTTTTCTAACCTCAAGACCTCAATCAAAAAAAAAAGTGTTGTCAAAACAAGTACTGATCTTTTGATTTCTTTTTCTGCCGGAGGGCGTCACATATTGAAATATTATAGTTTTTTTTTATCATAGTCACTGGCAAATAATCATCAAGAACATATTCAATAACCTGCTCCACATGTCATTTAGGATCAATTTGATGCTATCATAATAGCCCGTGTACCACTCACAAGCTTCAGCACAATAATGTCCCCTTTCAAACGGATAGTATTCATGCCATTAGTCTCTCCAGCAAAAGAGTGCTTGATAGGAATTTCTCCAACTCCATAAAATTAAAGACCACAAAAATCCACAGTGGGTGCATCCCGATAACTCTACTGAAATGCCTGTTAGGAACTCCACTGCTCACCCCGATGCATTTTTTGGCAAAAGTAGGGAGTTCTCTCAGTAGACAGTCAATGGTGGGCACCCACACCACTGGGGCTCATCTAGAATAGCTGCCTGCCAAACAGGACAAAAAGCCTAACTAAAGATTACCCAGCCTGTGCGAGATTCTGGTTTCACTAGAAAGAACAAGGAGCTCTGGAATCCCGGCAGGTAAAAGGAGGCGAGTATGGCCGGATCGATGAGGTAAGTGCATTTACAGTACTGTTGTGGGCCAGGAGGAGCAGGAGGCTTCCTCCAGGCCCAACAAGCTTACCTTTGTATCCTGCCCATATGATCTCTGAACCCCACCCTCCGTGATCTCTGATCCCCACCACCACGCAATCTCCGACCTCCACTCCTCTCATTCTCCAACCCCAATTGCCTGTGATCTCTGACCCCCCCACTCCAATCTCCAACACCCACCACCCCACCCCCATGCACAATCTTCTCCTCCCCCTACTTACCTGCCATCCACTCCTTGGCTGCTTTCCTGCCCGACAGGCAGACAGCCTGTTAATCTGGCCAGCTGACAGGCAGGAAACATATTGAAAAGCATAAAAGAGGACCTGCTCTTAAATCTTCCCCCGCACCCCACTCTCTTCATATCAGGGCCATTGAAGAAAAGCTCTGAAATCTGTAACATTTTAAATTGTAATGATGTTGAGTGTTCAGTATTTTTCAATTACTTTAAGTCATTTTTGATTTGACAACTCTTTCACTTATATCTCTCACCTCTCCAAAACTTTAATGCAACCGCAGAACCCTTTGAATGCTTCATATGTGTGGCCATACAGCAGTGTAACACAAGTACAGGAGGTAAGTGACACTTAGAACCTATTGCACTGAAAACTTAGTGGAATGAAGATGTCACAGTGCGGCTTTGGAGGCACAAGGCAGCAAATCTGTGAAATAAATGTTTGAAGATAGATGATCAAAACTAAATGAATAAGGTGAATGTAATAGGATTTTCTAAAAGCTATAAAAGGAGCACCCGATACAATTCCTGCAAGGTTCAATTCCTGTCTTGCTGGGTTTAGAGAAATTCCATCATGGTGCTCCAGCACTAAGCCCCAGGGCCAAAGAGCTTGAATAACATGTTTCCTCAGATTCCAGAAGCAGCAGCAATTTGTGGATTATGTCAAGGAGAAAGGGAAAGCGAGTTTGATGATTTTTAATGACTGTATACAGCAGAAGTGTGAGAAGAGCTGTGTGAGTATTAAGAGGAACTTAAAAAAAACAAGAATATGAAATCTACATTATGCTGGGCTACAAGTTATGGCATGCAAGCAGCAAACTCTTCCATTCATCAAGAAAAATAGAGGCCACCAAACCACCCCTACACTCCTAACAACCTAGCAGGGTCCTGAGCATACATTGCTGTAGGGAAGAACATTTAATTCAGGGCTGATCTCACATCAAATTGTCACTGATGGAAGTAGGTCCATTTCTCTTGTATCCCTTTTGATTTTCTCTTTGTGTCCTGAAGAACACCTGGAGCCACAGTACATTTTATTCATGTGCCAAACTATAATATGGTGAATTCTGCTTTAACTAAGAAGAAATTAGTTGGCTGTAAGTGTTTAAGATTAGCTCTATAGGTATCTGATTACTTCAGTGCAAAAAACAAAAGATATAGGGCGAGATTTTCCACTTTCTGGCTAAGGCCGAAAAAAATGGGCCTTGTTCCAGCGATGCGGGACCTATTGCCCGTGCTGATCGCCAGCACAAGGCCCATTTTTTTTTTCGCGATTTTCGACTCGGCCTTAGCCCAGCGATGTCAAACGGGCGATGTGATTTCACAGCGATCTCACGATCGCCCAAAGAAAACGGAAGTGAATGAAAAAAAAAAGTTTCCCTAGCAACGTATTACTGCGCATGTGCAGGTTGATTTTTTTTTCAGGTTGATGCTCCTTCCCATGTTTTGGGAGGTCAGGGGTCATTACACATGCTCAGAAGCTCTGTGAGGGTCGGGGAGGGAAAGAGAGAGAGAGAGAGGAGAAAGCATTTTGTGGTCTGATTTATCTGATATTAATCGACATTGAGGGATCATTTGAGAGGCGACGGGCCAAGCCCTTCAGCAAGGAGGCCAATGAGGCCCTCATGAATGCTGTCAGCACCAGGTGGGAGAATCTGACATGGGGTGGGCATGGGAAACCTCCACCCCGTGCATATCGGAGGACTTGGTTTGACATTGCCGACGTGGTCACGTCGGCCTCTAATGAAACGCACACACCGGACCAGTGCCGCAAACGGTGGAACAGCCTACTGGCAGCTGCGAGAGTAAGCTGAAATTTATATTTATGTATTATTTAATGATCTCAATAGTAACTAGAATCTGCAACGTTATTTGGTTACATTTACACATAACTAAATTATGAATAAATTTATGCAACCCAGATTAAAGTTAAATGTTGTAGTGTGAAATATGCAACACAATGCTAATTTGTAATCGAACATTTAAATCTGTCAGTCTTAAATGTCTTCAATGTCTTAAATTGCCTGATCCATTTTCTTATGCCGTGCAATGTTATCGTATCATTTATAGAAGAAGATCTCGATCAATAATCGGGAGCAGCGCAGGACGGGCGGGGGCTCTGCCATGATGCACACATTAAGTGCTTATGAGGAGCTCATGGTGGCCTTGGTGGGGCCAGAAAGCCGTTCGGTCACATCCCGTGGTGTTGCCGAACCCACCCTTGAGACATGTGAGTAATGAGAAATGTGCATTGTTCAAGGTGTGAATCATTAGTAAATATTGAAAATATTGTCATTACACATGTAATGTTATGCAATTAAAATGTAATTTGATGTTATGCAATGTTATGCAATTACAATGTAATGTTATGCAATTATAATATAATCTGATATATAATGGTGATGTACTATAGATGTTCGAATGAGGTCATGTTAGGTCATGTTAAATCTTGTGATCACCTGTGCATATGGGGTAATGGAAAGCATTGCAATGTTTTGAGTTCGAGAAAAATTGTAATGCAATGATTTGAATTGTTAAACGTTGTTTATCAAATTAAAGTCAAGTGGTCGTCGAGTCAGTGGAGTCCACTACCACTGAACCATCTCATATATCGCAGGAGGCTGAAGAAGAAGAGGAGCCACTGCAGACTCCTGCTGCTGTGCTTCAGCAGGAGGAGGAGGAGGAGATGGAGACGGAGACGGAAGAAGAAGAGATATTTTTTGTGGGGGGGGGAACAACCTGCGGCCATCTCGGTTGAGATGGAAGAAGCACCGGGATCAAGCAGTGTGCAGGTGGCGACGCCAAGGCGTGTCACATTGCAAATGCCGACCCACGGAGGTCTGGTCAGCGTGGCGAGCAATCGCCTGCCTTGGAGGGCCAGACAAAGAGCTTGATTTCCCTGTGCAGGGAGACGGTCGCGATTGGTCCTTATCCAGGGGTTCGCGGGATTCTCTGCGAACTGGAGCCAGTTCTCTGCGAACTGGAGTGAGTTCTGCCAGAACTTCTCCAACTGGTCTTCTGAGCAGTCACTGACTGCAAGGGAGACCTTGGAGGCTTTTCGGCAGTAGACAGCCGCAACCAATGCTCTACGGCATGTGTTGTTGGCTGGACACAGCACTACACCCCAAGGTGTCGTGTCCACTCGCAGCGACACCCCGAGCACACAAGCGAGTACGGAGGGCACAGTTCCTCCGGACTCGGAAGTAGAGCCTCAGGCTTCCGCTTCCTCTCCGTCACCTCCACCACGGCAGGAAGTCTTGACATCCCACTCTGCACGACGTAGACCAAAACGGGTGGGTGGGGTATGAACACGGGGTGGGACAGGATCTGGAGGGAAATGTGGCCGCAGGTAGGGAGGGGGGAGTGCTTCTCTATAGTTCACTTGTTTTAAAATGTTCACTTGTTATTATCAATTTATTATACTCCTGTTATTTTTATTGTTACTAAATTGGCCAATTGTATTCAATAGTTAAATGGTCACTTGTTCACTTGTTATCATTACTTAACTGTTCACTTTCCATTCTTTCTGAAATGGTTACTTGTTATCGTTACTGAAATGGTCACTTGTTGTCATGACTGAAATGGTCACTTGTTATCATTAGTTAAATGGCCATTTTTTCTTTAAAATCAATTTCTTCTTCTTCTAATGTTTTGTGGATTTTAAGGGAAGGGTGGGTTGGTGCAGGGGGTGGGGTGTTGGAGAGAGGGTGTTGTTCATTAGTTCTTAAAAAAAATTTTGTTCGTCCATAAAAAAAATTTTTCTACAACTTTTGTATCTTCTCTTTTATTTACATGTTTTACAACGTACGGTTCTTCATGTAGATTTGTTTGCTTATTCTGTTTCCCCACGGAATATCATTAAATAACTTCACTATGTAAAAGCTATTTACTAAATAATTCCAATATGTGAGATCTATTTAGCATAAATAAGGTGATAATACCTATTTATATTCCCTGTCCCAAATTTGCTTCAATTTTACTCTCTAAATAACTCAGAACAATTCTCCACCCTTCCTCAGAAGCTAAAAATGGCGTCCGTAGTGCCCATTTCCCTCTCTAAGGCCCTGAAAAAGCAACTATTTTTGAGCACTCTTTTGGGCCTTGCATCGGCCCAGGGAAGTGTATGCTAAGTGCTGAAACTTGGGATGGGCCTTGTGTGGGCGATCATCTCAGCGATCAAAGTGGAAACTTGGGGGCCTATTTTTCCGGCAATATTTTGGGCCTAGTTTCCACTTTTTGCTCAAAATGGGCGATAGAGGTCCGTTTTGGGCCATAGGTGGGCCTTAGATGGGCGATGTGAAGTGGAAAGTCTAGCCCATTGGGCCTAAATTTCAGCAGCCTCCCTCCACGTTTCTCAGCAGTATTTCCTTGTTTTGGGCAGTGTTTCATCGGTAGGAATTTCATTAAAGCCTTATACTGGCGGTTTCGAAATATCGCTGGGGAGCAGACCGCTGGCGTGCAACATTGGGAAAACCGCTCCCGCCCGAGTTTGGTGAGAGCAGTGATCCATACTTCTTAAAAAAAAATGTCCAGTTGGAGCAGCCTTTCGATGGATGGTAGGTATGAAACCCTGCAAAAAAAGATAAGTGAATTTTTAAAAAATTCTTTTGCAGCAATTCAGTGGAAAAGGGTCTTGTGAATGTTTTCCGATGTTTTTTTTATTTTTAGAAAAAATATTTTTCATGTTTTCCCCCTCCCTAGGCCCAATTCCAGCCACAGACTTAATTTGACCAAGATTGCATTTATTGTCAAGAATCCACGTGTATCGCCAATTTTTCCGCCGGGCGTTTTTTTTCTATTTTTTGATCAATTTTCTGCCAGTGTTAATTGCCGAATCTTAGCAGTTTATTAGGCAGTAAATGGGCGGTGGCAGCCTTTGATCAATTTCTAGCCCATTAGATTAGATTTCCGACCATGCTTTGTCCAATTTTGGGTTGGTGGGGCAATAAATGGACAGCAAAACATTACTCTGTCGAACCTGCCAGATTTTCATTCCATTGATTTCAATGACGGAGCCTTGGTTTAAAGTTTCATCTGTAGGATGGCACCTCTAACAATGCAGCACTTCCTCAGTGTTTCAGTGCCAGCCAAGATAATGTGCTCAACCCTCTGGAATGGGACTTAAACCCATGACCTTCTGATTAAGAGACGAGACTGCTACCACTGAGCCATGGCTGACACCTTAAGTTACAGTGTCAATATCCAGTGACCCCAACTCCTCAATATACAAGCATGTGCAATATTCCACATGATGTTATCCCAGCAAACCTTATGATAGGATTGCAATATGAACAAGAAAAAAATGTGGTTCTTATAATTTTTACTTAACTGGGGAAATAGGTGGTAGATCCAATTCAATGTGGTCAAGTATAAAGGAGTCAATTTCTCTGCCCTCTTGGCACACTCCCATCGCATGTCTGGTGGCAGTGCTCAGGGGTGGAATCTTTGCACGCCATTTATAAAGGCTATTTACCCGTGCAGGGAGGGACATGACCAGGCCTGTGGACTCCAGCAGGGTACCAATGGGCCAGTCTGCCAAGTGAGACCCGGTACACTGACCCAAACAACATCAGACGTAGTGCCACCTTTGGCCTCCGGACCTGTAATGTAGCCTGGACCCTTAAAGCAAATGATGTTTTCCAGGTAAAGATTAGCCTTCTTACAAGGGGACACTTGTGTTTTCTTTCTGCCTTGCCCCTTCTCCCCCCACCTCCCCCCCCCCCGCCTCTTTGGTGAATCCTGTCATTAATTAATTTGAGGATCAAAGGCTCATGGATTTTTGGGATACAAAATAATTAATATGGAAGGCATAAAAAACTGCTCACATTCTGGTCCTGCCTTTGTCTTTCTCCTTACCCCCAATCACATAACTTAACCCTTTAAGACCTCAGATCGTTCTGGTGAATCCAAGGCCGATATATCCTTCCTGAGGTACAGTGTCCAGAGCTGAACACAGTACTCTAGATGGTGTCTGACAAGGCTCTATACAACTAAAACATAACTTCCTCCCATTTGTATTGCAGATCCCGTCAGATAAAGCCCAACATTAGTTAACCTTTTTGATTACTTATTGTGCTTGCCCACTACATATCTATAGTGATCTGTGCACAAGGAGATCCAAATCTCTTTGAACATAAGAACATAAGAACATAATAGGGGCCCCTCGAGCCTGCTTCACCATTCAATGGTTGATCTGATCATGGAGTCAGCTCCACTTCCCTGCCCGCTCCCCATAATCCATTACTCCCTTATCGCTCAAAAATCTGTCTATCTCCGCCTTAAATATATTCAATGACCCAGCCTCCACAGCTCTCTGGGACAGAGATTCCATAGATTTACAACCCTCTGAGAGAAGAAATCCCTCCTCATTTCAGTTTTAAATGGGCAGCCCCTTATTCTACCCCTAGTTTAGTTTCCTTATGAGTGGAAATATCCTCTCTGCATCCACCTTGTCGGGCCCCCTCATTATCTTATAAGTTTCAATAAGATCATCTCTCATTCTTTTGAACTTCAATGTGTATAGGCCCAACCTACTCCACCTATCCCATCATTAATTATAAGGACAGTTTGCATAAACTTGGTTTGTATTCCCTTTAGTTGAGAAGGGATTCAATAGGGTAAATGCAGAGAAATTATTTCCTCTGGTTGGGGAATCCAGAATTGGGGGTATAATCTTAAAATTAGAGCCATGCCATTTAGGAGTGAAATCAGCAAGCACCTTTTCACACGAAGTGTAGTGGATCAAGACTGAGATCGATACATTTTTGTTAGGTAAAGATATCAAATGTCATGGACAAAGGCGGGTAAATGGGGTTGAAAGAAAGAAAGACTTGGATTTATATAGCGCCTTTCACAACCACTGGACGTCTCAAAGCGCTTTACAGCCAATGAAGTACTTTTGAAGTGTAGTCACTGTTGTAATGTAGGAAACGCGGCAGCCAATTTGCGCACAAGTAAGCTCCCACAAACAGCAATGTGATAACGACCAGATAATCTGTTTTTTTGTTATGTTAATTGAGGGATACATATTGGCCAGGACACCGAGGAAAACTCCCTTGCTCTTCTTTGAAATAATGCCATAGGATCTTTTACGTTCATTTGAGAGAGCAGACGGGGCCTCGGTTTAACGTCTCATCTGAAAAGACAGCACCTCTGACAGTGCAGCACTCCTTCAGGTACAAATTACCCATGTGGATGCCCAGTTGCAACCATGGACCAAGGAGAACACTGAGGCCAACCTTGAAGGAATAACAGTTGAAACCTAGTTACAACCAGAAAGTTATACAACAGGTGAAGAACAATGACATCTTCAGCTAAGTACTTGATCATCCAATGCACAGTCATGTCCTCACATGCACACTGCTGTGGCTCAATATTCTATCCATTTGAATGCCCTTTGCACTATATAAACAACCATGTATACCATTCAATTGATTGGTTGCTACTTTATTCCACATCTTTCGAAATGAAGACCCTGAATTTCCTTGATGTCTATTGCGCTGCTGTTGCATTAGAAAGTTATACCTTTTGCCAGAAAAGGGAGGTGCATGCATGTTTCCAGGTAAATTAATTTGCAAATGAAATGGTGTACGTTCAGACATAATTCCATTCTAGGAGTGCAACATAGCAGTTTAGGTCCCAGACAGTGCAGCCTCTGTAAAAATAGCAGTTTTTATTAGAGCATTAGGAGAAAGCAAGGGAAAGCTGCAGAGATTCTTTCTTCCACCCATTTGCACTTTATCCATTCAGGCCATCTCCCACTCCCATCTAAAGTGCCTCTTGCCAGAACTACAAGCAGTCACAGTCACAGGGTAGCATCTCACCAAAAGGTTTTGAATTATTTAACGGAAGATCTGAAAGCCCTCCTGGGAGAGGTGAAAGATAAAAGGGACACACTTCTGACAGATGTTGCATAGAAGCCTGATGGTACCTTGAAAGGATTCAGTGGCAAAAAAAATTCAGGGCAGTGGTCACTTTCATAGTGACAGACAGAGCTATTGTAGTGGAGTGAGGCTGAAGATTTTACAAAAAATGGGAGCCTTATACGATCGCACCCTTTGAGCACAGAACACCTCCGACAGGTCCTCAAATGACCTGTGATGCCTATAGACATGCTGTGGAAGGTAGCACCTGGTGGGCTGGTGTCTTCTGCCATGTGGTCTTTTGCTTCCCGCCTTCACACGTTGCTGTTCCGCCTCCACCTCTATAAGGATGACAGAACCTCTCCCTCAATAGCCACTTGTGGTAAGCATTCCATTTTGTAATAATTCTTTGTGGTAAAGAAATCTTCTAAGTTCCTTTTATTCCTCCTCATTTTGTGCCCACTTCTTGTCATATTCAGATTGGACAATCGCAAATGTGACGCCCCTATTTAAAAAAGGAGACAGACAAAAAGCAGGAAACCATAGACCAGTTAGCCTAACATCTGTCGTTGGGAAAATACTGCAGTCCATTATTAAGGAAGCAGTAGCTGGACATTTGGAAAAGCATGATTCAATCAAGCAGAGTCAGCAAGGTTTTATGAAAGGGAAATCATGTTTGACAAATTTGCTGGAGTTCTTTGAGGATGTAATGAGCAGGATGGATAAGGGGGAACCAGTGGATGTGATGTATTTGGATTTCCAGAAGGCACCGATAAGGTGCCACATAAGAGGTAACTGCACAAGATAAAAGCTCATGGGGTTGGAGGTAATATATTAGCATGGATAGAGGATTGACTAGCTAACAGAAAACAGAGTCGGGATAAATGGGTAATTTTTCGGTTGGCAAACAGTGACTAGTGGGGTGCCGCAGAGATCGGTGCTGGGTCCTTAACTATGTACAATCTATATTAATGACAAGGATGATAGGACCGAGTGTAATGTAACCAAGTTTGCTGATGATACAAAGATGGGTAGGAAAGCAAATTGTGAGAAGGACACAACAAATCTGCAAAAGAATATCGACAGGCTAAGTGAACGGGCAAAAATTTGGCAGATGGAGTACAATGTGGGAATATGTGAGGTTATCCACTTTGGCAGAAATAATAGAAAAGCAAATTATAATTTAAATGGAGAAAAATTGCAAAGTGCTGCAGTACAGAGAGACCTGGGGGTGCTTGTGCATGAAACACAAAAAGTTAGTATGCAGGTACAGCAAGTAATCGGGAAGGCAAATGGAATGTTGGTTTTTATTGCAAGGGGGATAGAGTATAAAAGCAGAGAGGTCCTTCTACAACAGTATAGGGTATTGGTGAGGCCACACCTGGAGTACTGTGCACAGTTTTGGTCTCTGTATTTAAAGAAGGATATATAAGGATATAGGGCTAGAACCCTCCACTTTTGAGCTTATGGCCCAAAAATGGCCATTATTTCCGGTGTGGGCATTAAAAAGGGGTTTTCAGATCAGCTTCTTGCCCATTCTCAAAACAGTAGTTTACATTTTTGAAAATGGGCGTTACCGCGAGCGATATCAAATGGGCGGTAGCGTTAAATTTTTCTGACCTTCTGCCGTAAAGTGTGGCCGTCCTTAACAACGACATGACAACGCTCCATTCCCGCGATTCTGGAGGTTAAGGGTCACCATGACAGGCGCAGAAGAGGAGCCAGAGAGAGAGGGAGCTCAGAGGCACTGAAAGCGTGTGTGGCTGTGGTGTGTGCTTGTTTCACTGTTGTGGGAGGAACGAGGGAGATTCACCAGCAGCAAAAAGCCCATGAAGCACCAAGAACATAGTTGGCACCGAATTTTTGTCCAACAAATAACATATAAAATGGAAGGGATGGTGGAGGTCCTGGAGCTGGTAGCCAGGAACACTGGTGGCAGAGGGCTCCCTGTGGTCCCGGAGTGCGGCATTGCACCCCAGGTGTCACACCCCCATTGCCAACCACACATCAGAGCCAGCAGCAACATCTTGCTTCTGGCTTGGAGCACGTTCCCACCTCGGGACCGTCCTCTCCCGTATCCGTCCAAGCAGCGCTTCGGCCGTCACCACCCCCCTCCCCCTCCCCCACCCCCCCGCCAATGAACAGCAGTAGGCCATTTAGCCTCTTTAGCCTGCTCTACCATTCAATAAGATCATGGCTGATCTGATCATGGATTCAGCTCCACTTCCCCGCCCGTTCCCCATAATCCCTTATCCCCTTATCGTTTAAGAAACTGTCTATTTCTGTCTTAAATTTATTCAATGTCCCAGCTTCCACAGCTTTCTGAGGCAGCGAATTCCACAGATTTACAACCCTCTGAGAGAAGAAATTTCTCCTCATCTCTGTTTTAAATGGGCGGCCCCTTATTCTAAGATGATGCCCTCTAGTTCTAGTCTCCCCCATCAGTGGAAACATCCTCTCTGCATCCACCTTGTCAAGCCCCCTCATAATCTTATACGTTTTGATAAGATCACCTCTCATTCTTCTGAATTCCAATGAGTAGAGGCCCAACCTACTCAACCTTTCGTCATAAGTCAACTCCCTTATCCCCGGAATCAACCTAGTGAACCTTCTCTGAACTGCCTCCAAAGCAACTATATCCTTTTGTAAATATGCAGTATTCTAGGTGTGGCCTCACCAATACCTTATACAGCAGTAGCAAGACTTCCCTGCTTTTATATTCCATCCCCTTTGCAATAAATCCTCTTCTTCCTCTCTCTGGTGATGTGGATTGTCAGACTCATCAGGCAATTCTTGTCCCCTGCTGATAGCAAAGTTGTGTACCATGGAGCAGACCACCACGAATTGAGCTACCTGCTCAGTGTGGTATTGGAACTCGCTTCCTGAGTGGTCTAGGCATCTGAAATGCTGCTTCAGCACTCCAATGGTTTTCTCCATGATATTGCGAGTTGGTCTGTGTCCGCGAATGTCGCTAGCTGTGGCCTGAAAAGAACCCGAGGCATGGAATGACAGTGCTGCGATGACTTTGACCTCAACAGACAGTGCAGTTCTGATGCTGCTGGCAGGCTTCAAATCTGCCCTTATCAGCTGGCATATCTCAGTGATAACCTCTTTGTGGAAGCGCAGTCTCCGAAGGCAGGTGGTGTCGGGCAAGTCGAGGTAAGAATGCTTCTCCTTGTTCTTGCAGCGGGTGTAACGTCCGGTCCTCCTCATCTGTCTGTCACTTCGTACTTGGGCACATAATTGGGCAGTGTTCCTTTGGCGACGTCAAGTCTGCTGCATGTATTTGGTCACCAAGAGAGGGTGAGAAAGGACAGACCCCATTGTAGTCTGCCTGTCTGCCACTGATTGCACACAAACAAGGAATGTCCCGACTAGCACACCTCTTCAATTCCAATTGGTCACAGTGTGGTCAAGATGTTTTCAGAGATGTTCACATCAACTCCAACGACCTGCAGAGTACATCCTAACTCCACCGATGTTGAAGCATAGCAGCCTTTTAAAGGACGGGACATGTGATCTACAACATTGCATCCATAACGCTGTGATTCGTTCCGGTTCGTTCTACTTTTTGTGGGCGGTCTTTTGAGCGAGCGATATTGTGGGCGATATGTGTGTGAGGTGGTGAAATTGATAGTGGGTGATCTCCATGGCGGCTAGTTTTGGTAAATATGCTCTTTACGACAAAAAACAGTTGCTGGGTGTTAATATTGAATCTCGGCGTTAATTCCATGAGGAAAGTAACGCTGGGCGATAATATGGCCATTGAATTTGCCCGTTCAGCTGATACCGCCCCAAAAAAGTGGGCGGGCGGTAATATTTTTTCTCGGCATTAAGCCCATTGAGAAAATAACACTCGGCGATAATTGTCCTAAAAAAGCCTGTCAGTTTCCATTTTGTGCCAAAATGGGCGATATCTGGGCGTTTTACGTCATTTCTGCGGTAAAATGGGTGTTAAGTGGGCGTTAAACAGGCAAAAAAAGTGGAGGTTTTAGTCCATAGAATAAGGAGCCGCCCATTTAAAACTGAGATAATGTGAAATTTCTTCTCTCCGAGGGTTGTAAATCTATGGAATTCTCTGCCCCAGAGAGCTGTGAAGACTGGGTCATTGAATATATTTAAGGTGGAGATAGACAGATTTTTGAGCAAAAAAGGAATAAAGGGTTATGGGAAGCGGGCAGGGAAGTGCAGTTGAGTCCATGATCAGATCAGCCATGATCTTCTTGAATAGTGGAGCAGGCTCGTGGGGCCAAATGGCCTACACCTGCTCCTATTTGTTATGTTCTTATGTTCTTAAGTTTATCAAAGAGACACACTTGTAACATTTGAGAAGTAGTCAATACCATGCAGAGATGTGATAATGGTGACTGACACCTCTGCCTGAAACGGGGCGCACCTACCCCTTTTTGCTGGTCATGGATGTGGTGGCCAATGGAGCAAAATTAAGGATTTTTGCTGAAAGAAATGAGCCGTTTGCAGCGGTGTGGGTGGCGACCCAATGTCGCAAAGGCTCAACGACATAATTCGCCTGATAAATGTGAGTACATGTTCCCCTAACTCCTCACCTTCCATCTGCAAGCCTCTCCTTCACCTTCTCTTATTTCCAACCTTCACTATATAGTCAGTGAAGCAACATTTGATTGTTGAGGCCTGTATATATACATGTTCATTCTCACAATGGAGGCTCCCTTTCATGTCACAGCTGCATGTCATGGACACACACTTGTGCACTCAATGCTGAGGCCTCATGACACTGCCACTCAGCAAGCCTTCTTTGCTTTGCAGGCAAAGGTTTCTCACAACCGTATTGAGCAACAGAAGACTGGTGGTGGCGAGCCAGAAATCCAGCAGTTTACTCACCTGGAAGAAAGTGTGCAGCGGTTAGTGGGCCCACATGTTGCCTTCGCTGTGGCCGCTGGTCATGCCAATCCCGCTCGGGACAGCATCAGTAAGTGAAGGCCTTCCTTTAATGCCATCCCTCCCTGAAAGTGCCAGTGTCTACCGCGCATTTGCTTATGATAGTGTGCAAGTTGCAGCCTGCAAACTGTGATGCCCTCCTTCACCCTCACGGGAAACCTGTGTCATTTATGATTGCAGATGAGAGCCCGAGTATGAGCCAAAGCCCGGAAGAAATCACTGATACAAGTGCGAGTCAAAGCCAGGACGAGAGCCTTGAGGGCATTGGTAGACATGGCCATGAGGACATCCTAGAGGCCACTCCATATGTTGGTGCCAGGTCCGATTAGGTGGAGGAAGAGGGGACCACTGCTGGCAGCACCGCGTCATTGCTTCCTATAGTCGCACGTGCCAGCTCAGATACTGGGAGTATGCGGTCTGGAATGTTAGACTTAGCAGAGGTGTCTGCACTGGGTGATGCACCGGGGCCTAACGGGCTGCAGCATGGTGAAGGGCAAAGGCAACCTCCGGTTCCATCTCTCCGGAGGGCGAGATCGCACGCGAGTTCTGCTGGAGAGGACTCAGATGAGCCCATCGATGTTGGGGCTTATGAAAGAAAGGTTGAGGCCATGCATTCCCAGATGTTGGGGGCAGTGGCAAGCGTACCGGAGAGGCTGGAAGTGGTGAGGAGCATGGAGGAGTCCGCCTCCCTCATTGTGGGCAGTTCTGCGCACGCTATGGAGCGCATCATTACCAGTGTGCAGACAATGGTGGACTCCCAGAGAGACCGTGTGGATCCAGCTGTGATGTCGTGACTCGCTGGTGATGTGGCAGCAGCCATTCCAGCACCGGCGAAAGGGAACGAGCGTCTGAGTGCTGCTTTGGATAGGGATGGCCATGGCCCTGGAAGCTCAGAATACTCTTATGTACTCTGGGCACCGGCCACGGAATATCTTACTGCTGGTGGCTTTGAGACTGTGTTTGCTCACGTGCAGTCTCAGATGGATGCCACGTGAGATCTGACTGCTGCCATCATGGCTGGGTCCGCCAGGGTTCACGGGGGACCTTTTGGTGTTGCGCCACACCACCGACCTGCGCTCCCTCAGATTGGTGGCGATGGTGATGTGCTGCCCCTGGGAAGTGGTGCGGGCTCCTCGGACCAGGATGATGATGTGCTTTCTCAGGATCACAGCATTCCTGACCCCAGACCTGTCACTCCGCCATTGCCGAGAAGCTTGGACTCGCCAGAGCCAAGGCCGACTGAACGCACCGAGGAGGGTGCTGTCCAGTCTGCAGTCAGCACTACCAGGGTCACGGGCATCCTAGAAGGACATCTGTAGCTTCTACACCTGAAACACAGCAGGCTTCCCAGACCCATGAGGCAACCACAGGGGAGACACTGCGGCGTAGTTCCAGAATAGGCTTGCGTAAGAAGGGTTATAAGGAGATGCACAAGGGAGATAAATGATTATGTATATGTTTTTTGCACCTTTATTTCCTGTGTAATAAATCTTTATTTTGTGTTCCCATATCTGTGCAGGTCTCTCATTCCACTGTGGGCAATGATGTGAGAAAGGGCTCTTTGGGATGGCCATGGAGATGCAAAGATGAAGGGTGAAGTGGGCATTAACTCATTGGAAATGAGCAGCAATGAGATGGTTTTTCACTTCCCTTGCAGGGTTTGGATGGCGACGATGCCTCCTGCATGGCCGGCGACCCACATCCTGGTCCTCCTCCATCTCCTCCTCCATCTCCTCCTCCTGCGCATCATGCTCCTAAGCCTCCTCCTCCTGGTCCTCCTCCTCAGGTGGTGCAGGTGGCTCATCCTCCAATGGTTGTGCCCTCATGATTGCCAGGTTGTGAAGCATGCAGCAGATGACCACGAATAGGGAGACCCGCTCAGGCTAGTACTGCAACACTCCACCAGAGCGATCCAGGCAACAAAATCTTTA
Organism: Pristiophorus japonicus; assembly: GCF_044704955.1. Lineage (NCBI taxonomy): Eukaryota > Metazoa > Chordata > Chondrichthyes > Pristiophoridae > Pristiophorus > Pristiophorus japonicus. The sequence continues at coordinate 183,804,919 of NC_091977.1, forward strand.
TTTAAAGATTCCGATGGTCTGCTCAAATATGCACCTGGCGGCTGAATTGAGAGTCACTGTAGACTTGCTGCGCAGCAGTCCTGTGGTTGCCAAGGGGAGTCAGCAGCCAAGTACACAATGGTTTGGCCCAGCAAACACGTCGGGCACACCGGTCTGGCACAGAATGAAAGCATCGTGGCTGCTGCCAGGATACCGGGCATCAACTGCCATGATTTTGCGGTGGTGGTCACGCACCAGCTGGACATTGAGGGAGTGGAATCCCTTGCGATTTCTGAACATCTTGAGATTGTTTTGTTGCGCCCTCAATGCGACGTAGGTGCAGTCTATGGTGCCTTGAATCCTGGGGAAGCCCGCAATGCACACAAATCCAGTCTGCCGTTCCAACTGCTTCTCCTGCTCATCGGGACGGATATGTAGTCCCTCCTTCTCTTATAGAGAGCACCTGTAACTTGACGAATGGAGCGATGTGCCGCGAGCTGAGAAATGTTTGAAATGTCTGCAGTGGCAGATTGGAAAGAGCTAGTAGCATAGAAATTGAGTGCTAAGGTCACTTTGGTTTTGACGCTCAGAGCTGTCCTCAGCCTTGCCCGCTGCCTCTGGAGCTGTTGCAGATGGTGCCGCCTTCTCCTGTGTGCCTCTCTGCCACACATAATGTGCAGGAGGCATTCCACTGCCAGCACTGAGCCTGTTATGTATGGAGAAAAAGTCAGACTGAACACTGTGAGCTCAAAGTAAAGTGTGACCTTAGTCTTTTATTGCAGGTCTCCAGAGTGCCTCTCCAACTTGTGAGGCTTCCTTAAATACCTATGCTCCCAAGGAATTATGGGATCCCTTGGGACTCCAGGGGATCCTAGTGAGCGAGTGGGATCTCATGCAGTAGCTAAGCAGGACTCAGGATAGGCGAGTCTGCAGTCAGCCTTGCTTGATGGTTTGCACTGCCCTCTCTGCCTGACCATTGAACGCTGGTTTGAACGGGGCAGAAGTAACATGTTTGATCCCGTTATGGGTCATGCATTTTTGAACTCAGCACTGGTAAAACATGCCTGTTGTCGCTCACCAGGACATCGGGTAGGCCATGTGTGGCAAACATGGCCCACAGGCTTTCAGTAATGGCAGCAGACGTGTTAGCCGACATCATCTCACATTCAATCCACTGGGAGTATGCGTCTACAACCACAAGGAACATTTTACCCAAGAATGGGCCTGCATAGTCGACATGTACCCTAGACCACCGTTTGGAGGGCCAAGACCATAAACTTAGCGGCGCCTCCCTCGGTACATTGCTTAACTGTGAACATGTATTACATCTGTGAATGCAGGACTCTTAGTCCGCATTGATACCGGGCCACCACACGTGGGATCTGACTATCGCTTTCCTCATTACGATGCCGGGGGGGGTACTGTGGAGATCATTGATGAAGATGTCTGTGTCCTTCATGGAAACCACTACACGATTGCCCCACAGAAGGCAATCTGTCTGTATAGACATTTCACCTTTGCGCCGCTGAAACAGCATTTTCTTGGCTCCTGCATTTCCACTGGGACACTGGATCAGCTCCCGTGAAGCACACAGCTTTTGACTAGGAATAATAAGGGGTACTGGCTCGTCCAGATTTTGAGCTGCCAGGCAGTGACGGGTGATTGCTCACTCTCAAATGCTTCCATAACCATGGCTAGATCTGCGGGTTGTGCCATTTCCACCCCCGTGGTGGGCAATGGCAGCCTACCGAGAGCATCGGCGCAGTTTTCTGTGCCTGGCCCGTAGCGGATGACGTAGTTGTATGCAGACAACATGAGCGCCCATCTCTGGATGCGGGCCAATGCGTTGGTATTTATCCCTTTCCTCTCGGAAAACAGGGATATGAGTGGCTTATGGTCAGTTTCCAATTCGAATTTTAGCCCAAACAGGTATTGATGCATTTTCTTTACCCCATAGACACACGCTAATGCTTATTTCTCAATCATGCTGTAGGCTCTTTCAGCCTTAGACAGACTCCTGCATGCATAGGCAACCGATTGCAGTTTCCAGAAATCATTAGCTTGTTGCAATACAAACCTGACGCCATATGACAACGCATCACATGCGAGTACCAAACCTTTACATGAAACAAACAACACAAGCAATTTGTTTGAGCATAACAATTTTTTTTGCTTTTACAAAGGCATTTTCTTGGCTTTTGTCCCAAACCCATTCATCCCCTTTTCATAATAAGACATGCAGTGGTTCTAACAGTGTGCTGAGACCCGGTAAGAAGTTACCAAAGTAGTTCACGAGTCCCAGAAACGACCGCAGCTCCATCACGTTCTATGGACTAGGGATGCTCTCGATTGCCTCCTTCTTCGCGTTGGTGGGCCTGATGCCGTCCGTCGTAATCTTCCTTCCCAAGAACTCAACTTCAGACGCCAGGAAGCCCCACGTGATTGAATCGACGAAGAACCTCCTCCAGGTTCTGCAGATGCTCGACTGTGTTCCGACCTATGATCAAGATATCGTCCTGGAAGACCATGGTGTGCGGGACTGACTTCAGTAAGCTTTCCATGTTTCTCTGGAATATTGCCACCGCTGATCGAATTCCAAACGGGCATCGGTTATAAATAAAAATACCTTTGTGCATGTTGATCCAGGTGAGGCCCTTCGATGATTCCACCAGTTCCTGCATCATGTAGGCTGAAGTCAGACCCAGCTTCGCAAATGTCTTTCCTCCTGCCAGCATTGCAAAGAGGTCGTCGGCCTTTGGTAGTAGGTATTGGTCCTGCAGGGAGAAACGATTGATAGTTACTTTGTAATCGCCACAGATTCTGACGGTGCCATCTCCCTTGAGGACAGGAACGATCGGGCTGGCCCACTCGTTGAACTTGATCAGTGAAATTATGCCCTCTCGTTGCAGCCGGTCTAGCTCGATCTCTACCCTTTCTCTCATCATGTACGGCACTGCGCTCGCCTTGTGATGGATAGGTCGCGCCCCCGGAATTAGGTGGATAGAAACATGGAAACATAGAAACATAGAAAATAGGTGCAGAAGTAGGCCATTCGGCCCTTCGAGCCTGCACCACCATTCAATCAGATCATGGCTGATCATTCACCTCAGTGCCCCTTTCCTGCTTTCACTCCATACCCCTTGATCCCTTTAGCCGTAAGGGCCATATCTAACCCCCTCTTGAATATATCCAATGAACTGGCATCAACAACTCTCTGTGGTAGGGAATTCCACAGGTTAACAATTCTCTGAGTGAAGAAGTTTCTCCTTATCTCAGTCCTAAATGGCGTACCCCTTATCCTTAGACTGCGTTCCCTGGTTCTGGACTTCCCCAACATCGGGAACATTCTTCCTGCATCTAACCTGTCCTGTCCCGTCAGAATTTTATATGTTTCTATGAGATCCCCTCTCATCATTTTAAACTCCAGTGAATACAGGCTCAGTCGATCCAGTCTCTCCTCATACGTCTGTCCTGCCATCCTGGGAATCAGTCCGGTGAACCTGTGCTCCACTCCCTCAATAGCAAGACGTCCTTCCTCAAAATAGGAGACAAAAACTGAACACAATATTCCAGGTGAGGCCTCACCAAGGCCCTGTACAACTGCAGTAAGACCTCCCTGCTCCTATACTCAAATCCGCGAGATATGAAGGCCAACATACCATTTGCCTTCTTCACCGCCTGCTATACCTGCATGCCAACTTTCAATGACTGATGTACCATGACACCCAGGTCTCATTGCACCTCCCCCTTTCCTAATCTGCCGCCATTCAGATAATATTCCGCCTTCGTGTTTTTGCCCCCAAAGTGGATAACCTCACGTTTATCCACATTATACTGCATCTGCCATACATTTGCCCACTCACCTAACCTGTCTAAGTCACCCTGCAGCTTCTTAGCTTGCTCTTCACAGCTCACACCGCCACCCAGCTTAGTATCATCGGCAAACTTGAAGATATTACACTCAATTCCTTCATCTAAATCATTAATGTATATTGTAAAGAGCTGGGATCACAGCACTGAGCCCTGCAGCACCCCACTAGTCACTGCCTGCCATTCTGAAAAGGACCCATTTATTCTGACTCTCTACTTCCTGTCTGCCAACCAGTTCTCTATCCACGTCAGTACATTACCCCAATACCATGTGCTTTAATTTTGCACACCAATCTCTTGTGTGGGACCTTGTCAAAAGCCTTTTGAAAGTCCAAATACACCACATCCACTGGTTCTCCCTTGTCCACTCTACTAGTTACATCCTCAAAAAATTCCCGAAGATTTGTCAAGCATGATTTCCCTTTCACAAATCCATGCTAACTTGGACCGATCCTGTCACTGCTTTCCAAACGCGCTGCTATTTCATCTTTAATAATTGATTCCAACATTTTCCCCACTACTGATGTCAGGCTAACCGGTCTATAATTATCCATTTTCTCTCTACTTCCTCTTTCAAAAAAGTGGTGGTACATTAACTACCCTCCAGTACATGGAAACTGACCCAAAGTCGATAGACTGTTGGAAAATGATCACCAATGCATCCACTATTTCTAGGGCCACTTCCTTAAGTACACTGGGATGCAGACTATCAGACCCCAGGGATTTATCGATCTTCAATCCCATCAATTTCCCTATCACAATTTCCCGCCTAATAAGGATTTCCTTCAGTTTCTCCTTCTCACTAGACCCTCGGTCCCCTAGTATTTCCGGAAGGTGATTTGTGTCTTCCTTCATGAAGACAGAACCAATGAATTTGTTCAACTGGTCTGCCATTTTTTTGTTCCCCATTATAAATTCACGTGAATCTGACTGCAAGGGAACTACGTTTGTCTTCACTAATCTTTTTCTCTTCACATATCGCTAGAAGCTTTTGCAGTCAGTTTTTATGTTCCCGGCTAGCTTCCTCTCATACTCTATTTTCCCCCTGATAATTAAACCCTTTGTCGTCCTCTGTTGAATTCTAAATTTCTCCCAGTCCTCAGGTTTGCTGCTTTTTCTGGCCAATTTATATGCCTCTTCCTTAGATTTAACACTATCCCTAATTTCCCTTGTTAGCCACGATTGAGCCACCTTCCCCATTCTATTTTTACTCCAGACAGGGATGTACAATTGTTGAAGTTCATCCATGTGATCGTTAAATGTTTGCCATTGCCTATCCACCGTCAACCCTTCAAGTATCATTTGCCAGTCTATTCTAGCCAATTCACATCTCATACCAGCGAAGTTACCTTTCCTTAAGTTCAGGACCCTTGTCTCTGAATTAACTGTGTCACTCCCCATCTTAATGAAGAATTCTACCATATTATGGTCACTCTTCCCCAAGGGGCCTCGCACAACAAGATTGCTAATTAGTCCTTTCTCATTACACATCACCCAGTCTAGGATGGCCAGCCCTCTAGTTGGTTCCTTGACATATTGGTCTAGAAAACCATCACTAATACACTCCAGGAAATCCTCCTCCACCATTGCTACCAGTTTGGTTAGCTCAATCTATGTGTAGATTAAAGTCTCCCATGATAACTGCTGTACCTTTATTGCACGCATCCCTAATTTCTTGTTTGATGCTGTCCCCAACCTCACTACTGCTGTTTGGTGGTCTGTACACAACTCCCACTAGCGTTTTCTGCCCTGTTATTCCGCAGCTCCAACCATACCGATTCCACATCATCCAAGCTAATGTCCTTCCTTACTATTGCGTTAATTTCCTCTTTAACCAGCAACGCTACCCCACCTCCTTTTCCTTTCTGTCTATCCTTCCTGAATGTTGAATACCCCTGGATGTTGAGTTCCCAGACTTGGTCACCCTGGAGCCATGTCTCCGTGATGCCAATTATATCATATTCATTAATTTCTGCCTGTGCAATTAATTCGTCCACCTTATTACGAATACTCCTCGCATTGAGGCTCAGAGCCTTCAGGCTTGTCTTTTTCACACTTTTGCTCCATGGAATTTCCCGATGCCTGGTTTGAACAGCGAAGGGAACTTGTTTAAGACATGGACACACGAAGTGTCGTCAGCGGGCAATAGCGCTCGGACGTCATCCCAGTTCCAGCGTATCTTTCCCAGCCAATTGCTGCTAAGCAGCATGGGACCATCGCTTGGTACCACCCAGAGTAGTAGCTTGTACACCGCTCCATCGTAGGAGACCTTTACGGTAGCACTGTCGATTACGGGAATCAGTTATTTCGTGTAAGTTCTTAGTTTCGTACGAATTAGAGTTAAGATTGGCCTTGAGGCCTTCTTGCACCACAATCTTTAGAAAGTATTTTTGCCCATGATGGATTGGCTCGCGCTTGTGTCCAGTTCAATTGACACCGGGAGTCCATTTAGTTCAACATTCAGCATTATCGGGGGACAATTCGTGGTGAATGTGTGCATCCCATGTACCTCTGCCTCCTCGGTCTGAGGCTCTGGTTCATCGTGATCCTCCGTGGATCTGTCCTCCTCTGTAACATGGTGGTTTGCAGGTTTAACAGGATTAGCAGCTCGCCTGCACATATGTTGGAGGTGTCCCATTGTTCCACAGCCCTTGCAAACGTATCCTTTGAATCGGCATGAATGGAAATGATGATCACCCCTGCAGCGCTAACAAGGTGTTAATGGCCTTGCATTCTTCACCCTTGATGGTAGACTCTGAGACATCTGCAGACGTGCAGCTGCAGGCATGTGTGACCTGCCCTGTACGTTGCGATTTGAAAACACCTGGGCTATCGCTATGGCCTTACTCAAGGTTGGGGTCTCTACAGTCAAATGTTTGCGAAGTATGGTTTCATGGCCAATGCCAAGTATGAAAAAGTCTCTGAGCATGTGCTCCAAATGCCCTTTAAATTCGCAATGTCCTGCAAGGCATCTTAGCTCGGCGACATAACTCGCCACTTCCTGGCCTTCAGACCTTTTGTAGGTGTAGAACCGGTACCTCGCCATCAGAACGCTTTCCTTCAGGTTCAAATGCTCTCGGACCAGTGTGCATAAATCGTCATATGATTTCTCTGTGGGTTTCGCTGGAGTGAGCAGATTCTTCATGAGGCGATACGTTCCTGCCTCACAGACGGTGAGGAGGATCGCCCTTCGTTTGGCAGCATTCTCTGCCCCATCTAGCTCATTTGCCATGAAGTATTGGTCGAGTCGCCCCACAAAAGTTTCCCAATCATCTCCCTCCGAGAATTTTTCCAGGATGCCCACTGTTCTCTGCATCTTTGGATTCACTTATCTGTATCTCGTCACCAAGTATTATGTATGGAGAAAGAGTCAGACTGAACACTGTGAGCTCAAAGTAAAGTGTGACCTGAGACTTTTATTGCAGGTCTCCAGAGTGCCTCTCCTACTTGTGAGGCCTCCTTAAATAACTTTGCTCCCAAGGGATTGTGGGATCCCTTGAGACTCCAGGGGATGAGCCCTCTGGTGGCTGTACAGAGTAAATACAAGTTTACATATATAACAGAGCTCATTGCTCCGCAAGCACAACCTCCACAATGAGGCCTCTGTGTTGTATAGATTGAGGACCATAGCCCACTAACACTCAATGCCGCTCTGAAAAGGACAACTGACAAACTTGTGAGAAGTCCAAAAAATTGTCGGCCAAATAAATGGAGATGCACGCATCCAACCTTTAAAGTCCACTGGCGGCCTTGAGCCAGCACTGTGCACCGACCCAAAAAACTGTCGGGGGCACCGACAGGTGGCCAGAAGACTTCTTGACCTGAATTTTCCTACCGGGGCAGAGCTGCTGCAGTGCGCGCTCTGATGGCGTCGATAAGGATACATTTGCATAAGCGGGGCGGAAGTGGAGGAAGTGGGGCTGATCCTCATATCGCAGCAAAAATCCCTAAGGTCAATTTCGACCTGTCCACTGCAAGTCTGTGGCCATTGCACAACGCCCCGTAGCTGCCACTTTCAGGCGGCCTGAGGCCTTAACAGAAGGAAAAACTTTGGCCCCCAGATGTCTAAAAAAAGTTTCATTGGGTGAAATAGGGCATTCCTACTGTGCATTGTGAAATTTGGATTCATTAACATTCATTTATTGGACACTGTGCATGCTATCTATAAGTGCCTAGTTATCAGAAAATGAAGTAATAAATCAATAACCTCTTCCTTTTAAGCTTCATAGGCACTATATAAGCTCTTCCTCTAAATATTTGTATTAATCCTGCCATTAGAACTCTTAGGTGACACAAAAAAAATGTCTTGTGGCGTTTGAAGTACTGTGTAGAGCAGTTTCTGGTCTTTGAAACACTTTAATTCCTTTTTGCAATCAACCGAACAGAATTTATCACTTTGCTGCTGGGCATCATTTGTAACCAACAAACATGGAGTTAATTGTGACAGATTGGTAAGTATATTTTCTTTTGACATGGTTTTTCTCAAATTTTGCAGTATTTTAATTAAATTACCCAAGGGGCTCTCATACTTTGTCAGTGATATCTTTATAGCTGCAGAATCCTTAACATTAGTAAATATTGACACAGACAATATCATGCACCAGTGGCTTTTTTCATTATTTTTCCACAGAAAGGATTTAGAAAAGTTACTTTTAATGTTGCATTTTTAAAGCAAAGTTTATTCTCCTAACTGTTTAAGAAATAGCACCTCGACAAAAAATTAATAACATGCCAATGGAAGTTGTTTTCTCGAAAATATGTAAACATAAAGTTAGATTGTCTGAGTAATTAGGAAGTACTTCACACTCATTGGCAGAAACTTTGCTGTGGCAGGGCACCAAACGGTACCAACTGTTAGTTAGATTAGTCCTTGCCGTCGAATGGTGACAATATTTTATCCTGCAATTTGCAGTTCGTATAAGATGGAAACGGTGCAGCACCATCTACAGGGTACCTGGCATCTGAGTGAACAGGGCAAGGTCTCAGAAGGAAGTGTAAGTTAGAATGGAGGATGATAAACATTGGATTAAGAGAGAGAGAGAAAAAAGAGATAGAAAGAAAAAGTAATAAAAAATGAAATTTAATTAAAAAAGTATTCTCCAACAGCAATTAAAACCTGAAGGAATGAGACTTCATACTTATAATAGTTAGTTTTCAGTGCCAGAGAGGTTGACTGGCTGTAATTTATCACGTTGTTAAAAGGGTACTTAGATTTGAAATGACTTTTTGTGATATGGTTATTATATATCTGCCCAGCAATAGCAACTGTTTGATTTCCATATTTAATTGCACATCTGCTCTAGCCTGAAGTTGCTGTGACATTTGCGCATAAATAACGGCACGTGCTATTAGCCTTGCTGTTACTTTGACAGAAAATTTTGGGCCAACATGTTGGAAATTCTTTGATCCCTGTCTGAACAGAGGGGGATAAAAGGGAGACCAAGAATTTCCAAGGAGGTTTTTGCACTTATCTGCCCGTGGAAAGCCTGATAAGATGGCTTAAACACTGCTACTGTTACAACAGATGAGGGGGAGAAGCTTAACAGAAATTTACATCCCAAGACATAAGCAGTCATTTTTTTTTTAAAGAGAGAAATCTGTTTGGGTTTTCACAGAGACTAATTTAGAAATGCTGGTGGACAGTTAGAAGTCATCTTGTTTAAGTCACATTGTATGACCCACTAACCTGAGAACGAATGGCATTATTTTATTTTGTATAACTACATGAAAACAAGTTAAGTTGTACAGATTGAATTAAGTGAGTTGCTCTGTATGTTCACCTTACTATGAACTAAAGGAGCTTTTTGATTTGTATTAAGCCTTGTCTCTTCGAGTACTTGCTTCATCTGACATCAAAGAGATTGAAAAAGCACACCTAATAAACACAAATATCCAGTTCAAGTCACAAGGGATACTGCTGTTATACCCTAGGTTACACCATCACATAGTTTCATATTGGACAGTAAGAGCATACCCCCGATGATAAAATGGTCAGGCTCTTTATAGGAGTGACTGTGCCCAAGGAAATAGTCAAAGGAAAATCCTAAATTTCCAACAAGGTTTTTATTAGAATAAGAGCATATGGACATCACCAAGATGTCCTTGATAAAAAGGCGTCTAATTTACTTTTAGCCCCTGGGAGTGCATTTGTGTTCATCATGATTAACAATTATCACAATGTTTATTCTTGCAACTTTACACATTAGTGTAAATACACTGATCTTGCACTTCACGCTGGCAGCACCAAATCAGTGAATTTACTCCAATGAACTATCTCTGAGCTCTGATGCATTACTATTAATGCAGAATAGAGCAGCCAAATGTGTTCTAAAGTTATTTAATCATTCCTTAACCATTTCATACAAACAGTGAGTAAATACAGAAGCAGAACATTTGCAGTGCAGATAGGATAGATTTGCTCTTGATGCCCTACAGATGTGGTTAACAGTGTGAGGAAGAAGGAATGCCCATTATGGGTCTGAAATACACCTAACAAATAACTAATTTATTCAGCAGTATTGGAGGTAATCACCACCATAGTCTGGTAACTCGGAAGGTGTAAAAAGGAAGTTATCTGAATTAATGTGCCAAAGAAGAATCACTGTCAATGAAATTGTACTACTATCTTTGGGAGTGAGTTACAATTATCTTACCTCAATATACCTGTCTTATTTATGGTTAACCTACATAGCTAATAAACAGACATTGCATATTTTTTGCATTATTTTGATTTCAGCTTGCAATCTAATCCAAGGTATCATGGGATCAACCATGGCTTAAAACTAGTTTCATTAATATATAAATCCAAATCTTTTTTTATTAAAACAATGGGTTAAATTTCTGGTTTCAACACTGAAGCTTTATTAACAAGTGATACATTTCTGGCCCGGATTAGATCTGCTTGGAGGAGCTGGCTGTTCAAGGGAATGAGAAATAGCATGCATTGCGGCACTTAAAAGGTGACAGCTGCTATTTAAAGTGCCTTTGTTGTAGGGCACAAAAGGAAAACCAATCAAAACCACAAAATACAGATTAGCTGGTCATTCATCTCAGTATAATTTATGGGACCTTGCTGTTGGAAAATTGGCTGCCATATCTTTCTGCATAATAGCAGTAACTATATATCAAAAGTAATTCAAAAGCCCTTTGTAACATCCTAATAAAGTGATCAGGCACTATATAAATGCATGTTCTTCTTCTTTCTTTTCAAGATGTGTGAACAGAGGCAGTTATTGGTTTGTCTTTACCATAATTGCACCTCTTTTTTTCAATAGAAAAGATAATTGCTTTCTTTATATACAGAAACAGGCCATTCAGTCTGTTAAGTTCTCATCCAATACCCTTTAACGTTTCTATTTTTCTAGTAACTATCCAATTCTCTTTTAAAGAATTTCTAGAGCTTCAGCAAAAGTTTGTGACAGATAATTTCACATCCTTATCAGCTTTTCTGAATTGTTCTCCCTAACTTCCTCTTGAACTCTTTCTTGATTTTCTTAAATTTGTGCCCTCTCTTTACCAACTTGTTACCAGTGAGAACATGCAGTCACTGTTTACCTCATAATTTACCTTTCATAATCTAGAACATAGGAAGGCCTCAATCAAGTCTCCCCTTTAACTTCTCAGCTCTGTTGAAAAAGTCCAACTTCTAAAGTCTCTTCATAAGTAATTACTTATCATTGGTTATATACTAGTGCCAACATGTTGTACTTTTTCCATTTTTTATATCCTTCCTATATTGGCTGCCCAAAACAATACCCAATGCTTCAATTGCAACCTAACTAAATTTATATGCATTCAAAATGATCATTTTGCTTTTGTATTTGATGCTGATAGGTACAAGAGAGGTGCTTCCCGTTTCGCGTATGCACTATCACCAACTCGGAGGAAATTAGACAAAGATTAGTTATACATCAAGGAAATTTCAAATCAAAATACAGGGTAATGTGTATCATCCAATTAATAGCATTATTGTGTATGCAACGAGATTAAATTGGAAAAACTACAACTGTTGTGGCATACAGATTTCCTGATATCGGATATCAAGCTTACCCTCACTACTTTAGTTCCTCCAGATAAAGAACTTTGAGTGTAAAGTGGCTTGACTTAACTAATAATGTCAATGATTGTGGAAAATATGCTTGAGGGAAAACTTACTGGGTTTCAAAACCAACATAATTTTCACTTTCTTCGAAACCAATATTGTAAGTTCTTAATAATCAACTCAACTTTACCCAAGGCATTGAAAAGGAGTCACATGCATCTTTTTACAAGTTGTTCATTTCATGCATAATGGAAAATAATTAAAATTTCTGCACAATACCGAAAGGAACAAATGTGGATTACCATGAAACCTGTTTGAGTTGACTGATTGACTCAAAATCTAAGTTATTTTAGATATTGGAGACCAACTTAAGTAAATTGATTGGATTCTGCCTAAGTATAGGCCTAGAATCATCCTTAACATCTATTTCTATCCAAACAGGCTACAAAATATACAATAGACTGCTATTTCCTATGCTGAAACTGTAGTTGACCGGGTACAAATTTATGCACACGTTCTGGCACAGTCCCAGAATGTTCTCTTTCCAGGTACTGGTCTTATAATTATAATTTGTTGTAATTGGAGTAAATCTCTTTAAAGCAAGCAGCCTCATCCACTGAATTGTAAACTCTACCCTCTAGAGAGACTCCAAAACTGTGACCTTAAAATAGTTTGTTGAAAGTATATGTTGCAACAGCACAGGATTACCTGTACTGAGACAATGGGAGATTGCAGTTTGGAATCTGATATGCCTTCTTGATTACTAATCAAATCAAATATTCTTATAAGGAGTACTCAGGAATATATTTTGTTGTTCTATTGTAGAACCTTGGCTATTCACCACCACAGATGCTGCCTGACATTCCACAGATGTCGGGCAGTAATGTGCAGAAATTTAAATTACTTTCCATTATGCATGAAATGAGGAACTTGTAAAAGAAAGCATGTGACTCCTTTTCAATGCCTTGGGAAAAGTTGAGTTGATTATTAAGTACTTACAATGCTGGTGTAGAAGACATTTCCTTCACAGATGCTGCCTGACCTGCTGAGTATTTCTAATATTTTCTGTTTCTATTTCAGATGTCCAGCATCTGCATTATTTTGCTTTTGTACTGAAATGTTTCTAATGTGTCACAATTGCAATCTATCTGTCCAGAATCCTGTGCATTTAATCTGTCTTTGTGATTCCCCAGAGTACCTTAATTTATCTGTCTGCAGCCTTTGCCACGGTTGACCACATCATTCTCCTCCAACGCCTCTCCATTGCCGTCCAACTGGGTGGGACTGCACTCGCCTTGTTCCATTCTTATCGATCGAAGTGTAGCCAAAGAATTATCTGCAATGGCTTCTCTTCTCACTCCCACATCATTACGTCAGGTTTCCTCTAAGGACCCATCCTTGGCCCGCTCCTATTTTTGATCGAGATGCTGCCCCTCAGCAACATCATCCAAAAATACAGCATCACTTTCCATATGTACGCTGGTGACAGCCAACTCTACTTCACTGCCACCACTCTCAACCCCTCCACTGTCTCTAAATTGTCAGACTGCTTGTCCGACATCTAGTAAATGGATGAGCAGAATTTTTCTGCAACTAAATATTGGGAAGAATTAAGCCATTGTCTTCCGTCCCTGCCGCAAACTCCGTTCCCTAGCCACCACCTCCATCCCTCTCCCTGGCAACTGTCTGAGGCTGAATCAGACTGTTCGCAACCTTGGTGTCATATTTGATCCCGAGATGAGCTTTCAACTACATATCTGCACCACCTGTGACTCAGTTGATAGTGCCCTCGCCTCTGAATCAAAAGGTTGTGGGTTCAAGTCCCACTCCAGGAACTTGAACACATAAATCTAGGCTGACAATCCAGTGCCATGCTGAGGGAGTGCTGCACTGTCGGAGGTGCTGCCTTTTGGATGAAACTTTAAACCGAGGCCCTGTCTGCTCTCTCAGGTAGACGTAAAAGATCCCATGGCACTATTTCGAAGAAGAGCGGGGGAGTTATCCTCGGTGTCCTGGCGAATATTTATCCCTCCACCAACATAACAAAAACAGATTTTCTGGTCATTCACATTGCTGTTTGGGAGAGCTTGCTGTGTGCAAATTGGCTGCTGCGTTACCCACAGTACATCAGTGACTACAAAGTACTTCATTGGCTGTAAAGCATTTTGAGAAGTCCGGTGGTCATGAAAAGCACTATACAGATGCAAGTCTTTCTTTCTTTATTTAGTCTCATTCCCCTACCCTTTCCCAATACCCTTTTATCTATAGCCTCATTCCCCTATGGTATCCAATTAAAAACAAGGGCATCTAAATTGGCCAAAATTAGTGGGAGGACAGAAGAGTGTGAAGCTTTTAAAAGCCAGCAAAGAATGACTAAAAATATGATTAAGAAAGGGAAGATAGATTATGAAAGTAAACGAGCACAAAATATAAAAACAGATAGCAAGAGTTTCTATAGGTATATAAAAAGGAAAAGAGTGGCTAAAGTAAATGTTGGTCCCTTAGAGGATGAGACCTGGGAATTAGTAATGGGGAACTTTACGGAGGGATTCAAATTCCTGGGACATTGGAGCCGGTTCTGGGGGAGGTGGGACCAGTACAAACCGGACAGTCTGCACTTGGGCAGGACCGGAACCAATGTCCTAGGGGGAGTGTTTGCTAGTGCTGTTGGGGAGGAGTTAAACTAACATGGCAGGGGGATGGGAACCTATGCAAGGAGACAGAGGGAAATAAAATGGAGGCAGAAGCAAAAGATAGAAAGGAGAATAGTAAAAGTGGAGGGCTGAGAAACCCAAGGCAAAAAACAAAAAGGGCCACATTACAGCAAAATTCTAAAGGGGCAAAGTGTGTTAAAAAGACAAACCTGAAGGCTCTGTGCCTCAATGCGAGGTGTATTCAGAATAAGGTGGACGAATTAACTGCGCAGACAGCAGTTAACAGATATGATGTAATTGGCATTACGGAGACATGGCTCCAGGGTGACCAAGGCTGGGAACTCAACATCCAGGGGTATTCAACATTTAGGAAGGATAGGCAGAGAGGAAAAGGAGGCATTGCTGGTTAAAGAGGAAATTAATGCAATAGTAAGGAGGGACATTAGCCTGGATGATGTGGAATTTGTATGGGTGGAGCTGCGGAATACCAAAGGGCAGAAAATGCTAGTGGGAGTTGTGTACAGACCACCAAACAGTAGTAGTGAGGTTGGGGACAGCATCAAACAAGAAATAAGGGATGTGTGCAATAATGTGTACAGCAGTTATCATGGGCAACATTAATCTGCATATTGAGTGGGTTAACCAAACTGGTAGCAATGCGGTGGAGGAGGATTTCCTGGTGTGTATTAGGGATGGTTTTCCAGACCAATATGTCGAGGAACCAACTAGAGAGCTGGCCATCCTAGACTGGGTGATGTGTAATGAGAAAGGACTAATTAGCAATCTTGTTGTGCGAGGCCCCTTTGGTAAGAGCGACCATAATATGGTAGAATTCTTTATTAAGATGGAGAGTGACACAGTTAATTCGGAAACTAATCCTGAACTTAAGGAAAAGTAGCTTCGACGGTATGAGGCGTGAATTGGCTATAATAGACTGGCAAAGGATACTTAAAGGGTTGACGGTGGATAAGCAATGGCAAACATTTAAAGATCACATGTATGAACTTCAGCAATTGTACATCCCTGTCTGGAGTAAAAATAAAATGAGGAAGGTGGCTCAACCGTGGCCTACAAGGGAAATTAAGGATAATGTTAAAACCAAGGAAGAGGCATATAAATTGGCCAGAAAAAGTAACAAAACTGAAGACTGGGAGAAATTTAGAATTCAACAGAGGAGGACTAAGGGTTTAATTAAGAGGGGGAAAATAGAGTACGAGGGGAAGTTTGCAGGAAACATAAAAACTGACTGCAAACGTTTCTGTAAATATGTGAAGAGAAAAAGATTAGTGAAGACAAATGTAGGTCCCTTGCAGTCGGATTCAGGTGAATTTATAATGGGGAACAAAGAAATGGCAGATCAATTGAACAAATACTTTGGTTCGATCTTCACGAAGGAAGACACAAATAACCTTCTGAGTGTACTGGGGGACAGTGGGTCTAGTGAGAAGGTGGAACTGAAGGATATCCTTATTAGATGCAAAATTGTGTTAGTGAAATTGATGAGATTGAAGGTCGATAAACCCCTGGGGCCTGATAATCTGCATCCCAGAGTACTTAAGGAAGTGGCCCTAGAAATAGTGGTTGCATTGGTGATCATTTTCTAACAGTCTATCGACTCTGGATCAGTTCCTATGGACTGGAGGGTAGCTAATGTAACACCACTTTTTTAAAAAGGAGGGAGAGAGAAAACGGGTAATTATAGACCGGTTAGCCTGACATCAGTCGTGGAGAAAATGTTGGAATCAATCATTAAGGATGAAATAGCAGCGCACTTGGAAAGCAGTGACAGGATCAGTCCAAGTCAGCATGGATTTATGAAAGGGAAATCATGCTTGACGAATCTTCTGGAATTTTTTGAGGATGTAACTAGTAGAGTGGACAAGGGAGAACCAGTGGATGTGGTGTATTTGGACTTTCAAAAGGCTTTTGACAAGGACCCGCACAAGAGATTGGTGTGCAAAATCAAAGTGCATGGGGGTAATGTACTGATGTGGATAGAGAACTGGTTGGCAGACAGGAAGCAGAGAGTTGGGATAAACGGGTCCTTTTCAGAATGGCAGGCAGTGACTAGTGGAGTGCCGCAGGGCTCAGTGCTGGGACCCCAGCTCTTTAAAAAATACATTAACGATTTAGATGAAGGAATTGAGTGTAATATCTCCAAGTTTGCAGATGACACTAAGCTGGTTGGCGGTGTGAGCCGTGAGGAGGACGCTAAGAGGCTGCAAGGTGACTTGGACAGGTTAGGTGAGTGGGCAAATGCATGGCAGATGCAGTATAATGTGAATAAATGTGAGGTTTCCATTTTGGGGGCAAAAACACGAAGGCAGAATATTATCTGAATGACGGCAGATTAGGAAAAGGGGAGGTGCAACGAGACCTGGGTGTCATGGTTCATCAGTCATTAAAAGTTGGCATGCAGGTACAGCAGGCGGTGAGGCAGGCAAATGGTATTTTGGCCTTCATAGCTAGGGGATTTGAGTTTTGGGGCAGGGATGTCTTACTGCAGTTGTACAGGGCCTTAGTGAGGCCTCACCTGGAATATCATGTTCAGTTTCTGTCTCCTAATCTGAGGAAGAACGTTCTTGCTATTGAGGGAGTGCAGTGAAGGTTCACCAGACTAGTTCCAGGGATGGCTGGACTGTCATATGAGGAGAGACTGGATCAACTGGGCTTTTATTCACTGGAGTTTAGAAGGATGAGAGGGGATCTCATAGAAACATATAAGATTCTGATGGAACTGGACACGCCTTGGGATGTTTTACTACTTTAAAAGCGCGTATGTAAATACAAGTTGTCGATGTTGTACATAAAATTGCAAATTGTCTGCATATTTATGCAAACCATGTCAGATTTATGAAACTCTAGATGTGAAAAATGTTTTATTTGGAATAACTCCTCAAGACTGAGTACTGTCAGCTTAAACTGATTTGACCTTAGTGTCTATAATTAAACTCCAGAGTGCCAAAGCAGCATGGCAGACAACCTTTTATACTCGCTTGCATGAGGTGTGCAGGTGACCCTTAGGCTTCCAACAGGTGCACCCTCTGGTGGAAAGTTTTACACAGTTCTAATGTTTACATACATAACATCAGTCCCCCCCCCAAAGTCTTTGGTACAAGTTATTTACAAGTTGAGGCAGTCCGAGGCCCTTCTCTCCCTGGTTGAACGCCTGAATTCAAACCCTGGCATGGGTGAGTTGGTCGGGCCATTGCTGCACTGCAGCGTGGCTGGTCTGACCAGACTGTTGGGCCTGGTGGGTTCATCCTCTTGATTGACGGCGAGGTCGATTGCTGGTTGGGTGTGTGTTGGTGGATCAATGACAGTGATGTCCTCTTCAAGTTGTTCCTGGTTGTCAGTGAATCACAGTTTGGTCTGATCCAAATGCTTTCTGCACATTTGTCCATGACATAGTTTGACAATAAACACTTTATTCGCCTCCTTGACCAAGACAGTGCCAGCAACCCATTTGGGACCATGACCATAATTAAGGACAAACACAGGGTCGTTTACATCAATGTCACATGATACAGCCGCGCGATCGTGGTACATGTTTTGCCGGTGATGCCGGGTTTCCACATGATCATTAAGATCAGGTGGACTAGGGAGAACCTGGTTTTGAGTGCTGTCTTCATTAACAATTCCACTGGGGGAACCCCGGTAAGCGAGTGGGGTCGCGTCCGGTAGCTGAGCAGAACCCGAGATAAACGGGTCTGCAGGGAGCCATCCATCATGCATTTCAAGCTCTGCTTGATAGTTTGGACTGCCCGCTCTGCTTGATCGTTGGATGCGGGCTTAAACAGGGCAGGCCTGACATGCTTAATGCCATTGCGGGTCATAAACTCGTTGAATTCTGAGCTGATGAAACAAGATCCATTGTCACTGACAAGGACGTCGGGCAAGCCATGGGTGCTGAACATGGCCCAGGTGGCTTTCAATGGTGGCAGTGGACGTGCAGGATGACATGATTACACATTCAATCCAGTTAGAGTAAGCGTCCACTACTACTAAGAACATCTTTCCTAGAAGGGGGCCAGTGAAATCTACGTGGATCCTGGACCACGGTTTGGAGGGCCATGACCACAGATTCAGTGGAGCCTCCCTTGGTGCATTGCTCAACTGTGAGCAAGTGTTACATTGGTGTAGGCATGACTCCAAATCCGAGTCAATGCCGGGCCACCAAATGTGTGACCTGGCGATAGCCTTCAGCATGACAATGCCTGGGTGGGTACTGTGTAGGTCGCGTATAAACATTGCCCTGCCTTTTTTTGGCAAAACCACGCGATTACCCCATAAGAGACAATCCGACTGGATGGACATTTCATTTTATATCGGTGAAATGGCTTAATTTCATCTTGCATTTCCCTGGGAACAGCTGACCAGCTCCCATTGAAGACGTAACTTTTTACAAGTGATAGCACAGGATCCTGGCTGGCCCAGGTCCTGATCTGGCGAGCAGTGGCGGGTGACCCCTCGCTCTCAAAAACATCCATGACCAGAAGCAGATCTGCGGGTTGCGCCATTTCCACCCCGGTGGTGGACAATGGTAGCCAACTGAGGACATCAGTACAGTTCTCCGTGCCTGATCTGTGCCGGATAATATAGTCATAGGCGGACAATGTTAGTGCCCATCTTTGGATGTGGGACGAAGCATTGGTGTTTATATGTTTGCTTTCTGAAAACAACGAAATGAGCGGTTTGTAATCAGTTTCAAGCTCGAACCGGAGTCCAAATAGGTATTGGTGCATTTTCTTAACCCCGTATATGCATGCTAACGCCTCTTTCTCGACCATACTGTAGGCTCTTTCAGCCTTAGATAGACTTCTCGATGCATATGCAACTGGTTGCAGTTTGCCTGATACATTGGTTTGCTGTAACACACAGCCGACCCCGTACGAAGATGCATCACAAACTAGCACTAAATGTTTACACGGGTCATACAATACAAGTAACTTGTTAGTACATAGCAGGTTTCTGGCCTTCTCAAAGGCTGTCTCTTGAGATTTACCCCAAACCCAGTCTTCACCCTTACGTAGCAATAAATGCAAAGATTCCAGCAAAGTGCTCAACCCAGGTAGAAAATTACCAAAATAGTTGAGGAGTCCCAGGAACGAACGCAGCTCCGTCATATTCTGTGATCTGGGTGCGTTCTTGATGGCCTCCCTCTTTGAGTCCGTGGGTCTGATTACGTCTGCCGCAATCTTTCTCCCTGAAAATTTGACCTCTGGCACCAGGAAAACACACTTGGAGCGTTTCAGCCCGAGTCCCACTCTGTCTAGTCGACGTAGAACCTCTTCCAGGTTGTGCAGGTGTTCGATGGTGTCACGACCAGTGATCAGGATGTCGTCTTGAAACACAACGGTGCATGGAACCGATTTCAGCAGTCTCTCCATGTTCCTCTGGAAGATGGCAGCAGCCGAGCGAATCTCAAAAGGGCACCTGTGGTATATAAACAGTCCTTTGTGTGCATTGATGCACGTCAATCTTTTCGAAGATTCAGCCAGCTCCTGTGTCATGTAAGCGGAGGTTAGATCCAATTTGGTGAACGACTTCTCCCCTGCTAACCTTGCAAACACGTCATCCGCCTTGGGTAGTGGATGCTGATCTTGTAACGAGACTCAGTTGATCATTACCTTGTAGTCTCTGCAGATTCTGACCGTGCCATCGCTTTTCAACACCAGAACAACTGGACTGGCCCACTCGTTGAACTCAACTGGCGATATGATTCCCTCTCGTTGAAATCTGTCCAGTTCGAACTCGACTTTCTCCCTCATCACATCTGGAACTGCTCGAGCCTTGTGATGAACAGGCCGTGCATCAGGGACTAGATGGATCTGCAACTTGGCGCCTGTGAAGTTGCTGATGCCTGGTTCAAATAGCGACGGAAATTTGCTCAACACTTGAGCACATGAGGCATCATCCACCGAAGATAGTGCTTTGATGTCATCCAAGTTCCATCGAATCTTTCCTAGCCAGCTTCTGCCGAACAGCATTGGGCCTGGTACAATCCACAGTGATAAGTCATGCACAGCTCCATCATACAATTCCTTCACTGCTGCACTGCCAATGACTGGTATGAGCTCTTTGGTGTAAGTGCACAGTTTTGTATAAATCGGGCTCAGTTTGGGCCTTTGTGCCATGTTTCTCCACAGTTTCTCAAAAGCCTTCTGGTTCATAATTGACTGACTCGCCCCCGTGTTCAACTCCATGGAAACTGGAATGCCATTTAATTTGACTTTCAGCATTATAGGAGGGCTCTTGGTAGTGAATGTGTGTACCCCATACACTTCCTCTTCAACCTCAGGTTGAGTTGCCTCTCTTACTCGTTCTGCACGATCCGCTTTGGATCGACCATCTTCTGCCGACTCTGCCTCATGGTGAGTCGGCAGCACGTTTGCACATTCACTGGAGGTGCCCCATTGTTTTGCAGCCTTTGCACACATAGCGCTTGAATCAACATTGGTGGGCTCTATGGTTACCCTCGCAGCGCCAACATGGTTTTAATGGATTCGCATTCACGCCCCACGGCGGACTCTGAGTCATCCGAGGTCTTGCAGCTACCAACGTGTAGACCCATGTACAGTTCTGCCTGCTAACGGCATTATTTTATGCACAGTACTTGCTGGTGAGCTTCGATGCTGAGAAGATAGCAGTTTAGTATTATCGTTCGTGGACATGAAAGCTTGGGCTATCGTGATGGCCTTGTTCAGGTCTGGGGATTCGGCAGACAGCAGTTTGTGAAGAATGACCTCGTGGCCGATACCAAGCATAAAAAAGTCCTGCAGCATTTCTCCCAAATATCTAGCAAAATCGTGAGGTCCCGCAAGGAGCCTTAGGTCGGCAACATAACTCGCCATGTCCTGGCCCTCGGAGCGATGGTGCATTTAAAAGCAATACCTGGCCATTAAGATGCTCTCCTTCGGCTTGAGGTGTTCCTGAACCAGCGTACACAACTCTGCATATGTCTTTTCTGTTGGTTTAGTCGGTGCTAGCAGATGTTTGATGAGGCCGTATGTTGTAGACCCACCAACGGTGAGGAGAATCGCCCTGCGCTTGATCGCTTTATCATCCGCATCCAGCTCGTTAGCCACGAAGTACTGGTCGAGATGTTCAACGAAGGTTTCCCAACCATCACCCTCTACAAATCGCTCAAGAATACCAACGGCAGCCATAACCATGTGAAAGTTCGTGATCTGTTACTCGTCGCCAATTGTTATGTTTAGAATAATTCCACAAGACTGAGTACTGTAAGCTTAAACTGATGTGACCTTAGTCTCTTTAATAAAACTCCAGAGTGCCAAAGCAGCATGGCAAATAACCTTTTATACTTGCTTGCATGAGGTATGCAGGTGATCCTTGGGCCTCCAACAGGTGCGCCCTCTGGTAGCAAGTCTTACACAGTTATAATGTTTACATACATAACAAAAAACATATCTATTTAAAGATAAATAATGAAATGCTCAGCTCTTCCAGTTTCTGATGTCACATTTTGTCTTTGTCCCAGAGACAAGCAAACAATTGTCTCTCAATTCTAGGCATTGGCAGTGTTTTCTGTTATGAGACACAGCCAGAAGCTATAAACATGACATAATTCCCTATACTTTAAAATATAAATTGTATCTTGATTAGTTGGTCAGCTTTCGACCACCTCCTTTTCTCAATCCCAGTATCATGTTCATCCACAAAGACTCCGGCAATATCACTAATACCTCAAGATAAACTAATAAGAAAGAGGAAGGGTTTAGAATGCAAAAGGTAATAATTATGTGGGATAATTGCATACTTAAACTATGATGATATTCAGAGGTTGGAAAATGCAAACAAAACAATTTGGCATTGAATAGATTTATTTGTTGTTGATAGTAAATCAATCCTGAGTTGTGTGTTTTTAATATATAAGATGGGCTGGATTTTTGGCTTTGCTGATTTTGGGGCGGTAATAGTGGAGGCGCAGTAAAGTTTGCACCCGGGAACAATTTGCATCTCAGTCATCAAAATTGGGCAGCTGAGCCCTCCCTGAGTGTGGGGTGGAGCACTAAGGGAGGCATTTACACATCTCTTAGGGCGCTAGGCCGGCTGAACATGCGAAAATCCCAAGGTACACGGCCGGCCCAGGGCTCTGAGAGAGGCCTGGGGAGAAAAAATAAAACCTGAAAAAACCCCACCAAAAACATTCCCAATACATAGCCTATGCCACCACAACATAAATCGCAAAAAGAAATGAAAAGAAAAAACAATCACACTTATCTGAGCTCGGCATTACTTACCTCACTGCAGCCGGTATAGTTTAGACCGACTGTTTTCACAGGCAGTCCCAGGGCAGCACACTGCGGGGCCTACGGGTCGGGCAGGACTCAAAAAGCGAGCCGGTGTCGCAACCAGGGGCGTTGCACACTGGCTCAACTCTTCCAAGTGGTACTGCTCCGCGCCTCCACAAAACCAGCCATGAAAATCCCAGTGTGGCGCTGGAAGCTGGCCTCCCGCCTGGAAGAGCACACCGCCACCATTGCCGCCCCTCTGGGGCAAAAACAAAAGCACAAATCACCAGAAAATACACCCCAAAATCTTTAATTTATTCTTCTAATTTGTCCTACTATAAATTACTTAGCTAACTAGAGAACTACAATAAGAGAGTTTATTTGAGTTATATAATTTGACTATACATCTACATAACATGTTTGTATAGTGACAATTTCTTATCTTATATTTGAGCCTAGAAATTGCTGTTGACAATAATGGTTGCAGCAGTGGCAAATGTGTGCCAATTGCCATTAATGTTGGGAATGCAGGTTTGAACATGTTTCCCACACCTTACCAACCTTGTGAGTGCGAGTTTTGAGGCGGGCCTGCTGTCAAAATGGCTCTGATTGACAGCGGGTCTGAAGTCCACTCTGAACCCGCCTCCGTGTCAGTTTCTTAAGTGCCGGGTCTGTGTGCAGATCGCAGACCTGACAGCAAGTGGTGGGTCAGTCAATTAAGATGCTTAGCAGGTACTTCAAAGATATTTAATAATACTTTAACCAGGTACGTACCATTTTACTAAGTTTTTGATGAGTTTGCCATCACTCGGGGAACACGCCAGATAAGTGTGTTGGATTCTCAATGACTCTGCATTGCTTTAACTAGTTGACAGCTGCAGAAGTGGTATAAAAGCTACTATTTCACAGCTATTCACTTTCCAATGTTATAAGCTGAAGCCTTCAGGGTTTGGAAGACACTTTTGAGCTGTATGCAGTTTGGAAGTGTTTGCAGTGAACTCTCCATTCACTGTCACCTGCTTGGAGTAACCTCTCTCACCACTGACAGATCGCTTCTGTCATCTCAACCTCACCTGTCATCGATTCCAGCAGCAGTAGTGACCTTGAAAAGATTTCACCGTGGTGCTCAGAATCCCACCACGATCAGCCCCAACACCAACATCACTAAACACACCAGCATCACCAACAACAACACCAACCTTCTCCACAATCAACTGATGCTGCACAAGACACAGACCCAACCACATTGCTGCCCGGGAGGCCAGTGATGGCCTCACCATGGCCACTTTTACTTCACTTGAGACTGTACACCCTGACTGTCACGTGATGTGCCAGGTCGGCACCACCCCACACCAGCTCCATAAAGCATTCCTGCAATGCCTAGACCATTCTTTTCACACTCATCACCATTGTATGGGGTACTATTATATCTCACCATTCACTGCAACTCACTTCCAAAGGTGCACACAAATCTGTCCAAGAAGGCAAAATGTTGAAAATAAAGATTTCAATGTTTGACAACACATCAACATAAACTTTTCCTGAACATTTGCTAAAGGACCTAAGTACCTATCCTTGTGTGTTGTCAGTTGGTATGATTGGACAGGGATGAGGGTGAGTGTGAGGGGTGGCTAGTGAGATGGGGATGTGATAGGGTAGATAGAGAGAGCAGGATGGGTGGGGATGCAAGCTAAGTTGGTGTGAATAAGGATGTGCAGAAGTAGGGTAGGGAAGGCAGAGTGATGGTGATGTGAAGAGTGAAACAGCAGGATGAGGTTGAGTGTGGCTTTGCGGTAACGATTCCTGATCTACTGAAATCATTGAAAGGTTTGCGCCACTGCAGCCAGGTCCTCCTGACAACATCCCTGCTTGTGCCCTCCTGTGCAATGTGCAACCAGGCTGTGTGGGTGTCCTGGGAGGTCTCTTCCGCCTATTGGAAGGGAAGAGGACCTCCCTACATGCTGTGACTCCCTCCATAAGCTTCTAAAGGGAGTGATGGGAGAGCTTGGATGCAGCCGTGCATCTTTGTGCAGTGCTTGTCAGTGTTTGCAGCTCCTCAATGCTGCAAACACTGACAGAACAACTGTCAAAATGAATGTGGGCATGGTCCCTTTTAAGAAAACCGGCTGATGACAAGGCATTAAATGACATCATCAAACTCGCTTCCTTTTAATTGGCCGGGACCCTCGCAAGTCGGTCTTAACAAGCACTATTCAGGGAAGATAGTTTTGAGAGAACGGGCTGCAGAAAGGAGCAGGTTCCCCATACGCTACCGATGCTGGCCGCATCGGACTTGCCACGATTGGTGAAATCGCGGCCTGTGTCTAACCTTAAATTGCTGTGGGGGTGTTGAGGGTGGCATGTAGTACTCTTCTTAGGACATACATTAACCTAATTGTCTGCATTAAAAGGGGAGGACACCATTTTACAGGCTTCACACAATGTATGTACAATACACTGCTACTGGCCATATAAATTGGGTGCTGCAGGTCATCCAGGTTATTGTTGTCATAATTCTGTGAACAGAAAGTTCACTACAATAGTGACTCCTTTTGGTGTTCCCACGACATTTAACTTAGCTGAGGAGGAGCAACAGAGGTGGACTACCAGAAATGGTAGATGGCATCAAAGGAGAACTCTCCGGGCCTGTCAATATATCACCTTTCAGTTCAGCAAGCCCAGGTATACCTACAGTGCTAACATTCCCAGGCAGTATCTATTGTGTTCCTAACACAGATGAGGCTGCACACAGGGAGGTTAAATTAACAGTGACCTCAGTCTTTAATAAGACACTCCAGCGTGAGGAACAGGCCTTAGGGACCGGCTTATATACCGAGCTCCCAAGGGATGCTGGGACCCCTTGGACTTCAGGAGATGAGCTCCCTGGTGGTGGAACATGGGAGTGCATGCTTTACAGATACACAACATCACTCCCCACCCCCAAAGTCAAAGTGAAAACTATTTACAAGGTGAGGCGGTCGGGAGCCTTTCTTTCCTTGGTGGACCGCCTCGGTACAAATGTCTGTTCTGGTGTGTTGGCTGTGCCCTCACTGGGCTGGTGTGTTGTTGGCCCTGCAGGGCTGCTAGGTGAGCATGGCCTTGCTGGGCTGTTGGGCGTGGTGTCGTTGATCCTTTGGGTGTGTGTTGTGGGCTCGAAAAAGGTGGTGTCTGCTGTGGGTTGTTCAGAGCAGTTTGTAAACCGCAGCCTCGTTTGGTCCAGGTGCTTTCTGCAAATTTGTCCATTGTCGAGTTTGACGACAAACACCCTACTCCCTTCTTTAGCTATCACCGTGCCCGCGATCCACTTGGGACCATGTCCATAATTTAACACAGACACAGAGTCATTCAGATCAATTTCCCGTGACACAGTGGCGCGACTATCATTTACATTTTGTTGCTGCCGCCTGCTCTCTACCTGATCATGCAGGTTGGGGTGAACCAGCGAGAGTCTGGTTTTAAGTGTCCTTTTCGTGAGTAGCTCAGCCGGGGGCACCCCTATGAGCGACTGGGGTCTCGTGTGGTAGCTGAGCAGTGCTCGGGACAGGCGGGTTTGGAGTGAGGCTTCTGTGACTCATTTAAGGCTCTGTTTGATGGTTTGTACTGCCCGCTCTGCCTGCCCATTGGAGGCTGGTTTAAACGGGGCCGAGGTGACATGTTTGATCCCATTGCGGGTCATGAATTCTTTAAATTCGGCACTGGTGAAACATGGCCCGTTGTCACTGACCAGTATGTCAGGCAGGCCGTGGGTGGCAAACATGGCCCTCAGGCTTTCAATGGTGGCGGTGGCGGTGCTTCCAGACATTATTTCACATTCAATCCATTTTGAAAAGGCATCCAGCACCACCAGGAACATTTTACCAAGAAACGGGCTCGCATAGTCGACATGGATCCTCGACCATGGTCTGGAGGGCCAGGACCACAAACTTAGTGGTGCCTCTCTGGGCACGTTACCCACATGAGCACACATGCTGCATTGCCTTACACAGGACTCTAAGTCAGAGTTGAGACCGGGCCACCACACGTGGGATCTGGCTATCACTTTCATCATTACTATACCCGGATGTGTGCTGTGGAAATCCGAGATGAACATCTCCCTGCCCTTTTTTGGTAGCACTACGCGGTTACCCCACAACAGGCAGTCTGCCTGAATGGACAGCTCGTCCTTTCGCCGCTGGAACGTCTTGATTGGCTCTTGCATTTCAACGGGGATGCTGGCTCAGCTCCCATGCAGTACACAGTTTTTTACTCGGGACAGCAGAGGATCTTGGCTGCCCCAAGTCCTAATCTGTGACAGGTGATTTATCATTTTCAAACACTTCCATGACCATTAACAAGTCTGCGGGCTGCGCCATTTCCAACCCCGTGGTGGGCAATGGTAGCCGACTGAGAGCATCCGCACAGTTCTTGGTTCCTGGCCTGTGGCGGATGGTATAGTTATATGCTGATTGCGCGAGTGCCCACCTTTGTATGCGGGCTGAGGCATTTGTATTTATCCCCTTGTTTTCAGCGAACAGGGATGTGAGGGGCTTGTGATCGGTTTCCAGCTCAAATTTGAGGCCAAGCAGGTACTGATGCATTTTCTTCAACCCGAACACACATGCTAATGCCTCTTTCTCAATCATGCTCAAGGCCCTCTCGGCCTTAGACAAGCTCCTGGAAGCATAGGTGACAGGTTGCAATTTCCCCGCAACGTTAGCTTGTTGTAATTCACACCCGACTCCGTCACATGCTAGCACAAGTCTTTTAAATGGGTGATACAATACAAACAGCTTGTTGGTACCTAAAATGTTTCTGGCTTTCTCAAAAGCAATTATTTGTTTTTATTCCCCATACCCAGTTCTCACCTTTACGCAATAACACATGTAGGGGCTCTAAAAGGGTGCTTAACTCCGGTAGGAAGTTACCAAAATAGTTGAGGAGTCCCAGGAACGACCGCAGCTCAGTGACGTTCTGTGGCCTGGGCGCGTTCCTGATTGCTTCTGTCTTGGCACCTGTGGGCCGAATGCCGTCCGCCACGATCTTTCTCCCCAAAAACTCCACTTCTGTTGCCATGAAGATGCATTTCGGCCTTTTCAGCTGCAGCCCTACGCGATCCAGTCGCTGGAGGACTTCCTCCAGGTTTTGTAGGTGCTCGGCAGTGTCCCGACCCGTGATCAATATGTTGTCCTGAAAGACCACCGTGTGTGGTATGACTTGAATAGGCTCTCTATGTTTCTCTGGAAGATCGCTGCAGCCGACCGAATTCCAAATGGGCATTTGTTGTAGATGGACAGTCCCTTGTGCGTGTTGATGCAGGTGAGACCCTTCGAAGACTCCTCCAGCTCCTGCATCATGTAAGCCGAAGTCAGGTCGAGCTTGCTGAACGTCTTGCCTCCTGCCAGCGTCGCAAATAGGTCGTCTGCCTTAGGTAGCGGGTATTGGTCCTGTAGCGAGAAACGATTAACAGTTACTTTATAATCGTCGCAAATCCTGACCGTGCCATCACCTTTGAGTACTGGAACAATCGGGCTGGCCCACTCGCTGAATTCCACTGGGGAGATGATGCCCTCACGTTGCAGCCTGTCCAGCTCGATTTCCACTCTCTCCCTCATCATGTGAGGTACCGCTTGCGCGTTGTGGTGAATGGGTCGTGCCTCTGGGATCAAGTGGATCCGCACCTTCGCCCCAGAAAAGTTTCCAATGCCTGGCTCAAAAAGTGAAGGAAATTTGTTAAGAACCTGGGTACTTGAGGTCTCATCGACGTGATAGCGCTCGCACGTCATCCCAGTTCCAGCGGATTTTGCCCAGCCAGCTCCTTCTAAGCAGTGTGGGGGCATCGCCCGGGACAATCCAGAGTGGCAGTTCATGCACCGTGCCCTCGTAGGTGACCTTGACCATGGTGCTGCCCAGGACAGTGATAAGCTCTTTGGTGTACGTTCTCAGTTTCGTGTGAATGGGGCTCAGGGCTGGTCTGAATGCCTTGTTGCACCACAGTCTCTCAAACATCTTTTTACTCATGATGGATTGGCTAGCGCCAGTGTCCAGTTCCATGGCTACAGGTAAGCCATTCAATTTTACGTTTAGCATTATATGTGGACATTTCGGCGAAAATGTGTGCACCCCGTGTACTTCAGCATCTGCCGCCTCTCTCTGAGGCTCGAAATTGCTTTGATCCACCATTGACCGATCTTCCTCTGCCACCTGCTAGTTAGCAGGTTTTGCCCCATTGTTGCACAGCTCTTGCAAACATACCCTTTGAAGCAGCATGAATAGGCTGAATGGAAGCCTCCACAATGCCAACAAGGTGTGAATTGCCTTGCATTCATCC
This sequence comes from Pristiophorus japonicus, assembly GCF_044704955.1. NCBI lineage: Eukaryota > Metazoa > Chordata > Chondrichthyes > Pristiophoridae > Pristiophorus > Pristiophorus japonicus. The sequence goes on from NC_091977.1 coordinate 183,834,025, forward strand.
TTTGTTGGGGACTCTGAGTCATCTGGGTCACCTGAGGCCTGCTGAAAGTTGCAGACTTGTAGTTTCTGCCCTGTACATTTCTGCTCGCAAACACAATTCCAGTTAATTTATGAACATTGCTAGCACTTGTGTGCTGAGAGATTTGTTTGGTGTTATCACTGGTGGACATAAACGCCTGTGCTATCACAATGGCTTTACTGAGGGTCGGTGTCTCTACAGCCAAAAGTTTTCATAGGATGGTCTCGTGGCCAATGCCCAGTACAAAAAAGTCTCTGAGCATTTGCTCTAAGTAGCCATCAAACTCACATTGTCCTGCAAGTCGCCTTAGCTCGGTGACGTAGCTCACCACTTCCTCACCTTCAGATCGCTGGTACGTGTAGAACCGATACCTCGCCATCAGCACGCTATCCCTCGGGTTAAGATGCTCCTGAACCAGTGTACACAGCTCCTCATATGACTTATCTGTGGATTTCACCGGAGCCAGACGATTCTTCATGAGGCTGTAGGTCGCTGCCCCGCAGACTGTGAGGAGGACCACTCTCCTTTTTGCAGCACTTCCTTCTCCGTCCAGCTCGTTGGTTACAAAGTACTGGTCTAGCCGTTCGACATAGGCTTCCCAGTCTTCACCCTCTGAGAACTTCTACAGGATGCCCACAATTTGCTGCATCTTTGCGTTGGATTCGTATTCTCATCGCCAGTTATTGTGTCCCTAACACAGGTGAGACTGCACACAGGGAGGTTAAAGTAACAGTGACCTCAGTCTTTAATAAGACACTCCAGCGTGAGGAACAGGCCTTAGAGGCCGGCTTATATACAGTGCTCCCAAAGGATGCTGGGATCCCTTGGGACTTCAGGGGATGAGCTCCCTGGTGGTGGAACATGGGAGTGCATGCTTTACAGATACACAACAGTATCCACAATGCTTCAAACATCTGTGCCAGCTGTTCTGAAAATGTAAGTAAACAGGACGAATGTCTGCTGGGAGACCAAAGCTACCCTCTTTAGCTTTGGCTAACGACACAATTGCAATGACCATGAACATAACCAGAGTGAATAAAACAAGGACCATGCAACTGCTAAGATCATTATTGAACATTAACTTGCATTTTGAAGAACTGATTCAGATGTCTGCACAGATCAGGGGTGAATTACAGTACAGTCCGCACAGTCTCCAGGTTCATTATCATCTGCTGTACGCTTCACAATGTTGTTCTACAAAATGGTGACCATTGGATGAGTCCAATCTAAAAACAATGCCAGAGCACAAGACAGACAATGAAATGGGATGTTGCTCCTGAAATCAGTGCAGCCAGGAAGACTGGTTTGCCACATTCTTATGCTAAATGCCCAAGCTGCCCCTTTAAAAAAAAAGACATCCATCAAGGCCTACAACATAAAGTGGCACAAAACACCACCAAAAATACAGTCCCCTGCCTTTCCTCAACTACCACCTTTACGTAATATTTGCTATACAGATACCTTATTTTGCACAAAGAATTTCTGAACAAATAAAGTGCATTTTACTTTTCCACTTTATGTTTTGTGTGATTGTTGTCAGTGTGTTCATCACAGTGATTCCCCTACGTGCTGGGAGATTGTGCCCAATGTTTGACCCCTAACCTGCTGCTTCTTCTAAGTGACTTGCTGTGGATGGAGTAAGTGGGCTGGCTGGCTGTATCAGTAGGATCCAGTTGGGATTTTATTACGTCTAAGTGCTGTTTCCTCAATTGGAAGATGAGATTTCCACCTCAGACCTTTAACGGGTGAGTGTACCCCTTAAAGAGAGGTGTACAGTCACCCTCACAAAAGTGTCGGCTGCTGACCAGAAATAATTTCACAGTAATTCTTATTGTTTCAATGACCCTCACAAATATAATTTCTGTTGTCTAATTGTGTGATTTTTCAACATTACCTGTTTGTTCTATGGCCTATGGAAGTCTTACATTGCTGGCTCATTAAAGTTTGTTAACTTCTCTCCTCTGTTCCCAGATTCTACAGGTGCTGGGAGCAGCATTCAACCGAACCACCACCTCTTGTCAGGCATGGTCAACCACCAGAGAGGGTTATCCTGGAGTGAAAACAGGATAAATTACATCAAACAGAGGCACATCAAAGGTTCAGTGCATCACCATTCCATGATTTACTCCCAGCATCTGATTCAAGCCTCCACATTCAGTTCTCCAGCCATTAACAAGGTTCCAATATTTGAACCTATGTGCTTCCCTTTCCCTTTATTTGTCCATATCCCTTTAAATTGAAATGTGGCAGTGAAATTCGGCACCTTAGTGCCGGTAGCTATGGTCATTTAAAAAAAAATGGTGTCTGCCTCGCTTCCGCCCATGTCTGGTGCGGCCTGTGCTATTCACCATCTTGCTGAGGGCAGGACGTGCGTGGGCTGGCAGTCTGCAGAGACATCACTCAGTGTGTAATGCTGAGTTATCCGCACGACCTGTCATTTTCTATGTCACTGCTCCATTCAACACCCTCTCCCAAATACGTACAGTTGAACGTGCGTTCAGCTGCATGAGGGAGCCCCCCACCACACAACTTTAAGGCATACATCCAACTTGCAGGTAAGTTGATTATTCCTTTTGTCGTGGCTCTTGCAGAGTTTATAGGAGTACTGGATTGCTGGAAGACATTTAAAAAGTTGTTAAAGTGTGCAGGGAGTGCTGCTGGATGCTGGGAAGGCATTGGCTTCTACTGTAAGGCCTCTGACTATACCACTTGCTCCCAGTCATGGGGCTCTAGTTACTGTCTCCCTCGCGCTGAAGGGGCAACAGAGAAGACAAGCTGCTTGCAGAGGGAGGAGGATGAGATGGAGGAGTGCTCTCAGCAGGAGATCTTACCCACCTAGGGTCTTCAGGGAGCACTTCTCCTAACTTCACCTAAGACAGGAGCAGTGTGTTCGGTGGCTCTGCTTCACCAAGGAGGCGGTCACACAACTCTGCCACCTCTTGGAACCAGACCTGCAGCCTCAGAGCAAGGCGATGACGGCATTGCCAGTGGCCCTCAAGGTAACCGAGGTCCAAAATATTTTCACCAGCAGTTCCTTCCAGACTGGAACAGGCGACATCTCACAGTTCACCATCCATCGCAGCATCCGAGAGGTCACAGAGGTTTTGTACTTTAGGAAAGGGGACTTCATTAACTTCTTTCTAAACAGAGAGAAGTAGGAAGAGCGCACACGTGGGTTTGCCAGGATAGTGGGCTTCTTCATAGTGCAAGGTGCTATTGACTGCACACACGTGGCTTTGCGGGTGCCACATATCAATGATGAGATGTTCCATAACCAGAAAGGGTACCATTCACTTAAAGTGGAGTTGGTGTGCGCCCACGCCCAGCACATCATAATGGTGAATGCCCGGTATCTTAGCAGCAGTTATGATGCAATCATCCTGAGCCAGTCCGTTGTGCCAGTAACCTTCCAGCCACCACGTTGAACCCAAGGGTGGCAGCTAGGCGACAAGGGCTATCCGCTCTACACCTGGCTGATGACACTCCTCTGCAGCTCAACCACTCATCAGCACTTGTATAGTGAGAGCCATGCTGCCACGAAAAGCCTCATCAAGCAGATAATCGGGCTGCTAAAGCATCTGCTCTGCTGCCTTGACTGCTCGGGAAAAGCCCTCCAGTACTTGGCAGAGTGGGTGTCCCAATTCATGGTAGTCTGTTGCCTCCTCCTCAACTAGGCTATCATGACAGTATAGTCCTTGCCACTATGGGCTCCACAACCGCCTTAGGTGGAAGAGGAAGGGAGGAGACAGCTATCCATGAGCGCATCATCAGACTCCACTTCCCTAAAAGAAACCCCAGGTCCCCATTGCCCAACACTTTCCCACCTTTCCATCCCTCTGTCACAGAACATCACAGCGTTCACTTGGTGTCTGTGTGCCTTTGCCTGTCCAAGTGCTCCTTCAAAGTTCTATCCCAGTGGCTGCAGCATGGCTGGTGGAAGGCTGCTGACTTTCAGTGGGGGAGAATGAAGATGGCCTTGCTGGATGACCTCAATCAGCTGTGTGGCTAGAGGCCTGGCTATAGACTGCACCATCTTGGCTTGGGCAGCAGGGCAGTAGCGGATTGGCAGTGGTGAAAGTATGGATGCTGTCATCCAGAGAGAGGACAGCAGGTTCGAGCAACATGGAGCCACTGGCATTCTATGGATGCAGTGCCTTGGCAATCCCAATAATCTGTTGGAGGACAGATTGCTGGACTGCTGTGACACTCTGCAAGCTCCTTTCCACACTGGTAAATGCAGCCACGATGGCTTGCATGGCAGAAGTCTGAGCTTTGGCTGCAGCACTCAGACGTTGGGTCGCTTCCGCTTGTGCTGCAATGGAAGCTGCGACATCGGCCATCAGACCCAGCATCGTGGTTGGGTCCACAAGTGAACTAATGGAGTTGTCCATCACCTCCATTCTCAAAATTATGGGCTCCAAGCTCCACACAAAGCCCTGTGCAGAGTTGGTGCCGGACTCCTCCGTGCTCCTTGACAGTGACAACAGGCTCTCTGGCAGGCCTGCCAATACACCAAGTATTTATGTGTGAATGCCTATCACCCTTATTCTGAAGGCCACATCTGAGTCCTCAGCAGCAGAACTCATGCGCGATCTTGCCCTTCAGAGAGCTGGCACCTTAGCTACCTTTCCCCCTGGCTTGGCTGCAGGCCACTCGTGCCCGGTGACTCATCACATAGACATCTGCCTCTATATTACCGTCTAAAGTACACCCAGTGCCAGTTTCTAAGCTAAGCTGATGCCTGTGAGTGTGAGATCGAGTGATGGTGTCTCTTCTCCATCACACTCCTTTTGTTTTCCTTTTGCACTCACTGGGAAACTTGAAGTTCTTGTGTATCTGAAAGGAGAAAGGCACAAGGGCGGGTTGTGGTGAGGAGAGGGCGGGAGCATGATGTTCATTCTTACACCATCAGCAGCTTGTAAGTGAGAAGAGATCATGGGATGAGGGTGAAGTGGGATTTGAGAAGGAGGATTAGGTATGATCATACCACCATCTTCAATGGTTTCAGCCTCACCGCTCGCCATGGCCTCAGTGACTGCCCCTCCAATAATGTCATGCACAGTCTCCTCCAGTGGAATCAGGTTCTCTGTCGTACGTGTGAGATATGAGTGGTAATTGCTAGATTGCTAGGTGAGTGATCCGGGTGTGGTGCATTGAGCAGTGTGTGAAGCCAGTTGTGCAGTTGATGGAATATGGTAGTTGAAGATGCATTCACTGACCTTGACCACTCGTGCGATTTCTTTAAACTTCTTTCAGCACTGGATCCAGTTCCTCGGGGAAAGACTGCTGGCAGGTACCACTTCAGCTATCTGCTCCCACTGCCTTCTGACAGGGAGTCCAGAGGATCTCCTAGCCCCCTGCAGGTCGAGGATCTCTATTCAATCCCCTGCACTAAGGCCCCCAGTGCTGCATCTGAGAACCTACTTGCCCTTTCTCTGCCCTGTTGAGACATAACAACCTTACAATTGCCTTGACAACAATCACAATGATATGCTGAATTCAGAAAGTATCTCCCCTTTAAGAAGTGCAGCTTGCATTTAGAACTGGAAGCTTGCTTTTAGTAGAGCTCACCTCCCATGAACTTGGGCCCCCTGCTCAGCGCTCAGCCACTCAATAGCACTCTCAGTACTTGGCTGACCACATCAATCATGGTTAATTCGCAGGCAGCACAAATGTTGCGTGCTGCCTCCACTATGCATCACGATGCCCGCACCCGTTTTTGGGCCTACTCCAACTTTTAGCCCACAGTCTTTTAAGAGCTGAATATTGACAAGGTTTAGTAGTTCACACACCTTGCACAGCCCCGCAACACACAGAGCATGAGCCTCATGAGTTTGCCTCACAGCATCTAAAGTGAGTCAATCTCATCTCTGTCAGTGGCACCTTCCCAACAACTTTTACACCAGGATCCAGAACCAGTCGTTAAATGTGCATGTATTGCATAGTTAAGTTGGCTTACAAGGTATTTTTTTTTGTTCATGGGATGTGCACATCGCTGGCAAAGCCAGTGTTTATTGCCCATCCCTAATTGCCCTTGAGAAGGTAGTGCTGAGCCGCCTTCTTGAACCTCTGCAGTCTGTGTGGTGAAGGTACTCCCACAATGCTGTTAGGGAGTTCCAGAATTATGACCCAGTGACGATGAAGGAACGATGATATATTTCCAAGTCAGGATGCTGTGTAACTTGGAGGGGAACTTGCAGGTGATGGTGCTCCCATGCGCCTGCTGTCCTTGTCCTTCTAGGTGGTAGAGGTCGCAGGTTTGGGCGATGCTGTCGAAGAAGCGGTGGCAAATTGCTGCAGTGCATCTTGTAGATGGTACACACTGCTGCTACGGTGTGCCAGTGATGGAGGGAGTGAATATTTGAGGTGGTGGATTCGGTGCCAATCAAGCAGGCTGCTTTGTTCTGGATGGTGTCAAGCTTCATGAGTGCTGTTGGAGCTGCACTCATCCAGGCAAGTGGAGAGTATTCCATCACACTCCTGACTTGTGCCTTGTAGATGGTGGAAAGGCTTTGGTGAGTCAGAAGGAGTGACACTCACCGCAGAATACCCAGCTTCTGACCTGCTCTTGTTGTCACAGTATTTCTGGTCAACCCTCACTTCTGATCTTATGCTGCAGACAGGATCTTAAAGAAGTTCCTTAAAATCTTTTGGGGGATTTCTATAGTTGCTCACTGTATTTCTCCCATGTTACAGGAGAGAGTCTGTGAGTCCGGGAGAGAGTCCGTGAGTTCGGGAGAGAGTCCGTGAGTCCTGGAGAGAGTTCGGGAGAGAGAGTCCGAGAGCTGCCTGAAAATTGTGGGTTCGTTGCCACATGACTGAGGGAGCACTGCACAGTCGGAGGTCGGCAATTAGCGGGAGGCCTAGAGATCGGCGAGCAGCAGGAGGATAAATCCTGCCTGATTGATAAGTATCTCTCTTTCTCTTTCATAACAGATACGTCTAATTAGAGGGATGGCAGGGCAGCTCAGTTCTGTGGAGTGCATGTCCTGCGACATGTGGGAATTCCTGGATGCTTTGCGCAGCCTAGACAACCATGTGTGCAGGAGGTGCCTCCAGCTTCAACTACTCGAACTCCGTGTTTCGGAGCTTGAGCGGCGGCTGGAGTCAATACGGTGCATCCATGAGGCTGAGAGCTTCGTGGATAGCACATTTCAGGAGGTGGTCACCCCACAGCTTAAAAGCATGCAGGCAGAGGGGAAGTGGACGAACACCAGACGGAGGAAGAATGCTAGGCAGGTAGCGCAGGAGACCCCTGCTAAGTCCAACTCGCTTTCTAACCAATATTCTCTTCTGAGCACCGGTGAGGACGATGATGCTTGTGGCAAGTACAGCTAGAGCCAAGTCCAAAACACCATGGGTGGCTCAGCTGCACAGGGTGGAGGGACAAAGAACAAAAGAGCTATAGTGGTAGGGGATTCAATAGTTAGGGGAATAGAGAGGAGTTCTGCGGCCATAGACGTGACTCCAGGGTGGTATGGTGCCTCCCTGGTGCCAGGGTCAAGGATGTCACAGAGCGGACACAGGGCATTCTGGAGGGAGAGGGTGAACAGCTGGAGATTGTGGTCCATATTGGGACCAATGACATAGGTAGAAAGAGGGATGAGGTTCTGCAGACAGAATTTAGGGAGCTAGGAGAAAAATTAATGGGTAGGACCTCAAAGGTAGTAATCTACAGGTTACTACCAATGCCACGTGTTAATGAGCATAAGAATAGAAGGATAGAGAGGATGAACGCGTGGCTGGAGAGTTGGTGCAGGAGGAAGGGCTTTCAATTCCTGAGGCATTGGGACCACTTCTGGGGGAGATGGGACCTGTACAAATCAGACGGGTTGCACCTCAACAGCGCCGGGACCAATATCCTCATGGGGAGTTTTGTTAGTGCTGTTGGGAAGAGTTTAAATTAGCTTGGCAGGGGGATGGGAACCTGAGAACAAATTCAATAGAGAAGGAAGTAAAGCTGAGATTGGAAAGCAAGAATGTAGAAAGTGAATCTGCAAGACAGAGGAAACAAGGATTAGTAAGTAGTAATCAAGGAGGTCTTCCTGTGCTAAATGGTATATACTTCAATGCAAGGAGTATAGCGAATAAAGTAGATGAGCTTTGAGCACAGGTAGACACTTGGGAGTATGACATTATAGCCATTACAGAGACATGGTTGAAAGAGGGGCAGGTTTGGCAGCTCAATATTCCTGATTACAGGATTTTTAGACAGGACAGTGTGGGGGGTAAAAAAGGGGGAGGGAATGCAGTATTGATTAAAGAAACTATTACAGCTGTGAAGAGGGATGATATGTTAAAAGGATCATCAAATGAGGATATATGGGTCAAACTGAATAATAAAAAAAGGGCGATCACACTGCTGGCTGTATATTATAGACCCTCAAACAGTGGGAGGGAGATAGAAGAGCAAATATGTAGGAACATTTCTGTGAAGTCCAAAAACCATAGGGTAGTAATAGTAGGGGATTTCAACTACCCAAATATTGATTGGGACAAATATAGTGTGAAGGTATCAAGTGTGCAGAATTCCTGAAATGCATTCAAAAGAACTTTTTTAGTCAGTATGTAACAAGCCCAACACGGGAGGGGTGGTTCTGGATTTAATTTTGGGGAATGAAGTTGGGTAGGTGGAAGGGGTATCAGTGGGAGAACACTTGGGTGCCAGTCAGATTCAAGGTAGTTATGGATAAGGACAAGGATAGACCAGGAATAAAAGTCCCAAATTGGGGAAAAGCTAACTTTGCTTAGTTGAGAAGTGATTTGGCCACAGTGGACTGGAAACAGCTACTGGAAGGTCAGAACAGTGGGAGGCATTCAGGAAGGACATCCGGAGGGCTCAGGTCAAGCTTGTGCCCTTAAAGAAAAAGGGTGGGAATAACAATTCTAGAGCCCCCCTGGATGTCTGGATACTTACAGGAGAGGATAAAGAATAAATGGGAAGCTTACATCATATACTGGTGGCTAAATATTGTAGAATCTCTGGGGGAATATAAAAAGTTCAGAGCTGAAATTAAAAACAATATTAGGAATGCTAAGAGAGAGCATGAAAAATTCTTGGCAAGTTAAATCTAGGAAAACCCAAAGAAGTTGTATTAATAGATTAAGAGCAAGAGAATAACTAAAGAAAGGGTATGGCCTATTAGAGACCATCGGGGTAATGTGTGTGTGGAGGCGGAAGATGTGGGCATGGTTCTTCAATGAATACTTTGCATCTGTTTTCACAAAGGAAAGGGGTAATGCAGATATTGCTATCAAGGATGAGTGTGAATTTCTAGATGAAATAAACATAGTGAGAGAGGAGGTATTAAGGGGTTTAGCAGCTTTGAAAGTAGAAAGTAGTAGTAAAGCACTTGCCCAGGCCTGGATGCAATGCATCCCAGACTGTTGCGTGAAGCAAAAGAGGAAATAGCAGAGGCTTTGACCATTATTTTCCTGTCCTCTTTCAATACAGGCATGGTGCCGGAGAACTGGAGGACTGCTAATGTGGTACCCTTGTTTAGGAAGGGAGAAAGGGATAGGCCGGAAAATTACAGGCCTGTCAGCCTAACCTCAGTGGTGGGAAAATTATTGGGAAAATTCCTGAAAGACAGGATAAACCTACATTTAGAAAGACAAGGATTAATCAGGGATAGTCAGCATGGATTTGTTAAGGGAAGATCGTGTTTGATTAAGCTGATTGAATTTTTTGAGGAGGTAACCAGGAGGATCGATGAGGGTAGTGCATAGGATGTAGTGTATATGGACTTTAGCAAAGCTTTTGATAAGGTCCCACATGGCAGTCTGGTCACAAAGGTAAAAGCCCATGGGATCCAGGGCAAAGTGGCAAGTTAGATCCAAAATTGGCTTAGAGGTAGGAAGCAAAGTATAATGGTTGATGGATGTTTTTGTGACTGGAAGGATGTTTCCAGTGGGGTTCCGCAGAGCTCAGTACTGGATCACTTGCTTTTTGTGTTATGCATCAATGATCTAGATTTGAATATAGGGGGTATGATTAAGAAGCTTGCAGATGACACTAAAATTGATAATGAAGAGGATAGTCATGGACTGAAGGAGGACATCAATCTACTGGTCAGGTGGACAGAACAGTGGCAAATGGAATTTAATTCAGAGAAGTGTGAGGTAATGCACTTGGGGAGGACTAATAAAGAAAGGGTATACACATTAAACGGTAGGCTACTTAAAAGTATAGATGAACAAAGGGACCTTGGAGTGCTTGCCCACAGAACTCTTTTGGGAGGAAACTAAAACATTAAATCATTAAATCGTGTCCCCCCGAACTGGGGGGCACACCAAACATTTCCAAGGCCCTTTTTTTTGTGTTTTTTTTGTGGGTTGTTTTTGTGTTTTTGTGTTTTTTTAAAGTTTTTTTGGGCACTAAAATCATATTTTTTTCTCCAAGTGCCCCCTATAAAAGGGGAGGGGGACACTAAAAACACCAGCAATTAAAACAAACTAAACTTTAAAACATAAAATCAAATTAAAATTTGGTTGCCGGGCGTGATGATGCACTCCAGTCCCTCCGGTGCCCACCTCTCGCGGAAGGCCGCGAGCGTACCGGTGGACACCGCGTGCTCCATCTCCAAGGACACCCTGGCGCGGATGTACGCGCGGAAGAGAGGCAGGCAGTCAGGTTGAACGACCCCCTCGACTGCCCGCTGCCTGGACCGGCTGATGGCACCCTTGGCCGTGCCCAGGAGCAGTCCTACGAGGAGGCCCTCGGACCGACCCGCTCCCCTCCGCACAGGGTGCCCAAAGATCAGGAGTGTGGGACTGAAGTGAAGCCAGAATTTCAGGAGCAGCCCCTTTAAATCATAAAACAGGGGCTGCAACCTCGTGCATTCAATAAAAACATGGAACACGGACTCTTCCAGACCGCAGAAATTGCAGGCGGCCTGGGAGCCCGTGAACAGGCTTAAAAATTTATTGCACGGCACTGCTCCGTGCACCACCCTCCAGGCCAAGTCCTCGATGAATAGTGGGAGGACTCCCGCGTAGAGTGCCCTCCATCGGGGACCCCCGCCTCCTCCAGACGGCAAGATGGTACGCCATGGCGTGTCCGGACGGCAGTCGAGGATAGCAAAGTTGAGAGTGTGCAGGAGCAGCCCGTACAGGAAACCCCTCCGCGCAGAACTGAAAGGCACGGAGGAGATTTCCTCGAGGCGGCTCAAATTGTGAGGCGCCGGCTCCCGAGGGAGGTTCCGGGGTTTGGCGCCGATGAGGAATTCCGTCCGGACGGGGGTCAGTTCGGACGGGATTTCCCCACGTGCTTGAGCCTCCTCGATGCACCTAACGGAGTCAGGGCCCAGAGCTGTTTTTAGCGACTCGATGGCATCGGCCGCGCGGCGGACGTTGGCGGAATTTAGGCGCCGCGCCAGCGTGTCTGGTGCCATCCAGCCTGCTCCTCCGCCATCAAGCAGGTCCCTGACCCTGGTCACCTCACTAGCCACAGCCCTCTCGTCCGACCGCCACCTAAAACCTCGGTCGTGGAGGTACAGATTCCCGAGCAGCAGCTCCTGCAGGACAGCCGCCACTCCAGCCGGTGGAGAGCTGCGCTTGGTGGAGACTTTGTTCCAGACCCTGGTGAGTTCCTTGTAAAAGACAGGCAGCTGCTGGAAGGCGGTCCTGACGCCCCCAAGCTCACAAACAGGAGCTGCATGTCGTAGTTGAGGCCGTGCTGTTGGCGGAAGAAATACGTCGCCAGAGCACGCCACCTAGGAGGGGGCTCGACGTAAAGGTATCTCTACAGGGTCTGAAGACGGAAAGTCACGAGCTGGGTGCTGACGCACACCAATGACTGACCGCCCTCCCCAAGCGGGAGACTCAAGACCGCGGCAGAGACCCAGTGCTTCCTGTTGTTCCAGAAGACGTCCACCAGCTTCTTCTGTATCTTGGTGACAAACGCAGGGGGAGAGGTCAAAGTGACCAGCTGGTACCACAACATGGCAGCCACCAGCTGGTTTATGACTAGTGCTCGACCCCTGTAGGACAGCACTCAGAGCAGTCCTGTCCAGCGCCTTAGGCGAGTGGTGACCTTGGCCTCCAGCTCTTGCCAGTTCGCCGGCCAGGCTTCCTCGTCGGGGCTAAGGTAGACTCCCAGATAGAGGAGATGGGTCGTGCTCCAGGCAAAAGGCCTGAGCTCCTCTGACAGGGAGTCCACCCGCCACTGACCCACCAGGAGTCCGGAACATTTTTCCCAATTGATTCTAGCGGAGGATGCGGCCGAGTAAATCTCCTGGCACTCACGCATCCTCTGCAGGTCAGCGGGATCCTCTACCGCGAGGAGCACGTCATCAGCGTAAGCCGAGAGGACGACCTCCACCCCCGGCCCTTGCAGAGCCAGCCCTGTCAACCTCGTCTGCAGGAGGCGCAGGAAAGGCTCCACGCAAACAGCATATAACTGGCCGGACATGGGGCATCCCTGGCGCACCCCTCTCCCAAAGCGAAGGGGCGCCGTCAAGGACCCGTTAACCTTTATCAGACACTCCGCGGCGGCGTACAAAAGTCAGATCCGGGCGACGAAATGCTTCCCGAACCCAAAAGCGCGCAGAGTTCCGAGCAGATAGTCGTGATCCACCCTGTCGAACGCCTTCTCTTGGTCAAGAGATAGGAAGGCGACCGACAGACCAGCCTCCTGGGAACAATGGATGAGGTCCCGGACCAGATGGATGTTATCGTGGATTGTCCGGCCCGGGACCATGTAGGACTGGTCGGGGTGGATCATGTGGTCCAGCATGGCGCCAAGGCGAGCAGACATCGCCCTGGCGAAGATTTTGTAGTCCGTGCTGAGGAGGGAGACCGGGCGCCAGTTCTTAAGGAGGCGGAGATCGCCCTTCTTAGGCAGCAGGACGATGACTGCCCTGCGCCAAGAGAGGGGCATCACCCCGATCGCCAGACTTTCCCCCAGGACCTGCGCTTAGTCGCCCCCCAGGACGTCCCAGAATGCCCTGTGGAACTCCACGGTCAGCCCGTCCAGCCCCGGGGATTTTCCCTTCGAGAGCCGGTCGAGGGCGCCGGTCAGCTCCGCCAGGCTTAGCGGAGCTTCCAGATTTTCAGCGCCCTCCGGGCCGACCCTCGGCAGGTCCTCCCACAAAACTCTACGCGCTTCCTCGCTGGACAGCTCCGGAGAGAACAGAGCCCCGTAATATTCACGGGCCCTGTTGTTGACGCCCTCCGGATCCGAGACGAGAGAGCCGTCATCGGCCAGCAGCATCAAGAGCTGCTTACGGACACTTTGTCTTTTTTCCAGCAAGTAGAAGAAGGGGGAGCCGCGGTCCAGATCCCGCAGGAACCGGATTCGCGACCTCACGAACGCGCCTCAGGACCCGACGAGCTGCAGGCCCTTCAGCGCGGCCTTCTTCGCTTTGTACACCATCCGCAGGGCCGGGTCCTCGATGACTTGACCGAGACGGGACTCCAGGTCGAGCACCTCTTTTTCTAGGCGCCCGACCCTGGCTGCCCGCCTCTTGGTCGACCCCATCGCATACTCTTGACAGAAGACGCGGACGTGAGCCTTGCCCACGTCTCACCATAGCCTCAAGGAGGGGAAGCCCCTCTGCTTCCTTCTCCAGTCGGACCAGAATCGACGGAACGAGTCCTGGAACCGCACGTCCTCCAGCAGCTGGTTGTTAAAATGCCAGTACGCGGACCCCGTCCTCGCGCGGAGCGAAGCGAGCTCCGCCCACACCAGGTGGTGGTCCGAACACGGCACCGGCCGCATGGAGGCCGCCGGGACGCAGGAAACGTACGCCCGAGACACGTAAAGGCGGTCGACTCTGGACCATCCTACTCCAGGCCTCACCCAAGTAAAGGCGCTGGAGTCGGGATGGAGATTTCGCCAAACGTCCACCAAGTCGAAGGACCCGACCAGGTCCCTCAACTTCTCCATTGCCGTCATGCTCTGCGGGGCACCAGAGCGGTCACTCGCCTCGAGGGTGCAGTTAAAATCCCCCCCGAGGACAATGCAGTCACCGACGTCGACGGAGCCAAGAAGAGCGGACACTTCTTCGAAGAAGCGCGTTTGCTGCGGGCCGGGCTGAGGGGCGTACACGTTCACGAGATGGAGCGGCACGTCCCCCAGGCAAACCGTGACGTGCAGCAAGCGGCCTGGCACGGGCTCCTCGACCCCCAAGATCTCCGGCTGAAAATGCGGGGCCAGCAAGATGGCCACCCCACAAGAAGTAGTAGTGAGGTTGCTCATGCGGACCTCTCCTTGCCATTCCAGGAGCCACGTGGCTTCGTCTCCCGGAACGGTGTGGGTTTCTTGCAGGAAGCACACCGCATATTTCCCCACCCGCAGGAGCAAAAAATTGTTAAATCTACAGCGTGCCCCTCTGCCGCCGTTGATGTTGAGGCTGGCTATGGTTATCTTCATGACAAAAGCATAGTGCAATCTCTACCTAACCTATTGTGGGGGAGGGAGTGGAGTCGTTTGTTGACCTCCACTCCTTCAGCAGCCCAGCCGGCGCAGCTCAAGGCCTTGCGCCTTTGATAAGGGCCCGCCCGCGGCCATGGTTTTAGCGGCGGCGCGGACGGAAGCGATGAGGAGCCCCGGCTCGGACCATCTTTCCCGGGCCAGATGGGCTCGGTTGCGGCGACCCTGGCTCTGGACCAAAAAGTCCCGGAGTTCCTTTGCAGGAATCAGGGGGGACTCAGCGGCGGGCACGAGGAGTTCCACCGCCTCACTGGCGATGGACTCGAGATCTTCTCCCGCGTCCTCCACCGAGTCCCCGTCCCCCTCCGGGAGCTCGCCGCCAGCAGCCGTCCCGTCGACTGCACGAGGTACGGCAAACGGCCCGGCCGTCCATCCGGCCCTGGCTCTGCCCCGATCCCACCCCCAGGATCGTCGGCAGAGGAGTCCCCACTGGGCTCTTTTAAAAGCGGTGCTGGGTCAGGAAGCGATAGCGGAAGGGGTTCCTCCTCCGCCCCAGGAGCCGGGGAACACGGAGAGACCCGGACAAAGAAATTCTCCAGGTCCTCCAAGTACCCCAGCTCCAAAGTAGGGGGCGAGGGTTGTTGTTCTTCCCCCTCCCCTCCGCCACCCACCGGCCCAGCGTATACAGAATCATTAAAATTGTTAACATTTTTTGTTTCTTCTGGGCTGAGCGACTCCCAGGGGAAGTTGGTTAATAGCTGGGCGGGCTCAGGTTCGGCCTTTTCGGCCCCGCCCTCCTCAGTCCCCGGGACGCTCGACCCGGCGGCTACGCATTCCTCCGCTGGCCCCATGCCCCCCACGACAGGCAGATCTTCCACGCCATCCCCGGGAGGCAGAGGCTGGGCAGCCTCGTCTGTCTCACCCTCCCCGGGGGCAGATTCTTCTCGCCTACGGCGCAGTTTGGGGGCGCTGGTGGGGGACGCGGGACACGCGGCGGGCACCGACTCCTCTGTGGAGGGATGTTGTTCCCCCTCCGCCTCATTGGAGCGACGCCTCATTTTTTTCCTGGGGGGGCGCGGAGGCAGGGAGACCTCCATGTCTGTCGAGGCCTCCCGCTCCACTCCCCCCTTTTTCTTATCTTGCCCGCACCCGAGCCCCTCTGTGATATTGGCCAAGGGCTCGGGCACGGGCTCAGGGCACCCCGCGCTCGCTGGTGACAGGGTTGGGCTGATCAAATTGTCTAGCGTACTGAGGGGACCCGCCTCGAGATGTTTCGCCTTCCTCCGCGCCTTCTTTCCAATTGGACGCTCTCCCTCCCCCCCGCCGGAGGCCGTGAAAACAAAAGCCCCCGACGATGCCCGCGCACCCACGGCTCCCGGCACGCGGATGCAACTAGGGGGAGGGGTGGTGGCGGCGCCAGCCTTGGCCGCCCTCGGTGGTTTGGCGGCCTTGGAGGCAGGGCAGTCCTTGCGAACGTGCCCCACCTCCCTGCAGGCATGGCACCGCACGCCGTCTGACCTCCAGAAGACGCGGTAGGCAGTCCCCTCGCGCACCACATTAAAATTATCCTCTGTCGTCTCCTCCCGCGCCAGCCGGACAAAAAGCTGGCGGCGGAAGGAGAAGACGTGGCGCAGGCTGTTCTCCCTGAGGCCGAGCGGTATGGGGTTAATCCCCGACCTTACCTCCCCCAGTTTGTGTAGGTGAGGGAGAAGGAGCCCAGCGGGAACAAAGGACAGGACGTTTGAAAGGATGACCCTCTGCGCGGTGGCCTCGAGAGGGTCCACCGGCAGGAACGTCCCGCCCACCGTGAGCCCCTTTTCAAGGGCCAGGGACACCGCCTGCTCCGACCCCAGGAAGAACACCGCCTTCCCAAACATCTTGGTGGCTGCGACAATGGCTGAGGGGCCGACTACCCCAGCCATCGCCCGCACGCACTCCTCAATGCTCATTGTGGGGTGAGTGTAGCTCTTGACCCCGTGTTTCTTTGTTATTAGTCTGAAAGGTGGCAGGGCAGCAGGAGGCGCAGGAGGCGCCGTGGGTGTGGACGCCGCCTGCGCATATGTCTTTGCTGGCCCTGCCACCGGCGTGGATGGAGTCGCCATCACGGGGTGCCTTTAAGGGCCACACCCACCCCAAAGTCACAGGCCTTAATGGTCTTAAATGGCCTCATTGGTGTTTGAACAGAGGGAGCTCTAAAAAAGGCACACCTCTCCCCTCATTGAAAATTGGGGAGGGGCCTTGCTCCCTCTGCTCAGTTGTCTTAATTGGTTTTTCAATTAGGAGGAAAGGGGCTCTCAGAGAGAGAGGGGAGAGACAGAGAGAGAGAGAAAGAGATTGGTGGGTGGGAAAAAGGGAAGCTGTGAGGGCAGGCCTCCCCTCACAGCGATGGGTGGGTGTTTCTTGGGGTGCACCCCCCAGATGGCAAAAAACACAATCTTTGTAGATGGTCTTCAGGTGGGGGGAGAAGATGTCTTCACCTGGGGTAGCTGGAGCCACCCAGGCACACACTCCCAACGATGTTAAATAGGGTAATTAATCAGTCTTCAGCCAGGTAGCTCCAGCTATCCCAGGCTAGGCAATGGGGGAGGGGTACTTCAGTGGTGTGTGGGGCCTAGTTATTTAGCAAGACCCCCACACACACTTCCACACACACACACACACACCACGCGATGTTCCGGCCCTCGAAATGGTCTTCTTTCCGGCCCTCGAAATGGTCTTCTTTCCTCCCCCCACCGATACAACAAAGTCTTTAGGGGAATGCACCAAAACGCACCCATCTTTGGTTGATGAAGTTTCTCCCTACTTCCACACTGGATAGTAGTTGTTCTTTTCCTCCTCTCTCCAACTCTTTGTAAAAGTAATAAAGTTGTTGAATTTTCTGCTCTCCTCCTCTCCCTCTGGATGAATTGGAATTGTAGTAAGCCCCTTCCTCCTCTTCCTGGGCTGTTTCACAGGGCTCACTCCAGGCTTTCCAGGCAGGAGCAACAGCAGCAAGCTCCTTCTCTCACTGCTCCAGGCTCCAACTGAATAGGCCACGCCTCCAAAGCTCCACCATTGGTCCACAGATTCCCTGAAAGTATCAGGCCAGGTGGATAAGAAGGCATACAGAATGCTTGCCTTTATTGGCTGAGGCATAGAATACAAGAGCAGGGAGGTTATGATTAAATTGTATAATACACTGGTTGGGCCACAGCTGGAATATTGCAAGCAGTTCTGGTCGCCGTATTATAGGAAGGACGTGATTGCACTGGAGAGGGTGCAGAGGAGTTTTAAGAAGATGCTGCCTGGAATGGAGAATCTAAGCTATGAAGACAGATTGGATAGGCTGGGTTTGTTCTCCTTGAAACATAGGAGGCTAAGGGGAGACCTCATTGAGGTGTATACAGTTTTGGGGGTCTGGATATAGTCGATAGCAAGGGCCTATTTCCCTTGGTGGATGGTGCATTCATAATAAAGGATGCAACTGAGTACTGTGTACAATGAGCAATTGTGACCTTAGCTTCTTTAATGAGACTTCAGAGTGCAGGTATCTCGTGGGTGGCCTACTTATATAACGAGCTCCCAAGGGATGCTGGGATCCCTTGGGTCTCTAACAGGTAGGCCCTCTGATGGTAGTGTAATACAGGTTGCAAGAGGTTAAATACATAACAGTGAAGGAGTCAATTATGAGGGGGCATAGGTTTAAGGTGGTTGGTGGAAGATTTAGAGGGGATTTGAGGGGACGCTTGTTCATGCAGAGGGTTGTGGGGGTCTGGAACTCACTGCTTGGAAAGGTGGTAGAGGCAGAAACCCTCACCACATTTAAAAGGTGCTTAGATAGGCACTTGAAGTACCGAGACCTGCAGGGTTACAGACCTAGAGCTAGTAAGTGGGATTAGAGTGGATACCTCTTGCTGGCTGGCGGAGATACGATGGTAAGTACTTTAGGGAATCTAATACAGCCAGAGTGATCTCCTGGACTAATTTCGATCACCTGGAGGGGTCGGAGAGGAATTTTCCCAGAATTTTTTCCACTATTGTCCTGGGTTTTTATCTGTTTTTTTGCCTCTCCCAAAAGATCGCATGGCTCTGGGTGGGGTGGAGTGTAAAGCGTTGTGATACATGGGGTATCACAGTTGTGTGGGGTGGACTGGTTGGACAGGATGCTCTTTACCTGTCCACCATTGTTCATAGGTTTATATGTAACCCTCAGGGCTGCTGACCAAGGGCCATGTGGCTGTTTGTCGGCCAGCACGGACACGATGGGCTAAAACGGCCTCCTACGCTGTAAATTTCTGTTTCTATGTTTCTACAGACTATGAGAGTACTCAGTGCTATTTCTCTCATGGCAACACTTCACAAATCAACCTTTAAAAAAAATTAATGGACCTCATAGATCAGCACAAAATGTACGGGTTATGAGGCCACATTTTGTGATATGCCTACTTGGGGCACAAACTTGGCATTCCAAACTGTCCCTTGGCTTGAAGTCAGCCATCTTCTTCTTTCTATTGCTCCATATCTGCTAGGTTCTGCAGACTGTATTCACTCTGTCTGTCGTTTGTTCACAAGCTGATTATTCTATGAGTAGAGACCATCCCTCAGTTCTATACAACATTGCAGTTCAATACCTTACTTCCTGGACTATTGGTTGGTCATCAAAGTGATCCTTGTAAATCCTGGATATTTGTATTTTTTAGCAATATTACTGAGAAAATCCCAGAACTGCTCCTCCTTATATGATGCTGGGATTTAAATGCTCCCTTAGTGCAGTTAACAGTTGCTCTGCCTTGTTATTCGTTCCACTGTTCGAAGAGCATCATAACAGACAATTTACTCTGGCTACAAAAATCAACAATAAAGAATATTAACCAGCAGGCTCTGTTGTGTATGTGAACTTGTATATACCTTGTACAGCCACCAGAGGGCTCATCACCTGCAGTCCCAATAGATCCCACAATCCCTTGGGAGCACAGGTACTTAAGGAGGCCTCACAGGCTGGAGAGGCGCGCTGGAGACCTGCAATAAAAGACTAAGGTCACATTTTACTTTGAGCTCACGGTATCCAGTCAGACTCTTTATTCATACACAACAACTGGTGACGAGATATAGATGACGAACCCAATGATGCAGAGAACAGTGGGCATCCTGGAGAAATTCTCAGAGGGAGATGATTGGGAAATGTTTGTGGAGCGATTCGACCAATACTTCGTGGCCAGCGAGCTGGAAGGAGAAGCGAACGCTGCCAAACGAAGGGCGATTCTCCTCACCGTCTGCGGGGCACCAACATATGGCCTCATGAAAAATCTGCTTGCTCCAGCGAAACCCACAGAGAATTCATGCGATGAGTTGTGCACACTGGTCTGAGAGCATCTGAACCTGAGGGAAAGCGTTCTGCTGGTGAGGTACCAGTTCTACACCTACAAAAGGTTTGAAGGCCAGGAAGTGGCGAGTTATGTCGCCGAGCTAAGATGCTTGCAGGACATTGTGAATTTATAGCACATGCTCAGAGACTTTTTCGTACTTGGCATTGGCCATGAACTGATACTTCGCAAACTTTTGACTGTTGAGACCCCAACCTTGAGTAAGGCCATAGCGATAGCCCAGGCGTTCATTGCCAGCAGTGACAATACGAAGCAAATCTCTCAGCACACGAGTACTGCTACAGGTACTGTGAACAAAGTGATGTTGTTTTCAAATCGCAAAGGCCCCACATGCCCCACATGCCCGCAGCTGTACGTCCGCAGATGTCTCAGAGTCCACCATCAAGGGTGATGAATGCAAGACCATTAACACCTTGTTGGCACTGTGGGGGTGATCATCATTTCCATTCATGCCGCTTCAAAGACCGAGGAGGCAGAGGTATATGGGGTGCACACATTTACAACAAAGTGACCCCCGATCATGCTGAACGTTGAACTAAATGGACTCCCGGTGTCAATGGAGCTGGACACGGGCGCGAGCCAGTTCATTATGAGCAAAACGTTTTTTGAAAAATAGTGGTGCAGTAAGGCTTCAAGGCCAGTCTTGACTCCCATTCGCATGAAACTGAGAACTTACACAAAGGAACTGATTCCCATAATCGGCAGTGCTACTGTAAAGGTCTCCTACAATGGAGCGGTGCACAAGCTACCACTCTGGGTTATACCGGGTGATGGTCCCACGCTGTTCGGCAGGAGCTGGCTGCGAAAGATACGCTGGAACTGGGACAACGTCCGCACGCTTTCATCCGCTGATGACACTTCGTGTGCCCAGGTGTTGTGGAAAAATATTTCCGAGACTGTATAATATATAAAGAGAGGTTTATTAAATTGGAGACAAAGCTTTGGGAGAAGTGTTAAAGACCCCTGTCTTTGAACCACTTCTCAAATTGGTATCTGCAGTGAAGTTCTTTTATCTTACAAATTCCGTCACTTTACAACACATGCTTTAGCACTACAAAGCTTTGACTAGCGAAAGCTAAGCTTTTGATGTAACCCATCCTGCATTGTGACAGGGCAGTATAAACAAGTGCAGGCTTTTGACACCGGTATAAACAAACATACCCAGCACTTAACTCTCCAGTGTTCATTATCTCACTTTCCTATCTCCATTAACTCAAGGCCAGCATACCTTAAAGTCTAACTGTTTGAAGCATAATGCATCAGTATTGTCCCTTACAAAATTCATTTAAAGGGGAAAATAAAACAAATGTTTGGTCCCGTATACAATCAAATATATGTCCAAAAATCCGCTCCAACAATATTCCCCCTTTTGGTCCTGGAGGATGTTTACAAAATCCAGATGACCACAATGATAGTAGCATATATTCGTCCTTTGGGGTATGTTACTTTCCTGATGTTCCGTATGTCCACCTTGCCTGTAGCGCTAGGCTACCCTTCAAAGATAGTGGTCGGTGTCATCATCGTCTGTTTCTTCATCCTTGGTGTCTTCAGGTATTTCCATCAGATGTGCTTCTTCTTCGGCGATTACACTGGCTACTGGCATCAGTCGAGCCATCATAACTTTACAGCAGATATTAAAACACCCGATAATCAGACAGCAAGTAATTATTATTACAACCAGAATAATTACTCCATGCATAAGATAGGACCCCCAGGATCCTCCTAACAGCCAGTCAAACCAGCCAGATCCTCCTGCTGTTGTGGATAACTTCTTTACCTCCCTTCTTATGTGATCAGCGAGGTTGGTTATGTTTTCTGAATTATCAGGAATGTACGTGCAACATTCAGCTCCAATTAAGGCACATTGTGCGTATGGCTACCATTTCAGCCATTATGCCCTCTATTGCTTCAGCAATGTCATTAATTATCTGTTCCAGTACCCTCTCTAGGTTACGTAATTCATCCATGGTGCGTCCTATCCCGAATGGAAGCATCATGACCCCAAATAGCCTCTCTACCGGGGTAAGATCTCATCTTAGTCGACCTGGTGTCTGTACTTCTGCTAAAGTATGTACCCGTCTGACAAAAGGGACCACATATCCCAAATAACAGGACCCCCTCCAGTTCTGAGGCAACCAGGGGTAGGCCTTATGCCCACACACAAAATAAGTGCCATTGTATGCTGTTAGATTCGATCCCAATCTCTCTCTCAGCCCCCGTCGCCACCTAATCTTAGGGTCCCAGTCCTGGCTACTTGTCTGATTCTTCAAACCCTCTATTTCAAAGAACCCCTGGTTTGTTGTTTCACTGGCTATTATGTTCCACCTGGTGAGGTTAAAGTATTGCGTACAATTGCTATATCCTGCTACAAAACCTGTTTCCTCACCAGTCAGGTCTCTAGTGAAACAAATGTCAGCGGTGGGCCTTCCAACTTCTGAGGTGTTGGTCAAAACCAGGAACGGGGGTCGTACCGACCTATTGTATTCCAGCTGGTACCATCCGTCAAATGCATCCAAAAGGTAACACCCCGATCTCCACGTTTCTTTATCCCCACTCTGGTTCCAAGTATCATTTACTTCCCCTGTACCGTTTTGTCGCATTACCCACTCTGCTACTTCCGAGATGTTAAGGGAGATTGACCTCAAGGGGATGCCTCCTTTGCTATGTATGGGGATGTGCGAACATACCCAGCAACTAGAAAAGTTCTCATTTTGCGCATAAACATAAGATATGTACAAAAAGGTATTCACATGTAACTCTCGTTTCGGTCTAGCTAGCAGGCCGGACCTAACACGAACTATGATAATCGCACCGATCGCAATATATAGTTTCATCTTATTACTCTATAATTAACAAATAGTCAAAGGCAAAATGGCCGTATGGCTTGCTTGAAGAATCTCTCACTGTCAATCTGTAAATAGACAAACAACAACAACTAATACGTGTGCTAAACGGCTGGTTCAAAAACCTTAAGCTGGGTCCAATGCTTCCATTGTCCGTTCCCTTTAACATCGATGCAGGCACAAGTGTCCCTGCTGATTATAATCTCATACGGTCCTATCCATTTTTGGGGCAAACCCGGGTTTTCCCGGGAAGACCCTTACCATAACGCGACTTCCCGCCAACGGGACTTCAGGGAGCTTTGTAAGCTCTGCTTCCGTGTCTCTTTCTTCCTGATTGTCCCTAACTAATTTACGCATCCCTTTTAATTGAGTACTTAGTTCCAAACATATCGTTTTATTTTGTCTTTTAATGGGCCTACATCGGTCCCCCCCTGTTATGATGTTCTCTGGTAATTGCATCGCCCTTCCTGTCATTACTTCATAAGGAGTTAATCTGGTTGTCCGGTTTGTCGTGGCTCTTAACTTCATCAATATAATGGGTAATACTTCTGTCCACGTTTTTCCTGACATTTGCATGGCCTTTGCCAGGGCGTTCTTAAGGGTATGGTTCATGCGCTCTACCATTCCAGAACTCTGCGGGTGGAAGGGGATGTGGAATTTTTGTTTTATGCCCATCAGCTGGCATATTGTTTTTACAATTTTTCTGGTGAAGTGGGTGCCTTGGTTGGAATCTATTTGAAGAGGCACTCCCCATCGGGGAATCACCTGCTCGGTCAATATCCTTGCCACTGTTGAGGCAGTGCAATCACGTGTGGGAAAAGCTTCCACCCACCGGGTAAATTGATCTATAATCACCATGCAATATCTTTTTCCATGGGATGGGGGCAAAGGACCTGTGAAATCAATTATATTGTGCGCACGTAACGCATCGATGGCAATATTTAGCAATATCTCTCCCCATCCCCTTCCACCACCAATCTCTTTCAAGACTCCCGGTCATGGCCACTCGTCCTGAATGAGACAGGCCATGATGCAACTCCAATAAGGTATTCTGTATGCATTCAGGCGCCATTACCTTGTCGTTTCGTCTCCAAACGTTATCCTTCCCTTGCGTTGCGCCCTGCTTTGTCCACATACCTATTTCCTCCTCAGAAGTGTCCTGGTGTAGTTTCTCAATACTTATTTGTTCGTCTCGGGCCCCAGCAGCACTGACTGAGACTTCCTCACACTCCTCTTGTTCTAACGCCTTTTGTGCAGCTACATCTGCAGCTTTATTTCCCTGGTGACTCAGCCAATCTGGACTGGTTCGGTCCGGCTCCCTCCTGTGGGCTTTAATTTTAATAACCGCTACCTGTTTTGGTTTATTACTAGCTGCTAAAAGAGCTTCTATTCTCAGCTGATGCTTTATGGGATGTCCGCTAGTTGTAATAAAACCCCTTCTCCCCCATGCTGTCATATAATTTCTACCAATGTGTGTTTAGTGTGGAGAATGATGTTTCCAGTCATCACCACAGGCTCGCTTAATTTTTACCGCCCAAGCTGCGCAATCTAGCGCGGCTATACATCTGGATAACCCAGTCACCACCGGGCTTTCGGTGGTAGAGTAATAGGCTATAGGTCTCCTTTTATCAGGGATAAAGTTCCGGCTGTAATTAAAGAGGCCCAGTACCTTCCTCACCCCCCTTACCGTTACTGGTTTAGGCATGTCCTTGACAGCCTTTTTCCTATCCGAGGGCATTTCTTTCAGCCCCTTGAGAGGCAGTACCCTAGGTACAGGACCTGGGATTTCCCTACCTGGGCCTTTTTGGGAAGTTAGTGGTGCTAACTGTTTCTTTTAAGATATCCTTTTCCACTAGCCCTTTTACTATTTCTACAACCGCTGTTCTAGCTTCAGGTCTTATAGGGTATTGTGGCAAGTCCCCCTTTTCTGCCTTCTTCCTGTTCCCGTGGCAGAGACCTTTTCCTGCTTTATCTTTTTCTTTTCTAAATTGCTAAAGCTTACTGTTTTAGCCTTTTTCAAAAGTCCCTTTTACACCTTCACAGATAGCTCACCACTCACCCAGGAGTTTGACCTAATCCCTGAAGGTATTTCTAAATTTAAAACTCTTTTTTTTTTACTGAGCTAGAAGCTTTCATGTCAAGGTTTTACACAAAGGAAAATGGGAGCGTTTTAAAAGGCATTCTTTATCTCATTCCTGGACTAAATTTATGTCTTTCAACCCAATTGCATGTTTTCTTTCGACAAGTAAGTGAGCGTGTCAAATTCTTTTTTTTTTACTACCGGGACCATGTATTTTTATCTTTTACTCAACAAACCTATCCTTTGTGCATTTCCTAGCTCCGTAACTTATCATCCGAATATATCCACACCTTCGTTTCTAACTTAAAATGTAATACCATAAGGTTCACAGTTTCTTAAACTTCCCACATACAGGACAACACTACGAAGGGTTAAAAAAAAAAATTTCACTCTGTTTGGAAAGAGTGGGTGGAGCTAAAACAGGCAGGCAACTCCACACCTTCTTAAAACAGGCTTTCATTCATTCCACAGTCAAAATTACTCGAGTACTCTCTTCATTCAAAATAGACACTCACAAAAGTCTCTCTTCATTCAACAAAGCTTATGTCTGGATCCATATGTCATTTAAGATAGTCACAATCAGCTTTTTTATGGCATTACGTAATTACGCAAGTTACAATTAATGATAGGAATTAATTAATGACCCGGGCAGCCCGCGTTTTACATTCCCTTCCTTACCTTCCATGTTCGCCAGTCTCGGACGTTTTCCTTTGTTTCTGTAATACTCACGGCCACGACTACTCTGTGGAGACCCTTTGTCATCGCAACAAAGCTAGCGTGTTTCCTTACCACCGGAGTTTTCGGCTCTAGGTTGGATCGATCAGTTCCTTTCCGCACCGACCTTATTTACTAAAGGGACAACTCAAACTGGTGAGTCGGCCTCTTCCCGCTGTCTGTTTACTCGTATCTTATACACTATCCCGTCGTGCCCATACACCTCTCTTTTCAGTCTCTAACACCAGATTCCAGATACTGTCTTAAGTGATCACGTCTGATCAGACAGTATTCTGTCGACTACGCCATTTTGTTGTGGAAAAATATTTCCGAGACTGTATAATATATAAAGAGAGGTTTATTAAATCGGAGACAAAGCTTTGGGAGAAGTGTTAAAGACCCCTGTCTTTGAACCACTTCTCAAATTAGTATCTGCAGTGAAGTTCTTTTATCTTACAAATTCCGTCACTTTACAACACATGCTTTAGCACTACAAAGCTTTGACTATCGAAAGCTAAGCTTTTGATGTAACCCATCCTGCATTGTGACAGGGCAGTATAAACAAGTGCAGGCTTTTGACACCGGTATAAACAAACATACCCAGCACTTAACTCTCCAGTGTTCATTATCTCACTTTCCTATCTCCATTAACTCAAGGCCAGCATACCTTAAAGTCTAACTGTTTGAAGCATAATGCATCAGTATTGTCCCTTACAAAATTCATTTAAAGGGGAAAATAAAACAAATGTTTGGTCCCGTATACAATCAAGTATATGTCCAAAAATCCGCTCCAACACCAGGTCTTAAACAAGTTCCCTTCACTGTTCGAATCAGACATCGGGAAGTTCCAAGGAGCAAATGTGCAGATGCACCTAATTCCGGGGGTGTGACCCATCCATCACAAGGCGAGAGCGGTACCGTACATGATGAGAGAAAGGGTAGAGATTGAGCTGGATCGGCTGCAATGAGAGGGCATCATTTTGCTGATCGAATACAACGAGTGGGCCAGTCCGATTGTTCCAGTCCTTAAGGGGGATGGCACCATCAGAATCTGTGGTGATTACAAAGTAACTATCAATCGTTTCTCCCTGCAGGATCAATACCCACTACCAAATGCTGACGACCTTTTTGCTACGCTGGAGGGAGGAAAGACGTTCACAAAACTGGACTTGGCGTCGGCCTACATGACACAAGAGCTGGAGGAATCATCGAAGGGCCTCACCTGCATCAATACACACAAAGATCTCTTCATTTATAACAGATGCCCGTTTGGAATTCGATCAGCTGCGGCGATATTCTAGAGAAACATGGAAAGCTTACTGAAGTCAGTCCCACGCACGGTGGTCTTCCAGGACAACATCTTGATTACAGGTCGGAACACAGTCGAGCATCTGCAGAACCTGGAGGAGGTTCTTAGTCGACTCAACCACGTGGGGCTCAGGTTTAAACACTTGAAGTGCAATTTTCTGATGCCTGAAGTGGATTTCCTGGGGAGAAAAATCGCGGCAGATGGCATCAGGCCCACCGATTCAAAGACGGAGGCAATCAAGAATGCACCAAGGCCACAGAACGTGATGGAACTGCGGTGATTTCTAGGACTCCTGAACTACTTTGGTAACTTCTTATCGGGTCTCAGCACATTGTTAGAACCACTGCACGCCTTACTGCATAAAGGAGACAAATGGGTATGGGGCAAAAGCCAAGAAAATGCCTTTGTAAAAGCTAGAAAATTATTATGCTCAAACAAATTGCTTGTGTTGTATGATCCAGGTAAGTGTTTGGCACATGTGATGCATCGCCGTATGGCATTAGGGTGTGTATTGCAACAAACTAATGAATCTGGGAAATTGCAACCAGTTGCTTATGCATCCAGAAGTCTGTCTAAGGCTGAGAGAGCCTACAGCATGATTGAAAAAGAAGCGTTAGCGTGTGTCAATGGGGTAAAGAAAATGCATCAATATCTGTTTGGGCTCAAATTTGAATTGGAAACTGACCATAAGCCACTAATATCCCTGTTTTCCAAGAGTAAGGGGATAAATATGAATGCATCGGCGCGCATCCAGAGATGGGCTCTCTCGTTGTCCGCATAC
Organism: Pristiophorus japonicus; assembly: GCF_044704955.1. NCBI lineage: Eukaryota > Metazoa > Chordata > Chondrichthyes > Pristiophoridae > Pristiophorus > Pristiophorus japonicus. The sequence goes on from NC_091977.1 coordinate 183,861,507, forward strand.
AACTACGCCATCCGGCACAGGCCAGGCAAAGAAAACTGTGCCGATGCTCTCATTAGGCTGCCATTGCCCACCACGGGGGTGGAAATGGCGCAACCCGCAGATTTAGTCATGGTTATGGAAGCATTCGAGAGTGAGCACAGCCCAACAGATTAGAATCTGGATGAGCCAGGACCCCTTACTGTCCCTAGTAAAAAATTGTGTGCTTCACGAGAGTTGGTTCAGTGTCCCAGTGGAAATGCAGGAAGAGATAAAGCTGTACCAGCGGCGCAAAGCTGAAATGTCTATACAGGCACACTGCCTTCTGTGGGGCAATCGGGTAGTGGTCCCCAAGAAGGGCAGAGACACTTTCATCAGTGATCTCCACAGTACCCACCCAGGCATCGTAATGATGAAAGCGATAGCAAGATCGCACGTGTGGTGGCCCGGTATTGATGCGGACTTAGAGTCCTGTATGCACAGATGTAACACATGCTCGCAGTTAAGCAATGCACCCAGGGAGGCGCCACTAAGTTTATGGTCTTGGCCCTTCAAACCGTGGTCCAGGGTCCATGTAGACTATGCAGGCCCATTTTTGGGTAAAATGTTCCTTATGGTTGTCGATGCTTACTCCAAATGGATTGAATGTGAGATAATGTCGGCAACCACATCCGCTGCTACCACTGAAAGCCTGCGGGCCATATTTGCCACTCATGGCTTACCTGATGTCCTGGTGAGCGACAACGGGCCATGTTTTACCAGTGCTGAGTTCAAAGAATTCATGACCCGTAACGGGATCAAACATGTCACATTTGCCCTGTTTAAACCAGCATCCAATGGTCAGGCAGAGAGAGCAGTGCAAACCATCAAGCAAGGCTTGAAGTCTGTAACTGAAGGTTCACTGCAGACTCGCCTATCCCAAGTCCTGCTTAGCTACCGCACGAGACCCCACTCACTCACTGGGATCCCACCTGCTGAACTGCTCATGAAAAGGACACTAAAGACAAGGCTCTCGTGTTAGTTTACCCTGATCTACATAAACAGGTAGAGAGCATGCGACTTCAACAAAGTACATATCATGATAGTGCAAATGTGTCACGTGAGATTGAAATCAATGATCCTGTATTTGTATTGAATTATGGACAAGTTCCCAAGTGGCCAAAGAGGAAGCAGGGTGTTTTGGGTCAAACTTTCAAATGGACTCATTCACTGGAAACACTTGGACCAAATCAAACTCAGATTCACAGACTATCCTGACCACCCCATTTTGGACCCTACCTTCTTTGACCCCCCAAACACACACACCAGTGGCAACTGACACCGCGGTTGGCCATGAAGCAGAACCCATCACCCACAGCAGCTCAGCAGGACTCATCACACCAGGCAGCCCAGCAAGGCCAGCTGCACAGCAGCCCAGCGGGGGCCCAACAAACGACTCACCAAAAACCAGCAGTTGCACCGAGACGATCAACCAGGGAAAGAAAGGCCCCAGATCGACTCACCTTGTAAATAGTTACACTGTTAACTTTGGTGGGGGAGTGCTGTTATGTATGTGAACTTGTATTTACTCTGTACAGCCACTATAGGGCTCATCTCCTGGAGTCCCAAGGGATCACACAATCCCTTGGGACCACAGGTACTTAAGGAAGCCTCACAGGCTGGAGAGACACTCTGGAGACCTGCAATAAAAGACGAAAGTCACACTTTACTTTGAGCACACAGTATCCAGTCAGACTCTTTATTCATATATAACAGGCTCCAATGCTCCCATTGTTAACGGGTGAAGAGCCTAGGTCTTAGTAACACAGTTCACCCCTGATTTGTCAGCAATTTCTTAATAGACCTTTTATTGTGCCTAAGCTGCATGGCACACATTTATTGTGGGTAAAGCTGGCAGATGTGCAACTACAAACAAATGCTTAGGCTTCAATCCAGTGCTTTAATGTGCTATTAGGTCGATTCTCAGTGGAATCAGCAGCCATGGATGGTGAGCATAATCAGATTCTCCCAGTGATTCTCCTCCTTGACAGAATATGGGCACCGTGAACTGCTGCTTCCTGGATAATGGCCACTGATGAGCGTGATGGTGTTTCTGCTGGTTAGATAACCAGCCAACACATTAACTGAGTGCAAAACCTTTCTTTGCATGAAGGCCATGGGGTAGATATGATAAACCCTGATGCCTGTATATGTTCCATATACAACTTTGCACTCGAGGGAACCATGCCATCCGATAAATGCCATCGATCTTGTCCAGCCGATATCTCCTTTCCACAGCATAAGTGAATTAGGTGCTGGACTTTTATAATATTGTGGTTCTCACCTCCCTGATACATGACTGCAAAGCAAACTGCATGATGTGGAAGGCGTCTCCTGGATTGGCTTACAAGGAGGCAATGGCATGGAACCGATGGAAGCTTCTTGCAGTGGTAACTTTCAGTCCCTTTGTGTCAGATCATGGTGCACTATTCTCTGCCAATCTGTCTTGTGAAGCGGAAACAGCAAAAATAGGACTCCTCTGACAAGTCCAGGCATAGATCCTGGGGTAGTTACGGTTATGGCTGGAATGCCTCAAGGGTCATTGCATTTGTTGACGCCAAACAAACCCCTTTTCCTCATTTCAATCACGCCATATGTTTGAAACTCCCGAAGGTATCCCAATCGTTGCCTCTTTTTACAATGCCATATCAAATCAAACAGGCAGTGGCACAGGGAGCCAGCACAGCACCTAGAAAACAGAGGATCATTGATTATTCACCAAATCAAATCAACCAACAGTAGGACCACAGCCCAACACAGCATGGGCCGCAAATGAAATTGTTTGTGCAGAGAAGTTAAAGACTGAGGTGAACATGGAGATTTACTACCAACACTACTTTATTTAACTGCAATTGAAAGGATATGGTCAATGCCATCACAAGTTCAAGTATTGGTGATTACAGTTAAAAGTAAATTGATGCTTAATAACAATCAACAAAATTTACATTATCAAAGTGATAAAAGTAACTTAGTTGTCAACTTCACAGCATCTCGGCATTAGCTGGGGTTCTCATAGTACAGTATAAATTAAAGTCTGCATTAAATGTCAAAGATTACAGAACTGCTCTGAAAATCTCTGGACACCTGGCTTCACCAGGTGTACTGGGGCTGACCCCTTGCTAGGCCACTTTGAGGGTTGTGATCACTGCCCTCCTGCCCAGTTTCCTTCTACATCGATGGGCATGTTGGGGTTTGGCAGAGACTCTGCCGCCAACAGACCATCATGGATAATCCAATGCTGGCCCTTCTGATGAACTGTGACAGAGTTACAGCAGGGTATGCCAGAAGGGCCGTATATTTACAGGCCCAATGGTTTTGGTGTGTTTTAGTTTAATGTCTATGCTCAGTGTATCACTGGTAGTCCTCCAGTAATAAGGCTGTTGCTTGGTGATGAGGCTATAAAATCATACAACCTTTCCTTGAATAGAAAGCTGGCCATGGCAGCAAACCAGGCTGCTTTCTTTGGTAATGCTCTGGGATCACCTTTGGGATGTTACAGCAGTAAACTGGTAAGTATTGTCATTTTCCTCCATTGACTGTTATACTGCACTTTTCCTAGTGATTAGAAACTTATGCTACTAATATATTACCTACTCAAAGTGGCTTTCCCCTGCTCCTCGCTGCCACTGGTTCAGGAGGTTGTGCAGGAGGCAGCGCGATGTGTGCAGGCGTGTGCGTGTCGGTGACAATGCAGGGCGCGGGACCGAAGATGCCGGATCTCCTGCTCCTCCGCCTTGAGGGTGTGGGGTCGGGGGCTTGCATCACGCGTGCAGAAGCCATCTCCTGCCTCATGGCCTCGACGCTCTCTGATGTGCACTCCAACACGGTGAGGAGGCGCTCCATCCTTTCATCGTGCTGCTGAGTGATTGTGACCATGCTGGCAGCTATCCCAGCCATGGTCTGCTGCATCTCGCGACCTACCTCCACGCTGGTGGTTGAGAGTTGGACCATCTGGCTCAGTAGAGTGAGCCGTCCTGCATCCACAGGTGGTTGCTCGATGCTACTGGGTGCTGGCGCCGTGCTTCCCTTTGCGCCACGGACTCTGCGCTTGCTTGAGCTTGCTTGAGTGGAGTCTGTTGAAAACCCCAGGAAATCTGAGCCCGATGCTGAGGTTCTGCAGACACTTGGCTGACTTGGCAGTGGGCTGATGTCAGGCGCTTCTGGATCCTGCAGGTGAAGGGGCAAAAATATGGGCCCTTTTCCCTCCTCTCTCTCCTCTTCTTCCTGGCCCCGGGTGGCAGAGGTGGTGGACATGGGTGATGTGGGCTAGGGGTGCAGGAAGATCCGGTCCTCGGGTGTGGAGAACGTCGGGGTGGGAGATGCTGGGGTGTGACGGCTTCTGTGAAGGCCAGAGGTCGATGGTCTCTCTAGATCCTGCTGTCTGAGTCAGCATCTGCAAGTAGAGGACAACATTTCAGTCTGTAGTGGTTGGGGGGGATGGGGGGAGGGGCTGGTGAAAGTGAGTTGTGAGCCGTTCCATCTCACATTATGCCAGCAAGGAGTCCCATCCCTACATGTCCACACCAATAATGGGCGACAAAGTCTGCGTTCAATCGCGAGTGCATTAACATTGCAAGTACTTTCATACCATGAACATCGCTGACACCAGAGATGAGTGAAGCCTTACCCTGTGGTAGCACCGAATCTGCAGAAACCTTCGTGGTTGGAATGCGGTGATGTTCCACCAATGCCAAACCACACTCCTTCAGCCTGGTCAATTCCACCACCTCTTGTGGGTCCCCTCTGGTCGCACTCAGACTTGCCTGTTTCGCTGCTTGTTTTCTCTGCACAAAGAAACATTGCAGCCTTTACCACCTTTGCTCATGCCCCCCACACACACTCCCACACATTGCGTGCACAACCTTTGTGGCCTTGGACAGGAGGGGCCGAATAAATTTGTACTCACTTTAGCTGCAGCCACCAAATCGTTCCACCATTTGCGGCATTGGTCCCCATCCCGCTCCACGTTGCCCATTGCACTGACCATCTCGCCTATGTCCATCCAAAGATATCAGTATTGGGCTGGTGGAGGCTTGTCACGGCCATCCTAGGTGAGTCACTGTACCTGTGCTCCATCTCTGTCACTAGCTCCTCCAACTCCTGTTCATTGAACCACGGAGCTCTGGGCCTGGTTCTGGCAGTCTTCATTGATGCTTCCTGGCCCACTCAACCTCTATGATGAGAGGAATGGTTGCTGAACAGTTTGGTTATACATTTGTCACATTGCCCCTACTGCAACTCAGACTGGCCCCTCTCCAATGCCACTTCTGCTCTCTAACCTCCAACTCTCTCTCTTTCCTCTCCTCTTCTCTCTTTCTCTTTCTCTCCTCTCTCTCTCTCTCTCTCTCCTCTCCTCTCTTTCTCTCCTCTCTCTCTCCTCTCTCTCTCTCTCTCTCTCTCTCTCTCCTACCTCTCCTCTCTCTCCTCTCTCTATATTCTCTCTCTCTCTCCTCTCTCTATATTCTCTCTCTCTCTCCTCTCTCTATATTCTCTCTCTCTCCTCTCTCTCTCTCTCTCTCTCTCCTCTCTTCTCTTTCTCTCCTCTCTCTCTCCTCTAATCTATATTCTTTCTCTCCTCTCTTCTCTCTCTCCTCGTCTTTTCTCTCTCTCCTCTCTTCCATTCTCTGTATCCTCTGCTCTCTTCCCTAATTTTCTCTGTCTCGTGCCTCTCTCTCCTGGCTCTCTCCTGGCTCCTGGCTCCTGGCTCTCGCCTCTCGCCTCTCGCCTCGCCTTGCCTCGCCTCGCCTCGCCTTGCCTTGCCTTGCCTCTCCTCTCCTCTCCTCTCCTCTCCTCTCGTCGGCTCTCCTCTCCCCTCCCCTCACAGGTGAAATTGAGTGGTGTCCTTTTATGGTCCTGAGCATTTACTCAGTTAGCGTGCAAGGGCCACACAAGGATGACAACAGGCTACACAGAACTACAATTTAAAAAACGCCTAAATCCCACGCATGCGCAGTGGAGGCCCTCCGAAAAAACCCGAGTGGAGAGGCCTCGACCTGACGCATTCTGATGATGCTTGCTGCCGAGTCCCACTCCCGCCCACTCCCGCTCACTGACTGACGTCCGCTGCCCCTCCCGCTGCCGCCCGCACAACGGCGACCAAAGTGGCTCCTGACGGGACCCGGCGGCAGCGGGCGCCAAAAACGGACCTCCCGCTCGGTGGCCACCGAGAAATGGGTGGCCACCAAAGTCGGCCCTGATATTTCCACTTATAGGGGAAACTAAAATTTGGGGACATAGTCTCAGAATAAGGGGCCACCCAGTTAAAACTGAGATGGGGAGGAATTTCTTCTCTCAGAGGTTTGTAGATCTCTGGAATTCTCTATCCCAGAGCGCTGTGGAGGCTGGGTCATTGAATATATTTAAGGCGGAGATGGACATATTTTTGAGCGATAAGGTAATAAAGGGTTATGGGGAGCAGACATGGAAGAGAAGCTGAGTTCATGATCAGATCAGCCATCATCTTATTAAATGGTGGAGCAGGCTCGAGGGGCCAAATGGCCTATTCCTGCTCCTATTTCTTATGTTCTTACAATATAACTATCCTACACTTATCTAACCCAACTCCAAACTAGCTTTGTCCAGGTCTATCAACAAGTGCAGATTCAATAACAACAACAACTTGCATTTATATAGCACCTTTAACGGAATGAAACGTCCCAAGGCGCTCCACAGGAGTATTATGAGACAAAATATTTGACACCGAGCCACATAAGGAGAAATTAGGGCAGGAAAGAGGCAGGTTTTAAGGAGCGTCTTGAAGGAGGAAAAAGAGGTAGAGAATCAGAGCGGTTTAGGCAGGGAGTTCCAGAGGTTAGGGCCTAGGCAAAAAATAGCACGGCCACCAATGGTTGAGCGATTATAATCAGGGATGCTCAAGAGGGCACAATTAGAGGAGTGCAGACATCTCGGGGGCGGTTGTGGGGCTGATTTAGCAACAGTCTTCTCTTTCACATGAGATCAACATCTTTCTCCCAATCCAATCTTCAGCCTCAGATTGTGATCTCTGTCACTGGAGAGGGCCCATATATAAAGATAAATTGTATGAATTCACACAGCTGGTCTGGAACTTTGCCTGCCGGGAACTCATATTGAGAGTTTGTATGCAGTAAATCAATGAGCTCCACAGGTCTTTCATGTGTAAAATTAATGGATGTAAAATGTTGCATGGGCCACTGACCTCAATGACTGAGTTCCCATTTTGTGCTCCAGAGTTAGAAAGCTTTGCACTAGGAAAGTGAATTCATATAATTACCCTTACAGTTTAACTATCTGTTAATTAATACAGTTTCACTATTGATGCGAGAAAAGCTCTGCTTTCATTACGGCCCCTTGCTTTGTCGCACTCTCCAGTGAGAGAAGTATTAATGCTCTTAGCCATCCCCTGCAGCCTATGAAACAGCAACAGATCGCCACTATTAACAATGTTTATGTTGTTGATTTCCAGTCCGGGCCGTCGCATGCTGCTCCCTCCAATGGCCCTGGCCTGCTGATGGTCTTGACCATCAGCAGGCCGGGGCCATTGGAGGGAGCAACGTGCGGTGGCCCGGCCTGGAAATCGGCGCGGTCCCGGCCTACAAGACCATCAGCAGGCCGGGACCATCAGACAGAGCAGGGTGCGGCGGCATGACATTGCAGGGAGCAGCGCTTGCGGCTGCAGGAGGATATCAGCTACGAAGCCAGGTCGCTGATTGCAGTGCGGGCAGGCACAGCAGGAGGGGCGAAGGAGTGGCAAGAGTTTGTGGAGGGAAGTGACCGGGGCCCAGGGAGGTGCGTGAATCTGGGGCCCAGAAGAGGCGAGGGCCCAGGGGCAGCACGGGCCAGCCGACACTGCGATATGTGTGCGCGCTCGGTCTGTGCAGCAGAGCTGGTCTCCAGTTAGTCTTGGTTAATCCTTGCCACTGGACCAAGACCTAGCTCTGTCAAGCCCGTGTGGTGGCTGGTGTGCAACTTCTACCCTTCACGATGTAGTTCGCGATCTGGAATATTAGGTCCTTCATTGAAACACCTGTGAACTCATCCCTTTTTGGCGTGGAAGCAAGTCATTCTCGCTTCGAGGTACTGCCTATGATGATGATGATGATTAGGTTGTTGGTACAAGTGGACACCTGAGACATACGACTCAGGCCTGAAATTCGAACACCTGGTATTTTTTCAAAGCTGACTTCTCTCCATTGGTCTGCTCTGCATCTTTTACAGAAATATGATCATCCACACAATTATAAATGCATTAACTCAATTGTTATTGTCAAAACATCATCATCGTCTGCTCCTTACACCACTACTAAAGCAAATGAAATTCAAACTTTATGGGAGGAATTTAAACGCCCAAAAGTGGGTGGATTGGGGTCGGGTGGGATTACAAAGTTAAAAATCTGAATCCCAACCCCAATCCACTTTTAACAGAGATTGGACAGAGGGAGGGCGGGCAACCAACCACAATTAAAATTTTATAATGTGGCTGTAAGTCTCATATTTAACCACCATTTTAAATGTAACCCAGGCCGACCGAGTTTTCCAGGCCTTGGCAAACCCGATGGCTAAAGGGAGGAAAGAACTGCTGGATCCAGGAGACAAGAGCCTTCCCATTTACATGCTGGATCCAGTTTACCTGCTTCACCAAACCCCCCGAGATCAAATACCACCTCCGCAACCCTTCTGATCTCCCCTCTGACTCTTCTGATGTCCCCAATCCCCTGAAAATCTTCCAATTTCCTTCACAAGGCCTCCAATCTTCCCTGCTCTAGCCTTTCCTCTGGATTACAATCACACCTCTGCTCCGGCCTCCGATCTTCTCCACGAGGTCTCTGATCTCCCCTGCTGTGGCCACCGATATTGTCTCTGGCCTCCAATCTTGCCTCTTACCTCTCATTTCCCCCCTGCTCCGGACCCTGATCTTCCTTCTGGCCTCCAATTTCCCCCTTTTCCAACCTCCAATTTTGGCTAAGGCCTCCAATCTCCCCCAGCTCCAATCTCCCCCTCCGGACCCCAATATATATGTTGTTTCAAGACGATCATTTTCCTGGAATTCAGTGAGACAATGGTTTACCCTCTGTTGTGTTGGGAAGTGCAGCTGAAAAGTTTGTCGAAAATATACAAGACTGTTCCCTGGCTCAAAGGGTTGGATTTTACAAACCTCAGCGGGTCCGGGGCGGGCGACATCGGTCGTGGGTCCTGGCCCCGCATCTGACTCTGTCCCGGCCTCTGAAATGAATTACCTTTGATTGGGCTTGTTAAGCCCACCCAGTGCGTTTACTGGCCAATTAGAGGAAGCAGGTCTGGTGACGTCATTTAATGACTCGTCATCAGCCGGTTTCCTTAAAAGTACCATGGGCAAATTTATTTTGAAATTTGTGCTGTCAGTGTTCTGCAGCACAGAGGTGCAGGGCTGCACCCAGGCTCTCGCAGAGAGGGAGGTCCTCTTCCCTTTCCATAGATGGAAGAGACCTCCCCAGGAGATCAACACAACCTGGTTTCACATTGCAGAGGAGGGCCCAAGCAGAGTGTGGTCAGGAGGACCTGAGTGCAGTGCTACAAACGTTTCAACGATTTCAGTAGATCACAAAACATTAGTATAAGGCCACACTCAACCTCATCCTGCTGTGCCACTTATCACATCCCCATCACTCTGCCTTCCCTACCCTACACCTGGACAACCTTATTCACACCAACTTACCTTGCAGCTCCACACATCCCTCTCTCTATCTCCATTATCACATCCCCATCTCACTAGCCACAACTCACACTCACCCTCATCCTAGTGCAATCATACCAACTAACAGCATACAAGAGTAGTCACATGGGTGTTTTGTGCAATGTTCATGTAAAGTTTCTGATAATGTATTGTCAAACATTGAAACCTTTATTTTCAACACTTTGCTTTCTTGGACAGATGTGTGTGAATTTTTGGAAGTACCTTAGTGAGTTGCAACAATTGGTGAGACAAAACAGTACCCCCCCCCACCACCCCCGCCCCCGCACTGGTGATGAATGTGAAAGGAATGGGTTGGGCATTGTAGGGATACTTTATGGCGCTGGTGTGGGGTGGTGCTAACCTGGTGCATCATGTGGCAGCCAGAGTGCACAGTGTCAAGTGAAATAAATCTGGCCATGGTGAGGCCATCCCTGGCATCCCGGAACAGCAATGTGGTCGGGTGCTGATGCCCTCTGTTCTGTGCAGCATCAGGTGATTGCGGAGAAGGTTGGTGTTGTTGTTGGTGCTGCTGTTGTTGGGGCTGTTTGTAGTGGGATTCGAGGACCAATGTGAGAGAGTTTGAAGGGCACAGATGCTGATGGAATAGATGGCAGGTGAAGTAGGGATGACAGAAGCGATCTGTCAATGGTGGGAGAGGTAATGAGGTCAGACTGGATGGAGACTTGTGTAAAGACTTGAAGCATTTTGAATCAGTAGTTGAAATGCAGTTTAGAGAAGCTAGTGGCTAAGGGAAGATATCTGAATCAGCTGTGAGTTTTGACGTGAGATTTTAAGTCAACTCATTAACTGATTTGATGGCCACTGACCTCCTATCTCAACTTCATGGACAATATCTAGGCACAGCAGGAAACCGGTGAGCGACCTGTCAAATTCTAAAAGCTGGTAAAACCATTGTTAACTGGTTATAAACAAACCACTAATGATTTCACTTGCCTCTCCTGCTCAGCACTCACAGACCTGACATTTGGTAAAGGTGCATGGCGGCGGCTTCACAGCAGGGTACCGACCCACTGGGGAAAAAAACACTTTCCTACCCGCCACCGATCATGCCCGCTAGCCAGTGCTGGCCCCTGAATTGTAAAAGAGCACAGAATGACGTTAGTTGCTATTCAATGTCGACTTGACAATGTCTGCAAACTATGACCTTTCCGCTCTGTTTATCGCCGGGTCCGAACCACGCTCAGAAAAGTGTGTGTGAAGCAGCCCTACAGAGACGCTGTCAGTGCTTCTTAAAGGGACACATACACCTTTTGGGTAAGTTTGGATTTAAGCTTTTGGACTTTTTAAAATATTTTATTAAAGGTAGTAGCTTGGTGCAATAGATGTTAAACATTTTTAATGTGCAGGGAATACTTTTGGATTATTGCAAGGCTTCAGATGGTAAAGGAAGGCCTCTGAAAAGACAGAAAATGCTGAAAATATTCTGCAGTTCAGGCAGCGTTCATTGGAGAGAGAAACAGAGTCTCGGGTCCAGATGCTGCCTGACCTGCTGAATATTTCTAGCATGTTATGCTTTTTTTTCACAGTTTTGTAGCATCTGCTCACAGAGGAAAGAGGAAGATGCAGAAGAGGAGGATGCAGAAGGAAGGATGCAACCCAGATAAGCCCTTTCCGGCCGGGATATCCGGGATGGAATCATCCGCCTGCAGTCCCAGTGAACACAACCCCAATTCCCCTTTCAACATTTGTCCCACACCTTACCTTCCCTCTGTTACTGACCATCACAGCGTCCTCTTGGCCTCAGTACTGAAATAAAAGCCACCACAAAACAAACTTTCCAATCCAACTTTATACATCTCTACATCAAATATAACATCAAGAACTCAATTAATCACACTTGTGCATTCCCTTAGTGACTGTTTTGTGTGTGCCTTTATATATCCGACTGATGTCATGCAGTGCTACCCCAGTGGTTGCAGCATGGCTGGTGGAAGGCGCTGACTTTCAGTGGTAACACTGCAAATAGCCTTGCAGGACAACCTCGAGGAGTTGGTGGTTGGGAGTGTGAAATCGGGTGACGGTGTTTCTTCTTCTTCTTCACTCTTCTCTCCCTTTTCTTGGTCAACCACTGGCTGGGCAGGCTGGATTTCTTGGGTGTGTGAAATGAAGGAAGGCACAAGGGTCGAATTTGTGGTGAGAGGAGGGCGGGAAAGCAAGAGCTGAATTCTTATATCATGTGCACCTTGTAAATCAGAAGATATTATGGGATGAGAGGGAAGTGGGATGTGAGAAGAAGGATGTTGTATGAGGAAACCAGCATCTTGTAATCTTTCAGCCCCACCGTTCAACTCTGCCAAGAATGGCCAGCGCCATCTCCTCCAAGTGGGTGAGGTGAAGGTAGGAATGGTAGGTGTGCCTCGCGTTTGGTAGAGATTGTTGGTAGGTGAGTGATGGGGACGGTGTGGGGGATCATGCAATGAGCAGTGTGTGAGGCTAGTCGTGCAGTTGGTAGGAGTTGACTTTTGAATATGCATTCACTGACCTTGACCACTGATCTGAGGTCATGAATTTTCTTTGGGCACTGGAGCTAGGTCATGGGAACGACACTGCTGGCAGTGACGGCCTCAGTGATGTGGTCCCATGTCTTTCTTACTGGAGGGCCTCCTAATCCCTGTGGGTAGAGGACCTCTCTTACAGTGTTGACCTCCTGCACAAAGCGAGAGTGCTACGTGCAAGATCCTGGGTGCCCCCATTTGTATTAGTGTTGAAATATTTTAACCATTTTTTATGTGCGGAAGGCAGTTCAGCTTTAAGAGTTGGAGATGGCCATTGGTTAATTATTTTTGATGTTTTTTTTGAAGAAGGCAGTTGAGCTTTCAGTGCAAACAACTCTGTTGGTCGGAGTATAAACCAGGAAATAATAGGGGCTTTTAAAAAAGGAACAGCAATAATCATGGGTGATTTTAACCTCCATAGTGATTGGACAAATCAAATTGGTTGGGGTAGCCTTGAGGAACAGTTCATAGAGTGCATAAGGGATGGGTTCATAGAAACATAGAAAATAGGTGCAGGAGCAGGCCGTTCGGCCCTTCGAGCCTGCACCGCCATTCAATATGATCATTGCTGATCATGCAACTTCAGTACCCCACTCCCGCCTTCTCTCCGTACCCCCTGATTCTCTTAGGCGTAAGGGCCACATCTAACTCCCTCTTGAATATATCCAACAAACTGGACTCAACAACGTTCTGTGGTAGAGAATTCCACAGGTTCACCACTCTCTGGGTGAAGAAGTTTCTCTTCATCTCGATCCTATATGATTTACCCCTTATCCTTAGACTGTGACTCCTGGTTCTGGACTTCCCCAACATCGGGAATATTCTTCCTGCATCTAACCTGTCTAGTCCCGTCATGATTTTATATGTTTCTATGAGATCTCCTCTCATTCTTCGAAATTCCAGTGAGTATAAGCCTAGCTGATCCAATCTTTCTTCATATGTCAGTCCTGCCATCCCGGGAATTAGTTAGTGAACCTTCGCTGCACTCCCTCAATAGCAAGCACGTCCTTCCTCAGATTAGGAGATCAAAACTGCACACAATACTCAAGGTGTAGTCTCACCAAGGCCCTGTACAACTGCAGTAAGACCTCCCTGCTTCTATACTCAAAACCTCTCACTATGAAGGCCAGTATATCATTTGCTTTCTTTACTGCCTGCTGTACCTGCATGCCTACCTTCAATGACTGATGTACCATGACACCCAGGTCTCGTTGCACCTCCCCTTTTACTAATCTGAGCAGTATGTAACGGAACCAACCAGGAGGCAGGCTATCTTGGATCTGGTCCTGTGTAATGAGACAGGATTAATAAACAATCTCCTAGTAAAGGATCCGCTTGAAATGAGTGATCATAGCATGGTTGAATTTCAAATTCAGATGGAGGGTGAGGAAATTGCATCTCAAACCAGCACAAGCTTAAATAAAGGAGATTATGAAGGTATGAGGGCAGAGTTGGGTAAAGTGGATTGGGAAAATAGATTAAAATATAGGACGGTTGATGAACAGTGGCGTATATTGAAGGAGATATTTCATAACTCTCAAGAAAAATAGATTCCAGTGAGGATAAAAGGGTGTAAAAGAAAAGATAGCCATCCGTGGCTAACTAAAGAAATAAAGGACGGTATCCAATTATTACCAAGGGCATACAAAGTGGCCAAAACTACTGGGAGGACAGAAGATTGGGAAGCTTTTAAAAGCCAGCAAAGAATGACAAAAAAAATGATTAGGAAAGGGAAGATAGACTAATAAAGTAAACTAGCATGAAATATAAAAACAGATAGCAAGAGTTTCTACAGGTATATTGGGCCCAATTTTGACCATGACTTGCTCCAATTTTTTTGGAGTAAGTTGGTTTTTCTGGCCTGTTAAAAAACGTCATTTTCCCCAATAAACTTGCTCCAGAGTAACTCATTTAGGCATGATTTTTTTTTGGTTGAGTTTTTTTTTCAAAAGAAGGCGTTCCCAGCCACTTACGCCAGTTTTGACCATTTATGCCACTTTGGCCAGCTAAAACTTACTCCAAATCCACTGAGGTCAGTGTATGTGGCTAGCTCTGAAAAACATTGCGGGCAGTTAAGAATTCGGCACAGATTAGTACATTTAAAGCACCAAGATTTACAAAGCACTAAACAAAGCACAAAAATAAGCATTCAATAACAAATAAAAAATACAAGACAGCTGAGAGGACCTGCACCAAGACTTACAAAGAACGAAACAAAGGCCAAAAAGTAATAAGCAATTAGTTGGCATCATGGACTCCAGTGTGGCTCCAGGGTGACCAAGGCTGGGAACTCAGCATCCAGGGGTATTCAACATCTAGGAAGGATAGACAGAAAGGAAAAGGAGGTGGGGTGGCGTTGCTGGTTAAAGAGGAAATTAATGCAATAGTAAGAAAGGACATTAGCTTGGATGATGTGGAATCGGAATGGGTGGAGCTACGGAATACCAAAGGGCAGAAAACGCTAGTGGGAGTTGTGTACAGACCACCAAACAGTAGTAGTGAAGTTGGGGACAGCATCAAACAAGAAATAAGGGATGTGTGCAATAAAGGTACATCCGTTATCATGGGCAACTTTAATCTACATATTGATTGGGCTAACCAAACTGGTAGCAATGCGGTGGAGAAGGATTTCCTGGAGTGTATTAGGAATGGTTTTCTGGACCAATATGTCGAGGAACATACTAGGGAGCTGGCCATCCTCGACAGGGTGATGTGTAATGAGAAAGGACTAATTAGCAATCTTGTTGTGCGAGGCCCCTTGGGGAAGGGTGACCATAACATGGTAGAATTCTTTATTAAGATGGAGAGTGAACAGTTAATTCAGAAACTACGGTCCTGAACTTAAGGAAAGGTAACTTCGATGGTTTGAGGCGTGAATTGGCTAGAATAGACTGGCAAATGATACTTAAAGGATTGACGGTGGATAGCCAATGGCAAACATTTAAAGATCACATGGATGAACTTCAGCAATTGCACATCCCTGTCTGGAGTAAAAATAAAACGGGTGGCTCAACCATGGCTAACTAGGGAAATAAAGGATAGTGTTAAATCCAAGGAAGAGGCATATAAATTGTCCAGAAAAATCAGCAAACCTGAGGACTGGGAGAAATTTAGAATTCAGCAGAGGACGACAAAGGAGGAAAATAGAGTACGAGAACAAACTTGCCAGGAACATAAAAACTGACTGCAAAAGCTTCGATAGATATGTGAAGAGAAAAAGATTAGTGAAGACAAAAGTAGGTCGCTTGCAGTCAGTTTCAAGTCAATTTATAATGAGGAACAAAGAAATGGCAGACCAATTGAACAATTACTTTGGTTCTATCTTCACAAAGGAAGACACAAATAACCTTCTAGAAATACTAGGGGACCGAGAGTCTATTGAAAAGGAGGAACTGAAGGATAACATTATTTGGGAAATTGTGTTAGGGAAATTGATGGGATTGAAGGCCAATAAATCCACGGGCCTGATAGTCTGCATCCCAGAGTACTTAAGGAAGTGGCCCTGGAAATAGTGGATGCATTGGTGATCATTTTCCAACAGTCTGTCGACTCTGGATCAGTTCCTATGGACTGGAGGGTAGCTAATATAACACCACATTTTAAAAAGGGAGGGAGAGAGAAAGCGGGTAATTATAGACCGGTTAGCCTGACATCAGTAGTGGGGAAAATTTTGGAATCAATTATTAAGGATGAAATAGCAGTGCATTTGGAAAGCAGTGACAGGATCAGTCCAAGTCAGCATGGATTTTTGAAGGCAAAATCATGCTTGACAAATCTTCTAGAATTTTTTGAGGATGCAACTAGTAGAGTGGACAAGGGAGAACCAGTGGATGTGGTGTATTTCGACTTTCAAAAGGCTTTTGATAAGGTCCCACACAAGAGATTAGTGTGCAAAATCAAAGCACATGGTATTGGGGGTAATGTACTGATGTGGTTAGAGAACTGGTTGGCAGACAGGAAGCAGAGAGTCGGGATAAACAGGTCCTTTTCCGAATGGCAGGTAATGGATTGCCGCAGGGCTCAGTGCTGGGACTTTACAATATACATCAATGATTTGGACGAAGGAATTGAGTGTAATATCTCCAAGTTTGCAGATGACACTTAACTGGGTGGCGGTGTGAGCTGTGAAGGGGACGCTAAGAGGCTGCAGGATGACTTGGACAGGTTAGGTGAGTGGGCAAGTGCATCGCAGATGCAATATGATGTGGATAAATGTGAGGTTAACCACGTTGGGGACAAAAATGCGAAGATAGAATATTATCTGAATGGCGGCAGATTAGGAAAAGGGAAGGTGCAACGAGACCTGGGTGTCATGGTTCATCAGTCATTGAAAGTTGGCATGCAAGTATAGCAGGCAGTGAAGAAGGCAAATAGTATGTTGGCCTTCATAGCTAGGGGATTTGCGTATAGGAGCAGGGAGGTCTTACTGCAGTTGTAAAGGGCCTTGGTGAGGCCTCACCTAGAATATTGTGTTAGTCTTGGTCTCCTAATCTGAGGAAGAACGTTCTTGCTATTGAGGGAGTGCAGCGAAGGTTCACCAGACTGATTCCAGGGATGGCTGGACTGACATATGAGGAGAGACTGGATCAACTGGGCCTTTATACATTGGAGTTTAGAAGGATGAGAGGGGATCTCATAGAAACATATAAGATTCTGACGGGACGGGACAAGTTAGATGCGGGTAGAATGTTCCCAATGTTGGGGAAGTCCAGAACCAGGGGACCCTGTCTTAGGATAAGGGGTAGGCCATTTAGGACTGGGTTGAGGTCAAACTTCTTCACTCAGAGAGTTGTTAACCTGTGGAATTCCCTGCCGCAGAGAGTTGTTGATGCCAGTTCATTGGATATATTCAAGAGGGAGTTAGATATGGCCCTTATGCCTAAGAGGATCAAGGGGTATTGAGAGAAAGCAGGAAAAGGGTATTGAGGGAATGATCAGCCATGATCTTATTGAATGGTGGTGCAGGCTCGAAGGGCCGAATGGCCTACTCCTGCACCTATTTTCTATGTTTCCTTTTTTCTATGTTAACACATAAAAAATAGAAGGAAGCTGAGGACCTGCACCAAGACTTACAAAGCACAATGCAAACCACAAAAAGTAATAAGCAATCAATCAATAACAACTAAAAAATAAAAGTCCTACCTTTATGTCAGAAACAAGTTTTTTTTTAAAGATCCCCCCACCATCAAAACACTCTCCCCCCCGCCATTAAATCTCTCCTCCTCCCCCCCATCGCCTCCCCCCACCACCCTGCAATCAAAACTCTCCTCACTAAACAAAGCGCAACCATCAATAAATAAGAAATAAAACTCAACTCCTACCTCGGACCGGGAAGTCAGTGGACCGGCCGGCCTGTGTGGGAGGCTACACAGCCGGGGATAGGGGCTGCGAGCATTGGGTCATCCTCACAGCCCGCAGGACATGCTGGGAGTGTGAGGAGCAGGCGCGCAGACTTCACTGCGTATGCGCGCAGCTACCGGCAGTGTTTTCTGCGCTGGGCTGTTGCTCCGCCCCCCACACTGCACTATGTACACCACACTGGGACACCGGAGACTCGGCACAGCGGGCAAGATGGGGCCACTTTTTCTCGGCCCCGTTTCCAGCACACAAAGTCGGCGCATTTAGGGTAAGTGCGCTGTAAAAAGGGGTTGGGGAAAATTGGGCCCATAAAAAGGAAAAGAATGGCGAAAGTAAATGTTGGTCTCTTGGAGGATGAGACTGGGAAATTAGTAATGGGGAACATGGAGATGGCAGAAACTCTGAACAAATATTTTGTATCAGTCTTTACGGTAGAGGACACAAATAATATCCCAACAGTGGATAGTCAAGGGGCTATGAGGGGGAGGAACTTAACACAAACTTAATCACTAAGGAGGTGGTACTCAGTAAGATAATGGGACTAAAGGTGGATAAATCCCCTGGACCTGATGGCTTGCATCCTAGGGTCTTAAGAGAAGTAGTGGCAGGGATAGTGGATGCATTGGTTGTAATTTATCAAAATTCCCTGGATTCTGGGGTAGTACATAGGTACAACAAGTGATCACGAAGGCCAATGGAATCTTGGCCTTTATTGCAAAGGGGATGGAGTATAAAAGCAGGGAAGTCTTGCTGCAGTTACACATCATCATCATCATCATCCTAGGCGGTCCCTCGAAACGAGGATGACTTGCTTCCACGCCAAGAAAAAATGGACGAGTTCACAGGTGTTTCAATGAAGGACCTGAACTACATCCTGAAGGGTGGAAGATGCCTGTGCGTGCATTTTTTTAACGTGGGGTGGCCGTTGCACACTAGCCACCACACGGGCTTGACAGAGCTAGGTCTTGGTCCAGTGGCAAGGATTATCCAAGACAACTGGAGACCAGCTCTGCTGCATGGACCTAACGCAGTGTGGGCTGGTCCGTGCTGCCCCTAGGCCCCTGGCCCAGAACTCACGCCTCCCCTGGGCCCCAATCACGTCCCTCAACAGTCTCTCGTTGCTCGTCATGGAGGCCCCGAACTGCGAGGGGACATCAGTGGCAGGTCGGGGCCATAAAAGGAGCAGCGAGCGGTAGCCATGGGCAGCGTGCAGTTATATAGGGTATTGGTGAGGCCACACTTGGAACACTGCGCACAGTTTTGGTTTCCATATTTACTAAAGGATATACTTTCTTTGGAGGCAGTTCAGAGAAGGCTCACTTGGTTGATTCCGGAGATGAGGGTGTTGACTTATGAGGAAAGGTTGAGGGGTTTGGGCCTCTACTCATTGGAATTCAGAAGAATGTGAGGTGATTTTAAAGAAACATATATGATTATGAGGGGACTTGACAAGGTGGATGCAGAGAGGATGTTTCCGCTGATAGGGGAGACTAGAACTAGGGGGCATAATCTTAGAATAAGGGGCCGCCCATTTAAAACTGAGATGAGGAGGAATTTCTTCTCTCAGAGGGTTATAAATCTGTGGAATTTGCTGCCTCAGAGAGCTGTGGAAGCTGGGACATTGACTAAATTTAAGACAGAGATAGACAGTTTCTTAACCGGTAAGGGTTAAGGGGTGATGG
This sequence comes from Pristiophorus japonicus, assembly GCF_044704955.1. Lineage (NCBI taxonomy): Eukaryota > Metazoa > Chordata > Chondrichthyes > Pristiophoridae > Pristiophorus > Pristiophorus japonicus. The sequence continues at coordinate 183,880,769 of NC_091977.1, forward strand.
GGAACGGACAGGGAAATGGACCTGAGTCCATGATCGAATTAGCCATGATCGTATTAAATGGCGGAGCAGGCTCAAGGGGCTGTATGGCCTACTGCTGCTCCTATTTCTTATGTTTTTATGCTCTTAACTGTCTATTTTTAAATGATTTTTATTATATTTTCATTTTAGAAGGCAATTTCCCTTTAAGGGACTGACACTTTTCCAAAATGACAGCCCTGCTTTAAGACAGAGCTACTCTTGCTCCAGGGCTCTACAATCATGCTACTTTGGGCTTCCTGCTGAGAGTGCTGCCAGTCTTGCACAGTAAGTTTTGCGCAGCACTAATTTAAATTAGCAGGCAGCAATTTTGGGCGACCATTAACTTCGGCCCACAATGCTAAAGGCAGGTATCCGGCCCACTCCAATTTTTAGGCCTTACTTTCCAAAGAGTATGCAATCTCCTTATTCTTCCTACCAAAATGTACCTCTTCACACGTATATATATATTGAAGTTAATTTGCCAATTACCTGCCCATTCTGCAAGTTCATTAATGTCTTTTGTCACAGTCCTCCTATGTATTAACTACATCCCCCAATTTGGCATTGTCTGTAAATTTTGAAATTGTACTTCCGATTTCCAAGTTCAACTTGTTTATGTTTCCCAGCCTTATCAACTGGAACGGTTCTGATGATCTCATCGATGACCCGTTTCCAGCACTGATATTTGAAGCAGCCTTGCACACATCTCACTTGACGGTTGATGAAGGAATGTGGGCGGTCATTTCCAGAGGTCTGACTACTATTATCAAGGTGAAAAATGTCACTCGTTGTCATGTTTGTAACCTTCACATAACTGTAACCAATATGTAACAACTCTGTACACTGTATACAACTGTGAAATACACACCTTGGCGACAGGGGGTGAACTTGTGGGAGACACTCCTTACCTGGTCAGCCAGGTACTTAAAGGAAGATTCCACGCAGGCTCAGCACTCCATGGTCCTGGGAATAAAGGCGCAGGTCATGTCGTGATCTTGTCTGCAGTAAAAATGGTTTGATTAGGGCAGGGAAAATAGAGTATGAGAGGAAGCTTGCAGGGAACATTAAAATGGACTGCAAAAGCTTCTATAGATATGTAAAGAGAAAAAGGTTAGTAAAGACAAACGTAGGTCCCCTGCAGTCAGAATCAGGGGAAGTCATAACGGGGACGAAAGAAATGGCAGACCAATTGAACAAGTACTTTGGTTCGGTATTCACTAAGGAGGACACAAACAACCTTCTGGATATAAAATGGTTCAGAGGGTCTAGTAAGAAGGAGGAACTGAGTGAAATCCTTATTAGTCGGGAAATTGTGTTGGGGAAATTGATGGGATTGAAGGCCGATAATTCCCCAGGGCCTGATGGTCTGCATCCCAGAGTACTTAAGGAGGTGGCCTTGGAAATAGCGGATGCATTGACAGTCATTTTCCAACATTCCAAAGAGTCTGGATCAATTCCTATGGAGTGGAGGGTAGCCAATGTAACCACACTTTTTAAAAAGGAGGGAGAGAGAAAACAGGGAATTATAGGCCGGTCAGCCTGACATCGGTAGTGGGTAAAATGATGGAATCAATTATTAAGGATGTCATAGCAGCGCATTTGGAAAGAGGTGACATGATAGGTCCAAGTCAGCATGGATTTGTGAAAGGGAAGTCATGCTTGACAAATCTTCTGGAATTTTTTGAGGATGTTACCAGTGGAATGGACAAGGGAGAACCAGTTGATGTGGTGTATTTTGACTTTCAGAAGGCTTTCGACAAGGTCCCACACAAGAGATTAATGTGCAAAGTTAAAGCACATGGGATTGGGGGTAGTGTGCTGACGTGGATTGAGAACTGGTTGGCAGACAGGAAGCAAAGAGTAGGAGTAAATGGGTACTTTTCAGAATGGCAGGCAGTGACGAGTGGGGTACCGCAAGGTTCTGTGCTGGGGCCCCAGCTGTTTACATTGTACATTAATGAGTTAGACGAGGGGATTAAATGTAGTATCTCCAAATTTGTGGATGACACTCAGTTGGGTGGCAGTGTGAGCTGCGAGGAGGATGCTATGAGGCTGCAGAGTGACTTGGATAGGTTAGGTGAGTGGGCAAATGCATGACAGATGAAGTATAATGTGGATAAATGTGAGGTTATCCACTTTGGTAGTAAAAACAGAAAGACAGACTATTATCTGAATGGTGACAGATTAGGAAAAGGGGAGGTGCAACGAGACCTGGGTGTCATGGTACATCAGTCATTGAAGGTTGGCATGCAGGTACAGCAGGCGGTTATGAAAGCAAATGGCATGTTGGCCTTCATAGCGAGGGGATTTGAATACGGGGCAGGGAGGTGTTACTACAGTTATATAGGGCCTTGGTGAGGCCACACCTGGAGTATTGTGTGCAGTTTTGGTCTCCTAACTTGAGGAAGGACATTCTTGCTATTGAGGGAGTGCAGCGAAGGTTCAGCAGACTGATTCCCGGGATGGCGGGACTGACATATCAAGAAAGACTGGATCAACTGGGCTTGTATTCACTGGAGTTCGGAAGAATGAGAGGGGATCTCATAGAAATGTTTAAAATTCTGACGGGTTTAGACAGGTTAGATGCAGGAAGAATGTTCGCAATGTTGGGGAAGTCCAGAACCAGGGGTCACCGTCTAAGGATAAGGGGTAAGCCATTTAGGACCGAGATGAGGAGAAACTTCTTCACCCAGAGAGTGGTGAACCTGTGGCATTCTCTACCACAGAAAGTTGTTGATGCCAATTCACTAAATATATTCAAAAAGGAGTTAGATGTAGTCCTTACTACGAGGGGGTTCAAGGGGTATGGCGAGAAAGCAGGAATGGGGTACTGAAGTTGCATGTTCAGCCATGAACTCATTGAATGGCGGTGCAGGCTCGAAGGGCCGAATGACCTACTCCTGCACCTATTTTCTATGTTTCTATGTTTTTATATGCCTCGTGTGACTTTATAGTACAGTGCAGAGACACTACATTTGGCGACGAGGATGGGATAGGGTCATAGTGGTCAGACTAAACAATGGACAGATATGCCGCAAGCATCTCGACCAGGTAAAGAAAAGGTTCAGCATGGACACTGAGGAACCTGAAGAAGACCATGGGATGTCAACCACACCACTGCCAGTGAACGAGCAACAAGGACATTCTACAGCAGGCACAATCCCTCCCGCCAGCCCGGACAGGCCGGAACCAACTCAGGCGACAGAGACGCATGCCACGGCTCAACCACCAGAGCCACAACTGCGGCGCTCCACGTGAGAGTGTCGACCGCCTGAAAGACTCAATCTTTGACCCAAAGACATTAGGGGGGAGGTGATGTCATGTTTGTAACCTTCACATAACTGTAACCAATCTGTAACAACACTGTACACTGTATACCACTGTGAAATACACACCTTAACCACGGGGTGAACTTGTGGGAGACACTCCTTACCTGGTCAGCCAGGTACTTAAAGGGAGGTTCCACGCAGGCTCAGCACTCCTTGGTCCTGGAAATAAAGGCGCAGGTCATGTAGTGACCTTGTCTGCAGTATATGCCTCGTGTGACTTTGTAGTACAGTGCAGAGACACTACACTCATGGATGCACAAAGGAAGTGAGCCACATCAAGGTATAGCGATGCATCCCTCCATGTTCTGATGAAGGCAGTGAGAGCATGCAGGGAGGTCCTGTTCCCTGTTGATATGCATAAAAAGGCAGAAGGGGACTCTTGCCATGACCTGGGCTATGGTGGGTGTCTTTCCACAATTGGGAGGAGGGGGCGGGGGGAGTGGGGGTAGCCTGGTACAAGGGAGGCCCAAGGATTCCTTGTGAGGCTCGGCGAGCACTCCTACCCCACCTGGTCCACAAGAAAACCTGAAAAATAAACGTTAAACTTACCTCCTGGCCCATATTTTGCCTGACGTGGGAGCCAACACTGACCCCTGCTCAGGCCTCAGGTTGAAATTTGCAGATCGGGTCCTGATAACATCATCGGACCTAACCTGCTTATTTAAAACAGAACTCCGCTTCTTTCCTGCGAGTGTCCTGCTCACCTGCTTAAAAGAACAGATTAATATGGGGACGTGCCGGGAAGGAAGCAGGATAGGTGTGGGGTAACTGATCGTTGTTATTTTAACTGCCCCCCGCCAGCCAGTTTCTGCCAGGTGGGGGCAGTTAAAACTGGGGCCCACGTGTTCCTAACCATTTTTCTTTGCAAGCACCTTTTTCATCCAACAGAAAATGCTCTTTTTGTTCTGGTGAGGGACCTTGCTTTCCTCACGCCTGCAGCTTATGCACGACAAGTTGAATTTAATATCTATGATACCTACCTAGCAAAGTCTTTTTTTTGTTTCCGTTTACCTGATTACACTATTTTTTGATAAGATAACTTACATACTTTGCCTACGCAGTTTTTAGAGCAGTATTTTGTTTTGGGAATTAATATCAGCACTCACCATTCTAACCTCCATGAAATGAACACAGCACAAGTGAGAAACCTATCAATGTACCAAAATATATTATATAACATCTTTAGTTGTCCACATGGCATCTCATTTCATGCGGTCACTATGACAAACCCTCTGAAAATATTTTTTTTATTTATCAGATGAAGCATTTCCTCTTTAATGAGCCAATTGAAATACTCAGATAAACTTGAATTTTGTGTTCATTGTAGTGAAGAATGCAGTGAAACGAATTGAATAGTTTCCCACTTTGTATCTTGTAAGCACCATGGTACTCCAAGGCCAGATTGTGCCTAGTACTGCTAGCAGGATTGGTGAGCTTCAACAATGTTGTCTCAGCTGAAGCTTCAAACTACATTATTCATGATAAACCTGTCATTTTGTGCTTATTCAGGTGAAGGATGACAGTGCCGCAGAAAGGACTATTTTTCCATTTTGCAACTGGTAGCAATGTATTCTAAAGTTAAGTATGGTGCTGTCAGCATTGCCGGTGAGCTTCAATAGTGTGACCTCAGCCACAGTTTCAGAAGGACACTGACTTTTCAACTTTCTTGCTGCATTTCACATCCCAGTAATCTGAGAACTCTGATAACCACATGGAGACTTTTTTTGAATGGTACAACACATGCCGCTAAGCTGAGGCTGTTTAATCAAACCATTTGTGAACCTTGGCAGCTACAATTAAAAGATGACTTTCTGAGTTGGATTGAAACCTGAGTCTCTAAAATTGAAGAGCATGACTGCTATCACAATTTATTTCATAACACTGCACTTATAAAAATGGTTTTAAGTGTGATCTTAAAATGCAATGCCATTTTTACAGATTAATATATTGAATAATAAAAACATTTTGTCCTCTCAGAATTTGCTGTCAATTGTAAACAATTTGAACTGTCAAATATTCAACGATTGTTAATCTAACTAGGATAATGGACCTTTCTACCGTATTGATCTATTTTAATAACAGCATTTGAAATGTTTATATTGTCAGCATTCATTTTGGATTCTCATCTGAGATGAAGTTTGACTCTCATTTGTGCATGGAGCTGGTTAAATATCTTAGAAACCATTCACTTCAACTGAGCATAGCTCGAAAACTACAGTGCCAAGACATGGCGGCCAATAGTGAGGTGACGGGAATGGAGGATACATAAGATGCCTGAGTTGGTAGAATGCAATTCTTGGAGGATGGCAGGGATGGAGAAGGTTTTAGAGGTAGGGAAGGGAGAGGCCGTGAAGGGATTTAAACACAAAAATGAGAATTCTAAATCTGAGGCATTCAGGGACCAGTGTAGGTCAGCTTCTGATTAAAACTCTCTTCCCCAAACTCTCCATCCTTCTAACTCTGGCCTCTTGTGCATTCCTTTCCCTTTGCCCGACTATTGGCTTCACACACTTAGGCCCCATACTCTGCTTTTGCTCCCAAAACCCCCTTTGTTGTTTCACCTCCACCTCCTCCTTTAAGAGCCTCCTTAAAACCCAATTGATTGTCCGAGCTATTGGTCATTCCTCCGAATATCTTATTCTTTGCATTAGTGTCCATGTTTTCGTTATGCTTCTGTAAAATGCATTGTGGCATTTTTCTGCATTAATGGCACCATATAAATATAAGATGTTGTTGTTATCAATTAGATAGAGGTTTTTTAAAATTATGAAAGGATAAGATAGAGTAGATAGAAACTGCCTATTTCCAGTGGTAGAACAAGTGGACATTGATATAAGATTAAGGGCTGGAAATTACTCTCTGCCCTATTTGGGGCGGATAATTCAAATTAAATGATGAATTACCACCAGGACAGATGGGATGGTGATTGGAGGGAACTTCGGCCCTTTTGTGAACAAAAATGAACGGGGCGGTGTTGGGGACGGTAGAGGGGCAGAAGCGTGTTGGGAGTGGGGTGGAAGGTGGGCAGTGTCATCTAGCGTTGCACTGACATGCCGCAACGTCCCTCCCCTCCACTTAAAAGGGAGGGGCGCTGTGAGACTTAGTGGGGCCTCCATTCTACCACCAGAGAGTGGTTCGGCCGGACCAGCGACCCGGCATCCTATAGGGGGTGCCAGGCTGCCTGTTGGCGGCCCAACCGAACCAGCGGCCGCCATTGTCAGGCCGACTCAGGAGTCGGGTAACAATTTAAACAAAATGGCGTCCACGGCGGTACGCCCGCCTCTTTAATGGAAGATGCCCCGCCCAGCCACCTGCAGCTTTGTGCCCCGCGAAGTTGTCAGGCATACCAACCACACTCCCACGAGGCAATTCCCCCTGCAGGGTGCAAAAAGGGTTGCCGCGGGGCGGGGCGGGAAAGACGGGGTGCGGTGGTAAGCTGTTTTCACCGCCCCGGCCCAGGGGCAATTGCGGATGTGTCGCACCCTCCACCTGTCCCCGAGCGGAAAGCCCTTACCACCTCATTACCGCCTCAAAGAGGTGGTAACGGCCCTTAAAAAAAGGACAATTTAGGCCCCTAAATATTAGAATTGTGAAGTTGTGAAATGCACTAGCAGAGTTAACAATTGAAGTGGAGACCATGTCAACATTTAAGGATAGGTTAAATAGGTGGGTGAAGGAAAAGGTAAAAAGAGATGTGGTAACAGAGCAGGCACATGGTATTGGGGATATTGCTCATGTGGAAGATAAACACCAAAAAGGTTGGGCTGAATTGTCTATTTCTGTATTTCTGTGTTGTAATTTCTATGTAGTTCTTCATTATTCATCCTGACCCTTTTATATCCAGCAATATTCGATTATCAATCCTGACCCAGCTGAAGCCATGTTTTAGTTATTGCTTTTCTTTTACTGTACACTTGCAAGTTGTGTATTCTATTATCTTGCTTTTCCCTTTCCTCTGCTGATTAATTTAAATCTTCCAGCTCAGCTCGAGATAACATCTCTATGTGTACATTGCTCCCAGCTCTGTTCATGTTTAGGCTACAGTTTGATACATCTTCATCTTGTCTCACATCTGAAACTAAGCACCAACAGCAAAGAGTAGCACCTCAAGCTGCCAAAATGCACACACGGTATAACAGAACAAATCAATACCTTGTACTCGACTTGAACATTGTGCTAAGTAATCACTTGATATGAGCTACAACAACAGGAATTTGCATTAGTTACAATATAATAGTTGCTATTTGAAGAAATATGTCTAAAATTCCAGGACAAGATAGATTGAGCACCATTGCTTTGTAGATGTTCTTGAAGAAGATTGGAACATAATAAAGTTTCGGACTGAAAATACTCTGCAGTCCCGCTGGAGGGTCCCTAAATCTAATACCTCTCAATTGCCCAGTTCCTCAAATATCTGTCTAACTGTCCTTCAAATTTTCCACACAATCTGCCTTCGCTGCTTTCATATGTTCCTCACTCACTGCCCTCCTGGTTGTTGTAATGTGGTCTCTTTTCAAGGAAAGATTATGGAACATGTACCAGACAAGGATTCTGCAATCCTAGCAAGGAGACAGGGTGCCAGAAGGCTACGCCCTCCGCCATTTGTACAGCCTTGCGAAGCACTCAATGACAGTGGTGTGTTTCATAAGAATTCATATAGATGCCTTGATCTATCAGCACATAGGGTAGTCTTAGTCTCCCTGGTGTCATCCTGCCATTCTGCATTGCTGCTTGAATGAGGATGTAACAGTTCATAACTTTAAAATGAAGGTATTGTGAGCGCTTTTATGTAAGCAGGTGTTGAGCTCCATCATTCAATATTGGTGGTCACGTAAAACATGTTCAAATGACATTTTTTTTCGAAAACCCTTTTGGATCATTTAGGTTTTAGCGTTGAACACAGGGACCCAAATGACCACATGGGAGGAGGTAATGATCCTCTGGAGTCTAGGGACTAAAAACAGTCTGCAGAATTTAATTGCCCTCTCATGTCGCTGCTGCTGTTCAGTGACAAAAGTCATTGGCATTGTTATGTATGTAATCCTAAGCAACCTGTATCATACCGCCACCAGAGAGCCTACCTGTTGGAGTACCAAGGGATCCCAGCATCCCTTGGGAGCACTGTATCTAAGCAGGCCTCCCATGCTGTACGGGCACTCTGGAGTTTTAATAAAGGAGCTAAGGTCACACTTACTCATTGTCTACAGTACTCAGTTGCATTACTTTATTATGAGCATAACAATTGGCGACGAGATAATGAACAACCACGTGAAAATGCAGAGAACAGTTGGTACCCTGGAGAAATTCTCAGAAGGGGACGATTGGGAGGCCTTCATGGAGCGACTCGACCAATACTTCATGGCTAACGAGCTGGAAGGGGACGAGAATGCTGCCAAACGAAGGGCGATCCTCCTTACCGTCTGTGGGGCAACAACCTATGGCCTCATGAAGAATCTTCTAGCTCCGGTGAAACCAACAACCAAATCCTATGAAGAACTGTGTACACTGGTCCAGGAGCATCTAAATCCAACGGAAAGCATTTTGATGGCAAGGTATCGATTCTACACGTGTCAACAGTCTGAAGGCCGGGAAATGGCGAGCTACGTCGCCGAACTGAGGCGCCTTGCAGGACATGGTAAATTCGATGGATTCCTGGAGCAAATGCTAAGAGACTTTTTTGTGCTTGGCATTGGCCATGAGGTTATCCTTCGCAAACTATTGACTGTTGAAACACCGAATCTGAGCAAAGCCATAACGAAAGCCCACGCATGTATGTCCACCAGCGATAACACCCAATAAATTTAACAGCAAAAAGAGGTTTCAGCTAGTACTGTGCACAAAGTAACGTCATTTCGAGCAGGAATATACATGGCAGAATGTACACGCCGGCAGCTGCACGACCTCAAATGACCCCGAGTCTGCCATCAATCGTTAATGCGAGGCAGTTAACACTTTGTTGGCGCTGCGGAGCCCATCAATGCCGCTTCAAACACTATGCGTGCAAAAGACTGTGGAATAATGGGAGACCTCCAGTGAATGTGCAGATGAGCTGCAAACCCTGTTAACCCTGCAAACCACCACATTGCAGAGGAAGATCGATCCATGATGGATCAGGCTGAACTAGAGACTCGAACCAAGGAGGCAGAAGTGTACGGGGTACACACCTTCACCACGAAATGTCCACCCATCGTGTTAAAAGTTGAACTAAATGGAATTCCAGTATCCATGGAACTGGACATGGGTGCAAGTCAGTCTATCATGAGCAAAAAGGCCTTCGACAGGCCGTGGTGCAACAAGGCACACAGGCCCAAGCTTAGCCCCATTCATACCAAGCTAAGAGCTTACACCAAAGAGCTGATTCCTGTTATTGGCAGCGCAGAAGTAAAAGCCTCCTACGATGGAGCAGTGCACAAACTCCCACTATGGATTGTACCAGGAGATGGCCCAACACTGTTCGGCAGAAGCTGGCTGGTAAAATTCTGCTGGAACTGGGATGACATCCGAGTACTCTCGTCCGTCGACAACGCCTCATGTGCCCAGGTTCTGAACAAGTTCCCATCGTTGTTTGAGCCAGGCATTGGAAGTTTCTCTGGGGCAAAGGTGCAGAGCCCTTGGTTGTCGGTACACAACCCATCCACCACAAGGCACGGGCGGTGCCATACATGATGCGAGAGAAAGTGGAAATTGAGCTGGACAGGCTGCAGCGAGAAGGCATCTTTGCGCCGGTGGAGTTCAACGAGTGGGCCAGTCTGATTGTTATGGTTCTCAAAGGCGACGGCACGGTCAGAATTTGTGGGGACTATAAAGTAACGATTAACCGTTTTCGCTACAAGACCAGTACCCGCTACCCAAGGCAGTCGACCTATTTGTGACCCTGGCTGGAGTAAAGACATTCACCAAGTAGAATCTGACCTCGGCCTACATGACGCAGGAGCTGGAGGAATTGTCAAAAGGCATCACCTGCATCAACACGCACAAAGGTCTGTTCATCTACAATAGATGCCCATTTGGAATTCGATCGGCCATGGCAATTTTCCAAAGGAACATGGAGAGCCTGCTAAAGTCAGTTCCACGCACCGAGATTGTCCAGGACAACATACTGGTCACAGGTCGGGACACCATCGAACACTTGCAGAACCTGGAAGAGGTTCTAAGTCGACTAGATCGCGTGGGACTCAGGTTGAAATGCTCGAAGTGTGTTTTCCCGGCGCCAGAGATCGAGTTCTTAGGAAAAGAATCACGGCAGACGGCATCAGACCCACCGACGCCAAGACGGAGGTCATCAAGAACGCGCCAAGACCACAGAACATGACAGAGCTGCGGTCGTTCCTGGGACTCCTCAACTATTTTGGTAATTTCCTACCCAGGTTAAGCACCTTGCTAGAACCCCTACATGTGTTGCTACGCAAGGGAGACGACTGGGTATGGGGGAAATCACAAGAGGCTGCTTTTGAGAAAGCCAGAAATCTGTTATGTTCCAACAAACTGCTTGTCCTGTATAACCCATATAAACATTTAGTGCTAGCTTGCGATGCATCTTCACACAGGGTCAGGTGTGTGTTATAAAAAGCTAACGAATCGGGAACATTGCAACCGGTCGCCTATGCATCCAGGAGTTTGTCCAAGGCCGAAAGGGCTTACAGCATGATTGAAATAGAAGCTCTGGCATGCATTAATGGGGTGAAAAAATGTACCAGTATCTGTTTGGTCTCAAGTTTGAGCTAGAAACTGACCATAAGCCGCTCATATCGCTATTCTCAGAGAGCAAAGGGATTAACACCAATGCCTCTGCCCGCATCCAAAGATGGGTGATCACGCTGTCTGCATATAACTATGTAATTCGCCACAGGCCAGGCACAGAGAACTGCGCTGATGCTCTCAGTCGGCTACCATTGCCCACCACCGGGGTGGAAATGGCACAGCCTGCAGACTTGCTCTTGGTGATGGATGCATTCGAAAATGAAAAGTCACCCGTTATGGCCCGCCAGACCAGGACCTGGACCAGCCAGGATCCTTTACTGTCCCTGATAAAAAACTGTGATCTCCATGGGAGCTGGTCCAGCGTCCCAGCGGCGATGCATGAAGAGATCAAGCCGTTCCAGCGGCGCAAAGACGAAATGTCCATACAGGCGGACTGTCTTTTGTGGGGTAATCGTGTGGTTTTGCCTAAGAAAGGCAGAGAAACATTCAGACGCGACCTTCACAGTACCTACCCAGGCATAGTAATGATGAAAGCTATAGCCAGATCCCATATGTGGTGGCCCGGCATCGACTCAGACTTAGAGTCACGCGTGCGCCAATGCAACATTTGCTCTCAACTGAGCAATGCACCCAGAGAGGCACCGCTAAGTTTGTGGTCATGGCCCTCCAAACCGTGGTCTCGGATCCACGTTGGCTTTGCGGGTCCATTTCTAGGCAAAATGGTTTTGGTTGTTGTGGATGCTTATTCAAAATGGATTCAATGTGTAATAATGTCTGTAAGCACATCCACTGCCACCATCGAAAGCCTGTGAGCCATGTTTGCCACGCACGGCCTGCCTGATGTCCTTGTCAGCGACAATGGGCTGTGCTTCACCAGTGCTGAATTCAAGGAATTCATGACCCCAAATGGGATCTAGCACGTCACATCTGCCCCGTTCAAGCCCGCATCCAACAACCAGGCAGAACGGGCAGTCTAAACCATCAAGCAAAGCTTGAAACGCGTGTCGAAAGATTCCCTGCAGATCCGACTGTCCCGAGTCCTGCTCAGCTACCGCACCAGACACCACTCGCTCACCGGGGTTCCTCCAGCCGAGCTGCTCATGAAAAGGGTGCTCAAAACAAGGTTCTCTCTTGTCCACCCTGATTTCCATGATCACGCCGAGGGCAGGTGGCATCAACAAAGCAAGTACCATGATCGCGCAAACTTGTCACGCTATATTGAAGTCAATGACCCTGTATTTGTACTCAACTATGGACATGGTCCTAAATGGCTTACTGGCATTGTCATAGCCAAAGAAAGGAGTTGGGTGTTTCAGGTCAAACTTGCCAATGTATGAACTTGCAGAAAGCATTTGGACCAAACCAAACTGCGATTCACAAACAGCCACAAATAACTCGACGAGGACACCACCAACTTCGACCCTCCAACACACACACAAGTGGCAACCAACATCATGGTTGACCACAAAGCTGAACTCACCATCCCCAGCAGCCTGGCAAGGCCAGCTGCCCAGCAGCCCAGTGAAGAACCAACCAACTCACCCACACTTGCATTTGTACCGAGACAATCGACAAGGGAGCGAAAAGCCCCAGCTCATCTCACCCTGTAAATAAGTGTACTATTGACTTTGAGAGGGAGTGATGTTATGTATGTAACCCTAGGCAACCTGTATCATACCGCCACCAGAGGGCCTACGTGTTGGAGTCTCAAGGGATCCCAGCATTCCTTGGGAGCACTGTATATAAGTAGGCCTCCCATGCTGTATGAGCACTCTGGAGTTTTAATAAAGGAGCTAAGGTCACACTTACTCATTATCTACAGTACTCAGTTGCCATACTTTATTATGAGCATAACAGGCATATCCAAATGAGCAGTGCATTTGTGACCTTCCTGAGCAAACAGTAGCAAATAGGCTGACACTGTGGATGTCTTTTCCATTGCCTGATAGGACTCAGAGACATAGAAATCGAAGGGTTCCCTAACAGTCACTGGCAGTGTCTTCCTGTGTTCAAGGTCGTCATCAAACAGACTGCGCAACTCTGTACATGTCTTCCTACTATACCTGTGCTCCTTATTATTGCCATGTACTTGTGCCCGGGCCAGTAGATGCATTGAGTGGTGTGGTGGTGCATGCAGACATTCTTTTGCCATCTGACTTCTCTTACAGATGTGCCCTGCTCCTGCTTCTTCTCCTCTGGTAATTTAAATGAACGGAGAGCACTGAGCGCAATATTCATTGCTGTGAATTTTCTAACTGCACAAACTGATTGATGTAGCTGCAGTTGTATTCAGATATCCAATATGCAAGATCCTCCCTAAGCTCCAACATCCATTAGGTATGGTTGAGGTTAGCACAGCATGTGCGTAACAAGTGAAACACCAATTTTGTGGACTCCATCCACATTTTCAGACAGAACTAGGCTAATGCACTGTTACAGCACAATGAACAGAATGAGCATAATACGCCAGTCAGCAGATCCACAACACTTTAATAATAAATGTTTAGCAGGTGGAAAACAAGCAAACTCACAGAGGCTCCAAAAATGCAGCCCTGTATCACCCAATTACTGGTGGTATAATGCTTTAAACCAACAGCAATTTCTAAACTATTTTGTTTACAAGTATATCTTGCCTTCTTGCATCATTAATATAAAGAGTGAACAGTATGGGGCTAGAAATTCGGCAGGTTTGCCTCCGTTTTTCCGCCATGGCGAAGCAGAAAAAGTAATTTTTTTGCCGCTAAATGAGTCACACAAAATTTAGCGTTTGGGCAGAAAATTCGGCAGTGGTTTTACGACAGAGCGAAAAATTATCGCCCGCCCTTTTTTTAGCTGATTTTATGACGTCAATCGGCGTGCAACACTGCGCTATCACCAGAGGCGGAAAATTCGCTGATGTTGCCATTTTTACCGCCCGCCTAAATCACGCCCGAAAAAAATCAAGTTTTACCAGGTCGGACTCAGGGAGCATTCGGCGCTAATGGTGCCATCTTGAAAAACAGAGCAGAAGTTCATTGCATAAAAGGATTTGGAGGGAAGGCTCCGTTTTACACAGTGAGCTTTATGTGAGTTTATAGTTCATTTTTAAGGACATTTGACATTTAAAAGAATCGGGGCTATACTACCTCTGCCATTATTCCTGGCTGCTTTTTCTATGCAGCGTCGAGCTGGAAGAAAACTTATTCAAGAGCATTTTGAGTTTAATCGAAGAGCTCGCAGATGTATGGGGAGGAGTCCTTACCCCCCACGAGTTTACAGGGAACATCGCTCATACCTGCAGCTGTCTGAGGCACAGTGTGTTAGAAGGCTGCGATTCCGAAAAGAGGTGGTCACAGAGATATACCAACTCGTAAAGACAGACCTACAGCCTACTAGCGGCAACAGGACTCGACTGCCTGTGAAGGTGAAGGTGACTGCGGCACTTGCCTTCTATGCCTCCAGTTCCTTTCAGACATCAGCAGGGGACATATGGTCCATCTCACTGCACATTGCAGCATTCACCAGGTGATTACTGCACTGTACACATGCAGGATGGACTTTATAAAGTTCCCAATCACCAAGGAGGCAGAGAATGAGAGGGCTGTAGGTTTTGGATGAATTGCTGGCTTACCCAAGGTTCAGGCTGCCATTGACTAGATGCACATTGCCCTGTGACTCATTTAGGACCATGACTATAATTAAGGACAAATACAGCGTCATTGACATCAATGTCACGCGATACAGCCCCGCGATCATGGTACATGTTTTGCTGATGACGCATCATTTAGATCCGGGTGGACAAGGGAGAGCCTGGTTTTGAGTGCTCTCTTCATTAACAATTCTGCAGGGGGATCCCCAATGTGCGAGTGGGGTCACGTCCAGTAGCTGAGCAGAACCCGAGATAAGCGAGTCTGCAAGGAGCCTTCTGTCACGCATTTCAACCTCTGCTTGATTGTTTGGACTGCCCGTTCCACTTAACCGTTAGACATGGGCGTAAACGGGGCAGATCTGACATGCTTGATGCCATGGCAGGTCATAAACTCATTGAATTTTGAGCTGGTGAAACGCGGTCCATTGTCACTGACAAGGACGTCGGGCAAGCCATGGGTGGCGAACATAGCCCAGAGGCTTTCAATGGTGGCAGTTGATGTGCTGGATGACATGATTACGCATTCAATCAATTTAGAGTAAACGTCCACGACAACTAAAAATATCTTTCCAAAAAAGGGGCCAGCAAAATCTACGTGGATCCTGAACCACGATTTGGAGGGCCATGACCACAGACTCAATGGAGCCTCCCTTGCTCAGTTGTGAGCACGTTTTGCACTGGTGTACGCATGACTCTAAGTCCGAGTCAAAGCCGGGCCACCAAACATGCGACTTGGCTATAGCCTTCATCAAGACTATGCCTGGGTGGATATTGTGTCGGTCGCATATAAACATTTCCCTGCCTTTTTTTGGCAAAGCCACGCGATTACCCCATAAGAGACAATCTGACTGGATGGATATTTCATCTTTGCGTCTTGCATTTTCCCGGGAACAGCCGACCAGCTCCCATTTAGGACGCAGCTCTTTACTAATGATAGCACAGGATCCTGGCTGGTCCAGGTCCTGATCTGGTGAGCAGTGATGGGTAACCCCTCGCTCTCAAAAGCATCCATGACCAGAAGCAAGTCTGCGGACTGCGCCATTTCCACTCCGGTAGTGGGCAATGGTAGCTGAATGAGGGCATCAGCACAGGTCTCTGTGCCTGGTCTGTGGCGGATAATATAGTCATAGGCAGACAATGTTAGTGCCCATCTTTGGATGCAGGATGCATTGGTGTTTATACCTTTGCTCTCTGAAAACAGCAAAATGAGCGGTTTGTGGTTGGTTTCAAGCTCAAACCAAAGTCCAAATAGGTATTGGTGCATTTTCTTAACCCCATATACACATGCTAATGCCTCTTTCTCAACCATACTGTAGGCTCTTTCAGCCTCAGGCAGACATCTAGACGCGTATGCAAACGGTTGAAGTTTGCCCGATACATTGGTTTGCTGTAACACACAGCCGACCCCGTACAAAGATGCATCACAAGCTAGCACTAATCGTTTACATGGGTCATACAGTACAAGTAACTTATTAGAATAAAGTAGATTTCTGGCCTTCTCAAAGGCTGTCTCTTGAGATTTACCCCAAACCCAGTCGTCACCCTTACAAAGCAACATGTGCAACGGTTCCAGCAAAGTGCTTAACCCAGGTAGAAAGTTACCAAAATAGTTGATGAATCACAGGAACGAATGCAGCTCCATCACATTTTGTGGTCTGGGTGCATTCTTGATGGCCTCCGTCTTTCAATCCGTGGGTCTGATGCCGTCTGCCGCAATCTTTCTCCCCTAAAATTCGACCTCTGGCGCCAGGAAAACACACGGAGTGTTTCAGCCTGAGTCCTGTCTAGTCGACTTAGAACCTCTTCCAGGTTGTGCAGGTGTTCGATGGTGTCACGACCGGTGATCAGGTTGTCGTCTTGAAACACAACGGTGTACGGAACCGATTTCAGCAGTCTCTCCATGTTCCTCTGGAAGATGGCAGCAGCCGAGTGAATCCCAAAAGGAAACCTGTGATATATAAACAGTCCTTTGTGTGTGTTGATGCACGTCAATCTTTTCGAAGATTCACCCAGCTCCTGTGTCATGTAAGTGGAGGTTAGGTCCAACTTGGTGAATGACTTCGCCCACCGCTAACATAGCAAACAGGTCGTCCGCCTTGGGTAGCGGGTACTGGTCTTGTAACGAGACTCGGTTGATCATTACCTTGTAGTCGCCGCAGATTCTGACCGTGCTATCGCTTTTCAACACCGGAACAATCGGACTGGCCCACTCATTGAACATGATTGGCGATATGATTCCCTCTCATTGAAGTCTGTCCAGTTCAATCTCGACTTTCTCCCTCATCATATATGGAACCGCAAGAGCCTTCTGATGAATGTGCCTTGCATCGGGGACTAGATGGATTTGTACCTTGGCGCCTGTGAAGTTGCCGATGCCTGATTCAAATAGCAACGGAAACCTGCTCAGCACCTGGGTGCATGAGGCACCATCCACTGAAGATAGTGCTTTGATGTCGTCCCAGTTCCATCATATCTTTCCCAGCCAGCTTCTGCCGAATAGCGTTGGGCCATCGCCTGGTACAATCCACAGTGATAAATCATGCACAGCTTCATCATACGTTACCTTAACTGCCACACTGCCAATGACTGGTATGAGCACTTTGGTGTAGGTGTGCAGCTTTATCTGAATCGGGCTCAGTCTGGGTCTTTGTGCCTTGCTACCCCACAGTTTCTCAAAAGCCTTCTGGCTCATAATTGACTGACTCACCCCCGTGTCCAACTCCATTGATACCGGAATACCATTCAATTAGACTTTCAGCATGATAAGAGGGCTCTTGGTGGTGAAGGTGTGTACCCCGTACACTTATTCCTCGGGTTGAGTTGCTTCTCTTGCTTGTTCTGCGTGATCCTCGCCGGATCGATCATCCTCTGCCGACTCTGCCACGTGATGAGCCGCAGCACTCTTGCACATTCGCTGGAGGTGCCACATTATTTTGCAGCCTTTGCACACGTTGTGCTTGAATCAACATTGATAGGCTCAATGATTACCCCCACAGCACCAACATGGTGCTAATGGATTTGCATTCACACCCAATGGCGGACTCTGAGTCATCCTAGGTCTTGCAGCTGCTGACGTGTAGGCCCTGCCATATGCAGTTCTGCCTGCTCGCGATGTTATTTTATGCACAGTAGTTGCCGGTGAGCTTCGGTGCTGGGAAGATATCTGTCTGGTATTATCGCTCATGGATATGAATGCCTGGGCTATTGTGATGGTCTTGCTCTGGTCTTGGGATTCAGCGGACAGCAGCTTGCGAAGAATGACCTTGTGGCCGATGCCAAGCACAAAAAAGTCCCGCGGGATTTCCCCCAAAAATCCAGCAAATTGCAAATTCCCGCAAGGCATCTCAGGTCGGCGACATAACTCGCCACGTCCTGGCCTTCGGAGCGGTGGTGACTATAGAAGCGATACCTGGCCATTAAGAGGCTCTCCTTCGCCTTGAGATCATTCCGAACCAGCATACACAGCTCTGTACATGTCTTCTCCGCTGGTTTCTCCAGTGCTAGCAGATTCTTGATGAGGCCATATATTGTGGACTCACACACGGTGAGGAGAATCGCCCTGCGCTTGATCGCTTTATCGTCCCCATCCAGCTCGTTGGCCACAAATTGCTGGTCGACACACTCAACGAAGACTTCCCAATAATCATCCTCTACCAATCTCTCTAAAATACCAATGGCAGCCATGACCGTGTTAAAGTTCGTAATCTGTTACTCGTCGCCAATTGTTAAGTATGGAAGAACTCCACAAGACTGAGTACTGTGAGCTAAAACTGATGTGACCTTAGTCTCTTTAATTCAACTCCAGAGTGCCTAAGCAGCATGGCAGTCAAGCTTTTATACTCTCTGTGCAGCGAAGGTTCACCAGACTGATTCCCGGGATGGTGGGACTGACATATCAAGAAAGATTGGATCAACTGGGCTTGTATTCACTGGAGTTCAGAAGAATGAGAGGGGATCTGATGGAAACGTTTAAAATTCTGATGGGTGTAGACAGGTTAGATTCAGGAAGAACGTTCCCAATGTTGGGGAAGTCCAGAACCAGGGGTCACAGTCTAAGGACAAGGGGTAAGCCATTTAGGACCGAGATGAGGAGAAACTTCTTCACCCAGAGAGTGGTGAACCTGTGGAATTCTTTACCACAGAAAGTTGTTGAGGCCAATTTACTAAATATATTCAAAAAGGAGTTAGATGTAGTCCTTACTACTAGGGGGATCAAGGGGTATGGCGAGAAAGCAGGAATGGGGTACTGAAGTTGCATGTTCAGCCATGAACTCATTAAATGGCAGTACAGGCTCGAAGGGCCGAATGGCCTGCTCCTGCACCTATTTTCTATGTTTCTATGTTTCTCTGTGTGCAGGTGACTCTTGGGCCTGCAACAGTTGCACCTCTGGTGGCAAGTCTTACACAATTACAATGTTTACATACATAACGACCTCCACCATCACTACAGGGGAGGCCTTGTGGACCTATCACTACTGCAAAAACCTTACATCAGTAGTTCATAATTCAATGCTTTGCTTGAACAGTGAACGGCACGCTTGACCGTTGCCTGCCCACTCTATCCCACCATGTTGACTATTCCCCCTCTTATTCTGCAAATGAGATACTACACCGGGATGGTTAAGGTGAACAAAATAATTTATTAAACATACAGTAACTTTAATAATATTTGTTAAACATTGCAACTTGAATAAGATTAGACTTGAATAAAATTTTAACATTTCAAAAGTGGAACGAAATTTATTGAACGTTATTGTGAATTGGCAAACTTTTATAAATTATCAACAACAAAACAACAACAAAACAACGGAAGAACAACCCCTGCAGCGAATGTCTTTTACCTGTGTTATGTATGTAAACATTATAACTGTGTAAGACTTGCCACCAGAGGGTGCACCTATTGGAGGCCCAAGGGTCACCTGCACACCTCATGCAAGCGAGTATAAAAGATTGTCTGCCATGCTGCTTTGGCCAGAGTGCCAGAGTTTTATTAAAGAGACTAAGGTCACATCAGTTTAAGTACTCAGTCTTGTGGAGTTATTCTAAAAATAACAATTGGCGATGAGTAACAGATCACGAACTTTCACACGGTTATGGCTACCATTGGTATTCTTGAGCGATTTGTAGAGGGTGATGATTGTGAAGCCTTCGTTGAACATCTCGACCAGTACTTCATGGCCAATGAGCTGGATGCGGACGATAAAGCGATTAAGCGCAGGGCAATTCTCCTCAACGATTGTGGGTCTACAACATACGGCCTCATCAACGGAAAAGACATATGCAGAGTTGTGTACGCAAATTGGGGAACACCTCAAGCTGAAGGAGAGCATCTTAATGGCGATCACTCCGAGGGCCAGGACGTGGCAAGTTATGTCGCCGACCTAAGATGCCTTGCGGGACCTTGCGATTTTGCTGGATATTTGGGGGAAATGCTGCGGGACTTTTTCGTGCTTGGAATCGGCCACATTCTTCACAAGCTGCTTTCTGCTGAATCACCAGACCTGAACAAGGCCATCACGATGGCCCAGGCTTCCATGTCCATGAACGAAAATACTAAACTGATATCTTCTCAGCGTCGAAGCTCACCGGCAAGTACTGTGCATAAAATAATGCCATTAGTAGGCAGAACTGTACATGGCAGGGCCTACATCTCTGCAGCTGCAAGACCTAGGATGACTCAGAGTCCGCCATGAGGAATGAATACGAATCCATTAACACCATGTTGGCGCTGCAGGGGTAATCATAGAGCCCATCAATGTCGATTCAAGCATTATGTGTGCAAAGGTTGCGAAAAAATGGGGCACCTCCAGTGAATGTGCAAATGTGCTGCGACTCACCATGAGGCAGAGTCGGCAGAAGATGGTCGATCCAAAGCGGATCGTGCAGAACGAGTAAGAGAGGCAACTCAATCCGAGGCCGAGGAAGAAGTGTATGGGAAATTGTTGGGATTGAAGGCCGATAAATCCCCAGGGCCTGATAGCCTGCATCCCAGAATACTTAAGGAAGTGGCCCTAGAAATAGTGGATGCATTGGTGATCATTTTCCAACAGTCTATCAACTCTGGATCAGTTCCTATGGACTGGAGGGTAGCTAATATAACACCACTTTTTTAAAAAGGAGGGAGAGAGAAAACCGGGAATTATAGAACGGTTAGGCTGACATCGGTAGCAGGGAAAATGTTGGAATCAATTATTAAAGATGAAATAGCAGCGCATTTGGAAAGCAGTGACAGGATCAATCCAAGTCAGCATGGATTTATGAAAGGGAAATCATGCTTGACAAATCTTCTAGAATTTTTTGAGGATGTAACTAGTAGAGTGGATAAGGGAGAACCAGTGGATGTGGTGTATTTCGACTTTCAAAAGGCTTTTGACAAGGTCCCACCCAAGAGATTATTGTGCAAAATTAAAGCAAATGGTATTGGGGGTAATGTATTGACGTGGATAGAGAACTGGTTGGCAGACAGGAAGCAGAGAGTCAGGATAAACGGGTCCTTTTCAGAATGGCAGGCAGTGACTATTGGGGTGCCGCAGGGCTCAGTGCTGGGACCCCAGCTATTTACAATATACATCAATGATTTAGATGAAGTAATTGAATATAATATCTCCAAGTTTGCAGATGACACTAAACTGGGTGGCAGTGTGAGTTGTGAGGAGGATGCTAAGCAGCTGCAGGGTGACTTGGACAGGTTAGGTGAGTGGGCAAATGAGTGGCAGTTGCAGTATAAGGTGGATAAATGTGAGGTTATCCACTTTATGGGCAAAAACAGGAAGGCAGATGCAGTATAATGTAGATAAATGTGAGGTTATCCACTTTGGTGGCAAAAACATGAAGGCAGAATATTATCTGAATGGTGTCAGATTAGGAAAAGGGGAGGTGCAACAAGACCTGGGTGTCATGGTGTATCAGTCATTAAAAGTTGGCATGCAGGTACAGGCAAATGGCATGTTGGCCTTCATAGAGAGGGGATTTGAATTTAGGAGCAGTGAGATCTTATTGCAGTTGTACAGGGCTTGGTGAGGCCTCACCTGGAATAGTGTGTTCAGTTTTGGTCTCCTAATCTGAGGAAGGACGTTCTTGCTATTGAGTGAGTGCAGCGAAGGTTCACCAGACTGATTCCCGGGATGGCAGGACTGACATATGAGGAGAGACTGGATCGACTGGGCTTGTATTCACTGGAGTTTAAAAGAATGAGAGGGGATCTCATAGAAACATGTAAAGTTCTGACGGGACTGGACAGGTTAGATGCAGGAAGAATGTTCCCGATGTTGGGGAAGTCCAGAACCAGGGTTCATAGTCTAAGGATAAGGGGTAAGCCATTTAGGACCGAGATGAGGAGAAACTTCTTCACTCAGAGAGTTGTGAACCTGTGGAATTCACTACCGCAGAGAGTTGATGATGCCAGTTTGTTAGATATATTCAAGAGGGAGTTAGATGTGGCCCTTATGGCTAAAGGGATCAAGGGATATGGAGAGAAAGCAGGAACGGGGTACTGAGGTGAAAGATCAGCCATGATCTTATTGAATGGTGGTGCAGGCTGGAAGGACCGAATGGCCTACTCCTGCACCTATTTTCTATGTTTCTGTGGTTTCTATGTTACACATCTTCACCACCAAGAGCCCTCCTCTTGGGCCCAAGTTTCGGGCCGCGCCTAGAACGGCGCAGCCCCGACCTGGACGCCCGTTTTTCGCGCCACAAAGTGCGCCTAAAAAAACTTCCAGATTCTCCGGCTCCCGGCAGGTCCTCTCACCCTCGGCGCAGCGCAGCACAAGCTGTAGGGGGCGGAGCTAGGTCCCTGCGCTGAAAACAGTGCCGGGAATTCTGCACATGCGCGCTACAGTGGGCGCGCATGTTCCGTAGCTCCAGGCGCCCAAAACTGTGTGGGAGGGGCCGAAGCACGCAGCCCCTAGCCCTGGCCGAATGGCCTCACTGGGGCTGCGTGCATAAGGCTCCTCCCACGGCCAGCTCCTGCTTCCTCCCGACCTGACCCAACCCGACTTGACTCCCGCTCCCACCCCCCCCACCGGACCGCCCCCCGCCCCGACCTCCGCTTCCCCCACTCCCGACCTTCCCCCCCTCTCCGACCGACCTCCGCTCCCGACGCATCTCCCCCCCCCGCCCCCCCCCCGACCAATCTCCCCCCCTCCCCCCGACCGATCTCCGCCCCCACCTCCGACCGACCGACACCCCACTCCCCTCCGCCCCGACCCGCGTTTCCCCCGATCCGCGCTCCCGACTCCCCCGGACCCCAGACCCGACACCACCTACCTGTCAATCTGGTAAGTCTAAGCTCGAAGTCTTGGGCCCGGCCCGTTCAGCCTCCCTCTCCTTTCTTTCTCTCTCTCTCTCTCTCTCTCCCCCTTCTCTCTCTCTCTCTCTCTTCCCTCTCCTCCCCCTCCCCTCCCTCCTTTCTCACCCCCCTCCCCTTCCTCCCTTCTCACCCCCCCTCCCCTCCCTCTCTTCTGACCCCCCCTCCCCTACCTCTCTTCTCACCCCCCCTTCCCTCCTTCCCATGTCACCCCTCTGCCCCCCACCCCCTCTTCCGCCCCCACCCCCTCTCCCCCACTCCTCCTCCCCCTCCTCTCCACCCCTCCACCACCCCTCCCTATCCTCCCCTCCCCTCCACCCCTCGCTGTCAGAAACACAAACACTGACAGACAGAGAGTGAGAGACACACACAGACAGACAGAGAGATAGAGACACTGACAGAGACACACTGGGGGGGGGGGGGGGGGGGGGCGCAGCCCAGCACGCTGTTGGAGGGCTCCCGGTGCTGCAGTTGGTAAGTAGAAAATGTTTTATTTATTGATTTAAAAAAAAAATTATTTCTTATTAATTTTTTTGGATTGATTTATTGGTTGATTTATTGATGTTTTTATCATTTATTATTGATGATGGCTCTTTATTTGTAAAACCGAAGTGTTTAATGTTTGTAAACATCCCTTTAAACCCCCCTCCCCCATTCCCTACGCCTGATTTGTAACCTACGCCTGATTTTCTAAAGTGTCGACAAGGTTTTTTCGAGCGTACAAAAATCTTCACTTACTCCATTCTAAGTTAGTTTGGAGTAAGTTTTCACTGCCAGACACGCCCCCTTTTGAAAAAAAAATTCTGTTCCAAAGTGAAACTGTTCTAACTGACTAGAACTGGAGCAAACTAAATGCCGAGAATTTGAATTTCTAAGATACTCCGTTCGACACCAGTTGCTCCAAAAAATCAGGAGCAACTGAGGCCGAAACTTGGGCCCATAATGCTGAAAGTCAAATTAAATGGCATTTCAGTTTTCATGGAGTTCGACACGGGGGAAAGTCAGTCAATTATGAGCCAGAAGGCTTTTGAGAAACTGTGGGGCAACAAGGCACAAAGGCCCAAACTGAGCCCGATTTATACAAAGCTGCGCATTTACATCAAAGAGCTCATGCCAGTCATTGGCAGTGAGGCAGTGAAGGTATCGTACGATGGAGCTGTGCATGACTTATCACTGTAGGTTGTACCAGGCCCAACACTGTTCGACAGAAGCTGGCTCGAAAAGACTCGATAGAACTGGGATGACATCAAAGCACTATCTTCAGTGGATGACGTCTCGTGCGCTCAAGTGCTGAGCAAATTTCCGTCGCTATTTGAACCAGGCATCAGCAACTTCACAGGCACCAAGTTGCAGATCCATCTAGTCCCTGATGCATGGCCTGTTCATCGCAAGGCTCGAGTGGTTCCATATATGATGAGAGAGAAAGTCGAGATCGAACTGGACAGACTTCAACGAGAGAGAATCATATCGCCAATTGAGTTCAATGAATGGGCCAGCCCAATTGTCCCGGTGTTGAAAAGCGATGGCACGCTCATAATCTGTGGAGACTGAATCTCGTTACAAGACCAGTATCCACTACCCAAGGTGGATGACCTGTTCATAATGTTAGCAGGGGGGATGTCGTTCACCAAATTGGACCTAACCTCTGCCTACATGACACAGGAGCTGCCTGAATCTTTGAAAAGATTGATGTGCATCAATACGTACAAAGGACTGTTTATATAATCACAGATGCCCTTTTGGGATTTACTCGACTGCTGTCATCTTCCAGAGGAACATGGAGAGTTTGCTGAAATAGGTTCGCGCACCGTTGTGTTTCAAGACGATATCCTGATGACCGGACACCACCGAGCACCTGCACAACTTGGAAGAGGTTCTAAGTCGACTAGACAAAGTGGGACTCAGACTGAAATGCTCCAAGTGTGTTTTCCTGGCGCCAGAGGTCGAATTTTTAGGGAGAAAGATTGTGGCAGACGGCATCATACCCACGGACTGAAAGACGGAGTCCATCAAGAACGCACCCAGACCACAGAACATGACGGAGCTGCGTTCGTTCCTGGGACTCCTCAACAATTTTTGTAACTGTCTACCCAGGTTGAGCACTTTGCTGGAACCATTGCACATGTTGCTATGTAAGGATGATGATTGGGTTTGGGGTAAATCTCAAGAGACAGCTTTGGAGAAGGCCAGAAACCTTCTATGTTCTAACAAGTTACTTGTATTGTCTGACCTTTGTAAATGTTTAGTGCTAGCTTGTGATACATCTCCATATGGGGTTGGCTGTGTGTTACAGCAAACCAATGTATGAGGCAAACTGCAACCGGTTGCATATGCGTCTAGAAGTCTATCAACGGCTGAAAGAGCCGACAGTATGGTTGACAAAGAGGTGTCAGCATGTGTATACAGGGTTAAGAAAATGCACCAATACCTATTTGGACTCCGGTTCGAGCTTGAAACCGAGCACAGACTGCTCATTTCGCTGTTTTCAGAAAGCAAATGTATAAACACCAATGCTTCGTCCCGCATCCAAAGATGGGCACTAGCATTGTCCGCTTAGGACTATGTTATCCACCACAGACCAAGCACAGAGAACTGTGCTACCATTGCCCACCACGGGGGTGGAAATGGCGCAACCCGCAGACTTGCTTCTGGTCATGGATGTTTTTGAGAGCAAGGGGTCACCTGTCAAGGCTCGCCAGATCAGAGACATAAAGGTGAAATGTACATCCAGACGGATTGTCTCTTATGGGGTAATCACGTGGTTTTGCCAAAAAAGGCAGGGAACCGTTTATACGCGACAAAGTTCCAGGTCTGCATCTATCCCTGGCCACCAAATGTGTGACCTGACAATTGCCTTCATCATGACAATGCCTGGGTGCTCATTGTGAAGTTCTCTGAAAAACACATCTCTGCCCCTCTGGGGCATTACTACTCAGTTTCCCCACAGTAGGCAATCAGCCTGAATCGAGAGTTCATCCTTGCGCCTATGAAATGGTTTAAATTCATCAGGGCATGCCCCGTACGTGGCTGCCCAGTCCCCATTCATGACACATTTCTGAACTAAAGACAGTATCAGGTCTTTATTTGTCCAGACTTTAATCTGACGGGCTGTCACAGGTGAGTCTTCGCTTTCGAAATCTTCAACAGCCATGACCATCTCAGCATCATGCTCAGTTGCCCCCTCAGTGGTGGCTAGTGGAAGCCTGCTGAGTGCATCGGCGCAGTTTTCAGTGCCCGGTCTGTGCCGAATTGTGTAGTCATAGGCGGCTAACGTAAGTGCCCACCTCTGTATGCAGGCCGATGCATTCGCATTTATGGCCTTGTTGTCGGCCAAAAGGGACGTTAGGGGTTTGTGATCTGTCTCTAGTTGAAAGTTCCTGCCAAACATGTACTGGTGCATTTTTTTTACTGCATATACACATGCTAGCTCTTCCTTTTCTACCATACCGTAGCCGCTTTCTGCCTGGGACAGACTTCTAGAGGCATAAGTTACCGGCTGTAACTGACCATTGGCATTCACATGCTGCAACACATACCCGACCCCATAGGACGACGCATCGCATGTTAAAACAAGTTTCTTACACGGGTCATATAACGTGAACAGTTTCTTGGAGTATAACAAGTTGCGTGCTCTATCAAAAGGCCTTTCCTGGCTGTCCCCTCAGACCGAATCATGACCTTTGCGTAGGAGCACGTGTAGCGGCTCTAACAGCGTGCTCAATTTGGGAAGAAAGTTCCCAAAATAGTTCAGGAGCCCCAGGAACAAACGCAGCTCCATCGTGTTACGGGGTCTGGGTGCTTTCTGGATCGCTTCCGTTTTGGACGCAGTGGGTCTGATCCCGTCTGCTGCTACCCTCATCCCCAGGAATTCTACCTCTGGAGCTAAGAAGACGCACTTCGCCTTTTTCAGTTGCAGCCTTACCCGGTCCAGTCTGCGTAACACCTCCTCCAGGTTGTGGAGGTGTTCTTCAGTATCGTAACCTGTAATGAGGATGTCGTCTTGAAAATCCACCATCCTTGGAATCGACTTGAGGAGGCTTTCCATTTTTCGCTGAAAGATCGCGGCGGCCGAACGAATCCCGAACGGACATCTGTTATACTCAAACAACCCCTTGTGTGTCGTGATGGTGGTCAATTTATTCGACTCATTCACCAGCTCCTGGGTCATGTAAGCTGAGGTCAGGTCCAATTTTGAAAAAAGGTTGCCACCGGATAGCGTCGCAAAGAGGTCCTCCGCTCTCGGTAACGGCTACTGGTCTTGGAGTGACACCCGATTGATGGTGGCCTTGTAATTGTCACATATCCTGACCGACCCATCCGCCTTGAGCACCGGCACAATCGGGCTCGTCCAGTCACTGAATTCAACTGGCGAGATGATGCCTTCCCTCAGCAGGTGGTCCAATTCGCATTCTATCTTTTCCCGCATCATGTATGGCACCGCTCTGGCCTTGTGGTGTAGTGGCCT
This sequence comes from Pristiophorus japonicus, assembly GCF_044704955.1. Lineage (NCBI taxonomy): Eukaryota > Metazoa > Chordata > Chondrichthyes > Pristiophoridae > Pristiophorus > Pristiophorus japonicus. Next base: position 183,908,218 of record NC_091977.1, read on the forward strand.
GGGTCCGGGTTTATGTGAATCACTACCTTGGCCCCCATGAAAGTGCCGATGCCGGGTTGAAATAATGAGTCAAATTTGTCCAGGAGCTGTGGGCATGATACTCGCTCCACAGAAGAAATTGCATTGAAATTGCCCCATTTCCAGTTCATGACAGCAAGCCAACTCCTCCCCAGTAGTGCGGGACCGTCCCCCGGGGCAATCCAGAGTGGCAACCTGTTCTCCGAATCTTTGTGGGTCATGACTACCGTGGCGCTGCCTAGCACTGGAATGATCTCCTTTGTATATGTCCGTAGCTGTGCGTCAATCGGCAATAATTTTGGCCTCCTGGCCTTGAACACCCACAACTTTTTGAACTGTTTGATAGTCATCAGAGACTGGCTGGCCCCCATGTCTAGCTCCATTAATACTGGGATGCCATTGAGGAGCACTTTCATCATTATCGGTGGCGTCCTGGTATATGAACTGTATATGTGCACCATATGAACTCGCTGAACTTCAGCTTCCAGCGATTTCCCCCAGTATTCATTTGGCCTCATAGGGCTTACATCGGGCCCGTCCTCCTCGTACATCAACCTAGCTGCAGGCTTCCTGCACATACGTGCCAAGTGACCACTGACGTTGCAGTTTCTGCAGGTATATTGCTGATACCTGCAAGCTCTGGCTGAGTGTTTGCCTCCACACCTCCAGCATGAGCTGGAGTCCCTGTTGTTGGAAACCAAAGGTCCATTACCAGTCGATCATCTCTGACTGTCTCTGTAACTGTCCTTAAGCGCACCATTAACAGGTGTTGATGGCCCCATTACTGGCCGCATTGTCCATTGCGATGGCATGAATCACCGTTCAGCTTACCATTGTCTCTGATGAATTCCCCCTTTGGGTTCGACTACATGCTGGGGCATGTCCGATTGCCCTTGTCTGCCTGTAGAACTGTGTGCTGCATTAACAATGTTGACTCCCTGGTCGTTTGCCTCATTTGAGCCAAGATTTTTGTCATACATCATTCTGGTCTCTTCCTTCCCTGAGATAAATGTGTGGGCTATCAGAGCCGCCGCTTCCAAGGTTAAGTCTTTGGTCTCAATCAGTTTCCTGAAAACCCCAGCGTGCCTGATGCCCTCAATAAAAAAGTCTCGCAGCATCTCCGCTCTGCATGCATCTGTGAACTTACATTGGCTCGCCAGTTGCTGGAGATCTGCCACGAAGTCAGGAACGCTTTGCCCTTCTCGCCGCTGGTGCGTGTAAAACCGGTGTCTCGCCATGTGCATGCTGCTCGCCGGTTTAAGGTGTTCCCCGATCAACTTACTGAGCTCTTCGAACGTCTTGTCCGCCGGCTTCTCTGGCACTAGGAGGTCCTTCATCAGGGAGTACGTCCTGGATCCACAAACCGTCAGGAGATGAGCCCTGCATTTGTCGGCTGAATCTTGTCCCAACCATTCCTTAGTGACAAAACTTTGCTGTAGTCTCTCAATAAAGTTGTCCCAATCATCACCAATACAGTACTTCTCTTCTGGTGGCCATGTTCGCGTGGTTTAAATCCCAGTTTCTCGTCGCCAATGATAAGTCCTTACTACACAGTATAAATGCACACGAGGCACATACTTGAGAGAAGGTCACTCTGTGACCAGTTACCTTTATTACCAAGGCCTCAAGAGATGAAGCTGGGTGGAGCTTTTTCTTTTATACCTGAAAGTCCAGGTTAGGAGTGTCTCCCACAAGTTCACCCCCTTGTGGTCAATGTTCTCAAGGTGTACAACTTAGGTCAGCTTATACATGGGTTACAATGATAGTTGAATACATGACATACACAGTATCCACCCAGGCATAGTCATGACGAAGGCTATCGCCAGTTTGCACGTTTAATGGCCCAACATTGACTTGTATTTGGAGTCATGTGTACACCAATGTAACACTTGCTCACAGTTGAGCAATGTACCAAGGGAGTCTCCACTGAGTCTGTGGTCATGGCCCTCCAAACCGTGATCCAGGATCCACATAGATTTCGCTGGCTCCCTTCGAGGAAAGATGTTCTTAGTAGTAGTGGATGCTTACTATAAATGGATTGAATGTGTAACATTCACTGCCACTATTGAAAGCCTCCGGGCCATGTTCACCACCCATGGCTTGCCCATCCACTGCCACCATTGAAAGCCTCCAGGCCATGTTCACCATTCATGGCTTGACTGACGTCCTTATCAGTGACAATGGACAATATTTCACCAGCTCGGATTTCAAAGAATTTATGACCCGCAATGGCATTAAGCATGTCAGGTCTCCCCCGGTTAAGCCCGCATCCAACGGTCAAGTGGAGCGGGCAGTCCAAACTATCAAGCAGAGCTTGAAATGCATGACAGACGGCTCCCTGCAGACCCGTTTATCTCGGGTTCTGCTCAGCTGCCGGACACGACCCCACTCGCTTAGCGGGGTTCGCCCAGCGAAATTGTTAATGAAGAGAGCACTCAAAACCAGGCTCTCCTTAGTCCACCCGGATCTTAATGATTATGTGGAAACCCAGCGTCACCGGCAAAACATGTACCACGATCGCGCGGCTGTATCATGTTACATTGATGTAAACGATCCTGTGTTTGTCCTTAATTACGGTCATGGTCCCAAATGGGTTGCTGGCATTGTCTTGGCCAAGGAGGGGAATAGAGTGTTTATTGTCAAACTATGTCATGGACAAACGTGCAGAAAGCATTTGAATCAGACCAAACTGCGATTCACTGACAACCAGGAACAACTTGAAGAGGACATCACCGTCATCGATCCACCAACACACACCCAACCAGCAATCGACCTCGCCGTCAATCAAGAGGATGAACCCACCATATCCAACAGTCTGGTCAGACCAGCCGCACTGCATTGCAGCAAAGGTCCGATCAATCACACATGCCAAGTTCGAACTCAGGTGATCAACAGGGAGCGAAGGACCCTGGAGCGCCTCAACTTGTAAATAACTTTTATCAAAGACTTTGGGGGGAGTGATGTTATGTATGTAAACATTGTAACTGTGTAAGACTTGCCACCAGAGGGCGCACCTGTTGGAGGGCCAAGGGTCACCTGCACACCTCATGTAATTGAACATAAAAGGTTGTCTGCCATGCTGCTGGGGCACTCTGGAGTTTAATTAAAGAGACTAAGGTCATATTGTTTAAGCTCACAGTACTCAGTCTTATGGAGTTATTCTAAACATAACAACCTGCAGCCCCTCTCCCCCCCCGCCTCTTCTTCATCCTAACCCTGCTCCCTCGCGTCCTGACCATACCCAAGGTGGCACCAAGATGTCGTGCAGCAATGCGACCAGAGTCCTGCTGTAAAAGGGGGATAGAGAATGGAGACACCATGTGTGGATCCCCTGGAGAAGCTCGGGGTATGGAAGACCCGGCTTCTGAGTGGCAAGCCTCTTGCTCAGCGTCGCAAGTCACAGGTGATGTCAGTCTGGGTGTGAAACTGGCGACTCTACTGCCAAAGATGGAGGCCATCAATTGCACGTGAGCATTAACAGCCTCGGTGTTCTGCGGGTCACAGTGACAATCTGCGACATGTCCTCCCTCATGTTCGCAGATAGTGCCACAATGCTTGCGGGAAAACCACCCAAGACTTCCAGCAGCTCTCGGTTGAGCTGGATGCTCTCCCTGGACAGTCTCACCATGTCCAGGTGTGTGTCTGCCTGTCTGTCAGCAGACCGGCTTTGCCGACTCATCCTCCGGAGAGATGGCATATGCGATTCAACCCTGGAAGTGCGTTGCTGCACATCACTTATACCCGGGTCCTCAGATGGGCAAACTAGTGGTCGCAGCAAAAGGAGGTGGTGACTGCATCGGCCCCCCACACCCCTACCCCAACCCCTGCAGAATGACTTCATCAGTTTCCTTCTTCCTTTCCTTCCTCGTCCTCAGCGTCACTCTCATCCCCCTCCTCCACCCCCACATGATGGGCTGAGGTGGAAGCTTCCATTGGAGGATGTGGCGCCTCCTCATCTGGAAATAGAAAACAACAGATGAGTGGTTAGCAGCAGGGGAGGGGACAGGGTGATATGAGTAAGGTCACATAACACAGACTCATTTGAAGGACCAGTGCTACTCCATTATATGTAGTCCACAGACACTGTATTACATTGCCCCAACCAGAGCCCACAGACACTCCATCACATTGCCCCAACCCTAGTCCACAGACACTGCATCACATTGCCCCAACCCTAGTCCAGAGACACTGCATCACATTGTCCCAACCCTAGTCCACAGACAGTGCATCACATTGCCCCAACCCTAGTCCAGAGACACTCCATCACATTGTCCCAACCCTAGTCCACAGACACTGCATCACATTGCCCCAACCCTAGTCCAGAGACACTCCATCACATTGTCCCAACCCTAGTCCAGAGACACTGCATCACATTGTCCCAACCCTAGTCCACAGACACTGCATCACATTGCCCCAACCCTAGTCCAGAGACACTGCATCACATTGTCCCGACCCGAGTCCACAGACACTGCATCACATTGTCCCAACCCTAGTCCACAGACACTCCATCACATTGTCCCAACCCTAGTCCACAGACACTCCATCACATTGCCCCAACCGGAGCCCACAGACACTCCATCACATTGCCCCAACCCTAGTCCACAGACACTCCATCACATTGTCCCAACCGGAGTCCACAGACACTGCATCACATTGCCCCAACCCTAGTCCAGAGACACTCCATCACATTGCCCCAAACCTAGTCCACAGACACTGCATCACATTGCCCCGACCCGAGTCCACAGACACTGCATCACATTGCCCCAACCAGAGCCCACAGACACTCCATCACATTGCCCCAACCGGAGCCCACAGACACTCCATCACATTGCCCCAACCCTAGTCCACAGACACTCCATCACATTGCCCCAACCGGAGTCCACAGACACTCCATCACATTGCCCCAACCCTAGTCCACAGACACTGCATCACATTGCCCCAACCAGAGCCCACAGACACTCCATCACATTGCCTCAACCCTAGTCCACAGACACTGCATCACATTGCCCCATCCAGAGCCCACAGACTCTCCATCACATTGCCCCAACCCTAGTCCACAGACACTGCATCACATTGCCCCAACCGGAGTCCACAGACACTCCATCACATTGCCCCAATCCTAGTCCACAGACACTGCGTCACATTGCCCCAACCAGAGCCCACAGACACTCCATCACATTGCCCCAACCCTAGTCCACAGACACTCCATCACATTGCCCCAACCGGAGTCCACAGACACTCCATCACATTGCCCCAATCCGAGTCCACAGACACTCCATCACATTGCCCCAACCCGAGTCCACAGACACTGCATCACATTGCCCCAACCCTAGTCCACAGACACTGCATCACATTGCCCCAACCCAAGTCCACAGACACTGCATCACATTGCCCCAACCCTAGTCCACAGACATTCCATCACATTGCCCCAACCATAGTCCAGAGACACTCCATCACATTGCCCCAACCCTAGTCCACAGACACTGCATCACATTGCCCCAACCCTAGTCCATAGACACTGCATCACATTGCCCCAACCCTAGTCCAGAGACACTCCATCACATTGCCCCAACCGGAGCCCACAGACACTGCATCACATTGCCCCAACCGGAGCCCACAGACACTGCATCACATTGCCCCAACCCTAGTCCATAGACACTGCATCACATTGCCCCAACCCTAGTCCAGAGACACTCCATCACATTGCCCCAACCCTAGCCCACAGACACTCCATCACATTGCGCCAACCGGAGCCCACAGACACTCCTTTCACATTGCCCCAACCTTGCCCAGAGACACTCCATCACATTGCCCCAACCCTAGTCCACAGACACTACATCACATTGCCCCAACCCTAGTCCACAGACACTGCATCACATTGCCCCAACTGGAGTCCACAGACTCTCCAGCACATTGCCCCAACCCTAGTCCACAGAAACTGCATCACATTGCCCCAACCCTAGTCCACAGACACTGCATCACATTGCCCCAACCGGAGCCCACAGACACTCCATCACATTGCCCCAACCGGAGCCCACAGACACTGCATCACATTGCCCCAACCCTAGTCCACAGATACTCCATCACATTGCCCCAACCCTAGTCCACAGACACTGCATCACATTGCCCCAATCCTAGTCCACAGACACTGCATCACATTGCCCCAACCAGAGCCCACAGACACTCCATCACATTGCCCCAACCCTAGTCCACAGACACTCCATCACATTGCCCCAACCCTAGTCCACAGACACTGCATCACATTGCCCCAACCCAGCCCGGGGATTTTGTAGGACTTACCGTCAGTTTGAACAGGGGCTCAGCACTCCCATGGGTAGTTGACCTCACTGAGGCACCGATCAGAGCTGCCACTCTTTCCTCGAGGTCCGTGAATGGCAGTGTCTGGGGCGGACTGCCGCCTGTGCGCCGCTGCTCCCGGCGGTTGTACGACAACTTTCCCTGCAAAGATGACAATTGGAATGGTTACCAGAGGGCCCTTTTGCTCTTGTGGCCTATACAGATAGGCATCAAAGCAATTATACCAAATTGTGTGCATTTAATGCAGTCCTCTGTTTGATGGCACTGGTATTTACACGTGGTTCATGAGGAAGACATCGAAGTGCAGAAACATCTTTCAATGACTGTTATGTCACCAAAGGCAGCAGCCATTGCACATAGCAAATTCCTAAAACCAACAATGAGATAAATTATCACTGAATCTGCATTTGGTTTCAGTTGAGCATGAATATTGGTGAGGACACCAGAGGAAGCTGATCATCTTGAAATAGTGTTTAAAGTTTACCTAAACCTCTGTGACAGGCATTTATGGCCTTGGTGTGACATCCTATCCAAAAGATAGCACCTCTGATGGGAAGCATTCTCTCAGTGCTATCCTGGATTATATGTTTAACTCCTGGAATGAGACTAAAAAGGTCTGTTGTTAAAAACGATCTCACAATCAACAGCTCAGATCAAAGACCCGCAACATCCAGTCATGAATAGTGGTGGACCATTAAGCAACTAACGAGAGGAGGAGGCTCCATATTATCTGAATGGTGGCAGATTAGGAAAAGGGGAGGTGCAACGAGACCTGAGTGTCATGGTACATCAGTCATTGAAAGTTGGCATACAGGTACAGCAGGCAGTGAAGAAGGCAAATGGTATGTTGGCCTTCATAGCTAGGGGATTTGAGTATAGGAGCAGGGAGGTCTTACTACAGTTGTACAGGGCCTTAGTGAGGTCTCACCTGGAATATTGTGTTGAGTTTTGGTCTCCTAATCTGAGGAAGGACGTTCTTGCTATTGAGGGAGTGCAGCGAAGGTTCACCAGACTGATTCCCGGGATGGCAGGACTGACGTATGAGGAGAGACTGGATCGACTGGGCCTGTATTCACTGGAGTTTATAAGGATGAGAGGGGATCTCATAGAAACATATAAAATTCTGACGGGACTGGGCAGGTTAGATGCAGGAAGAATGTTCCCGATGTTGGGGAAGTCCAGAACCAGGGGACATCGTCCAATGATAAGGGGTAAGCCATTTAGGACTGAGATGAGGAGAAATTTCTTCACTCTAACCTGTGGAATTTCCTGCCGCAGAGAGCTGTTGATGCCAGTTCATTGGATATATTCAGAGGGAGTTAAATATGGCCCTTACGGCTAAAGGAATCAAGGGGTATGGAGAGAAAGCAGGAAAGGGGTACTGAGGCGAATGATCAGCCATGATCTTATTGAATGGTGGTGCAGGCTCGAAGGGCCGAATGGCCTACTCCTGCACCTATTTTCTATGTTTCTATGTTTCTAAGATGTCAAAAAGCAGTCTTAATAATGTCTAATGATCATTCATGGCAAATAAGGTGTAACACTAAGCCTACCTTTACCAACATGTGTCAGATTTACAATTTAAGTAATGAAGGAGTGCATCAATAAAAATATTACTTACTCTGACATCCCTGCAATGGTCATTGAATCTTTTCCGACATTGCTTGTGGTCCCTCCTGATGTCATCCATTGCGGAAACCTTCTCTGACTCGCTGGTCCATAGACACTTTAGAACAGCAGGGAGGGGTTTACCAGCACCCCTCCTATTAAATTCCCCCATCTACTTTGCACAGCTACAATAAGGGCCTCGTTCGCTTCATAGCTAAATTTCTTGGCTCTCTGCCTGCTGAACTCTCCTTGCATCGTGGCTGTTGTCTGAAAAGTAGCTGATTCAGCCCTGGATGTACTGCGCATGGACCCTGACAGCTGTCCAGAATTCTGAGAAGAAGAAAAAAATCGGGTCAAAAAAAAATCAACAAAAAAAATTTGCACATGCACAGAAGATCCGTTTTTTTTTCGATCCCAAATTTCGGCTCCGGCACACAAATTCAGTCATGCAAAGCCAAATTTACCGCTTTCACTGGTCACCGTTTGGTGAATTTTGTGACGTCCAGTCACAAAAATACTACCACGATTATCGCCAAAAAAAATTTCGATATCGCGAATATGCGAAGTTCTAGCCCTATGCGTTCAAACTGTATGAAAGGTTGATTTAAATTTATGTGGGCTCCTATATTATTAATTGTTTGCAGGATCAATTAACCACATAAATCTACAGCTGGTGTGGTCATTTCAGCTTTATATTAATGAAGTACAATTTTATATATCTGATTAAAGTATCATTAAATGCTTCCTGAATTAAAACAGTTGCTTATAGTAGAAATTAAATAAAATAGGATTGTGCACTGTTTTTTGTTTAGTGGCCATTGGGATATAATTTTATCGTTCAAATCAGATATATGTTTATGACAAATTTAAGCAGTGATCTAAAGAGATCGGTCCCAGTATTAGTCACACCATTCTCACAAGTGCTATCACAATCATGCATCTTATTTCTTAAAAGAGTAGAAATTACTATTGCAATGTTATTATATGAATGTAAAAAAAAAAGCACATGTTAGCCACTGCCTGCCAGGAGCTGTCATGAGAAGAGGCCCATCATAATCATATAATTTATTGTAAAATATGAGCAGCCAAAACAACAGCGATACTGGCACTCATGTTACACCTAGGAGAAGCTCTACAATAGGAGAAATAGGAGAAAGAAAGGCACATTTAGATACGCAGGTATGAAAAAAGAGAAGGTTGGCCTGTGTTCACTTTGGACTTCGTTGTACAATAGAGCGTCCGAAATCCGGAGTTCCGAATTTCAGAATGTTCTCCCGGAATCTGTGGCAGAGTCGTCCGAAATACGGACATTTTTAAAAAATGATTGCTGCTGCGAGTTGGGCCGAGGGAGAGGGAAAAACACCAAAAAAACTTTTTCCAAAAAACAAAAAATAAAAATTCACAGAACATTCACAAAGCCCTTACCGACTAAATCACTGAAAGATAAGTTAAAAATAAAAATTTTAACTAACTTTTTTTGCAGGTCTGCAACGCAGGTTTTCCCAGCTGCCAATCACCGACCTGGAACCACCGACCCCCACGCTCTGCCTCTGGACTCACTCACCTCGCTCTGCCTCCGGACTCACTCACCTCGCTCTGCCTCTGGACTCACTCACCTCGCTCTGCCTATGGACTCACTCACCTCGCTCTGCCTCCGGACTCACTCACCTCGCTCTGCCTCTGGACTCACTCACCTCGCTCTGCCTCAGGACTCACTCACCTCGCTCTGCCTCCGGACTCACTCACCTCGCTCTGCCTCCGAACTCACTCACCTCGCTCTGCCTCTGGACTCACTCACCTCGCTCTGCCTCCGGACTCACTCACCTCGCTCTGCCTCCGGACTCACTCACCTCGCTCTGCCTCTGGACTCACTCACCTCGCTCTGCCTCTGGACTCACTCACCTCGCTCTGCCTCCGGACTCACTCACCTCGCTCTGCCTCCGGACTCACTCACCTCGCTCTGCCTCTGGACTCACTCACCTCGCTCTGCCTCCGGACTCACTCACCTCGCTCTGCCTCTGGACTCACTCACCTCGCTCTGCCTCCGGACTCACTCACCTCGCTCTGTCACCGGACTCACTCACCTCGCTCTGCCTCCGGACTCACTCACCTCGCTCTGCCTCCGGACTCACTCACCTCCCTCTGCCTCTGGACTCACTCACCTCGCTCTGCCTCTGGACTCACTCACCTCGCTCTGCCTCTGGACTCACTCACCTCGCTCTGCCTCTGGACTCACTCACCTCGCTCTGTCACCGGACTCACTCACCTCGCTCTGCCTCCGGACTCACTCACCTCGCTCTGCCTCTGGACTCACTCACCTCGCTCTGTCACCGAACTCACTCACCTCACTCTTCCTCTGGACTCACTCACCTCGCTCTGCCTCTAGACTCACTCACCTCGCTCTGTCACCGGACTCACTCACCTCGCTCTGCCTCCGGACTCACTCACCTCGCTCTGCCTCCGGACTCACTCACCTCGCTCTGCCTCCGGACTCACTCACCTCGCTCTGCCTCCGGACTCACTCACCTCGCTCTGCCTCCGGACTCACTCACCTCGCTCTGCCTCTGGACTCACTCACCTCGCTCTGCCTCCGGACTCACTCACCTCGCTCTGCCTCCGGACTCACTCACCTCGCTCTGTCACCGGACTCACTCACCTCGCTCTGCCTCCGGACTCACTCACCTCGCTCTGTCACCGGACTCACTCACCTCGCTCTGCCTCTGGACTCACTCACCTCGCTCTGCCTCCGGACTCACTCACTTCGCTCTGCCTCTGGACTCACTCACCTTGCTCTGCCTCCGGACTCACTCACTTCGCTCTGCCTCCGGACTCACTCACGTCGGAGGTGCGTGGAGAGGCGTGAGTTCCGGGGTCGGTGAGAGGCCTATAAAAGCCCAACGCGGCGGCAGTCGGGAGCAGCGTGAGGAGGTGCGTGGAGAGGCGTGAGTTCCGGGGTCGGCGAGAAGCCTATAAAGGCCCAACGCGCGGCAGTCGGGAGCAGCGTCGGAGGTGCGTGGAGAGGCGTGAGTTCCGGGGTCGGCGAGAGGCCTATAAAGGCCCAACGCGGCGGCAGTCGGGAGCAGCGTGAGGAGGTGCGTGGAGAGGCGTACCGGTGCAGCTACAGGGAGAAGGCAAAAAAGAAGTAGAAAGAAACAGAAATGTGACATCACAGCCAAGGGGGTAAGTGATTGGCTGATGATTGGTGAGTAGTTTTTCTTTTTTCTCTTCTATAACAGTGAGTAAACTTTAGCATTGTTGTTGCTTATCTAAGGGTTAAGTCATGGCAGGACAGTTCGGTCACGTGATATGCTCCTCCTGTACCATGTGGGAACTCAGGGACGACACCAGTGTTCCTGACGACTACGTGTGCGGGAAGTGTATCAGCCTCCAGCTCCTGACGGACCGGGTTGCGGAGTTGGAGCTGAGGGTGGATTCACTCTGGAGCATCCACGATGCTGAGAATGACGTGAGTATCACGTGTAGCGAGTTGGTCGTACCGCAGGTAAAGGGTCCACAGCCAGATAGGGAATGGAAGACCAACAGGAAGAGCAGTGCAAGGAAGATAGTGCAGGGGTCCTCTGTGGTCATCCCACTGCGAAACAGATACACTGCTTTGGGTACTGTTGGGGGGGATGACTCATCAGGGGAGGGGAGCAGCAGCCAAGTTCATGGCACCGTGGCTGGCTATGTTGCACAGATGGGCAGGAAAAAGAGTGGGAGAGCAATAGTGACAGGGGATTCAAATTGTAAGGGGAATAGATAGGGGTTTCTGCGGCCGCAACCGAGACTCCAGGATGGTATGTTGCCTCCCTGGTGCAAGGGTCAAGGATGTCTCAGAGCGGGTGCAGGACATTCTAAAAAGGAAGTGAGAACAGCCAGTTGTCGTGGTGCACATTGGTATCAACGACATAGGTAAAAAAAGGGATGAGGTCCTACGAAACGAATTTAAGGAGCTAGGAGCTAAATTAAAAAGTAGGACCTCAAAAGTAGTAATCTCAGGATTGCTACCAGTGCCACATGCTAGTCAGAGTAGGAATCGCAGGATAGCGAAGATGAATACGTGGCTTCAGCAGTGGTGCAGCAGGGAGGGATTCAAATTCCTGGGGCATTGGAACCGGTTCTGGGGGAGGTGGGACCATTACAAACCGGACGGTCTGCACCTGGGCAGGACCGGAACCAATGTCCGAGGGGGAGTGTTTGCTAGTGCCGTTGGGGAGGAGTTAAACTAATATGGCAGGGGGATGGGAACCAATGCAGGGAGACAGAGGGAAACAAAAAGGAGACAAAAGCAAAAGACAGAAAGGAGATGAGGAAGAGTGGAGGGCAGAGAAACCCAAGGCAAAGAACAAAAAGGGACACTGTACAACAAAATTCTAAAAGGACAAAGGGTGTTAAAAAAACAAGCCTGAAGGCTTTGTGTCTTAATGCAAGGAGTATCCGTAATAAGGTTGATGAATTAACTGTGCAAATAGATGTTAACAAATATGATGTGATTGGGATTACAGAGACGTGGCTCCAGGATGATCAGGGCTGGGAACTCAACATCCAGGGGTATTCAACATTCAGGAAGGATAGAATAAAAGGAAAAGGAGGTGGGGTAGCATTGCTGGTTAAAGAGGAGATTAATGCAATAGTTAGGAAGGACATTAGCTTGGATGATGTGGAATCTATATGGGTAGAGCTGCAGAACACCAAAGGGCAAAAAACGTTAGTGGGAGTTGTGTACAGACCTCCAAACAGTCGTAGTGATGTTGGGGAGGGCATCAAACAGGAAATTAGGGGTGCATGCAATAAAGGTGCAGCAGTTATAATGGGTGACTTTAATATGCACATAGATTGGGATAACCAAACTGGAAGCAATACGGTGGAGGAGGATTTCCTGGAGTGCATAAGGGATGGTTTTCTAGACCAATATGTCGAGGAACCAACTAGGGGGGAGGCTATCTTAGACTGGGTGTTGTGTAATGAGAGAGGATTAATTAGCAATCTCGTTGTGCGAGGCCCCTTGGGGAAGAGTGACCATAATATGGTGGAATTCTGCATTAGGATGGAGAATGAAACAGTTAATTCAGAGACCATGATCCAGAACTTAAAGAAGGCTAACTTTGAAGGTATGAGGCGTGAATTGGCTAGGATAGATTGGCAAATGATACTTAAGGGGTTGATTGTGGATGGGCAATGGCAGACATTTAGAGACCGCATGGATGAACTACAACAATTGTACATTCCTGTCTGGCGTAAAAATAAAAAAGGGAAGGTGACTCAACCAAGGGAAATCAGGGATAGTATTAAAGCCAAGGAAGTGGCATACAAATTGGCCAGAAATAGCAGCGAAACCGGGGACTGGGAGAAATTTAGAACTCAGCAGAGGAGGACAAAGGGTTTGATTAGGATAGGGAAAATGGAGTATGAGAAGAAGCTTGCAGGGAACATTAAGACAGATTGCAAAAGTTTAGATCGATATGTAAAGAGAAAAAGGTTAGTAAAGTCAAACGTAGGTCCCCTGCAGTCAGAATCAGGGGAAGTCATAACGGGGAACAAAGAAATGGCGGACCAATTGAACAAGTACTTTGGTTCGGTATTCACTAAGGAGGACACAAACAACCTTCCGGATATAAAAGGGGTCAGAGGGTCTAGTAAGGAGGAGGAACTGAGGGAAATCCTTATTAGTCGGGAAATTGTGTTGGGGAAATTGATGGGATTGAAGGCCGATAAATCCCTAGGGCCTGATGGACTGCATCCCAGAGTACTTAAGGAGGTGGCCTTGGAAATAGCGGATGCATTGACAGTCATTTTCCAACATTCCATTGACTCTAGATCAGTTCCTATCGAGTGGAGGGTAGCCAATGTAACCCCACTTTTTAAAAAAGGAGGGAGAGAGAAAACAGGGAATTATCGACCGGTCAGCCTGACATCGGTAGTGGGTAAAATGATGGAATCAATTATTAAGGATGTCATAGCAGCGCATTTGGAAAGAGGTGACATGATAGGTCCAAGTCAGCATGGATTTGTGAAAGGGAAATCATGCTTGACAAATCTTCTGGAATTTTTTGAGGATGTTTCCAGTAGAGTGGACAAGGGAGAACCAGTTGATGTGCTATATTTGGACTTTCAGAAGGCTTTCGACAAGGTCCCACACAAGAGATTAATGTGCAAAGTTAAAGCACATGGGATTGGGGGTAGTGTGCTGACATGGATTGAGAACTGGTTGTCAGACAGGAAGCAAAGAGTAGGAGTAAATGGGGACTTTTCAGAATGGCAGGCAGTGACTAGTGGGGTACCGAAAGGTTCTGTGCTGGGGCCCCAGCTGTTTACACTGTACATTAATGATTTAGACGAGGGGATTAAATGTTGTGTCTCCAAATTTGCAGATGACACTAAGTTGGGAGGCAGTGTGAGCTGCGAGGAGGATGCTATGAGGCTGCAGAGCGACTTGGATAGGTTAGGTGAGTGGGCAAATGCATGGCAGATGAAGTATAATGTGGATAAATGTGAGGTTATCCACTTTGGTGATAAAAACAGAGAGACAGACTATTATCTGAATGGTGACAGATTAGGAAAAGGAGAGGTGCAACGAGACCTGGGTGTCATGGTACATCAGTCATTGAAGGTTGGCATGCAGGTACAGCAGGCGGTTAAGAAAGCAAATGGCATGTTAGCCTTCATAGCGAGGGGATTTGAGTACAGGGGCAGGGAGGTGTTGTTACAGTTGTATAGGGCCTTGGTGAGGCCACACCTGGAGTATTGTGTACAGTTTTGGTCTCCTAACCTGAGGAAGGACATTCTTGCTATTGAGGGAGTGCAGCGAAGGTTCACCAGACTGATTCGCGGGATGGCGGGACTGACCTATCAAGAAAGACTGGATCAACTGGACTTGTATTCACTGGAGTTCAGAAGAATGAGAGGGGACCTCATAGAAACATTTAAAATTCTGATGGGTTTAGACAGGTTAGATGCAGGAAGAATGTTCCCAATGTTGGGGAAGTCCAGAACCAGGGGTCACAGTCTAAGGATAAGGGGTAAGCCATTTAGGACCGAGATGAGGAGAAACTTCTTCACCCAGAGAGTGGTGAACCTGTGGAATTCTCTACCACAGAAAGTTGTTGAGTCCAATTCACTAAATAGATTCAAAAAGGAGTTAGATGAAGTCCTTACTACTAGGGGGATCAAGGGGTATGAAAGCAGGAATGGGGTACTGAAGTTGCATGTTCAGCCATGAACTCATTGAATGGCAGTGCAGGCTAGAGGGGCCAAATGGCCTACTTCTGCACCTATTTTCTATGTTTCTATGTTTCTCACTCACTTCGCTCTGCCTCCGGACTCACTCACCTCGCTCAGCCTCCGAACTCACTCACCTCGCTCTGCCTCCGGACTCACTCACTTTGCTCTGCCACCGGACTCACTCACCTCGCTCTGCCTCTGGACTCACTCACCTCGCTCTGCCGCCGGACTCACTCACCTCGCTCTGCCTCCGGACTCACTCACCTCGCTCTGCCTCCAGACTCACTCACCTCGCTCTTCCAGCGGACTCAATCACCTCGCTCTGCCACCGGACTCACTCACCCTGCTCTGCCGCCAGACTCACTCACCTCGCTCTGCCTCTGGACTCAATCACCTCGCTCTGCCACTGGACTCACTCACCCTGCTCTGCCGCCAGACTCACTCACCTCGCTCTGCCTCTGGACTCACTCACCTCACTCTGCCAACAGACTCAATCGCCTCGCTCTGCCAACAGACTCAATCACCTCGCTCTGCCTCCGGACTCACTCACCTCACTCTGCCTCCGGACTCACTCACCTCGCTCTGCCAACCGACTCACTCACCTCGCTCTGCCAACGGACTCACCCCGCTCCAGCACCAGACTCATCTTGCTCCGCCGCCCCTGCCCTCCCCACTCCACCTTACCTCAGCCCAGGCATCTCTGGATTCGGGACGTCGGAAAGACTTTCCGAAATCTGGAAATACCCGAACCTCGGCCCAGGCGTTTCTGGATACAGGACGTCAGAATGGCTTCGGTCCTGAGGTTTCCGGATTTCAAAGGCTCTACTTGTATTACAATTGAATGTGCACTTATGCCAGTCTTTGTGATTGATTGGGGTTAAAATCATAAGGAAAGGGTATACTCATTTGCTGCTGACTTATTCATCCTGGTAATTCTTATTGGCATGGTCATGTAAACTCATGGTCTGTAAAGAGGTCTTGTATGTTGTCTTGTTTTAGGACAGGTACTGGATTTAAAGATTGGTCCTTGATTTGAAGGCAGGGAGAAGGATTTAACATGGAATGACGAAGATAACTGTGTTAAACCAAGGAGAAGACCCCAGTGATTAGATGTGCTTTGATGCCTCTTGCAATTGTCCTCTGAGCGACGGCCATAGTGATGCTCTGCCTCCAAACTGCTGTGGCAAAACCATCCTGAGCAGGCCTTTATGTTTAGTACAGTCCTGCAGTATGCAGGAGGCAGTATGACACCAAAGCCGGAGCACACTGTTGGCCTTTTTCCATTTGTCTAGGCAGCAAAAGTGTTCCTTGAAGATTCTACTGACCACTTCTCTGCACTGTGTATATCAATTATCTATACAGTCATAGAGGGAGTGGTGTTGAAATTTGCAAATGATTCCAATATAGGAGGTATAGTTAATTATTTAGAAGACCATAGGAAGCTGAAAATGATCATTGATAAGATGGGGAATGGCAAAAGAAATGGCAGATGGAATTTGTCAGTAAGTGTGAGGTGATACATTTTGGCAAAAACAATAGCAGTAATTATACGCTGAATTGGCAGTAGGATTGGTGCTGTGGCAGAGCAGAGGAATTGGAGATTCACAGACATTAAAGGCAACACCACAGATTGATAAGGCCATAAAAATTAATTGAATTCTAGGTTATCATAAGAGATATAGAATATAAAAGCCTCGAGCTAATGATGTCCATCACCAAGAGTGGCTCAGTAGCAACACTAATGACCAAGCTGGCCTAGTCCTGAAGGATATAGCTGTCGGACTGGATCTGCAGCAGGTGGTGACAGAACAAACACAAGGAAAAAACCTACTTGACCTCGTCCTCAACTATCTACCAGTCGCAGATGCATCTGTCCATCAGAGTATTGGTAGCAGTGACCACTGCATATTCCTTGTGGAGACAAAGTCCCATTTTCACACTGAGGACATCCTCCATTGTGTAGTGTGGCACTACCACCGTGCTAAATGAGATAGATTCAGAACAGATCTAGCAACTCAAAACTGGGCGTCCACGAGGTGCTGCCAGCCATCAGCAGCAGCAGAATTGTATTTCCCCCACAATCTGTAACCTCATGGCCCGGCATGTCCCTCACCATCAAGCCAGGGGACCAATTCTGGTTCAATGAGGAGTGTAGAAGAGCATGCCAGGAGCAGCACCAGGCATACCTAAAAATGAGATGCCAACCTGGGGAAGCTACAATGCAGGACTACATGTGTGCTAAACAGTGGAACAAGCATGCTACAGACAACTAATGGATCAGTTCTGCAGTCCGCCACATCCAGTCATAAGAACATAAGAACATAAGAAATAGGAGCAGCAGTAGGCCATTTGGCCCCTTGAGCCTGCTCCGCCATTCAATAAGAGCATGGTTGATCTGATCTTGTACTCAACTCCACTTTCCTGCCCATTCCCCACAACCCTTGACTCCCTTATCATTCAAAAATCTGTCTATCTCTACCTTAAATATATTCAATGACCCAGCCTCAACAATTCTCTGGGGTAGAGAATTCCAAAGAGTTATGACACTCTGAGAGAAGAAATTCCTCCTCATTTCCATTTTAAATGTGCGACCCCTTATTCTGAAACTATGGCCCTTAGTTCAAGATTCTCCCACGAGGGGAGACATTTTCTCATAATCTTATATGTTTTAATAAGATCACCTCTTCTTGTCCTAAACATCAATGAGTAGAGGCTCAACCTTTCTTCATAGACAACCCCTTCAAGTAAATCCCTCCTTAAATAAGGAGGCCACAACTGTACGCAGTACTCCAGGTGTGGTCTCACCAACGTCCTGTACAGTTGTAGCAAGAGTTCCTACTTTTATACTCCATCCCCCTTGCAATAAAGGCCAACATTCCATTTGCCTTTCTAATTAATTGCTGTAGCTGCATTCTAACTTTTTGTGTTTCATGTATGAACACTGATCCCTCTGTGCCACAGCATTTTGTAGACTCTCCATTTCAATAATAATTTGCTTTTTTATTCTTTCTACCAAAGTGGATAACCTCACAGTTTCTCACGTTATACTCCATCTGCCAAATTTGTGCCCAGTCACTTAACCTATCTATATCCCTTTGCAGATTATTTGTGTCCTTTTCACAACTTGCTTTCCCACCTATCTTTGTATCATCAGCAAATTTGACTACATTACACTTGGTCCCTTCATCCAAGTCATTAATATAAATTGTAAATAGTTGGGGTCCCAACACTGATCCCTGCGGCACCCCACTAGTTAAAGTTTGCCAACCTGAAAATGACCCATTTATCCCAATTCTCTGTTTTCTGTTAGTTAGTCATTCCTCTATCCATGCTAACATATCACCCCTAACCCCTTGTGCTCTTATCTTGTGCAATAACCTTTTATGTGGCACCTTATCGAATGCCTTCTGGAAATCCAAATACACTACATCTACAGGTTCCACTTTATCTACCCTGCTCATTTCATCCTCAAAGAACTCGAGCAAATTTGTCAAACATGATTTCCCTTTCATAAAACTATGCTGACTCTACTTCATTGTATTATGATTTTCTAAATGTTCTGCCAGTACTTCCTTAATAATGTACTCCAGCATTTTCCCAATAACAGATGTTAGGCTAACTGGTTTATAGGTTCCTGCTTTCTGTCTCCCTCCTTGCTTGAATTTATTTGGGGTTTTCCAATCAGCTGGAACCTCTCCAAAATCCAGGGAATGTTGGTAGATTACAACCAATGCATCCACTATCTCTGCACCCACTTCTTTTAAGACCCTAGGATGCAGGCCATCAGGTCTAGGGGTCGTCCACATTTAGTCCCATTCGTTGCTTATTATTTTTTCTCTAGTGATAGTGATTGTTTTAAATTCCCTCCTCTCTACAATCCCTTGATTATCTATTATTATTGGGATGCTTTTAGTGTCTTCTACCATGAAGACTGATACAAAATATTTGTTCAAAGTCTCTACCATTTCCCAGTTTCCCATGATTAATTCCCCAGTCTCATCCTCTAAGGGACCAGTGTTTTCTTTCACTACTCTCTTCCTGGTGGTGTAAATTAAACAACCAATGAGAAGAGTCTCCATGAACATCCCCATCCTCAATGATGGCGGAGCTAAGCACGCAAGTGCAAAAGACAAGGTTGTATCATTTGCAACCATCTTCAGTCAGAAGTGCCAAGTGGATGATCCATCCTGGCCTCCATCTGAGATCCCCAGCATCGCAGAAACCAGTCTTCAGAAAATTTGATTCACTCCACATGATATCAAGAAACTGCTGAGTGCACTGAATACAGCAAAGGCTATGAGCCCTGACAACATCCCAGCTGTCACGCTAAAGACATGTGCTCCAGAACTAGCCACGCCTCTAGCCAAGCTATTCTAGTAACACTGGCATCTAGTCGACAATATGGAAAACTGCCCAGGTATGTCCTGTCCACAAAAAGCAGGATAAATCCAATCTGGCCAATTACTGCCCCATTCGTCCACTCTCAATCATCAACAAAGTGATGGAAGGTGTTGTCGACAATGCTATCAAGCGGCACTTACTCACCAATAACCTGCTCACCGATGCCCAGTTTGGGTTCCACCAGGACCACTCAGCTCATTACAGCCTTGGTCTAAATATGGATAAACAAGCTGAATTCCAGAGGTGAGGTGAGAGTGACTGCCCTTGACATCAAGGCAGCATTTAATCGATGGTGACACCAAAGAGCCCTAGTAAAATTGAAGCCAATGGGAATCAGTGGAATACTCTCCGCTGGCTGGAGCCATGCCTAGCACAAAGAAAGGTGGTTGTGATTGTTGGAGATTAATCATCTCAGCCCCAGGACATCACTGCAGGAGTTCCTCAGGGCAGTGTGCTAGGCCCAACTATCGTCAGCTGCTTCATCAAAGACCTTTCCTCCATCATAAGGTCAAAAGTGGGGATATTCACTGATGATTGTCCAGTATTCAGTTCCATTCGCAACTCCTCAGATAATGAAACAATCCATGCCTGCATGCAGCAAGACCTGGACAACATTCAGACTTGGGTTGATAAGTGGTAAGTAACATTTGCGCCACACAAGTGCCAGGCAATGACTGCCTCCAATAAAAGAGAGTCTAACCACCGCCCCTTGACATTCAATGGCATTACCATCATCGAAGGAGATTTTTTTTAAATCAGGATTAGATATTTTATTTATTCTTCAAAATCAATAAGGTTCTTGAAACATTCAAGTGTTCATAATGTATTAAGCATACAGTACATGCAATAGTACTTAAACATACACTTAAAAGATAGTACTTACAATCACACCTGATGGTTGGGCACTCTAATGCATTACAGTCTGAATGTTTTTATACATTTCTCCCAATTTGACTATGTGACAATTCACACATTTCTGCATTACATGATTATATGAAAAGTTAAAATACAACTCCATATAAGAAGGATTTAATTGAACTTATCTTTACTAATAACTTCAGTTAATAAACTGGTTTCCTCACTTAACAAGTTATTTTTCTTTTGTGCTAATGAGATAATTATAACTTTTTTACTTCATTATCTTATCAATAATTTCACACTTGTTACATACAATTATGGGGTGTGGTACTGTTTCTGGACTAGTAACTCAGAACTCTGAACAAATAATCCAGAGAACGTGAGTTCAAATCTCACCATGGCAGTTTCAGAATTTTAGTTCAGTTTAAAATATCTGGAAATAAAAATCTCGTATCAGGAAAAGTGAAGCTATCAAATTGTTATAAAAACACAAATGGTTCACTAATGTCCTTTAGGGAAAGAAACCAGCTGTCCTTACCTGGCTTGGCCTTTTTGTGACTCTTAACCAAACCAATGTAATTGACTCTTAGCTGCCCAGAAGTGGCCTAGGGAGACACTCAATTGTATCAAACGATTGCAGGTCAAAAAGACTCATCACGATCTTCTGAGGGCAACTATGAACAGGCAATAAATTTGACTTTGCCAACAGTACACACATACCGGGAATGAGTACAAAAATATATTGCTATTCTATTTAGTGGAATGTCTAATCATAATTCTGTACCAGCTACAGAAACCCCAGCTGGGCTGTAATTTGCTAAAAGAATAATGGCATATGAATGACGCACATCGTTATTGTGCAAATCGGCCAGAAACTTCTAGCGAGGTAGAGATACCCGAGAATTCAGAATCACCACAAATTGCTGGATGATTTGCTCCGTGAAAACGGCACCTCATCCTTAATCTCCACATGATTTTTATGATGTTGCTGCATTTGCACATTAATTGCCCAATAGATTCACTGCAGAAAGTTACGTCCAGAAATTAATAGCATAAGTACCCTTTGAACTACCTGATAATTGTTAATGACTGCCAATCAACATCTCTGGCCCAGAAAGTGAACAATTAAAAGTATGGAGTCTCATTCCTTCAGGCAGTGAATTGTTGGAGATTTTAAAATATCAAATTTTAAATGTTTAGATTTTCTTTGATTACTTTTCCTTTCTGTCTCTTTTTTCATTTTCTTAATCAAATCTTTCTTTCCCTCTCTTTTTCCTCTTTCTGCACCTGATTTGACATTGAATTCACCCACTCTAATTCACCCTCCTTCTCAGTCATTCCTCTGTTTATTTCTCAATCCTTTAATCTCATTGGTTAAGGAGATACCCTGTTGGTCTAGTCATTCACCAAGGTCGCAGATGCCTTGTTGCCTTCCCTGCACCATTACCAGCTCGCACTTCCAGCAACTTACGGGCTAAAATATTTTGAGCTGAAGGGTGCAGAGAATGTCTAACTAACCGGGCATGCCGCGAGATGCCCTGTTCCAGCAAATTCCAGCGCAGTATTTACCTTGATGTTTTCCTTTTACAAGACTATCTTTTATGCTTGCACCCAGTATCAGTGATTGCAGTTCCCTGAAACTTAGGAACCAGTATGTCTTTAGTTCCCTCATTAAGCAGCTGATTACTTCATACTGAAACTGGCCATTGCTGTAGGGTCAGTCTCAGTTGAAAAGTTCAGTGATCACTGCTTTAAAATGGAATCATACTTCCATGCTTAACAAACAAGTTCT
Organism: Pristiophorus japonicus; assembly: GCF_044704955.1. Taxonomy (NCBI): domain Eukaryota; kingdom Metazoa; phylum Chordata; class Chondrichthyes; family Pristiophoridae; genus Pristiophorus; species Pristiophorus japonicus. Next base: position 183,930,434 of record NC_091977.1, read on the forward strand.
AAAAGCTAGCATAACTACAATATTTTAAAAAATCAACAGCAGTATTATATTAGCACGCTTCCTCTGATTATCCCTTTCCTTACAGAAGTGCTCAAAATTCTGAAAAGATGGGACAGGGTAAAGAGAAATAGATGGTTTCTAGCAGCTGATGAGTCTAGAATGAAGAGCCACTGAAACAAAATTAAAAGTAAAATACTTAGAACAGAGGACAGGAGAAATTAAGCAGAGAGTTGTGAGATTATGGAAATTCAGTTGCTAATAATCACTGATTTTCCATAGGGTACATTATTTGCATCCAAGCATTGGGATTTTGCCTACTGTAGGAAACTATCAATTCCCTAAATTATTCTACCCTGGTTGAATTCAGGGTTGGTTGCACACAAGCCTAATACCTCAATTTTGTGCATCACAAAATAAGCACAAGTTGAATATATTAAACGCTTGATGTTAATCAGATTCTATTTGACCTATATTCAATGAATTACTGTGTAAATTATACATCTCTGGCCATTAGAAAAAAATAAATGCAGATGGACATTTTGCTAATACAATCAAATTAGATTTTTAATCAAACCTTTACTAAATGAAGAAAATTAATTATTTTCAATCTGTAAACTACATTAAACAGTTATATCGAGTGAATGTACACATTTTCTCAAGAAATTTCATATCTATCAGATAAAAGTTCCTCAAAGTAAATGACAGTTGTCTTATAAAGATCATCTGCTACTTTTATGTATTGGAAAAATATTACTTTGAATCACAAAATCTATTTTGAAATAACTGGTATGCTTTCAAAGAGATGCTCAATATTTATTTCTGGCTAAAATAAATGCAGATATCAAGCAAAGAGTAAGCTGTCTCCATGAGGTCAGAAAATGGCTCATGTTTGCTGACACTCTTGGCATCACAATGTACCATACTGCTGGAGACTGTCAGCTCAGAGACAAAGCCCTCTCTTGCTATTGAGCAGACATCTGGCACATTACTTTCACTGTGGATAGTGTGTCACTTTGCATACACCCTGTACAATGATACAGTAAATCAAACCCCAGTGAAGGATCTGTGATAGAGGCCTTTGTTAAACTCTGAAGGAAGGACAAAGGCAATAAAATGCTGAGCGCATTCCCTCTCAATCACTTATTTGCATTCTGATTAAATTCTGTGGCCATCTATCTTGAATATGACATTTTCTTACTGCCCTTTCATATATATTTTGCACGGAATTATTTGAAAATCTGCAATGAACCAGTTGTAAAGACTCAACTCAGTCAAATTAGAATTAACTTGAGCAACTGTCAAAATAATAGCAGATATTTTTGGTTCATCGGAGTGCATTTTTCTCAGTTAAAACAAATAGAGAGAAAATAAGCCAGTAAATTTGGAATAATTTGCATAAGTCCATCAGTCCAGCTCAGGATATCCATTTATAGGTGAAGAATTGCTCGGTAGCATTGTAGCAAAGGCATTCAAATAGAATGGGAGCAATTTTGAGCTTCCACCCAAAATGGGTCTGAATACATGTTAGGAGGCCTAAATTGAATGCAGTTGGCAGCCGGGTGCTCCACTGCAGCTTCCCAGTTTTAAAAAGGTAGCAGGAGGGGAGCCGATCCCATGGGGAGGCAAGCACAGACAATGGCTTACAGTATATTTTTGTGAAGCCTCCTGGTCCCACAAAATAAAAAAAATAAAGCGGTCTGGGGCTCTTTTGTGGAGCCGCCACCAACAGTCCCGGTTACGCCACTCGCCGTTTGGTAGGAATGGATGAAATGTGCACGTTCCATGATCCGCCGACTTGCACTTCAAAATTGCAGCTATTGTTCTATTGCAGCATAGGATCCCGATTTGCATATTTAAACAGCTTTTCACTCGAATCAGGCTGGCGTGTTGTGTGCCCATTTGCAGGCTTGCATCAAAATGACATCAAGTGGGCCTTGGGCACCCATGGGGCAGCCGAGGCCTCCTATGCCCAATTTTCTTCTCCTAGCCGTTTGTTTTGCTGAGGGGTGGGGGAGTTGAAAATCACCCCAAATGTACTTACAATGTCACTATCATCATCATCATAGGCAGTCCTCGAATCGAGGATGACTTGCTTCCACGTCAAGAAGTTCACAGGTGTTTCAATGAAGGACCTAAAATTCCAGGTCCCGAACTAAATCTTGAAGGGTGGAAGATGCCTGTGCGTGGATTGTTTTAATGTGTGGTGGCCGTTGCACACCAGCCACTACACGAGCTTGACAGAGTTAGGTCTTGGTCCAGTAGCAAGGATTAACCAAGACGACTGGAGACCAGCTCTGCTGCACGGACCTAGTGCGCACATATATCACAGTGTGGGCTAGCCCGTGCTGCCCCTGGGCCTTCGCCTTTCCTGGGCCCCGAACTCACGCCTCTCCTGGGCCCTGGTCGCATCCCTCTACAATCTCTCGCCGCTCCTTCGCCCCAACTTCGCCACTCCTTCTGTACCTGCCCACGCTCCAATCACCGATCTGGATCTTGGTGACATCCCTCTTCACTGCCATTGCTCTCCTGCTCCAGCACGTGTTGTTCCCTGGAGTGGTATGCCGCCACACTGTTCCTTCTGCTCCCCGGCCTGCTCCGATGGTGCTCGCAGGCCGGGGTGCAACGGTTTATCGGTTGAACGGCTGCACTGGTTTTATGTCACTATACACAGTGAGCAGAACACAGCTTTTCCCATTCGGAGGTCAATAAAACATTTCTAACAGAGAACTAGAAGCACACAATTCTGATTGTCATGCAGATAGCAGCTATCAATATGTAAAGGTGTTCTTGAACAGTATTTACACCCTTTTCAAAATGTTATTATATTTAACATGACCATAAAGCCACCGGAAAAAAACAATATAGCCAATTAATGGGGACTCATGCAATTAATTCCAATAATACTCTGGGGTAGAAATTACAGTTGGAGGCTTCCTGTGGGCAGCTGCCTCTGACCTGCAAAAAATCTACAAAATTGCTTGGTGGTCCGGGAGGTTCATAGATATGCACTCCTCGGCCTCTCTGGGTTCCCTTGGATAGAGGCTAACATATCCAAGGGGTGCATGCGGTTCGCAAGCAACCCTGGAGGAAAGTCACTGAGAAGACAGTTAAATTTTACTTTTACTTTGTGCAGAATTTGTTAGTAAAACAAGATGGGCTAAAAATGTGGGCCCTTTGGGGGTTAAGGGTACCAAATTGGCTCTTAAATGGCATCTGAGCAGAGCATGCACAGTTCTGAGTTGGACCGTGCCGAACACCATTTTGTTGAGGACGTTAGCGTCAGTGCTGGGAGCGTGTGCCATAAGTAAGCAGGGTAGGCAGATTGTGACATCAATCAGCGCTGCCATTTTCAACTGCAATGCTGGAGCTAATGCTCTCTCTTAAACTTACACAGCTGAATATGCTTTCAACAGCAGGAAGGACCACCCCACCAGTGCTATGTAAAGGGATCATCACCTGCGTGCAGGTTATTTGTTGATTGATTTCTATTAGCTGTTGCTGAGTTTGTAGAAGCGTTTGGTACTTTCTAGACTTCTTTAAAGTTGCCTAAATTCTACAAGGAGTGGTGTTGCAGGTTCTGAAGGACGTTGTTCTGACTTCAAGGATTCTGCCCAGACCACTTACTGCCAGACATGGGTGCAGTAATAGGCATTCCACTTGGCCTACAACATGACAGGGAGAATGAGCAGAGGTAACACAAAGCAGGACAAGCTGCTGGAAGAGGGAGGAGGAGGAAGGGGAAAAGGGCTCTCAGCTGGAGGCCATACCTGGCCATGGTGTTCAGGGAGCAATATTCCTATCTGAACCTCAGTGAGGAAAAGTGTGTCAGACATCAGTGGTTCACGAAGAATGTTCTCACTGAAATCCGCCCCCTGCTGCACCCACAACTACAATCTCAGAGCAGGGCGAAGCTAACTTTGTAAGTCACGATGGCTATGAACTTTTATGCATTAGGCTCATTCCAGGCTGAAGCAGGAGATGTTTGCAACATCTCCAAGCTTGCTGTGCACTGTGGCATAAGTGAGGTAACTGAGGCTCTATATTCCAAGAGAGCTGAATGTGTTTCATTCCCTCTGGCCAGAAAGCAGCAGGAACGAGCACACGGCTTTGTAAAGCTTTCAGGCTTCCCCATGGTGCAGGGTGTCATTGACTGTATGCACGTCGCTTAGGAGGTGCCACATGCAAACTCTGAGAAGTACCACAACCGAAAGGATTCAACTTCCTTCAATGTCCAGCTGATGTGTGATCATACTCAGCAAATCATGCAGGTCGTTGCCCAGTGTCCTGGCAGTAGTCATGATGTCTTCATTCTGCACCAGTCCACTATCCCATCTGCATTTGAGCAACCACAACAAACCAGAGGGTGGCTACTGGGTGACAAGAGCTATCCGTTAACATCATCATTATCATAGGCAGTCCCTCGAAATGAGGATAATTTGCTTCCATGTCAAAAAGGGATGAGTTCACAGGTATTTCAATGAAGGACCTAATATTCCAGGTCCTGAACAACATGTTGAAGGGTGGAAGATGCCTGTGCGTGGATTTTTTTTTAACATGTGGTGACCGTTGCACACCAGCCACCACACGGGCTTGACAGAGCTAGGTCTTGGTTCAGTGGCAAAGATTAACCAAGACGACTGGAGACCAGCTCTGCTGCACAGACCTCGTGCACACACACATCGCAGTGTGGGCTGGCCCATGCTGCCCCTGGGCCCTCGCCTCTTCTGGGCCCCGAACTCACGCCTCTCCCGGGTCCTGATCACGTCGCTCTATGAACTCTCGCCACTCCTTCGCCCCGACCCCACCGCTCTTTCCCCCCAGCCTCGCGTTAACAACATGAATCATGACTCCAGTACGCAACCATAGGACACGTGGACAGCATTCATGCAATGAAAACCATGCGGCCACACGAAACATCATCGAGCAGACCGTTAGCATGCTGAAGCAACACTTCTGGTGCCTGGACCACTCTGGAGTAGCCCTTGAAAAAAATGTAACATCCCCACTGACCCTTGGGAATCCCTGGCACAAGACCGCTCAAAGTGCAGAAAAAGTATTCTGGAAGGCGCTGAACACTTTGAGACTCTTCATTGGGAGCGCGCGAAGTCACGTACAACAGTGGAAAGAGTGCACGACAAACCAAGCACCCCACCCAACTATCCCTTCAACCACCCCCTGCCCCACCTGTGACAGAGTCTGTAGATCCCGCATTGGACTCATCAGCCACCTTAGAACTCATGTTAGTGCGGAAGCAAGTCATCTTCAACTCTGAGGGACTGCCTCAGAAGAAGAATAAGAAGTAGCCATGCCGTACTCGGTGGTTTACTGCATGCCACCGTCACAAACCTTGCCACCAACCATACGGTGATCAGCTGAGGAGCAGGAGGAGGACAGAAGGAAGAGGAGGAGGAGGAAGAGGAAGAGGAGGAAGAGGAGGAAGAGGAGGAGGAGGAGGAGGAGGAGTCAACACATACAGCTCCTTTCTGGCCAGACTGTCTGTGACCGACTCATCCGGCTGCGATACCAGTAACCGCATTCCCCAATTCCCCATTCACCAACAGTCCCACATCTTACCTTCTCTCTGTCACTGACCATCACAACATCCTCTTGCCCTCAATGCAAAGATAAAAGCCAACACAAAATAAACATTCCAAACAAATTTATAAATGAAATTATGCTATATTGTATACAAATGTAAACTAATCACCCTTGTACATTCCCTTAGTGCTTGTCTTCCGTGTGCCTTTGCCTGTCCCAGTGCTTCTACGCAGTGCTTCCCCAGTGGCTGCAGCTTGGCTGGTGGAAGGCTGCTGACTTTCAGTGGAAGAGATTGCAGATGGCCTTGGAGGACGAGCTCAAGCAGTTCTGGGACTGGAAGGCCCGGCTGCAGACTGCACCATCTCGACATGGACTGCAGCAGTCTAGGCTGGCTGGTTGACAGGCAGCAGCAAGGGCACTAGCGGACTGGTGGAGTGGTGGGGTAAAAGGCTAAATGTTGTCATCCTGAGAGAGGACAACAGGTTTGTGCTCCATGGAACTACTACCACTCCCCTGGGACAGCGCCTTAGCAATCCTAATAATCTGTTGGAGGATGGATTGCTGGACAGATGTGACACCCTGCAAACCCCTTTGCACACTAGTAAGAGCAGCCACGATGGCAGCAAGCTGAGCTTGCATGATATAAGTCTGAACTCTCACTGGAGCACCCAGACAGTGGGTAGCTTCTGCTTGTGCTGCAATGGAAGGTGAGACATCAGCCATCAGATGCTGCATCGTTGTTGGGTCCACAAGTGAGCTAATGGAGTTGGCCATAACTTCTTGGAAAGGATGAGCTCCAAGCTCTGTGCAAAGACTTGTGCCAAATTGGTGGCAGAGTCTTCCATGCTCTTTGTCAATGCACGCAGGCTTTCTGGCAGGCCTGCCAATGCACCAAGCATTTTATTGTGCATTCTGATCACCCTTCTTCTGTAGCCTGCCCCATCGAAATGCTTATCTGAATCCTCTGCAACAGAACTCATGTGCGACCTCACCCTCCAGGGACCTGGCATCAGCGCTATTCCTTTCCCCCTGCTCCAACTGCAGGCCACTTGTGCCCGGCGTCGCATCACGTGCAGATCTCATGTATAAGCTATCCTCTAAAGTTCATGTAGCGTCGGTATCTGAGCTGGGGCCTGAAAGTGTGAAATGGAATGACGGTGCTGTGCCTTCAGCATCACTGATTGCTTCCTCTTCCAGTTCCTGCTCCTCCACCACTGCCTGCCAGGTTGCAGTTCTTGGGTATCTGAAAGGAGAAAGGCACAAGGGTAGGCTTGAAAATCAGAAGAGATTATGGAATGAGCAGGAAGTGGGATGTGAGAAGGAGGATTAGGTCTAAGGATACCGTCAACTTCGATTATTTCAGCCCCGCCGCTGGCCATGGGCTCAGCGGTGGCTGCTCAAATGATGATGGCTACTGTCTATTCCAGTGGGGTAAGGTCGTGCAGCCCAGCCTGCATACCCCCTGCCCCCCTCCCCTGCACCCCCCCTCCCCACCCCCTGCTGTTTAACTCCTGCTGCCATCAGTTATGCACCAACATATCGTGCAAATAATAGGGAAGTGTGTCAGTGAGTGTGGTGCAATGTGTGCAATGTGTTTGGTTGATGTGCCTGTCAAGGTTGAATAGCTGACAATATGTGCAAGCTGTGAGATGTGGGTGTGAGGTTTGCAACAAAAGCAAAATGTGTAAGGGTGAGGTGAAGCTATGATTTATGAGGTATGATTTCTGTTTGCTAGAGATTGTTGTTAGGTGAGTGATGGGGGTGTAATGCCTTGAGCTGTGTGTGAGAATAGTGGTGCAGTTGGTCAGATATGGCATTACTCCTGTGAAGTCATTGAACTTTTTGCAGCACTGCATCTAGATCCTTGGGACCTAACTTCTGGCATTGACCGCCATGGCTACCTGCTTCCACTGCCTTCTGAGAGTTTGTCATGAGAGCCTCCTGGACCCCTATGGATATAGCACCTCTCTCCTCCTTTCCACCTCCACCACCAAGACCTCTAGTGCAGCATTAGATAACATTGAAGCACAGTCTCGCCCCTATTTCACCAATATTCAGTGTTCTTCCTGCTCACGATCTGTTCCCCAGTCACTTCCAGCACTTGCTCCAGCCAGAATGGACCTCCCCTTTAAGAGATGCAGGCTGGCTTTTAGTCGTTCAGGCTAGCTTAAAGTGCTGGTAACCTCCCACAAACTTGAGTCCCCGCTGAGGCATTCAGCCACTCAGCAACGCATTTAGTGCTGCCTCAATGCCCAAATTATTTGAATCAGCAGGCAGCACCAAGTTTGCATGCTGCTTGCATCAGAAGCAACAGGCGTGGATTAATCACGGAGATCCCCGCGCCCATTTTCAGGGGCTATCCATTTTTAGCTCCCGATTAATATTATAGAAACATAGAAACATAGAAAATAGTTGCATGCGGAGATATCATGAGGCAAAACTGACACACATAATTGGTAAAATCTTCTAAATGCTCAATATTCTTTACCCAATATTTTTATGAATAGACTGCTAAAAATGAATGCATATGTAAAATGTAAGTGGGAGAAATAATTTTCTTTTGCAACTAGTACCAAGCAGAAAAACATCAATAATAATGACAATTTTCATTTATATAGCACCTTTAATGGTGTAAAACATCTCAAGAGGCTTCACAGGAGGGTTATCAGACTAAATTTGACACCAAGCCATATAAAGAGATATTAGGAGAGGTGATCAAAAGCTTGGTGAAAGAGGTAGATTATAAGGAGCGACTTAGGATTGAGGTAGAGAGGTGGAAAGATTTTGAGAGGGAATTCCAACGCTTACAATTTAGGTGGCTGAGGGCACGGCCGCCAGTAGTGGTGCAATGAAAATTGAGGATGTGCAATAGAACATCCCTCATAAGAATTCTTCAAAATGATTAGGGACCCCAAAAGAACTGAGCATCAAATTGAACTGAACATTCCAAAAACCTCAATGCTTTATGACTGAGCAGGGGAAGGATGAGCTCCAGGGTAAATTTTACAGTCCTCAGCTGCAACCAGTGGGATTTTCGGAGATGCACTGACAGCTGAGGATTCTTATGTTCTTATGTTCTCTTTCCACTCACTCTTCAACATGATGTAGCAACTCTCTAAGGTCAGGTAAAGTGATTAGGAGACGAGTTCTGCCTAGGTGGAACGTAAGAACATAAGAATTAGGAGCAAGAGTCGGCCACTTGGGCCTTTGAGCCTGCTCTGCCATTCAATTAAATCATAGTTGATCTTCTACCTTAACTCCACCTCCCACACTATCCCCATATCGCTTGATTCCCTGCGTGGATATTTGGTCTGAATTATACCCCCTTTCAACACCAAAATCAATATCTGCTGGTCTTTCAGCTGGCTGCCATTAACTGAGGTTGTGTCTCATTTTTATAATGAATTATTCGATTATTGATTATTTGCATTATTTAACCAGTCTCACCAGATATGTTTCTCAATAATTGAGTGTACATCTGAAGGAGATTCAATTTTTGATCCATGACTATAGTTATTTTATTGGTTGAAAAACTATTACCTAAAGGCAATCATGAGAAAGAAGATAAGTCTTCAATTCAGCCGGAGTATTTTAGGAGAATCATAGAAATTTATGGCACAGATGGAGGCCATTCAGCCCATCATGTCTGTGCTGGTTGAAAAAGAGCTATTCAGTCAAATCCCATTTTACAGTTCTTGGTCCATAGCCTTGTAGGTTACAGCATTTCAAATGCATATCCGAGTACTTTTTAAATGCAATGTGGGTTTCTGCCTCTACCACCCTTTCAGACAGGGAGTTCCAGAGCCCCACCACCCTCTGGTTGAAAAAAGTTCTCCTCAACTCCCCTCTAACCCTTCTACCAATTACTTTAAATCTATGCCCCCTGGTTATTGGCCTCTCTGCTAAAGGAAATAGGTCCTCCCTATCCACTCTATCTAGGCCCCTCATAATTCTATGAACCTCAATTAGGTCTCCCTTCAGCCTCCTCTGTTCCAAAGAAAACAACCCCAATCTTTCCTCATAGCTAAAATTCTCCAGTCCTGGCAACATCCTCAAAAATCTCCTCTGTACCCTCACTAGTACAATCACATTGTTCCTCTAATGTGGTTACCAGAACTGTATGCAGTACTCAAGCTGTGGCCTAACTAATGTCTTATATAGTTCAAGCATAAGCTCCCTGCTCTTATATTCTATGCCTTGGCTAATAAAGGAAAGTATCCCGAATGCCTTCTTAACCGTCTTATCTACCTGTCCTACTACCTTCAGGTATCTGTGGATATGCACTCCAAGGTCCCCGTGTTCCTCTACACTTCACAGTATCCTACCATTTATTGTGTATTCCCTTGCCTTGTTAGCCCTCCCCAAATGCATTAATTCACACTTCTTGATTGAATTCCATTTGCCACTTTTCTGCACACCTGACCAGACTATCGATATCTTCCTGCAGTCTACAGCTTTCTTCCACACTATCAACCACATGACCATTTTTGTATCATCTGCAAACCTCTTAATCATACCTGCTATATTGATGTCTTAATCATTGATATATGTACCACAAAAAGCAAGGGACCTAGTACTGAGTCCTGCAGAACCCCACTGGAAACATCCTTCCAGTCACACAAACACCTGTTGACTATTACACTTTGCTTCCTGCCATTGAGCCAATTTTGGATCCAACTTGCCTCTTTCCTATAGACCCCATGGGCTTTTACTTTGCTGACCAGTCTGCCATGCGGGACCTTTCAAAAGCCTTGCTAAAATCCATGTAGACTACATCAAACACGTTACCCTCATCGACCTTCCTTGTTACCTCCTCAAAACAGTCAATCAAGTTAGTCAGACACGACCTTTCCTTACAAATTCATGCTGACTGTCCTTGATTAATTCATGCCTTTCTAATTGACGATTAATACTGTCCTCAGAATTTTTTCCCACAATTTGCCCAACACCGAGGTTAGGCTGACTGGCCTTCAATTACTCAGTCTAGCCCTTTCTCCCTTTTTAAACAATGGTACAACATTAGCAGTCCTCCAGTCCTCTGGCACCACACCTCTAGCCAGAGAGGATTCGAAAATAATGGTCAGAGCCTCTATTTCCGCCCTTGCTTCTCTTGATAGCCTGGAATAAATTTCATCCAGGCCTGGCGATTTATTTACTTTCAAAGATGCTAAACTTCTTAATACTTCCTCTATCACTATACCTCACACTCCTCCTCCTTAACTACAATGTCTGCACCGTCCCTTTCTTTTCTGAAAACGGACGCAAAATATTCATTAAGAACCATACCCGCATCTTCTGCCTCAACACACAGGATCCCTTTTGGGTCTCTTTGGATTATAAGCTTGAAGCTGCTTGTTTAACTGTCTGGAGTAAACCACATTTAACTGTCCCTACAGTGAAGTACAACACAGTTGAGATTTCCCTTGTTCCTCCATCCCTTATTACCCAGGCCTCAAATAGAATAAGGAATGATAGTTGTTCATCACTCTTAAGAACCAAGGATTGATGAGATACTTCATCCAGAATCAAAACTATCAAAAAGGCTATTATCCACAACATGGTGCATGAAATGCTACTGTAAGTTTTCAGCTAAATTGCACATCGGATATAAAGCACTTAAACCCTTATGGAATATTGGCATAGGGACACATGAAGCGGAAAATCTTCTGGGGAACATTAGTGCTTAAAAAGCTGCATTATTCTTTAAAGCACTGATTTTAAAAATTGCATATCCTTCAAGAGGCTATGTAACAAGACAAGGCCACATGAAAGATTTATCATGGGCATGGCTTCAGCCCAGCTTATTTTCAGGATACAGAATGATTTTTATTGAAACGCTGATGCTGTGAAGAATCGATGCTACTTAGTTTACAGCTCAGCAACAGCAAAGGCAGCTGGGAGCATGCATTAACACAACTTCAGTTACTGTTATGAATAACATGGTTGGGCAGCTTCCAAGAGAGCTTGATGAGATGATGCTGATGTATGCATTACAAAGTCAAAAAGTACAGGCAGTTCTTTGGTGGATTTTATAGCAGGAATCAGGGGTTGTACTTAAGAAAAGGCAGCTTTGTGACACAAAACTAAGTTAGGGCTATGATTTACTTTTCCTGCCAAATGTCTTCATACCACAAATGCCAAGACTATTTTTAGCTGCCATGAACAAACAGTTTCATTAACATTAACCAAATACGATGAGTCATTCAAGGACAAGCTACAGTTTGTCGTTTGACACAGATCTATGCAAAGAAATGTTGCTAAACCTCAATATCTCTTGCCTCTTTTTAGCCATAGTAGCTTATATTTCTCACTAAGAATACGGAAATCAAATGATTTATTTCAGTAATTGGAATGCAGTATCTATGACAGCCGAACTCTAAAACAAAATCCAAATAAATGTCTGCAACAGAAGATATAGCAATGGCTCAAAATTAAATGTATCAGGTTAGGTACATTAACATTTAGCTGAAGTTATTTCTTATTTCACTCAGATTTTTTAATGTCAGAAATGAGACGAAACGATAGTGTATATGTTAGTGCTGTATCATTAACCTTTTGCGAAGGTAACATTGTAATGATGTTGAATATGTCTGAAAAAGACATAGTCTAAAAATTAAAGCCAGACCTTCCAGAGTGGAATTAGGAAACACTTCTATGCGCAAAAGATGGTAGAAGTTTGAAACTCTCTTCCGCAAACAGCAATTGATGCTAGATCAATTGTTAATTTTAAATCTGAGATTGATAGCTTTTTGTTAACCAAAGGTATTAAGGGATATGGGCCAAAGGCAGATTATGGAGTTAGGTTGCAGATTAGCCATGATCTCATTGAATGGCGAAACAGGCTTGAGGGGCTGACTGGCCTACTCTTGTTCCTATGTCCTACGCTCCTATGTTTGTCCTAGTGGATCAGCATTCTGTACAAGCAATAAATTAACATTGGTCGTAATAGAAAATACAATCTATAGAATGTTCTCTTATCCTGTTCCTCACAATATTATAATTATCAGGCATTATATAGTCTGTATAAGTCCACCAAGGTAGGTAGAAAACAATCTAGCAATGCAACAGCACATATTTTATGATCTGAAATCCTTCAACTCAAATGTCACAATGTGAAGCAACATTTTTTAACATGATACAGCCTCAGCCTTGAAGTTACATATGGGCACAACTGCACAAAATTAATGTTTACCTCTATTGCCTGACTGCTTGCCTGACATCTAGTTTTGAATAAGCCTTTACTTCCTCCAATGAAATATTCTAAGACTGAATCAATAATTTTTAGCCCCTACCACAAACTCGGTATCTTCACCACAACCTCCATTTCCTTCCTGGCCACTGTCTGAAGCTGAACCAGACTGTTTACAACCTTACCGTTCTGCTTACCATCAAGCTGAGTTTCCAACTCCTATATCCTCTCCATGGCAAAGATCACTTACTTCCACCTTTGTAGCATTGCCTGTCTCCGCCCCTACTTCTGCCCATCTACCGCTGAAGCCCTCATTCATGCATTTGTCACTGCCACATTACAGGAAACGTTACAAGGACACCCTCAAAGCCTCCCTGATAAAGTGCAACATCCCCACCGACACCTGGGAGTCCCTGGCCAAAGACGGCCCTAAGTGGAGGAAGTGCATCCGAGAGGGCGCTGAGCGCCTCGAGTCTCATCGCCGAGTGCATGCAGAAAACAAGCGTAGACAGCGGAAAGAACTTGCGGCAAACCTGTCCCACCCTCCCCTACACTCAATGACTGTCTGTCCCACCTGTAGCAGGGACTGTGACTCTTGTATTGGACTGTTCAGCCACCTAAGGACTTATTCTAAGAGTGCAAGCAAGTCTTCCTCGATTCCAAGGGACTGCCTATGATGATGATGACTGCCACATTAGAACATAAGAACATAAGAAATAGGAGCAGAATTAGGCCATTTGACCCCTTGAGCCTGCTCCACCATTCAATAAAATCATGGCTGATCTGATCATGGACTCAGCTCCACTTCCCTGCCCACTCCCCATAATCCTTTACTCCCTTATCACTTAAAAATCTGTCTATCTTTGCCTTAAATATATTCAATGACCCAGCCTCCACAGCTCTCTGGGGCAGAGAATTCCATAGATTTACAACCCTCTGAGAGAAGAAATTCCTCCTCACCTCAGTTTTAAATGAGCAGCCCCTTATTCTGAGACTATGTGCACTAATTTTAGTTTCCCCTATGAGTGGAAATATTCTCTCTGTATCCACCTTGTCAAGCCCCCTCATTATCTTATATGTTTCGATAAGATCACCTCTCATTCTTCTGAACTCCAACGTGTATTGGCCCAACCTACTGAACCTTTCTTCATAAGTCAACCTCCTCGTCTCCGGAATCAACCTAGTGATCCTTCTCTGAACAGCCTCCAATGCAAGTATATCCTTTCTTAAATACGGAGACCAAAACTGTAAGCAGTACTCCAGGTGTGGCCTCATCAATACCCTGTACAGTTGTAGCAGGACTTTTCTGCTTTTATACTCTATCCCCCTTGCAATAAAGGCCAACATTCCATTTGCCTTCTTGATTACTAGCGGTACCTGCATACTAACTTGTGTTTCATGCACAAGGACCCCCAGATCCCTTTGTACATCAGCATTTTGCAATTTTTCTCCATTTAAATTATAATTTGCTTTTCTATTTTTTCTGCCAAAGTGGATAACCTTACATTTTCCCATATTATACTCCATCTGCCAAATGTTTGCCCACTCACTTAGTCTGTCTATATCCTTTTGCAGATTTTTTGTGTCCTCCTCAAAATTTGCTTTCCCACCCATCTTTGTATCATCAGCAAACTTGGCTACATTACACTCGGTCCCTTCTTCCAATTCATTAATATAAATTGTAAATAGTTGAGGACCCAGCACCGATCCCTGTGGCAGCCCACTATTTATTGTTTGCTAACTGGAAATAACCCATTAATCCCGACTTTGTTTTCCGTTAGTTAGCTAATCCTCTATCCATGCTAATATATTATCCCGAACCCTGTGAACTTTTATCTTGTGCAGTAACCTTTTATGTGCAGGCACCATATTGAATGCCTTCTGGAAATCCAAATACACCACATCCACTGGTTCTCCCTTATCCACCCTGTTCGTTACATCCTCAAAGAACTCCAGCAAATTTGTCAAACATGATTTCCCTTTCATAAAACCATGCTGGCTCTGCTTGATTGAATTATGCTTTTCCAATTATCCCGCTACTGCTTCCTTAATAATGGACTCCTGCTTTTTCCCAACAACAGATGTTAGGCTAACTGGTCTATAGTTTCCTGCTTTTAGTCTGCCTCCTTTTTTAAGGTTACTCCATTGCTTTCCTGACTACTCTCCTATCCTACCCATTCCTAAACTTCAGTTCACCGAAACTCTTATGCGTGCCCGTATCCTATGTCCCCACTTACCCAGCACCCTTTCCTCGCTGAGCTACATTGAATCTCAGACCCTCAACACCTAAAATTTAAAATGAGCATCCTAGTGTTTGAATTCCTCATTGGTTTTTCACCTTCATCTCTGTAATCTCTTCCAGACTACAAAACCCACCCCATAACTCTCCGTTCCTTTGACTCCAGCCTCTTATAATTCCCTCTCTCCCTTCATCCCACCATTGGCAACTGTGTTTTCTGCCACCTACATCCCACTCTCTGGAATTTTCTCCCTAATTCCTTCTGTTTCTTCATCTTCCTCTCCTCCTTTAATACCCCACCTTGAAACCTACTTCTTTGACCAAGTTTTGGTAATTCCTTCTAAATCACTCTTTCTTTGATTCGGCATCCATTTGTCCTCCCACCTCTGTAAAGCACCTTGGAACAGTTGTCGACATTAAAGGTTCTACGTTGATGCAAGTTGTTGTTGTGGTTAAACGATATATGCAGTATGCTTCAAAAACACACATTACATAAGATAAGAAGTATGTTGAAAAAAGGTCTCTGAATTCAGATACTTGAGATTTGATCATGCTCTTCTGCTGCTGATTCCAAGCCCATTCCGACCACTTGCTTAGGCTGAACCAGATTGTGTGAAACCTTGACATCCTCTTTAACCCAGAGCTGAGCATTCAACCTAATTTTCTTTCGTCCTACTTATTTTCAGCTCCACCTCCACCTTTCTGATGGCATGGCTGGCTGGCTGTTGGGCAGATAGGCCTGCAACACCAGACCACAAAGTGGAGGTAAAGATTGGCGGAGGGGAATCGGAGGCTAGAGGGGGGATCTGAAGCTGGATGTGGGAGTACGGAAGGCCAGAGGCGAGAGCGGAGGCCGTAAGAGGGAGGTTGGAAGGCCAGAGGGAGGATCTGGGGCTGGAGTTCGGAGGTCAGAAGGCCAGAGCAGGGATCTAGGGTCAGAGGTGGAAGGCCAAAAGGGGATCAGCAGCCAGAGAGGAGAGGTCAAAAGGACGGAGGGGGATCAGGGCCGAGAGCCGGGGACAAGGGGTCAGAAGGCTGGAGGGGGCATCAAAGAAGGGGTCAGGGGCTGAGGATCGGAGGCTGGGGAGGGGATCAGTGATTGGAGGAATTGTGGAGTTGGGGGAGAGGGGCATTGGAGGCCTCAGGAGGTCAAGGGGAGATCTTAAGGGTCGGGAGGTGACCGATCATAGGGATTGATGAGGCAGGAATGCTAGATCCAGAAGGTAAGTGGAAAGGGACTTACCTCCTGAAAGACACTTACCTCCTGGATCCAGCAGTCCTTGCCTCCCTTTAGCTGGCGGGCTCCCTGCGGCCTGGGAAATGGCCCCGCCCATGGGTTAATTTTAAATGGTGGATCACCATGAAGCACACAGTCTTATTAGAATATTTAAAGTGCCAACCGGTCTCCTGCGAGCAGGTTAGCTGCCCGCCCCCGTCCTTCCTCCGTTCAAACCGGAAGTGGAGGAGGGTTGGGGTCGGGATTCAGATTTATAACTCTTTATCCTCCCACCAATCCCAAACCACCAGTTTTGTGGGGATAAAATTTCCCCTATTGTCTTCCCATTGAATTTAATATCTACCTAACCAATGAGATGAAGCCTATCTAACAGCTCTCTCAAAAAACAGTAGGGTAGAGTTTCTGCTTTGGATGCAATCGGGAAAATGCTTGAAATTGCGCTGGTTAGGTTACAGCTCAAGTTTCCGCAAAAGTTTGTTTGCATAATCATAAACATAAAATTTTCCATGAACTAGTGCAACCTGATGCAGTTTTATTAATACAGCTGAAAATGGGTTTACCACCAAAATTAAGCATTTTTAGTAAGGATGTCCAGTCCGTCACTTGTGATAACCTGATTTAACTACAGTATACTAAACCAGTTAACAGTTTCATTGGTATACACTCATCAGTTTTTTTAGTAAATTAGATATTTTTTGATAATTAAAGAGGGCGAAATTGCCCTTTTTTATAGCCCCATTAGCGCCTCCGGGGGAATTACCCTGGAGATTTGGGAGGCATTGTGACGTTAGTGCCGCTTTCCACGATTTGTGCCCCACGCTGGCTGGCACACGCATGGCGATGATCCCCGTGGACGGTGAGGATGGTGCTCGCCAATGTCACTGCCAGCTTTGTGCAGGCCACTTACGCCGTGGGGTGCCATGTTTTTCTGTCAGCCGACTCTTCTGTCTGCCCGACAATGGTAGCCCTCGTCACGACTGGGCCGCCATTCTGCAGTCCGGCACTCCGTTTTGGGTGCCAGGCTGTTGGCCCAGTCGAGGGCATCCCTGGTGACCCAATGGCAGCTGCCAAAGAGACTGCAGAGTGCTCAGCGGCCCTCCCCTTTAATTGAAAGGGTGGGACATTGTGACGTATTCAGCGCCGTGTTCACGTGGTCAGTGCGGCGCTGATTCACATCGCCCTGCATCCACCCTTCTACCGCCCCGCGGAGTCACAGAGCACCTCCGACAGCGTCCCGTACATTTTTCACAGTTAAAGACCCGAATTCCGGGTCGCTTACCGATACTTCGCACCAGGCGATAACATTTCACATAATTCGAATTATGCGCCCCAAACAGGACGCAGGACAGTTTTGCTCCCAAAGCTTTTAAAATGTGTCTGCTTGTGCTTGTGTGCCGAAGAAAATGAGCGCAATTTGAAGAGCCTTCCCGAACCAGTGCAATGGACAGAATCTCACAATTTCAACCTGGGGCCAGTTTTGTGGGTGAGGTCTGGTTTGGGTGAACTGAATCCTGAACCAGTGTAAAAGATTGCAGAAAACAAGAGCGTAAGTGTTTTTGGGCATAACTCAGTTGCGTTTTAAATTCCCCAACCTTTTGCGCTGGTTTGGTGATTGCGCTGGAATCTGGGTGCAAAACTAATGAAATTAAATGTAAACTCTACCCCAGAATCTGCAGCAATGCAGCACTGCCCTAGCATGTCTGCTTAGATTGTGTGCCCAATTCCTTAAGTAGGTCTTGAAACCACCACTGTCTGACTCAGAGATAGACTGTACCAAATGAGACAAGCTGACACCCTAACTGAGGCTGACACCTTCATTCCCTAAAAATGAAGGTCAGTTTAAGAAAATATTATGCTTCGTGCCAAAATATTAATTTAATATCAAGCATGTGAAACTCTGAAAGGCTGTGATACATTTTCTTGCTAACCATTGAGAGAGCCTAATTACTAAATTATAGTTAGCATGGATAGTGGGGCAAAGTAACACATTTTACATCAATTTTTATAACACACAACCTTTTCAATCTGTGTATGCCTGGAACTTTGTGATATGCTTTGGCTCTCTGATAATTTCTCCATCATTTATCAAATCTCATGTGACCGTCTTTATTAATGTTCAGCATTTATAAGCAATTGTATCTCTCCACAGAGCTGCTTGATGAAAGCATCTGTCATTTCTGTTAGGTGATTCAACACACTTCTAGCCTTCACCAGCATATCAATGAGGAGATGTTGCGAGCTTACCCGTCTCATTCCAGAATGCTCTGGCAGAAAAAAAAGCTTTGTATCGTCCAAAGCTGCATTAGACTTTTTACGATGGCAGTGATGTTTCCCAGCAGACCACTATATCTGAAAAGATCCATAAATTGTTTTCTGTGATATGTGATTTGTAGGCTGAAGCTATAATAGTTATGTGGATAGCAGCCTGAGAAACAACATTGCATATTACCTACTTGGAGCTAACTTCACAATTCGGGTGCATTTCTGATAATTTTAATACCAGGTTGAACCACCCTTATCCGGAACCCTTGGGACCCGGCCTGTTCTGGATAAGGGATTTGTCCGGACAAGGGGTGGTCACGTTAAATTGGATGGTATAGGTACTGAGCAAGGGGATATTGGGGCTGGCTAGCTTGGGGCTGGGAGTGTGACAGAGAGATCATGGGGGGAGGGGGGCAGTGGATCGTGAGGTCAGGCCAGCGATTGCGGGGGTCGGCAGCGAGGAAGGACTTCAATTTGTTCAATTTGTTCATGTCGGAGTTCTGCACATGCGCCAACCGGTGGCCGGGAATGGTTCTGAATGAGGGATGGTTCCGGATAAGGGAGGTTCAACCTGTACAGAACTTAGAGGGGTAGCTCCTGTTTATCATAGACTACTGTAATATCCAGAAACAATTTGGGAGTTAGAAATCAGTCTACTCCAGTTGGTAGCACTCCAGGACTTGTGTACCTAATCTATGTTGACATTCCAGTGCAGTACTGAGAGAATGTCAGAGGTGAAGTCCTTTGTTAAACTGAGGCCCCATCTGCTAGTCTGGTGGATGGTAAAGAATCCATGGGACTACTTGACTAAGAGGAGGGAGTTCTCCGTGTGTCCTGGCCTCAAAAGGCAGATTAACTGACTTTTGTTTCAATGTTGTGTGCAAAATGGTCACTACACATGCCTATATAATAATTACATGTGAAGCGTGATAAAGTGCTCTAAAATTGCAAGGGGCTGTTTTTCCTGACCTTTGCCTCCAGGAACACCTATTTCTCAAGTGCAAAGGACAGAAATGCAGCTGGGGGTGTCCTTCTCTTGCGTCTCCAGCCACTTTTCATTGCCTTAGGATGTCTAGGCTTTCTCTGAGGGGCAGAGTTGGCCTCGTGTCTGCAATAAGTGACACCCAGTGTATCGATATCAATGTGATGGAAGAAGGTGTTCCCAGCCTTTTGCCTCAGTTTACTATCATAGTGGCTCTGGGGTGTAGAGAGGTGCGTGTTTCAAGAAGCTGGAAGTGGGCTATGCACCAGGACCCCTCACATTGGAGGCTCTGAGGGGCCCAACTACAGGCTGGAGAGGAACTTGAAGGTAGGTTCAAAACCTGTTTCTAAAGATCCACCAGATCTTTGGACTTTGGGTCCTTACAGATGCTGATGGAGAAAGTAGACAGAATGTTCTGAAGACAGTGGCCTGGACCGTTGTTGTTTGCCTCTTCCTCTTATCACCCATTTCCAGCATCAAGGGAATACAACCAGGCCATGTTAATAGCCCAGCCCGACAAATTTGGGATCGGCTTGGAGTAGATAAGTGCAGCATATTTCAGGTGGGCTGTGCCTGTGCAAGATCAGGGCCAAGGGGGAGGTAAGAAAATGGCACCACATGACTTTCTTTATTTACCCTGTTCTGGTGCTGGACCTGTAACCTATGTAATGAGTGCAAGAAGCTGATAGAGATCCATGTCACCAAGAGATAGACCATCTATACAACTGCCTCTCCTGCTTTCCCCATTCTCTTAGTTCACCAAACCAAACCTTCTCCTATACCATTCCTACTCCAACCTTAATCCTTCTCTCTCCCCAGTAACTCCCACATCTCCCCCTCTCCAAACTCATCTAGTCTGCAAGACCTACCTCCTACGTCCTCAACCCAATTTCTACTAAAACCATCTTTGCTTCCTAGCCCCCATGCTGAATGACATCATAAATGGTTCCATGTCCTCAGGTACTGTCGCTGAAGTTACCCTTGTGAAGAATAGTTGCTTGGGTGATATATCAAAAAGTTGCTGGCACCCTTGGTACTATATCCCAGGGATGTGATCGGGACCCAGGGGAGGCGTGAGTTCGGGGCCCAGGGGTAGCACGGGCCAGCCCACACTCCGATATGTGTGCGCACTAGGCCCGTGCAGCAGAGCTGGTCTCCAGTCGCCTTGGTTGTCCTTGCCACTGGCGCAAGACCTAGCTCTGTCAAGCCTGTGTGGTGGCTGGTGTGCAACGGCCATGCCACGTAAAAAAAATCCACGCACAGGCATCTTTCACCCTTCAACATGTAGTTCTGGCTCTGGAATATTAGGTCCTTCATTGAAACACCTATGAACTCATCCCTTTTTGGCAAGAAAACAAGTCATCCTCGTTTCGAGGGACTGCCTATGATGATGATGATATCCCAGCATACTTCACTCCTCAAAAGGTGACAGGGGAAATTGAAATAAGAGTGGAATAATGCCATACGTTAAAAGGGATCAATTGTGAAATCATATATAGGCGGATGAGCTAAGCATGAAGCTCAAAGGGCGAGAAATTTGGTGGGATACCGCTCCTCACAAGGATTGGAACAGGGGCACTAAAGGGTTGGTAGCTGCGAGCGCCGACATTCGCACCGCTCGGCAATTTCAGTATGTCAGTACTGGCGGTGCAAAGGAGTATCACTCGGGAGTGTCGCTCCAGTGTAAAACGCCCCCAGTATTGACTCGCAATCAAAATTTGTTTTGCGCTGCACTCGTAGTGCAGAGCTGTCCTGGTGGTGGTAAGGAAGGAATGACTGCATGAAGTAAGTGTGATTGATTTAATTTTTCATTTTTTTGCAATTCACCTTTATTTGAGGTGAGTAATTGTCGTGTATGTACTTTTGGGATCACTAGCCACTCGATGGCGTCACTGTTGAAGGCCATTGAGCTGCACGCCAGCCATTTTGTATATTAGGCACTTTGGGCCTTAATAAAGCAGAGCCAAGGTCACACCTCTTGGAGTTAAACAGTACTCAGTCTAACAGTTATTGCATGCACAACATTTGGCAATGATGCAATAAGAACCTTTGCATGCAAAAATTAGCACAATTGGATTATTGGAGCGATTTGTGGAAGGAGAAGATTGGGCAGACTTTATGAGCCATTTGAGCCAGTTCTTCATGACCAACAAAATGGAGGAGGTCAGCGACGCAGATCGGCGCCAGATGGTGTTCCTCATGGTTTGCGGTCCAAAAATTATGGTCTGATAAAGAATCTACTTTTGCCTGTGAGTCCAACAGAGAAGATGTATGAAGAATTATGTACACTGGTACAGGACCACCTTAAGCCAGATGAAGGCATCATCATCTCGAGATACAGATTTTACATGCACATTCGCTCAGAGGGCCAGAATGCGGCGGGATTCGTTGCTGACCTGAGACGTCTAGCGGGACTGTGTAAGTTCGGGGCTGTGTTGGCAGACATGCTGTGGGACTTCTTTGTAATCGGCATCAACCACGAGGTGATCCTGCGTAAACTATTGGCGATGGAGACGTTGGACTTGAACAGGGCCATCACGATTGCTCAGTCATGCATGACGACAGATAGAAGTCTAAAGCAGATATCAGTGAAAAATCAAAACTTGGCAAGTACTGTAAATATAATTGATTTGGTGTTCGGCAGAACGGCACATGGCAGGGCCTACTCGACTGTGTATGCGAAACCTGTGGCTGCCCAAAGTCCGCCAGCGGAAAAGCATCCGATTTTTCCATGTTAATGTTGTGAGGGAAATCACCAGCACGAGCAGTGCCGATTTAAGCAATATAGTTGCAAAGGCTGTCTGAGAGTGGGGCATTTCCAGCGCAAGTGTCCGCAGATGAGCAAGCGTGCTGCGACACACCACATGGAGGATGTTAGTCAGATGAGTGTGGATCCGGATACGCAATCTGAGATATCAGAGGAGGAAGTGTATGGACTGTACTCATTCCTAACTAAAAGCAAACCAATAATGATCAACGTGAAATTTAATGGGGTGCCGGTATCAATGCAACTGGACACGGGGGCAAGTCAATCGATAATGAGCCAGTGGGCATTCGACAAGCTGTGGGATACTAAGGCTGTGAGTCCTAGGCTGAGCCCAGTCAATGTCAAGTTGCGCAAGTACACCAAAGAACTCATAACGGTGATTGGCAGTGCCACAATTAATGTGTCGTATGACAGTGCGGTTCACGAGTTACCGCTATGGATTGTCCCAGGCAATGTCCCAACGCTGTTCGGCAGGAACTGGTTTGAAAAAAATCAGATGCGATTGGAACGACATCAAGGTGTTGTCGTTGGAGAAAGATACATGTGCCCAAGTACTGAGCAAGTTCCCCTCGCTGTTCAAATCAGGCATCGGCAACTTCACGAGAGCCAAGGTGCAGATCCACATGGACTCGGATGCAAGACCCATCCATCATAAAGCTCGGGCAGTTCCATAAAGGACTGTCTATTTATCACAGGTGCCCTTTTGGAATTCGCTCGGCTGCAGCAATATTTCAGAGGAACATGGAGAATCTACTGAAGTCCATTCCCAGAACCGTCGTGTTCCAAGATGACATCCTGATCACAGGTCGTGACTCCGAGGAACATCTGAACAACCTGGAAGAGGTTCTACATCGTCTGGAGAAAGTGGGACTCAGACTGAAACGCTCAAAGTGCGTCTTCATGCCACCAGAGGTCGAATTCCTGGGGAGGAAAATTGCTGCTGACGGCATCAGGCCCACAGACGCGAAAACCAAGGCCATCAAGAATGTACCCAAGCAGCAGAATGTGACGGAGCTGCTTTCGTTCCTGGGTCTACTCAACAACTTCGGTAACTTCCTACCTAAATTGAGCACCTTATTAGAACCACTGCACATGCTGCTAAGAAAAGGCGACAACTGGGTGTGGGGTGCATCTCAAGACAGAGCTTTTGGGAAAGCCACTAATCTGCTTTGCTCGAACAAGCTGCTGGTACATTATGACCCATGTAAACGTTTAGTATTAGTATTGGCCTGTGATGCTTCGTCATATGGAATTGGTT
Source organism: Pristiophorus japonicus (assembly GCF_044704955.1). Lineage (NCBI taxonomy): Eukaryota > Metazoa > Chordata > Chondrichthyes > Pristiophoridae > Pristiophorus > Pristiophorus japonicus. Next base: position 183,953,906 of record NC_091977.1, read on the forward strand.
GCGTACTCCAACAAGTTAATGAGTCGGGTAAACTTCAACCAGTCGCGTATGCTTCAAAAAGTTTGTCTAAAGCGGAAAGAGCCTACCGCATGGTAGAGAAAGAAGCACTAGCCGTGTATATGGGGTTAAAAAGATGCATCAGTAGCTGTTTGGTCTTCGGTTTGAACTGGAGACAGATCACAAGCCGCTCATTTCATTGGGTTCTCTGAAAACAAAGGTATCAATACCAATGCTTCATTCCGCATCCAGAGGTGGGCGCTGATATTGTCCGCTTATGATTATGTCATTCGCCATAGACCTGGCACCGAGAATTGTGCCGATACTTTGAGCCATCTGCCGTTGCCCACACTGGAGGTACAAATGCCACAACCCGTAGATCTATTGTTAGTTATGGATGCTTTTGAGAGTGAAGGAACCCCTGTCACGGCCCAACAAGTTAAGACCTGGATCAGCCAAGACCCGATTTTATCGGTGGTGAAGAGTTGCATCCTCAAAGTTGATTGGTCTGCCATACCCAAGCAAATGTGCGAGGAAACCAAACCTTACATTCGTCGCAAAGACGAACTGTCTATTCAGTCGGATTGTGGGGCAATCGTGTTGTTATGCCAAGAAAGGGAGAGAGAAATTTGTACGTAATAGCACACATCCCGGCATTGTAATGATGAAAGCTATTACCAAGTTTCATGTATGGTGGCCGGGAATTGACTCTGAGCTGGAATCATGTGTGCATCAGTGCAACACTTGCATGCAGCTCAGCAAAGCACCAGCGGAATCGCCGCTGAGTCTGTGGTCATGGCCGTCCAAACCATGGTGCAGGATCGACATAGACTTTGCAGGTCCCTTCCTGGGGAAGATGTTTTTAGTTGTGATGGATGCATATTTGAAGTGGATAGAGTGTATAATCATGTGTCATCCACCACATCCACAGCTACCATTGAGAATCTCAGTGTCATGTTCGCGACACATGGTCTGCCTGACATCGTTGTTAGCGACAACGGATCTTGCTTCACCAGTCAGGAGTTTCAAGAGTTCATGAAACTCAATGGTATCAAACATGTAAGGTCAGCACCGTTCAAACCTGCATCCAATGGACAAGCAGAACGTGCTGTCCAAATCATAAAGCAGAGTATGAAGCGAGTAACCCAAGGGTCACCGACTGCAGACCCGCCTGTTATGCATACTGCGGAATTACAGGATAAGACACACTTAGCGGGGTCTCGCCTGCTGAATTAATGATGAAGAGAGGTCTTAAGACCAAGCTATCTCTTGTACACCCTGACCTGAATAATCATGTTGAATATAGAAGAAAAAGTCAGCAAGGGTATCACGATCGCGTAGCTGTGTCATGCGATATTTCTGTATATGATCCTGTCTATGTTCTGAATTAATGTCAAGGGTCCCAAGTGGATCGCTGGTACTGCCATGGCCAAGGAGGGCAATCGAGTATTTATTGTCAAGCTCAAAAATGGGCAAACATGCAGGAAACATATGGATCAGACAAAGCTGAGGCACACAGACGAACCAGAACAGTCGGAGGAAGAGATAATCGATGACCAACCAACCTACCCCCAGTCATCAGAGGACTCAGTGACCATCAGTGAATCGGGACTTTCAATCACTGACATGTTCAATGAAAATGGACTTTCAAACCCTGACATGGCCATTGCCACTTCCACCAGGTCAGCCACCCAGCCACCAGTCACAACAGACTCTGAACACTCACCGAAGGCTGGAGTTGAACTGAGATGGTCAATCTGGGAGCGTAAAACACCGGACCGTCTCAATTTGTAAAAGACTGTGTTAATATCTCAGAGTGGGGTATTGTCATGTATGTACTTTTGGGATCACTAGCCACCAGATGGCGTCACTGTTGGAGGCCATTGGGCTGCACGCTCAGTGCGTGCAGCCCAAGTATAAAAAGCCAGCCATTTTGTATATTAGGCACTTTGGGCCTTAATAAAGCAGAGCCAAGGTCATACCTCTTGGAGTTAAACAGTACTCAGTCTAACAGTTATTGCACACACAACAGTACTATATAGGGAATGTTTGTTGTGATTTTTGGTCCAATTTTTTTTTCCAGGGAGGCCTCCCTTAGGGTGCTATGAAGCTGGCTTTTTAGCTTGAGATATTCAGTTGCTCACCAGCCCTAGCTCCTTAAAATAAGTGTGGAACGCTTCCCTTTGTGCTCCACTCCACTCTCAGGGCGCAACCACTGAATTTGTTGGCTGTCTACGCAAACCATTTCCCAGTGCTAAATTTATCCACCACCTGACACAGTGCATAGTGATTGATTCCTCTGATGAATTCTCAAGTGAATGCTAACTCTTAGGTTGAAAACCCTTCAACCTAATTACCAGCCAAAAGTATATTATAATAAAAAAACCTGCCGAAACTCTGAAATTAGAAACAGGAAATGTTGTGATAAGATGTACATCCAAACTGTTAACCTGTCTTTTCTCTTGTGGTTTCTCAGATGCTGACAGACTGCTGTGCATTTCCAACATTGTTTTCTTTTCAATCAAATATTTTTCAGATATTAAATAGAATTCTGTTTGGTGTTTTCATTCATCCACTGTGTGACAGCCCTTATCCCAGCATAAAATGTCTTGACAAATTAAATATGCATTTATCAGGATTCAAGTGCAATTTGTATTCAAAATAATGCCTTGCTTTCTGGGAAGTGCAAAAAGCAGGTGAACTGTTTGACAATCTAGAGAAAAAAACACCTACGTGTATCTGGCTTTTTACTGCTGTAAAAATATTCATAAAATTCTTGCTTAAGGTGCATTCTGTTTGCAGGAGGGCAAATATTGCTTTTCTTTAAAGTGGGGCAAAATCACAGAATTGTTGAATCACTCATCACTCCTTATAATGATATGGACAGAACTCATTTAAGAGCCAATAAAGTTTCGTTCTGCACACATGCGTACCATCTGAGTCCAGCTGTTTTGTATTTTCAACCTGAATGTAATGTGCTGATGTAACTTCAGTCGAAAACAAGGAGAATGTCCTATTTGTTTGTCTGGAGTCCAGTATAATGTTGGCCATTTAGGAATATTTTTCTGAGAGCAGTTCTAGGGTATTCACAAGGAGAATGAGTCAACATTCACTTGAGAATTCATCAGAGGAATCAATCACTGTGCGTTGTTCCACTGATTATCGTTGTGATATATGCTGAGGCGAGAAGTCCACATCAGTCAATCATTGAGTGTTTATTGGGGTATCTAGTGAGGGAGAAGAAAACACTAGTCCGCAAGTCAGCAGATCTGCTCTAATTGCCCTGTTTGAATAGATATCAAGTCATCCTTGAGAGCTGCAATAAATTAAAATTTAGGCAATTAAGTTCCCAGTCAGCTTGTAATAAGATAACTGTAACAAATTGTACAATTCAAACAAATTAAAGAGAATCAATACTCTGACATGGGAAGAAAAAGAGATCAGGATTAACCAAGCAATGGAACATCCATTGAGTTAAAAGTTAGCTTTATCCCAGGGCTCGGACTAGCCATTAGGAGAAGTAGGCAGCATCACTCACTCTGGATTGCATACTGAGGGGAAATAGTTAGCAAATATTCATCAGGGGATTGAGCCTGAACTACCAGTTAGAGAAACTAATATAGATAACAACAAAAAAGGAGAGTGTTCTTTCTCACACGTCAAGTATTGATTCGCTTTAATTTGTTTAAGTTGTACAATGTGTACGGTCATCTTGTTACAAGGTGACTGGGAGCTTTCCTGCACAATTTTTCATTTAATGTTTTCTATTGCAGTTCTTATTTAATCAAACATGACAATCACGAGAATATGCAGCTGCACTACTATATTGAGATGTTTGTGCCAGCCTGGCTAAGGAAATTAAAATTACATACCACAGACTCATGATGTACAGTGGAGCCATTTTAAAATCAATTTATATTTACCAGGAGGAACCTGATTTTAAGTAGGATTTCTCTACATTGTAGCTGCAAGATCAAAAATAAAGTAAACGGAGATTTTGGTATGCTGCAGTAATCGGGCAGGTGGTAGCCATTGAGATCAATTTGATGCAGCAAGAGCCTGAACCATATTGGTGGTCAGGCCTAATTAGTATGTGGCCAGTGAATCAGAGTATTTTTGTGAGTCCAGGAGATGTACTCCTGCCCCACCTGGCCCCAGAAAGATGAAAGAAAAAACATTTGTCCGTTTTTGAAGCAACCTGCTGCGATCCCTTTAAGAACTATTGGTTTGCCCGCTCCACATCAAGAGTTATGAATAAAAACAGAAAATGCTGCAAATCTGTGGAGAGAAAGCAGAGTTAACGTTTTGGGTCGATGACCCTTCGCCACATCAAGAATCAATGGGCATGGTGTCTGTGGCCCACCGTGTTACATGAAAATCACATTGGGGTCCTACAACCGATGTAGAACACTAATAAAATCATTTCGGGCAGAAGTGTGGCCACCCTTTTCAAGGTCTGCTCAAAAACTGAGTCAAGCAGCCAATGGGTAGTACTTTTTAAAAAATAAATTACTGCTCTGTTTTCCAACATAAATGGGCTGGCAGGCAAACAAATAGCAGCCCCATAATCTTATAAACAATGGGATGACATTTTCCTTTTAACAAAAAATGAGCAAATCTTTGCTTTCTCAATAATTAATGACCTGAAATGAAATTGTCTGATTTATGCTCACTGCCATGTTGGCCTCAGAAGATTTTTAGGCATCTCAGGCACCTACCTGAGGTTAGGCACCTTGCATATGCAAAAGAGAAGCCTCGGGGCTGAAATTGGCCCTCGCTGGGTTTGGTGCGGTCAATTCGAATTAGTTGTTTCTTTTGCGCCACTGCAGAAAGCATCGGCCCTGGTGCGAAATTGGCCTCTTAGAGTAAAAAAAATGTTTGTTGTGCTAATGAAGTGTTCGCGCGGCGCTTGCGAGGCACGATGTTCAGCGCCGGGCTCAGAACATCAGCACGATGTGGACATGCCGCATCATACCTACGCGTCACAATTGTCCCTCCCCTTCTTTTAAAGGGAAGGGCCGCTGTGAACTCTGCAGCCTCTTTAGTGGCGCCCACTGGGCCACCAGGGAGGGTATTGGCCGGGCCAGCGGCCTGGCAACCAAGAAGGGATGCTGGGCTGCATGTTGGCAGCCCAGTCACACCAGCGGCCGCCTTAGCTGGGCCGACTGAAAGGTCCGCCAACAGAAAAAAGATGGCAGCCGCCGCGCTACAACCTCCCCTTTAAGGGCGACCGGGGTGCTACAGCCACCACAGCTTCTCGCACCAAGTAGCTGTCGATGACATCGCCCCAAACTGACCTCGCATCCCATGGAGCAATTTCCCCCGAGGGGTGCAAGGGGGTCATGCAGGGCGATAAGGGATCGGCGCACATGGCAATTATGTAATCGGCGTGCCTGCACCGCGCTTATCGCGGGGCGCAGCGCAAACCACTTTTCACCGGCAGAGCCCTGGGGCCAATTCTGGGGGATGGGGGGGTCAGCACTCTGACCACCGCACCTGGGTGAAAACCCTTTAGCGCATCCCGGAGGCGCTACCAAGCCTTTCTGAGAGGGGCAATTTCAACCTCCTTATGTCTGTTTAAGAACTCCTTGGCAAAATTCATTAGCACTGAATGCATCAGGCACTGGGCTTGCTCTGCTCAGGGTTTGCTGGAATTACTGCTGCCTAACAAGTGCCCGCCACCAAAGTGTAAATAAAATATTTCCCAGGAACAGGAGTGCTCCTCCCAGCACTCTTGAGGGCCGCTGCTGGTGCAGGATCTTCCCCTTTAACTCATCTCTCCCCCTAGGACTTACCTGACACCTAGTGCCGGCGAGACAGGTAGTCGCAATTGAAGCAATGCTGATGGCCAAGCTGGCTCTAGAAGGGCGACAGGTAGATCTTCCCAATTAATATAATGACACCCAATTTTGGGTGCGATTTGGGTTTCCTGGTTCAGGTGTGTGCTGCATGCACATTGTTAGTTATGAGCCTGGGAATGGGCCATAACAAATTTCTACACTTGGGAGTGCAACATGGGAGCACTGGAAAAGTCTAACCTGGAAGTGTAAAGTCATAAATGAAGATCTCAACAGCATTGAGGCAAGTTGGGAACAGAGGTTCATGCAGGTGATAATTGCTGGATAATTGCTGGTCTTAGTGATGGATAGATTGTAAAATAGGATGAAATAGAAAGTTTAAAATTCAGCTCCGGGTCAGATAGGACATTGCAATTAAAATAGTGAAGTTACTGCAAACAGATGCAGTCAAATCTTTGTTATCCATCATAATGGAAGGTGCTTCCTCATGGATAATAGAAATTGGTGGTGAATTGATAGCTCCCAAATTATGAGCTTACACATATACACCAACAATATTCTAGGCACAAAAATGAAGACAAGTACAATACAAATAGCATAATCACATTTAATATTTATTTGAATTGGGTTGAAGCAGACAGGAAGACACTGATATTAGTGAGTCATGAAGTAAGTCAACATCTTACACAAAGTTTTGTCTCATAAAAAGTTGTGGTGGATTGAAAGGAGAGCCTAGGAATAGCTTGTGTGGCAGGAAGCCCAAGGATATCCTGGAAAACAGCTTGAGTGGTAAACCAATAGACAAGGCTAAACAAGATAAAGCGAAATGTGATTTGCTAAATCTGCTGATCCTAACTGCCAGTAGTAAAGCAGTTGCAACAATGTGTGTCATAGGTCAGACTCACTGTTTATAAAGTGATTGTTTAAGTGTTATATAATGCCGACTATAACCGCCTACTATCTAACTGTTATCGAAACTAAAGTGAACATCTGGTAGTAAACAGGAATTAAGACTAATAATGTAATCTAGAAAGCAGGCGGGGACATTGTACAATGTGTCATTTATGAGTATAAATATCTATAAATTTCTGTATCAATTTGGAGAGACTTGGCTAAGGACAGAAAGCAAGTTGTCTCCCCATGCATACAATTAAAGACTGTTTGAACTCTTGATGTCAGACTTGTGTAGAGCATTTTGAAATATTCCACAAGATGGATAATCAAGAAGATGGATAATTGGAACACATTCATTTTGAGACTTCACATACACTTGATCCCTGAACTCAGGCAGGGTGAACACTGCGGCCTGAAAATTTATCGGACCAAGTTATTAGCTTCCTTCTTACTTTCTTTCCTCTCTGCTCTTCCTTCTTCCATTTTTTTCCAGAATAGGCTCTCAGCTGAACAGCAGAACAGACAAGCTTTATGTAGAATATAAAAGGCAGAGCTGGAGCTGGTAAAATATGTAGGTGCAGCATTTAGTAAGGGTAAAGCACAAATGATAATTTGATATGGATAATATTTTCACCTTTTGGTTTCAGAGATATTTCAGTTGATGTTATCCAAGAAAAACATTGAAACTGAGAATACCTGACTCGAAAGAAAAATTGCTTATGTTCTAAATAGCTCAGACATATACAACAAAATCAATTTAATCAGCAATAGAGCTACGCTTTCCTTTTTTTCCATTACACATACTAATCGTATCACTGACTTCAATTCTGTGTTATTACAACAACTGATGTTAACAGATTCTTCAGAAATTAATTATTAACCATTCACAAAGCCTTTAAAACATAATTTTCGATAGTAATTTTGCTGTGTATCGGATAGAACATAAGAACATAAGAATTAGGAACAGGAGTAGCCCCTCGAGCCTACTGCGCCATTCAATGAGATCATGGCTGATCTTCTACATCAACTCCACTTACCGGCACTGTCCCCATATCCCATGATCCCCTTAATATTCAAAAATCTATCAATCTCTGTCTTGAATATGCTCAAAGACTGAGCTTCCAAAGCTCTCTGGAGTAGAGAATTCCAAAGATTCACCACCCTCTGAGAAAATAAGTTTCTCTTCATCTCAGTCCTAAATGGCTGATCCTTATTCTGAGAATGTGACTCCTGGTTCTAGACTCCCCAGCCAGAGGAAGCAGCCTCCCTGCATCTACCCTGTCAAGGCCTGTAACAATTTTGTATGTTTCAATTCTTCTAAACTCTAGAGAATACAGGTCTAGTTTGCTCAATCTCATCTCATAGGATAAACTCCCCATGCCAGGAATCAGTCTGGCGAACCTTCATTGCACTCCCTCAATGGCAAGTATACCTTTCCTTAGGTAAGGAGACCAAAACTGTACACAATACTCTAGGGGCCCAAAATTGGTCGACATACCACCGCACACCGCCTGCGTACCGTCGACATACCGCCCAATATCACAAAATTTATCAAAAAACATCTACATACCGCCCGGCGGAAAATTCATCAGTGACACACTGCCAGGTGGTACCGCCCGGCCATGCAGACCATCGACACACCGCCCAAAATTACAAAGTTCGTCACTTACCACCAACATGCCGCTGGAGCTGCAGACCGTCCTGGAAAAGATGGTTTTAAGTTGATCTACAGTCGACGGTATGCATCTTTAACTGTAATAAAAATGTTGCCTCTCGCCCCCCCCCAGTCTCTCCCACTTCTCTTACCCCCCCCCCACAGCAATCTCTTCTCCCCACACCGATCTCTTCTCCCCCCCCCCCCCGCCTCCACAGCGATCTCTTCCCTCCACCCACAGCGATCCCCCTGCAACATGATCCCCGCCCCCAACAGCAATCCCGCCCCCGCACCGATTTTCCCCCAACACAGCGATCTCAGGCCGGCCCACAGCAATCAGAAGCTGTACACATGATCCAGCTGTTAACGTTACAGCAGAAAGAGATACATCTGTAGTTACAGGAAACACTGACATTCACCATGTAATTTAACTTCAACCGTTGTACACCTCACAACAGCTTTGTTTAAAAAGTGAACAGTTTTAAACACCATTAAGTTCCCCTATATATATATATTCCAAAAACATCTCAAGTAACAAAACTAAACCTCATTTAAAAGTACAGCGCACGCAAGTATGTTCATTGTCAGTAAATAAAACCTCCAAGATACAGTTTACTATCAAAATAATTAGGTGCTATTTTGGACAAGGAAATACTGTACATTTTTGTTGGCAGTACCAAACACCGATGAGAATGAATAAACACATTTGAATATGCACATTGTTTTCATTATATGCAGTTGCTCCACTCTATAAGTACACAATGTAATATTTACAATTTCTGGTACCTCCACAGCGATCTCAGGCTATCCCATAGTGCTCTCAGGCCGGCAGTCTCTGTGGACGCTCGTTGATGCCTCTCGGGCGGGGGGGGGGCGGAGCTTGAGAGCCGTGTGCATGTGCGCACAACTCAGAAGCCAAAGATTCTTGAGTGAAAAGACCTCACCACTGCACACCGCTGGCTGCACTCCGCTCCCGCCCGCTGCACTCAGCTCGGCTTACTGCAGAGAAAAAATTGATCAAAATCCTGCACACTCCACCCCAGCGGTACCGGGCAGTAAAAAACGACGCACCGCCCACGGACCACCGAAAAACAGGTGGACCACCTGTTCGACCAATTTCGGCCCCTAGGTGCGGTCTCACCAGGGCTCTAAATAATTGCAGTAAAATGTCTTTACTCTTATACTCAAATCCTCTTGTAATAAAACCAACATACCATTTGCTTTATTAATTACTTGCTGTACCTGCATGTTAACTTTCAGTGATTCGTGTACAAGGACACCCAGGTCCCTCTGAACACCAACATTTCCCAATCTCTCACCATTTAAAAAATACTCTGCTTTTCTATTTATCCTACCAAATTGCAGTTCCATGCAGTTCCCATTGATTAAGAATCCAATATTAATATTTTCCTGTTGGCATGAAATGTATTTCTGTTTTTATTTAACAAAATTTCTGTTTAATTAGGTTGGGACCGCGACCTGGACCCCTAAAGAAATATTTCTTACATTTTTTTTAATGCAACCCCCTTAAAAAGGGGACTCTGTGAGGTAGCCATAGCATCTTTCTAATGGGGACCTGTTATCCCTCCTCACCTCTGGAACTGACTACTTGCACCTGACTCCTCAGCATCTCCATAATGGCAGGTGCCTTAGATAGACCCCTAGCGCACCTGTATTCCCATGGTATTGAGTTACCTATACTGACCTCTGAACTTTGGCAGGGTGAACAACAGATGGCTAAGAGGGGCATACAATGGCACATATGCCAAGATGTGCCCCCCATAGAGGTTCAAACCCATTAAATTTTACAATACTGATTTTTTTTGGGTTTTATCATTCAAAGTTCTATATATGCAATATAACAGAAATCTCAAACTGCCTTTCACTCCCCCGGCGCTTGGGGACATTGTTATTGGCTTTCCACACACATTGTTTCCCAATCCTTCAAAAATATGTCAACACACGATTCCTTAAAAAGATCACTATTAACTGTTGCATCCTCTCCTACTGCAGTCCCACAGCTGACCACTTTTTCCTCTCTAAGCTCTTTAAATGCATCAATGTTCATTTGTCCCAGAATTCCATATTTGATTTTCCTTCAGTCCAGATTCTGTTCTCTCCACAGCACGGTGACCACAACAGCTTGAATTTATATAGCGCGTTTAACGTCCTGAGAACCTGGTCAATGTCACCATTGAAATACTTTATGACTGTAATGTATTTGCTTCATGTTCTTTGCTTAATAATTCATAGCAACACATTTCTATTAAGAATTAGTTGGTTTAGTAACAAAGTTTAACAATCACACTACACATTACCAGTTCGTCCACCAGGCTAACAACTGCATACCTCATTGTGGATGATCTAGACCCAATTAACTGGGGGTTTATAGAGTCTTGTGAACATCATATGATTGGCTAAGCCACTCACAATGCAACAGCTCCACAACTATTTTAATCTAACTTCAAATCAAGTGCCCCCTTTTGGTAAGGCCACTAAAACCCACAAATTTGCAAATTTACTGGGAACTTTGCCAAATTAAATTAAAAATCTGTTCCCGGGGATGATGATGCACTCCAGTCCCTCACCGGGTGCTCCATCTCCAGGGACACCCTGGCGCGAATGTAGCATGGAAGAGAGGCAGGAAGTCGGGCTGAACGACCCCCTCGAGCGCTCTCTGCCTGGACCTGTTAATGGCCACCTCGGCCAGGCCCAGGAGCAGTCCTCGAGGAGGTACTCCGACCTGCATGCTCCCCTCTGCACCGGGCGCAACAGCTCTATAAACCTGTGAGCATACTCACAGTTGCATACATTACAATGACTCTGGCATGTTATGCCTCCTTATCTTCATTGATCTCTATAGGACACTTAGGCCATGACCTCGCCAACGGTGGCAAGACTGGGATGGCCACGGCATGTGACATGTGGAGAAGCCACTCCTCACTCCATCCCGCACTGTATGAACAATCTTCCATTGATGGGGCTTGTTAAGCCCGCCCTGCGAGGTTCCCGATCAATTAAAAGGAAGCCTGACTGATGATATCATTTGATGATGCGTCATCAGCCGGTTTCCTTAAAGGGACCATGTCTGCATTGATTTTGACTGTTATGCTGTCAGTGTTCTGCAGCATTAAGGTGCTGCAAACACTGACAAGCACTGCAAAAAGGTACATGGCTGTACCCAGATTCTCCCATGACTCCCTCCATATGTTTATTTCACATTGTACAGGAGGGCACAAGCGGAGGATCTGGATAGGGTGGTGCAAACCTTTCAATGATTACAGTAAATCACAACATTTTTCTGCAAAGCCACATTCAACCTCATCCTCCTGTGCCACTCATCACATCCCCATCACATCCCCATCACTCTGCCTTCCATACCCTACTCCTGCACATCCATACTCACACCAACTTATCTTACACCTCCACCCATCCCTCGCTATCTACGTTATCACTTCCCCATCTCACTAGCCACCCCTCACACTCACCCTCATCGTTGTCCAATCATACCAACTAACAACACACAAGAGTAGGCACTTGGGTGCATTAGCGAATGTGAATGTAAAGTTTCTGTTAATGTGTTATGAAGCATTGAAATCTTTATTTTCACCACTTTGCCTTCTTGGACAGATTTTTGTGCACCTTTGAAAGTGTCTTTGTAAGTTCCAGTGAATAATAAGACATAATACCCCTCTGACCCCCCAATGATGATGAGTGTGAAAGGAATTGCTTGGACATTGGAGGGATGCTTTATGATGCTGTTATATGGTCGTGCTAACCTGGCATATCTTGTGGCAGCCAGGGTGTACAGTGTTAAGTGAAGCAAATCTAGACATGGTGAGGCCATCGCTGGAGTCCTCGGCAGCAATGTGCATGGGCAATGATGCCCTGTGTCTAGCGTAGCATCAGTTGATTGCGGAGAAGGTTGGTGTGGATATTTTTGTTGCTGGTGTGCCTGGTGATGCTGGTGTTGGGGCTGATCATGTTGGGAATCTGAGGACCCCAAGTTGAGATAGATTCAAGGGCACCAATGCTGATGGAATAGATGGCAGGTGAGGTTAAGATGGCAGAAGTGATCTGTCAGTGGTGAGAGAGGTTGTTCCAATGAGGTGACATTGGATAAAGAGTTTGTTCCAAACACTTTCTAGCTGCATAAAGGTCAATCTGTCTTCTAAATGCAGTAAGTAACTGCTTCTAATCTTGGAAAGTGAAGACCTATGAAATAGATGCTTTCATAGACCATTTGCAGCTGTTAGGTTAATGAATCATTCGATGCTGACAGAACACCTAACTTACTTACCTGACATGATAACCGTGCTCTGGGAAACTTGTTAAAAACCTAGTAAAATGTTGCTAACTATCTTTTAACAAGCTTTGAACTATCTAAATTGGCTGGCCTGTCGCTTGGTGTCAAGTCTGTGAACCGCAGCCAGACCCGACACTTTGGAAATTGACAAAGACGCGGGTTCAGAGCGGGATCCCGCCCCGCTGTCAATCTCGGCAATTTTGACAGCGGGCCCGTCTCCAAACCCGCACTTGCAGGGCTGGTAAGATTCCAGCTGAAGTGTGATTGTCTTCACTTGGTTTCATTCCTATCTGTCCCAACATAACACTTCTCCTGACTTGCTTCTCCTCCCTCCCCTGTACCATCTCATCGGCAGTACCCCAAGGTTCTATCCTTAGATATCTGCTGTTTCTCATTTATATGTTGTGTCAACTTCTGCATTTATGCTGATGACATAAAGTTATACCTCTCCACCACTTCTCAACTCTCAGATTGTTTGTCCAACATCATGCTTTTGGTCTCCTAAATCTTCGATTCTTGCTTATTCCATCTCAGTGAATATCTTTGAAACTTTACCATTTATAAAGTGAAAGGCACTTAATGAATGCAAATTGTTGTTGTTGACTTCAATGGAAAAGAAAATCAGACGTGGTGTGAAATGAATTGCCGATTCACAATTGTTTATTTTGCACTATTGCTAACGACCGATTTCACCCCCACAGAATTAAAACAAGATCATGTTACCGAAAACAATACCAATTTATAAAATAGTTGTGCATTTTCCGAGAATTAATCTTAATCATATATATATAACACAGTCATAAGTAAATATGCTGTACAATTAATACAATAATGTTTTCAGCAAGGATGGTTTGCTTTCTGGGCTGGAAAAGTCATGAAACATGCTTCTTAGGAATTAAATTAATAATAGGAAAAATATCAAATTATTGATCACGTAAGTCAATGAAATCTATAAATGAGTGAAACTGTTACCTTATTACAGTGAAAAGCTTGGCACAAACATCATTCCTGTAGGAAGAAAAGGAACGTCCCCACCAGATTTATCGAAATGAATCCCTCCAGTCTGCATTAAATGATTCTTTGAATTACGCTCTGAAGGAATGCAAAATTCACAAGAAGCCCCTCGTGTGTTTGGGCTCATTCGAAAGGAAAATTAATTTGGGACTATCGACCGAGAAGTTTGGAACTATAAAGTGGTTATGGAGGAAACTACGAACTTTAATAGAATCTTGGATTTTAAAAGACAAACTCAAGGCTGTGAGCGGACCAATGCAGCGAGCAAGAGACAGTCTAATTAAGTGAAGCTATCTGGGTGTGAGGATTGAGTTAACCTGTCTGCAAGACTGAGTATTCGAAAATCTTTCCCCCACAAGAGACATTAACATCACAAAATCACCCAGAGGTAGCTACCCATCAACATGGGTCTGGACAACCATTTTAGCTTTTAAGAACAGAAGAACATAAGAATTAGGAACAGGAGTAGGATTCGAGCCTCCTCCGCCATTCAACAAGATCATGGCTGATCTGGCCGTGGACTCAGCTCCACTTACCCACCCTCTCCCCGTAACACTTAATTCCCTTATTGATTAAAAATCTATCTAAATGTGATTTGAATACATTCAATGAGCTAGCCTCAACTGCTTCCTTGGGCAGAGAATTCCACAGATTCACAACCCTCTGGGAGAAGAAATTCCTTCTCAACTCGGTTTTAAATTGGCTCCCCCGTATTTTGAGGCTGTGCCCCCTAGTTCTAGTCTCCCCGACCAGTGGAAAAAACCTCTCTGCCTCTATCTTGTCTATCCCTTTCATTATTTTGGATGTTTCTATAAGATCACCCCTCATCCTTCTGAACTCCAACGAGTAAAGACCCAGTCTACTCAATCTATCATCATAAGGTAACCCCCTCATCTCCGGAATCAGCCTAGTGAATCGTCTCTGTACCCCCTGCAAGGCTAGTATATCCTTCCTTAAGTAAGGTGACCAAAACTGCACGCAGTACTCCAGGTGCAGCCTCACCAATACCTTGAACAGTTGCAGCAGGACCTCCCTGCTTTTGTACTCCATCCCTCTCGCAATGAAGGCCAACATTCCATTCGCCTTCCTGATTACCTGCTGCACCTGCAAACTAACTTTTTGGGATTCATGCACAAGGACCCCAAGGTCCCTCTGCACTGCAGCATGTTGTAATTTCTCCCCATTCAAATAATATTCCCTTTTACTGTTTTTTTTTCGAAGGTGGATGACCTCACAATTTCTGACATTGTATTCCATCTGCCAAACCTTAGCCCATTCGCTGAACCTATCTAAATCTCTTTGCAGCCTCTCTGTGTCCTCTACACAACCCGCTTTCCCACTAATCTTTGTGTCATCTGCAAATTTTGTTGCACTACACTCTGTCCCCTCTTCCAGGTCACCTGTGTATATTTTAAACAATTGCGGTCCCAGCACCGATCCCTGTGGCACATCACTAACCACGGATTTCCAAACCGAAAAAAAAACATTTATCCTGACTCTCTGCTTTCTGTTCGCCAGCCAATTCTCTATCCATGCTAATACATTTCCTCTGACTCCGCGTACCTTTATCTTCTGCAGTAACCTTTTGTGTGGCACCTTATTGAATGACTTTTGGAAATCTAAATATACCACATCCATCGGTAAACCTCAATCCTCCATGCTCGTTGTATCCTCAAAGATTTTCAGTAAATTGGTGATACGTAATTTCCCCTTCATGAATCCATGTTGTGTCTGCTTGATTGCACTATTCCTATCTAGATGTCCCGCTATTTCTTCCTTAATGATAGCTTCAAGCATTTTCCCCACAACTGATGTTAAACTAACCAGCCTATAGTTACCTGCCTTTTGTCTGCTCCCTTTTCTAAACAGAGGCGTTACATTAGCTGTTTTCCAATCCGATGGTACCTCCCCAGAGTCCAGAGAATTTTGGTAGATTATAACGAATGCATCTGCTATAACTTCCGCCATCTCTTTTAATACCCTGGGATGCATTTCATCAGGACCAGGGGACTTGTCTACCTTGAGTCCCATTAGCCTGTCCAGCACTACCCCACTAGTGATAGTGATTGTCTCAAGGTCCTCCCTTCCCATATTCCCGTGACCAGCAATTTTTGGCATGGTTTTTGTGTCCTCCACTGTGAAGACCGAAGCAAAATAATTGTTTAAGGTCTCAGCCATTTCCACATTTCTCATTATTAAACCCCCCTTCTCATCTTCAAAGGGACCAACATTTACTTTAGTCACTCTTTTCCGTTTTATATATCGGTAAAAGCTTTTACTATCTGTTTTTATGTTTTGCGCAAGTTTACTTTCGTAATCTATCTTTCCTTTCTTTATTGCTTTCTTAGTCGTTTAAAATGTTCCCAATCTTCTAGTTTCCCACTAACCTTGGCCACCTTATACACATTGGTTTTTAATTTGATACCCTCCTTCATTTCCTTGGTTATCCACATTGGTTATCCCTTCTCTTACCGCCCTTCTTTTTCACTGGAATATATTTTTGTTGAGCACTATGAAAGAGCTCATTAAAAGTCCTCCACTGTCCCTCAATTGTGCCACTGTTTAGTCTGTGTTCCCATCTAATTTAGCCAATTCTGCCCTCATCCCACTGTAGTCCCCTTTGTTTAAGCATATTATGTTGATTTGAGACACGACTTCCTCACCCTCAATCTGTATTACAAATTCAACCATACTGTGATCACTCATTCCAAGAGGATCTTTTACTAGGAGATCGTTTATTATTCCTGTCTCATTACACAGGACCAGATCGAAGATAGCTTGCCCCCTTGTAGGTTCTGTAACATACTGTTCGAAGAAACAATCCCGTATGCATTCTATGAATTCCTCCTCAAGGCTACCCCATGCGATTTGATTTGACCAATCGACATGTCGGTTAAAATCCCCCATGATTATTGCCGTTCCTTTTTCACATGCCTCCATTATTCCCTTGATTATTGTCCGCCCCACCATGAAGTTATTATTTGGGGGCCTATAAACTATGCCCACCAGTGACTTTTTCCGATTACTATCTCTAATCTCCACCCACAATGATTCAACATTTTGTTCATTAGAGCCAAGATCGTCTCTCACAACAGCCCTGATATCATCCTTTATTAACAGAGCTACCCCACAGAGAGGGGGAGGTGGGAGAGGGAGGAGAGGTGGGGGGGGGAGTTGGGAGAGGGAGAGCAGGGAAAGGAGGCGGGGGAGGTGTGGCGGAGGGAGAGGAAAGGGGAGAGGGGAGAGGGAGAGAAGAGGACGGGGAGGCGTGTGGGGGCGGGGGAGAATGACGTGAGTAGCACATGTAGCGAGTTGGTCTTACCGCAGGTGAAGGGTCCACAGCCAGCTAGGGAATGGAAGACCAGCAGGAAGAGCAATGCAAGGAAGGTAGTGCAGGGGTCCCCTGCGGTCATCCCCCTGCAAAACAGATACACCGCTTTGAGTACTGCTGAGGGGGATGACTCATCAGGGGAGGGCAGCAGCAGCCAAGTTCATGGCACTGTGGCTGGCTCTGTTGCACAGGAGGGCGGGAAAAAGAGTGGGAGAGCGATCGTGATAGGGGATTCAATTGTAAGGGGAATAGACAAGCGTTTCTGCGGCCGCAACTGAGACTCCAGGATGGTATGTTGCCTCCCTGGTGCAAGGGTCAAGGATGTCTCTGAGCGGGTGCAGGACATTCTGAAAATGGAGGGTGAACAGCCAGTTGTCGTGGTGCAAATTGGTACCAACGATATCAGGGATGAGTTCCTACGAGACGAATTTAAGGAGCTAGGAGCTAAATTAAAAAGTAGGACCTCAAAAGTAGTAATCTCGGGATTGCTATCAGTGCCACGTGCTAGTCAGAGTAGGAATCGCAGGATAGCACAGATGAATACGTGGCTTGAGCAGTGGTGCAGCAGGGAGGGATTCAAATTCCTGGGGCATTGGAACCGGTTCTGGGGGAGGTGGGACCAGTACAAACCGGATGGTCTGCAGCTAGGCAGGATCGGAACCAATGTCTTAGGGGGTGTGTTTGCTAGTGCTGTTGGGGAGGAGTTAAACTAATATGGCAGGGGGATGGAAACCAATGCAGG
This sequence comes from Pristiophorus japonicus, assembly GCF_044704955.1. Taxonomy (NCBI): domain Eukaryota; kingdom Metazoa; phylum Chordata; class Chondrichthyes; family Pristiophoridae; genus Pristiophorus; species Pristiophorus japonicus. The sequence continues at coordinate 183,971,642 of NC_091977.1, forward strand.
GAGACAAAATGGAGACAGAAGCAAAAGACAGAAAGGAGATGAATAAAAGTGGAGGGCAGAGAAACCGAAGGCAAAAACCAAAAAGGGCCACTGTACAGCAAAATTCCAAAGAGTCAAAGTGCAATAAAAAGGCAAGCTTGAAAGCTCGGTGCCTCAAGGCGAGGAGTATTCAGAACCCAGGAGAGGGCTCTGAGCTAGTTCGAGTGGGTGAGAGCTCAGATGAACAGGACCCCAAGAAAGCATGCAAAAGGCAGGAGGCAACAGAGAAGAGTAGCACTGGGGTAAGTGTAAGCCACAAGGTGATAGGAAGGGACAATATGTATGAAGGAGGGGCTGCAGGAGGGGTCAAAACTAAAAATCATGGTTTAAAAACTAGTATTAAAACACTCTACCAAAATGCACGCAGCATTCAAAATAAAGTAAATGAGTTGACGGCACAAATCATTATAAATGGGAATTATTTGGTGGCCATTACAGAAACGTGGTTGCAGGGTGGTCAAGACTGGGAATTAAACATACAGGGGTATCTGACAATTTGGATGGATAGACAAGAAAGGAAAGGAGGTGGGGTAGCTCTGTTAATAAAGGATGATATCAGGACTGTTGTGAGAGATGATATTGGCTCCAATGAACAAAATGTTGAACCATTGTGGGTGGAGATGAGAGATAGTATGGGGAAAAAGTCACTGGTGGGCGTAGTTTATAGGCCCCCAAATAATAATTTCACGGTGGGGCGGACAATAATCAAGGAAATAATGGAGGCATGTGAAAAAGGAACGGCAGTAATCATGGGGGATTTTAACCAACATATCGATTGGTCAAATCAAATCGCATGGGGTAGCCTTGAGGAGGAATTCATAGAATGCATACAGGATTGTTTCTCAGAACAGCATGTTACAGAACCGACAAGGGAGCAAGCTATCTTAGATCTGGTCCTGTGTAATGAGACAGGAATAATAAACGATCTCCTAGTAAAAGATCCTCTCGCAATGAGTGATCACAGTATGGTTGAATTTGTAATACAGATTGAGGGTGAGGAAGTAGTGTCTCAAATGAGTGTACTATGCTTAAACAAAGGGGACTACAGTGGGATGAGGGCAGAGTTGGCTAAAGTAGACTGGGAACACAGAATAAACAGTGGCACAATTGAGGAACAGTGGAGGACTTTTAAGGAACTCTTTCATTGTGCTCAACATAAATATATACCAGTGAAATAAAAGGGCGGTAAGAGAAGGGATAACCAGCCATGGATAACCAAGGAAATAAAGGAGAGTATCAAATTAAAAACCATTGCGTATAAGGTGGCCAAGGTTAGTGGGAAACTAGAAGATTGGGAAAATTTTAAGCGACAGCAAAGAATGACTAAGAAAGCAATAAAGAAAGGAAAGATAGATTACGAAAGTAAACTTGCGCAAAACATAAAAACATAAAATAAAAGCTTTTACCGATGTATAAAACGGAAAAGAATGACTAAAGTAAATGTTGGTCCCTTAGAAGATGAGAAGGGGGATTTAATAATGGGAAATGTGGAAATGGCTGAGACCTTAAACAATTATTTTGCTTCGGTCTTCACAGTGGAAGACACAAAAACCATGCCAAAAATTACTGGTCACGGGAATGTGGGAAGGGAGGACCTTGAGACAATCACTATCACTAGGGGAATAGTGCTGGACAGGCTAATGGGACTCAAGGTAGACAAGTCCCCTGGTCCTGATGAAATGCATCCCAGGGTATTAAAAGAGATGGCGGAAGTTATAGCAGATGCATTCGTTATAATCTACTAAAATTCTCAACTCTGGGGAGGTACCAGCGGATTGGAAAGCAGCTAATGTAATGCCTCTGTTTAAACAAGGGGGCAGACCAAAGGCAGGTAACTATAGGCTGGTTAGTTTAACATCTGTAGTGTGGAAAATGCTTGAAGCTATCATGAAGGAAGAAATAGTGGGACATCTAGATAGGAATAGTGCAATCAAACAGACACAACATGGATTCATGAAGGGGAAATCATGTGTAACTAATTTACTGGAATTCTTTGAGGATATAACGAGCATGGTGGATAGAGGTGTACCGATGGATGTGGTGTATTTAGATTTCCAAAAGGCATTCAATAAGGTGCCACACAAAAGGTTACTGCAGAAGATAAAGGTACGCGGAGTCAGAGGAAATGTATTAGCATGAATTGAAAATTGGCTGGCTAACAGAAAGCAGAGAATCGGGATAAATGGGTCCTTTTCGGGTTGGAAATCGGTGGTTAGTGGTGTGCCACAGGGATCGTTGCTGGGACCACAACTGTTTATAATATACATAGATGACCTGGAAGAGGGGACAGAGTGTAGTGTAACAAAATTTGCAGATGACACAAAGATTAGTGGGAAAGCGGGTTGTGTAGAGGACACAGAGAGGCTGCAAAGAGATTTAGATAGGTTAAGCGAATGGGCTAAGGTTTGGCAGATGGAATACAATGTCAGAAATTGTGAGGTCATCCACCTTAGAAAAAAAACAGTAAAAGGGAATATTATTTGAATGGGGAGAAATTACAACATGCTGCGGTGCAGAGGGACCTGGGGGTCCTTGTGCATGAATCCCAAAAAGTTAGTTTGCAGGTGCAGCAGGTAATCAGGAAGGCGAATGGAATGTTGGCCTTCATTGTTAGAGGGATGGAGTACAAAAGCAGGGAGGTCCTGCTGCAACTGTACAGGGTATTGGTGAGGCCGCACCTGGAGTACTGCGTGCAGTTTTGGTCACCTTACTTAAGGAAGGATATACTAGCCTTGCAGGGGGTACAGAGACGATTCACTTGGCTGATTCCGGAGATGAGGGGGTTACCTTAAGATGATAGATTGAGTAGACTGGGTCTTTACTCGTTGGAGTTCAGAAGGATGAGGGGTGATCTTATAGAAACATTTAAAATAATGAAAGGGATAGACAAGATAGAGGCAGAGAGATTGTTTCCGCTGGTCGGGGAGACTAGAACTAGGGGGCACAGCCTCAAAATACGGGGGAGCCAATTTAAAACTGAGTTGAGAAGGAATTTCTTCTCCCAGAGGGTTGTGAATCTGTGGAATTCTCTGCCCAAGGAAGCAGTTGAGGCTAGCTCATTGAATGTATTCAAATGACAGATAGATAGATTTTTAACCAATAAGGGAATTAAGGGTTATGGGGAGCGGGCGGGTAAGTGGAGCTGAGTCCATGGCCAGATCAGCCATGATCTTTTTGAATGGCGAAGCAGGCTCGAGGGGCTAGATGGCCTTCTCCTGTTCCTAATTCTTATGTTCTTATGTTCTTGTGAATGCTGCGTGCGTTTAGGTAAAGTGTTTAAATACTAGTTTTTAAACCATGATTTTTAGTTTTGACCCCTCCTGCAGCCCCTTTATATTCATACATAATGTCCCTTCCTATCACCTTGTGGTTTACACTTACCCCAGTGCTACTCTGCTCTGTTCCCTCCTGCCTTTTGCATTTTTTCTTGGGGTTCTGTTCATCTGAGCTCTCACCCATTCTAAGCTCAGAGCCCTCTCCTGGGTTCCCATCCTCTGCCAAGCTAGTTTAAAGCCCTTCCAACCGTACTATCAAAACCACCCGCGAGAACATTGGTCCCGTCTCTGTTGAGGTGTAACCTGTCCGACTTGTACAGGTCCCACCTATCCCAGAAGCAGTCCCAATTGTTCAGGAAACTAAAGCCCTCCCTCCTACACCAACGGGAGAGTGGAGAGCACCAGTTCCAACTGTCACAAGAGAGAGAGTGGAGAGCACCAGTTCCAACTGTCGCAGGAGAGAGAGTGGAGAGCACCAGTTCCAACTGTCACAAGAGAGAGAGTGGAGAGCACCAGTTCCAACTGTCATAGGAGAGAGAGTGGAGAGCACCAGTTCCAACTGTCACAGGAGAGAGAGTGGAGAGCACCAGTTCCAACTGTCACAGGAGAGAGAGTGGAGAGCACCAGCTCCAACTGTCGCAGGAGAGAAAGTGGAGAGCACCAGTTCCAACTGTCACAGGAGAGAGAGTGGAGAGCACCAGTTCCAACTGTCGCAGGAGAGAGAGTGGAGAGCACCAGTTCCAACTGTCGCAGGAGAGAGAGTGGAGAGCACCAGTTCCAACTGTCACAGGAGAGAGAGTGGAGAGCACCAGTTCCAACTGTCGCAGGAGAGAAAGTGGAGAGCACCAGTTCCAACTGTCGCAGGAGAGAGAGTGGAGAGCACCAGTTCCAACTGTCGCAGGAGAGAGTTACATCACAAAGAGGCCCAATCCAGCCTGTATGCGAAAGACTAAGCACAAAAGGACATTGCAATTACGAAACTAATATTTCCATCAGGAAACAGTTTTCGAACATCAACCCACCTAAGACATAACTTTTAACGAGCCCGACAAAATATTACAAAGAAGAACCAAGCCCGCCAAAATTATACAAAAGATTTTGAACAGATTTGGCGGCAAGATTAGAACACTGAAATCGTATAACTGACCTCTGTTTTCAACAGAGGCTGGGTGGTTGCTCGGTAGCTACAAAGCTACTACCACCTCAGATGACACTTTGACTGACAACTAGTACCACACTACGCTGTGTCATCAAGACAAAGAGAGAAACCAACGCGACAGTTGTAAACTAACTTCTCCAGCCTCGAAGTCCTGAAGGAAGGAAGAACATCACCATCGCAGCAGCGACCGACCACAGTCAACGTGGTATCAAGGGCAAAACAACCACGATCTACCATTAACTATCAAAAGGGTTGGTAAGCATAGTCCCTGCATGCCCTGGAGTCTAACCTAGCTAGAATTAGCTATTGGGAGGTGGGAGGTATAATTTACTGTGACCCCTCTTTGAATGTGTAGTGTATGATTCTTTATTAGAGTGATTTGTGATTTTAAGTTTGACCTTGTACCTTTTCTTGTATTGTTCATTATTAGAGTGATTGTAAGTCTGGCCTTGTATTTTCTTACGAGAGTATTACCTTGACTGTAATAAAAACAAAGTTCTTTGCATCAAACCAGTGTCCTTTGCACTTTTGTCACATCCGCTAAATAAATCCAGAGTACAGAACCCAAGGGAGTGGGAGCGATTCGAACCGCTCAAGTTGGACAGAAGGGAACCTGACCCCCGCATAGAGACTACCCCCTTACAAAATGGTGACCGTGGCAGGACACTGGTACAAGGGGTGTGATGTGGAGAGTGCTGGTTTGGGGCAAAGTACCAAAATGGAAGAGAGGATTTCCTCCTATGATGCTGCAGCCCAGTGGACAGCAAGCAAAGATCACAAAGAAGCAGTAGAGATAACAATTTGGTTGGTCTGTCTACAGCGACAGGTCCAACTCCTGGACAGAATGAATGAAACATTACAGGCAGAGTTATGGGAATGTGCAGAGAACGATCAGGAAAGGGTTATGTCAGAAGAAAGATTATCAGGAGAACTCCGTAAGCTAAAACAGGCAAGGACCCAAATAATGGAAAGGTTTAAAAACAGTCAGGACTATTTTCAATGTCAGGTTACCGAGGCCAAAAGTAATGAAAAGTCACTGAGGGAGGAAAGCGCCCGCCTCGCCCTACAAGTAAAAGAGCTCCAGGAAAGATTAAAAGATGTGCAAGCAACATATAAAATAGCTAGCACGAATGGACTTGAATCGGGAGACCACGGTTCCTGCCAGCAACAAATTCAGAGTTGAAACCTTGCTCTGTCCAAGGCAAAAGGCATGCATGGTATGCCTAATAAACCTGGATACACCCCAGGTAAATCTGGGAGAGAAGGAGAAAACTGCCCAGACACCACCTGTGGCACCGGTGACTACACTGGTTCAGCAGCAGGAGGGGCAAATCAGTTGCGGGGCGGATAGGGATAGTGAATCACCACCACCTGTGGCACCGAGTTTCAGCTCGGTTTGGCCGCAGGGAGGAGAGGGAGGCGAGCCAGAACAGGGAGAGCCAGAACCAGGGCCGATGTGCCCGGTCCGGCAACAGAAGTTTGGCCCGCCCACCCTTGCCAGGGGTCCAGGGCCCCTGGAAAGTCACTTTGTGGTCCCCCACACTCTCCACCAGCTTAGGGCTATGATAAGCCACCTGGGAAAGCTAACTCCAAAGGGAGACCCCTCGGTTCACTTTGTGGAAGTGGAACAGGCAGAGGATATTAATGGGTGCGATGATGCAGAAATGGCAAAGATGCTTCTCCTATCTCTAGACAGCAAACTGTACCAGTGCCTCTCTACTGAGAGCAAAAGAGGAGAGAAAACACTTGCTGCCGTCCAAAAGGACATTTTAGAAGCTATGGGCTGCAATGACGGGAGTCCCTTCTCTAGAATAGAGAAAACGGTGCAGCTCACAGGAGAAATCCCACAGGCTTTCGCAGACCGACTGTGGCCAGTGTACAAAAGCGCCTGTAGTGGGGACATAGACAGGGATAACTTAAGCCCGGACAAATTAGCACACTGGCTCCGAAGCCTAGTAGCTAACAGTTTATCCAGAATAAGAACTAAGGCTGAGGCCTGGTTTGACCCCAGAGACCCCCAAGCCATAGAACAGGGAGTGCTTAGGCAACTGACCCTAGCTTACAGAAATGGCAGAGGGACAGAAGAGCACCCACAAAAGGGAAGCGGGGTTCACGAAATCCGACCTAACCAAGACAAGAGAGAATGACACCATAAGGGGGGCAATCCCTCCAATACAAAACGTACCTGCTTTGGTTGTGGAAAGAGTGGGCACTGGAGAAGGGATTGTAAAAATCCTTGGAAGAATAGCGCAGAAAATAATTCTCCAGCCCCTTCCCAAAAGACTGAGACAGATAAGCCAGTCCCTCTCCACTCGTTTGAGACCTTTTTAACTGCGCTCCGAGCCATGTTAGATGGCCCTGGGAAGGTAGCCACCGCCACCAGTACAAAAATCCCATCTGCCCCCTCCCAACCAAAACCATGACTAGGACAGGCGCAGCCCGTCTCTACCTGTGTGCCCTCGAGTATGATGCGTGGGGGGAGACCGAACGTACAGATGGAAGTGGAAAAGGTGAAAGGGACTTACCTGTTGGACACCGGTGCCTCAAGCACCCTTGTCTATGCAGCCAACCCCGCCACCTCACCTCTGTCTAATGGGGTCCCCTACAGCTTGGTGGGTTTCACAGGCACTGAACAGACTGGCTCATTCTCCGTTCCGCTCTCCATTCATTTAGGTACACTCCACACTAAGTGGACTTGTGTCCTGTTGAAGTGAGAGCAGGAAGGGAGAGGGATCCTGGGGGCTGACTTCATCCTAGGCCATGGGATCCTAGTGAATTTAAGAAACCACTGTCTTTGGGGATCAGTCTGTACGGGACAGGAGAGTGAGGTGATGGTTATCCCGGGAAAACAGGGAAAAGGGACAGTGTGCACCATGAAACCAAAGGAGGGTTACGACATTGAATCACTGGTCAGTAACACTCCTGTAGAATATCAAGAATATGTGAGGAAAAACCTTGCAGCTTTTGCCACTCACAAACACAACTGCGGGAGAATAAACGGGGTCGAGGTTAGCATAGATGGGGACCCCATGACCCGACCACAGAAACAGTACAACTTTCCCAGGGAGGCGGAGGCAGACATGGAAACAGCCTGGGGTTCGCTGGTTAAACAGAGGGTATTGAGACCAATAGCTACCCATGTGAACTCTCCATGTGGCCAGTTAAGAAACCGGACAACTCCTGGAGAGCCACGGTGGACTATCGAGTACTCAACCGTAACACCCCCACCTGTGCACCCACTGTTGCTGCTGTCGCCGACCTAATTCCAGCCTCTGCGAATACCTTCATGGTGCTGGATATTTCCAACGGGTTCTGAGCCATACCTTTAAGAAGGGAAGATCAGTACAAGTTTGCTTTTACCTTTAAAGGGCAGCAATACACTTGGAACTGTCTCCCTCAGGCCTTCCACAACAGCCCAAGTATTTTCCATCAGTGTATGGCCAACTGTTTAAAGAGTTTCAGCAGACCCCAGCAATTAGTACAGTATGTAAATGACCTGCTCCTGATCACCGATGAGGGGGAGGAGCATGGCCCACTGCTGGCTGAGCTGCTGGAGCTGCTGAAAGAAGAAGGCACAGATCGGCCTGAAGGAAGCAAAATTCCTGGGGCTGGCTCCGCGCGCTGGGGAAAGAGCCATAGACAAAGCTAGAAGGGAAGCAGTGCAGAAGTTACCCGCCCCCAACACAGTGACAGGAGTAAGATCTTCTCTAGGGCTAACCAGGAATTGCAGAGACTTCATTGAGGATTATACAGCCACCGCAGCCCCTCTGCTCTGACTCCTACACAAGGGAATGGAGTGGGAATGGGACAAAGCGAGGCAGCATTTATCCAACTCAAGAAAGACCTGCAGACCGCGCCAGCTCTAGGGGCCATAGATGGGGGTAAAGAGTTTTTTCTGGAGGTAGCAGCCAGTGGGGACAGCCTGAGTGCAGTACTGCTCCAAGAGCGGCACGGCCGGCTGAGACCCGTGGTCTACTCCTCCAGGATACTCACGGACGTGGAGAAGAGATACTCCAACTGTGAGCGGCACCTCTTAGCCACTCACTGGGCTATGAAAAGATCACTGATTTTCACAGGGGGGTTCCCTATCACACTCCTTACCCACCATACGCCCACCCAAATGCTCCTGAACGGGAGAATCAAGGACGGGACAGTGAGCAGTGCCTGCATTGCTCGCTGAACCCTGCTCCTCTCTAAAATGGACCTATGGGTAAAGGGTCTCTGCGAGCCAAGACTCGCAGCCAACATGATTTATCCAATGACAGCCCACAGGTGTTCCATAGAAGGCGTATGGGAAATTAACATCGGCTTTCGGGCTGGGTTATACCCCACAGGCCGAGAGATCTATGTGGATGGTTCAAGCACAGTATCTGCGGGTGAACGACTCACAGGCTGCGGAGTTTATGACCCCGAGGCAGGCATTGCCCTGGCGATTAAACACCCCAGTACTATGAGCGCCCAGCATGCTGAACTGTCTGCGGTGGTGTACGTAGTCACACACCCCGAAGAATTCCCTACATTTGTTCACATGCAATTCGTGTACGGTATACCTGGCTATCTGGTCCTACCGCGGGTACACCTCCGCAGACGGGAGACCCCTGACAATTAAGCCGCTACTGGAAAAGATCATGAAAGCCGTAGGGGAAGAAGGGAATATCTACATACATAAGGTGAAGGCACATTCCACCATTGAACCCCGTAGCGAGGGAAACCAGCAGGCTGACATGTTAGCCAAGCAGGGAGCTCACACAGGCAAGATCTGGGAACCGTACAACCCAGGACCCATCGCAGCAGTCAGGGGCAGGATAGGGATGGCAGGGAAGGCAGAGATAGCTTTGCCCCCGGATCTAAAACTGGTTCAGACCCAAGACCCCGTCCTCAAAACTGTCCTGAACATGCTAGCTAAAGGGGAAAGGGTAGATGTCCCGTACGGCACCGCAGCAATTGCCATGAAAGAAGGCATGCTGTTCAGGGGGGAGCAATGGGTAGTACTGCAACAACACGGGAGAGAATTCCTCCAGCTGGCCCACGAGGGTCCAGGAGCAGGACACTCCGGACCTGCGACCACTTGGCAACAGGGCTCAGGGAAGATGTCCGCGAGTTCTGCGCTAGCTGTCTGGTGTGCGCGGCCAACAGCCCCGACCCCCAGAAAAGAAAGGTGTCTATGGGACATATCAGGAGGGTAGAGGGACCCTGGTAGTCGATCCAGATCGATTACATCGGGCCTCTACCTACTGCCCAGGGAGGTTACAAGTACTGCCTAGTATTAGTGGATGTATTCACTAAATGGGTGGAAGCCTTCCCATGCTGAACAACCACTGCCCTGGGAACAGCGAGGATCCTGGTCAGAGAAGTGTTTTCTCGATGGGGACTACCACAATACGTGGAGTCCGACCAAGGGAGTCACTTCACTGGGCAGGTGATGCAGGAGACCCTTAATGTACTCGGCATCCAAGGGAAATGGCATTTTGCCCACAACCCGCAGTCATCCGGGCCTGTGGAGCGTTTAAACCGCACCATCAAAGAAAGGCTGCGCAAAGAGACACGGGACTCACCCAAAGGGTGGGTAGAGGTCCTACCACTAGTCCTCATGGGGATCCGGGCCAGCTAGTCAAAGAGCATGGGGTACTTCCCACACGAGCTGATGACCGGCAGAGCCATGCGAACCCCCACCCATGTGTTAGCCCCGGTACTCACAGAAGGTTAGCTGAGGGAAGCGAACCGGGACAGCTTCGTCAGGAATCTGTTTGAACACCTTAAACAGATTCACTGGCAGGCTGCTAGCAACATGGGAAAACAGCATCGGAGCAACCGACTGCTGCTAGAACCCCGCAAGCACCACGAGTGGGAAATAGGGGACCAGGTTATGGTGAGGAACTACGCTAGAGTAGGGGTCTTTGAGGCACTGTACATGGGACCATACTATATTGTCAACAAGGCAAGCTCCATGGTCTGTGCCATAAAACTGCCCTGCCATACAAAGTGGTTCCACGTGAATCAGTGCAAACTTTTTAATCCAGGGGCAGCAGCTAAACGTAAGGGACAGCCAAAAACTGTAAATCGTACTAAAGACAGGAACCCCCAGCCAGCAGCCCCCGACTGTGGAAATCCCACAGGGAATGTGGCAGACCCACAGACTGCACCGAGAGGGGCAGTGAACTGTGTTACTGGAGGAGCTGTCCCCCCCAAACATTTGGGACTCACAGAGCCCCCAGCAGCCAGAGACTTAAGAAGGACTCCCTGCACACCACGGCCAAAGACACCATGGTCACCAACGCTCCAATTTGAATGGTTCAGCCCCGGGAAAGGGGCCAGCCGCAAAAGGGCACCTAAGGTCAGAGACCAGCCCGCGAGCAGGGACACCCAGCCGGTAGCCTCGGGCAACAAAGGACCCCCAGAAGAGAGAGCGGTGGCCCAGCCACCAAGTGAAAGTCCCCAGCCTGTAGCCCTCGACCAGGCAGAACCCCCAGGGGAAGAAACGAACCAAGCAGCCACCCCCAAAGGAGCGGTGTGCTGCAGCACCGGAGGGGACGTTCCCCTGATAGTGTGGGACTCAAACTTAGGGTTTGGCGGAGCAGACCAACCCAGCACCTACCTTGCTGGACACTCAGTGGGAGAAGAAGAAAGAGAGAAGGCAGGAATTAACCTGGCTACCTAACCTAGAGTAGGGTAAAATTATCTGTGTAATGATAAGAATATATGTATTGGTTAACTGGGAGAAGGAAAAAGAATCTACCTGTGCAGCTGTTAAAAGAGGCACAGGCCGGGTAACACCCGGGAGTAAGAAGAATCTATCGGTATTGCTATTAAGGGAAGCACCGGTGAGATAACAAGCAAAATGACTGTGAGATAAAGTTAGAAGCAGACATCAGTCCACAAGGAACTGAATAAGACAGCCAGTCAAGTAAAGACTATGAGCCCAAATTGGAACTCGGTCATCTTTGTCAAGCCAGAGAGCTTTCTCAGGGCTAGACAATCTGTTTTACGTGCCCCTTCAGGAAAGAGAGCAGCATGAGAAGGATCCTGTTTCTGCTCGCCCTGATAAGGATGAGCAGCGGCGACCGAGGAGATGTGGAAGAATCCCTCATCAACGGGTGTTCAGGAGAGAGAGCACTGATCGTAACCGCCGGGGGTGTCCCACGAGACCTGGAAGAACTCGCCGTTTACACCCTCGAGGGAAGATGGCCAGGGTGGCTGGGATCTAATTCTACCCGCTACTCCAGCCAGGAAGGTTTTACCTACGGGGAGGCCTCACTTCCATGCCCCCGGATGCGGATCATCGTTGCCCGAGTCAGTGTTACAGAGGGAAAGCGTGTGTGTTTGACTTGTAAAGGGAACATTCCCCTGGGAAGATGGTGGTGGCTCAGAAAACTCAGCAAGGACGCATGGGACCAGGAATTGGACAGGGAAAGACTCGGTAATGATACGTACCGCACCATCACGGGGACACGGGGAGGAGTAAAAGTGTGTTGGGACAAATGGTGGGAATCTGAACAAGGAATTTATGTTTGCATGTGGGGATCAGAGAGTATTTGTCCCGCAGGCATATCGATCGCCTTCGCCAGGCAATGGCAAGATGAAGGGTAAGGGATGGGGTGGGATTCCAGCCTACACGGGTGTGCTTTCCCATACTCCCCACTCCCAATTAACACCACCGAACTAAGAGCACACATTAAGAAACCCCTGCCCACAACCCCGCCAATACGCACAATAATAGAAAAGTGTCCTACCAGCATCAAGGGACCTGGAAATGGATTCGTATCGGTACCAACCGAAAAGGTGTTATACCAGGGGGTACATTATGCAGTAGCTTCAGTAATTTTAAACCTTACCGAGGTACACCTGCCTGCATGGTGTCTGAAGGAAACAGAGCTGCTATACCAGGCACTACTTAGAGACATGTTTAAGAAATTTTATGAGTTAGACTTTGGAAATGTAGACAAAGCAGATCTATACACCCTAAACGCTAGGGACACCATGGGCTGAGGAAGACCTAGAAGAGGGAATCATAAATGACGTTTTCACCATCTACAATACAGCATCCTCTGTAATAAATAGCCGAGATGACATAGTACTGCAAACACAAATAAATAGTTTAAAGACCCAATTGAGAAAAATCCTGAAACAGGAGAACACCGTAGTAGGATCAGAACTACACGAGGACCAGGCTATGACTGTCCATTTAAAAGAAATAGTGGCCGAGCTGGAAAAACATGCACAGACAGTGAATGCACTCATACGGGAGGATAGAAACGCTTCTGACCAGGCTGCACAGAACGAGGTGTGCATACTGTATGGGGCATGGTTGTTGGGCGAGGGCTGCAACAATCTGGAGGATTTAAAACAAGGTGTAGTCCCCTCTTGGATCAGGAACAAGCACCTCACAGCCCTCCACCCGTACAGTAATTCACTAAGCCTGTGCCAGCTCCGCCTAGCCTCTGAAGCCTACCCTGTCCCAGTAGACTGTGGGAAATCTAACCACACCATTATGCGAATTGTATTAAGGATGCCAGTCATGGGTGGGACAGCCTGACCTGCACCGGTATATCGGGTGGAGAACATTGGAGTTATTCAGGGAGGTGCACACATTCGTTTCGCAGTGGTCCCACCCTATGTCATAAAGTGGGAACACGCTGTAACGGGTACTGACCTCTCCAGGTGCCGGAGCCGGGGTGCACACATAATATTCTGTCCCCAGTACTTGAGTGCCCATTCTAAATCACAGTGTGGGTTTAAAGCTGCTGGCGCACATCCTATTAACTGTACCATGGAGGTAATGGCACATGACCATGTCCCTCCACAGGTAGCATACATAGGGGCTGGGACATATTGTGTCACCACCAGTGCACCCCACTACCAACATGGACACTTCTGGTGTCCGGTAAGTGACAGCAGTTTTTGCTTCAACCCTGAAGCATCAGTTCAAGTGGCCCAGGAACGGATTGTCCCCATTCCTGAACCCTTCACTGTCCACTTCACTGTGAAGGAAAACATTACAAACCTGCAGGATTATGTTGTACATTTTGGCTATGCAATTCCCCCTCTACCCGAACATCTTACCGCTCTGCTGAAGGCTCTTATTATCTCACAAAAACACTTCTATATTCTAGAACAGAAAACCATTGAGATAGGGAAAAAGATTCTCGAGATCACCATTCCGCCTTGGTGGGACTTTTTCAGAAATATAGAAGTCCCAGTCTGGATCAGAATCACTTCCCACACTTTAGTTATTTGTCAACTCGCGATTATACTTTACTTATGGTGCCTCACTTGCCGAATGAAACGCAGAGGCCGTCAAGTCAGGCACCAAAGGGTGCTGTACGCTCCTTTGCCGAAATTGGGAATCGCGCAGGGAGGGGTGACACCAGACTACCATGTTTAATTTGTGTTTGATTTTACCTGCTGTAAACCGCAGAATATCGAGTATTGTGAGAATGTTACTTAAAGATGTGACTATGTACTTTTATTTTACTGAACTTAATATGTGTTTGACTATAGACCTTTAATGTTACTTGAGGATGCGCTTTGACTATGTGCTTCGTTTTATTTTACTTAAAGTTGTGTTTTACTGTAAACCGTTACTTTATTATGAAAATTGAGTAAAAGAAGGACATCCTACCCTCTCTATGCTATAACCGAATTGTAACGACTGTATTCGCCTGTAAATTGCATTGCATTTCAATGGTGGATGCAGGGTAATGTTTAGCTAGTATAAATGCAGGGAAGGTTGACTCTCGGGAGCAGGAATTTTGCTTACCTTGATTGACACTCAAGAGTATGGAGTGTCAACAGTGGGGAATGAAGGAATGCAAAATTCACAAGAAACCCCTCCTGTGTTTGGGCTCATTCGAAAGGAAATTTAATTTGGGACTATCTACCAAAAGTTTGGAACTCTAAAGTGCTTATGGAAAAAACTACGAACTTTAAAAGAATTTTGGATTTTAAAAGGCTGTGGGCAGACCTACGGAGCTAGCAAGAGACAGTCTAATTAAGTGAAGCTATCTGGGTGTGAGGACTGAGTTAACCTGTCTGGAAGAATGAGTATTAGAAAATCCTTCCCTCACAAGAGACATTAACATCACAAAATCACCCAGAGGTAGCTACCCATCAATATGGGTCTGGACAACCATTTCAGCATATACATCACAACGAGGCCCAAAGAGTATGTGAAAGACTAAGCACAAAAGGACATTGCAATTACCAAACTAATATTTCCATCAGGAAACAGTTTTCGAACATCAACCCACCCAAGACATATCAACTTTTAACGAGCCCGACAAAATATTACAAAGAAGAACCAAGCCCGCCAAAATTATACAAAGGATTTTGAACAGATTTGGCGGCAAGATTAGAACACTGAAATCGTATAACTGACCTCTGTTTTCAACAGAGGCTGGGTGGTTGCTCGGTAGCTACAAAGCTGCTACCACCTCAGATGACACTTTGACTGACAGACTAGTACCAGACTATGCTGTTTCATCAAGACAAGGAGAAAAACCAATGCGACAGTTGTAAACTAACTTCTCGAGCCTCGAAGTCCTAAAGTCCTGAAGGAAGGAAGAACATCACCATCGCAACAGCGACCGACCACAGTCAACGTGGTATCAAGGGAAAAACAACCGCGATCTACCGACTTTAGGACTTCGAGGCTCGAGAAGTTAGTTTACAACTGTCGCATTGGTTTTTCTCCTTGTCTTGATGAAACAGCACAGTCTGGTACTAGTCTGTCAGTCAAAGTGTCATCTGAGGTGGTAGCAGCTTTGTAGCTACCGAGCAACCACCCAGCCTCTGTTGAAAACAGGGGTCAGTTATACGATTTCAGTGTTCTAATCTTGCCGCCAAATCTGTTCAAAATCCTTTGTATAATTTTGGCGGGCTTGGTTCTTCTTTGTAATATTTTGTCGGGCTCGTTAAAAGTTGATATATCTTGGGTGGGTTGATGTTCGAAAACTGTTTCCTGATGGAAATATTAGTTTGGTAATTGCAACTATCAAAAGGGTTGGTAAGCATAATCCCTGCATGCCCTGGAGTCTAACCTAGCTAGAATTAGGTATTGGGAGGTGGGAGGTATAACTTACTGTGACCCCCCCTTTGAATGTGTAGTGCATGGTTCTTTATTAGAGTGATTTGTGATTTTAAGTTTGACCTTGTACCTTTCTTTGTATTGTTCTTTATTAGAGTGATTGTAAGTCTGGCCTTGTATTTTCTTACTAGAGTAATAAGCCTGTATTACCTTGACTGTAATAAAAACAAAGTTCTTTGCATCAAACCAGTGTCCTTTGCACTTTGGTCACAGCCCCCAAATAAATCCAGAGTACAGAACCCAAGGGAGTGGGAGCGATTCGAATCGCTCAAGTTGGTCAGAAGTGAACCTGACCCCCTCATAGAGACCACCCCTTTACAGCCCTAAGAACCCATTTTATTTTGTTTACTGCCCAAATCCACCCTAAAAAGAAGGTGCTGAAATGTTTACTTCAGTTTATCTACTGAAAATACATTCTCACAATTGGATGCCAGTTATATGCAACTAGTTCAGGTCGGGCTCAATGACTGAAGGAACACAGAATTACACCTTGCACCTCTTAATTAGAATTATATTAAGCTGGATTTTTTCCAAATTATGACCTTTTTTGGGGCAGTAAACAAAATAAAATGGGTTCATGCGTTTACTGCCTCAAATTCAATGCTAAGAAGCTGCACCGAAATTATCCTCCACAAAAATCGCCGGCCCCCTTTGAGGGTCTCTTTGCATACAAATGGTGTCATAGGGCCTGACTAACTCATTTGCCCCAACTTCTATCCCACACCCTCCCACCAAATAATTGCAGCCACTATGTAAGTAGCTTCAGAAACTACAGGAAGGTAAAATGCGTACCACACTGAGGAAGCTGTTTTGTGTCACGACTGAAGTGTGTTATTACTTTGATTGCATATTGATCTGCTTTGGAGATTCAGTTAGGATCTTTGCTATTAGTTTAACTCTGCATTGGTCAAAGTACTGCTTTTCATCATGCACATGCATTTATCATTAGGAATCCCTCTATTCTTATGCTATGGAGAGGAGGATGAGCACAAGGCATTTACTAAAATGGAGCCTATTAGATTGATGCATTCGAGAAGACATCCCTTCTCTACACACTCAAACCCATTCACCAGTATCTATAGGCCAAGAAGGTTTTAGTTAGACTTTTCTGACTGTTAATGCTTCAGAAGGCTCTATTTCCCCTTGGAGGTGATGAGGGAAATACGTCAATTGCTGGCTGAAGATCTGTTGTTCGCTTCCACCAGGAGAACAACATTGTCAGCACCAGTCAAGATCATTACTGCCCTGAGCTTCTTTGCGACTGGCTCCTTCCAGGAAATATCTGATGATCTTTGCCATATTAGTCAGGCAGCTGTTCATCACTGCATCAAGAAGGTCAATGATGTTCTATTTAAGAGGGGTACACAATTCAAATTCTTCCCAATGGAAATATACAAAGAAAAAGAGAGTGAGCTATCCAGTTCTATAGGCTGGCAGAGTTCCCACAGGTGCAAGAAACAATTGATGAAAAGCATGTGTCACTCAAAGCCCTGTATATAAGGCTCGATGTTATGAATGGGAAAATCTATCATTCTATTGATGTCCTGTTAATGTGCAATGCCAACCATCTTATTCTGCACATCACTGCCAGATAGCCAGGATGCTTCACAATGCATTCACCATGCGACAGTCCACCATATCATGATGACATCAGTAGACTTCAACAAACAGAAAAGTACAATAGATATAATGAGGCACAAGTAAGCACAAGAAATGTCATATAGCAGACTATAGGAATTCTCATATCCTGTTTTAAGAGCCTAACAAATCTCAAAGAGAAGTCTGCTTTTCCCCTGCCATCATGCAAAAGCCCCCCCAAAATTATAACATCTGCAGAATTGAAAACTGAGCTCTGTTCACAAGTCATATTTTCTTCACAGAACAAAATTCAATATAACGGCCACAAAATTTGCGGGTTTAGCACCAGCCGTTCAGGCAGATTTTGTTGGAAAAATGGCAGCTGCTTCGCTTCCGACAGCCACTATTTTGGAGCGGCCATTAGCACTGCCATTGCCTGCACTCACCTCGCACATGTAAATAAGAAGATCATAACATCAATTGGCGTGCCACACCTAAATTGATGCACAACTGCAATTTTGGATGTCGCCACTCTCCATACTGCCCTCTCCAAACCACACACGGAGTATGCAGCAATACAACAGATTCACTGCCAGTGCTTCTTAAAGGGACACACACATCTTTCAGGTAAATTTAGATTTCAGCTTTTGTTTTTTTTTAATATTTTATTGGAGCAGTGGCTTGGTGCAATACATAGAAAAAGTTGTTGAAGTGTGCAGGGAGTGCAAGGATGTGCTGCTGGGCACTTGCAAGGCTTTGGATGTTAAAGGAAGGTCTCTGAGAAGACCACTTGCTCATAGTCCTGGGAGCTCTAGTTACAGTTCCCCTTGGGCTGCGAAAGGACATGCAGATGAAGTAGAGGTAGCAAAGGGGAGAGAAGCGGAGGTAGCAGAACAGGAGGAAGCAGAAGAGGAAGAAGTCAAAGAGGAGGAAGCAGAAGGAAGGAGACCAACCAGACTGCCCATTTTTGGCCTGTTGAGCCATTTATTTTAGTGCTTAAGTACTTCTTGGGCCCGAAATTCATCAGGACGTAAGATCTGCCCATTTCTGCCCATTGGGCCCATCTGCCCAAAAGTAGTAATCTCGGGATTGCTACCAGTGCCACGTGATAGTCAGAGTAGGAATCGCAGGATAGCGCAGATGAATACGTGGCTTGAGCAGTGGTGCAACAGGGAGGGATTCAAATTCCTGGGGCATTGGAACCGGTTCTGGGGGAGGTGGGACCAGTACAAACCGGACGGTCTGCACCTGGGCAGGACCGGAACCAATGTCCTCGGGGGAGTGTTTGCTAGTGCTGTTGGGGAGGATTTAAACTGATATGGCAGGGGGATGGGAACAAATGCAGGGAGACAGAGGGAAACAAAAAGGAGGCAAAAGCAAAAGACAGAAAGGAGATGAGGAAAAGTGGAGGGCAGAGAAACCCAAGGCAAAGAACAAAAAGGGCCACTGTACAGCAAAATTCTAAAAGGACAAAGGGTGTTAAAAGAACAAGCCTGAAGGCTTTGTGTCTTAATGCAAGGAGTATCCGCAATAAAGTGGATGAATTAACTGTGCAAATAGATGTTAACAAATATGATGTGATTGGGATTACGGAGACGTGGCTCCAGGATGATCAGGGCTGGGAACTCAACATCCAGGGGTATTCAACATTCAGGAAAGATAGAATAAAAGGAAAAGGAGGTGGGGTAGCATTGCTGGTTAAGGAGCAAATTAAGGCAATAGTTCGGAAGGACATTAGCTTGGATGATGTGGAATCTATATGGGTAGAGCTGCAGAATACCAAAGGACAAAAAACGTTAGTGGGAGTTGTGTACAGACCTCCAAACAGTAGTAGTGATGTTGGGGAGGGCATCAAACATGAAATTAGGGGTGCGTGCAATAAAGGTGCAGCAGTTATAATGGGTGACTTTAATATGCACATAGATTGGGTTAACCAAACTGGAAGCAATACGGTAGAGGAGGATTTCCTGGAGTGCATAAGGGATGGTTTTTTAGACCAATATGTCGAGGAACCAACTAGGGGGGAGGCCATCTTAGACTGGGTGTCGTGTAATGAGAGAGGATTAATTAGCAATCTCGTTGTGCGAGGCCCCTTGGGGAAGAGTGACCATAATATGGTGGAATTCTGCATTAGGATGGAGAATGAAACAGTTAATTCAGAGACCATGGTCCAGAACTTAAAGAAGGGTAACTTTGAAGGTATGAGGCGTGAATTGGCTAGGATAGATTGGCGAATGATACTGAAGGGGTTGACTGTGGATGGGCAATGGCAGACATTTAGAGACCGCATGGATGAACTACAACAATTGTACATTCCTGTCTGTCGTAAAAATAAAAAAGGGAAGGTGGCTCAACCGTGGCTATCAAGGGAAATCAGGGATAGCATTAAAGCCAAGGAAGTGGCATACAAATTGGCCAGAAATAGCAGAGAACCCGGGGACTGGGAGAAATTTAGAACTCAGCAGAGTAGGACAAAGGGTTTGATTAGGGCAGGGAAAATGGAGTACGAGAAGAAGCTTGCAGGGAACATTAAGACGGATTGCAAAAGTTTCTATAGATATGTAAAGAGAAAAAGGTTAGTAAAGACAAACGTAGGTCCCCTGCAGTCAGAATCAGGGGAAGTCATAACGGGGAACAAAAAAATGGCGGACCAATTGAACAAGTACTTTGGTTCGGTATTCACTGAGGAGGACACAAACAACCTTCCGGATATAAAAGGGGTCGGAGGGTCTAGTAAGGAGGAGGAACTGAGGGAAATCCTTATTAGTCGGGAAATTGTGTTGGGGAAATTGATGGGATTGAAGGCCGATAAATCCCCAGGGCCTGATGGACTGCATCCCAGAGTACTTAAGGAGGTGGCCTTCGAAATAGTGGATGCATTGACAGTCATTTTCCAACATTCCATTGACTCTGGATCAGTTCCTATGGAGTGGAGGGTAGCCAATATAACCCCACTTTTTAAAAAAGGAGGGAGAGAGAAAACAGGGAATTACAGACCGGTCAGCCTGACATCGGTAGTGGGTAAAATGATGGAATCAATTATTAAGGATGTCATCGCAGTGCATTTGGAAAGAGGTAATATGATAGGTCCAAGTCAGCATGGATTTGTGAAAGGGAAATCATGCTTGACAAATCTTCTGGAATTTTTTGAGGATGTTTCCAGTAGAGTGGACAAGGGAGAACCAGTTGATGTGGTATATTTGGACTTTCAGAAGGCTTTCGACAAGGTCCCACACAAGAGATTAATGTGCAAAGTTAAAGCACATGGGATTGGGGGTAGTGTGCTGACATGGATTGAGAACTGGTTGTCAGACAGGAAGCAAAGAGTAGGAGTAAATGGGGACTTTTCAGAATGGCAGGCAGTGACTAGTGGGGTACCGCAAGGTTCTGTGCTGGGGCCCCAGCTGTTTACACTGTACATTAATGATTTAGACGAGGGGATTAAATGTAGTATCTCCAAATTTGCGGATGACACTAAGTTGGGTGGCAGTGTGAGCTGCAAGGAGGATTCTATGAGGCTGCAGAGCGACTTGGATAGGTTAGGTGAGTGGGCAAATGCATGGCAGATGAAGTATAATGTGGATAAATGTGAGGTTATCCACTTTGGTGGTAAAAACAGAGAGACAGACTATTATCTGAATGGTGACAGATTAGGAAAAGGAGAGGTGCAACGAGACCTGGGTGTCATGGTACATCAGTCATTGAAGGTTGGCATGCAGGTACAGCAGGCGGTTAAGAAAGCAAATGGCATGTTGGCCTTCATAGCGAGGGGATTTGAGTACAAGGGCAGGGAGGTGTTGCTACAATTGTACAGGGCCTTGGTGAGGCCCCACCTGGAGTATTGTGTAAAGTTTTGGTCTCCTAACCTGAGGAAGGACATTCTTGCTATTGAGGGAGTGCAGCGAAGGTTCACCAGACTGATTCCCGGGATGGCGGGACTGACCTATCAAGAAAGACTGGATCAACTGGGCTTGTATTCACTGGAGTTCAGAAGAATGAGAGGGGACCTCATAGAAACGTTTAAAATTCTGACGGGGTTAGACAGGTTAGATGCAGGAAGAATGTTCCCAATGTTGGGGAAGTCCAGAACCAGGGGACACAGTCTAAGGATAAGGGGGAAGCCATTTGGGACTGAGATGAGGAGGAATTTCTTCACCCAGAGAGTGGTGAACCTGTGGAATTCTCTACCACAGAAAGTTGTTGAGGCCAATTCACTAAATATATTCAAAAACGAGTTAGATGAAGTCCTTACTACTAGGGGAATCAAGGGGTATGGTGAGAAAGCAGGAATGGGGTACTGAAGTTGCATGTTCAGCCATGAACTCATTGAATGGCGGTGCAGGCTAGAAGGGCCGAATGGCCAACTCCTGCACCTATTTTCTATGTTTCTATGTTTCTATGTTTCTCGGTGGTATTCCGGTGATGCATCATTTAAAACTGCTGGAATACCGCCAAGACCGAAGAGCGCGAGTTTAATGAAATGTTTTTCGCCGGTATGCGAGTGGTGTGCAGTTGGCAGTATGCAGTGTTATAGTTGATCAAGATCGACTTTCTTGTTGATAGATGGTACAGCACTGTACTGCACATGCGCGAATGCTTTTTTCTGCTTTTTTTTCACAGATGCTTTTCCCCGCAATTTCGGGGGGTCAGGGGTCACCTACGCATGCGCAGAGAGTTGAAGTCGAGGGAGTGAGAGTGAGATGGAGTAACAAGGTATTCGAGGGTCAGTTGGTTTAATCAAAGATTCTAGAGTTTAAAAAAAAACAAATAATAATTATACAAGATCAACAATATTAATACATATTTTACAAATCAAAAATCATATAATAAATATAATAAGTATAAATATAATGGAAATGCTGAAAAAGAAGTCAAAGCACAGGAACATCAAGAAGAATGGGAGGTTGAGGGCGCCCACCTTCGACAAGATGGAGTTAACTGCCCTGCTGGAGAATATTATGGAGAGATATTCCGACTTAACGAAGGGTGGTCGTGGAAAGCCCACCCGCCCCCCAAAGGAGTACAACAAGATATGGGCCAAGATCGGGGAGTCTGTGACCTCCACAAGCACAATGGTATGCAGTGGCACTTACCCTGAAAATCCTTTGTGGGAAAGGGCTCCTCCTCATCAGTCTGCGACCTCCTCCATTACCCTGATAACTCTGCTCAATAAACCTTCTCCCATCTGGATCCTGCATTAGACAGGTAGTCAGCAATACAAGCTGAAATAGTTCAGGCCCCATTCTTTTTAAATCTCCTGAATCTCCTCAAATATCCTGAGATAAACTCAAATGATTTTTCAATGAAAAAAATATTAACTCAAATGCCTTCTATCTTAATAATGAACTCAGTACCAATAAAAATACATTTCCCACTGTAAATCGCATTGTAAAGTCACGGTTCACCTCAAAAATACTGAGGTGCTGCTTTTGCTGACTGTTCCCGATTTCAAAATGGTGGCACCAAGCACAACCACCCATTTCCATCATCTAATAGTTGATCTAATAGCCATTATAGAGATGGGGTTGCAATGTGACTAAGGTAGGGAATTAAATATTCCAGGGTGCTTAATGTTTTGAAAAGACAGGCAGAATAAAAAAGGGGGCGGGTGGGTAGCTATGATAATAAAGGATGACATAAGGACAGTAGAGAGAAGGTATCTTGGCTTGGAAGATCAGAAATTAGAATCAGAATGAGTGGAAATAAGAAATAACAAGGGGCAGGAAACACTGGTGGGAGTAATTTATAGGCCACTAAACAATAGCTATACCATTGGATAGAGTATTAATCAACAAATAATAGGAGCTTGTAACAAAGATAATACAATATTTATGGAGGGCCTTAATCTTCATATAGACTGGGCAAATCAAATTGGCAAAGGTAGTCTGGAGGATGAGTTCATGGAATGCATGAGACAGTTTCCTCGAACAATACATCATGGAACCATACAGAGAATAGGCTATTTTAGATCCTGTATTGTGCAATAAGACAAACTTAATTTTAATCTTATAAGAAAGGGTACCCTGGGGAAGAGTGATCATAATATGGTAAAATTTCACATTGGCTTTGAAATACTTAAGTCCGAAATGAGTGTCTTAATAAAAAGAAAGACTTGCATTTATATAGCATCCTCAATGACCACCGGACATCCCAAAGCTCTTTACAGACAATGAAGTACTTTTTGAAGTGTAGTCACTGTCGTAATCATCATCATCATCATCATCATCATAGGCAGTCCCTCAGAATCGAGGAAGACTTGCTTCCGCTCTTAGAATGAGTCCTGAGGTGGCTGAACAGTCCAGTACGAGAGCCACAGTCCCTGAGGGTAAGGGAGGGTGGGACACGTTTGTCGCGTGTTCTTTCCGCTGCCTACACTTGTTTTCTGCATGCACTTGGTGATGAAACTCAAGCCGCTCGACGCCCTCCCGGATGCACTTCCTCCATTCAGGGCGGTCTTTGGCCAGGGACTCCCAGGTATCGGTGGGGATGCCGCACAGCACTGACCCCCAGTCATCAAGTCACTGTTGTAATATAGGAAACGCGTCAGCCAATTTGCACAGCGCAAGCTCCTGTGAACAGAAATGTGATAATGACCAGATAATCTGTTTAATGATATTGATTGAGGGATAATATTGCCCAGGATACCAGGAATAACTCTCCTACTCTTCTTCAAAATAGTGCTATGGGATATTTTATGTCCACCTGAGAGAGTAGACAGGGCATCGGTTTAATGTTTTATCCGTAAGACCATACCTCCGACAGTGCAGTACTCCCTCAGTAATGCACTGGAATGTCAGCCTAGAATTTTGTGCTCAAGTCTCTGGACCCACAACCTTCTGATTCAGTGGCAATGGTGCTACCAGCTGAGCCACGGCTGACACAAAACTTAAATAAAGCCAATTAGGGATGAGTTGGCTAATGTCGATTGGGAAATTAGATTAAAAGGTATGACAGTAGATAAGCAGTGGCAAATATTTAAAGAAATATTCCAAAATTATCAATGAATATACATTCCATTGAGAAATAAAAACTTCACAGGAAAAATGATCCATCCGTGGCTAACTAAAGAAATTAAGGATAGTATTAGATTTAAAGTAGAGGCTTATAATGTTGCGAAGAATAGTCGTAAGCTTGAGGATTGGGAGAGCTTTAGAAACCAACAACGGATGACTGAAAAATTGATAAAAAGAGAGAAAATATACTGAGAGAAAACTAGCAAGAAACATGAAAACAGATTGTAAGAGCTTCTACAAGTATATAAAAATGAAGAGAGTAGCACAAGTAAGTGTTGTTCCTTTAGAGTCTGAGACAGGAGAAATTATGATAGGGAATAAGGAAACGGCAGAAATATTAAACAAATATTTTTTATGTGTCTTCACAGTGGAAGACACATAAAATATATCAAAAATAGTGGGGAACAAAGTGCTAATGAGGGTGAGGAACTTAAAGTAACTAATATCAGTAGTGAAGAAGTACTTGAGAAGCTAATGGGACTAAAAGCCGACAAATCCCCTGGCCCTGATGGCTCCAAGCTCCCATTACTACCAATGAAAATACCCCTAAAATCAAATAAAACACAAACATAAATGAAAAAACACTTCAATTTTTAAAATTAATAGAAATGTTTTCAAGAAAAATTAATTTTCTTGAATTAAAAAAATGTTTTAATAGTGTTAAAAATAAACTTACCTTCATAGACAGGGTTTTCAATATAAAAGTAATAACATTTATTTTTTCTATCTATTAAAGCACTTATGCTGGTAAAGGCAGGCCTTATGCCTACTTTTACCAGTCTTAAGAGTTGAAGGACATTCGCTGGGCAAGAGTTGGGCAAATAGCCCAAATCTCTGCCCGCGAAGGCCCTTCTCCCGGGGATGCGTTGGAACTGTCAAAAGAAATTTTGATAGTTCGCAAGTGCCAGAATACGGCGCATGTGCGTCGAGTGCCGAAAACCGGCACTTGTGGGGCTCTACGGGTGTGTGCGCACATCGTATGCGCCCATAGAGACTGCAATTTTTGGCCCAATAGGTTTAGGCAGTGTCAACATGGCTTTATGAAAGGGAAATTGTGTTTCACAAATTTATTAGAGATTTTTGAGGATGTAACTAGCAGGGTGCATAAAGAGAAAACGGTGGAGAAAGTATATTTGGATTTCCAAAAGGTACTTGATAAGATGCCACATAAAAGATTGTTATGCAAAATAAAGGCTCATGGGGTTGAGGGTAATATATTAGCATGGATAAGAGGATTGGTTAACAGACAAAAACAGAGAGTAGGGATAACCGGGTCATTTTCCGGTTGGCAGGGTTTAACTAGTGGGGTGCAGCAAGGATCAGTGCTTGGGCCTCAGCTATTTACAATCTTTTATATGAATGACTTAGATGAAGGAACTGAGTGCAATGTATCCAAGTTTGCTCGAGATACAAAGTGAGGTGGGAAAGTAAGCTGCAATGAGGACACAAAGAGCCTGCAAAGAGATATAGACAGGTTAAGTGAGTGGGAAATAAGGTGGCAAATGGAGTAGAATGTGGGAAAATGTGAGGTTATTCACTTTGGTAGAAAGAATAGAAAAACAGAATATTTTTTAAATGGTGAGAAACTATTAAATGTTGGTGTTCAGAGAGATTTAAGTGCCCTCATACAGGAAACACAGAAAGTTAGCGTGCAGGTACAAAAAGCAATTACGAAGATAAATGGCATGTTGGTCTTTATTGTAAGGGGTTGACGTACAAGAGTAAGGAAGTCTTGTTACAATTATACAGGGCTTTGGTGAGACCACACCTGGAGTACTGTGCACAGTTCAGGTCTCATTATCTGAGGAAGGACATATTTGCCTTGGAGGCAGTGCAACTAAGGTTTACTAGATTGATGCCTGGGATAAGAGGGTTAACATAGAAACATAGAAACATAGAAAATAGGTACAGGAGTAGGCCATTTGGCCCTTCGAGCCTGCACCACCATTTAATAAGATCATGGCTGATCATTTCCTCAGTACCCCTTTCCTGCTTTCTCTCCATACCCCCTGATCTCTTTAGCCGTAAGGGCCATATCTAACTCCCTCTTGAATATATCCAATGAACTGGCATCAACAACTCTCTGTGGCAGGGAATTCCACAGGTTAACAACTCTCTGAGTGAAGAAGTTTCTCCTCATCTCAGTCCTAAATGGCTTATCCCTTATCCTAAGACTGTGTCCCCGGTTCTGGACTTACCCAACATTAGGAACAATCTACCCGCATCCAACCTGTCCCGTCCTGTCAGAATCTTGAATGTTTCTATGAGATCCCCTCTCATCCTTCTAAACTCTAATGTATCCAGTCTCTCCTCATATGTCAGTCCAGCCATCCCGGGAATCAGTCTGGTGAACCTTCGTTGCACTCCCTCAATAGCAAGAATGTCCTTCCTCAGATTAGGAAACCAAAATTGAACACAATATTCCAGGTGAGGCCGCACCAAGGCCCTGTACAACTGCAGTAAGACCTCCCTGCTCCTATACTCAAATCCCCTAGCTATGAAGGCCAACATACCATTTGCTTTCTTTACCGCCTGCTGTACCTGTTTGCCAACTTTCAATGACTGATGAGCCATGACACCCAGATCTCGTTGCATCTCCCCTTTTCCTAATCTGCCACCATTCAGATAATATTCTGTCTTCGCATTTTTGCTCCCAAAGTGGATAACCTCACATTTATCCACATTATACTGCATCTGTCATGCATTTGCCCACTCACCTAACCTGTCTCACCTTGCAGCCTCTTAGCGTCCCCCTCACAGCTCACACTGCCACCCAGTTTAGTGTCATCTGCAAACTTGGAGATATTACACTCAATTCCTTAATCCAGCTCATTGATGCATATTGTAAAGAGCTGGGGTCCCAGCATTGAGCCCTGCGGCACTCCACTAGTCACTGCCTGCCATTCTGAAAAGGACCCGTTTATCCCGACTCACTGCTTCCTGTCTACCAACCAGTTCTCTAACCATGTCAGTATATTACCCCCAATACTATGTGTTTTGATTTTACACACCAATCTCTTGTGTGGGACCTTGTCAAAAGCCTTTTGAAAGTCCAAATACACGACATCCACGAGTTTTCCCTTCTCCACTCTACTTGTTACATCCTCAAAAAATTCCAGAAGATTTGTCAAGCATGATTTCCCCTTCATAAATCCATGCTGACTTGGACCGATCCTGTCACTGCTTTCCAAATGTGCTGCTATTTTATCCTTAATGATTGATTCCAACATTTTCCCCACCACTAATGTCAGGCTGACCGGTCTATAATTACCCGCTTTCTCTCTCCCTCCCTTTTTAAAAAGTGGCGTTACATTAGCTACCCTCCAGTCCATAGGAACTGATCACGATTCGATAGACTGTTGGAAAATGATCACCAATGCATCCACTATTTCTAGGACCATTTCCTTAAGTAGTCTGGGATGCAGACTTTCAGGCCCCAGGGAATTATCAGCCTTCAATTCCATGAAATTCCCTAACACAATTTCCCACCTCATAAGGATATCCTTCAATTCCTCCTTCTCACTAGACCCTCAGTCCCCTAGTACTTCCGAAAGGTTATTTGTGTCTTCCTTCGTGAAGACAGAACCAAAGTATTTGTTCAATTGGTCTGCCATTTCTTTGTTCCCCATTATAAATTCACCCGAATCCGACTGCAAGGGACCTACGTTTGTCTTCATTAATCTTTTTCTCTTCACATATCTATAGAAGCTTTTGCAGTCAGTTTTTATGTTCCCGGCAAGCTTCTGCTCGTATTCTATTTTCCCCCTCTTAAATAAACCCTTTGTCCTCTTCTGCTGAATTATAAATTTCTCCCAGTCCTCAGGTTTACTGCTTTTTCTGGCCAATTTATATGCCTCTTCCTTGGATTTAACACTATCTTTAATTTCCCTTGTTAGCCAAAGTTGAGCCACCATCCCCGTTTTATTTTTACTCCAGACAGGGATGTACAATTTCTGAAGTTCATCCATGTGATCTTTAAATGTTTGCCTTTGTCTATCCAACCTCAACCCTTTAAGTATCATTTGCTAGTCTATTCTAGCCAATTCACACCTCAAACCATCGAAGTTACCTTTCCTTCAGTTCAGGAGCCTAGTTTCTAATTTAACTGTTTCACTCTCCATCCTAATAAAGAATTCTACCATGTTGTGGTCACTCTTCCCCAAGGGGTCTCGCACAACAAGATTTCTAATTAGTCCTTTCTCATTACACATCACCCAGTCTAGGATGGCCAGTTCCCTGGTTGGTTCCTCGACATATTGGTCTAGAAAACCATCCCTAATACACTCCAGGAAATCCTCCTCCACCGCATTGCTACCAGTTTGGTTAGTCCAATCAATATGGAGATTAAAGTCACCCATGATAACTGCTGTACCTTTATTGCATGCATTCCTAATTTCTTGTTTGATGCTGTCACCAACCTTACTACTACTGTTTGGTGGTCTGTACACAACTCCCACTAGAGTTTTCTGCCCTTTGGTATTCCACAGCTCCACCCATACAGATTCCACATCATCCAAGCTAATGTCCTTTCTTATTGTTGCATTAATTTTCTCTTTAACCAGCAATGCCACCCTGCCTACTTTTCCTTTCTGTCTATCCTTCCTAAATGTTGAATACCCCTGGATGTTGAGTTCCCAGCCTTGGCCACCCTGGAGCCATGTCTCAGTGATGCCAATTACATCATATCTGTTAACTGCTATCTGCACAGTTAATTCGTCCACCTTACTCCGAATACCCCTCGCATTGAGGCACAGAGCCTTCAGGCTTGTCTTGCTAACACGCTTTGCCCCTTTAGAATTTTGCTGTACTGTGGCCCTTTTTGCTTTTTGCCTTAGGTTTCTCTGCCCTCCACTTTCACTTTTCTTCTTTCTAACTTTTGCTTCTGTCCCCATTCTACTTCTCTTTGTCTCCCTGCATAGGTTCCCATCCCCCTGCCATATTAGTTTAACTCCTCCCCAACAGCATTAGCAATCACTCCCCCTAGGACATTGGTTCTGGTCATGCCCAGATGCAGACCGCCCGGTTTGTATTGGTCCCTCCTCCCCGAGAACCAGTTCCAATGTCCCAGGAATTTGAATCCCTCCCTCCTGCACCACTCCTCAAGCCACGTATTCATCTGAGTTATCCTGCCATTCCTACTCTGACTAGCACGTGGCAATGGTAGCAATCCTGAGATTACTACTTTTGAGGTCCTACTTTTTAATTTAGCTCCTAGCTCCCTAAATTCGTCTTATAGGACCTCATCGCGTTTTTTGCCGATATCGTTGGTATCTATATGCACCACGACAACTGGTTGTTCACCCTCCCTTTTCAGAATGCCCTGCACCCACTCCGAGACATCCTTGACCCTTGCACCAGGGAGGCAACATACCATTCTGGAGTCTCAGTTGCGGCCGCAGAAAAGTCTATCTATTTCCCTTACAATTGAATCCCCTATCACTATCCCTCTCCCACTCTTTTTCCTGCCCTCCTGTGCAGCAGAGCCACCTACGGTGCCATGAACTTGGCTGCTGCTGCTCTCCCCTCGCGAGTCATCCCCCTCAACAGTACTCAAAATGGTGTATCTGTTTTGCAGGGGGATGACCGCAGGGGACCCCTGCACTACCTTCCTTGTACTGCTCTTCTTGTTGGTCACCCATTCCCTTTCTGGCTGTGTAACATTTGCCTGCGGTAAGACCAACTTACTAAACATGCTATTCACGTCATTCTCAGCATCGTGCATTCTCCAGAGTGAATCCACCCGCAGCTCCAGTGCCCCAATGCGGTCCGTCAGGAGCTAAAGATGGATACACTTCCTGCACATGTAGTCATCAGGGACACCAGAAGCGTTCCTGACTTCCCACATAGTACAGGAGGAGCATTACATGTGTCTGAGCTCTCCTGCCATGACTTAACCCCTAAATCAACTTAATTTGGCAACAACAAGGCTAAAAGTTTACCTACTGATAAAGAAAAGAAAAAGAAAAGCTACTTACCAATCATCAGCCAATCACTTACTCCCTTGGCTGTGACGTCACCTTTTGATTTCTTTCTACCTCTTTTTTGCCTTCTCTCCCTGTGGTAGCTGCACCGGCTGGCCTTAAGTCGGCCTCCCGAACTCCCCGGACTCGCACTGCTCCGAGCTCCCACCTCCTCACGCCTGCTGGGCCTTAAATAGGCCTCCTGAACTCCCCGGACTCACACTGCTCTGAGCTCCCGCCTCCTCACGCCTGCTGGGCTTTAAGTAGGCCTCCCAAAATTCCCGGGAGTCGTAGGGTTGTCCTATGAGGTGAGATTTGAGTAGATTGGGCCTATACTTTCTAGAGTTTAGAAGAATGAGAGGTGACCTAATTGAAGTGTATTCTGAGGGGGATTGACAGGGTAGATGCTGAGAGGTTGTTTCCACTGGCTGGAGTGTCTAGAACTAGGGGGCATAGTCTCGGATAAGGTGTCGGCCATTTAAGACCGAGATGGGGAGGAATTTCTTCAATCAGAGGATTGTGAATCTTTGGAATTCTCTACCCCAAAGGGCTATGGATGCTGAATCATTGAGTATATTCAAGGCTAAGATAGATAGAGTTTTGGACTCTAGGGGAATCAAGAGGTATGAAGATAGGGTGGGAAAATGGAGTGGAGATCGAAGCTCAGCCATGATCTTATTGAATGGCAGAGCAGGCTTGAGGGCCTGTATGGCCTACTCCCGCTCTTATTTCTTATGATCTTATGTGCTGCCTGGTGCTGATACACCATCTCATAGACACATACTCCATTTTTAATGATTTGGAAAAGTAGTCACATCTCGTGGGTATGAAGAGGCAGAGCTGGTGGTTACAGAGCAATGTGCACAGCATCGCCATGAACCCGATTGAGTTGCTTTGTGATTATGATCTGATGAAGCCAGCTGTTAAACGGAGAATACGTTGGATTCAAAAAGGGGTCAGAGGGTCGAGGAAGAAGGAGGAACTGAGGGAAATCCTTATTAGTCGGGAAATTGTGTTGGGGGAATTGATGGGATTGAATGCCGATAAATCCCCAGGGCCTGATGGACTGCATCCCAGAGTACTTAAGGAGGTGGCCTTGGAAATAGCGGATGCATTGACAGTCATTTTCCACCATTCCATAGACTCTGGATCAGTTCCTATGGAGTGGAGGGTAGCCAATGTAACCCCACTTTTTAAAAAAGGAGGGAGAGAGAAAACAGGGAATTATAGACTGATCAGCCTGACATCGGTAGTGGGTACAATGATGGAATCAATTATTAAGGATGTCATAGCAGCGCATTTGGAAAGAGGTGACATGATAGGTCCAAGTCAGCATGGATTTGTGAAAGGGAAATCATGCTTGACAAATCTTTTGGAATTTTTTGAGGATGTTTCCAGTAGAGTGGACAAGGGAGAACCAGTTGATGTGGTGTATTTGGACTTTCAGAAGGCTTTCGACAAAGTCCCACACAAGAGATTAATGTGCAAAGTTAAAGCACATGGGATTGGGGGTAGTATGCTGACATGAATAAGAATCAGTCACATGCCTCCTTGTAGATGTTGGTACAAACTGTTCCTCCAAGTTCAACAGTATTATGTAGACGAGTTCTCTGTTCTGGCAGAACAGATTGCCATTAAGCAGCATGCAGCATCAGTGGATTTATAGAAGAGACCTCAGTAATGGGCACATTGGCAGTGTCTTTCACAAATGCTACTGATAATTTAGAGGCATTAGATCCAATATGCAAGGCATAATAACAGCTGTCTGCAGTGCATGCATGGAGTAGTTTTTTACTTTTAATGGTGGCAGAAAATGGACAGTAGCGGATCTGCCACCCGTCACACACCCTGCCGGATTATAAAATTATGAAGAGCCTAGATAGAGTGGTTAGGACCTATTTCCCTTGGCAGAGAGATCAATAACCAGGGGGTATAGATTTATGGGCCAAAATTCATCAACTTACGACTGCCGCCGACATTGCTCTTGCAGAACCGCCCAGTGCCACTTTGGAGGTGGCCTGGAGCGGGCGGGAGGGGAGAGTCACCAGGAACCGCCCGCTGATGTCAGCAGACAGCTAAGTGGCGCAAATGACCTCCCGCCCGCCGAGCGCCCATATTGATGCAGACGGGAGTCGGCGGGACTCGGCAGCAGAAATGGGATGGACCGCTGACTGGAGGCTGGTCTGTACCCAACGGTAAGTAATCTTTTTTCAATGATCTTCATAGTGAACATTTTTGAATTGTTTTTTTCCACAGCGACTTACTTTGATGAGGTCTCCTGAAGGTCTTCCGATAATTTATTTATTTTTTGTTATTGATTTTTATTTTTAGGTCTTCGACCCCCCCGTGGGCCCGACTCCATCCTCGGCAACACTTGGGCGGCAAGCGCCTCTGCCGCCGAGAATGGGAGCCCCCTCTGGCTGCCACCCAGATTGGCAGCGTAAGTCCCTCATTTGCTGCCCACCGACCTTCAAGGAATCTTCTTCATGATTATCCTGCTGAAAGTACCATCAGGTCCCTTGGCGGCCATCAGCGGCACTTTGGGCGGCACTTGGGTGGGCGGAGGCCTTGACCAAATTCGGGCCCTTAAAGTAATTTGTAGAAAGATTAGAGGGGAGTTGAGGAGAATTTTTTTCATCCAGAGGGTGGTAGGGGTCTGGAGCTTACTGCAGAGAAACCTTCATCATATTTAAAAAGCACTTGGAAATGCACTTGAAGTGCTGTAACCCACAAGGTTACAAACCACATGAGCTGGAAAGTGAGATTGGGCTGGATAAATCTTTTTCAGCTGGAGCGGACAAGATGGGCCGAATAGCCTCCTTCTGTGCCGAAAATGTCTATGATTCTATGATTGGGAGACCGCATGGCAGCACAACTCTCATGATGCTTGAATGGCAACATGTTTAAACTTGACCTCCAGCATGGCAATGTGGCTAGCAGTGCAGGAACAGGCAAATAACATTCTATTGCTATCAGCCCTTTGCCTGCAGCTGCCTCTGGTTAAGTATAGGAAAAAACGCTGAAAGCAAGCAAGTTCCCCCAGCTGAAGCAAGATAGACTGGTCCTTTCACACAGGCCAGAACATCTGGGTCTGTCACAGGTAGCTGTAAATGGACAGCTGAATCACAAACAGGTCAGAAGCCTCCTATGCATTCATGTACTATATCATGTATGGGCAGCCAAGTAGATATACCATATGCACTGTATAGTAAGGTGCAGGCACAGCAGCACATGCTAAACATTCCTTCACTGTTATTTTAAATAAGGATAACAGGCCAATTTTATAAATGTGCGTTACTGGTGGGAACCGTGCTCCCTGACCGTGCATATCAGGAAGTTGCAGGCGTACTGCCGATGATTTTCCTTCCATTAATGTCAATGGATAGAAAATGATGGGCAGCATGCCCAAGACTTCTGGGATGCACGTCTGGTGAGCATCTTCTCGCAGATAGCATGCATTCTTAAAATTAGCACTAATGTATCTTAGTCCACACATCCTGGTGTCATTGTTTAATTTCATAATTACATAAGCAGGACTACAAGGAATAGTTGCTTATATAAAGTATATTAATAAAACATGAGGGCAGAATTCAAGGAAAGAATTACTCAATTGTTGTGTTGTCCAGTGTGCGTAATTATATTAGCATTATATGTATTGTTCTGAATAAATATTTGGAAAAGGTTTAAAGCTACAATATTATTGTTGATGTCTCTTCCAGCATGATGTAGTGTTGAAGGGCCAAAATCTGTCAACTATGGCTGATGGTTTCCCTTGCCTTGTGGAGCACGTTTTTTAGCTTGATGATGCTATTCAAAGATAGTCCTATGGAGAAGACTTATGGCGGCTTAACAGAACAATCTAATATATGATTACTTGTCTTCAAGACCAAGAGCATATTGCTTCTTTCCAGGCATCTCTGCCCCAAAATTCTACAGCCAGCGATCATAGTAGTTGCAGTGGTATCATGCCTGGTGCTCTCCAATATTGTCACCTGCTGAGGTTTGCATGGGGCAGCGGGTGGAAGTGCCAAGTGGCAGTTCTGTGACACCCACCTTCCATATGTCAGTGAAAATTCTACTGGCCGCCCACCCACACGGCGGGTTGCCCAGACAACCCCCACCGGACCCAGTACTGGTCCAATCAGCCCTTTAGCAAAAGGGCCAATCCACAAAATTACCCTCATGAGCATACTCATCTCTCTCATTTCATCTTCCAGTATGGTGATGGATTCTGGACGTGACTATGAAGAATTGGATCTGGAAGAATCTCCCGCGGTAATGTGAAAGAATACGTCAAATCTTTGTTGGTACTACTTTTAGCCCTTCTTCATCCATCAATGGTCTAGATCTCACGATCTCTTACCATCTCAAATGAAATCCCTACATCTCTTCCATTGCTAAAGCTGCTTCCACTTATTTTCCTCCAATAACTCTTCATTGGCTGTAAGGTTCGAGTCTGTGCAAGGCTTGAATACTGCAGCTATATGTGAAAGGGAAGGCTTCTCTAACACCTCCAATGAGCTGCTGATCAGGAAATAAGAAAAACTGATAGGCAATTTCTGTCTCATCTCTGGTGCCCACCTTGCTTGCGTCTCTCTATTTTATTGGTGATAGTACAGTCAAATAGTTTAGTCAGACTGGGGGTAATTTTAACCTTCATTGCTGAACGAAAAACAAGTGATAGCGAACCGATTGCCCGTTTTTACACCTCGTCTGGTTTTCTTTTCCATGCATTCATAGCTTTGTGGCAAATATAAGCTGGTTATTGCCAGAAAACTGACTATGGTTGCTTTACGCCCAACACTCTGCCCATCCCACCAGTCTCCCTGCAGCTACTGCTAGTTTATATTCAGCACTTGTCCTTCTTAAATTCCAGTAAGGCTGGACAATTTCTGTTCACTATATCACAAAAGTAATCTTTCACTTGGCATTCAGAATTCAGTTTACCAAAAATGGCATTTTTGCAATCTGTCAATGCCATCTTCTTCTGGATATTTCATACCATTGATGATTGAAAGTGAGAGATTATTACCCCATTAGATTTATAAAACTGCTGGTGAGGAGTTCAAAACAAATTGAGAAATAAATCAAACTGAAGAAATCCTCAACAGACAAAACATAAAACATGGCAGAAAGATGGTCCTCGCTACACACTGTGCAGTAATGCATTCTCATAGAATTTCACAATCTACTAGATGTTTAATGGCCATACCATGATGTTTTAATAAACACTATATAGTTTTCTGAAAATTATATTGCTGTTCCAAGCTGTTACTAAACCAAAGGAATAGAAATTCCTTTAGGCCCATTTTCAGGCCCGAAATGAGCACTGCACTTTGAGCATGGACCCCTGTCTCAATTTGGGGTTGGCCTTTGGTCTCATTAGCATTATTTGGGCAAGCAACTGGCACCTGTTGTACTTCCACAGGTAGTTTGTCCATGTTAAAATGATGATTGACGGGCCACTTGCCTCGGCGGTAACAGTTCAAAGGTAAGTCCCACGAGGAGGTTGGCAATATGTTAAATTTCACCACCCAGCTGGCAATCTAGCAGAGCTGATTGGCCATCCAATGCAGAACCCGCCTGATCACCATATGATATTCTGTCAATGTAGGCCTTGAATTTGCTCAATATCCGTAGTGCTGTTAAAGTACAGGAAAATAAAGCCGTTCACCAGCAGGGGAAGCAACACGGAAATTTCTTGGGTAAGTTCATTTGCATATGAAGTGATGTTAATTGTGGCATAATAGCATGGTAAGGGCACTGTAAGCAATGCAGCTCTTAGGAAACTTTAGTGCAGAAGCCCAATCAGTGGAAATATCCTCTCTGCATCCACCTTGTCAAGCCCCCTCATAATCTTATACGTTTCGATAAGATCACCTCTCATTCTTCTGAATTCCAACAAGTAGAGGCCAAACCGACTCAACCTTTCCTCATAAGTCAACCCTCTCATCCCTGGAATCAATGTAGTGAACCTTCTCTGAACTGCCTCCAAAGCAAGTATATCCTTTCTTAAATATGGAGTATATCCTTTCTTAAATATGGAAACCAAAACTGCACGCAGTATTCCAGGTATGGTCTCACCAATACCCTGTATAACAGTAGCAAGACGACCCTGCTTTTATACTCCACCCCTTTGCAATAAAGACCAAGATTCCATTGGCCTTCCTGATCACTTGCTGTACCTGCATACTAATCTTTGGTGTTTCATGCACCAGGAGCCCAAGGTCCTGGTGTACTGCAGAACTTTGCAATTTTTCTCCATTTAAATAATAACTTACTCTTCGATTCTTTTTTTGCCAAAATGCATCTTTAAGTGGTTTGCTCAGGCGTACCGAAACACACCTCCGACGACAAGTTCTGGATGATAGGGATTACTATGGACAGATCTGGCACAGACAGCGTTTTTCGGACTCAACCGTATAGTATTTAATAAAGTTCAACCGCACCACTAGTAAAACAGCACACAGTGGTGTAATACAGTACAAAAGTACAACCCTGGCTTGTCTAACAAGTTACCACAGCCTAACATATAATATACAGTACACAAGAAAATTACCTTCCCAGACTAAACCCCTATGGTTTGGCTAGGACATACAATGCCCTTTCACACAGCTCAGTGGTCTTAAGGATGTGTAGGTGTGGACAATGCTCACCCCGATTGCCCATGGACTTGCTTGCAGCTTCTGGGAACCTGAAACTAGATTCAGTAGTGAGGGGAGTAAACATAAGAACATAACATAAGAACATAAGAATTAGGAACAGGAGTAGGCCATCTAGCCCCTCGAGCCTGCACCATCATTCGACAAGACTGATGGCTGATCTGGCCGTGGACTCAGCTTCACTTACCCACCCGCTCCCCGTAACCCTTAATTCCCTTATTGGTTAAAAATCTATCCATCTGTGATTTGAATACATTCAATGAGCTAGCCTCAACTGCTTCCTTGGGCAGAGAATTCCACAGATTCACAACCTTCTGGGAGAAGAAATTACTTCTCAACTCGGTTATAAATTGGCTCCCCATATTTTGAGGCTGTGCCCCCTAGTTCTAGTCTCCCCGACCAGTGGAAACAACCTCTCTGCCTCTATCCTGTCTATCCCTTTCATTATTTTAAATGTTTCTATAAGATCACCCCTCATCCTTCTGAACTCCAACGAGTAAAGACCCAGTCTGCTCAATCTATCATCATAAGGTAACCCCCTCATCTCCGGAATCAGCCAAGTAAATCGTCTCTGTACCCCCTCCAAAGAAAGTATATCTTTCCTGAAGTAAGGTGACCAAAACTGCACACAGTACTGCAGGTGTGGCCTCACCAATACCCTGTAGAGTTGCAGCAGGACCTCCCTGCTTTTGTACTCGATCCCTCTCGCAATGAAGGCCAACATTCCATTCACTTTCCTGATTACCTGCTGCACCGGCAAACTAACTTTTTGGGATTCATGCACAAGGACCCCCAGGTCGCTCTGCACCGCAGCATGTTGTAATTTCTCCCCATTCAAATAATATTGCCTTTTACTGTTTTTTTTTCCAAGGTGGATGACCTCACATTTTCCGACATTGTATTCCATCTGCCAAACCTTACCCCATTCGCTTAACCTATCTAAATCTCTTTGCAGCCTCTCTGTGTCCTCTACACAACCCGCTTTCCCACTAATCTTTGTGTCATCTGCAAATGTTGTTACACTACACTCTGTCCCCTCTTCCAGGTCATCTATGTATATTGTAAACAGTTGTGTTCCCAGCACCGATCCCTGTGGCACACCACTAACCACCGATTTCCAACCTGAAAAGGACCCATTTATCCCGACTCTCTGCTTTCTGTTAGTCAGCCAATTTTTGATCCATGCTGATACATTGCCTCTGACTCCGCGTACCTTTATCTTCTGCAGTAACTTTTTGTGTGGCACCTTATCAAATGCCTTTTGGAAATCTAAATACACCACATTCATTGGTACACCTCTATCCACCATGCTCGTTATATCCTCAAAGAATTCCAATAAATTAGTTAAACATGATTTCCCCTGCATGAATCCATGTTGCATCTGCTTGTTTGCACTATTCCTATCTAGATGTCTCGCTATTTCTTCCTTCATGATAGCTTCAAGCATTTTCCCCACTACAGATGTTAAACTAATCGACCTATAGTTACTTGCCTTTTGTCTGCCCCCTTTTTTAACAGAGGCGTTACATTAGCTGCTTTCCAATCCGATGGTACCTCCCCAGAGTCCAGAGAGTTTTGGTAGATTATAACGAATGCATCTGCTATAACTTCCGCCATCTCTTTTAATACCCTGGGATGCATTTCATCAGGACCAGGGGACTTGTCTACCTTGAGTCCCATTAGCCTGTCCAGCACTATCCCCCTAGTGATAGTGATTGTCTCAAGGTCCTCCCTTCCCACATTCCCGTGACCAGCAATTTTTGGCATGGTTTTTGTGTCTTCCACTGTGAAGACCGAAGCAAAATAATTCTTTAAGGTCTCAGCCATTTCTACATTTCCCATTATTAAATCCTCCTTCTCATCTTCGAAGGGACCAACATTTACTTTAGTCACTCTTTTCCGTTTTATACATCGGTAAAAGCTTTTACTATTTGTTTTTATGTTTTGCGCAAGTTTACTTTCGTAATCTATCTTCCCCTTCTTTATTGCTTTCTTAGTCATTCTTTGCTGTCTTTTAAAATTTTCCCAATCTTCTAGTTTCCCACTAACTTTGGCCACCTTATACGCATTGTTTTTTAATTTGATACTTTCCTTTATTTCCTTGGTTATCCACGGCTGGTTATCCCTTCTCTTACATGCCCTTCTTTTTCATTGGAATATATTTTTGTTGAGCACTATGAAAGAGCTCCTTAAAAGTCCTCCACTGTTCCTCAATTGTGCCACCGTTTAGCCAACTCTGCCCTCATCCCACTGTAGTCCCCTTTGTTTAAGCATAGTACACTCATTTGAGACACTACTTCCTCACCCTCAATCTGTATTACAAATTCAACCATACTGTGATCACTCATTCAGAGAGGATCTTTTACGAGGAGATCGTTTATTATTCCTGTCTCATTACACAGGACCAGATCTAAGATAGCTTGCTCCCTTGTAGGTTCTGTAACATACTGTTCTCAGAAACAATCCCGTATGCATTCTATGAATTCCTCCTCAAGGCTACCCCGTGTGATTTGATTTGACCAATCGATATGTAGGTTAAAATCCCCCATGATTACTGCCGTTCCTTTTTCACATGCCTCCGTTATTCCCTTGATTATTGTCCGCCCCACCGTGAAGTTATTATTTGGAGGCCTATAAACTACGCCCACCAGTGACTTTTTCCCCTTACTATCTCTAATCTCCACCCACAACGATTCAACATTTTGTTCATTAGAGCCAATATCGTCTCTCACAACTGCCCTGATATCATCCTTTATTAACAGAGCTACCCCACCTCTTTTCCCTTCTTGTCTATCTTTCCGAATTGTCAGATACCCCTGTATGTTTAATTCCCAGTCTTGGCCACCCTGCAACCACGTTTCTGTAATGGTTACCAAATCATATCCATTTGTAATGATTTGTGCCGTCAACTCATTTACTTTGTTTTGAATGCTGCGTGCATTTAGGTAAAGTGTTTTAATACTAGTTTGTAAACCATGATTTTTAGTTTTGACCCCTCCTGCAGCCCCTTTATATTCATACATATTGTCCCTTCCTATCACCTTGTGGTTTGCACTTACCCCAGTGCTACTCTGCTCTGTTGCCTCCTGCCTTTTGCATTCTTTCTTGGGGTTCTGTTCATCTGAGCTCTCACCCATTCTAACTTGCTCAGAGCCCTCTCCTGGGTTCCTATCCCCCTGACAAGCTAGTTTAAAGCCCTCCCAACCGCACTATCAAAACCACCCGCGAGAACATTGGTCCCGTCTGTGTTGAGGTGTAACCTGTCCAACTTGTACAGGTCCCAGCTACCCCAGAAGCAGTCCCAATTTTCAGGAAACTAAAGCCCTCCCTCCTACACCAATGCCCCAACTACGTATTTATCTGACTAGCCTTCCTATTTCTACCCTCACTAGTACGTGGCACTGGCAGTAATCCCGAGATTACCACCTTTGAGGTCCTGGCTTTCAATCTTACTCCTTGCTCCCTAAACTCAGCTTTCAGGACCTCACCCCTCTTTCTACCTATGTCGTTGGTACCAATGTGGACCACAACCACTGGCTGTTCCCCTTCCCTCCCCAGAATGCCCTGCAGTCGCTCAGTGACATCATTGATCCTTGCACCAGGAAGGCAACACACCATCCTGATGTCATTTTTGCTGCCGCAGAAGTGCCTATCTGCTCCCCTAACTATTGAATCTCCTTTCACTATAGCCTTTCCTGTCTTCTTCCTCCCCCCCTGTGCAGCTGAGCCTCCCATGGTGCTGTGGACTTGGCCCTGGCTGCACTCCCCAGAGGCATCACCACCCTCGCCGGTCATCAGAATAGCGTATCGGTTGGAGAGCGGGATAGCCTCAGGGGACTCCTGCACTACCTGCCTCGCCATACTCTTGTGTGCGACGGTCACCCATTCCCTATCCTCCTGTACCCTTTTAATCTGTGGGGTGACCAATGCCTGAAACGAGCTATCCACATACCTCTCATTCTTTTGGGTGCTCCTCAGTGCCTCCAATCCTCGCTCAAGCTCCGAGACTCGGCGCTCGAGTTGGAGGAGCTGGAGATACTTCCTGCACTGGAATTAGCAAGCAAAAATAAAGAAAGTGAGTTTGAAGGCGAGAGGAAACAAGCAGGATAAAGGGTAAAAAAACAAACTTAAAGGCACTTCGTCTAAATGCATGTAGCATTTGTAACAAGATAGATGAGTTGATGGCACAAATCGAGACAAATGGGTATGATCTGATAGCCATTGCAGAGATGTGGTTGCAAGGTGACCAGGACTAGGAATTAAATAGTCAGGGGTACTTGACAATCCGGAAGGACAGACAGAAAGGAAAAGGAAGAAGGGTAGCTCTATTGATAAAGGATGGAATCACTGCAATAGTGAGAAATGATATTGGCTCAAATGGTAAGGGTGTTGAAACAGTTTGGGTGGAGATAAGGAACAATAAGGGGAAAAAGTCAGTGGTGGGCGTAGTCTATAGGCCCCCTACCAG
The DNA here is from genome assembly GCF_044704955.1 of Pristiophorus japonicus. Classification (NCBI taxonomy): domain Eukaryota; kingdom Metazoa; phylum Chordata; class Chondrichthyes; family Pristiophoridae; genus Pristiophorus; species Pristiophorus japonicus. The sequence goes on from NC_091977.1 coordinate 184,012,879, forward strand.
TCGCAACTCTGTTGGTCGGAGCATAAACCAGGAAAATAGTGGGGGCTTGTAAAAAGGGAACAACAATAATCATGGGTGATTTTAACCTCCATATTGATTGGACAAATCAAATTGGTCAGGGTAGCCTTGAGGAGGAGTTCATAGAGTGCGTAAGGGACGGGTTCCATGAGCAGTATGTAACGGAACCAACCAGGGAGCAGGCTATCTTAGATCTGGTCCTGTGTAATGAGACAGGATTAATAAACGATCTCCTCGGAATGAATGATCATAGCATGATTGAATTTCAAATTCAGATGGAGGATGAGAAAGTTGGATCTCTAACCAGCGTACTAAACTTAAATAAAGGAGACTATGAAGATATGAGGGCAGAGTTGGGTAAAGTGGACTGGGAAAATAGATTAAAGTGTAGGATGGTTGATGAACACTGGTGTACATTTAAGGAGATACTTCACAACTCTCAAGAAAAATATATTCCAGTGAGGAGGAAAGGGTGCAAGATAAAAGATAACCATCCGTGGCTCACTCAAGAAATAAAGGACGGTATCCAATTAAAAACAAGGGCATACAAAGTGACCAAAACTAGCGGGAGAACAGAAGACTGGGAAGCTTTTAAAAGCCAGCAAAGAACGACTAAAAAAATGATTAAGAAAGGCAAGATAGACTATGAAAGTAAACGAGTGCAAAATATAAAAACAGATAGCAAGAGTTTCTATTGGCATATAAAAAGGAAAAGGGTGGCTAAAGTAAATGTTGGTTCCTTAGAGGATGAGACCGGGGAATTAGTAATGGGCAACATGGAGATGGCAGAAACTCTGAACAAATATTTTGTATCCATCTTTGCGGTCGAGGACACTAACAAAATTCCGACCGTGGATAGTCTAAGGGCTTTTGGGTGGGAGGAACTTAACACAATCACAATCATTAAGGAGGTGGCATTCAGTAAGATAATGGGACTAAAGGCACATAAATTCCCTGGACCTGATGACTTGCATCCTAGGGTCTTAAGAGAAGTAGCGGCAGGGATTGTGGATGCATTGGTTGTAATTTACCAAAATTCCCTGGATTCTGAGGAGGTCCCAGCAGATTGAAAAACTGAAAATGTAACACCCCTATTTAAAAAAGGAGGCAGACAAAAAGCAGGAAACTATAGACCAGTTAGCCTAACATCTGTGGTTGGAAAAACGTCAGAGTCCATTATTAAAGAAGCAGTAGCAGGACATTTGGAAAAGCAAAATGCAGTCAGGCAGAGTCAGCATGGATTTATGAAGGGGAAATCATGTTTGACAAACTTGCTGGAATTCTTTGAGAATGTAATGAACAGTGTGGATAAAGGGGAACCAGTGGATGTGGTGTATTTGGACTTCCAGAAGGCATTTGACAAGGTACCACATAAAAGGTTACTGCACAAGATAAAAGTTCACGGGGTTAGGGGTAATATATTAGCATGGATAGAGGATTAGCTAACTAACAGAGAACAGAGAGACAGGATAAAAGGTTCATTCTCTAGTTGGCAACCAGTAACTAGTGGGGTGCCGCAGGGATCAGTGCTGGGACCCCAACTATTTACAATCTATATTAATGACTTGGAAGAAGGGACCGAGTGTAACGTAGCCAAGTTTGCTGATGATACAAAGATGGGAGGAAAAGCAATGTGTGAGGAGGACACAAAAATCTGCAAAAGGACATAGACAGGCAAAGTGAGTGGGCAAAAATTTGATAGATGGAGTATAATGTTTGAAAGTGTGAGGTCATGCACTGTGGCATAAAAAAATCAAAGAGCAAGAGATTATTTAAATGGAGAAAGATTGCAAAGTGCCGTAGTACAGCGGGACCCACGGGTACTTGTGCATGAAACACAAAAGGATAGTATGCAGGTACAGCAAGTGATCAGGAATGCCAATGGTATCTTGGCCTTTATTGCAAAGGGGATGGAGTAAAAAAGCAGGCAAGTCTTACTACAGCTATGTAAGGTATTGGTGAGGTCACACTTGGAATACTGCGTGTAGTTTTAGTTTCCATATTTACGAAAGGATATTACTTGCTTTAGAGGCAATTCAGAGAAGGTTCACTAGGTTGATTCCGGGGATGAGGGGGTTGACTTATGAGGAAAGGTTGAGTAGGTTGGGCCTCTACTCATTGGAATTCAGAAGAATGAGAGGTGATCTTATAGAAACGTATAAGATTATGAGGGGGCTTGACAAGGTGGATGCAGAGAGGATGTTTCCACTGATGGGGGAGACTAGAACTAGAGGGCATGATCTTAGAATAAGGGGTCGCCCATTTAAAACAGAGATGAGAAGAAATTTCTTCTCTCAGAGGGTTGTAAATCTGTGGAATTTGCTGCCTCAGAGAGCTGTGGAAGCTGGGACATTAAATAAATTTAAGACAGAAATAGACAGTTTCTTAAATGATAAGGGGATAAGGGGTTATGGGAAACGGACAGGGAAGTGGAGCTGAGTCCATGATCAGATCAGCCATGATCTTAGTGAATGGCGGAGCGGGCTCGAGGGGCCGTATGGCCTACTCCTGCTCCTATTTCTTATGTTCTTATATTCTTATGTTCTTCTCGTGGCTTCTGGTTCTATACCGCCATTGCAGTATTCGAGTCCCACTTTCCGTTGCGGTTCGTATTGGGGTGAAAAAGCAAGGCTCAGCTCTTCGTGATGTTCCGTCCTTCCATCCCATGGTGGAGTGCTCGTTTCTTGGTGAGCGAAGTAGCAAGAGAGAGAGAGCTATCCAAAACGGCTCTGATATACCCCTCCAATACACAGACTGCTGTCTGTGTTTTAACGGACTCAGGCACGATTTCCAGTCTTTCTCCCAGGCCTGGATGGGTCATCCACTCGAGTCCTTTTTGGCCTCTTCCCACCTTCCAGGGCCTGGCTTCCGTTGTAACAAAAGGTGCTTCTTGATATGTTTTAATGTCCTTAATGGTCGGTGATGGCTTTTGATCTCCAGACTGATCTAGTTAACTGGCGTATTTCCATACAGACAATGGGCCAGCCATCTCCTGCTATTCAGCAGTTGGAATTCAACTTCTCGGGACATTGTTTCCCCATAGGAGTCTATTTATACAGCAACCGCCCCGCCTCCCCCCCCCCCCTTGATGGGTTGCGATTGTCTGTCCATCAGTTCAGCTAGGCCACTCCCATCTTTACAAACAGGCTGTTGAGCAGAGATTTGTCCTCATATCCAATATTTGTCATTCAAGTCCATGGAAACTGAGCCCAATGCTGCAGTGTATGACCTCACACTTTCAAACATTATACTCCCATCTGCCAAATTTTTGCCCACTCACTTAGCCTGTCTATGTCCTTTTGCAGGTTTTTTGTATCCTCCTCACACATTACTTTTCCTCCCACCTTTATATCGTCAGCAAACTTGGCTATGTTACACTCGGTCCCTTCTTCCAAGTCGTTAATATAGATTGTAAATAGTTGGGGTCCCAGCACTGATCCCTGCAGCACCCCACTCATTCCTAATTGCCAACCCGAGAATGAACCTTTTATCCCAACTCTCTGTTTTCTGTCAGTTAGCAATCCTCTATTCATGCTAATATATTACCCCCTAACCCCGTGAACTTTTATCTTGTGCAGTAACCTTTTATGTAGCACCTGTCAAATGCCTTCTGGAAGTCCAAATACACCACATCCACCGGTTCCCCTTTATCCACTCTGTTCATTACATCCTCTGTAATCTCCTCCAGCCATACTACCCTCCAAGATATTTGCTCTCTTCCAATTTTGGCTTCTTGAGCATCCCCGATTTTAATCTCTTCACCATTGGCCGCCGTGCCTTCAGCTGTCAAGGCCTGAAGCTCTGGAATTCTCTCCCTGAACATCTCTACCTCTCTTTCCTCCTTGAAGATGCTCCTTAAAACCTGCATCTTTGATCAAGCTTTTGCTCATCTGCCCTAATATCTCTTTATGTGGCTCAGTGTCAAGTTTTGTTAGATAATGCTCGTGTGAAGCGCCTTGGGACATTTTGCTACATTAAAGGCCCTATATAAATGCAAGTTGTTGTTGTTTTTGTTATCAAAGCTGAATTGATGGCCTTCCCTTAGTGCAAAATTGTGCAGCACGCAGCATGCTCTTATGATCGTTGCAACCCTTTGGAATGTGTACTGCAGTTCTCCACTGGATCTGTACAGACACTGAATCCTGCTCTTCAACAGCCCTATGGTTCTCTCCACTACAAGTGTCTTGTTGAAGCATAGACCTGGTTGTATGTGTCCTCTGCTTACATTCTCAGTCACCTTGTGAAGTCATGATGATGGCTGAATGGTGTATGCCTTGTTTCTGAGGAGGCATCCTTGGATATGGTTGTCCTCATTGAAGAAGTCATCGTGCACAGAGAGGCTCAGCATGAAAGAAGCGTGGCATCAGCCAGCATGTCTGGCATTAACATGTAGGATCATCTGGTTAGCATTGCAGACAATTAGAACATTTAGTGAATAGAAGAACCCTTTCCTGTTCACAGATGTCAGCAGCTCTTCTTACCATGTGTATGCCATCTACCGCACCCTGCACTCCTGGGGATCCCAGCAATGTGGTAGAACTATTTGGCTCACTCTCTCTGCTGTCCGGGTGGGAATCCAAAGTTGATAAACTCTGCAGCTCTGCTGAAGAGAACATTCATGACCTGTCATGAACGGTACCTGGCTAATGCTACACAGAGCTCCTGAGGCACCTTAAAAAGATTTGATGCATAAAACAATTCATGGCAGTTGTCATTTTTTGCAACAGAGCTGTTCTGGCTCAGTGTTGTTCAGTGAAACAAAACAAAAGAGCTTTACAAAGAATATCTCAGAGATGTAAAATAGCAGCCTTGGGCAATAACGATCTTTGAACACAGAGCAGTCTATAGACTTGCTGCTCTTCTACCTCCATAATGGTTGCATAGCGATGTGATTGGGATTACGGAGACGTGGCTCCAGGATGATCAGGGCTGGGAACTCAACATTCAGGGGTATTCAACATTCAGGAAGGATAGAATAAAAGGAAAAGGAGGTGGGGTAGCATTGCTGGTTAAAGAGGAGATTAATGCAATAGTGAGGAAAGACATTAGCTTGGATGATGTGGAATCTATATGGGTAGAGCTGCAGAACACCAAAGGGCAAAAAACGTTAGTAGGAGTTGTGTACAGACCCCCAAACAGTAATAGGGATGTTGGGGAGGGCATCAAACAGGAAATTAGGGGTGCATGCAATAAAGGTGCAGCAGTTATAATGGGTGACTTTAATATGCACATAGATTGGGCTAGCCAAACTGGAAGCAATACGGTGGAGGAGGATTTCCTGGAGTGCATAAGGGATGGTTTTCTAGACCAATATGTTGAGGAACCAACTAGGGGGGAGGCCATCTTAGACTGGGTGTTGTGTAATGAGAGAGGATTAATTAGCAATCTCATTGTGCGAGGCCCCTTGGGGAAGAGTGACCATAATATGGTGGAATTCTGCATTAGGATGGAGAATGAAACAGTAATTTCAGAGACCATGGTCCAGAACTTAAAGAAGGGTAACTTTGAAGGTATGAGGCGTGAATTGGCTAGGATAGATTGGCGAATGATACTTAGGGGGTTGACTGTGGATGGGCAATGGCAGACATTTAGAGACCGCATGGATGAAGTACAACAATTGTACATTCCTGTCTGGCGTAAAAATAAAAAGGGGAAGGTGGCTCAACCGTGGCTATCTAGGGAAATCAGGGATAGTATTAAAGCCAAGGAAGTGGCATACAAATTGGCCAGAAATAGCAGCGAACCTGGGGACTGGGAGAAATTTAGAACTCAGCAGAGGAGGACAAAGGGTTTGATTAGGACAGGGAAAATGGAGTACGAGAAGAAGCTTGCAGGGAACATTAAGGCGGATTGCAAAAGTTTCTATAGGTATGTAAAGAGAAAAAGGTTGGTGAAGACAAACGTAGGTCCCCTGCAGTCAGAATCAGGGGAAGTCATAACGGGGAGCAAAGAAATGGCGGATCAATTGAACAAGTACTTTGGTTCGGTATTCACTAAGGAGGATACAAACAACCTTCCGGATATAAAAGGGGTCAGAGGGTCTAGTAAGGAAGAGGAACTGAGGGAAATCTTTATTAGTCGGGAAATTGTGTTGGGGAAATTGATGGGATTGAAGGCCGATAAATCCCCAGGGCCTGATGGACTGCATCCTAGAGTACTTAAGGAGGTGGCCTTGGAAATAGCGGATGCATTGACAGTCATTTTCCAACATTCCATTGACTCTGGATCAGTTCCTATGGAGTGGAGGGTAGCCAATGTAACCCCACTTTTTAAAAAAGGAGGGAGAGAGAAAACAGGGAATTATAGACCGGTCAGCCTGACCTCAGTAGTGGGTAAAATGATGGAATCAATTATTAAGGATGTCATAGCAGTGCATCTGGAAAATGGTGACATGATAGGTCGAAGTCAGCATGGATTTGTGAAAGGGAAATCATGCTTGACAAATCTTCTGGAATTTTTTGAGGATGTTTCCAGTAAAGTGGACAAGGGAGAACCAGTTGATGTGGTATATTTGGACTTTCAGAAGGCTTTCGACAAGGTCCCACACAAGAGATTAATGTGCAAAGTTAAAGCACATGGGATTGGGGGTAGTGTGCTGACGTGGATTGAGAACTGGTTGTCAGACAGGAAGCAAAGAGTAGGAGTAAACGGGTACTTTTCAGAATGGCAGGCAGTGACTAGTGGAGTGCCGCAAGGTTCTGTGCTGGGGCCCCAGCTGTTTACATTGTACATTAATGATTTAGACGAGGGGATTAAATGCAGTATCTCCAAATTTGCGGATGATACTAAGTTGGGTGGCAGTGTGAGCTGCGAGGAGGATGCTATTAGGCTGCAGAGTGACTTGGATAGGTTAGGTGAGTGGGCAAATGCATGGCAGATGAAGTATAATGTGGATAAATGTGAGGTTATCCACTTTGGTGGTAAAAACAGAGAGACAGACTATTATCTGAATGGTGACAGATTAGGAAAAGGGAAGGTGCAACGAGACCTGGGTGTCATGGTACATCAGTCATTGAAGGTTGGCATGCAGGTACAGCAGGCGGTTAAGAAAGCAAATGGCATGTTGGCCTTCATAGCGAGGGGATTTGAATACAGGGGCAGGGAGGTGTTGCTACAGTTGTACAGGGCCTTGGTGAGGCCACACCTGGAGTATTGTGTACAGTTTTGGTCTCCTAACTTGAGGAAGGACATTCTTGCTATTGAGGGAGTGCAGCGAAGGTTCACCAGACTGATTCCCGGGATGGCGGGACTGACCTATCAAGAAAGATTGGATCAATTGGGATTGTATTCACTGGAGTTCAGAAGAATGAGAGGGGACCTCATAGAAACGTTTAAAATTCTGACGGGTTTAGACAGGTTAGATGCAGAAAGAATGTTCCCAATGTTGGGGAAGTCCAGAACCAGGGGTCACAGTCTGAGGATAAGGGGTAAGCCATTTAGGACCGAGATGAGGAGAAACTTCTTCACCCAGAGAGTGGTGAACCTGTGGAATTCTCTACCACAGAAAGTAGTTGAGGCCAATTCACTAAATATATTCAAAAGGGAGTTAGATGAAGTCCTTACTACTCGGGGGATCAAGGGTTATGGCGAGAAAGCAGGAAGGGGGTACTGAAGTTTCATGTTCAGCCATGAACTCATTGAATGGCGGTGCAGGCTAGAAGGGCTGAATGGCCTGCTCCTGCACCTATTTTCTATGTTTCTATGTTTCTAAGAGGAATCCCATACCTGGTCCAAAGTTAGTCTGAGTATGTGGGAGGTCAGGGGAATGTCAATAAATGCAAGGATGGGTGAGACTGTGCAAGATGGTGAAATGCAAGTTTCAGTGAGAAAAACTGTAAAACATTCGGGTAAAAATATGTTTGTGAAACCAGAAATCTTCATCAAAGAGTTCAAACTGCTCACTACTACTATCAGGTGTTTCAAATTTAAAATTCTCATCTTTTTGTTCAAATCACTCCGTGGTCTTGCCCCTTCCTATCTCTGTAAACGCCTTCAGCCCCACAAGCCTAAGAGATCACTGTACTACTCCAATTCTGGCATCTTGTCCATCCCTGATCTCCGTAACTCCACCATTAATGGCCGTGCATTCAGCTGCATCGGGCCTATTTTCTGGAATTCCCTCCCTAGACCTCTCCACCTCTTTACCTCTCTCTCCTTCTTTATGATGTTTCTTTAAACCTACCTCTTTGACCAAGGTTTTGGTCACCTTTCCTAATATTTCTTTATGTGGCTCGGTGTCAAAAGAATTTTGATAATACCTTCATTACATTGAAGGCGATATATAATTGCAAATTATTGTCTGGGGGAGCAGCTGCATCTGGTTTATATGGGTTTTATTTACCTCGAGTGTCACAGTGCCATTAAAGCAGGATATTCTCATGCACAGCACCACAAATGATTGGCGCTCTTATGCGAATAAACCGTGGCAGTTCTGTCAAACTACCAAACTGCCAAAGACCGTGAGGATATTCACCCCCAAAGTTTTAAAATATACCTCTGCATTTCCCACATCCAAGGTCTAACGTTGAAATATTTGCTAGATACAAGGTTATTTGAAATAGATGGAGTTGTACAACAGCAACAAAGTAACTTAAGGTAGATCCATTATTATTGGTAAATGGCAAATTCAACTCTTAAAACACCTTTTGCAAGAGTTAATATGAACAATGTAGCACAATAATTGACATTTTTATCCAAATAAACTTTTGGAAAGAGATAGCTCCCCACTGCTAAACTGCAGGGAGAATTCACTTATGGATGCTTGTGGCCATGCCGAATGGTGTAATTCACAATACATTGCTGGATTTTCATTAAAAACCACAGTTAAATTAACAGCTAAAGGACTTAATTAAAGCATTCTAGCATGTAGCAATGTTTAACAATATTGTGCAAATCATTCACTCAGATATATAATAAAAAATCCTAATTAAAAACTGAAGGCCTAAATTTGGTCCCGGCTACAGCCCACCCATTTCTTGGTGACCCCTGGGCGGGAGGTCTGTTTTTGCCATCCACTGCTGCTGGGTCCTGTCGGGAGACATTTTCGGCTCCGTTGTGTGGACGGCAGCGGGAGCGGCAGTCGGCGGCCAGGAGCGGGCGGGAACGGGACTTGGCGGCCAACGTCACCACTGTGCTTCAGTTAGAAGCCATTCCACTCAGGGATCTTCAGAGGACCTCCACTGTGTATGCGCGAGATTTCTTTTTTTTTTGTAGTTTTCTTGATCCGCCGTGTAATCCTTTCGCGGCCCTTGGAGGCTGATTGGGGAACTGCGCATACGCATAAAAGGAGAGCACTTTATTCCTGTGAGTGTGAGAGGGGAGAGGAGAGAATTGGAGGTTAGAGAGCAGAGAGGTGGCGTTACAGAGGGGGCAGTCTGAGTTGCAGAAGAGGCAGTGTGAGAAATTTAAACCCACAAACTCTTCAGCAGCCATTCCTCTCATCATTGAGGATGAGTGGCCAGAAATCTTCAATGAAGACTGCCAGAACCAGGCCCAGAGCTCCGTGGTTCAATGAACAGGAATTGGAGGAGCTAGTGACGGAGGTGGAATGCAGGTACAACGAACATACCCAAGATGGTCATGGCAAGCCTCCACCAGCCCAATACCGATAAAATTGGATGGAGATCGGAGAGATGGTGACTGCAATGGGCAACGTTGCGTGGGATGAGGACCAATGCAGGAAACATTGGAATGATTTTCTGGTGTCAGCTAGAATGAGTACAAATTTATTCACCGTCTCCTCTCCAAGGCCAAAAAGGTTATGCACCAGATGTGTGTGTGGGGGGGAGTGTGTGAGGGGGGCATCAGCAAAGGGGCTAAAGGTTGCAACATTTCTTTATGCAGAAAAAACAAGCAGCCAACCAAGCAAGCCTGAGTGCGACCAAAGGGGGCCAAGAAGAGGTGGTCAAATTGACCAGGCTGGAGGAGCTTGCGTTGGCATTAGTGGGTGACTGCCGCCATGCAACCACACACATTGATGCCGATCCGGTGCTACCACGTGGTAAGGTTATACTCATCTCTGGTGTCAGCGATGCTCATGGTATGAAAGTACTTGCAATGTTAAGGCACTCGCGGTGAACGCACACTTTGCCACCCATTATTGGTGTGGACATGTGCAGATGGAACTCTTTGCTGGCATAATGTGAGATGGAACGGCTCACATCTCACCTTGACCATCACCACCAACCCCACCCCCACTATAGCCTGAATTGTTGTCCTCTACTTGCAGATGATGAGTCGGACAGCATGGATCTAGAGAGACCTTCGACCTTTGGTCTTCACAGAAGCCGTCAGACCCCAGCATCTCCTACCCCGACGTTCTCCATACCCGAAGACACCGGATCCTTCCTGCACACGCCCCCCAGATCACCCATTTCCACCGCTGCCACCTCCGTCACCCAGGGTTAGGAAGAGCAGGAGAGAAATGAGGCAGAAGGGCCCATCTTTCTGTCCCTTGACCTGGAGGAGCCGAAAGCGGCTGACATCAGCCTCTGCCATGTGAGCCAAGTGTCTGCAGGACCTCGGCATCGGGCTCCGATTTCAGAGGCTTTCCAACGGACTCCACAGATGCTCAACCAAGCACGGAGGCCGTGGCTCGAAGGGAAGCAAGACACCAGCATCCAGCAGCAGCAAGCAACCACCTGTAGATGCAGCACGGCTCTCTGTACTCAACCAGATAGTGCAGCTATCAAGCACCGGCGCAGAGATAGGTCGCGACATGCTGCAGACCATGGCTGGGATAGCTGGCAGCATCGCCTCCTTCACCCAGCAGTACGATCAGAGGATGGACTGGCTCATTACAGTCTTGGAGCGCACAACGGAAAGCGTTGAGGCCATGAGGCAAGCGATGGCTTCTACACGCGTAGTGCAAGCCCCTGACCCAAAGCCCTCAAGGCAGACAGATCCAGAGGAGCAGGAGATCCCTGCGCCTTCGGTTCCGTGCCCTACCTTTTCATCAAGACGCACAAATCTGCAGACATCCCGTTGCTCTCCTGCACAACCTCCTCAACCAGAGGCAGTGACGGGCAGGGGAGTGCCACGCCATCGTGTAGGTGTGGGGAGGAAGAGGACATCGGGCATCACTGCAAGAGGGGGAAGAGAGGTGGTGGTGCCGGTAAAGGGGTGGGTGTTGCTCCTGTAAATTTATGTAAATATAATAATCTAATGTAACCTTTGTTATTATGCACTTGTAAATACACTTACATTGCTGGCCCTCTCTTGATGTGTGTGTCATTTTAACATCATGTGTTGTGCACTGTGGGAAACACACATCTGTCCCTCAGATCATCTGCTTCATCAGGAATATTTTCCCATCCACATCTGACTGCAGTGTTTAATGGGTCCTGTCATCAGGCCATTGCAAGATGACAAGTGTAAAGTCCTTATTCTACAGCATGAAACCACATGAGGCACATTCCAGGGACAAGGCCACTCTGTGACCTTAATTCTTTATTACAGGACTCCAGAAGTGATGACCCTGCATGGGACCTCCCTTTATATACCTGTGTGATCAGGTAAGGAGTGACTCTCACAAGTTCACCCCCTGTGGTCAAGGTGTGTATCTGAGTTGAGTGTATACAGTAATACAGTGGTGTTACATTGTAGTTACAAACATGACATCACCTCCCCCCATCCCCCGCCCCCCCACCCCCTGCCATCATAGGTTTAGTCTTTCAGGTGGTTGACGCTCCCTCGTGGAGCGCCGCAGTTGGGGCTCTGGTTGTTGGATACTGACGTGAGTGTCTGTCACCTGTGGTGATTCTGGCCTGCCCGGGCTGACCTCGGACTGTGCATTCTTCTGATTGCTCTTGTTGCACGATCGCTGGCAGTAGTGTGAGCTCCATCTCATGGTCTTCTTCAGGTTCCTCCGTGTCCATGCTGAACCTTTTTTTTACTTGGTCCAGATGCTTATGGTATATCTGGCCATTGTTGAGTTTTACCACGATGACCCTATTCCCCTCTTTGCCAATTATAGTACCCTCAAGCCATTTGGGCCCCATGGCGTGATTGAGGACGAATACAGGATCATTTATTTCGATACATCTCCCCCTTGAATTACGGTCATGGTACTCGTTTTGTGACTTGCACTTGCCCTCAACTATGTCGGTCAGGACTGGGTGGATGAGGGACAACCGAGTTTTGAGTGTCCGTTTCATGAGTAGCTCTGCGGGCGGGACACCCGTGAGCGAGTGCGGGCGGGATCTATAGGCCAGCAGGAGGCACGATAGGTGGCATTGTAGGGAGGGTCCTTGAATCCTGAGCATACCTTGCTTAATGATTTGGACTGCCCGTTCTGCCTGGCCATTGGAGGCCGGCTTGAACAGCGCAGTCCTGATGTGGTTGATGCCATTGCCCGACATAAACTCCCGGAATTTATAGCTCGTGAAACATGGGCCATTGTCACTAACCAGGATGTCCGGCAAGCCGTGGGTTGCAAAGATGGCACGTAGGCTTTCCACAGTGGTGGATGACGTGCATGAATTCAGAATGATGCATTCGATCCATTTCGAGTACGCATCTACTACAATGAGGAACATCTTCCCCATGAATGGGCCCGCATAATCAACGTGAATGCGTGACCATGGCTTGGTGGGTCAGGGCCACGGGCTGAGCGGGGCCTCCCTGGGGCATTACCCAGCTGAGCACAGGTCGTGCACCTGCGAACAGTGTTCCAGGTCTGAATCAATTCCAGGCTACCAAACATGTGACCGGGCAATGGCCTTCATCATCACAATGCCTGGGTGCTCGCTGTGGAGTTCCCTGATGAATGCCTCCCTGCCCTTCTGGGGCATGACTACCCTGCTGCCCTATAGTAGGCAGTCGGCTTGGATGGCGAGCTCATCCATCCATCTGTGGAACGGTCTGACCTCCTCATGGCATGCTCTGTGTGCGGGCGCCCAATCCCCAGTCAGGACACATTTCTTAATCAAGGATTGGAGGGGATCTCTGTTGGTCCAGATTTTGATCTGGCGGGCTATGATGGGGGAGCCTGCACTGTCAAAGGCATCAACAGCCATGACCATCTCAGTGCTTTGCTCCGCTGCCGCCTCAGTGGTGGCCAGTGGAAGCCTTCTGAGCGCGTCAGCGCAGTTTTCAATGCCTGGCCGGTGCCGGATGGAGTAGTCATAAGCAGCTAGCATGAAAGCCCACCGCTGTATGTGAGCTGATGCGTTGGCATTGACAGCCTTGCTGTCTGACAACAGGGATGTGAGTGGCTTGTGGTCCGTCTCTAATTCAAACTTCCGACCGAAGAGGTACTGATGCATTTTTTTCACATCATAGATACATGCAAGCGCTTCCTTCTCGACCATCCCATATCCCCGTTCTGCTTGAGAGAGCGACCTGGAGGCATAAGCCACAGGTTGTAGCTGACTCTCAGCATTGCCCTGCTGCAACAAGCACCCAACCCCATAGGACGATGCATCACATGTCAGAACTAAATGTTTACAGGGGTCGTACAGGGTCAACAACTTGTTTGAACAAAGTCGGTTTCGCCCCCGATTAAAAGCCCGTTCCTGACAGTCCCCCCAAAACCAATCGCAACCCTTACGCAGGAGCACATGTAGTGGCTCCAACAACGTGCTCAAGTTCGGCAGAAAGTTCCCAAAATAGTTCAACAGTCCCAGGAATGAACGCAACTCTGATGTGTTGCAGAGCCTGGGTGCTTGTCGAATCGCATCTGTTTTAGATTCGGTCGGCTGAATCCCATCTGCAGCAACCCTCCTGCCCTGAAACTCAACCTTGGGAGCTAAGAACATGCATTTAGACTTCTTGAGTCGCAGGCCTACCCGGTCCAGTCGGCATAGCACTTCCTTCAGGTTGTGGAGGTGTTCCTCGGTGTCTCGACCCGTGATGAGGATGTCGTCCTGGAATACAATCGTTCCCGGAATGGATTTAAGCAGGCTTTCCATGTTACGTTGAAAAATCGCAGCCGCTGATCGAATGCCAAACAGGCACCTGTTATATGCAAACAGTCCCTTGAGCGTGGTGATGGTGATCAGTAGTTTGAATTTGTCGCCCAGTTCTTGGGTCATAAAGGCTGAAGTGAGGTCCAACTTGGTGAACTGCTTGCTGCCTGCTAGCGTGGCGAAGAGGTCCTCCGCTCTTGGGAGCGGGTATTGGTCTTGTAGGGACACCCGAATGATGGTGGCCTTGTAGTCGCCACAGATCCTGACAGAGCCATCTGCTTTTAGAACGGGAATGATGGGGCTCGCCCAGTCGCTGAATTCAACAGGCGAGATGATGCCCTCTCGCAACAGCCGGTCCAATTCGCTCTCGATTTTTTCCCGCATTACATACGGCACCGCTCTGGCTTTGTGGTGCACTGGCCTGGCATTAGGGGTGATGTGTATCACTACCTTAGTGCCTTTGAAAGTCCCGATGCCCGATTGGAATAGTGACTCGAATTGATGTAGGACTTGTGAACACGAACTTCGCTCCACCGAGGACATTGCGTGAACATCCCCCCATTTCCAGTTCATCTCAGCTAACCAGCTCCTCCCCAACAGTGTGGGATCATTGCCCGGGACAATCCAGATTGGCAGCCGGTTCACTAACGCATTGTGCGTGACAGCCATCATTGCACTGCCTAGCACCGGAATGATTTCTTTGGTGTAAGTCCGTAATTGTGTCTCAACATGTTCTAATTTGGGTCTACTGGCTTTGAGTGGCCATAGCTTCTCAAATTGCTGAACGCCCATGAATGACTGGCTGGCCCCAGTGTCCATCTCCATGCGTACTGGAATACCGTTCAACAAAACCCTCATCATCATTGGTGGTGTTTTGGTGTATAAACTATGAATATTCACCACATGGACCCGCTGAACCTCGGCATCCATCGATTTGCCCCAAAAGTCATCCTGCCTCACAGAACCCCCTTCTGGTCCATCTGCCTCATGTAATAGTCTGGTTACAGGTTTTCTGCACATTCGAGCTAAATGGCCACTGAGATTGCAGTTTCTGCAGACAAACTGTTGGAATCTGCAAGATCTGGACCTCCTGCAGGCGTCTGTGAACTTACAGAGGCTGGTCAAACGCCGGAGGTCCGCTACAAAGTCCGGTATGCTCTGTCCTTCACGGCGTCGGTGGGTGTAGAATCTGTGTCGAGCCATATGTATGCTGGTCGCCGGTTTGAGGTGCTCCCCAATTAATTTGCTAAGCTCTTCAAAGGTTTTGTCCAACGGCTTTTTGGGTGCCAGTAAGTCCTTCATGAGCGCAAAAGTCTTTGGCCCGCAGCTGGTCAGGAGATGAGCCCGTCGCTTGTCGGCCGCTGCATCCCCCAGCCATTCTTTAGTAACGAAGCTTTGCTGAAGCCTCTCGACAAAATCGTCCCAGTCTTCCCCAACACAGTACTGTTCCTCTGTGCTACCGGTGGCCATTCTCGTGGGTCATGAATTCCCGTTTCTCGTCGCCAATGTAAAGTCCTTACTCTACAGCATGAAACCACACGAGACACATTCCAGGGACAAGGCCACTCTTTGACCTTAACTCTTTATTACAGGACTCTAGAAGTGATGACCCTGCATGGGACCCTTTATATATCTGTATCATCAGGTAAGGAGTGTCTCCCACAAGTTCACCCCTTGTGGTCAAGGTGTGCATCTGAGTTGAGTGTATACAGTGTTACATTGTTCTTGCAAACATGACAACAAGGAAGGGTCATCAATGCAGGAAGCCTGCCATTCAAAGATTCTCAGTTTACCTACTTGCAGAGCAGACCTTAAGGCTTGCACTTCAACCCTATTTTTTCGAGGCCAAACATGGAGGAATGCCACCCCTGAGATGACATGGTCATCAGTTACATTGAAGTACATAGTGTGACACAATTAATGAATCAGCTTGGATGTACAAAACGTGACATGCTGAACACGTTTCAGTTACTCATAATAATTATCCCTTCGCCATTGGGCTTCTCAATGAAAGACTTTCAGCAAGGTCCAACAAAAAAACTTCCATCAGCTTAGATACATTTCAGTCGCTTTTATGACACTCAATTTAAACATCACCATCAGCAATAAAGTAATGCAACATGCACCTAACTTTTTTCCAGCAGTCCCACTCATATGGTGCATCATCCGTCTGGCTGCCATGATGTGATAGCCTCTAGCACTCCCTCCCACCCATTCTTCATGCTGCCCAACTGCCGTCAGATCACCAGCCTCCCGTTCTCCGTGCTGTCCAACTGCCATCCACCTCTCCGTCCCTCCCACCCGATCTCACTGCTGGCCAGATCAGATCTGCTTTTCCCGAATGGTCCTTCTGGTGGGTGGCAGGTCGACCGGAGGCTAACATAACTGATGAAAATGGCACTTTTCCAACATCCAGCATGGGTGGGCGGCACGATCTGACGTCGGTGGAACCCTTCCCCACCAATCTTCCGCCGAACGGAATCTCGATAGCAAATGGGCGATTCCGGAGGAATCGCCTAGAAAACCGACATTTACGGCGGGACCTCGGTGGATGTGGGCAGAACATTGACCAATTCCGGCTCCTTAACTTTGTCATACGCAAAGGTGTGTTAAGTTGTTGAACTTTGAGGAACAGAATATTAAAGTTAGTTTGTGTTCCATACAGTATGAATGAACATATTTAGCATTATTAGCATATTTGAGCCTAGAAATTACTGAGGGCTGACTGCTTTACAAATTCTTTTGGAATTTCTTTGTCTACTATTTCAGTAGAGGCAGCGACCTATTTAAAATAAACAAGTTAATGTCTGCACTGAGAGTAGATTGAGGAATTTCACATGAACATGTTAAGTGTCCACTATTCTCACCAACAATAATTTCTAGACTTTATTTTTTTAAAGCAGTGATTTATTTGTACCACAGTTTTGAATTTGGTATGTGATTCAGTACCACATAGTGGAAATGTGGGAAAGACTACCATCAGGAATTACAAATAGTCTGATGTTTTATCTGCACCAGCGAAGTCCTATGCCAGACTTACATATAGCGAGGTACAAATATCACATAGGCTTGTGACATAAACAGTAACATTGCAAACAGAATCGAACATGGTACTAGTATTAAAGACTCCTGTGTGTGATATATTCACAGAGCACAGCACACACAGCTTCCGAACATGGCAGGCAGCTCTCTCGGAAGTCTCCGGAAATCTGTCTAGTTCTGTTTATTATTAACTCTGCACTTGCAGTACCCAATACATCCACATCCACAGTGTGGAGCTACAAACATTACAAGCTGACAGACATTACACTTCTCCCTCCTTAATGAAGAAGTTATTATAACAAACATCATACGTAACTTTCATGTTTATACATATCACAGGATATAAACGTTTTTTATTCCATATTTACAAATTTAACTTTACCACTTGTTTTCTGTTTCGAAGAGGATACCTTCACTCTCGAACAGAACCTTCCAAACATGGTATCGAATCTAAACTCATTCGAGGCTCATCCTGAGGAACGTTTTCCTCCACGGATTTTCTTTGATTTTCATTTGAACTCACTCTAACTTCAAGCTCTTTGTTTTCCTGACTCGGACTCAGATTTTCAATCTGATTCTCTCCTGGATTTGTTTCCAGTACAGTGGATTTATGATTTGTTACTGGTATATCAAAACTATCTCATGAGTCAGAAATAATTGAATCATTCCCACCTTCAACTCCTTCCATGTCTATTGGTAAAATATGATCAATATGAACAAACCTAACCTGTCCATTATCAAACATTTTTACCAGATATGTGCGAGGACCACATATCTTCACCACCCTTCCTGGTAACCACTTTACCCATTTATGGTGATGGTTCTTCACACTCACCTTCTGGTTTAATTTGACTCTTCTCTCTTTTACTCTCCCTTTAGCGTGATTCTCTTTCTGTCTTAATTGTATCTCTTCTACGGACTGTGACAAATTTGGCTTTAACAACGAGAATCTGGTTCGTGGCTGTCGTTTGAGAAACAACTCTGCTGGTATTCTACATGGTATGAGGAGTATTTCGATATGTAATCAAAAAATTAGCCAATTTGTGATCCAATGACAACTGTCGTTTCCTTGGATTTGGATCTAACATTTATTTTATGAGGGCACGTTTTACAATTTGTACAGTGCGCTCTGCTGCGCCATTCGAAGCAGGATGATATGGTGGAACGTTGGTTTGTTTCACACCAATTTTGCTCGTGAATTGTGCAAATTCTTCTGCATGAAATTGTGGTCCATTATCCGAAACAATTTCTTGAGGGAGGCCAAATGCAGAAAATAATTTTTGCAAAATGTCCAATGTTTTACTTGTTATTTTCCACATTGGCAACACCTCAACCCACTTCGAATGGCTATCAATCACAATGAACAATTGTTGTCCTTCTAACTCAGCAAAATCAATATGTAGCCTTTGCCACACTCTGGGAGGCCATTTCCATGGCTGTAATGGTACTGGTGGTGGTTGCTTGCTTACTGATTGACATGTCGTACACTGACTCACGATGTACTCTATATATTTATCAAGACCTGGCCACCATAAATAACTGCGTGCAAAACTCTTGGTCAAACACATTCCCAGGTGCTGGTCATGGAGGTCTCCTAATTATTTGGACCTAAATTTATTTGGTATAATCACTCTTGCACCCCACATGATACAATCTTTATTGACTGATAATTCATTCCTTCAAATGAAGAATGGATGTGTATCGTTGTCTGTTACCTGGTTTGGCCATCCATTTGCAATATACTCATACACCTTTGACATCATTGGGTCACGTTTGGTTGCTCTACCAATCTCTTCAGCTGTGACTGGCAGTTCATCAATGTATGAAAAATAAAACACTTCTTCCCTATCGGGTGTAACTTATGATAGGGAAGGCAATCTAGACCTTGCATCCGCATTACTGCTGATTGTCTGTATTCAATATCATATCTATAGACTGACAAAATCAAAGCCCATCTCTGCATTTGGGCTGCAGCTAATGTTGGAACTGGGGACTTTGGATGGAGGATTGCTGTTAGGGGCTTGTGTTCCATAACGGTGATAAACTTACGACCATACAAGTATTTGTGAAACTTCTTGACCCCAATAATTAATGCCAAAGCTTCCCTTTCAATTTGCGCATAATTACTCTCAATAGCACTGAGAGTGCGTGAAGCAAAAGCAATCGGTCGCTCCTCCCCACTACTTAATACATGAGAG
The DNA here is from genome assembly GCF_044704955.1 of Pristiophorus japonicus. Classification (NCBI taxonomy): domain Eukaryota; kingdom Metazoa; phylum Chordata; class Chondrichthyes; family Pristiophoridae; genus Pristiophorus; species Pristiophorus japonicus. The sequence continues at coordinate 184,032,044 of NC_091977.1, forward strand.
ATTACTGCCCCAACTCCATACGGAGAGGCATCACATGCTAGCTTAATCTCCTTAGATATGTCATAATGAACTAACATGGTGCGCTCTACCAATTTGCTTTTACACTCCTTGAATGCTGTATCGCATTCTTTTGACCACTTCCAATGGACCTGTTTTTTCAAAAGTTCATTCAGTGGATGTAATACTGTAGCCAAATTTGGTAGGAACTTCCCATAATAGTTCAAAAGACCCAAGAACAAACAAAGTTCAGTGACATTCCTGGGAGTGGGTGCATTTCTGATCGCATCCAATTTTTCCATGGTTGGATGTAAACCATCTTTGTCTACTCTGTACCCTAAGTACTCCACTGAGTTTTTAAATAACTCACACTTATGTGCAGCCACTCTTACTCTGTGCTTCTCTAGCTGTTTGAGGACTTCATTCAATATATTATTATGAATTTACCTATTTTGTGCTTAAATTAGTATGTCATCCCAATAACATTCTACCCCTTCAGTACCTTGCAAAATCTGGTTCATCACCCCTTGGGATATGGCAGGGGCGAAGCCACTCCAAATGGTAGCCTATTAAATTGTTATAGACCTAGATGAGTATTTATAATCAAACATGACTTGGACCCCTCATCTAGTTCAAGCTGTAAGTAGGCATTCGTAAGATCCAGTTTTGAGAAGATCTGACCACGTGTCAGTGTTGTGAACAAATCTTCTATATTCAGCAATGTATTGGGGACATTACCCTCTAGAACCTGGTTAACAGTTACTTTATAATTACCACACAATTTTACCTTACCATCAGACTTAGGTACAACAACAATAGGTGTAGCCCAATTACATCGATCTATCTTACAAATAATGTTCTCAGTCTCTCGTCTTTTGTGTTCTTGCTCAACTTTCTCCTTGAGTACATATGGTACGGAACGTGGCTTGTAGTAAACTGATCTAGCATCCTTCTGTACCCTGACACTCGCCTTGAAGTCTTGGATCGGACTGCCCGTTTCGCAGAACACCTTCCGATACGGCTTGATAATCTCATCCGTTGATGAAAATCTCGCTTCCACACAGAAAATCTTATTCCAATCCAGCTTCAGTGAGCTCAACCAATTTCTTCCTAGTAAGGCAGGCTTGTCTCCTTTCACTACTATTAGAGGCAAGTTCTGAAATTGATCTTTATATTTCACCGGTACGGTGATACGACCTACCACAGGAATTTTCTCTCCGGAGTAGCCTCGCAGCTCTATCTTGGATTTCTCCAGTTGAAAATCACGCAATTTGTTGAGGTACAGTGACTCCGGTACTACACTCCCGGATGCACCCGTGTCAATTTCTATTGGTATCTTGAATCCGCACCATCAATGTGGATTTGATGCTTTCTGAATCGCTGTCCGTTAACCTCGTGCTCCTGATGACGTGTAACTCTAACATCTCCTCGTCCTGTTGTTGTTCTTCCATGCTATGTAGTCTCTTGGGATTTCTACTCATAGCTTTGAACGCTGGACTCATAGCTTTAAAAGCCTGTTTACCTTTCAGTTGGCATGCCTTCGCAAGATGCCCAGTCTTCCTGCAGAAGAAACACACTGCCTTCATGTATGGACCACTTTGAGCAATGTGTTGTCCCAGGCACCTATAGCACGACTTCGACGCTCTGTTAGAATTTCCAGTTTCTGAGACTTTGGGCTCCCATCATCTTTTACTTTGAACCTGCAGGTGATGTACCTCGGTTTACTGACGACCGTAATCATTATTTAATTCTCAGGAATATTGTTCGGCCTGCTCATCGACCTCGCTGTCTGACAAGCAATCTCAAAAGTCAGGTCATCCGTCGTCAATAGCTTCCTGCTGATCGCATCATTTTTCACCCCACAAATAAAACGATCCCGTAATGCTCGGTTTTGAAAGTTTCCAAAATTACAGTGCATCGATAGCTTCTTTAATGCAACGATGTAATCACTGATAATTTCATCAGCCTTTTGATTCCGAATCCCGAAACGATAGCTTTTAGCAATTTCTAATGGTTTGGGGTTATAGTGCTGCTTCAGCTTCATTAAAATCTCTTTAAGCATTGTGTCCTTTGGCTCGTCATGACAAGCAGATTTACAAGGGTTTCGTATAATGTCAGACCTGCCTCCAATAAGAAGATCGCTCTCTTACGTTCCAACACAGCCCGGTTCTGGACTGCATTGTCTGGAACTTCGATTATGTTATTTGCAGTGAAATACATTTCTAGCCAATCCACATATGCTTTAAAAGGTTCCCGGCCGTGTCTATATTCCCCCAAATGTCCCAATACACCTGGCATTTTAATCTCTAGCTGTTCACACCGTGTGCTGTATTTTACCTTGGATTTTTGTAGCTTTTTCCAAAGACAGAAAGTCTCTCTGTTGGCTGGTTGAATCCTTCCCCAACAAAGTTTAAGCTTTAAATCATCCGAAAAATCCCATCTCAGTCGCCAAATGTGATATATTCACAGAGTACAGCACACACAGCTTCCTATGGCAGGCAGCTCTCTCGGAACTCTCCGGAAATCTGCCTGGTTCTGTTTATTATTAACCCTGCACTTGCAATACACAATACATCCACATCCACAGTGTGGAGCTACAAACATTACAAGCTTACAGATATTACACGGTGAAACAATGACTTTTGGAGATTGAATAATCTACCACTGGACACAAATATTGTGGGTGCTTGCCAACAAAAAAAGTATGGTGTACAAGAATCAATTGAAAGATGACTGGAAATAATCAATATTGCAGTAAACTGAAACATGAGTAGAAAGAAGTGAGAAACAAGTTTTAAAAAGTTTAAACTCAAAAGAAAACCTTGAGGCATATCTCTGTTTTGTAATCAAGACACAAGGGTAAAGGCATCCAGAAGCTTTGGTACAATTTTTAATATTATAGTCGATTGTGAAGTTACATTCGCTGCTGGTGAAGGGTTTGTACTGGAATTGTTTGTTCCTTTCTGTTTTAAAATAGCTGGAAAAAATTACAGAACTGCATGCAAATGTTAGAAAAAACAAAGGCTAGGAAAAAATAGGCTGTGCCAAATGTTGACAGTATGAGGGATTAATTCTACAAACCTGTACACACAGTTAAGTTGAGTACATCTCGGCTCTATCCTCCCACTGAAGGAAGTTCGATAAGTGGTTGTTAAGCTTATCCAGGAAACAAAATAACACGTTTTGTTTTTAAAAGGGAATGAAAGTTCAGCTCTTCCTAAACCCCATGGAGCCAATTTTCATCTGCAGACCTAAGTCAGTTTTAAATGTCAAAAAACTGCTACAAATATCATCCAAAAGATCAAGTGCAAAGAGTAGTTCATTCTCTGAAGTAAGTTCATTTGAATAATTATTCACAGCATCAGGTGCAGTTTCACACAGATCTCGAGAGAACTTAGTGTGGGGAAGGAAAGTTACAAATAAGTCAGCATCAGCAGCCCATGACAACTTTGAAGAGATAGGCAATTTAGAAGTGGCAGGCAAAAATGAAGGGAAAGGTAACCTCGGTGCAGACATGAGTCTGTAGAAAAGTAACCAAAACTAAACCTCTCTTTCATGGGTGCTGATATTGAAATACTGCTGCATGTGATGCCTGTGAAAAGGTTGCCCTCTATGCCATTGAAGTGCACTGTCACCATAGGTTAGCACAATAGCAACAACAATTTGCATTCATATTGCGCCTTTAATGTAGTAAACATCCCAAATCGCTTCACAGGAGTGTAATCAAACAGAAAATTGCTGGCAAAAGCCTTCAGCCGAGTTTCAGGTCACAGATGAACTGCCTCTAATGGTTGTATCCCTGTACTGCAGTACAGTCACAGGCATCTCTGAAGCAGATGGAAAAGCTTTGCACCTGCTTTGCTTTTGACACAGAACCTGGTAAGACCCTACCATCGTTGGCAGGTGGACATGCCAAGCCCTCCAGAATGGTTGGTAGCTTCTTGTGAATCAGCCAACACTACTTCTTGATCACTCTGGCAGCCATCTTTCATGCAGTTCCACCTATGGCAGAAAATGCAGTGATTGGGGTGCTTCTGAAGAATCATTTAGCATAACAGTTGGTCATGCATTCACATATCATTGCGTTGCAATTAAAGATATGCTGGCACAGCTTCCAGCAGCATTACATCTGTCAAACCTCTTCTCAGATGCAGGAGAGCAGATAGCCCATCTTGGGTAGTCTGAGCTGCCTGGTATCCCTCTGCAGATTTTCGTACATAAGAACATAAGAAATAGGAGCAGGAGTCGGCCATTTGACCCCTCGAGCCTGCTCCGCCATTCAATCAGATCATGGCAAATCTAATCTTGGCCTCAACTCCATTTCCCCGCCCGCTCTCCATAACCCTTGACTCCCTTATCATTCAAAAATCTGTCTATCGCTACCTTAAATATATAAACAGCTCTCTGGGGTAGAGAATTCCAAAGATTCATGACCCCCTGAGAGAAGAAATTCCTCCTCATTTCCGTTTTAAATGGGCAACCTCTTATTTTGAAACTATGCCCCCTAGTTCTAGATTCCCCCATGAGGGAAAACATCCTCTCTGCATCTACCCTGTCAAGCCCCCTCAGAAACTTATATGTTTCAATAAGATCACCTCTCATTCTTCTAAACTCCAGAGAATATCGGCCCAACCTGCTCAATCGTTCTTCATAAGACAACCCCTTCATCTCAGGAATCAACCTGGTGAACCTTCTCTGAACTGCCTCCAATGCAAGTATATCATTCCTTAAATACGGAGACCAAAACTGTACACAGTACTCCAGGTATGGTCTCACCAATGCCCTGTACAGTTGTAGCAGAACTTCCCTACTTTTATACTCGATTCCCCTTGCAATTAAGGCCAACATTCCATTTGCCTTCCTAATTAATTGCTGTACCTGCATGCTAGTTGTTATATATGTAAACCTGTAAATACCTTGTTTAACCACCAGAGGGATCAGCCCCTGGAGTCCCAAGGGATCCAACAATCCCTTGGGAGCCCTGTACATAAGAAGGCCTCACAGGCTGGAGAGGCACTCTGGAGACCTGTAATAAAGGACTACGGTCACACATTACTTTAAGCTTACAGTATCTCGTCAGATTCTTTATTCAAGACATAACAACTGGTGATGAGATACAGATCATGAACCCCACAGCAACAATGCAGAGAACCGTGGGCATTCTGGAGAAATTCTCAGAGGGAGATGATAGGGAAACCTTCGTGGAGCGACTCGACCAATACTTCGTGGCCAACGAGCTGAAAGGAGAAGCAAATGCTGCCAAACAAAGGGCGATCGTCCTCACCGTCTGCGGGGCACCAACGTATGGCCTCATGAAAGATCTGCTCACTTCAGCGAAACCCACAGAGAAGTCGTACGATGATTTGTGCACATTGGTCCGGGAGCATCTGAACCCGAAGGAAAGCGTTCTGATAGCAAGGTACCGGTTCACCACATACAAGAGGTCTGAAGGCCAGGAAGTTGCGAGCTACGTCGCCAAGCTAAGGCGCCTTGCAAGACATTGTGAATTTGAAGGACACTTGGAGCACGTGCTCAGGGACTTCTTTGTACTTGGCATTGGCCATAAAATAATACTTTGCAAACTTTTCACTGTAGAGACCTCAACCTTGAGTAAAGCCATAGCGATAGCCCAGGCGTTCATCGCCACCAATGACAAAACCAAACAAATCTCTCAGCACACGAGTGCTGCTGCAAGTACTGTGAACAAAGTAATGTTGTTTTCGAATTGTAACGTACAGGGCAGGACTCACATGCCTGCAGCTGCACGTTCGCAGATGTCTCAGAGACCACCATCAAGGGTGGAGAATGCAAGGCCATTAACATCTTGTTGGCGCCCAGGAGGTGATCATCATTTTCATTCAAGCCACTTCAAAGGATACATTTGCAAGGGCTGTGGAACAATGGGACACCTCCAACGTATGTGCAGGCGAGCTGCAAACCCTGCTAATCCTGCAAACCACCATGTTGCAGAGGAGGACAGATCCACGGTGGATCACGTTGAACCAGAGCCTCAGACTGAGAAGGCAGAGGTTTATTGGGTGCACGTATTTACCACAAAGTGTCCCCTGATAATGCTGAAGGTTGAATTAAATGGACTCCCGGTGTCAATGGAGCTGGACACGGGCATGAGCCAGTTCATAATGAGCAAAAAGCCTTTCGATAAATTGTGGTGCAGCAAGGCCTCAAGGCCACTCCTGACTCCCATTCGTACTAAACTGAGAACATACACAAAGGAGCTGATTCTCGTAATCGGCAGTGCAACTGTAAAGGTCTCCTACGATGGAGCGGTGCACAATTTACCACTCTGGGTGGTACCGGGCGATGGCGCCATGCTGTTCGGCAGGAGCTGGCTGGGAAAGATATGCTGGAACTAGGACGACGTCCGAGCGTTCTCGTCTGTCGACGACACTTCATGTGCCCAGGTCCTAAACATGTTCCCCTCGCTGTTCGAACTGGGCATCGGGAAGTTCCAAGGAGCAGATCCACTTGATTCTGGGGGCGCGACCCTTCCATCACAAGGCGGGAGCAGTACCTTACATGATGAGAGAGAGGGTGGAGATCGAGCTGGACTGGCTGCAACGAGAGGGCATCATTTCGCTGATTGAATTCAACGAGTGGGCCAGTCCGATTATTCCAGTCCTCAATGAAGACGGCACCGTCAGAATCTGTGGTGATTACAAAGTAACTATCAATCATTTCTCCCTGCAGGATCAATACCCGCTGCCAAAGGCAGACGACCTATTTGCGACGCTGGTGGGAGGAAAAATGTTCACGAAGCTGGACTTGACCTCAGCCTACATGACGCAGGAGCTGCAGGAATCATCAAAGGGCCTCACCTGCATCAATACGTTTAAAGGTCTCTTCATTTATAACAGATGCCCATTTGGGATTCGATCAGCCGTGGCGATATTCCAGAGGAACATGGAAAGCTTGCTGAAGTTGGTCCCGCACACCGTGGTCTTCCAGGACGACATCTTGGTTACAGGTCGGGACACCGTCAAGCACCTGCAGAACCTGGAGGAGGTTCTTAGTCAGCTTAATTGTGTGGGGCTCAGGTTAAAATGCTCTAAAGTGCGTTTTCCTGGCGCCTGAAATGGAGTTCCTGGGGAGAAGAATCGCGGCGGACGACATCAGGCCCACCGATTCGAAGACGGAAGCAATCAAGAACGCACCGAGACCACAGAACATGATGGAGCTGGGGTCGTTTCTAGGACTCCTGAACTATTTTGGTAACTTCTTACCGGGTTTTAACACACTGTTAGAACCCCTGCACTCTTTACTGCATAAAGCAGATGAATGGGTATGGGGTAAAAGCCAAGAAAATGCCTTTGAGAAAGCTAGGAAATTGTTATGCTCAAACAAATTGCTTGTGTTGTATGATCCATGTAAGCGTTTGGTACTAGCATGTGATGCGCCGTCATACGGTGTTGGGTGTGTATTGCAACAAACTAATGAATCTGGGAAATTGCAACTGGTTACTTATACATCCAGAAGTCTGTCTAGGGCTGAGAGAGCCTACAGCATGATCAAAAAAGAAGCGTTAGCGTGTGTTTATGGGGTAAAGAAAATGCATCAATGTCTGTTTGGGCTCAAATTTGAATTGGATACCGACCATAAGCCACTTATATCCCTCTTTTCTGAAAGTAAAGGGTAAATACGAATGCATCGGCCCGCATCCAGAGATGGACGCTCACATTGTCCGCATACAAAAATGCTATCTGCCACAGGCCAGGCACGGAAAACTGTGCCGATGCTCTCAGTAGGCTGCCATTGCCCACCACAGGGGTGGAGATGGCACAGCCTGCAGATTTAGTTATGGTTATGGAAGCATTCGAGAGTGAGCAATCACCTGTTACCACCCGACAGGTTAGACCTGGATGAGCCAGGACCCCTTGCTGTCTTTAGTAAAAAACTGTGTGCTCCAGGGAAGTTGGTCTAGTGTCCCATTAGAGATGCAGGAAGAAATAAAGTCGTACCAGCGGCGTAGAGATGAAATGTCTATACAGGCAGACTGCCTCCTATGGGGTAATCGGGTAGTGGTGCCAAAAAAGGGCAGGGATACTTTCATTAGTGACCTCCACAGTACCCACCCAGGCATTGCAATGATGAAAGCGATAGCCAGATCCCACGTGTGGTGGCCCGGCATCGATGCAGACTTACAGCACTGCATGCACAAATGTAACACATGCTCACAGTTAATCAATGCACCCAGGGAAGCACCACTAAGTTAATGATCCTGGCCCTCCAAACCATGGTCCAGGGTCAATGTCGACTATGCAGGCCCATTCTTGGGAAAAATGTTCCTTGTGGTTGGAAATGCATACTCCAAATGGATTGAATGTGAGATAATGTCGGCATGCACGTCCGTTGCCACCATTGAAAGCCTGAGGGCCATGTTTGTCCTTGTGAGTGACAAAGGGCCGTGCTTCACCTGTGCCAAGTTCAAAAAGTTCATGATCCGCAATGGGATCAAACACGTCACATCTGCCCTGTTTAAACCAGCGTCCAACGGTCAGATAGAGCGAGCAGTACAAACAATCAAGCAGAGCTTGATGAGGGTAACCGAAGGCTCACTGCAGACTCGCCTATCCCAAGTCCTGTTTAGTTACCGCACAAGACCCCACTTGCTCACTGGGGCTCCCCCCAGCTGAACTGCTCATCATAACGGCTCTTAAGACAAGGCTCGCGTTAGTCCACCCTGATCTACACGAACAGGTAGAGAACAGACGGCTTCAACAGAATACATATCATGATCACGCAAGTGTGTCACGCGAAATCGAGATTAATGATCCTGTATTTGTGTTGAACTAAGGACAAGGTCCCAAGTGGCCAAAGACGGGAGTAGGGTTTTTCTAGTCAAACTTTCAAATGGACTCACCTGCAGAAAACACTTGGACCAAACCAAACTCAGGTTCAAGGAGTATCCAGAACAACCCACAATAGACTCTACCTTTTTCGACCCCCCAACACACACACAAGTGGCAACCAACCCAACGGTTGACCACGAAGCAGAACCCATCAGCTGCAGCAGTTCAGCAGGACTCACCACACCCAGCAGCCCTGCAAGGCCAGCTGCGCAGCAGCCCAGCGAGGGCCCAACAAATGACTCACCAAAACCAGCATTTGCACCAAGACGATCAACCAGGGAAAGGAAGGCCCCAGATCGACTCACATTGTAAATAGATACACTATTGACTTTGGGGGGGAGTGTTGTTATATATGTAAGCCTTGTTTAACCATCAGAGGGCTCATCCCCTGGAGTCCCAAGGGATCCCACAATCTCTTGGGAGCACCTGTACATAAGGAGGCCTCACGGGCTGGAGAGGCACTCTGGAGACCTGTAATAAAGGACTACGGTCACACATTACTTTAAGCTTACAGTATCTGGCCAGATTCTTTATTCAAAACATAACACTAACTTTTTGTGTTTCATGTACAACGACCCCCAAATCCCTCTGTACCTCAGCATTTTGTAATCTCTCCCCATTTAAATAATAATTTGCTCTTTTATTTTTCCTACCAAAGTGGATAACCTCACATTTTCCCACATTATACTCCATCTGTCAAATTTTTGCCCACTCACTTAGCCTGTCTATGTCCCTTCACAAATTCTTTGCATGCTCCTCACAACTTGCTTTTCCACCTATCTTTGTATCATCAGCAAATTTGGCTATATTATCCTCAGTCCCTTCATCCAAGTTATTAATATAGATTGTAAATAGTTGAGGCTCCAGCACTGATCCCTCTGGCACCCCACTAGTTAGAGTTTGCCTACCTGAAAATGACCCATTTATCCCGACTCTGTTTTCTATTAGTTAGCCAATAGTTAACCATAGTTCAATTACGAAAGAAAGAAAGAAAGAAAGAAAGAAAGAAAGAAAGAAAGAAAGAAAGAAAGAAAGAAAGAAAGACTTGCCTTTATATAATGCGTTTCACGACCACCGGACATCTCAAAGCAATTTACAGCCACTGCAGTGCTTTTGGAGTGTAGTCACTGTTGTAATGTGGGAAACGCGGCAGCCAACTTGCGCACAGCAAACTCCCACAAACAGCAATGCGATAATGACCAGGTCATCTGTTTTTGTTATGTTGATTGAGGGATAAATATTGCCCAGGGCACCAGGGATAACTCCCCTGCTTTTTTTTCAAAATAGGGCCATGGGACCTTTTACTTCCACCTGAGAGAGCAGACAGGGTCTTGGTTAAACATCTCATCCAAAAGATGGCACCTCCAACAGTGCAGCACTCCCACAGCACTGCACTGGAGTGTCAGCCTGGATTTATGCATTCAAGTTCCATGGAGTGGGACTTGAACCCACAACCATATGATTTAGAAGCAAGTGTGCTACCCATTGAGCCACAGCAGCAAGGGTAAACACAATTCTTCATCTCTCCATTTCTCAGCAACATTTTAGAAAAAAATCCTTTCACCCACTCCCACACTACTCACAATAATTCCTTCCACTCCATCATATCCTTCAACTTCCTAGTATATCTCATTACAAGCACTGACATCTTGCTTTCCTCTCATGCTGCACACTAACATCATTCTTTTCCCATATGCTACCACTCGCACAATCAGTAACTCCTCCCACCACTTCTTTCTCACTTCATATCACATGAATTTCCCTTTACATCATCACATCCCCATCCTCATTTCATCTCCACATCTCAATATATTCACTATTATACAAGCCAGGCCTTCATCACCTTTATTGCATTTGACCTTTAGTCTACAGTATGGTTTCATAGCAGTTTTTGAGTCTACAATCGCAGTATGTTATAGATGCAGAAGTTGTCTGAATGGTTTGAATATTCTTTCATGCAGATGAAGGGATTGATGAGGGATGTATCAAGGATTGTTAAGCAGAGGTGCTCTGTGTAAGTTTTCAGGGCAGGGGAATGATCTGTTCTTCCATATATAAGAATGTACTTAACACGTAATTTATAGGGCCTGTAAAGCACACCAAGGATAGTGGAATTTCACTTCCTATTTCTTAACTCGAAGTATAAGGATTTTGTCTTAACTCAGCCCCCAGGATCACCTTATAGTATCGTGATAAAAAATCCTTTACGAACACTGGTAAATCCTTCACCACCACACCTGCCTTTTCCCCTCCCTATCTCTCCTAAAAATATGAACAGGAATATTAAGTTCCCTATCCAAACTTCAACCGCACTTCTGTTATAGCTACTATATCCTATCCCTCCACACTAATCCTTCGACCGCTTCAACTTTATTTTGAATGCTTTGTGTATTTACATACATATCACTCAATCCGACCCATTCTTTTTCCAGACCTTTTTATTTAATATTTTGATATCCCCTTTCTTTCTACTAGCTCATAGCCTGGTTCTTTCCCTTTGCCCTCTGATAGTATTTATTTATTATCACTATTCATTTCAAGTAAGCCTTCTAGGTTCAATTTTTCCCGGGCCCGTTTTCTGGCATACCTGCCCGAGTTGAGCCGCTTAATTACATGAATAGATGCAGAAGGAAAATATCTTCATAGTTTCCCCGATGTTTGGCCTCTAATCTGCAGCCATGCAGCGTGGCCAGGGGGGGTGTGGAGCGTGCGATCTGCGCTAGAAAAGGGAACCGGACATTCTGCGCATGCGCGGTGGAAAAAAGTGACATTCTTGACGTCGCTGAAATGGCTGCGCTTGCGCAGTAGAGCTCCGAGTTGGCCATTTTTAAAGAGCAACTTGTGTGTGTGTGCCTGAAGAAGTGCTGTGTGTTAAAAAAGTTGCAAGCTGCATGCAGAAGCAGTGCTGTGCGTCTGAGAGCTTTTGAAAAAGTGCCGTGTGTCTGAGAGCAGCTGCAGCAATACAGCAATGCAGCAACGCGGACCTAGGACCAAGAATTTCTTGGTGGAAGAAGTGGAGACACTAGTTACTGTGATTGAGAACAGATGGCAGGAGCTGGAAACCAGCAGAAGTCATATAAAAGTGCCACCCAAAGAAATGAAGAAATGCTGGACCCAAGTTGCAGAAGATTATTGCACAATGGTGAACACCACGAGATCTGGAAGCCAGTGTAAAAAGAAATGGCAGGACCTTGGTCAAGTAGTTAGTGTAAGTAATATATTCAATGCAATTGTAAATGTGACCAGCTGTATGTGTCCCACCCAGCAGAAAGACACCCTCTTTAAAAAGTTTAATTTTCATCTTTGCAGGGGAAAGTGGCACACAACAAAAGGGAAAGAACTCGAACAGGAGAAGGCCTGCCAAATCTGCACCCACTGACACCCTTGGAAGAAAGAGTCACTGCTTTGATGGGTCCTGCCTGGAGAAAAACAATCAATACTGCACAAGCTGGGCCCACACTCGAGGAAGAGGGTGAGTCCTGCAAATTCACCGTAGCCCTTCAAATCAGCCTGCTGCCTGGCTTGCGATGTGTGAGCCTACTCATGTCACCCATCCTGTCCCCTCCCCTGCTGGTAACCATTTGACTGTTCTGTTATATTTTGCAGAACCTGAGGCCAATCCTGAAGATGCAGAAGAAGATTCAGACGCGAACGAGCCTGAAGAGGAGAATATCTTTCAATCCAACCCTCCAGACCAACATGGGGGTGAGGGGGAGGGGATGGAGATGGATGAAGACCACACTGTTCTACTGAATCTTGAGGAGGTAGCGGTCATGGAGTTGACAGCCCCTTCCGTGACTAGTGATTTGAGTGCCGGTGTGACATTCCATGGTTTCCCACCTTCCGTGATTGCAGGTCCCAGTAATAGGGTGCAGCAAGTCACACCCAGGGCCCCATCGTCCCAGGCTGCGGGTCCCAATGGGATGCAGCGAGGCACACCCAGGGCCCCACAATCCAAGGCTGCGGGTCCCAGTGGGATGCAGCAAGGTAGACCCAGGGTGAGGGGAAGGAGAACTCTCCTAAGATGCAGGATCGAACAGATGTGGTTCAGATGATGTTATTGAGTATGGAGAGCTTTGACCTTACCCAATCACTCCTGGACACCATCAGTGGGGTGAGTGATGAAGTAGCAGGACTGTCGGGAGAAGTAACAACACTCGCCGAGACCATCAGTGAGGGAATTGTGTCCATGAAGGAGGGAATGTCAGAGGTAGTGCAAACCACGTCAATGGCCATGAAGGAGGGAGTGTCAGAGGTAGTGCAAAGCAAAGCAGTGGCCATGAGGGAGGGAATGTCAGAGGTAGTGCAAAGCATGACACTGGCAATGAGTAAGGGAATGTCAGGTAGTACAGGCCATCAGGGAGGGAATGTTGCAGGCCGCTGAGACACAGTCAGGGTGCATGGGGGACGGCATGTGTGAGTTAGCTGCTGCAATAAGGGAACACGGCCAGACCCTGCGCCCATTGATAGAATCAATTGCCACTCCCACTGCAATCCCCACACCAGCCTCTGAAGAGCCCCAAGCCAGGCCCTCCATATTACCACCTGGCCGCCCCCCCCGCCCCGTTCGAACCCCATTAAGAATTGCGCATTACCCTAGATGTTAGAAGGAATAAGCTTGGTACCAAGCCGAAAATCACTGCTCCACCGCCTGCGGGCAGGGGTGGTGGGGAGTCCAAGACCGAGCGCAGCGGGCGGTGTTAGACTAAGGGGGATGAGAGATGGTGCAGCCTTTCTTTGCTGCTGCTGTTGATGTTGTTACTGTTGTAATTGTTGTAATTGTTCTCACATTAAGAATTTTTTGTAAGTTATGTAAATTTACAACTTTATTAGTGATCTTAAAGCTTTTAAGTGATCTTAGAGTGTAAATGTTCTCACATTAAAAGTTTTTTTGTAAGTTATGTAAATTTACAAGTTTACAAGTTTACAAATTTACAAATCTTAAAGTTTTTAAGTGATATTAAAGAGTCATATTAATGTAAAGTTTGACACATGAATAATTTTATTAAAGTTAAGTACATTGTAAACTTTTGAATAAAATATATTTTACATTAAAACTGAATCATGTTCCATTAACACAACACAACATTACGGAACAGCTCCAAAAAATAAACATGTCCATGCGAAATAGTTGTCGCAGAGCCCTCAGGCATCAGTAAAGCGTTCACGGATGAGCTGCTGGCACAAGGCTCGATCAATCGTTAAAGGAGCATGATGGGCCGCCCTCCTCCGGCCTCAGGCACTTGCATGGCTTCCTCGTCCTCGTCGTCATCCTCTTCCACCTCCTCCTGCTCGTCCCTGCATCTTCCGCATCATTACCATCAGCCACTCTCACTGCAGGTGGGTCTTCCACGACCAGCTGCTGCTGCCTCATGATGGCTAAGTTATGCAGCATGCAGCACACAACAGTGAACTGACCGACAATCTCAGGGGAGTATTGCAAGTAGCTTCTGGAATGGTCCAGGCATCGAAAACGCTGTTTCAAGGTGCCAATGGTCCTCTCTATGATGCTGCACGTCGCAATGTGCGACACATTGTATTCGCGGTCAGCTTCCGTCCAGGTTACGCGTAGGGGCACTGTACCCTTTGTCTCCCAGTAGCCAGCTCTGCCCTTCTGGCTGCTGCTGAAACATAGCAGATATAATGCTATTGCGTAGGATGAATGCATCATGGGTGCTGCCAGGGTATTTTGCATCGACTGACATAATGCGATGCATGTTGTCACACACGAGCTGCACATTCACGGATTGGAAGCTTTTTGTATTCCTGAACAGCTCGGCATCCTCCAAAGGTGATGTGGGTACAATCAATGCAGCCCTGTACCTTTGGGAAGCCAGCAATCCTTGAGAAGCCCACATCCTTGTCACGGATTGCTTGGGTGGTCATTGGGAACTTGATGAAGTCATTCCTCTGCACATACGGTATAGCCATGACCTGGCGAATGGAGACATGTATTGCATGTTGAGAGATGGCGCACACATCTCCAGTTGTAGCTTGAAATGATCCGGAGGCACAGAATGAAAGTGCAGCTGTAACCTTCACTTCAACTGACAAAGTAGTCCACCTTCTCAACTGCAGGTCTGGTCTCAGCAACTCACAGATCTCACGGACAGCTTCTGACACAGTCTGCATCACTCAGGTGCAGGTACAAATGCCTGTCTCGATATACCCGGGGTGGGTAAGGCCTCCTGCCCAGCACCCTTTAGGCTCTGATGTTCCTGATGTGATGAGCTCTAATCAATTGTCTTCTACGTAACACAATGATGCAGAACTCTCGCACAAGGTATGGCATTGTCAGTATTGCCCCCATGCTTAAAGTTAAACTTTCAAAGAAGTTCAAAACAGCAGGAAAGCAGGCAGCACAGGTTTGCAGTTCTCTCTCTCTCTCTCCCCAAGGCCTGTACGGATTGGCCACACCCAAAGGTCTTTTGTCCTCTCCTCTCTCCCACCTCCCCCCCTTGAGTCTTGTGACCTCTCTCCCTCCCTTCTCCCCCTCCCTGGGCACGAAGCCTTCAGATCGGCTGTCTGTGACCCTCTCCGGTCCCCGAGTGAGGTGCCTTCCTGGTCCGTAGTGGTGAGTACCTCTCTGTGGCCCCCAAGTGCATGCCTGCCAGTTAGATTGCTCCCTCCTTCCCTTTACCCACCGAGCCTCTCCGGTGCCTTCCCGCCACTCTGTGGCCCCCGATTTCTTGCCGGTCCATGTCCACTCCGCTTCCCGCCCCTCACCCATGCCGAATGACCTCCAATGTACTTACCTGCGCTGATTTCTTTAACCCTCCGTAAGGGTTTTCTCAAGTGGTCACATACGCTGGCATAAGTAGAAATGGAGTAACTATTAGCTGGCCAAAGTTGCCTAAATGGCCAGAATTGGCATAGGTGGCTGGTAACGCCCCCTTTTGAGAAAAAAAAACGGACCTAAAAAAAACATAACTAAGTCAGCTACGTTGGTGCAAATTGATTGGGGAAACTGGGGGTTTTTAAGTTAGGCTAGAAAAAGCAGACTACTCAAAAAAAAACGGAGCATATACTGAGGAAAATTGAGCTCACAGCTTGTATTCCAATTACTTTATTTTTTTCGTCTCTAGTCTCAAACCTAGATTTTCCCATCCCTAGTGTAATCCCTGTCATTAACCAAAATATCTGAGATATGACTGCAGGAGATCCAAGGTTTCCAAGAGACAACAACAACTTACACTTTCAGCTTAGACAAAATCCAAAGGCACATCACAGAAAGTTAAACCGCAGATGATTAGGGGAACCAGTTGTGTTCAGGCACTTACTTTCAGGCATATATTGCCTGGTTTGAAAAAGCTACTTAGTAATAGAAACATAGATCATGCTTGATTCTAATCATTGAAAATGTAACTGGCTTTCCTTGCAGGCTGATGCATTATCATCCACTCTTTAATATCAATTGATCTTTTTTTTCACAAAGACCTTGGGCCTGATATTGATGGCCTTATCGCCCAATGCCACCTGCTGCTGCCGACTGCTGCCAAGTTTTGCCTCTGGTTTCCTCTCTCTCCCAGTTTCCCCTTGGGCTGAAGTGGGCGGGAGGGGAGTACCGCTGGGAACTGCCCACTGACGTCCTCTGGCGGCCAAATAGCACAAATGGCCTCCCGCCTGCCAAGATGCTAGATTGATGCAGGTAGGAGTCGGTGGGAGTCAGCGCCAGCAGGGGGAAGGACCGCTGCGTGGAGGCTGGTCTAACCCCGACGGTAGGTATGAAGAACGGAAAAAAAAAGTTAGTAAACATATTTAAAATTTTATTTTCACAGCGACTTACCTGGATGGGGTCTCCTGAAGGTGTTCCGTTGTTTTTTTTTGTAATGCTTTTTATTTTCGGCTCTTCCATCCTCTTCCATCCTGGGCCCGATTCCATCCTTGGCAGTACTTGGGCAGCAAGAGCCTTTGCCGCCGGGATTGAGAGCTCCCGCCCGCTGCTGCGCAGATTGACGGTGTAAGCCGTTATTTTGCCGCCGGTCAGTACCACCATTCATTTAGAGGAATCTTTTAGGCAACGTACCGCCCCGTCTCTTGGTGGTCATCGGCGGTCCTTTGGGTGGCACTTGGGCGGGCCTTGGCTTTCATCAATTTCAGGCCCCGTGTCACTATGCAACCTTCTATTACAGATAAACTTGAATGACTGCCTTGGAGTGCTTGTTGCCTTTGTTTTGTACTATGCCACTGATATGAAAAGTTTGATTTTGGAACATTAGGAACCATCTGCATTTGGTCTTCGCCATTATCTTCTGTCACTTACTTCCACCAGTGCAATATACATTAGCTGCAATGAGCAAGTGACTCTTTTCCCAAGTCATCATGGTAAATTTTTACCATTTCTACAAACATGTTATTGGATGACTTATAATGATTGAGTATAGACTTAATGGAGCTGAAAACAAGGAGCCATTGGCTTAGCAGCAACAATATACATGGTTACTGCAACAATCCTGTCAAAAATGCTTTTACATTCTACCATGTAAACGCAGTCTATTGCATTGTTACTTGACTAAGATAACTACGAGCTATTTCAGCTCTGCCCAATAATATCTAAGATTGAGCACCACACAATTAGCTGACAATCAGGGAACAGGGAAGGCAAATTTTTATTAATATGATTTCAAGCAAACAGTAGAAAGTGCATTCAAATTTCTTCCCAAACACTAATGACTAATTGCAGCCAGCCACCATTATTTAGACTTTGCATGAAATGAAATGTTGCTGTTAAGAGTATCTTAGAAGAGTGAAGCTATTTGTGAAAAAGCGCTTGATAATTAAAGTAAAAAAACAAAGGTCATTGATGAAGTTAATTAGCAGTAAGAAAAATTTTACCTTTACATAGCAACTTTCCCCATTACCTTAGAACACCAATCAGGGCAGGACTGAGGACACATGGAGAAGGCAGGAAAAGCAACCACAGAGCATCGCCAAAAACATTTATTTGATGGGGGAGAGAGAGTGATTCGTATTAGGAGGCGTTTTGGGAGTCAGTACCTGTACTACAGGATTGAATTTTCATTTTAGTATTATGGAATCATAGAATTTTAGAATCATAGAAGAATACAGCACAGAAGGAGACCATACGGCCCATCGTGCATGTGCTGGTTCTTTGAAAGAGCTATCCAATTGGTCCCATTTCCCTGCTGTTTCCCCATAGCCCTGCAAATGTTTCCTTTTCAAGTATATACCCAATTTCCTTTTAAAAGTTACTACTGAATTTGCTTCCATCACCTTTCATTGTCAGCTGGGTCATGAATGACAAAAAGGGCTTAGTTTGGTTCATTGTTGTTTTTTTGTTCTTGGAATGTGGGAAACATTGGCAAGGCCATATTTATTGTTATCCCTAGTAAACCACATAATATGAACATGCAGGCCAGACTGGGTAGATGTGGCAGTATCCTTTTCCCATTAGTAAACCCGGTGAGATGCTATAACAATACAGCTTTGATGGTTTTTTTCTGCTGCTAGCCCACAAATTGCTGGACTGATTGGCAATTGTTTCAATTTCACAACTTGCCATTGCAGGATGTCAACTTACAATCTCTAATCCAGTATGATAACTACTACACTATCCTACCCAATCTATTCAAAATGTTTTTCAATACTTCAGCTTGAATCGTAACTGAACGCTAAACCTTTATCTCAGTGGTGCCCAAAGTGAATTATATTGAAAGTCAATTGGGATACTAGTACAAAATGGCTGTTGCTTCTAAAGCTTTCAAATCTAAAGTTTCTAATTAAAAGCTACAGCCTCAGCTGAAACACTACATGAGTAATGTAATGAAACACAGGAGATAAGAAACACACTGACATCGGACCTTGACAACTATATGACAAATAATCACAGAGATGTAAACATACTTTGGCAGCTTTTTGCCAGTTAATCTTAAAAAAAAGTTTTACAATAGCAATATTCCAATCACAGAATATTAGCTTATCAACATTATATAGTGTTGCATGTGATTCCCCTGAGTATCAAACACTCTACAAAGCAAATGATTATTGTTGTTGTAGTTGGGATATGGAGCTATTCATTCATTTCAATCACACTTTATTAATAACTAGTACTATGTTATGGAAATGTGACATTTTCAGTGTTTGTTGTAGCAGCCTGCATGCACTGAACCAGATACATTTAATCAAGTTTATTACCTTGAAATTGGTACTAGAATACTTTATATATAAACCAAATAATACAACAACATTGAACTTGCACCATTGCACCACTGAACTTGAAGATCTCTTCAGCATGACAGCAAACATAGTACTTATGATCTCATAAATAGTATTTTACACATTACTTTAATAAAAAAGCAATCCTTGCAGTCATTGTAGAATTTATTTCTGATCCCATCACCACAAAGGTAGTAAAAATCTGGATCTCCCTCCCAGTGTATACCAGGTCAGTTGAAAAGTTCAAGATTGAGGTTGATAGATTTTTGTTAAGTAAGGGTATCAAGAGATATGAATCAACGGGATGTTAATGGAGCTGATTTACAGATTAGCCAGGATATAATTGAATGGCAGAATGGGCTTGAGAGGCTGAATGACCTACTCCTGTTATATTATTCCTATGTACCACAGAGCTCCATGAAAAAGAAATTAACAAAACAGAAAATGCTGAAAATACTCAGCAGGTCAGACAGCACCTGTGAAGAAAGAACCAGAGCTAACGTTTCAGGCTAGTAATCTTTCATCAGAACCTTTCTGATGAAAGTTTATTGACCTGTAACATTAATTCTTGTAGATGGTGGAAAGGCTTTGGGGAGTCAGGGGGTGAGAAACTCGCTGCAGAATACCCAGCCACTGACCTGCTCTTGTTGCCATAGTATTTATGTGGCTAGTCCAGTTAAGTTTCTGGTCAATGGTGACCCCCAGGATGTTGAGGGTAGGGATTCGGCGATGGTAATGCTGTTGAGTGTCAAGGGACGGTGGTAAGATTCTCGCTTGTTGGAGAAAGTCATTGCCTGGCACTTGTGTAGCGCAAATGTTACTTGCCACTTATCAGCCCAAGCCTGAATGTCATCTAGTTATTGCTGCATGTGGGCATGGACTGCTTCATTATCTGTGGAGTTGCGAATGGAGTTGAACTTTGCAATCATCAGTGAACATCCCCATTTCTAACCTTATGATGGAGAGAAGGACATTGATGAAGCAGTTGAAGATGGTTAGGCCTAGGACACTGCCCCGAGGAACACCTGCAGCGATGTCCTGGGGCTGAGATGATTGACCTCCAACAACCATAACCATCTGCCTTTGTGCTCGGTATGACTGCAGCCAGTGGAGAGTTTTCCCCTGATTCCCATTGACTTCAGTTTTATTAGCGTTCCTTGATGCCACACTCGGTCAAATGCTGCCTTGATGTCAAGGGCAGTCACTCTTACCTCATCTCTGAAATTCAGCTCTTTTGTTCATGTTTGGACCACGGCTGCAATGAGGTCTGGAGCCGGGTGTTCCTGGTGGAACCCAAACTGAGCATCGGTGAGCAGGTTATTGATGACTAAGATTTGGCTTTGGTACAGCACATACCTTCTGATTTTCTTCTTGTTCTGTTTAATAAAATACATGACAGGGATGTCCAGTCTCAAAGGCAAGAATGTAAACTTTATGAAAATAATTGGAAAAAAGCAGGTGAGTCATAAAGGTGATCTTACAGAAATCCAGAAAAATAAGTGTTCACAGGGATTGGTGGTTTATGGAAAATAAGATACCAAGTGGTATTAACCCATACCTCAAATCTACTGCAAGCCATTCGGCCACCTGAGGAAGAGAGTGTTCGAAGATCAGGCCCTCAAATCTGGCACAAGCTTATGGTCTACAGGGCTGTAGTGATACCCGCCCCCCTGTATGGCTCAGAGACGTGGACCATAGACAGTAGATGCCTCAAATCACTGGAGAAATATCATCAGCGTTATCTCCGCAAGATCCTGCAAGTCCCCTGGGAGGACAGACACACCAACATTAGTATCCTCATTCAGGCCAACATCCCCAGCATCAAAGCAGTGACCACACTCAACCAGCTCCATTGGGCGGGCCACATTGTTCGCATGCTTGACACAAGACTCCCAAAGCAAGCGCTCTACTCAGAACTCCTACACGGCAAGCGAGCCCCAGGTGGGCAGAGGAAACATTTCAAGGACACCCTCAAAGCCTCCTTGATAAAATGCAACATCCCCACCGACACTTGGGAGTCCCTGGCCAAAGTGCATCCGGGAGGGCGCTGAGCACCTTGAGTCTCATCTCCGAAAGCATGCAGAAAACAAGCGCAGGCAGCGGAAGGAGCGTGCGGCAAACCAGTCCCACCCACCCTTTCCTTTAACGACTGTCTGTGACAGAGACTGCAATTCCTGTATTGGACTGTTCAGTCACCTAAGAACTCACTTTTAGAGTGGAAGCAAGTCTTCCTCGATTTTGAAGGACTGCCTATGGCGATGAATGTTTTATTCTGAATACATTATTGATCCTTTTTAAAAGATTTACTGAGAATCGTTTTTTAAAAACTTTTTCCAAGCATCGTTCTACATCAATGTTAGTGCTGGAGGACAAAACACCATCTCCTTTTGGTTCCCCGGAGGTGGTATAAAGCAATCCAACATTATTGGGGTTATTCTGGCCAAAGGGTGAAAAGATGCGCTAAATGGGTGCAGTGCTAATAAGACACACCTATTTGAAAGTCCGGATTTAGCCCACAATTTTGGTCCTAATTGCTGATCACCATAATTTGAACGTGCCTGGAGGTACTAAACATCACCTGGAGGCCGATTTTCACCAAATACTTTAGGGGCGAAGAGGTAAAGAGGTGGCCCTGGTGGAATCTTAAGCTGAAGCGCTGGTTTAACCCACATTTGGCACAAGATGCCCCCTTGAGAAAGTTGAAGCCAGCATTAGAAACGTCTGCCCAAAAGCTTGTTAAACAACTGATTGCCACTTAAAATTCCTACTGGCGCTCACTAAAGAGGCTGCACAGCATTTTGGTGGCTCGTGTTTCAACTAACACACTCTACTAACAGCGACCAGCTGTTCGGTAGTAAACATGGCATTGATGTTGATTTCAAAAGTGACTTATAGAGTTACTCACCACTTAAAAGGATACTCACCATTTCATGTTCACTTGTTGCTGGGGCTGTGAAGAGGACCTCTGAAACACATCGGGATACTTTCTGGGACACTTTGTCAAGATTTCACCAAAACTTGAGCAACATTTATTCTGGAAATTCTCTGAGAACTTCACCTAAAAAGAGAGTGCTGTGCTACTCCACTTTATTAGACTGCTTATAGGAGAAAGGGAGTGCTTGGTCATGGGCATCTGGCTAGGGGTCCCCTTTGATCTGGATGAGGAATGGGAGGAGGAGATGAGCTACTGCAGTGTTCCTAGCGCTGGCTTCGACTCCTTTACCAAGATGGGATTGTGTGCTAAATGCGGGCTAAACCAGCATTTCAGCTTAAGACCCCTACCTTGGTCATTTATTTAACATTTTAGATTTGGCGAAAATAGCCCATAAATATATTACAATTACATGTGGACGAGTGCTCCCTCTACTCTGGCCTGACAATATATTCTCAACCTCAGAAAAGGATCCCTGCTGTGGTCTGTCTGAGGGTGATTGGTAATTTTGTGCCAAATAAGGGGCTATTCATGTTCTGAGTACATGCACATTTGGAATTAGATTAGACTGCCCACATTTATTTCAAAATAATCCTTACAATCAACAGTTTAATTTTAAATTTCTCACGTCTTTCTTTGCTGATTTCAAACAAAGTAGGCATACTATCCGAAAAAGCAATGGGGGAAAAAACTAAAGGGAATTTATTAACATTTCAAAAGAACATATTTTAGATTGTTCTAGAAATAGAAATGGATTTGGCCCAGAAATCCCAGCCTTTCCGGGTCCACACGGAGTGCGTACGGACCCGGGAAGGCATCGCAAAAGCGCACAATGCACATGTGCTGAAAACTAGCTTTTCCAATCTGTCAAACTGAAGCTGAAGCTGGACAGATCGCACGCATCTCTACATCCAGGACATTCGCATGGGCAAGATTGTGGGATTTACCCATTTCTTGCCCAGCGGATGTCCTGAAAACTCTTGCGCCTGATAAAAGCAGGCACATAGCCTACTTTTACAGGCGTAAGAAAACACACTTAAAACATAAAAAATAAAATTTTAAAAATACATTTTATTTCTAAAACCCTGCCCACTTCGTTAAATTTAATTTAAAGCATAATTTAAAAAACTTTTTAAAAAAATCAGAAAAATATATATTTTTAATAATACATAAATAACTTTAATTTAAATTAATGTTAAATATGTCGTGTATTTTTTCTATTTTTTATTAATGTTTTGTGTGTTGGGGGTTCTCATTCATAATAATGGGAAATCCAACTTATGGAGTTCCCATTATTATAAATGAGAACATACTTTACTTGGATTGGCTGCCCAGAGCCATGTGACTGCAGCTCCAGCCCTGCGCATGTCCTGACGTGCACACGCTGCAACGCGCAGTCAGTAGAGCCCTCAGGACCTGGAACTCGTGTGAGTGCAGCAGCTTCAGATAGGTGCGCATCTCTTTTCTAGAATCCAGTCGAACGCCTGTGGGAAGGAGAAACCGGGATTTCTGGGCTGGAGTGTTTCTGCTATATTTAAAATGTACCTGACACAAAGAGACAAGAAGAAATATTCCCAAGTGCTTAATCATTAAGAGGGGGCTGTGCTCACGATTTTCGCTGCTCCTATAATTGCTGCTGGGAGTAAATTGTTAACACACAGACCGAGTACCAGCAGCCTTTTTTTGGCTTGATAAGGGTTTATCAAGTACCAATTAACAAGAGAATATGCAACTTCACTCATGGTCGCCTTCAAATACAAATTACATTGATGATATCAACATAAAATGTAGCATTAATGCAGAAGAGAGAGCTGGCAGAGGTCCAGTATAGAGCAGAGTAGGAGATGTTCAAAGGAGAAACTCAGCTGGTTCAGTGAATACTGCAACATTTAAGCATGTAACAAAGGCAGGGTGGTTTTAAAGGGGGATTTTAACTTTCATATAGATTGGAATAAGCAGCCTCGCTCATGTCAGAAAGGTAGTGAATTTCTTGAGTGTATTCAAGATAGTTTTCTACAAAAATATGTCCTAGAACCAAGGGGACATGCCATATTAGATTTAGTAATGACTAATGAACCAGATTTAGTTAACAGCCTCATAGTGTGTGAACATTTATCTAATAGCAATCATAATATGATCGAGTTCAACATAATGTTTGAAAGGGAGAAACATGAAACAGCTACTAAGATTCTAGAGTTAGGTAATGCCAACTTCAAAGCGACAAAACAAAGAATGTTCACAGTAACCTGGGCAAATCTATTATTGGGTAAAATGACAGAAGATGTTCAAAAATGTAATGTGATACAGAACCAGTTTATACCCTTAAGGGGCCAGAGCTCTACTTGCCAAAAAAACAGCCATGGATGATTCAAGAGATAAGCGACAACATAAAACTAAAATAAAAAGCATATACAAATGCAAAAACTAGCACAGATCCCGGTGACTGGGAGAGATACAAAGAACAACAAAATGTGACAAAACAGACAGTAAGGACTACAAAAGGGGAGTATGAAAATAAACTTGCAAGGGATA
Organism: Pristiophorus japonicus; assembly: GCF_044704955.1. Lineage (NCBI taxonomy): Eukaryota > Metazoa > Chordata > Chondrichthyes > Pristiophoridae > Pristiophorus > Pristiophorus japonicus. The sequence goes on from NC_091977.1 coordinate 184,056,548, forward strand.
TCAAAATCAATACAACATTTTTTTACAACTATATACAGAAAAAGAGGGTATGAGGAGCAAAATGTCCCCGTTAAAAACTTATAACAGTAACATTATAAATGAATATAAGGAAATGGCAGACATGTTGAATAATTACTTTGCGTTAGTATTTACGGTAGAGGATAGCATGTGGGACATCCCACGGAAACTAATTGAATCAGGGACGGAGCCCACCAAAATTAATATAAGCAAAGTAACAGTAACGAAGAAAATAATGGCACTAGAGAGTGACAAATTCCTAGGAATAGATGGTTTCCATCTCAGGGATTTAAAATAAGTAGATGAGAACATTGCAAATGCCCTAACATAGAAACATAGAAACATAGAAAATAGGTGCAGGAGTAGGCCATTCGGCCCTTTGAGCCTGCACCACCATTCAATAAGATCATGGCTGATCATTCCCTCAGTACCCCTTTCCTGCTTTCTCTCCGTACCCCTTGATCCCTTTAGCCGTAAGGGCCATATCTCACTCCCTCTTGAATATATCCAATTAACTGGCATCAACAACTCTCTGCAGTAGGGAATTCCACAGGTCAACAACTCTCTGAGTGAAGAAGTTTCTCCTCATCTCAGTCCTAAATGGCTTACCCCTTATCGTAAGACTGTATTCCCTGGTTCTGGACTTCCCCATCATCGGGAACAGTCTTCCCGCATCTAACCTGTCCAGTCCCGTCAGAATCCAATACATTTCTATGAGATCCCCTCTCATCCTTCTAAACTCCAGTGTATAAAGGCCCAGTTGATCCAGCCTCTCCTCATATGTCAGTCCCGCCATCCCGGGAATCAGTCTGGTGAACCTTGGCTGTACCCCCTCAATAGCAAGAATGTCCTTCCTCAGATTAGGAGACCAAAACTGAACACAATAATCCAGGTGAGACCTCACCAAGGCCCTGTACAACTGTAGTAAGACCTCCCTGCTCCTATACTCAAATCCCCTAGCTATGAAGGCCAACATACCATTTGCCTTCTTCACCGCCTGCTGTACCTGCATGCCAACTTTCAATGTCTGATGAACCATGACACCCAGGTCTCATTGCACCTCCCCCTTTCCTAATCTGCTGCCATTTGGATAATATTCTGCCTTCCTGTTTTTGCCCCTAAAATGGATAACCTCAAATTTATCCACATTATACTGCATCTGCCATGCATTTGCCCATTCACCTAAGCTGTCCAAGTCACCCTGCAGCCTTTTAGCGTGCTCCTCACAGTTCACACCGCCACCCAGTTTAGTGTCATCTGCAAACTTGGAGATATTACACTCAATTCCTTCATCTAAATCATTAATGTATATTGTAAAGAGCTGGGGTCCCAGCACTGAGCCCTTGCAGCACTCCACTAGTCACTGACTGCCATTCTGAAAAGGACCCGTTTATTCCAACTCTCTGCTTCCTGTCTGCCAACCAGTTCTCTATCCACGTCAGTACATTATCTCCAATACTATGTGCTTTGATTTTGCACACCAATCTCTTGTGTGGGACTGTGTCAAAAGCCTTTTGAAAGTCCAAATACACCACAACCTCTGGTTCTCTCTTGTCCACTCTACGGTCCCAAGTTTCGAGCCGCGCCTAGAACGGCGCAGTCCCGACCTGGATGCCCGTTTTTCGCGCAACAAAATGCGCCGAAAAAAAACTTCCAGATTCTCCAGCTCCCTGCAGGTCGTTTGCAGCTCGGCGCAGCGCAGCACGAGCTGTAGGGGGCGAAGCTAGGTCCCTGCGCTGAAAACAGTGCCGGGACCTCTGCACATGCGCGCTACAGTGGGCGCACATGTGCAGTAGCTCCAGGCGCCCAAAACTGTGTGGGAGGGGCCGAAGTACGCAGCCCCTAGCCCTGGCCGAATGGCCTCACTGGGGCTGCATGAATAAGGCTCCTCCCACGCCCAGCTCCTGCTTCCTCCCGACCTGACTTGACTCCCGCTTCCCGCCCCCCGCCTCCGGACCGGACCTGACACCAACCCGACTCCCGCCCCCCCACCCGCCCCCCCCGGCCCCTGGACCGGACCCGACCCCGACCCCGACCACGACACTGACCCGACTCCCGCTTCCCCCTCACTCCCGCCCCTGGACCCGACCCGACCCGACCCGACTCCTGCTTCCCCCCGCCCCCTTGCCCCCCGCCTCCGGACCCGACCCGACACTGACACCGACCCGACTCCCGCTTCACCCCCCCCTCCCCCCGCCCCCGGACTGGACCCAACCTGACCTATCTCTCCCTCCCTCCCCCCGACCCGAACTGAATCGACCTCCCTCCCACCACCCCCCCGACCCGCGCTTCCCCCGACCGATGATCCTGACCCGACCCAACGCCACCTACCTGTAAATCTGGTGCTGGGGACGGGCCCTGCCCGAAGCCTTGGGCCCTGCCCGAAGTCTCGGGCCTGGCCGGGCCCGGCCCGTTCAGCCTCCCTCCCCCATCTCCTTTCCGCCCCCACACCATCTCCTTCCCCCCATCTCATTTCCCCCCAATCTCCTTTCCCCCCATCTCCCCTTCTCCTCCTCCCCCCTCCCCCTTCTCCTCCTCCTTCTCCTCCTCCCCCTCCCCCTCCCCCTCCCCCTTCTCCTCCTCCCCCCCTCCCCTCTCTCCCCCTCCCCCTCCCCCTCCCCGTTCTCCCCCTCCCCCTTCCCTCCCTCTGCTACCCCCCTCTCTCCCTCTACACCCCTCCTCCCCCTCCCCTCGCTGTCAGAAACACAGACACTGACAGACAGAAAATGAGAGACACACACAGACAGACAGACAGAGAGATAGAGACACTGACAGAGACACACTGGGGTGGAGGGGGAGGGGGCATCCCAGCATGCTGTTGGAGGGCTCCCGGTGCTGCAGTCGATAAGTAGAAAATGTTTTATTTATTGATTTTTTGAAAAAATTATTTCTTATTAATTTTTTTTGATTGATTTATTGGTTGATTTATTGATGTTTTTTCATTTATTATTGATTATGGCTCTTTATTTGTAAAACTGAAGTGTTTAATGTTTGTAAACTTCCCTTTAAACCCCTCCCCCCCCCCCCCCCCGCCGCCATTCCCTACGCCTGATTTGTAACCTACATCTGATTTTCTAAAGTGTAGACAAGGTTTTTTCGAGCGTACAAAAATCTTCACTTACTCCATTCTAAGTTAGTTTGGAGTAAGTTTTCACTGACGAAACTTTGAAAACAGGCGTAAGTGGCCGGACACGCCCCCTTTTGAAAAAAAAATTCTGTTCCAAAGTGAAACTGTTTTAACTGACTAGAACTGGAGCAAACTAAATGGCGAGAATTCTGATTTCTAAGATACTCCGTTCTACACCAGTTGCTCCTAAAAATCAGGAGCAAATCATGGCGAAACTTGGGGCCTACTAGTTACATCCTCAAAAAATTCCAGAATTTTGTCAAGCATGATTTCCCTTTCATAAATCCATGCTGATTTAGACCGATCCTGTCACTGCTTTCCAAATGCGCTGCTATTTCATCTTTAATAATTGATTTGAACATTTTCCCTACTACTGATGTCAGGCTAACCGATCTATAATTACCTATTTTCTCTCTTCCCTCCTTTTTTAAAAAGTGGTGTTACACTAGCTACCCTCCAGCCCATAGGAACTGATCCAAAGTCGATAGACTGTTGGAAAATGATCACCAATGCATCCACTATTTCTAGGGCCACTTCCTTAAGTACTCTGGGATGCAGACTATCAGGCCTGGGGATTTATCGGCCTTCAATCCCATCAATTTCCCTAACACAATTTCCCGCTTTATAAGGATATCCTTCAGTTCCTCCTTCTCACTAGACCCTCGGTCCCCTAGTATTTCCGGAAGGTTATTTGTGTCTTCCTTCGTGAAAACATAACCAAAGTATTTGTTCAATTGATCTGCCATTTCTTTGTTCCCCATTATAAATTCACCTGAATCTGACTGCAAGGGACCTACTTTTGTCTTCACTAATCTTTTTCTCTTCACATATCTATAGAAGCTTTTGCAGTCAGTTTTTATGTTCCCAGCAAGCTTCCTCTCATACTCTATTTTCCCCCTTCTAATGAAACCCTTTGTCCTCCTCTGCTGTATTACAAAATTCTCCCAGTCCTCAGGTTTGCTGCTTTTTCTGGCCAAATTATCTGCCTCTTCCTTGGATTTAACACTATCCTTAATTTCCCTTGTTAGCCACGGTTGAGCCACCTTCCCTGTTTTATTTTTACTCCAGACAGGGATGTACAATTGTTGAAGTTCATCCATGTGATCTTTAAATGTTTGCCATTGCCTATCCACCATCAACCCTTTAAGTATCACTCGCCAGTTTATTCTAGCCAATTCACGTCTCATACCATCGAAGTTACCTTTCCCCAAGTGTGTCACTCTCCATCTTAATGAAGAATTCTACCATATTATGGTCACTCTTCCCCAAGGGACCTCGCACAACAAGATTCTTAATTAGTCCTTTCTCATTACACATCACCCAGTCTAGGATGGCCAGCCCTCTAGTTGATTCCTTGACATATTGGTTGAGAAAACCATCCCTAATACACTCCAGGAAATCCTCCTCCACCGCATGGCTACCAGTTTGGTTAGCCCAGTCAATATGTGGATTAAAGTCGCCCATGATAACTGCTGTACCTTTATCGCACGCATCCCTAATTTCTTGTTTGATGCTGTCCCCAACCTCACTACTACTGTTTGGTAGTCTGTACACAACTCCCACTAGCGTTTTCTGCCCCTTGGTATTCCATAGCTCCACCCATACAGATTCCACATCATCCAAGCTAATGTCTTTCATTACTATTGCATTAATTTCCTCTTAAACCAGCAACGCCACCCCACCTCCTTTTCCTTTCTGCCTATCCTTCCTGAATGTTGAATACCTCTGGATGTTGAGTTCCCAGCCTTGGTCACCCTGGAGCCATGTCTCCGTGATGCCAATTGCATCATATCCGTTAACTGCTATCTGCGCAGTTAATTCATCTACCTTATTCCAAATACTTCTCGCATTGAGGCACAGAGCCTTCAGATTTGTCTTTTTAACACTCTTCGCCCCTTTAGAATTTTGCTATAATGTGGTCCTTTTTGCTTTTTGCCTTAGGTTTCTCTGCACTCCACTTTTACTTTTCTTCTTTATATCTTTTGCTTCTGCCCCCATTTTACTTCCTTCTGTCTCCCTGCATAGGTTCCCATCCCTGTGCCATATTAGTTTAACCCCTCCCCAACAGCACTAGCAAACACTCCCCCTAGGACATTGGTTCCGGTCCGGCCCAGGTGCAGACCGTTCGTTTTGTACTGGTCCCACCTCCCCCAGAACTGGTTCCAATGTCCCAGGAATTTGAATCCCTCCCTCCTGCACCACTCCTCAAGCCACGTATTCATCTGAGCTATCCTGAAATTCCTACTCTGACTAGCACGTGGCACTGGTAGCAATCCTGAGATTACTACTTTTGAGGTCCTACTTTTTAATTTAGCTCCTAGCTCCCTAAATTAATCTTGTAGGACCTCATCCCGTTTTTTACCTATATCATTGGTATCTATATGCACCACGACAACTGGCTGTTTACCCTCTATAATCTATAATCTTCCAAAATTCTTTTAATTCGGGAACCGTTCCTTTACATTGGAAAATTGTGCATGCTATTTAAGAATGGTGAGAGAGGGAGACCAGGGAATTATAGAAAAGTTAGCCTTACATCTATTGTCAGGAAATTACTAGAGGCTACAACTAAAGAAAGAGAGATAGATTTTTGGCTTCTGTGATTTTGGGACGTTAATGGCGGTGGGGCGGTTTTGGTACCGCCTGGGAAAGGTATGTGCCCTCATCTGAAAAATTACCCAAAAAAAGAGGTCCAATGATCGGGGGCACAAAATCAAGCGTTACACCAGGAAGTTGTCGTGCTCCATCCAAAAATCGCGGTGATAAAAATGTTTCAAAATTCGCGTATGCGTAGCCGCGTTTTAATTTTCCCAGGTGCAGGCAGTGCTTCAGGGCATGGTGGTTTCCTTCGCGCATGCGCAGATGACCTGGCCCACTTTCAACACAGCAGGAGAGATGGTGCAGCAAGAGGGTAGACACCGTGCACAGCGATTCTCTCTCAGCGGCTGCTGAGGCGTTAGTGCAGGCCATTGGGAGGAGGTGGCCTGCACTCCATCTGGTGGGTGGAAGGAGGCTAGTGCCCAGCATCTTTTGGAGAATCTGGAGGGAGTTTGCCCAGGAGGTGTCAACGGCGGACATGGTAGCCAGAACTGGCACACAATGCTGCAAGAAGGTCAATGACCTCACGAGGATCATCAGTGTGAGTACTCTTCAAAATTATTTAGATCTGTCATGCTTGCAAGATCACTGTCCCATACAATGTTAATTCTTTGGTGTAGCTGGCCCCTCTCAGTGTGTTACAGGCCATGGTGTGGGTTGTTGAATCCAGCAGAAAGCTGGAAGCTCACTTCTCTATCCATTCCCTCTGCATTCAGGATGCCCGTACCCTCTTGGCCCCTAATCATTGTCACACCTCCTCGCACTCAACTCCCATTGCTGATATGCATTGTCCAAAAGTCACTTTGAGCCGCTATGCTATCTGGCTCTCACCTCCTCCCAGCCTTTGAAAAATCTCAGTCAACAGTCCCACAGATTGAAGTGAAGACATTTGCACATCCACACAGTGGCAGCTATTGAACTATGGAAGGCACATGTGGCAAAGGAGGAGGTGGACCCTGACTGAACCCCTCTCCTTTCTCTTGCCCTCATGAGTACTTCAGGTCGCGCCGTGGCCAGGACGATGCCGAAACCCCTTTGGGTAGTGGCACTTGCGACTGATATGACTTCCTTGACCCCTAATATCAAGTAGCCTAACCCCTTTACATATACATGTCCATTGCCACCTTCCTGTTATCACCCTTCCCCCTCCCCTGCTGCTAACCACATGTCTGTTGTTTTGTGCTTACAGATGACCAGTCAGAAGCGCGCCAGCCTGCCTGTGAGCCACTGACATCTGACCAAGGCGGAGATGATTAGGGAGGGGATGAAAGTCTGCTACCTGAGTGTCAGAGCCCACCAGTCGTACTGTATGGAGACACAATATCAGGGGACAAAGTCGACTTTGAAGGGTTTGTGGACTCTGAGGCTCCTGGCTCAGTGGCCTACAGCAATGCCGAGCGGGAGGGGAGGAGAGGGGAGGAGGCCAGCTACCCGGAAGGTGAGTCGGCACAGTAGTCCTGCTCAAGAACAGGCAGACATGAACTTGGACTTGCTGGCAATGTCCATGGAGAACACAGAAATGCACCGCAAGCTCATGGGTGCATTGGCGAGGGCTCCAGTGAGACAATCCTTGTCCACTTCCAGAAGCAGATGGGCTTCAGCAGTGACAGTGGCATTCTAGAGTGTGTGGCGTGTGCTATGGGTGCAATTGCAGTAGTGATCGCATCGCAGGCACAAGCTACACATGATATCATGCGGTCACTGACTGCTGCCATCCTCTGTGTTCCCCACTGTGCAACAGGGAAGTAACAGTGCCGAAGCAGGCCAGCAAGTTGTGGTAACACATCATGCTCTGGATGCTGAGGCCCAGCCCCATGAAATGGAAGGTGCTGTCCTTCCTCATCACTGACTCTCACACCATGCACCTAACACGATCCACACACGAGCCATCAGAGATGGCTGTCGCCGATGCTGCGACGCAGCAGTTCGCAGCCTGGCCTTCCAGGGCATCCTCCTAGGCTGTCTACACTGTTTGGCCCACCAATACTGTAGCCCTCAAGCAGCCTTGAGGAGGAGCAGCAGGTGTGGGAGGGGGATGAATGGAAGGGTTAAGAAAGCTCGAGGCAAGTCCCTTTAAGGGATGTGAGAACGTTGTGGTGATGTCGCTTGTAAATAGTTCAGTTTAAGTAATCAAATGTATTGTTCTTGAATGCCTTGCAGCAGAATGCTGTTAATTGAATTGTTTTGTTTTGTTGTGGGGGGAACTGTTTGTTACTTTGTGGGAGTACTTTTTCACTTTGAACATTTGCCATTGATGTCGTATGTATCATTCCAAAGTTCACCGGAGATGTGCCTTTTTTGGTGCCACATATTGTGGCCAGTTTTAGTTGCATCCCTCAGCTTCCTCTATTCAAGCAAACCAGTCCATTATGAGCTGGTGACATGCGGCTCTTGGTCTGGCAGCATCTGGACATTGTGGATGGGGTGGCTCCTCTTCGTCGTCCTCCTCCTCCTCCTGAGTGGGCATGTAATCCCCACTGGCAATGCCTGGTCCCTCATGATGGTCAACTTGCGCAGCATGCAGCACACCACAATGAATTCGGAGACCTGTTGAGGGGAGTATTGAAGGCTGCCTCCAGAGCTGTCCAAGGCATCGGAAACACTGCTTGGGCACCCCAATTGTCTGTTTGATGATGTTGCAGGTGGCTGCATGGCTTTCATTGTAGCGCTGCTCGCTTCTGTGGTGGAGTTCCGGAGGGGGGTCATGAGCCAGGTGTCTAGGCCATATCCTTTGTCCCCGAGCAGCCAGCCATGCCCTTCCCTCTGACACTGCTCTCACGGAAGATGAACTCCCTGGATAGCGGGCATTCATTATGAGGATGCACTGAGTATGGTCGCACATCAGCTGGACGTTTAGGGAGTGATATCCCTTTCGGTTTCTGAATACCTCTGCGGTGTTCGCAAGGCCATGTGTGTGCCGTCAATGGCTCCTTGAACTATCGGGAAGCCCGCAATTCTGCCAAACCCAAATGCCCACTTATTCTGACTGTTGCTACTTATTGGGAACATTATGAAGTCCATTCTGTGGGCGTACAGAGTGTTTGTGACGTGCCGAATGCAGCGATTTGCAGCGTATTGAGAGATGCTGCAAAAATGTCCCTTGTTGCTGCCTGGTAGGAGCCAGAGGCATAGAAGACCAGTGCCACAGTCACCTTCACTGCGACAGGCAGTGCAATCCTGTTGGCGATGGAAGGCTGTAGGTCTGCCAGTAGGAGTTGGCATATCTCTGTCAGCACTTCCTTTTTGAAGCGCAGTCTTCTCACACACTGCTCCTCAGAGAGCTGGAGGTATGAGCGTTGATGCCTGTAAATCCGTGGGGGGTAAGTCCTCCTCTCCAGACATCTTCGGCCACTCCTCATCCATGAGGCAACATGGCCAAGGGCCCTTCTTTTATCATTGATGCCGCCTAGCAATAGCATGGAGCATGATACGCTGGTGAACTAGTAATGCCCCCATTATATTCTCTCACTGAAGTTGTAAGGACACTGCTGCTTTCAAGTCAGAGTTTCACACAGTGTGCTGTGCGCAACCTTTGCGGTGAATGTGACCTGCAATGCAGGATCCTGCTCCCTCCATTTAAATATGCCACAAATACCACCTGCTGCATCCTGGGAACGCCTGTTTTTTTAGGCGTTTCCTGGGGTGGGCTTATAATGAGGCATTAGAGACTAATTTTGCATCCAGGGTGCTAGCAGACCGGTTCATGATGATTTACGTCATAATCTCAGTGAAGCATAAAATTACAAAGGGATATTAATAGATTAAGGGGTGGAAATTCGGTCGCTCCTCATTTGGGGCGGTAACCCAGGCGAAGCGGTACTTTTAGTGACTTGAAAAAGTTTGCGCCACCCATCCAGAAATTCATCAGAATTGGTCAAAGAGCTGACTGGGGTGATAAATCAGCCATTGCACACCAGAGCTGGGAGGCCAATAATGAAAGATTGGTCAGTACATTATGCAGACCCATTGCGCATGCGCGGATCTCCGAATCAGATCCCGGGAAAAGCCTAATCTTAAAGGCACGGCATAGTAATGCACCCATTAAAGTTTTCAAAATCACTTAATTTCAACATGTTATGTCTGTCTACCACTGAAAACTCAGAGGCTCACGCACCGTGTCCTATGCAAATGTTGCACTGACTGTGACCTCCAAGGGAAGTGCTTCCTCATCCCTTTAAGTAGCCACATTAACGACTCTGCAAGCCTGTACCGACTGTTTTTCCAGGCATTGTTCTTGGCAGGCAATGAGGTGCACGCACCAAATTTAGCGATCGGGGCACATACATGCACGTTGCACCAAGAATATGTCATGATCGGAGTGATCACCAGCAGCCAGGGGCTAAAGGTTTGTGTTATGTCTTGCATAAAGTATCTGACCAAATACTGTGAGCTAAAAGTAACGTGTGACCGTAGTCCTTTATTCAGGTCTCCAGGGTGCCTCTCCAGCCTGTGAGGCCTCCTTATGTACAGGTGCTCCCAAGGGATTGTGGGATCACTTGGGACTCCAGGGGATGAGCCCTCTGATGGTTAAACAAGGTATTTATAGGTTTACATATATAACAACACTCCCCCTGCCAAAGTCAATCGTGTGAGTCGATCTGGGGCCTTCCTTTCCCTGCTTGATCGTCTCGGTGCAAATGCTGGTTTTGGTGAGTCGTTTGTTGGGTCCTCGCTGGGCTGCTGCGGAGCTGGCCTTGCCGGGATGCTGGGTGTGGTGAGTCCTGCTGGGCTGTTGGAGGTGATAGGTTCTGCTTCGTGGTCAACCGCTGGGTCGATTGCCACTTGTGTGTGTGTTGGGGGGTCGAAAAAGGTAGAGTCTATTGTGGGTTGTTCTGGATAGTCTGTGAATCTGAGTTTGGTTTGGTCCAAGTGTTTCCTGCAGGTGAGTCCATTTGAAAGTTTGATCTGAAACACCCTCCTTCTCTCTTTGGCCACAACAGTGCCGGGAAGCCACTTGGGACCTTGTTCATAGTTTAACACAAATACTGGATCATTAATTTCAATTTCGTGTGACACATTTGAAAGATCATGATATGTATTCTGTTGAAGCCGCCTGCTCTCTATCTGTTCATGTAGATCAGGGTGGACTAACGAGAGCCTTGTCTTAAGTGCCCTTTTCATGAGCAGTTCAGCAGGTGGGATCCCAGTGAGTGAGTGGGGTTTAGTGCGGTAACTAAGTAGAACTCGGGATAGGCGAGTCTGCAGTGAGCCTTCAGTTACCCTCTTCAAACTCTGATTGATTGTTTGCACTGCTCTATCTGCCTGACCATTGGACGCTGGTTTGAACCTGGCAGAAGTGATATGTTTGATCGCATTGCGGGTCATGAACTCTTTGAACTCGGCACTGGTGATGCACGGCCCATTGTCACTCACAAGGACATCAGGCAGGCTGTGCATGGCAAACATGGCCCGCAGGCTTTCAATGGTGGCAGCGATGTGGTTGCCGACATTATCTCACATTCAATCCATTTGGAGTACGCATCTACAACCACAAGGAACATTTTTCCCAAGAATGGGCCTGCGTAGTCGACATGGACCCTGGACCACAGTTTGAAGGGCCAGGACCATAAACTTAGTGGCGTCACCCTGGGTGCATTGCTTAACTGAGAACATGTGTTACATTTGTGCATGCAGAATTCTAAGTCTGCATCGATACCGGTCCACCACACGTGGGATCTGGCTATCGCTTTCATCGTTACAATGCCTGGGTGGGTGCTGTTTAGGTCACTAATTAAATGTCCCTGCTCTTTTTTGGCACCACTTCCCAATTACCCCATAGGAGGCAGTCTGCCTGTATGGATATTTCATTTCTGCGCCGCTTTATTTCTTCCTGCATCTCTAACGGGACACTGGACCAACTCCCGTGGAGCACACAGTTTTTTTACTAAAGACAGTAAGGGGTCCTGGCTCATCCTGGTTCTAATCTGTCGGGAGGTAACAGGTGATTGCTCACTCTCGAATGTTTCCATTACCATAACTAAATCTGTGGGCTGTGCCATCTCCACCTCCGTGGTGGGCAATGGCAGCCTATTGAGATCATCGACACAGTTTTCTGTGCTTGGCCTGTGGCGGATGGCGTAGTTGTATGCGGACAACGTGATCGCCCATCTCTGGATGCGGGCAAATGCTTTCATATTTATCTCGTTACTTTCATGAAAGAGGAATATAAGTGGCTTATGGCCAGTATCCCATTCAAATTTGAGCCCAAACAGATATTGATTCATTTTCTTTACCCCAAAAACACATGCTAGCACTTCTTTTTCGATCATGCTGTATGCCCTCTCAGCCTTGGACAGACTTCTGGATGCATAAGCAACCGGTTGCAATTTCCCAGATTCATAAGCTTGTTGCAATATACACCCGACACCATATGACAACGCATCACATGCTAGTACCAAACGCTGACAAGTGTCGCAAATAGTTTGTCTGCCTTTGGTAGCGGGTATTGATCCTGCCGAGAGAAACAATTGATAGCTACTTTGTAATCACCACAGATTCTGACGGTGCCATCTTCCTTGTAGACTGGAACAATCAGACTGGCCCACTCATTGAATTCAATCAGCGAAATGATACCCTCTCGTTGCAGCCGGTCCAGCTCGATCTCCACCCTCTCTCTCATCATGTACGGTACCACTCTCTCCTTGTGATGGAAGGTTCGTGCCCCCGGAATCAAATGGATCTGCACTTTTGCTCCTTGGAACTTCCCGCTACCCGGTTCGAACGGAGAGGGGAACTTGTTTAAGAGCTGGGCACATGACGTGTCATCGATGGACGAGAGTGCTCGGACGTCGTCCCAGTTCCAGCGTATCTTTCCCAGCCAGCTCCTGTCGAACAGCATGGGGACATCGCCCGGTACCACCCAGAATGGTAATTTGTGCACCGCACCCTCGTAGGATTCCTTTACGGTAGCACTGTCGATTACGGGGATCAGTTCCTTTGTGTACATTCTCAGTTTAGTGCGAATGGGAGTCAAGACTGGCCTTGAGGCCTTGCTGCACCACAATTTATCGAAAGTCTTTTTGCTCATTATGGACTGGCTCGTGCCCGTGTCCAGCTCCATTGAAACCAGGAGTCCATTTAATTCAACCTTCAGCATTATCGGGGGACACTTTGTGGTAAATGTGTGCACCCCATACACCTCTGCCTCCTTAGTCTGAGGCTCTGGTTCATCGTGATCCCCTGTGGATCTGTCCTCCTCTGCAACATGGTGGTTTGCAGGATTAACAGGATTTGCAGCTCACCTGCACATACATTGGAGGTGTCCCAATTTTCCACAGCCCTTGCAAACGTATCCTTTGAAGCGGCATGAATGGAAGCGATGATCACCTCCGCAGCAGCAACAAGGTGTTAATGGCCTTGCGTTCACCACCCCTGATGATGGACTCAGACATCTGCGGACGTGCAGCTGCAGGCATGTGAATCCTGCCCTGTACGTTACGATTTGAAAACAACATTACTATGTTCACAGTATTTGCAACAGCACTCATGTGCTGAGAGATTTGTTTGGTATTGTCACTGTTGAATGCCTGTGCAATCGCTATGGCTTTACTCAAGGTTGGGGTCTCTACAGTCAAAAGGTTGTGAAGTATTGCTTCATGGCCAATGCTAAGTAAAAGAAGTCCCTGAGCATGTGATCCAAGTGTCCTTCAAATTCGCAATGTCCTGCAAGGCACCTTAGCTCAGCAATGTAGCTCGTCACTACCTGGCTTACGTGTAGAACCGGTACCTCGCCTTCGGGTTTAGATGCTCCTGGATCAGTGTGCACAAATCATCGTACAACTTCTCTATGGGTTTCGCTGGAGCAAGCAGATTTTTCATGAGGCCATACGTTGGTGCCCCGCAAACGGTGAGGAGGATCGTCCTTCGTTTGGCAGCGTTCGCTTCTCTTTCCAGCTTGTTGGCCACGAAGTATTGGTCGAGTCGCTTCATGAAGGTTTCCCAATCATCTCCCTCTGAAAATTTCTCCAGGATGACCATGGTTCTCTGCATTGTTGTGGTGGGTTCATTATATGTATCTCGTCGCCAGTTGTTTGAGCTCACAGAATCTGACCAGATTTTGTGAGCTCAAAGTAATGTGTGACTGTTGTCCTTTATTCAGGTCTCCAGAGTGCCTCTCCAGCCTGTGAGGCCTCCTTATATACAAGTACTCCCAAGGGATTGTGGGATCCCTTGGGACTCCAGGGGATGAGCCCTCTGGTGTTTAAACAAGCTATTTACAGGTTTACATATATAACAGTTTGCACCCCTGGTGAGCCTCTAATGATTTTTTGGTCAGACCACTAAAAGCTGCGCTCCCGGTCGGTAACCTCTTACACTCCCATTAACGCCCTCTCTGGTCATTAACTGAGGCGTTAGACAACCGAAAATCCATCATCACCATAGGCAGTCCCTCGAAATCAAGGTGGACAACTGAAAATCTAGCCCTAAGTAAATGGGCAAAACTGTGGTGAATGGATTTCAATATAGGCAAATGTGAGGTCATCCACATTGGACATAAAAAGGATAGAACATGGTACTTTCTAAATGGTGAAATGCTAAAAACAGTGGCGGGCCAAAGAGACTTGGGGAGTCAAGTACATTGATCATTAAAATGCCATGAACAGGTACAGAAAATAATCAAAAAGGCTAATGGAATGCTGGCCTTTATATTTAGATGACTAAATACAACGGAATCGAAGTTATGATGCAGTTATACAAAGCCCTGGTTAGATCACACCTGGAGTACTGTGAGCAGTTCAGGGAACCACACCTTACAAAGGATATATTGGCCGTGAAGGGATTACAGCGTAGATTTCCCAGAAGGTTACTCGGACTTCAAGGGTTAAAATATGTTACTTGGCCATAGGCAGATGTAGCCAAGGAGCTAATGGTAACTTGTCAGTCGTTGCTTGTTTATGGATTTCTACACTGATGTCATTGTTGGAGCAAAATCCATTTGACTGCTATTGATCTTTTAAACAGAGACTGTGGCACTGGTACAAGATCTCTGACCTTCCTCCCACCAAGGTTGTTGTGATTGTTTATCCAAGCAGGCTAAAAACTGGACTTCAATAACTCAGTATGATCAGTGGCAGTATTCCAAAGAGATGCACCAATTGTGCTCACTTAAAGCAATATGATGTTTATGCTGGTAGCGCTCTCACCTTTGAGTCAAAATGTCGTGGATTCAGTGACTATTCCAGAGAATTGAACACATAATCTTGGCTGACACCCAATGCAGTACTGAGGGAGTGCTGCACTGTCAGAGCTGCTGTTTTTTAAATGAGATGTTAAATTGATATTCTGTCTGTCTTCTCGGGTAGACGTAAAAGAGCTCGTGGCACTATTTGAAAAAGAGCAGGGGAGTTTTGCTAGTGTCTTGGCTAAGATTTGTCCTTCAACTACCTACACTAAAACAGATTATTTAGCCATTTATCTCAATGCTGTTTGTGGAACCTGGTTGTGTGCAATTTGATTGCTACATTTCCCTACATTGCAACAATGACTGCATTTCAAATGTATTCAATTGTCAGTGGTGTTTTGAGATGTCCTGAGGATCTAAAAATCACTAAGTGAATGCATGTTATTTTTTTCTTTAATGGTACTGTGACAACAGATATCTCTTACTGCATCGAATTGCTCAACTGTAGTAGAATTGTCAATTCCAGCAAACACAGTTTTTAGCATGGTCCATAAAGAATCAAATGATTGGTACACCCATTCATGCTTATAAAGTACCTACAATTTCTTAGCTGTTAGGTCAGTTTCCACAGATACCAATGTGATTCTATGCCTACACTCTGCAGTTGCCAGCCAATCTCAGTCCTTCTTCAGTTACCTTTGGTTTGCTTATAAAACAACACTTGAAAAGCAATTAATTGGTCTCAATATTTACAGGAAGGTGGGGAGTGTGTGGGTCAGGTTGACAACTGCCAAAGAACCCAGCAAGGCTGGGGACAGGAGCTCAATAACATCTTCTAGGTCAGACTACCACTTGGCAGCTAGCCAAATGGACAGCCTGGCTAGAGATGAGAGGAAATAGCAGTGACAGGAGGCCACAGCCAGTGATCCTTGGGTTTCAACCCTGGCAATCAGGAGGAGGGAGAGGGGAGAGGCCTGAAATCTGTAGGGCTCGGAGGAGGTCAACAATCGGCATTGGTGGGAGGTCACCAATTGGGTCTTGGGGAGGTCACCAATTGGGCCTTGGGGAAGTCACCAATTTGGGCTTGGGGAGGTCATCAATTGGGGCTTGTGGAGGTCACCAATTGGGGCTTGTGGAGGTCACCAATTGGGGCTGCGAGAGGTCACCAATTGGGGCTTGGGGAGGTCACCAATTGGGCCTTGGGGAAGTCACCAATTTGGGCTTGGAGAGGTCATCAATTGGGGCTTGTGGAAGTCACCAATTGGGGCTGCGAGAGGTCACCAATTGGGCCTTGGGGAGGTCACCAATTGGGGCTTGGGGAGGTCACCAATTGGGGCTGCGAGAGGTCAGAAATCAGGGCTGGGTGAAGGTGGCAATTTGTGCTGGGGGCGGGTGGGGAGCGAAGAGGCTTGTGATCGGGGCGGGAGAAGGCCAAAGGCTTCTTTGAGGGGCCCAGGATCATTCCTTCTCCTCCTGGCCCATGAGGAGTGCTAAAAGCGGCACATACCATGTGGAACTGGCAGCTTCTGCCTCCGTTTCACTGATGCGTTTCCTGTCTCGAGGAAATCCATGCAAAAGCAGTAATTTTCAAAGAGGGCTTCCAATTGCACTGCAGGAGCAGAATTTAAATATTTAAATTAATTGTCTCACCTCTCCACAGCGAGACACTTGGTTGCCCCAATATCCGGCAGCGTAGAAAAGGCAGCGGGCATGTGCGTGGAGCATTGGGGTTGCGTTTTGCATATTTCAATATTTAACCCACCCCCGCGACCAACTCCCGCCCATTGTTGCGGGGTTAATATCTCGGCCATTGATTGTGAAGCTGTTTGGGATGTTCTGAGGATGTGAAATGTGCTTTATAAATGCAGGATGCTTTCCTTGTTACCAATGTACTTTCCACACTCATGAAAAATGCATGTTCTCTTTAAAACTATTAAAACCCACTGGAGTGTCTGAATCTAAAATGGTGCTTCTTTCATGTGATGACAATGATTGTTAGACAAGAGACACATTTTCTGTCCTAAGGTCCAGGCATACCTGTATAAACAAGATAATGGTAACAATTACAAGCATAGTTAGATAATTTGTTGCTGCTGATAGCATTCAACCTGTTTCATTCTATGGTTCACAACAACACGTTTCGAGTAAGCGTGATACAATTTGTAGTATATATAGGGAACATACTTTAGTGACACATAGTTAGAGGGAGCACCCCAACCCAGATTAAAGAGTGGCTTTTCGGTTTCTGTATCTTTTGAGCCCTGTTATCACTATTGAAAACTATGGTCTATTATACGCCATATTTTGCCGACGTCAAAGGTACATGTCATAGATAAGACTACATGACGTAACTGTTCCCATATCCTTTGAAGCCAGTCGAGTCATGTAAACAGTTATAGTTGTTTACTTCAAAGCTACTTCCCCAGGATACAGCAGGAATGGCACGGCGAGGTCGGGGGCGAAGGAGCAGCGAGAGACTGTGGAGGGACGTGATCGGGGCCCAGGAGAGGCGTGAGTTCAGGGCCAGGGGCCCAGGGGCAACATGGGCCCGCTCATACTGCGATATGTGTGCGCACTAGGTCCGTGCAGCAGAGCAGGTCTCTAGTCGTCTTGGTTAATCTTTGCCACTGGACCAAGACCTAGCTTTGTCAAGCCCGTGTGGTGGCTGGTGTGCAATGGTCACCACACATTAAAAAAATTCATGCACAGGCATCTTCCACCCTTCAGGATGTAGTTCAAGACCTGAAATTTTAGGTCCTTCATTGGAACACCTACGAACTTATCCTTTTTTGGCATGGAAGCAAGTCATCATCGTTTCAAGGGACTGCCTCTGATGATGACTTCCCCTAAACAAGACTTCCTGATGTAACTATCTTTAAACCCATTGAAGAATGGGCTTTATCAACTGTCATCTTTCCATACTGTATCTAATGGATACCTCCACCCATGTTTATTATCCTAGCCCCTAAAGTGACACTTTAATCACTCATGGCTCATTACTGTCAGTTATTTCTTTGAACAAGCACATTACATATCAGAAGACAAGATATGTTTTCCTCTCACGATACTTCAAAGGCATCCTATTTATATTGGAAAGTCTATTGCTCCATGATACGAAGTTTGACTGTTAATCTTTTAATTCTTCACAATGTCCAACAGCTGCATAGACAATAATAACAACAATTTTCATTTATGTAGCTCCTTTAATGCTTCATTGAAACTTAAAGAACAATAGATGCCAAGCTAAATTAGAAGA
The DNA here is from genome assembly GCF_044704955.1 of Pristiophorus japonicus. Taxonomy (NCBI): domain Eukaryota; kingdom Metazoa; phylum Chordata; class Chondrichthyes; family Pristiophoridae; genus Pristiophorus; species Pristiophorus japonicus. The sequence goes on from NC_091977.1 coordinate 184,074,668, forward strand.
TATTAGGGTGACCAAAGGCTTGGTCAAAGAGGTGGGTTTTAAGCATTTAAATAGAATTACATAGAATATACAGCACAGAAACAGGCCATTCGGCCCAACTAGTCTATGCTGGAGCTTATACGACACATGAGGCTCCTTCCATTTCATTACCTCATCTTACCCTTTCAATATACCTTTCTACTCCCTCTTCTCTCATGTTTCCTTTTGGAAGCATCTAAGCTACTTGCCTCAATTACTTCCTGTGGTAGAAAGTTCCACATTCTAACCAGTCTTGAGGAAATATATTTCTCATTTCACTATTGGATTTATTAGTAACTATCTTCTATCGTCTCCCTCCTTGCCTCAGCTCATCTGCTGCTGAAACCCTCATCCATGCTTTTTTGTCCCTCTAGCCTTGACTATTCCAATGCACTCCTGGCTGGCCTCATTCTACCCTACGTAAACTAGAGCTGACCCAAAACGCGGCTGCCCGTGTCCTAACTCGCACCAAGTCCCACTCACCATCACCCCTGTGCTCGCTGACCTACTTTGGCTTCGGTTAAGCAATGCCTCGATTTTAAAATTCTCATCCTTGTTTTCAAATCCCTCCATGACCTCGCCCCTCCTGATCTCTGTTATCTCCTCCAGCCCCACAACCCCCCGAGATGTCTGAGCTCCTCTAATTCTGCCCTCTTGAGTATCCCTGATTATAAACACTCAACCATTGGTGGCCGTGCCTTCTGGTGCCTCGGCCCTAAGCTCTGGAATTCCCTACCTAAACCTCTCCACCTCTACCTCTCTTTCCTCCTTCAAGATGCTCCTTGAAACCTACCTCTTTGACCAAGCTTTTGGTCACCTGCCCTAATTTCTCCTTATGTGGCTTGGTGTCAAATTTTTTGTCTCATTAAATCCTGTGAAGTGCCTTGGGATGTTTCACTATGTTAAAGGTGCTATATAAAAACAAGTTGTTGTTGTTGTTGTTATGGACCCCAATTTTGGATTCTCCCACAAGTAGAAACATTCTCTCCACATAGACCCTGTCCAACTAATTCATAATTTTAAAGACCTCTATCAGGTCACTTTTCTAAAGAGAAATGCTCCAACCCATTCCATCTTTCCCGATGGTTGTAATCTCTCAGTTCTGGTAGCATCCTTGTAAATCTCTTCTGCATTTTCTTCAGTGCTTCTATTGGCTAGATTTTACACTTTTGTGCTTATCACCCAAAAATGGGTGTTATTTCCGCCGTTGGCGGTAAAAATGGGTTTTCATATCGTCGGCTTCTTGCCCATTCTCAAAGCACCTAGTCTCCATTTTTGAAATTGGCCGTTACGGCGAGCGAGATGAAATGGTCGGTAGCATTAAATCTCGCTGACATCCTGCTGTAAAATGTCGCCATCCTTAGCAACGGCATGGCAATGCTCGATTCCCGCGATTCAGGAGGTCAAGGGTATTCATGACATGCGCAGAAGAGGAGACAGAGAGAGAGGGAGCTGAGAGGGACTGAAGGCGTGTGTGCGTGTGGTGTATCTGTTTTGGGAGGAAAGAGGGAGACTTTGGAGCTTTACAGCAAATAGGGAAGCAAAAATTAGCTGTTACCAGCCACATATTTGCCCCGAATTTGGCTTATAATGCAGGGAAAGGAGGAGACATCACAGCGCGCTGTGGAGACTGACGCTGGAGAGAGCAGTGAGCTGAGAGAGGAGCACATTGGAGGGCGCAAAAGAGCCAGGAGTTTCTCAGACAAGGCAAATGCCTCCCTCCTGCAGGAAGTCGAGATACGCTGGGGTGATTTGACACAGAGAGGGCGTGGGAAGTCCACCCCAAAGGCCTATCAGAAGATATAGGCCGAGAAAGCAGAGGTGGTCTCGTCGGTGACTATCGAGGTGCGTGAGGGCAACCAATGCCTCAAATGATGGAATGACTTTGTTGGATCTGCAAGAGTAAGTATTACATTTATTTACATGTACTTATGTGTTCATATAATTTGATTTGTAACAGTCATGAGTGACTATCAGCAGATGTGAGGTCTTTCACTTTTACCGGGAATGTTTTACTCAAAGCCTGCGATCATGGTGCACGTCCTTAGGTAAAGAATGATAATTATCATAATAAGCATAATTACATCTGTCGGTTATGTGTTGTATTAGTCTCTGTGACAGTACCTAGCAATGATATCATGTAATGATCTCATGCCATGTCATCCTGTCACCTTTTACAGAAGAAGCTATCGATGATGAGGTCCATGCAGAGGCGAACGGGTGGGGGGCCAACAGTCCCCAACGACATGGGGGAGCGAGTGCTAGCACTCGTGGGGAAGCACACCCGGACAGCCACGAAGCATCTACAGACCTTGAAGTGATGCCACGTGAGTAAAGCTTACACCATTGCGTGATGTAAAGTCAATAGATGCCACACCCACTCATATCCGAACAATCATATATGATATGTGATTTCTAAAATTGTCCTAGAAATAATGTTGGCCTCATGAGAATCATTGCAATGCAAATGTGTTGATGGTCATGAAATGTGATGTCTGTGATGATCTTGATGGCGGTGATGTTTTGTCGTGCATATACTGTGTGTAGCGCTGGACTCATCTTGTGACCCTAGCACCCACTTCTCCTCTAATAACCTCATTTATGTTTTGCAGCTCAGCCAGCAGTGCGGCCCCAGGCAAGACCACAGAGGCCAGAAGGTGGGGGTGCGGGGCCGGACTCTCTGGACGATCCTACATCTGGTGCTGAAGAGCTCCGAGCTCCGATTCTCGCCCGTCAATCCGCTGGGTCTGTTCTCCATGGATGAAAGTGCCGACTTTGAGGAACCTGCATCACCATGCTCCAGAAGCCATTCTACCCAAAGGCCATCTAGCGATCCCCCAGTCATTCCCGCCTCCACTCTGGAGGTACCGGCTCCAAACACCTCACCACAGGGCACCCCATTTGTCCCCAGGTTGGTGCCGACCCCGCGGAGCCCTCGTGGACGCGGCAGGTCTGGTCCACGAGCACCACATGACAACGGAGAGATGGTACAGTTGCCCAGGAGGACAGCTCTTGGTGACCAGCTCTTTGAAGCATTGGGGGAGCATATCCCGACAGCTGGCCACCATGACCGAGTACATTCCGCAGATGGCGAGGGCCCTGGATGCGATAGCCAGGAACACTGCTGTCATAGGCCTCCCAGTGGTCCCAGAGCATGGCACTCCACCCCTAGGTTCTGCACCACGACAGATGAGAGCAAGGACTAAGATCCTGCTTCTGCATCAGAGAATGTTGCCCCCTTGGCATCCCCCGCTCCCATACCCGTGCAACCACCGCCTCTGCCCGCATCCTCCCCCAATGAGGCACCGCCTGCGGAGCTCCTCAGTCAGGCACCGTGGAGTGAGGAGGGGAAGGGGTAGAGGTGGGGAGAAGAGCAGGAGGAGGGAAGTAAAGTGAGCTGCATGTCTGCAGGTAATGGCTGTCTTATATCTCCATCTGGGTGTATGCAATTTGTTGTAATGTATGGGGGGAGGGGACCACGCTCCTGCTTTGCATTTGTATTCTGTGTTGCTGGACATGTTGAACATTTGATTGATATCAATGGTGTTAAAAGTGGGGTGTGGGCGGGGGTTGGGTGTTTTTGCCTGTGATATTTATTGTCATGTATCTCACATTACTGTACATAACTGTATCTTACTATGCTATACATGACTGTAACTAATTATGACATGTAACCACAAGCATACCTTACCACCAGGGGTGTACTTGCAGGAGACACTGCATACCTGTTCTACACAGGTATATAAAGACAGGTCTCAGGCAAGTGTGGCATTTGAGAGCTGTGAAATAAAGGTGCAGGTCCTGAGTGATCTTGAATTCAGCATGTGCCTCGTGTGAGTCTGTACTGCAGGGACAGGACTTTACAGTGGCGATGAATTACGGGATCATAGAATCCACAGAATGGCAACCAACGGCTCAGATGAAAAATACAATGCTGGAGATAATTGGGAGGACTTCATAGAAAGGCTCCAGCAAAGCTTTGTAACCAAAGACTGGTAAGGCGACGATAAGGCAGACAAGAGAAGAGCCCATCTCTTGACCAGCTGTGGCTCGAAAACATACGCCTTAATGAAGGACCTGCTGGCACCCGAGAAACCAGCATGCAAGTCGTTTGAAGAATTGAGCACACTGGTAAGAGACCACCTGAAGCCAGCGAGCAGCCTACACATGGCCAGACACAGGTTCTACAACTACAGACGTTGTGTGGGCCAGAACATACCCGACTTCGTGGCGGAACTTCGGAGGCTGGCTAGTTTATGTGAGTTCTCCGATGAACTAAGGAGAGAAGTACTGAGAGACTTTTTTATTGAAGGAATAGGCCACGCAGGCATATTCCGAAAGCTCATAGAGACCAAGAACTTGCCCCTAGAGGCAGCAGCACTGGTTGCACAGACGTTCTTGGCAGGAGAGGAAGAAACGAGGTTGATCTACACTGCTCGTACAACAACTAACGAAACATCGGACCAAGGGATTCACAGCGTGAAACAAGCCGCTACCCCCACACACAGACAAAGGCAGGAGAGCAGGCCCTCAACATCAGGCAGTGGCGCCAAAAGCCATCAAGGGCCACATGAACGGCCGTTCACACTTCATCAACCCACAATGCGAGCAATCAACTACAAACTGAGAGAAGCTCAAGAGAGATCAGCCAGATGCAGCTCATCCTTCGGAAACAAGTGGTCTGTGCTGGAGATGTGGGGGAAGGCACTCATCAAGGGGGTGTCGGTTTCAGCATGCCGTTTGCAGAAACTGCAACTATACAGGGCATCTGGCCCGCATGTGCAGAAAAATAGCAGCTCGGCTGGTATACGAATCGGAAGGGTCGGAAAGCGGACCAGAAGACGGTGCGGACAGTGTCCGGGACACCGAGGTACAGCGGGAAAACACGATCAATGGACACTGTTCTTACAACAATAATGATGAGGGTCCTACTCAACGGGATACCCGTCAACATGGAACTGGATACGGGAGTGAGTCAATCTCTAATGAGCGCTCAACAATTTGAACAGCTGTGGCCGCACAAAAGCAACAGACCAAAACTCACAAGGGTCGACACCAAACTAAGGACCTATACCAAAGAAATCGTCCCAGTCCTTGGAAGCGCCTTGCTCTCAGTTACACACAAAGGGCCAGTGAACCGACTTCCCCTGTGGATTGTCCCGGAGATCTTCCAGCACTGCTGGGGAAAAGCTGGCTGGCGACACTAAATTGGAAATGGGATGATGTTCACGCCATGTCGTCAGAGGAACGGACCTCCTGCTCAACAGTTCTAAGTCGATTTGAACATCTCTTTCAGCCAGGTGTGGGCACCTTCAAAGGGGCTAAGTAAAAATCTACATCACACAGGATGCTAGACCGGTCCTTCACAAGGCTAGAGCTGTACACTATGTGATGAGGGAAAAGATTGAACATGAACTGGACAGGCTTCTGCGGGAAGGCATTATCTCACCCGTGGAATTTAGCGACTGGGCAAATCCCATCGTCCCAGTCATGAAGCCTGATGGATCCGTACGAATCTGTGGCGATTACAAATCTACCATAAACAGAGTCTCCCGACAGGACCAATACCCGCTGCCAGAGTGGAGGACCTATTTGCCACGTTGGCTGGAGGAAATCTTTTCTCGAAACCAGACCTCACATCTGCGTACATGACGCAAGAACTGACCGAAGAGTCTGAGCTACTCACCACCATCAGCACACATCGAGGCCTTTTCATGTACAATTGATGCCCCTTCGGCATCAGGTCGGCAGCTGCTATATTCCAGCGCAACATGGAGAGTCTCCTCAAGTCCATCCCGGGGACGGTTGTGTTTCAAGACGACATACTTATCACGGGCAGGGACACTGACTCCTATCTCTGCAATTTGGAGGAAGTACTAAAGCGGTTGGATCAGGTAGGCCTAAGAGTTAAGAAATCCAAGTGTCTGTTTCTCATGCCCGAGGTTGAATTTTTGGGCAGAAGGAGTGCCGCTGATGGAATCCGCCCAACAGAGTCCAAAACAGAAGCAATTCGTCTGGCACCCAGGCCCCGAAATGTCTCGGAACTGCGCGCTTTTCTCGGGCTACTCAATTACTTTGGGAAGTTTATGCAGAACTTGAGCACGCTGCTGGAGCCTCTCCACGTGCTACTCAGAAAGGGGTGCGATTGGTTTTTGGGGGATACCCAGGAACGTGCCTTCAATAAGGCACGCAACCTTCTATGTTCCAACAGTGTTTTGGCTTTTTTTGATCCAGGTAAAAAGCTAGTTCTTACATGTGATGCGTCAGCGTACGGGGTCGGGTGCGTTTTACAGCATGTCAATAGTGCAGGTAAATTACAACCCATAGCTAATGCCCCCAGAGAGGCCCCCCTGAGCCCCTGGCCCTGGCCCACCAAACCGTGGTCGCGAGTGCACATAGACTATATGGGCCCATTCATGGGCAAAATGTTCCTTGTAGTCGTCGATGCATTTTCAAAGTGGATCGAATGCACTATTTTAAACTCGAGCACCACCTCCACCACTGTGCAGAGCCTTGGAACCATGTTTGCAACACACGGAATTCCTGACATATTGGTCAGTGATAATGGTCCGTGCTTCACCAGCACAGAATTCCAAGATTTTATGGTTGACCACGGCATAAATCACGCTAAAACGGCACCATTCAAGCCAGCCTCCAATGGCCAGGCGGAGCGAGCAGTGCAAATCATTAAACAAGGCATGCTTAAAATCCAAGGTCCCACGCTGCAGGGCCGCCTGTCGTTACTCCTGCTGGCATACAGATCTCGTCTGCATTCATTGACTGGGGTTCACCCCACGCAACTCTTGATGAAACGGACCTTAAAGACTAGGTTCTCGTTAATCCTCCTAGACATGCATGAAATCATTGAGGCAAAGCGCCGTAAGCTAACTGAGTACCATGACAGAAATTCAAGGGGGAGGTGGAATGAGATAGGGGACAAAGTGTTTGTGCTAAACTATGGCAGGGGTCCCAAATGGATGGCAGGGACAGTAACAGGCAAGGAAGGAAACAGGCTACTGGTGGTACAAATGGACAATGGCCAAACCTGCTGGAGGCATGTAGATCAAGTAAAAAGTAAATTCACCAACAACACTGCAGAACCAGAGGCAGACTACAATGTGGAACTCACACCACACCTAGTGGGCAGACAGAGGGAACAACCTGAGGAAAGGGCTATCTCAACAGACAGCCCAAGCAAGATACCAACAATCATACTGAACGAAACAGACAGCCCAGGCGAGATACCAACAATCACACCGAAAGAAAAACAGGCACCAAGGCAAACAACTGAACCAAAACTAAGACGCTCCATGTGAGAGCGTAGACCACCTGAGAGACTGAATCTGTAAAGACAATAAGGCCTTGGGGAGGGTGATGTCATGTATCTCACATTACTGTATATAACTGTATCTTACCATACTATACATGACTGTAACTAATTATGACCTGTAACCACAAGCATACCTTACCACCAGGGGTGCACTTGCAGGAGACACTGCATACCTGTTCCACACAGGTATATAAAGACAGGTCTCAGGCAAGTGTGGCATTCGAGAGCTGTGAAATAAAGGTGCAGGTCCTGAGTGACCTTGACATCAGCATGTGCCTTGTGTGAGTCTGTACTGCAGGGACAGGACTTTACACTTATGATTTCAGATCAATGTTGGTATAAACATTTTTTTATTGAACATAACCTTGCTGCGCATTGTCTCACATTGCTGCACCATTACACAATTGTGATTCCTTAACATGAAAGGGTTAAACAAAACTTAACTTCAATCAACGTAAACTTTAACTGGCACCAAGATGATGGGCACCATTGATATCTGAGCTGCACACACACAGCAGTATGTCAGTGTTGTCACACACAGCAACGTTCTTTCAGGCAAGTCATTCAGATACCAGCTCCTCACGTAAGAGTCTTGCAGTTATGTAGCCACAACGGGCCCTTTCCTGCCATCTGAAGGACGTCGTGGGTATGGTTGTATAGCCAGCCTGATTGTCTGGCCCGAGGTCAGCGCCCAGCCCCTCATCCTCCTCTTCCTCTCTCTCCTGAGGTGGACGATCAGTCCATTCTGGCAATTCTTGTCCCCTCCTGATAGCCAGGTTGAGCAGCATGGAACACACAACCACAAATTAACTTACTTGCTCAGGGTTGTATTGTAGCTCCCCTCCTGAGTGGTCCAAACATCTGAAGCGCTGCTTAAGCATAGTTATTGTTTTCTGGATCACATTGCGTGTATCTCTGTGGCTCTGGTTGTATTGCAAAGGTAGTAATCTCAGGATTGCTACCAGTGCCACGTGCTAGTCAGAGTAGGAATCGCAGGATTGCTAAGATGAATACGTGGCTTGAGGAGTGGTGCAGGAGGGAGGGATTCAAATTCCTGGGACATTGGAACTGGTTCTGGGGGAGGTGGGACCAGTACAAACCGGACTGTCTGCACCTGGGCAGGACCGGAACCAATGTCCTCGGGGGAATGTTTGCGAGTGCTGTTGGGGAGGGGCTAAACTAATATGACAAGGGGATGGGAACCTCTGCAGGGAGACAGAGGGAAGTAAAATGGGGGCAGAAGCAAAAGATAGAAAGAAGAAAGTAAATGTGGAGAGCAGAGAAACCCAAGGCAAAAACTAAAAAGAGCCACAGTACAGCAAAATTCTAAAAGGACCAAGTGTGTTAAAAAGACAAGCCTGAAGGCTCTGTGCCTCAATGCGAAGAGTATTCATAATAAGGTGGGCAAATTAACTGCGCAGACAGCTATTAACGAATGTGATATAATTGGGATTAGGGAGACATGGCTTCAGGGTGACAGCAAAGAATGACTAAGAAAGCAATAAAGAAAAGAAAGATAGATTACGAAGGTAAACTTGCGCAAAACATAAAAACGGATAGTAAAAGCTTTTACAAATATATAAAACGGAAAAGAGTGACTAAAGTAAATGTTGGTCCCTTAGAAGATGAGAAGGGGGATTTAATAATGGGAAATGTGGAAATGGCTGAGACCTTAAACAATTATTTTCCTTCGGTCTTCACAGTGGAAGACACAAAAACCATGCCAAAAATTGCTGGTCACAGGAATGTGGGAAGGGAGAACCTTGAGACAATCACTATCACTAGTGGGGTAGTGCTGGATAGGCTAATGGGACTCAAGGTAGACAAGTCCCCATGTCCTGATGAAATGCATCCCAGGGTATTAAAAGAGATGGCGGAAGTTATAGCAGATGCATTTGTTATAATCTACCAACATTTTCTGGACTCTGGGGAGATACCAGCGGATTGGAAAGCAGCTAATGTAACGCCTCTGTTTAAAAAAGGGGCAGACAAAAGACAGGTAACTATAGGCCGGTTAGTTTAACATCTGTAGTGGGGAAAATGCTCGAAACTATCATTAAGGAAGAAATAGCGGGACATCTAGATAGGAATAGTGCAATCAAGCAGACGCAACATGGATTCATGAAGGGGAAATCATGTTTAACTAATTTACTGGAATTCTTTGAGGATATAACGAGCATGGTGGATAGAGGTGTACCGATGGATGTGGTGTATTTAGATTTTCAAAAGGCATTCGATAAGGTGCCACACAAAAGGTACTGCAGAAGATAAAGGTACGCAGAGTCAGAGGAAATGTATTAGCATGGATAGAGAATTGGCAGGCGAACAGAAAGCAGAGAGTCGGGATAAATGGGTCCTTTTCGGGTTGGAAATCAATGGTTAGTGGTGTGCCACAGCGATCGGTGCTGGGACCACAACTGTTTACAATATACATAGATGACCTGGAAGAGGGGACAGAGTGTAGTGTAACAAAATTTGCAGATGACACAAAGATTAGTGGGAAAGCGGGTTGTGTGGAGGACACAGAAAGGCTGCAAAGAGATTTAGATAGGTTAAGCGAATGGGCTAAGGTTTGGCAGATGGAATACAATGTCGGAAAGTGTGTGGTCATCCACCTTGGAAAAAAAAAACAGTAAAAGGGAATATTATTTGAATGGGGAGAAATTACAACATGCTGCGGTACAGAGGGACCTCGGGGTCCTTGTGCATGAAACTCTTTTTGGAGTTCACCTGCAAAACATAAAACATTAAACGGCGCCACCCGACCTGGGTGACACTCCAGACATTTACAAGACCCTTTTTTTTTTCTCCCCTTTTTTTTTTTGTGTTTTTTTTTTTTTTTTTTTGGCACTAAAATCACAATTTTTCCCCAGTGCCCCCTATAAAAGGGAAGGGGACACTAAAAGCACCGGCAATTAAAACAAATTAAATTTAAAACGTAAAATCAAATTAAAATTTGGTTGCAGGGCGTGATGATGCACTCCAGTCCCTCCGGTGCCCACCTCTCGCGGAAGGCCGCGAGCGTACCGGTGGACACCGCGTGCTCCATCTCCAAGGACACCCTGGACCGGATGTAAGAGCGGAAGAGAGGCAGGCAGTCAGGTTGAACGACCCCCTCGACCGCCCGCTGCCTGGACCGGCTGATGGCACCCTTGGCCGTGCCCAGGAGCAGTCCTACGAGGAGGCCTTCGGACCTACCTGCTCCCCTCCGCACAGGGTGCCCAAAGATCAGGAGAGTGGGACTGAAGTGCAGCCAGAATTTCAGGAGCAGCCCCTTCAAATAGTGGAACAGGGGCTGCAACCTTGTGCATTCAATAAAAACATGGAACACGGACTCCTCCAGACCGCAGAAATTGCAGGCGGCCTGGGAGTCCGTGAATCGGCTTAAAAATTTATTGCACGGCACTGCTCCGTGCACCACCCTCCAGGCCAAGTCCCCGATGAATAGTGGGAGGACCCCTGCGTAGAGTGCCCTCCATCGGGGACCCCCGCCCCCTCCGGACGGCAAGATGGTACGCCATGGCGTGTCCGGACGGCCGGCGAGGATGGCAAATCCTTGTGCATGAATGCCAAAAAGTTAGTTTGCAGGTGCAGCAGGTAATCAGGAAGGCAAATGGAATGTTGGCCTTCATTGCGAGAGGGATGGAGTACAAAAGCAGGGAGGTCCTTCTGCAACTGTCTAGGGTATTGGTGAGGCCGCACCTGGAGTACTGCGTGCAGTTTTGGTCACCTTATTTAAGGAAGGATATACTAGCTTTGGAGGGGGTACAGAGACATTTCATGAGGCTGATTCTGGAGATGAGGGGGTTGCCTTATGATGATAGATTGAGTAGACTGGGTCTTTACTCATTGGAGTTCAGAAGGATGAGGGGTGATCATATAGAAACATTTAAAATAATGAAAGGGACAGACAAGATAGAGGCAGAGAGGTTGTTTCCACTGGTCAGGGAGACTAGAACTAGGGGGCACAGCCTCAAAATATGGGGGAGCCAATTTAAAACCAAGTTGAGAAGGAATTTTTTCTCCCAGAGGGTTGTGAATCTGTGGAATTCTCTGCCCAGGGAAGTAGTTGAGGCTGTCTCATTGAATGTATTCAAGTCACAGATAGATAGATTTTTAACCAATAAGGGAATTAAGGGTTATGGGGAGCGGGCGGGTAAGTGGAGCTGAGTCCACGGCCAGATCAGCCATAATCTTGTTAAATGGCGGAGCAGGCTCGAGGGGCTAGATGGCCTACTCCTGTTCCTAATTCTTATGTTCTTATGTTCTTATATGACCAAGGCTCGGAACTCAACATCCAGGGGTATTCAACAATCAGGAAGGATAGACAGAAAGAAAAAGGAGGTGGGGTAGCGTTGCTGGTTAAAGAGGAAATTAACACAATAGTAAGGAAGGGCATTAGCTTGGATGATGTGGAATCTGTATGAGTAGAGCTGCGGAATACCAAAGGGCAGAAAACGCTAGTGGGAGTTGTATACAGACCACCGAAGAGTAGTAGTGAGGTTGGGGACAGCATCAAACAAGAAATTAGGGATGCGTGCAATAAAGGTAGAGCAGTTATCATGGCCGACTTAATCTACATATAGATTGAGCTAACCATACTGGTAGCAATTTGGTGGAGGAGGATTTCCTGGAGTGTATTAGGGATGGTTTTCTCGACCAATGTGTCGAGGAACCAACTAGAGGGCTGACCATCCTAGACTGGGTGATGTGTAATGAGAAAGGACTAATTAGCAATCTTGTTGTGCGAGATCCCTTGGGGAAGAATGACCATAATATGGTAGAATTCTTTATTAAGATGGAGAGTGACACACTTGGGGAAAGGTAACTTCGATGGTATGAGACCTGAATTGGCTAGAATAGACTGGTAAATGATACTTAAAGGGTTGATGGTGGATAGGCAATGGCAAACATTTAAAGATCACATGGATGAACTTCAACAATTGTACATCCCTGTCTGGAGTAAAAACAAAACGGGGAAGGTGGCTCAACTGTGGCTCACAAGGGAAATTAGGGCTCGTGTTAAATCCAAGGAAGGGGCATATAAATTGGCAAGAAAAAGTAGCAAACCTGAGGACTGGGAGAAATTTAGAATTCAGCAGAGAGGGACAAAGGGTTTAATTAGGAGGGGGGAAATAGAGTATGAGAGGAAGCTTGCTGGTACATAACAACTGACTGCAAAAGCTTCTATAGATAAGTGAAGAGAAAAAGATGAATCAAGGCAAAAGTAGGTCCCTTGCAGTCAGAATCATGTGAATTTAAACTGAGGAACAAAGAAATGGCAGACCAATTGAACAAATACTTTGGTTCTGTCTTCACGAAGGAAGACACATATAAACTTCCGGAAATACTAGGGGACCGAGAGTCTAGCGAGAAGGAGGAATTGAAGGAAATCCTTATTAGTCAGGAAATTGTTTTGGGGAAATTGATAGGATTGGAGGCCGATAAATACCCAGGGCCTGATAGTCTGCATCCCAGAGTACTTAAGGAAGTGGCCCTAGAAATAGTGGATGCATTGGTGGTCATTTTCCAACAGTCTATCGACTCTGGATCAGTTCCTATGGACTGGAGGGTAGCTAATGTAACACCACTTTTTAAAAAAGGAGGGAGAGAAAATTGGGAATTATAGACAGGTTAGCCTGACATCAGTAGTAGGGAAAATGTTGGAATCAATTATTAAAGATGAAATAGCAGCGCATTTGGAAAGCAGTGACAGGATCGATCCAAGTCAGCATGGATTTATGAAAGAGAAATCATGCTTGACAAATCTTCTGGAATTTTTTGAGGATATAACTAGTTGAGTGGACAAAGGAGAACCAGTGGATGTGGTGTATTTGGACTTTCAAAAGGCTTTTGACAAGGTCCCACACAAGAGATTAGTGTGAAAAATTAAAGCACATGGTATTGGGGGTAACGTATTGATGTGAATTGAGAACTGGTTGGCAGACAGGAAGCAGAGAGTCGGGATAAACGGGTCCTTCTCAGATTGGCAGGCAGTGACTAGTGGGGTGCCACAGGGCTCAGTGCTGGGACCCCAGCTATTTACAATATACATCAATGAGTTAGATGAAGGAATTGAGTGTAATATCTCCAAGTTTGCAGGTGACACTAAGCTGGGTGGCGGTGTGAGCTGTGAGGAGGATGCTAAGTGGCTGCAGGGTGACTTGGACAGGTTAGGTGAGTGGGCAAATGCATGGCAGATGCAGTATAATGTGGATAAATGTGAGGTTATCCACTTTGATGGCAAAAACATGAAGGCAGAATATTATCTGAATGGCAGCAGATTAGGAAAAGGGGAGGTGCAATGAGACCTGGGTGTCATGGTACATCAGTCATTGAAAGTTGGCATGCAGGTTATAGCAGGCGGTGAAAAAGGCAAATGGCATGTTGACCTTCATAGCTAGGGGATTTGATTATAGGAGCAGGGAGGTCTTAATGCAGTTGTACAGGGCCTTGGTGAGGCCTCACCTGGAATATTGTGTTCAGTTTTGGTCTCCTAATCTGAGGAAGGATGTTCTTGCTATTGAGGGAGTGCAGCAAAGTTTAACTAGACTGATTCCCGAGATGGACTGACATTTGAGGAGAGACTGGATCGACTGGGCCAGCATTCACTGAAGTTTAGAAGAATGAGAGGGGACCTCATAGAAACTTATAAAATTCTGACAGAACTGAACTGGTTAGATGCAGTAAGAATGTTCCCAATGTTGGGGAAGTCCAGAACCAGGGGTCAGAGTCTAAGGACAAGGGGTGAGCCATTTAGGACCGAGATGAGGAGAAACTTCTTCACTCAGAGAGTTGTTAACTTCTAGAATTCTCTACCGCAGAGAGTTGTTGATTCCAGTTCGTTAGATATATTCAAGAGGGAGTTAGATATGGCCCTTGATGGCTAAACGGATCAAGGAGAATGGAGAGAAAGCAGGAAAGAGGTACTGAGGTGAATGATCAGCCATGATCTTATTGAATGGTGGTGCAGGCTTGAAGGGCTGAATGGCCTACTCCTGCATCTATTTTCTATGTTTCTATGTCTTTATGCTTCTCAGCCTTGGTGTTGGTGTCACATAGGGGGGTCATCAGCCAGGTGGCTAGGTCATATCGGTTATCACCAAGCATCCAGCATTGTCCTTATGGCTGACTGTTAAAGATGTGCGAGACAGCACTATTACACAGGATGTGAGCCTCATCGAAGGTGCCCAGACATTTGGCATTCACTGCCATGATGATCTGATTGTGGTCGACAACTAGTTGGACCTTCAGAGAGTGAAATCCTTTTCTGTTACGAAAACGCTCCGGGTCCTGAGAAGGTGGCCGCATGGCGATTTGAGTGCACTGTATAGCTCCCTGCACCAAACGGAACTTAGCAATGTGGTAGGATGCTCCAGCCCTGTCAGTCTGAGCCTCCGTGGTCATGGGGAAGCTGAAAAAGTCCATCCTTATCGCTTATAGGGCCCCCGTGACCTGTCTAATGCAACAATGGGTGACATGGTGAGACAGAGGGCAAATCTCGACCGCGGAGGCCCGAAAGGAACCGGACGCGTAGAAACACAGTGCCGCGGTAACCTTGACCTCGACCAACACAGATGTCCTGATGGCAGGCTGCATATGTGGCCTGATGATCTCACATATTTCATTGATCAGCACCTTGTGGAAGCGCAGTCTCCGAAGGCAGGTGTGGTCGGACACGTCGAGGTAAGACCTCTTCTCTCTGTATGTGCGGGGTGTGTATGATCTGGACCTCCTCCTCATTCTTGCACATCTTAAATTGGGCGCATAATGATGTGTGTCACACATTGAGCCATCTGCACTCTGCAACATCTGTGTGTTAATCGATGCAGGCTGAGAAATGGCTTGCCCCATTGCAATGAAAGTATAATAGCGATTGATCAGAAGCAATAATTTCCTCACTAAAATACACCTAGATTAAACCCCCAATAGTACAGAGTCTGAAAATATGTCTGTTGAGATGGTCACTTCACCTGAGAAGAACTCCAGAGTCAATGCAAACTCCCCCGAAGTTGAAGCAACCTTTTGAATGAAGTGACCTGCAATTTTAAAAATGGCAGCCACACCGCTGGCTTTAGTTCAGAACAGTTCCACTTTTTCTGGGTGTTTTTTTGGGACGAGCGATATTGTGGGCGATAGGTGTGCGAGGTGGTGAAAGTGATGGTGGGCGATCTCCTGGGCGTTAGTTTCGCCAAATGTGATCTTTACGACAAAATGGGCGGGCGGTATTATTGAATCTCGACGTTAATTCCGTGCGGAAAGTAACGCTGGGCGATATTATGGGCGTTGAATTCGCCCATTCTGATGATTCCACCCAAAATAAGTGGCCGGGCGGTATTATTTTTTCCCAGCGTTACGCACATGGGGAAAGTAACGCTCGGCGGTACGTTTCCAAAAAATGCCCTTCCCCTTCAGTTTCCATTTTGTGGCTAAATGGCCGATATATGGGTGTTATACATCATTTTAACGTAAAATGGGCATTAAGTGGGCGTTAAGCATGCAAAAAAAATGTGGAAAATCTAGCCCCATGTCCTTTTTATAGCATGGAGACCAGAAGTGTGCACAGTACTCTCAGTGTGGCCTGACCAGAGTCCTATATAAGTTTAACATAATTTCACTACTTTTAAGTTCTGTACAACTAGAAATAAATTCCAGTGCTTTGTTGGCATATTTAATTGCTTTGCTGACCTGCAATGCTACTTTTAATCATTTGTTTACCTGTATCCCTAGATCCCTTTGCTCTTCTACCGCATTCAGTTTCTTATTTTCTCAGGTGTAGGAATGTTTATATTTTTCCTACTGAGATGCACCATCTCACATTTGTTTATGGTAAAGTTCATTTGCCACTTAACTGCCCAGTCTGCAAGTTTTCTAATGTCTTCTTGTTATGTTGCATTCTTCTTCAGTGTTGGCTGTATCCCACAGTTTGATATCATCTGCCAATTTTGACAGAGTTATTTGCTTCTAAGTCCAAATCATTAATGTAAATTATGAATAACTGTGGTCCCAGCATTGATACTTGTGGAACACTGCTTTCTACCTTCCTCCAATCAGAGTAACTATCCTTTTACCTCTCCTCTGTGCTTTCTATTTTTTTTTAGCCAAATTGCCACCCATTCAGCTATTTGTCCCCTGACTCCACATGCCCTAACCTTTGTTAAGAACGAACCCTGTGGTACCTTATCAAGGCCTTTTGAAAATCCAAGGATATGACACCTACTACATTACCCTTGTCTAATCTTTGCGTTACCTCTTCAAAGTATTCTATCAGCTTAGATAAGCATGATTTAGCCTTTCAGAATCCATGCTGACTGTCTTTTATAAAATATTTTCTGTAATTAGATGCTCTTCTATTACTTATTTTAGTATACATTCCAATATAATTCCTGCCACTCGCGTTAAGCGGACTGGTCTATAGTTCCCAGGGTTTGTTCTATCTCCCTTTGTGTATATAGGAATAATATTAGCTGTCTGCCAGTCCTCTCACACTACCCGCTCTTCTCTGCAACTTTTCTATATATAAACTAGTGCCTTCTGAAATGCAGAGTAGTTTTCCCACCACTCTCCAGGACGTCGACTGCTAGTCCCTGGCTAAAGGTCCTCTTCCCATGCGACCCGTTGCTAGACCCTGGCCAAAGGACCTCTTTCTACGCGGCCCGCTGCTAGCCCA
Source organism: Pristiophorus japonicus (assembly GCF_044704955.1). Lineage (NCBI taxonomy): Eukaryota > Metazoa > Chordata > Chondrichthyes > Pristiophoridae > Pristiophorus > Pristiophorus japonicus. Next base: position 184,091,686 of record NC_091977.1, read on the forward strand.
GGCTGAAGGTCTGCACACAAAGGACAGTGCAAGACATTCCAGGCTGAAAGGCAAGCAGCAGTGATCTCTATTAAAGGTGGAACTTTAAATTGAAAAAAAAACATAATCCCACCACAAATCGTTTAGGTTTTTATGGAGTGTTGGAGTGCTTAAGTGGAAAATATATAATTTATATTAAATGTGACCACCAGAAATTTTTAATATTTCAAGAGGGTGTTGGAGTGCTTAAGTAGACATCACATAATGGCTGTTAAATATTCCCACCACAAATCTTGAATGTTTAACTGGGGTATGGGTGTGTTGGAGTGCTTAGGTGGACAATAAGATTAAGTTGTTCATGGATCCAGACTGGGTGAGGGTCACTGATATATGTACCATGGTCCTTCGTTGGATGTATCAGTGACCCAGAACAAGGCAGGATCCATGAACACCTTAGTACTGGAACTTGCCCCTGTATCATTTAAACCAATAGGTTGCAAGGGGTGAGGCCATTTTACATTTTCTGTCTGGTTCCCCGGCAATATTTATTAGTGCAACATTAAAAAATGAAGTGCAGGAATCAGGATAAAAGTCCAAAATTAAAATGTTTATCAAACATTTGTACAGCACAGTTGTAATTAGTTTGACTTTATTTATGTTTAAATCTTCAAAACTTTAAAAACTTTATTCAGAACCGTGGCAAACTTCACAAACAACAATCAACGAAATCAACCAAAAAACAAACAATTATTCTATCCTCTGCATTAGCGCTGTGCGCCAATCCTGCCCTTGTAGATGCCGTTACCCCTGCGCATGCCCGTAGTTGCAGACTTCTGCTTCCATGCTCTCCATACCCCCAGGTGTTGTATGTTCCTTTTCCGGTGCAGCGTTTCTTGATGCTGGGCAACAACAGGGACAGAGTCAAAATGTGTCATAGTGAAGTGCCCGGGTACGTCTTCGTAGCCAACCTCATCCTCAAGATCAACCCTTAAATTTAGTGCAGAGTGGAAAACGCTCCTTGCATTAAGGACAGCCTGGGTAAGCCCCGCTATGGTCAAACCGTCCTGAAAGTCTTTCAACCTGTAATGAAAGTCCCCCCAACTCTGCCCTCACCCCACCAATGGCTTCCAGGAGCAATCAAGATTGCTCGATATTCTCCCTGCTCATCTCCACAAGATGTCCTAAGTTCTCAGAGTCCAGTGTTTCTGGATGAGGTATGGAGTTATGGAGTTCGCCCTTCTACGACATAGAAACATAGAAACATAGAAAATAGGTGCAGGAGTAGGCCATTCGGCCCTTGTAGCCTGCACCGCCATTCAATGAGTTCATGGCTGAACATTCAACTTCAGTACCCCATTCCTGCTTTCTCGCCATACCCCTTGATCCCCCTAGTAGTAAGGACCTCATCTAACTCCTTTTTGAATATATTTAGTGAATTGGCGACACACTTGTACCCGCAGCCTCAGATGTCACACCTAGAAAAGTCCTCTCGTTTGTTTCGCTCATGAAATGAATTGGAATCCTCGAGAGGTTCGGCACCTGCAAATCCAGGGTAACCCTTTTGCTGCCCATCATTGTCATGGATTGTAATATCTGGCGTTGTCCAGGGCCGCGCTATGGATCTTGATGACTGGGGGGTGTTATATATGTAAACTTGTATTTACTCTGTACAGCCACCAGAGGTCTCATCCCCTGGAGTCCCAAGCGATCCCATAATCCCTTGGGAGCACAGGTATTTAAGGAGGCCTCACAGGTTGGAGAGGCATTCTGAAGACCTGCAATAAAAGACTAAGGTCACACTTTACTTTGAGCTCACAGTGTTCAGTCTGACTCTTTCTCCATACATAGCAGGGGGCAGTGCTTGGGAGGCTATTATCAGCAAGGACAAACATCGACGGCAAGGTTCAACACCGCCTCCAGTGTACCAGCGCAACCTTCGACCGCCTGAGGAAGAGAGTGTTCGAAGATCAGGCCCTCAAATCTGCCACCAAGCTCATGGTCTTCAGGGCTATAGTGATACCCACCCTCCTGTATGTCTCAGAGATGTGGATCATGTACAGTAGACACCTCAAGTCGCGAGAAAAATACCACCAACGATGTCTCCGCAAGATCCTGCAAATCCCCTGGGAGGACAGACACACCAACATTAGTGTCTTCGATCAGGCCAACATCCCCTGCATCGAAGCAGTGACCATGCTCGACCAGTTCTGTTGGGCGGGCCACATTGTTCGCATGCCTAACACAAAACTCCCAAAGCAAGCGCTCTACTCGGAACTCCTACACGGCAAGCGAGCCACAGGTGGGCAGAGGAAATGTTTCAAGGATACCTTCAAAGCCTCCTTGATAAAATGCTACATCCACACCGACACCTGGGAGTCCCTGGCCAAAGACCGCCCTAAATGGAGGAAGAGCATCTGAGAGGGCGCTGTGCACCTTGAGTTTCGTCGCCAAGAGCGTGCAGAAAACAAGCGCAGGCAGCAGATGGAGCGTGTGGTAAACCAGTCCCAACCATTCTTTCCTTCAACGACTGTCTGTCCCACCTATGACAGAGACTGTAATTCTCATATTGGACTATTACAGCCACCTAAGAACTCACTTTTAGAATGGAAGCAAGACTTCCTCGATTTCGATGGACTGTCAGTGATGGTGATGAATATCTGACGAGCCGTTTTCGTGAACATTCTCGCTTTCAACTTCAGGTACACCTTCAGTCTCCTCATGATGTTCAAACTCTGTGAAACAAAACATAGATGCTTGGTTAGCAGCATTGAGGAAGGAGAACATAGGAAGCACATGCAGTACATAACATTCAGCCAACCTAGACTGTGCAATTTGCAGGGCTTACCCTCTAATGGAAAACTGGGCCCAGCTTACGCATTGATTGTTGGTCTTCTGTGCATTTAATCATTGATGCTATCCTCTGTTAGTTGCAGCCTACTTGGTGGACTTCCTCCAGTTTATGACCATTCTCAGTTGATCTGTGACACCAGCTTCTGCGAAGATGCAAATGGAACCTTTTAAAGCGAGGGTCCTTCTGAACACACGTGCACACATGCACACACACTCAAACACACACACACACACACGTACACGGATCACATTTACAGATGTTATTGCAGTGCATAAATATACATATATTTTAAAGCCCTAATAAATATAAGTTTAACATATTACTTACAGTCACTGCTTGTCCGAGGCCCTGCCACTTCTTTTTCAGCTGCGCACCGGTTCTCGGGGTGATGGACATTCCATTAAACACGACTGTGACCTGGTCCCAAACTTTTGCGAATGCAGACGATTTAAGCTTATTTTTTCCGCAGCTTCCCGTGTTCTCAAGAACTCCCCATCGACTCTCGATTAAGCTTACCAGGGGCTTAATTTCATCGCCACAAAATCTCTTCGCCCTTACGGTTTCCCCTTCTCCGTCCCTGGCCCTTTCGCCTTCTCTGCGCCCTTCCATTGCAACCATCTTGTGAACGAAGCTGTATTTCCTACTTGCGCAACTACCTCTGCCACCAATGGATTCTCAATGGTGATCCACACAATCCCCACACATGCTGTTTTTTTGATACTTTGTACTGCGCATTGTGCAGATGGGTCTTTTTTTTTGTGCACATGCGCTGTGCCGTTTCAGTGCACATTGGAGGCTCCGCCCTGCAGAGTTGGATTGGTAGTGCCGGCGCCAGAGGGTGCACACAAGATGAAGAAAATACGATTTTTTTATTTTCAGCGCTGAGGGGCCTAAAAAAAAAACGGGCTTCCAGATAAGTTAAGGCCTTTTTTATTCTTTGGGGAAAATTTGGGCCACAGACAGGCTAAGTAAGTGAGCAAACATTTAGCAGATGTATTATATGGTGGGAAAGTGTTAGGTTATTCACTTTGGCTGGAAAATTAAAAAAGCAAAAGGTTATTGAAATGTAGAGATTACAAAATGCTGCCATACAGAGGGATCTGGAGGTTCTTGTACATGAAACACAAAAAGTTAGTATGCAGGTACAGCAAGTAATCAGGAAGGCAAATGGAATGTTGGCCTTTATTGCAAGGGGGATAGAGCATAAAAACAGGGAAGTCCTGCTAAAGCTGTACAGGGTATTGGTGAGACCACACCTGGAGTACTGCGTACAATTTTGATCTCCTTATTTTAGGAGGGATATACTTGCAGTGGAGGCAGTTCAGAGAAGGTTCACTAGGTTGATTCCTGAGATGAAGTGGTTGTCTTATGAAGAGAGGTTGAGCAGGTTGGGCCTATACTCTTTGGAGTTTAGAAGAATGAGAGGTGATCTTATTGAAACATATAAGATACTGAGGGGCCTCGACAAGGTAGATGCAGAGAGGATGTTTCCACCCATGAGGGAATCTAGAACGAGGGGGCATAGTTTAAGAATAAGGGGTTGCCCATTTAGAACTGAGATGAGGAGGAATTTCTTCTCTCAGAGGGACATAAATCTGTGGACTTCTCTGCCCCAGAGAGCTGTGGAGGCTGCGTCATTGAATATATTTAAGGCGGAGATAGATAGATTTTTGAGCGATAAGGGAGTAACGGGTTATGGGGAGCGGGCAGGGAAGTGGAGCTGAGCCCATGATCAGATCAGCCATGATCTTATCAAATGACGGAGAAGGCTAGAGGGGCCTACTCCTGCTCCTATTTCTTATGTTCTTATGTTTTAGGTCCGCTACCAGCAAGCCCAAATTGGAGCGTACCACTCTGTAAGCGCAACGGTTCATCCAAATTATTAAGATGAGGCTCATGATCAATTTTTTGTGGTTCTCAGCTGCATGCAGCCCAATTCATGTCTGAAAATGGGTGTGAACAAATATATCCCTGATGACATTGGTTTTCCCAATGTTTAATGGGAGTTAATTGCAGCTCATTCATGAGTGAAACTTACAGAAGCAGTTTGACAAAGGAGGGGCACTGGTGGGATTAAGAGAGATGTGGAGATGGTGCACATGTACATTGAAAGGGGTCATCAGTGTACATGTGGAAGCTGACCCCATGTAGGTGATGTTATTAAGAAGTAGCATGTAGATGAGGAAGAGGCGAAGGCCAAGAACAGATCCTTGGGAGACTCCACCAGTGATGGAGCATGGGTGATAAGAGAAGTCATTAGTAACGCTGTTCTTGATACAATAGTATAAGTAAGAGTGAAACCAAGGAAGGCCATCTCATCGAATTCAATAACAGAGAGAAGGATGATATGGTCAAGCAGTAGAGAGTTCAAGGAGGAATAATGGACAATGGTCACATGGTCACAGTCACAGAGAATATTGTTTATGACTTTAGTTAGGACCATTTTCGTGTTGTCGGGGGAGTGAAAACCTCATTAGAGGGATTCAAAGAGAGCTTTGCGGAAAAGATAGGCAAGGATCTGGGAGGTAACATCCTATTTAAGGGCTTTGGTAAGGAAAGAGATGTTAAACATGCGGTGACTGTAAATGAATTGCTTGTTTTCAACAGCACAAGGCTTGATGGCTGTTTTGCAAGGAAGAAGGATAGTACTAATGGAGAGGGAACCATTTACAATGTCAACTAGCATGGGGGCCAGGAAGGCAAAAAGTTGGATGGTCAGCTGCTTAGTGGGAATAGGATTGAGGGCACAGCTGTCTGGTCTCAATCATGATATGAACATGGACGGAGTATGGGAGAAGAACTAGTTATCGATTACACTACCAATATCTGCACTTCACCTTACTTCCTATTGGGGTAAGTGATAGAAACAAATTCCCCAACCTGCTGTCATAGTGGGGGGGGTTATGCTTGAAGGTAATGCAGGTCAGGCAGTTATAATCCTACCTCTGACTTCTGCTCCCTGAAAGTGCACTTTCGACTGGAGTGCAGGATCAATATGCGCTTAGCGAAAGGAAAAGATAAACCACTAAAATAGTGGCATATTATTATACAAAAATAAGTGTTAGATGTACAGTAAAGAACTACATAAGAAAGGAACAGAAATTTGCAGATGGCTTTTGGCTGCATGTGCTGATCTCAGATTGACCCAATCATCTTATCAGTAGTTTGCTCAAGCTGTAAACAAGACCCCTTGCTTACTGGAATGGAACATTCATCAAATTACAAGTTGGAAAGAATGCAGGACCTTTTTAATTTTTTAGAAGTGATATCCCAATAGCCAGGATTATTAATAATAATTTCACTCCATAGTAATTCCGTTTTTGTTCAACTTGATAACTGTAATTTAAATAAGAACCAGATATGAATAGTTGAACTGAACATGACTTTTCAATTTTGGCAAATACAAACTACTATTGTTCATCAAAATAGCAGAAGGCCACAGTGGCTTAGTCAGCATGACTTTCGAAGCAATAGGCTATGCTTCACAAGCCTACTGCAATCTCAGCAGAGCTAATTAAATTAACAGAAGAAGATTATGCAGTGGGCATCAGTTATGATGGTTTTCTACAAAAAGCTTGGCAAACTCTATAGTGAGGACAGACCTTTTCTCATTTACACTGGATAAGACAGCTTCACTATGTGAGATCATGTTCCCTACGATCTGGAACTTAACCAGGATATAGCATGCGCAGGGAAAACTTTCTTCCATTTTATAGTTGTAAACTTGCTACTGGATAGTATATAGGATTCTGCTTTGTCTCATATCACTTTAGAAGGCAGATAATATCAGCTCTGTCAAACACTTTTCAACACAGAAAAAATTATTAAATAGGTTTATTCACAGAGTCATTTAAAGAAGCAGTAGTATATAAATGAGGTAGTGAATAGTTCAAAACAAAAAAGAACAAACCTGGAAACAGTTTACAAGAGGTTAATCAGACAAACAAGTCAGGCAAGATTCTTTGATTTCTTCATACACAATTTCAGTACGTCTCATGAAGAAAAACAGTTTTATACCTTGGTGAAAGCATAATCTAAGAACTAAAGAAATAAAGACTTGCATTTATATAGTGCCTTTCATGATCACTGGGCATCTCAAAGCACTTTACAGCCAATGAAATACTTTTGGTGTGTAGTCACTGTTGTAATGTGGGAAACACAGCAGCCAACTTGGTTCATCAAGAAGATAAAGAAATACTGTGGTGACTTCTACATGAACCTTCTCATCTGGCAAAGCACACCAACTGAAGGCCTTGATCGTTCGCCAGCACAACGCTTATTCGGTCACCACACAAAGACAAACATCACAATCGCAAATGAAAGGGAAATCATGCTTGACAAATCATCGAGAATTTTTTGAGGATGTAACTAGTAGAGTGGACAAGGGAGAACCAGTGGATGTGATGTATTTGGACATTCAAAAGGCTTTTGACAAGGTCCCACACAAGAGATTGGTGTGCAAAATTAAAGCACTTGGTATTGGGGGTAATGTGCTGACGTGGATAGAGAACTGGTTGGCAGACAGGAAGCAGAGAGTCGGGATAAACGGGTCCTTTTCAGAATGGCAGGCAGTGACTAGTGGGGTGCCGCAGGGCTCAGTGCTGGGACCCCAGCTATTTACAATTTACATTAATGATTTGGATGAGGAAATTGAGTGTAATATCTCCAAGTTTGCAGATGACACTAAGCTGGTGGGCGGTGTGAGCTGTGAGGAGGACGCTAAAAGGCTGCAGGGTGACTTGGACAGGTTAGGTGAGAGGGCAAACGAGTGGCAGATGCAGTATAATGTGGATAAATGAGAGGTTATCCACTTTGATGACAAAAACACGAAGGCAGAATATTATCTGAATGGCAGCAGATTAGGAAAAGGGGAGGTGCAATGAGACCTGGGTGTCATGGTACTTCAGTCATTGAAAGTTGGCATGTAGGTACAGCAGGCAGTGAAGAAGGCAAATGGCATGTTGGCCTTCATAACTAGGGGATTTGAGTGCAGAACAGTGAGGTCGTACTGCAGTTGTACAGGGCCTTGGTGAGGCCTCACCTGGAATATTTGAGGGAGTGCAGCGAAGGTTCACGAGACTGATTCCCGGGATGGCAGGACTGACATATGAGGAGAGACTGGATCGACTGGGCCTGTACTCACTGGAATTTGGAAGGATGAGAGGGGATCACATAGAACCATATAAAATTCTGACGGGACTGGACAGGTTAGATTCAGGAAGAATGTTCCCGATGTTGGGGAAGTCCAGAACCAGGGGACATAGTCTAAGGATAAGGGGTAAGCCATTTAGGACTGAGATGAGGAGAAACTGCTTCACTCAGAGAGTTGTTAACCTGTGGAATTCCCTATCGCAGAGAGTTGTAGATGCCAGTTCATTGGATATAGTCGAGGGAGTTAGATATGGCCCTTATGGCTAAAGGGATCAAGTGGTATGGAGAGAAAGCAGGAAAGGGGTACTGAGGTGAATGATCAGCCATGGTCTTATTGAATGGTGGTGCAGGCTCGAAGGGCCGAATGGCCTATTCCTGAACCTATTTTCTATGTTTCAATGTTTCTATGGTTCTGACTCCAAGCCGCCTGGCCGAGGAGCTCCTCAGGCGTCCCGAAGTGGGAACATCCTCCGGGTCAGAAGCAAGATCTTCTTCCTGGCTCTCATGTGTCATTGGCAATGGGGGTGCGGCACCTTGGGGTGCACTGCTGCTCTGCTCCGGGACCACTGGGGGGCCTCTGCCACTAGTGTTCCTGGCTATCAGCTCCGGGGCCTCCGCCATCCGCGGCATGTACTCCGTCATGGTGACGAACATGCTGGCCAGCTGGAGGGATATGCCCCCCATTGTCTGTTGGATCTGCGGACCTATGTCAACACTCCTCCTGGACAAGTGTACCATGTCCCCGCTCAGATCTGCCGTTTGTGTAGCAGACCTGCCACGTCGAACCAACCTCCGCTTGGTCGGCGCCGTCCTTGAGACACCTGGGGTGCCCTGTGGCAAGGTGCTTGGGCCCGGTGCCTCCATGGTGGATGTGGGAATGGCCGCAGGAGCACTTGATGTCAGTGGTATCAAACGGATTAAGGAGGTTGGGGATGCAGGCTCCTCGAAGTCGGTACTGTCACCCATTGAGAAGGGACCCAGCAGATGCACGGGTGAGAATCGGTGCTCCTCAGCACCAGACGGAGTATCGTTCGACGAGGGCTCGGTGTTCTTGCATCGGGTCGTGCTGCTGGCTGAGCTGCAAAACATAAATGAGGTTAATAGAGGAGAAGGGGGCGCTAGGGTCACAAGGTAATTCCAGCACTACACACAGCATATGCACGACAAAAGCAACACCGCCATCAAGATCATCACAAACATCACATTTCATGACCATCACTAAATTCTGCATTGCAATGATTCTCATGAGAGCATCATTATTTACAGAAGAATTTTATAATTCATCTATCATATAATATTGGTCGGATAAGAGTGGGTGTGGCATCTCTTGACTTTACATCACGCAATGGTGTATACTTTACTCACGTGGCATCACATCAGGTTCTGCAGCTGCTTGTGTGGGCGACCGGGGGTGGCTCCCCTCTAGTGCCAACACCTGCTCCTCGATGTCGGTGAGGTCGCTGATGACTGGTGGCCCCCCACCCATTCGCCTCTGCATGGCCCTGTTCTTGGAAAGCTTTTTCTGTAAAAGGTAACAGCAGCACGACATGGCATGAGATCATTGCGCGAGATTATTGCTAGGTACTGTCACAGAAACTGATACAACACATAACCGACAGATGTAATCATGATTATAATGAACATTATAATTCTTCACCTAAAGAAGTGCACCGTGACCACAGGCTTTGAGTACAACCTTCCCAGTATAAATGTAAGACATCACATCTGATTTTAATCACTCATCACACTTACAATTCCAATTATATAAATATATATGCACATGTAAATAAATGTAATAGTTACTCTGGCGGATCCGACAACGTTGATCCATGGCTTGCGGCATTGGTTGCCCTCACGCACCTCGTTGGTCACCGACGAGACCACCTCGGCTATCTCGGTCCATATCTTCTGGTAGGCCTTTGGGATGGACTTCCCACGCTCTCCCTGGGTCAATTGACCCCAGCGTGACTCGACCTCCTGCATGAGGGAGGCATTTGCCTCGTCCGAGAACCTCCTCGCTCTTTTATGTCCTCCCAATTGTTCCTCTCCCACCTCACTGCTTTCGCCAGCGTCAGTCTCCACAGCGAGCTGTGTCACCTCCTCCATCCCTTCCATGTTATATATTATTTTTTCGACAAAAATTCGGTGCCAACTACCTTCCTTGTGCTTGGTAGACTTTTTGCTGCTGGTGAATCTCCCTCCTGCCTCCCACAACAGTCAAACAAGCACACACCAGACCCACACATGCTTTCAGACCCTCTCTGCTCCCTCTCTCTCGTTCTCCGCTTCTGCGCATGTAATGATGACCCCTGACATCCTGAAACACGGGAAATGAGCGTTGCCATGCCGTTGCTGTGGTCGGCGACAAATTACGGCAAGAGGTCAAAAAAGTTTAACACTAACGCCCATTTCAGATTGCTCCCGGTAACGCCCATTTAAAAAAATGGAAAGTTAGGGTTTTGAAAATGGGCGATAATCCGGCGATCTCAAAACCCATATTTACTGGCCACGCTGGAAATAACGCCCATTTTTGGCCGATCTGCACAAAAGTGGAAAGTCTAGCCCTATAGTCTTTTATGTTACTGTTCAGTCCTGGCCAGTAAACGGATTCTCTAGCACGTCGAAGAGTGTTCTTGATGCCAGTGTGAGCAGTATGAAGTCTCTGACGAATGTCAGATCTCAGGGATTTTGGTATGACACAGCGATAGCCTTTGAAGACTATGCCATCCTGTGTACCCTGCAGTCAGAATCAGGGGAAGTCATAACGGGGAACAAAGAAATGGCAGACCAATTGAACAAGTACTTTGGTTCGGTATTCACTAAGGAGGATACAAACAACCTTCCGGATATAAAAGGGGTCAGAGGGTCTAGTAAGGAGGGGGAACTGAGGGAAATCTTTATTAGTCGGGAAATTGTGTTGGGGAAATTGATGGGATTGAAGGCCGATAAATCCCCAGGGCCTGATGGACTGCATCCTAGAGTACTTAAGGAGGTGGCCTTGGAAATAGCGGATGCATTGACAGTCATTTTCCAACATTCCATTGACTCTGGATCAGTTCCTATGGAGTGGAGGGTAGCCAATGTAACCCCACTTTTTAAAAAAGGAGGGAGAGAGAAAACAGGGAATTATAGACCGGTCAGCCTGACCTCAGTAGTGGGTAAAATGATGGAATCAATTATTAAGGATGTCATAGCAGTGCATCTGGAAAATGGTGACATGATAGGTCCAAGTCAGCATGGATTTGTGAAAGGGAAATCATGCTTGACAAATCTTCTGGAATTTTTTGAGGATGTTTCCAGTAAAGTGGACAAAGGAGAACCAGTTGATGTGGTATATTTGGACTTTCAGAAGGCTTTCGACAAGGTCCCACACAAGAGATTAATGTGCAAAGTTAAAGCACATGGGATTGGGGGTAGTGTGCTGACGTGGATTGAGAACTGGTTGTCAGACAGGAAGCAAAGAGTAGGAGTAAACGGGTACTTTTCAGAATGGCAGGCAGTGAATAGTGGAGTGCCGCAAGGTTCTGTGCTGGGGCCCCAGCTGTTTACATTGTACATTAATGATTTAGACGAGGGGATTAAATGCAGTATCTCCAAATTTGCGGATGATACTAAGTTGGGTGGCAGTGTGAGCTGCGAGGAGGATGCTATTAGGCTGCAGAGTGACTTGGATAGGTTAGGTGAGTGGGCAAATGCATGGCAGATGAAGTATAATGTGGATAAATGTGAGGTTATCCACTTTGGTGGTAAAAACAGAGAGACAGACTATTATCTGAATGGTGACAGATTAGGAAAAGGGAAGGTGCAACGAGACCTGGGTGTCATGGTACATCAGTCATTGAAGGTTAGCATGCAGGTACAGCAGGCGGTTAAGAAAGCAAATGGCATGTTGGCCTTCATAGCGATGGGATTTGAATACAGGGGCAGGGAGGTGTTGCTACAGTTGTACAGGGCCTTGGTGAGGCCACACCTGGAGTATTGTGTACAGTTTTGGTCTCCTAACTTGAGGAAGGACATTCTTGCTATTGAGGGAGTGCAGCGAAGGTTCACCAGACTGATTCCCGGGATGGCGGGACTGACCTATCAAGAAAGATTGGATCAACTGGGCTTGTATTCACTGGAGTTCAGAAGAATGAGAGGGGACCTCATAGAAACGTTTAAAATTCTGACGGGTTTAGACAGGTTAGATGCAGAAAGAATGTTCCCAATGTTGGGGAAGTCCAGAACCAGGGGTCACAGTCTGAGGATAAGGGGTAAGCCATTTAGGACCGAGATGAGGAGAAACTTCTTCACCCAGAGAGTGGTGAACCTGTGGAATTCTCTACCACAGAAAGTAGTTGAGGCCAATTCACTAAATATATTCAAAAGGGAGTTAGATGAAGTCCTTACTACTCGGGGGATCAAGGGTTATGGCGAGAAAGCAGGAATGGGGTACTGAAGTTTCATGTTCAGCCATGAACTCATTGAATGGCGGTGCAGGCTAGAAGGGCTGAATGGCCTGCTCCTGCACCTATTTTCTATGTTTCTATGTTTCTATGTTGTGAGTTCATTACGAACTTTGAAGTATACCTACGTTTCAGGCGGGCATTCATGTGTCGTTTCTGGCCATCCCGTTGTGATTTGTTGTATGACCAGTTGTAGTGTGGACTCGCTTGCAGTTGTGCATTGTATGGTAGTCAGTCCTTGTTTGGAGAGTGGGAGAAAGTCTACCATGTGGATGCATTCCACTGCAATTTCAGTTGGTGATCGCTCCACGTTTTCAAGGTATGCGCACGAGAGGGTGTCTGCTAGGTACATTTCTTTTCCTGGTTGATACTTTATTTCAACATCATATTTGTTGAGCCGAATGGGCAGATGTTGTAGTCACTTGGGTGCTGCAGATAACGGCTTGCGTCATATGGCAACCAAAGGCTTATGTTCTGTCCATAGCGTGATCTTGCGACCGTATACTTATTGGTGGTTTCGTTCCATTCCGAAGACTTGAGCAAGCAGCTTCTTTTCGATTTGAGAGTATTACGTTTCTGCTGGAGAAAGCGCTCGGCTCGCATATGCGATTGGTTGTCCCTATTGCAGAAGGACGAACCCAAGACCCTTGCTCGAAACATCTCCTTGACCTTCAGTTGCAAGTTTGTGTTCAAAGTACCTGAGCACCGGAGAATCTGTCACGCGTTGTTTGATAGCTTCAAAAGCTTTGTCTTGTTCTTCAGTCCATTTCCAGACCGTGTCTTTATGAATAAGCTGCTGCAGAAGCTCGCTGAGGTCGGAAAGATCTGGCAAGAATTTTGCAAGGTACTTTGTCATGCCAACAAATCGTTGTACACCTACGACATCCTGCAGTTTCTGCATTTCGTTGATTGTGACCACTTTGCTTGGGTCGGCTTTGAGTCCATCACTAGACAGTATGTGTCCCATGTATTTCACTTGGGAGCACTTGTATTCGAATTTATCGAAGTTTAGTTTGATGTTTCCTTGCATCTCTGCATGAATTTGCGTAAGTATGCATCATAATCGTGATTGGCCTCTTTAAGTGTCTCACCGCATCCAGTGATCAAGATATCATCTGCAATCTTGTAGACTTCACCTCGACTTTCGAGGTTCAGGTCTAGCTTCTGCTGGAAGATTTCCACGGCACTCTATTATATCGATATCGATACGGAATGGCATTCTATTATATTGATATCGACCCCATGGAGTCTGGAAGGTCATGAGGTCGGAGAACTCTGTATAGTTCACAGTGCAAGAAACCCTCCTTGCAGTCTGCTTTAGTGAAGATCTTTACATTTGACATCTGTGGCAAGATGTCATCGATCACAGGAAGTGGATAGTGTCCACATTTCAGGGCATTGTTCAGATGTTGAGGGTCATTACATATTCGTATCTTTCCATTTGATTTTTGTACAGTCACTAGACTGGGTACCCAGTCCAGCGGTTCAACCACTTTTGTGATGATTTGTTTTTTTTCCAAATGATCGAATTCCTCTTTTAGCGTTTGTTTGATCGCTATTGGCACCTGTCTGGGTGGCATTACAGCTGTTGTCGCTGATTCATTAAATTCAAGGTGAAACATAGAAACATAGAAACATAGAAAATAGGTGCAGGAGTAGGCCATTCGGCCCTTCGAGCCTGCACCGCCATTCAATAAGATCATGGCTGATCATTCCCTCAGTACCCCTTTCCTGCTTTCTCTCCATACCCCTTAACCCCCTTAGCCATAAGGGCCATATCTAACTCCCTCTTGAATATATCCAATGAACTGGCATCAACAACTCTCTGTGGCAGGGAATTCCACAGGTTAACAACTCTCTGGGTGAAGAAGTTTCTCCTCATCTCAGTCCTAAATGGCCTACCCCTTATCCTAAAACTATGTCCCCTGGTTCTGGACTTCCCCAACATCGGGAACATTCTTCCCGCATCTAACCTGTCCAGTCCTGTCAGAATCTTATACATTTCGATGAGATCCCCTCTCATCCTTCTAAACTCCAGTGAATAAAGGCCCAGTTGATCCAGTCTCTCCTCATTTGACAGCCGAGCCATCCCTGGAATCAGTCTGGTGAACCTAAACTGCACTCCCTCAATAGCAAGAATGTCCTTCCTTAGATTAGGAAACCAAAACTGGAAACTGTCCCTGGCATACATCCAAGTCCCTTAAACACATCCGGATATGTATTGTTGACATCAGTTTTTGAAGCTAGTGAGACGTTTGCCTTGTTCGTAGTTTGCGATTCGTGTGGTTCATTTATCACCACGATATTCTAATGCTGTACTTGCAGCAGTTGTAGCTGTTGAGCAGTGCATGAGCCAATTAGTGGTGCACTTTGGCCCTCAATGATCACAAAGGGCACAACATACTTTTGCTTGTTCTTTGTATTTTCCAGTGGCACATTACAAGTCCCTACCACTGGAATGGTTGCATGGTTGTCATATAGTGACAGTATTGTCTTAGATTATTTTATCTTTAAGCCTTTAGGTAAGTATCTAAGAGGTAGCACATTGCATGTGGCCCCACAATCTATTTGCATTTTTACCATTTGAACTTTAATGGAGAAGGTAGCCGTAATATCGTTAGGATATTTTCTGTCAGCTTTGTCCTTGATTGTGCGATCAACTTTACCGGCATCTTTACAGTCATGACTTCAAAATCAGAATCATAACTCTCTTCATATAGTGCATGAACTTTTGACTTGCCCTTATATTTAGGGTTATGTGTAGACTTCTGCCTCGATCCACTCTGTCTGCATATTTAAGAAAAGTGATTCAGTTTTGCTGCAAATTTTGCAGATCTTCCCATATGCTTGGCATTTGGTTTTTGGCAGCTCATATCTTTTGCCACAATATCTGCAATTGTCCGTGAACTCTTTGTCTGTAAATTCTTTATTTGTGGGTCGGGGTTTCTGTCTGACAGCTTTGACATTTACAGAGTCTGTTTTAATGAGCTTCATGGATTTCATTTGCGTAACTGTGGCCTCTGTAGCTTTACAGAGCATCACACATTTAGGCTTGATTCTTGCAATGGCCTCTTACACAGAATGTTATCAGATATTCCTCAAACTGTGCGGTCTCTGATAAAATCATCGCTCAAATTGCCTAAATCACATGACAATGCTAGCTCTCTCACTTTCACGAGATATTTGTCAAACCGCTCGTCCCTTGTACACAGTTGCTAAACTGCTACCGTTCATAGATGATGTTGGTTTTACCTTAGAGTGCTCTTCCCAGAACTTCAAAACAATCTCAATTTCCTGCTTGTCTTCCTCTTATTTGTAGGGAAGATTATTGTGGATATTTAGGGCATCGCTGCCAATGCAGTGATAAACATTGCAACCCTAACTTTATCTGGTTTTTCCACAATATTCGTGATGATTTCATAGCTGTCCCACAGCTGTTTGAATTTTTTGCAGTTGGCTTTCAAATCGTCAGTCACCTGCAATGGAGGTGGGAGGGGAATGTGTGCAGGAGTTGACACCGTGGTGGTCATGATAGCTCGCTACAGTTTAGGATCTTGAGTTTGTCACATACATGTATTCAGTTCAAATACCCAGAGGACTAGAACAAGTCTAATAGTAAAATATTGTGGCCATGTAATTGTAGAAATACTTTTTCAATTGAGACGCTACAATAACTTATGTCACTTTAAGCTGATTTTACTAATGCCTCTGGATTATTTTACAAGTTTAGGACTATTTATTGGCCTTCACAGGTCCACGTGCGATGTGTAGGAAGCACGCTCTACACTGCACTGCTTAACATCAATTTCGATCGGCTCGAAAAAGTCTTACAGTTCCAATATTTCGGTCGTAGATGCGTTTGACGAAAGATTGGAAGACTCCACTTCTGACACCGTGTATTTTATAGTCTCTTGAACACTCTTAGTTCAACTTAACTCTATTTATTTGGGAGATCTCAGACAGCCATGTGGAGCTTAAGATTACGTTCCTTCACAGACCCTCTCTCTCTATACAGATCCCTATACCTCCTGGCGAGAGGGTGCTTTACATTATCTCGTTACACCAATCATATCTGGTTCAAAGCTCCTTTAATTTAACTGTTTTATTTTAATCAAACGCAAGCAGCTTTTTTCCTGCAACCCATTTTAATCATTAAATTAGTCTGTCAATTCATGTTGGCCCCATCTCATCCAGACTTCTCAGCTCTGAGCAAACAATTCATGACAAGGCAGCCTCTGCTTTGAGTGTGATACTTTTTAAAGTGCTTTGTTTAAAACTAAGTGAAAAGAAAAGACACCTTGGACAAGAGATCATTTTATGTAACATTGATCATTTATATGGTGGTTTAAAAAGCATTTAATAAAGCTTGGTATGCAAAGCTTTTTTTGAAA
Organism: Pristiophorus japonicus; assembly: GCF_044704955.1. Lineage (NCBI taxonomy): Eukaryota > Metazoa > Chordata > Chondrichthyes > Pristiophoridae > Pristiophorus > Pristiophorus japonicus. The sequence goes on from NC_091977.1 coordinate 184,108,503, forward strand.
AGACTAATATTGGTGGAATTAATGACAATTAATTGAGCTGGAAACTGGCTTGACTTAGAAAACAAAATATGATAAATGAACAGGCTTCTGTCTGAGGGGAGAGGGTCATTTGTTCTTGGTTTCTGTCTGTGTATTTAATTCATAAATGATATGGACAAGGTTACATATTAGTACATTTGTTAACAGCAAATTACTAATATATAGGAAATTGATTGCATTTGCTTGGAACAAGACAAATTAAATGGATGGCTAAGGATAAATGTGAGATAGTTACATTGGAACAGATGACTAGAAGCATGGTACATAATGGAAAAGTAAAGCATTTGGGTGACCATAGAATCTTTCTACCAATTACTTTAAATCTATACCACCTGGTTATTGACCTCTCTGCTAAGGGAAATAGATCCTTCCTATGCACTTTATCAATTCCTCTACCCATCTCGGTATCCCACCATTTTTTGTGTATTCCCTTTCCATATTAGTCCTCCCGAAATGCGTTACCTCACATTTCTCTGGTTTGAATTCCATTTGCCACTTCCTTGTCCAATTTTTGACCTCATTTTCAAATCACTCCAAGCCCTTATTCCACCCCAACTCTGCATCTTCCAGACTTACCACATTGCTTTAGTCCTCTGACTCTAGCCCTTTTTCGATTGTCCCTTCCCTTTGATGGCAAAGCTTTCAGTTGCTTTGGCCCTACCTTCTGGAACTCCTTCACTAAACCTGTGTACCTCCACTTCTTTTTCCTCCCATAAAAGCTTTCTCATATTTTTGATCAGGTTTTGGGCACCCTTCCTAGTATCTCCCTCCATGGCTCATCATCCATTACTTTATTTATTTCCATTTGGAAACATCCTGGTATATTTTTGATATCAGGCACTATGTAAATGCAAGTTTTTATTATTTCTCCATGAGTGCTTGGCAAAAAGGAATAAGCCTCTTTAAATAGCACCTTGAAGTCCGTAACTGTGTAGTTTCCTGCTTCCCCCACTGATAGCGAGCTCATGCAGGCAGATCCATTCCAGTCTGGGAGCTTGCTATATATAGCTAATGAGGCCAACCACAGCAAATCCCATGAAACTGTCCCAACATGATATTAGAAAGCATTATGTTTGCTGATATCTGAGGGTGCACTGCTTTAGATCAGCATTGCCAAACAGTTACTTTTCTAATCCTGATTGTTACCTGTTGGGTTACAATGCTCTAGTAGCCTTTGGCTTTCAGACTCAACACTATCTCTGTAACTTGTTGCACGATCATGCATGGCAATTGTAGCTGAACAAAATATGCCACCACTCTCTTATTCTCCATTTCTTTTACCTATCATGTTTTTCTTTTTCATTTCTATTGTTCATTTTAGCTATCTGCATCTATCTATTCATCTTTCTTTCCTCCTGTCATAGTTTATTTTTTCAAAGAATATCAGTGATGGGTCTTATCAAACAAAATTATAACTGAACTTATAAAGAAACAATTTACAATATCATGAGACACTTAGGGAATTGTCCTGCAAAGTGAGTTAATGGCAGGTACAAGACCTTTACATTAGAAATGCAGCCCAAGTAACAACCAACCTCATTTTGGTAAAATATTAAGATTGACGGGAACCCATAATGGCAGAATCCACTGTAGGCTTAGCTTGATCAAACTAAATTTATTGGATAGAATTGTCATAGGAGTTCTTCCGGTCTCGTACCAGAACTTCACCGGAAAATCAGCAGAAACCCTGGAGGAATGGTATAATTTCTCCAGGGTTTGTACTGACCTTCCACCAACGTTCAGAGAAATCGAAGTACTCCCATGGAAATGTTACCCCTACATATTTAATGCTAAATAAAAGTATATATTTAGTGCTATTATATACATAGGGCTGGAAATTGCCCTTTGCGCTGATTGGGGGCGGTAACCTTCCGGGGCTGGGACTTCCTGCACCCAGCTCGGAGGTCCCGCCCCTGACGCGGAATTAGGCCGTGCGTCTCTCAAAGCAGCAAAGCGCTGTCTCCGGCGCTCCGCTTCCTTGGAGGGACGCTCCCTGGGCGGAGCATGGAGGAGGCCAGCGCTAGGCAAATGCTCCCACTTCAATTAAAGGGGAGGACCGCTGTGCACTCTGCGCCACCATTGAGCCACCGGTGATGCGATTGACCATGCCAGCAGTCCAGCATCCAAAGCAGAGGGCCGGGCTGCACGATGGTGGCCCAGTCGACGCAAGGGCCGCCATTATCGGGCCAGCGCAAGAGTTGTCTGACAAATAAAAATGGTGGCCCGGGGCGTAAAAGGTCTCCCCTTTATAGGGTGCCTCGGCGACGGATGTCCACCAGCTTCAAGACCCGTGAAGCTGGTGTTGATATCCGCCAGTGCCAGCCTCGCGGCCCGCGGGGCAATTTCCCCCGCATGGCGCAAAGGAGTCGGCGCGGAGTAGTGAGGGGTCGTTGCGCACGTCGATGACATCATCGCCGGATGCGCGCTGGTCCAGGGCGCTAATCACAGTGCGCGCCTGCCGGGACAGTGCCCCTCAGATCTCTAGGACAATTTCCTCGGAGGTGCTAGTGTCTCCCTCCCCCAAGCAAAAATGCCATTGCGCCCCATTAGCGCTCCCGGAGATGCTAACGGGGCTATTAAAAGGGGCAAATTCGGCACCATTGTGTTAAAAATAAAGGTTTAAGCAATTTGGCTGTGCAGCACCTTATTTTCAGATGGTAGCCAGCTTACTATGCTCCTAATATGGCGGGCAGAAAGTGCGTGTACATTTCCAGCCGGATGTGTGCCATCTGCCATATTGGTGAAGGTAGATGCGCTGGCAGCAGGAGCGCACGCAGGCAGCATCTTAAGTGGAGAATCATTCATTTCAATTAGGGTCCCGCAAGCCATGTAAGATCCATTGTAGAACTCTGAACGCCCCAGTGCTTTACTTGCTTTGTGCTGAACTCGCATGTAGCAACGTGGCGCTAACCGGCAGGATGGCCATCATGCTTTCCTGAATGATAAGCCAGGAAGAGCTCCTCCCAACCCCACATTAAAAGAAAGAGTGCTGCTTGCCCTGCCCCCCCATCCCTCACCGTCCCCAGCTAACAATTTTCTCCCCGCTGCCACCCTGCCTCCCCCGCAATGGCTAGCCATCACCCATATCCCAGACAATGATGACTCCTGGCCCAAGGCCCGATTTCCCCCGCTCCCGGCCTGATTACCTGAGGGTTGCTGCAATCTTCATTGACCGCAGCTCAGCGCAGCTCACCAGCTCCATTGAAATGAGGCTCGAGATCAAATATCAGGGCTAACTCAGCCCTCGCCATTCAGGAGAGGGATAGAACCCTGCGCCCACGTGCACCCAAAAGTGGGCATATCCAAATTTCCAGAAATATTTTGGAGACTCAGTTCATGATTTATTGCAGGGAACTTTTGTTTTTCTTTTTAAACAAGCAGCCTACAGTATGCCTTTAACAATATGTTCCACATTCCACTCCCCAGCTCTGTAACCCTCCCCTTGGTGAGCAATAACTTTCTGAGAATTTTTTTAATAATACCTTTTAAAAAAGGGTTATAAATTAATCATGTCACTCTTGGCCAATCGGGATCTGAGATATGATATATGACAGGGCACTTTATTTTTTAATAGAGGTGTTGGGAACCAGCCCATACATTCTACTAATTAACAGCCATGGGACTGGGCCAATAGTCTCCTTCTCATAGCAATGATATGCTATGCATTCTGAAGTTATCATTAAATTAAATATGAACAACGGGGTAGAGTTTCCGCTTTGGGCGCAATCGGTGATTCCAGCGTAATCGCACCCAAAAGTGCACCCGTTTTGAAATGTTTTTGCCCCCCCAAGTTTCCGTTCAAACTCATTTGCATATCATCGAACGATAAATCTGCCATGAACCAATGCAATCGGGCACCGCTTTAAAATGTAATTTTTGGAAAAAAAATTTGCTTTAAAAATTATTCTTTGATACCTGTATATCTAAGAGTGGTAACTTGGTAAAGTTTGATTAATACAGCTGAAAATGGGTTTATCACAAACAATAAGCATGTTAAATCACAGTGTCAATCCTCCACCTGTGAGTAACTCCATCTTAAATGCCTGAAAATGACTTTTAAAGAATATACAAAACTATTTTCTAGTTAAATTGAGCTGCAGTAGTGAGTTCCTTCGTAAATTTCTAAAAAAAACATTCAAAACCTTTCAAAACATTAATGTCCTTGCGCCCAAAGATTGCAGTTTAATAAGCACAATTAGCAAAAACTCCCAATGGTGATTGGTTCACCCTGGTGCTTGGTCAGTTTTGTGGGCAGGTCTGGCCTTTAGCACGATGTTTTAAAACTAGCTCAAAGGATCGTGGAAACTTGAGTTACGTTGAATGCAGCACATCCCCATTACTCTGCCTTCCCAAGCCAACAACTGCAGATCATTCCTCACACCAGCATACCTTCCCGGTCCACCCATCACTCTCTCTCCATGTACATACTAATATCCCTATCTGACTAACCACCCTGACACTCACCCTCATCCCAATGCAATCAGACAAAGTATAACCACAGAAGGAGGCCATTTGGCATTGTCATGCCACTTCCTCAAAGTCACCATCTACAGATGTAGCTCATTCATTCCTTACTCTCATTCCATCACTCTCACTCAAAGTTCTATTCTTTCGATAAATAGGGAGAAGCAGAGAGCATTGCAATATTTACTCAATTGTCTTCATCAGAGGAGGAGGCTCTGGAGATATCTCAAGTTGCAGAGTAACTGTTGGTGGGAGATGGAGAAGGGGGACATCCCAGCAACCTGGTGACAGAATTACATCTCAGACAGTTACATGGCATACAGGAGTCACTCATATGGGGACTGATGTCAGCAGCCAGTGAAATGTCATCATGTGCATAATGGTAACATTACCCATTCTTAATATAACACTTCTAAATCATCTCTTTACTCTCCCACAGGTCCATTAAGTGCCTGCTCCCCCCAACCCCCCACCCCACTAACCAACCGGAGGAGGAAGATGACTCCTCAGAGGAAGTTCCAGCCTCTGGAGGGTGCATTGTCAGCAGACTCAAGCGTACCCAGCACCAGTGCAGATATGCACACCTTGATGGGTCTTGTGTGAGGTAAAGTAGTGTTGCCAACTGGTATCTCATACTTCACAGGTGAGCAAAAGCAGGTGGTGTTGACAGGGACAGCAGTGGAGACTCCACGTTGGAGGGCGCAGGACGCTTCAAGCTCTGCTGAGCTCTATGCAAACGCTGAGCCTCGGGGGCCATCGAGAAAGAGGGTGATCTTGGAGGGGCAGCAACAATTGCATGAGGCACTGGCAGCTTCGGCAAATGTGCAGAGAATGGAGGCGTCCACCTCCAACATGAGCACCACCATGTTGCAGGCGATGGCGACAATGTGCTGCTCCATGGAAAGGATGGCCACCTGCATGGAGCAACAAATGCGCCAGTCATATGATCACATGCTTGCTATGGAGAACAGATGGCAGACACTTATAGACCTTGGGCTGGATTTTTGGCTTTGCTGTTTTCGCGACGAAAACGGAGGTGGGGCCCGATTAGCATTTGCGCTTTGTGGGGCAACTTTCGTCATTTGGGGTCTGCTCCAGGGGCACAGCGCAAAGGGAGGTGCTGTACTTATTTCGTGGCGCAAAAATGGGATCCTCGCCAACTTTCGTGCGGGGCCGGGAGCTCTCCGAGAGAGGGCTTGGGAGGAGGAAAAAATAAATTCACAAAAACTTTCAACAAACATTGGCAACACCCTTACCATACAAATCGCTGCAAAAATATAAAAAATAAAAACTTTAACTTACCTTTTTTACAGTTTATCCAACTCACCACCACCAACAGGGCTGGACGGCTGTGTTTTCCCTGGGGATCATCACGTGGCGCGTTTGGGGGCGTACGGGTCGAGTGATTGATAAAACATCTCCGGTATCGCAATGCACACCTGGTACAGCTCTCCCTGGTGGTGCTTCTCCACCGCAAAAATCTACCCAAGGATTGCGCCCGGACGCAAAATAGTTGACCGCCCCATTTGTCGCCGGGGAGGGTCAAAACGCGGTGAAAACCCGGTCGCAAACCCGAAAATCCAGCCCCTCATTTCTAGGAGGGATATAAACGTAGACTTGGGCCTTCATCGCACCACTGCTGTGCAGCAAGATGCTCTCAGCTCCTTGCTGGCAGGGAAATGAGGGTGGGCTATGAGAGGGATGATAGTGAGAGGGGACGTGCAAGTGGGGGCTCTTCTCAAAGCTCTCCCATTTCTCCCTCATTGCTTCCCGCTCAGTCAGAGCCCCACATGCTGCCTCAGATCCTGATGGCTGAGTCTGCCCATGCACGGTTGCAGGAGGAGCAGTCTTTGGCAGGGCCATCACAGGTTCCAAACCCCAGAGGAAGTCCACCAAAAGTGTCTATGCAGTCGCAGCAGGGAACTGAGCAGGCTGCCTCTACCTTTGCACTCGGAAAAGAAAAAAAGACACGAAATTGGATGCACAAGGGTATGCACATGGGCATATGAACAAATGTTAAATTTCAGCTATTTTGATGACACAGATAAATGTATTTTTTTGCCCACGTTCTGGTCTTGACCATTTATGCCTGCAACTTGGAAGAGACTTTGGCTCTTGGAGTGAATGGTGAAACATTATTTAACATTAAGTCGTGGGGGTTTGGTTGACAGGAATGGCTTGGTCGTTGTCATCATCATAGGCAGTCCGTCGGAATCGAGGAAGACTTGCTTCCACTCCTAAAGTGAGTTCTTTGGTGGCTGAACAGTCCAATACAAGAACCACAGACTCTGTCACAGGTAGGACAGATAGTCGTCGAGGGAAGGGGTGAGTGGGACAGGTTTGCCGCACGCTCTTTCCACTGCCTGCGCTTGATTTTGGAATGCTCTCGGCGATGAGACTCGAGGTGCTCAGCGTCCTCTCAGATGCACTTCCTCCACTTAGTGTGGTCTTGAGCCTGGGACTCCCAGGTGTCAGTGGTGATGTCGCACGTTATCAGGGAGGCTTTGAGGGTTTCCGCTGCCCACCTTTGGCTCGTTTGCCGTGAAGGAGTTTCGAGTAGAGCACTTGCTTTGGGAGTCTTGTGTCTGGCATGCGAACTGTGTGGCCTGCCCAGCAGAGCTGATCAAGTGTGATCAGTGCTTCAATGCGGGGGATGTTGGCCTGGAGGAGGACACTAATGTTGGTATGCCTGTCCTCCCAGGGGATTTGTAGAATCTTGCAGAGACATCGTTGGTGATATTTCTCCAGCAACTTGAGGTGCGTGCTGTACATGGTCCATGTCTCTGAGCCATACAGAAGGGCGAGTATTGCTACAGCCCTGTAGACCATGAGCTTGGTGGCAGTTCTGAGGGCCTGGTCTTCAAACACTCTTTTCCTGAGGCGGCCGAAGGCTGCACTGGTGCACTGAACGCGGTGTTGGATCTCGTCATCAATGCCTGCTCTTGTTGATAGGTGGCTCCCGAGATATGGGAAGTGGTCCATGGTATCCAGGGCCGCGCGTGGATCTTGATGACTCGGGGTCAGTGCTGTGCTGTGAGGACAGGCTGGTGGAGGACCTTTGTCTGACGGATGTTTAGCATAAGGTCCATACTTTCGTATGCCTCAGTAAATAAATCGACTATGTCCTGGAGTTCAGCCTCTGAATGTGCGCAGATGCAGGCGTTGTCCGCGTACTGTAGCTCGACAACAGAGGTTGGAGTGGTCTTGCACCTGGCCTGGAGACGGCGCAGGTTGAACAGGTTCCCACTGGTTCTGTAGTTTAGTTCCACTCCAGTGGGGAGCTTGCTGACTGCGAGGTGGAGCATGGCGGTGAGAAAGATTGAGATGAAGGTTGGGGCGATGACTCAGCCCTGTTTGCGCCCGGTCCAGACGTGGATTGGGTCTGTGATGGATCCATTGGTAAGGATCACGGCCTGCATGTCATTGTGGAGCAGGCAGAGAATGGTGACAAACTTTTGGGGGCATCCGAAACGGAGGAGGACGCTCCATAGACCTTCACGGTTGACAGTGTCAAAGGTCGAAGAAGGCCATGTACAAGGGCTGGCGCTGTTCCCTGCATTTTTCCTGTGGCTGTCGCACTGCAAAAATCGTGTCCGTTATGCTCTGTAGGGGACGAAATCCGCACTGCGACTCCGGGAGGAGCTCCTCGGTCACGGGGAGAAGACGGTTGCGGAGGACTCTAGCGAGGACTTTCCCAGTGGCTGATAACAGGGAGATTCCTCTATAGTTGCCGCAGTCTGAATTGTCCCCTTTTTTAAAGATGGTCATGATTACTGCATCTCTGCGCTCCTCCCTCCAGATGAAGGCGGGGGATGGAGAAGTTAGCACAGCATGTGGCAGACATATGGGTGATTTGGAGCAAATTAAGTAAATCTGGCCATGATGAAGCCACCCCTGGCCTCCCGGGCAGCAATGTGTGTTGCAGGTGCCATCTCTACCTCAGGTTCCTCTTCCTCCTCCTCGTCTTCCACCTGCTCCTCCTCTTCCTCTGAAGAGGCTGTGCGCTCTGCACCTTGCCCCTCCTGCAGCTCCAATTATTGCTGCTACGCTAGGTTGTGCAGTGCGCAGCATACGACGATGCTTTTGAATATATCTAACGAACTGGCCTCAACAACTTTCTGTGGTAGAGAATTCCAAAGGTTCACAATTCTCTGAGTGAAGAAGTTTCTCCTCATCTCGGTACTAAATGGCTTACCTCTTATCCTTAGACAGCATGTGGCAGACATATGGGTGATTTGGAGCAAATTAAGTAAATCTGGCCATGATGAAGCCACCCCTGGCCTCCCGGGCAGCAATGTGTGTTGCAGGTGCCATCTCTACCTCAGGTTCCTCTTCCTCCTCCTCGTCTTCCACCTGCTCCTCCTCTTCCTCTGAGTTCTAGACTTCCGTAACATTGGGAACATTCTTCCTGCATCTAACCTGTCCAATCCCGTCAGAATTTTATATGTTTCTATGAGATCCCCTTTCATTCTTCTAAATTCCAGTGAATATAAGCCTAGTCAATCCAGTCTTTCTTCATATGTCAGTCCTGCCATTCTGGGAATCAATCTGGTGAACCTTCGCTGCAATCCCTCAATAGCAAGACTAGGAGACCAAAATTGTACACAATATTCAAGGTGTGGCCTCACCAAGGCCCTGTACAAGTGCAGTAAGACCTCCCTGCTCCTATACTCAAATACCTCTTGCTATGAAGGCCAACATGCCATTTGCCTTCTTCACTGCCTGCTGTACCTGCATGCCAACTTTCAATGACTGAAGTACCATGACACCCAGGTCTCGTTGCACCTTCCCTTTTCCTAATCTGTCACCATTCAGATAATATTCTGCCTTCCTGTTTTTGCCACCAAAGTGGATAACCTCATATTAATCTACATTATACTGCATCTGACATGCATTTGCCCACTCACCTAACCTGTCCAAGTCACCCTGCAGCCTCTAAGCATCCTCCTCACAGCTCAAACTGCCACCCAGCTTAGTGTCATCTGCAAACTTGGAGATATTACATTCAATTCCTTTGTCTAAATCATTAAGGTATAGTGTAAATAGCGCTGGTCCCAGTACTGAACCTTGCGGTACCCCACTAGTCACTGCCTGCCATTTCATTTATTCCTACTCTTTGCTTCCTGTCTGCCGACCAGTTTTCTATCCACGTCAATACATTACCCCAATACTATGTATTTTAATTTTGCACACTAATCTCTTGTGTGGGACCTTGTCAAAAGCATTTTAAAAGTCCAAATACACCACATCCACTGGTTTTCCCTTATCCACTCTACTAGTTACATCCTCAAAAAATTCTAGAAGATTTGTCAAGCATGTTTTCTCTTTCATAAATCCATGCTGACTTGGACTGATCCTGTCACTGCTTTCCAAATGCGCTGCTATTACATCTTTAATAATTGATTCCAACATTTTCCCCACTATCGAGGTCAGACTAATCGGTCCATAATTCCCTGTTTTTTCTATCCCTCCTTTTTTAAAAAGTGGAATTACATCATCCATAAGAACTGATCCAGAGTCTATAGAATGTTGGAAAATGACCACCAATGCATCCACTATTTCCAGGGCCACTTCCTTATGTACCCTGCGATGCAGACTATCAGGCCCTGGAGATTTATCGGCCTTCAATCCCATCAATTTCCTGACCACAATTTCCTGACTAATAAGGATTTCCTTCAGTTCCTCCTTCTCGCTAGACCCTCGGTCCCCTAGTATTTCCAGAAGGTTATTTGTGTCTTCCTTCGTGATGACAGAACCAAAATATTTGTTCAATTGGTCTGCCATTTCTTTGTTCCCCATTATAATTTCACCTGAATCTGACTGCAAGGGACCTACATTTGTCTTCATCAATCTTTTTCTCTTCACATATCTATAGAAACTTTTGCAGTCAGTTTTTATGTTCCCTGCAAGCTTACTCTCATACTCTATTTTCTCCCTCCTAATTAAACCCTTTGTCCTCCTCTGCTGAATTCTAAATTTCTCCCAGTCCTCAGGTTTGTGCTTTTTCTGGCCAATTTATATGCCTCTTCCTTGGAATTAACACTAATCCTAATTACTCTTGTTAGCCACGGTTGAGCCATCTTCCCCATTTTGTTTTTAAGCCAGATAGGGATGTACAATTGTTGAAGTTCATTCATGTGATCTTTAAATGTCTGCCATTGCCTATCCACCGTCAACCCTTTAAGTATCATTCGCCAGTCTATCCTAGCCAATTCACGTCTCATACCATTGAAGTTACCTTTCTTTAAGTTCAGGACCCTAGTCTCTGAATTAGCTGTGTCACTCTCCATCTTAATGAAGAATTCTACCATATTATGGTCTCTCTTCCCCAAGGGGCCTCGCGCAAGAAGCTTGCTAATTAATCGTCTCTCATTACACAACACCCAGTCTAGGATGGCCAGCTCTCTCGTTTGTTCCTCGACATATTGGCCTCGAAAACCATCCCTTATACACTCCAGGAAATCCTCCTCCACAGAATTGCTACCAGTTTGGTTAGCCCAATCTATATGTAGATTAAAGTCACCCATGATAACTACTGTACCTTTATTGTATGCATCCCTAATTTCCTGTTGGATGCCATCCCCAACCTCACTACTACTGTTTGGTGGTCTGTACACAACTCCCACCGGCGTTTTCTGCCCTTTGGTGTTCCGAAGCTCTACCCATACAGATGCCACATCATCCAAGCTAATGTCCTTCCTTAGTATTGCGTTAATTTCCTCTTTAACCAGCCTCCTTTTCCTTTCTGTCTGTCCTTCCTGAATATTGAATACCCCTGGATGGTGAGTTCCCAGCCTTGGTCACCCTGGAGCCATGTCTTCGTAATCCCCATTAACAGCTATCTGCACAATTAATTCATCCACCTTATTACGAATGTTCCTCGCATTGAGACATAGAGTCTTCACGCTTGTTTTTTTAACACTCTTTCTCCTTTTCAAATTATGTTGTAATGTGGCACTTTTTGATTTTTGCCTTTGATTTCTCTGCCCTCTACTTTTCCTTATATCCTTTCTACCTTTTGCTGCTGTCCCCATTTTACTTCCCTCTGTCTCCCTGCATAGATTCCCATCCCCCTGCCATATTAGTTTAAACCCTCCCCAACAACACTACACAACACTCCCCCAAGGACATTGGTTCTGGCCCTGTCCAGATGCAGACTCTCTGGTTTGTACTGGTTCCACCTCCCCCAGAACCGGTTCGAATGTCCCAGGAATTTGAATCCCTCCCTCTTGCACCATTCCTCAAGCCACATATTCATCTTAACAATCCTGCTATTTCTACTCTGACTAGCATGTGGCACTGGTAGCAATCCTGAGATTACTACCTTTAAGGTCCTACTTGTTAATTTAACTCCTAGGTCCCTAAATTCAGCTTGTAGGACCTCATCCCATTTTTTACCTATATCGTTGGTACCTTGTCCAGATCTGTCAAGGCATCTGAAGAACCTATTGTTTGCACTATGACACATCTGGTGGACTTGTGGCTCTCATTTTAACACTCCTCGGATTTACTACTTGGCCTCCTCAAGGGTGTTTTTCTGTTTTCTACTTTTGCTCCCCATATCTTCTGCATTATCAAAACCCGCTTTCTTCCACCTCCACAATTTTGCCTGCCTTTGCACCATCTCTGCTTTTCTGTTATTGAATATGTCCATGCTATCATCATCTCAAGGCTTGACTTCTTCAATGTCTCCCTAATCAGCTTTCCTGCATCAATTTTCTTCAACTCTTCCAAAATGTTGTAGCCCACAGCCTCATCACACTCATCCCCAAACATCTCACCACCCCTATCCGTTCCAAGCTGTAATGGATTCCTGTGTACCAGCACGACAATTTGTTAAATTTTCATTGATTTTTTCAAATCATGGCACGGTCACAATCTACCATGATCTTGCTCATTCCATGATTTCCTGCTGTCTAATACGTCTGCACATATCTCTGTTCATCTCACACTGCACTTTTTCTTGCCCGTCATTTAATCACACGCTCCTTCCTGCCTTCTGAAACTCTATTGATTACTCTGCACCTTTCCACCCCTCTCTCTCTTTGCAAACCCTCTTAAATCCATTCTCTTTGATTGTGCCTTTGGTTTGCCATCTTAGCCTCTTCATTTCCTTCTCCTTTGCCCATGTTTATGTCCACCATATATTTATTTCCATTATTGAAATCAATGGCCAGGAGATAAAGGGCAGCATGCCCATGACTTTCCAATGTATGCCCAATTCATGCAGGGCCCTACTAGTAGTTTGATGCCTCACAACATATATCCTTTACTAACTGGCCTATTCTGTCAAATCTACAGTTTTTGTTGAAAAGTGTTCCTAAAACACATTCCCCACTTATTTTCCTGGCTACTGTTCGAAGACAGTTTTTCAGCCAATAAAAGCCCAATAGCCTACAGCTTAATATGCTGGTGTAATTGTATTTGACTGATTTTCTTACATTGGTTTGAGAAGCCATACTCCTCACCAGGCACAGAGACCATGCGGCCGACATTCACCATCCCCAATGCTACAGCTACCACGGGGTTTGGGCGTCCGATCGGAAAAATCAATCGGCTGCCGCGATCGGGTTTTTTCCCTTCCCAGAGCCATATTCAGCTCGGAGGGAATTTGAGCGGTGCACACTTCTGTCGGAATCGACGGGGTGAAGCTGCGGTAAAGGAAGATTTGCAGTGGTGACCTCAGCAGTGTGCGGGTCGCTGAAAAGCGGCCACAGCAGTAAAATTCACAGATAAAAAGGTAGAAGCTTTCCCGGCAGTGCCCCCACGAGGTTTTCCAGTCGATGCACAAACGCGACACCGCTGGAGGTTTGCCGCAATCGGGAGCGTTAATTGTATTCATTAGTTTGCAATTGTTTTAGCTGCATTAAACCTGCTGAGTGCTGCTCAGAGGTTTTCAGAGACTTTGGAACAACTTTCAGGTCTGACTGTTTAGTGGAGGCCTGTCGGCTTCATTGTGGGCTGCAGAGGCCTGCTTGGCAGGGTTCACCCTGAGGATGGAAGGAGTGTTGGGAGGGCGACACCTGGTACACCTGGTCAGAAGCAGGACAGCCGCAGGAGAAGGCATCACTGTCAGCACCGTGCAGAGAGGCAGCGGGCAAGGGAGGCAGCAACCATCGCTGCACAACAGAGAGAAGGGCGCGCAGATGTGCACAGACCTGCAGTTGGAGAGGGTGGCCAGAAGGGAGATGGCATCAGGAGGAGGGTGAGGGATGCTGCCCCCACCACCCCACTCCAAATACTGGAAAAGGAGCCTTTCCACAAGTCTCCACAGGAGCCCACTTGTGCTGGAGCGGGCGGTAGGGAAGTACCGCCAGGAACCGCTCGCTGATGTCCTCTGGCAGACAAGTAGCACAAGTGGCATCCTGTCCGCCAAGAAGCTGCCAAATTGGTGGGGATTGGAGTTGGCAGGAGTCGACGCCAGCAGAGGGAAGGGCTGTTGCATGGAGGCAGGTCTAACCCTGACAGTAAGTACGAAGAAGGGAAAAAAGGTTAGTGAAAATATTTTTAAAACATTTTTTATAGCGACTTACCTGGATAGGGTCCACTGAAGGTGTTCCGCTGTTTTTTTTTGTTTCATATGATTTTTATTTGCAGGTCTTCCCCCCCCTCCTTGGGCTCGATTCCATCCTCGGCGGCACTTGGGCGGCAAGAGCCTTTGCCGCCGAGATTGAGAGCTCCCACCCGCTGCCGCCCAGATTGACGGTGTAAGCCGTTATTTGGCCGCCGGTCGGTACTGCCACCTCTTTTAGAAGAATCTTCCAGGCAAAGTACCGCCCGGTTTCTCGGCGGCCATCGGCAGTCCTTTGGGCAGCACTTGAGCGGGCCAAGGCCTTCACCAATTTCGGCCCCCATATCTCTCATGAGTCCAACCAAAAGCAACACATTTTACTTTTGATGGTTTTACCCGTAGTTCTTTTGTAGGGTTGCAAAATTCGTGGGAAAACCCCCCAGTGTTTGGACTCATTGGAAAGGAAATTTAATTTGGAATTATCTACCAGAAAGTTTGAGATCCTGAAGTGCACATGGAAGAAACTACGAGTTTTAATCGAATTTGGGATTTTACAAGGCAGATTGGGTCCGTGTGGGAAGGACTAAGAACTAAAGGATAACTATCCTTTGAAAGAAATCAGTTTTGAGTATTGAAACTGTCTCGGGTATTGAAGCTAAAACAAATTGTCTGGGGAATTGTGTAAACTCGAAAACCTTTCTCCCCAGGAGACATTAACATAGCAACAATCAACCCAGAGATAGCCAGCCATCATCCTGAGCGAGAAACCAATCCAACATACCAATGACAATGGCACATCCAGCCCGCATGGAAAACCCAGGCCTAGGCAGACATTGCAAATACCAAAGCTAAATTTTCCCCATCAAGAAACAAATTTAAAAGATCAACACATCCGAGACAGGTTAACATTAATGGGCCCGCCAAAATATGACAAAGAGATATCAAGCGCGCCAAAAATTAAACAAAAAATCAGGGCTGATTTGGCGCGAAGATTAGAATAGCCTCCAAAGTATAACTGGAGCCCTGTTTTAATGAATGTATGGCAATGCATCAGAGGGAGAAAGGAGAGAGACCACGGCAGCAGTTTTAACAAGCTCTCCAGCCTCAACGACACTCCCGGGGCCACGCTGCCCTGCTATCGATAAAGAAGGAAGAACATCACCACGGCAGAGAAAGAAGCCCAGTAACTCTGGACATCGCCATTGCGGCAGTAACCGACCACAGCCAACGTGGTGCTATCAAAAATATCACGATCGATCAACTCCGAAACAAAACTCCTCAAAGAAGAAACCGAAGATTCGAAAGTTTCCACTCTACAATCTAGTCCTGACTACCAACAAGTGAAGCATTATTTAAAGAGATTTTTGAAACCTATTTCTAACGAAAGAAAGTGGGTACTCACCCCATAAGTCCAATACGTGCCCTACCGCATCAGTGGACACCACTCAACTGAAGACTACGCAGTCAGAAGTCCTCTACGACGTTCGGGGTACGGCAAGCAGAATCTACAGAGTCCAGCTAACCCCGAAATCGCGAACCACCACCAACTGACAATAAAAGGATTGGTAAACATAGTCCCTGTTTGCCTGGAGTTTAACCTAGTCAGAGTTAGGCATTGGGAGATGGGAGGTGTATTAGTTCTGTAACTCCTTTGAATGTGTGATATAGTGTTCTTTATTTGAATGATTACAAGTTTGACATTGTAGCTTCTTGTCCTTAATAAAATCGAAGTTCTTTGCACCAAACCAGTTGTCTCTTGCACTTTGTCACATCCCCCAAATAAATCCAAAGTCTCGAACCCAGGGGGTGTGGGAGCGATTCGAAATGCTCAGAAGGTCAGAGGTGAACCTGACCCCACACACGACACCCTACACTTTCTTATCTATTCTTTGCTTCCCTTTCTCCTCTGATCTCAAGAACCACTCCCAAAGCTCATCCAGTGCTGAGGCTGCATCATTTGTGCCAAACGCATCTTTTCTCCTCAACAGTTCTTAACTCTCTGTAAAGTTTAAAACCTAGAAATTCATTTGCCCCCGAAAACACGCATGGGGATCACAATGCGCAATCATCTTGCACCCTTTCCAAGGAATGCAGGCAGCATACAATCTTTTTGCTCCTTTCTGATTAGCATGATTGCAGTGTTCAGCCCAGCGCTGCTGAGTGGCTGAATGCTCAACAGGGGGTCCAAGTTCATGTGAGGCTAGCACCAATTAAAGTTAGCCTACACTTCTTAAAGGCAGACTGCACCGCTTGAAGGGGAGGTGCATTCTGCCTGTAGCAGCTCATTGAATTGTTTGGGGAAGAGAGTGAGAGGAGGAAAAATCAATTATGTCACAACAGGGCAGAGAGCATGCACCATGGTTCTCTGATACAGCACTGGAAGCCTTGGTGCAGGAGGTCAATTCAAGGAGAGAGGTGCTCTTCCCACAGGGGATCAGGAGACCCTCCAGGCAAATATGTAAAGTCCAATGGGAGCAGATAGCCGCTGTTGTGAATGCCAGCAGTACAGCCCCGAGGACCTGGATGCAGGAAGAAGGTTAATGACCTCACATGAGTGGCCAATGTCAGTAAATCCATCTTCAAATGCCATATCCCACAAACTGCCCCACTGACCTCACACATTGCTCAATGCATCACATTCCAATCACTCACATACCAACAATCTCTACTAAACACGTCTCATATCTTACAATCATAGCTTCACTTCACCCTCACACACTTACCACTGCTGCAGCACTCGCACCCATATCTCACAGCTTGCACACACTGCCAGCTGTACAACCATGCCAGGCATATCACCCAGACACATTGCATCATACTCACTGACTCAATTCCCTTTCTCTTGCAGGAAAAGGTGGCACACAACCGGCGCCAGAAGGACACAACCAGCGGGGGACAGGCACAGCTGCACAACCTGGAGGAGACGGTGCTAGTCATTATGAAGAGGGGCATCGCTGAGCCCATGGCCAATGGCAGGGCTGAAAGAATACAAGATACCGGTATCATCATATGTAATCCTTCTTCTCAAATCTCACTTCCCTTTCATCCCACAATCTCTTCTGACTTACAAGCAGCACATGGTGTAAGCCTGCACCTCTTGCTTCCCCATCATCACCCCCCACCCCACCCACCCTCATCACAACCCTACCCTTGTGCTTTTCTCATTTCAGAGACTCAAGAGATCTAGCCTGGCCAAGCAGGTTTGCTAAAAGAAGAGAGAGAGGAGAGTGATGAAGAAGAGACATTATTACTCGAGCTGACACTCGCAGCTACCAGCTCAGATACCGGGCACAAGTGGCCTGCAGCCAGAGCAAAGGCAAGGGTAACGCAGGTGCCAGCTCTCTGGAGAGTGAGGTTGCACATGTGTTCTGCTGCAGAGGACTCATATGAGGACTTCTACGTGCAGCCGACAGAGGAATGCTGGTGGTATGCACAATGAAATGCTTGATGCATTGGCAGGTTTGCCAGAAAGTCTGAGTGCAATGTCAAGGAGCATGGAGGAGTCCAGCTCCAGCCTTGCAGAGGGCTTTGGGCAGAGCTTGGAGCCCATGATTTCCAGCGTGGAAGTGATGGCCAACTCCATTAGCGCACTTGTGGACCCAATCATCATGTAGTCTGATGGTTGATGTCTCAGCTTCCATTGTAGCAAGCAGAAGCCACACATCGTTGGAGTGCTGCAGCGGAAGCTCAGACATCTGTCATGCAAGCTCAGACTGCTGCCATCGTGGCTGCATTAACCAGTGTGTAAAGGGGCTTGCGGGGTATCACAGCAGTCCAGCAATCTGTCCTCCCATAGATGGCTAGGAATGCTGAGGAGCTGCTCCGGGAGAGTGGTAGTGGCTCTGTGGAGCACAAGCCTGCTGTTCTGTCTCAGGATGACAGCCTTCACCCTCCTACCATTGCTACTCCGCCACTGCCTTTGCTGTTGCCTGTCAGCCAGCTAGCCCAGAATGCTTCTGCCCATGCCAAGGTTGTGCAGTCTACGGCTGGGCCTTCTAGGCCCAGAGCTGCTCAAGGCTGTCCTGCAAATCCATCTGCAGTGTCCCCGACTGAAAGTCAATAGTCATCCACCAGCCATGCTGCAGGCCGAATGGCCTAATCCTGCACCTATTTTTTATGTTTCTATGTTTCTATGAGAGGGTTGTCCTATGGGAGAGATTGAGTAGTTTGGGCCTATACATCTCGAATTTAAAAGAATGTGAGGAGATCTCATTGAAACATTTAAGATCCTGAAGGGGATTGACAGGGTAAATGCTGAGAGGTTATTTCCCCTGGCTGGAGAGTTTGAACTGGTGCTCTCCACTCTCCCGTCCTCCGTGTGACTGCATGGCTCTCATTGTACACATGCTGCCCACGTGCGGTTGGGTTGCACAACAGAGTCAGGAGCCAGGTGCTCAGCGGATAGCCCTTTTCACCCAGGAGCCACCCTCTTGTTTGTTGCGGTGGCTCAAAGGCTGAGGGAACAGCAGACTGGCGCAGAATAAAAGCATCATAATTGTTGCCAGGAAACCGGGCATTCACCATCATGATGTGCTGAGCATGGTTACACACCAAGTGCACACTCAGCGAGTGGCAACCTTTACGGTTGCAGTATATCTCAGTATTTTGACACAGCGCCCACAAAGTCACATGTTTGCTGCACCATGGGGAAGCCCGCTATTCTGGCAAAGCCACATGCATGCTCTACCTGCTTCCCTCTGGTCAGAGAGAAGGCAATGAACTCCCCTCTTCTGGCATAAAGAGCGTCTGTCACCTCTCTTATGCGGCAGTGGACGGTAAACTGGGAGATGCTGCAGATATTGCCTGCTTCAGCTTACAAGGCTCTTGACGCTAAGAAATTCAGGGACACGGTCCCCTTCACAGCCACAGGCAGTGCTGTCCTTGCCCTGGTGTGAGGCTGCAGGTCTGTTTGCAAGAGGTGGTAGAGTTCTGTGAGCACCTCCTTTGTGAATCGCAGATGCCTCACACACTGCTCCTGGTTCAGGCTGAAATAACAGAATTGCTCTCGGAAGTTCCTAAAACCTTTGAATTCAGAACTAAGGCCTTCTCCACTTGAAGCACCACTCCCTGCCATCTCACCAAATTTGAACAACTCTAGAAAGCTCCAAACAGTTCCACAACCTTACACAGAGCCAGTAGAAATTAATCAGCAACTAACCTGAGAGTTGGTTGCTGATCCCTTTAAATATTGCTGGTGGGGGTTCCTTACTGTTACTGAATGTATGTTCAGCTGTGCGAGGTTAAGACAGGGCATTAGCTCCAGCATTGAGGACAAAAATGGCAGCGCTGGCATTAAATTAGCACTGCACGCTGATTAACATCATGATCTGCCTACTCTACATACTTCCAGCACACGCTCCTAGCGCTGATGTTGACACCTACACCAAGATGGTGTCTGGCGCGGCATGCACCAGAAGTGTGCTCACCTGGCGCGGATGCCATTTTTTCATAAAACAGCACCTGTAGCGCCGAGAAATCGGGCACGACAAAGCCAAATTTCTAACCACAGGTCTGTCCAAGCTTGATTACTGCTGTCATATTTGGTAGCCCTCTTCTAATATCACTCTCCTAGACATATTACAAAAAGCTTTTCTATCTGGTAGGTGATTCTTTTCTCTAACCTTTTTCTTTATTGCAACCTTTTATTGTTTTCTCTACTAATCATCAGTACTCCACTGGTCAGTGCTCATCTGAATATTGCTTCTCAGCATTGAATTTCCATCCTGTTTCTCCTCCTTTTGTCAGAACGATGTTAAAATCAAGACCCACAACTCTGTCTCCTACGGTAACTGATGTTTACAACAAAATGCATTACCTCCTCAGTTCTTTCTTCCTACTATAATAATCTTCCGGCTGTTAAAAACCAAGCTTGGTGTAACCTACTCAATGCTTCCTGCCTCATTTCATCTTCTCTTTTACTTTGATCAGCGTTGGTCATTTCCTACTCAATGGACCTTGGCCTTGATTTACAATTCTTTTTAAAACTTGTAGATACTGCACAGACTACATTAGTGGGAGAAAAACATGATAAAATAGCAATACTTTCATTTCTCTCTCAAATTATTTCAATACATTTCTCACCGGTGTCTGGATTACATTTAGTCAGCATTATGACCAGTCAACTTCCATGTGTGCCCAGAGGGCTGCATGGCTGGGCTGCACCCAGGAACGGCGCTCAGAACTTCTCTGATGAAGACCTCCAAGGCCCCTTGGACAAGAATGAAAGCAGGAAACGCAGGCTCTTGGGCCAGCAATCCATCAAACCAGCCAGGACTGTCAGTCGTGCCAACTGCAAGGAAGTGTCACTGGCACTGACTGCCAACTCCCTTTCCCTGGGCCATGCATCTCCTGTAGTGAAGGAGACAAAGAGATGATATGCTCCCAGGGCTTTGCCTATGCTGCTTCAGAGCAGTCTACTAAAAGACATAGAATAGTGGTGTTGTGACAGGGCCCCTGATTCCTCCATCCTTCTCTCTTAAGAATCACTTGGCCTTGGCTTTGTGCCTTCCCACATCAGTCCAGCTGAGTTCCTGGACTTTATGAAATGGAACTTTAAACTTGTGTCCAACTATACTATGCCAATGCATTAGCTGGTTAACAAATAATTCATTAAACTGTTTAATTCATGAGTATCTACAGTAGACATTGATAGTAAGATACTTGTACTGCAAATAATTTTTTTAAAAGCAAAGAAGGAATCACTATAATCTTAGGGCTATAACTGTAATACTAAATAAACGTGTCTGTGATGTCGTTCTTCCTATTTGTCGACTTGACAAACTACAAGCAAAATATATAGTATGTTATAAAATCTATTGAATTGACATGGTCTTTACTAGCTCAGACCAGAAGCTATCCATTGGCTTTGATGCACAAAAAAAATTTAAACTGCTGTTGAAAATTGCAACCCAAAGATAATAAACTCAAAGAGCAGAAATCATTTTATTTTTGACAGCAACTGCTACTGGCTGAAAACTCAGGTCAATTGCTGAGCACAGTTACACATTTGTTTAGATGACATTATGGGTAGCTGTGCCAAGCAACACTAAATGCACCAACAGAGATGGAACAACAATCTAAAGTGATCTCCCCTCTGAGAAGAAATCATGTCAGTCTCATGTTGTTACAGAAATGTGACTGGAATGACTCAAGAGATTGAGGCCTGCAGCAACAACATCTTGAGCTACAGTTATCCTGCCAGTTCCGCGTCAATATGAAGCAGTTTCGTGTGTACATTGAGATGAAAGTGGTAGCATCATTCTGCAGTCAAGTGGTGTGCCATCTCTTCCAGGAGGCCATCCCATGCACCCGGGCTTTATATAACAAAAATATAACTCCAGTTCAGTGTGAGCTAAGTTTAAAAGGTGATCGGGTTGGTCCTTTGAATCTACTGTTCAGTTTTAAACATAGCCTCACACTGCACTAGAATTATAACCCATGTAGTATAAATTTCAAGTAATGCCAGACGGCCTCCTTGAGTCGCTTTCCTACTATTAAAGAAATAGCAGAGCTCTATGCTCACATAAAGAAGTAAGCATACACTGAGCTCACTCCTGGCAGGCAGAGTATGCTTCACAGGCAAGGGCAGCTACGTTACACCTTATATATTGCCAGCACATTTCACACTCTATATCTTCGGATCTCAGAATGATGGTGCTGTATATTACAGTTTTTGATAAGGTGACATCGTTGAAAAATTCTGGGAGGCTCCAGGGAGTTTTTTTCTTCTTTTTATCCCCCAAAAACTTTATATGTGAAGAAGTATTTTAGGCACGCACTCAGCAGAGGGCCAAAGTTTGTGATGTTTGCACGAGGCTAGCTTTACTTAGCTATCCTGTGCCTCTTAAAGGTGAGCTGCCTTCTGATGGTCAAAAATTTTAAACTGCTTCAGCACAAATCAAAAGAATATCCAGGGTCTTGGCTGCAGCACTCAAGGCCTTTGTGCATGGGTAAATACTGGAAGAGAGGTTGTCTACCCACAGGGGCCGGGAGGCCTTCCGGAAACACTGTAAGAAGGATGTGGGGCCAGATCACCGAAGCGACCACTGTCAGTAGTGTCGCCCCAGAATGTGGCTCCAGCGCCCAAAGAAGCTTAATGAGCTCAGACAAGTGGTCAAGATGAGTGAGTGCATCTTCAAAAGCCGTCTCCTATTAACTGCAACACTAGCCTCATACACTGCTCAATGCACCGATCATTCATCATCATCATAGGCAGTCCCTCGGAATCGAGGAAGACTTCTTTCCACTCCTGAACTGAGTTCTTTGGTGGCTGAACTGTCCAATACAAGAGCCACAGACTCTGTCACAGGTGGGGCAGACAGTCGCCGAGGGAAGGGGTGGGTGGGACTGGTTTGCCACACGCTCCTTTCGCTGCCTTCGCTTGACCTCTTCACACTCTTGGCGTTGGGACTCGAAGTGCTCAACACCCTCCTGGATGCACCTTCTCCACATAGGGCGGTCTTTGGCCAGGTGTCAGTAGTGATGTCACACTTTATCAGCAAGGCTTTGAGGGTGTCCTTTTTCAACCTTACAAAGGCCTTTGACACTGTTAACCGCGAGGGTCTATGGAGCGTCCTCCTCCGTTTTGGATGCCCCCAAAAGTTTGTCAACATCCTTCGCCTGCTCCACGACGACGTGCAGGCCGTGATCCTTACCAACAGATCCAATGCACTACACCCCCCATCACTCATCTACCAACAATCTCCACCAAACACAAGGCTCACCTCACATTCATAGCTTCAGCTCACCCTCACACACTTACTACTGCTGCAAGCCTCACCCCACATCGCAAAGTTGCAACGTACTGTCAGTTATTCAACTATTACAGTCACATCACCAAAACACCTTACACCACATGCACAGACACACTTCCCTTTCTCTTGCAGGAAAAGGTGGCATACAACCAGTGCCAGCAGACCTTAACCGGGGGGGGGACAGGCTCACCTGCATCACCTCACCCCCTTGGAGGAAATGGTGCTGGCCATTCTTGGCAGGGGCATGGCTGAGCCTGTGGCCAGCGCGAGGCTGAAAGAACACAAGATGCCGGTATCCTCATACATTATCCTCCTTCTCAAAACACACTTCACCCTCATCACACAATGTCTTCTGGTTTTCAATCAACACATGGTATAAGCATACACCTCTTCCTTCCTCCAACCCCAGCCCTCACCACAATCCTACCCTTATGCCTTTCTCATTGCAGACACCCAAGAAATCCAGCCTGCCCAGCCAGTAGGTCAACAAGAAGAGTGAGAGGAGAGTGAAGAAGAAGAAGAAACACTGTCACTCGATTTCACACTCCCAGCCACCAGATCAGATACTGTCACTCTGCGTACCTTAGACGACAGAATAGACGCGAGATCTGCATGTGGTGAGACACCGTGGATGAGAGGCCTGAAGACAGGGCAGGGGGAAGTGGAGCACAGATGCCAGCTCCCTGGAGGGTGAAGTCGCACATGAGTTCTGCTGTATAGGACACAGATGAAGACTTCGATGGGGTCTACAGAAGAATACTGATGGGTATGTACATTGAAATGTTTGGTGCATTGGCATACAATCTGAATACAATGTCAAGGAGCATGGAGGAGTCCAACTCCAGCTTTGCCCAGGTCTTTGGGCAGAGTTTTGAGCCCATCCTTTCCTGCGTGGAAGGGATGGGCAGACTATTAACGTACATGTGGACCCAACCATCATGCCGCGTTTGATGGCCGAATAGCAGCTTCTACTGCAGCATAAGCAAAACCACCCAATGTCTGAATGCTGTAATGGAAGCTCAGACTGAAGTCATGCAAGCACAGACTGATGCCATTCTGATTGGCCAGTGTTGAAAAGAGCTTGTAGGGTGTCACAGCATTCCAGCAGTCTGTTTTCCAACAGATTACTAGGATTACTGAGACACCGCCCCGGGAAGTGGCAATGGATCCGTGGAGGCCAACCCTGCTGTCCTTTCTCAGGATGACAGCATTCATCCTCCCACCACTGGCACTCCACCAGTGCCCTTGCTGTTGTGTGTCAGACTACTGCCGCCCAAGCTAACGTGGTGCAGTCCGATGCTGGGCCTTCTCAGCCCAGAGCTCCTCGAGGTCGTCCTGCAAGGCTATCTGCAGGCACGCGCACTGAAAGTCAGCAGCCTTCCACCAGCCATGATACAACCACTGTGGTAGCACTACGTAAGAGTACAGGATAGGGTAAGGCACATGCAAGACAGTCACTAAGGGAATGCACAAGGGTGATTGGATGATTTTTTGATGGAATATTTGATGCATAAATGGAAAAAGTTGGATTGGAAAGTTTGCTTTATGGCGGCTTTTATTTCAGCATTGTGCCAAGAGGACGCTGTGATGGTCAGTAACAGAGGGAGGGTAAGGTGTGGGACAAATGTTGAAAGGGGAATTGGGGTTGTATTCATTGGGACCGCAGGCAGCTGATTTGATCCCGTATATCCCGGCCAGAAAGGGGCTGTCTGGGTTGCCTCCTTCATTCCACCTCCTCCTCCTCTTCCACATTCTCCTCTTCTGCTTCCTGCTCTTCTGCTTCTTCCTTTTCTGCCTCTTCCTCTTCCTCCTCCTCCTCCCTCTGTGAGCAGTTTGTCCCCTTTGCTGCCTCTGCTCCATCTCCTTGTGATGGTGTAGCCCAAGGGGGACTGCAACTAGAGACGCAAGGATTGGAAGCAAGTGGTGTTCTCAGAGGCCTTTCTTTATGAGCCAAAGCCTTGCAAATGTCCAGTAGCTCTGCCTGCACGCCCTGCACACTTTAACAACTTTTTACATGTCTCACACCAAGCCATTACTCAAATAAACTACACAGGCACCAGTACAAAAGCAATAACCAACTTACCTTTAAGTAGCGTTAGTGGGGGCGGGTTCCACCGTGCAGTTGAATGCATGTTCAGCAGTGCGAGGTTTGGAGAGGGCGTACAGTCGAGTGCTGACATCAAGATCTGCCTGATTAATGTTCTTCTGGTGAATTCAGGCAATGGCCGCACCACCAATCTGCCCAAAATGGGTGCTGCTGCGGCCCATGCCGGAATTGGACGGAAGCGAGGCGGCTGCCATATTGTTTTGCCAAAACTGGAGTTAACTGCCAGCGGGTGGTAAGGTGATGAATTTCACTGCCAATATGTAGTATTTAGTCTGTTTAACACTTACACACAGATGGTGTAATGAAAGAAAAAGTCTAGTTCCTCATTGTGGAGTTACTCATGCATATTGTTTATAAATAAATGATTTAAAAAATGCCTGCATTTATTGCTTTCAATTATTTTTGTATTTCTTTTGAATCAAATGCATCAGAAATATCCATTTGTAATTTGCTGTAATTGAGCGAGACCACCTTGTAAAATAGAATAGACCTTTTCAAGTTAAACAGTTACTGAAAATATGGTTCAATAGAAGAGTTCACATCAACCACAATAACTCTATTAACATTTTGGCTGATGTTTCATAAGAATAGCCTTTTGGCATAAAGCTGTACACAACAATGAGCTTAGCTTGCCCTTCCTGTGTTGAAAAATGTTTTTGCAGTCTAGTACTAGAATTACTCCCCTATCATGCTCTGACCTTGGGATGACCTAGTATACAATCCCCAGGACTTCAACTCAGAAGTCAGAGCTAATCTGTCACAGGAGATGATTCTTAATCTTCTTATATCAAGCTGCACAGTATTCCTTCTCTGATTTATCCTTATAGAACTAAGTTTGCAAACATTAACCTTTAAAGTAGTATAGCAGTGTATGCCTACGAATCTATCTTGTGAAACTGCTGCACCATCTTTGAAACAATATTATAAATGCGCTTGTGTTCTGCAGGTATTTTTAGCATAACTGCTGTGGTTTGCAAAGAAAATGTATTTATAAAAATATTTACCCTGTGTGTGAATACTGGTTAAAAATTGTTTGTTTAGCACTACTGATCTTGAAGTAATATGTTTTATGTGCTCTTGATTTAATTGCTTTTTAATGAGCTCATAAGTATGGCAGACACGTGTCAAACATTTGTGGAAAAGGAAGTTAATACATAAAAAGTTTATGTAAATTTCTTATTATTGAAACTTTAGCTGTGAGTAATTGAAATAATTAGATCAGAAGGGTGTATCAACTTTCTAATCACGACTGTAGTTCCTTTTGCATGTTATTCATTATTTGATAAAATAATCATCAGGTAAATTTTCAGGTTTGACAAATTAATTATGTTCATTCTGTGAGCTCGCTTCAAAAGAACATAAAATACCTGGAACAAGAAAGATCATTTGACCAATCATGGCTACTTTCATCACACACTGGGCTGAGAATTCAGTACCGCCCTGTGTAACAGCCGAGAAGCGAGTGTTCCTGCACCAGGCGCAAAAGGTCCGCCGCGTAAGCTATATTGGGATTGCCACCCCGAGCGGAAAATCTCGCACTCCACTTCCTCTCAGGGGCGGGATCGGGACATAAAGCAATGAGAATTTTCCAGTGCTATGCGGAGGGACGCGTGGTACTGGGCGGAAGACAGAGCCCTCCCTTTTCATTAAAGGGGAGGGCCAAGCTGCTGACTCTGCAAGAGGAAGAAGGGGCCATCGCTAGCCCACCAGGGAGCAGGGTGCCCTGGCAGCAGCCCGACACACAAGCGGAGTACCGGGCTGCAAGATCGCGGCACGGATCCCGCGATCTG